>NC_060139.1:747048607-749448607 GCF_021461385.2 Schistocerca piceifrons
CAGTTAATAGAATGTATGATGAATGCATGACGCATGTGATTCAGTACTGACGCCCTGGCGGTGTGGCTAAGTAACCAAAAACCATTCAGATATGTGTGAACGGCATTCCTATACTCTTCATAGAAACATGTAGGTCCTGTAGACGATGCCGGGTAGGTATTGGTTTGAATAGGAAGACTGTATTGCGGAACACAGGAATAGTGTAATGCTGATGTGTCACATTACAGGTTATGTGCCTCTTGTCCTACTGACGACCCGCAACTTAACGAAACTACCTACTTGGTTAAAATCGTAATAACTACCAGGACTTTGACAAATTACTTTGGCTCTTTCGCCGTACAGACTCCCGATAGACGAACACATTCTCATACATATCGCACATCGGTAAGAAAAATGACCCAGCTCAATAAGTGCCAAATTTAGTTTATGTTACTGTAAAATAGTGTTAAGTGCACTAACAGGCACGAAAAATATAATGGAATTTGCTGCCCACGAGACTAAATTGACAATTAATGGAAGCTTATACTATTTCAATTTCAATATAAGTTTTGTAGAAGTCTTCAAGTCGAGGTTTCTTACTTATTACATCTTTGAGTTGTTACTATTCGTACCGGGGTGTGATATGGTTTCAGTAGTGGAGAAATAGTTCTCCTCCACGTAAGAATTGTTGCTTAAACTATTATCCGCGCACTACTCTCTGGAAATCGTTCAGGTTTGTAAGAGGACTTTCGAAACATACTTCAGATTTCTTTAATGATGTCTTGTATTCACACAGGAAAATTATCAAAGGATACATTTACCTTCCTCGAACTCAAATGTAGTGCCGAGCGATATGCTGCAATGGTGAAGACACTGGACTCGAGTTGGAGAAGAACGGGCTGGAAACTTGATCAATGTATTCCGTAAAACGAATGCTGCAATGGTCTTAACAGCAAAGCCACACACGATTCCTTCCTGCCTTTTTCCAATTAACCTCTCGCGGCTGTCCGCCTCTAGCATCAGTTCCAGTGAGCACTTTTTATTAGATTTGATCCACAGGAAGGAGAACCTCGAGCATATGACGCTTGCCAGGGAATTACACATAAGCTCGACAGACAAAATACCATGTTTTGCTGAAAAGTAACACCTCCGATTTTTTTTATTGGAGAACTCTTAAAGCTTTTTAAAGAAAACAAACTTTGTCCACACTCTATGTCTTTATTCTTCGTGTCTGCATACTTACTTCTCATCATAGTCACCCTGACCACGGACACGTTTCTCCCAATGAGAGACCATTTTGTTGATACCGTCACTGTAGAATGTCTGACTCTGCTGACGGAGCCGCACCTCACCTCTGCCTACACAGCTTCATTACTGTTGAAGTGGAGTTCTCGAAGGTGTTCCTTAAGGTTTGGAAACAAATGGAAATAGGATGGGGAAAGTATGGAGGATGACTGACAACAGTGAACACAAGGCGTCGGACCGTTGAAGTTGTCGCAGCGCTCGTGTACGATGTTGCATTGTCATGATGAACGCGTGGGTACTCAATGTGTGGACGATCTCCTCAAATACATGCTTTCAGTTTTCTGAGGGTGTTTCACGCACCAACATAGTTACGTTACACACTGCCATGTTACAATTTGGAGCTCTCTAGCGGCAGAGGGTTGTAAGCCGGTCGGTGTTGCCGCGCGGTTCTAGGTGCTTCAGTCTGGAACCGCGTGACCGCTACGGTCGCAGGTTCGAATCCTGCCTCGGGCATGGATGTGTGTGATGTCTTTAGGTTAGTTAGGTTTACGTAGTTCTAAGTTCTAGGGGACTGATGACGTCAGATGTTAAGTCCCATAGTGCTCAGAGCCATAGAGGGTTGTATCTTGTGTCGACGAAGTGATTTCGGAGGCGTTACTTTTCAGCACGCCCTCGTATTAGTGAGTCCATTAAAAGAGTACACCCGCCGTTTTGGAGCTTTGCACACGGTGTACAACTGGTACCAGGCGGACATGTGACTCTTCACCGCTGACCCAAGTCATGGTGTGTATGTACCAGTCGGTTGTATGGAATCAGCGCGGTAGGGTGGATCAACGTGGTAACGCGACAGAATGGCATAGAGGATTTACCGTAGTTGGACATGTATATAAACTACATCGCGAATAAAAAAAACTGTCGTGTGACTACGGCCTCCCGTCGGGTAGACCGTTCGCCGGGTGCAAGTCTTTCGATTTGACGCCACTTCGGCGACTTGCGCCTCGATGGTGTTGAAATGATGATGATTAGGACAACGAACACCCAGTCCATGAGCGGAGAAAATCTCCGACCCAGCAGGGAATCCAACCCGGGCCCTTAGGATTGACATTCTGTTGCGCTGACCACTGAGCTACCGGGAGCGGACTACAGGGCGAATGAGGATGCCCGATTTGTCGGTGTGTCGATGCCGACTGTCCATCGTGTCGGTGCGCCAGTCGCAGGCATGTAACAACCCCTAGAACACTGGTCGTAAAAAAAAAGATCCTAAGCAATGGGAAACAGAAAAGATTGTCAGGTCTTCTTGTACGTGACAACTGAAGATCTCAGCTGTAAACAATGGAAAAGGACAATCGATCAGGAAAAGAGTTACTGCTTGTAAAATGTGGTAAGTGATGTACTTCTCTTCATGTTAGTTAATACATACATCAAAAAAAGTTTTGAATCACCCCGGTTACCAGAACTCAAGAAGATAGACGTAGACTGTAAATATTGTGTCACAGACACAGTCCCTTTGACTGTTCAGAGATGTCACTAAATCCGCTCAAAGTAGTAAACAACCATGCATCAGCAGCGCCTATTAGACAGAGGGCGTCTGACAGCCTATCAATTCCAGTCATTCCACCAGGAAGGAGGTACACAGCTCGTGTTGTCTGTAGTTCAACCATGCCTAGACGGTCAATACCGCGGTTCTACCGCGTTCGCATTGTTACTTTGGGCCAGGATGGGCTCTCAACAAGGGAAGTGTCCAGGGGTCTCGGAGTGAACCAAAGCGATGTTGTTCGGACGTGGAGGAAATACAGAGAGACAGGAACGGTCGATGACATGCCTCGCTCAGGCCACCTAAGCACTACTACTGCAGTGGATGACAGCTACGTAAGGATTATGGCTCAGAGGAACACCGATAGCAACGCAAGCATGTGGAATAATGTTTTTTGTGCAGCCATAGGGTGTCGTGTTTCGACTCAAACTTTGCGCAATAGACTGCATGATGCGCAACTTCACTCCCGACGTCAATGGCGAGGTCCATCTTTGCAACCACGATACCATGCAGCGCGGTACAGATGGGCGCAACAACATGCCGAATGGACCGCTCAGGATTGGCATCACTTTCTCTTGACCGATGAGTGTCGCATATGCCTTCAACCAGACAATAGTCAGAGACGCGTTTGGAAGCAACCCGGTCAGGCTGAGCGCCTTAGACACACTGTCCAGCGAGTGCAGCATGGTGGAGGTTCCCTGCGGTTTTGGGATGGTATTATGTGGGTGGTCATGGCAGCCACCGTAATGACTGTGGATGCCATCCTCCACTGACAGTGCAAACATATAGGCAGCATGCTGGCGAGGCATTCGTCGTCATGGACGACAATTCGCGCCCCCATTATGCACATCTTGTGAATGACTTCCTTCAGGATAACGAAATCGCTCTACTAAAGTGGCCGGCATGTTCTCCAGACATGAACCCTATCGCACATGCCTGGGATAGATTGGAAAGGGCTGCTCATGGACGACGTGAACTACCAACCACTCTGAGGGATCTACGCCGAATCACCATTGAGGAGTAGGACAATCTGGACCAAGAGTGCCTTGATGATCTTGTGGATAGTATGCCACGACGAATATAGGCATGCATCAATGCAAGAGGACGTGCTACTGGGTATTAGAGGTACCGGTGTGTACAGCAATCTGGACCACCACCTCTGAAGGTCTTGCTGTATGGTGGTAGAACATGCAATGTGTGGTTTTCATGAGCAATAAAAAGGGCGGAAATGATGTTTATGTTGATCTCTATTAGAATTTCCTGTTCAGGTTCCGGAATTGTTGGAAACGAGGTGATGCTAAACTTTTTTTGATGTGTGTAGTTCCGCGATAAACCGAGAAATGGTAGCTCTGTCTGTTCTGAGATTTTCCCAGCGTATTTGTTCATCTAATAACTTTGGGTGTGCAGCCGGATCCCGTCGACATTCTGCCGCGGTATTTCGGCCCAGAGACGTAAGGCCATCTTTAGGTGAGTAGACAACTACTGGAGAGCTCAGGTTCAGTCACGGTATTTTGCCGAATCTCGCTCTTGCGAAATGCGCGGGCGTCTTTTGGCGCATGCAGGGGACGGCCGAATTGTGTGTGCTGACCTCGGTGGTGGAAGTGAGAGATGATGTTATCATTGAGTATGGAATCACTCCGTCGATACCATTGTGACTGGGTAATTATAAGATACCAATTTTTAACCAATTGAAGGCCGTTGTCACAATTTATAAGATTGTCGGCAAGACGTTTTTCCACCGATTCTTTGATTACTGAATCCCAAAAACTGGAAACTGGTACTAAAATTTGCCGTGAAGTGTAGTCATTCACTTTAAAAACCTTCTCCAAGTGTTCTGATTCTACTACAAATTTCTTAAAAGAAGTCATTTTCTGCATAGATTATTTTTAAAGGCTAATAACCAAACAAAGTTTTAATTTGAAATTAAAGCATTCTACACAGGAAAACGACTTCTTTTTAAGACATTTGTAAAGGCTGTCGACCCACGCATAGAGAAGAATATAGACATACATATTAGATTTGGTGACTGTGACAGAACTGCGAATATGATGGTTTATATATTGTTCCTCGAAAGAGATTTATTTTAGATGCACCGACTTCCGTTTCATGAGGTTAAAATGGTAATTAATACGATATCGATACGCGTTACGAACGAAGTATTGTCTCTTATTCGCTATAAACTTAAAGTGAGTTATCGACAAATAGAGAGGGGTCGTGGTGCATAGGGGTGGAAAGCTGAAGTCACAGGGTGGTTGCGATGTCGAAATACGAGATGTGGACGGAGCGCGGCTCAGGGCAGCAGCGAACGATCGCTGCGGCCTGCCTGGCTGCCTGTTGCTCTCGCTGCCGTTAACGAGGCCACTGTGGGCCGCGACGGCGTTTCCGGGAGGCTCGGAAGGAGAGAAGGAAGCGCCGTTAACGACAACAGCCGCATATTCACTGCTCTGTGTTCTGTGTGGCACGACTCATAAATCTAATGACGTACCGGACTGAGTCGTGCGGCACAAATGCAGACGAGGCGCGCCAGTGGCCGACACACGCACTCCTCAGGACACGGCTGGGCCAGCCGCACACCACGGAGATCGTCATTTTGTGGATCCAAAAAGCTGCTGCCATTCACAGTGAAAGTAACTACATCTGAATTTATCGTAACGTAAATTTAAGTATGTACTACTGGTTTTATGTGTGGTTTCGAAATGAAACCACTTGAGCAGTATGTACTTTTTATATAAACTTGTTACATTTCAGCCCCATATTCTGTTTGTAATTAAAGTATATAATTTGTTATAGGCATTATGAGAACATGAAAGCTTCGTGATGTGGGATTATGGCAAGCAAAAATGCGAAATTTATCTCATGATTGATGTGTAGTTGAAAACTGTATGTTCCAGTGCTTCCAAAGTGGAGCCACCGCCTTAATACAGTTTACTGTTTGTTTTTTACCAATGTCTTCTTGTATCATTTTGTACTATGATGAAGGCCAAATTCGTGAAAAAATTTTGGATTATTATTTTTTGTGTTATTGGGACTCAAAGGGTTGAGTGAGAAATGTTCTATACACCATAACAATGACATACATGTCTGTACATACTCTTTGGGAATAGTAATCAATAAAACAGCTAAATTTATTATTTCTCTTTAAGTCCCCATGAGTTATGGGTTGGTATATATTCATACCAAGAAAAACCGCAAGCACAATATCAGTGCTGAAAATGTTTGAAAAAATCAGCAGGAATTTAACTTCTGTTAGTAAACAGATGCCCTCAGGAGGAAGACATATCCAAGAAATGGCTCTGAGCACTATGCGACTTAACTTCTGAGGTCGTCAGTCGCCTAGAACTTAGAACTACTTAAACCTAACTAACCTAAGGACATCACACACATCCATGCCCGAGGCAGGATTCGTACCTGCGCCGGCCGGTGTGGCCGTGCGGTTCTAAGCGCTTCAGTTTGGAACCGTGTGACCGCTACGGTCGCAGGTTCGAATCCTGCCTCGGGCATGGATGTGTGTGATGTCCTTAGGTTAGTTAGGTTTAAGTAGTTCTAAGTTCTAGGGGACTGATGACCTCAGTAGTTAAGTCCCATAGTGCTCAGAGCCATTTGAACCATTCGTACCTGCGACCGGAGCGGTCAAAAAAATGGTTCAAATGGCTCTGAGCACTATGGGACTTAACATCTTAGGTCATCAGTCCCCTAGAACTTAGAACTACTTAAACCTAACTAACCTAAGGACATCACACACATCCATGCTCGAGGCAGGATTCGAACCTGCGACCGTAGCAGTCCCGCGGTTCCGGACTGTAGCGCCTAGAACCGCACGGTCACCGAAGCGGTCGCTCGGCTCCAGACAGACATAGCCAAAAGGACTGGGGATTACAGTTAACTTCAGCATCAGAATCAGTTTCACGACTTGCATCAATTGTTTGTTTTAAGTACAAGACAACAGTCTACCCTACCTCGTGCATCGTGCTAGACGTTTCACACTCTAGTCCATCTCACACTGGGTTAGCCAGACTGCCACCAGTTACTGTAGTGGTGTCTGACACTATAGAAACAGCAGTGCATCATCTGCATCAGAGTGTCCTCCAAATTCGGAATCTTCTGCGTGCTCTCCTGTAACCTCTTCCCAGCACTTCATTGCACGATCAGCTACAACTCCATCTGTTGTGGAACTGTGCCATTTCTATGAAGTCATTCTTATAGATCCAAAAGAAACAATCACGAATGTCAGTGTGATCTATAAAAACAACCAAAATTAAGTAAATAGTATGCCTATAACATTCAACTGTTTTCGGCATGTTACATACTTTCAGTAATCTTCCTAAATGTGCACTGTCAGCGGAAATAATTTACATCATCTCAGTGCCTCACATTTTCCAGATAATCTGCGAAAAATTTTTCTGCAACGTTCATTCTTCATTAGAACAAAAATTTAATAGCAAAAATTTCAACAAAATTGGATGAAACTATGATCTGAATTCACAACAGTCTCTTTCCTTATACAAGCGAGTAGGAAGAAAACCAGCTGTAAATATGCTTGTAAACGATTCTCTCATTGATTTTATACATTATAATGTAGCAAATACTACTATGAATTGAACTTACTGTCTTTTATATCAGAAGATATCACAAGAATGTATCCACAGGTGACAAATGATAGCTGCATATAGCTCTGAAGACGAGTGCCACAAACGCCATCGGTAAATTTTCATACCATTACTCACTCGTTCGTCGATGTATCAAGTCTACCAACTAAGAAATATAAAAATGGTTTTCATAATTATCAGAGAAATTATTGTTAATATATTAACACCAATGCAATCGATTCTCTGTAGTGAATAAAGTAGATAACAAGTAAACTGATATTTATTTACCAGCATCACTTAAAGGTACCATTGCAATGGATGTCTACGAAGCCGCCTTATTTCCAGAAAATATAAGTGTAATTGTTACTCACAGATGAGGAAAGAACTAATGAAGCAAATAATCCTAATATAAATTTTTCATATTTTTCCCAAGTCATTGAAACCGAATGCTGAGATGGTTCCTACAGATAAGCCAGGGCATATTTCGACTCTCATTAAGGTTTATATGCATAAGGGGAATCATAAATGAGGAAAAATATGTCTACGACCGCATGCTGCTATGAGTAACACGTGACGCACCGTCGTTAATTTCGGTTTCCTCGGTGTACTATGTACGCAAAACAAAAACACCTGTTAACTATTGAACGAGACATCGACGAGCCTCACGATCATGACAAGTCATTCACCCATAGACGCAACACAAGACACGCCAATGAGCTCATGTGTATCTGCCATCGTTTGAAAGATACGAGAAAGAACAAATCCCATCGTAATGTATGTGAAATTATATTAGAACTTGTGAATCACACGTTGGCGGCGTTAACGGTGTGTACAGTCCCATGTTAGGTAATGTGTGTCCTGTAAGCAGAAAGAGCGTTCAACGGCGGAAGTAAAACGGCGGCGTGCATAACGTGTTTACAACACATATGCGCTGCTCACTCTGCCCGATGCTCGCTGTGTCGACAGCTGCTAACGGCCGCGTCGCAGTGTTACTACATTAACATGACAAGTTTCACAAACGAGGAATACGCCGACATCCACCTCACCTACAGGCTTGCAGATGGAAGAGCTGACGTTGCATGGCAACAGTATCACGAGAGGGTTCCTAGCCGGCGCCTTCCATCCGCAAAAGCGTTTTACTCTGTGGGCAGACGCTTGAGGGAGTACGGTGCATGTGTTGCACCTCCAGGATTTAGTGGTCGTGGTCGACCGTCTACGTACAGTGCGCTGGACTAAGTAGAAGTGTTACAAACTGTTGCGGAGGACCGAACAATAAGTACCAGGCCTCTCGCCACTGCGGTCGGAATTTCACAATCTACTGTTATGCGAGTACTCCATAGAAACTATTACCATCCCTTTCGCATCCAGAAGGTTCAGGAATTATTGCCAGAAGATTGCCAGAGAAGCCGGACTTCTGTAATTTTATCCTACGGCGTCAGGCCCACGACCAGCATTTTTCACGAACAATACTGTTCACCGACGAAGCCTATTTCACAAAGGAAGGGTAGTGAATTCGCATAATTGGCACGAGTGGGCGGAAGAAAACCCCAACAGCACAGTGAAATGAGGGTACCAACAACGATGCGGTGTCAATATATGGTATGGTATTATTGATCACCATCTCAGAGGGCCACATGTGCTACCATAAAGTCTTACAGGAGAGCGGTGCAATTTTTGTAGACCCTGTGGCAGTTTTTGTATGCCCATGTCATGCAAGCTCGCCGCCATGCTGTTCAGAAAGTTATGAACCTCTCCTTTCACCTTGTCGTCGACGCTGAATCGCTTTCCGGCCAAATGTTCTTTTAATCTAGGGAACAGGTGATAGTCACTGGATGCCAAGTCAGGACTATAGGGTGGGTGGGTGAATATGTTCCACTGAAACTGTTGAGGAGAGCAACGGTTTGCCGAGCGATGTGTGGGCGAGCATTGACGTGGAGAAGTGTACGCCCTTACTCAACATTCCTCATCTCCGGTTCTGAATTGCCCTTTGAGTTTTTTCAGAGTCTCACAGTACCTGTCAGCGTTAATTGTGGTCCCAGCGATTCAGCTCCGACGAGGAGGTGAAAGAAGAGGTTCATGACTTTCTGAACAGCATGGCGGCGAGCTGGTATGACATGGGCATACAAAATCTGCCACAGCGGCTACAAAAATGCATCGACAGAACTGGTGATTATGTCGAAAAATAGTTAAATGTTCGAGCTGCAAATTACTGTGAACCATTGTAGAAATAAACAGGTCTATGTACTCATAAAAAACGGGAGACCTTATTTATGGTATTACCCTCGTATTAACTGCCACGTATCTGTGTAGTTGTATTTTGTATTCTGGATCTGTGTTCTCGTTCCTTAAAACTAAGTCTGGCACACAAAAACCAAATTATAAAACATACATGTACAGTAGTGCAGCCCCTCCTCACGCTCCTTTCCCTATGACAACTAGCCACGGTACCGGCCAGCGTAACCGGTACGTGATAGACGTGGGCGCTGTCGTTGCTCGTAGTCTCACGCAGACCGTCGCTTGACGCAGCATGCCTCGCCTTCTCGTGAGCGGCTAGACTACCTACAACACTTGCATGTATTGCCCAGTTGCCGATCTGTCCCCTTGGCCAATGTCGGCGCGCAGTAACACCCAAAAGTCCATATTTCCTGATTTTTACCATTCAATTGCATTGTCATATACTGACATAGAAACATGCAGAAAACGAATTTATGTTTGTAGTTCAGTGTCTGACAATTTTCATTACATATTTTTCTTCATTTATGACTCACCCTGTATATGGTGTACATAAAGTCCGGGAACACTTTCAGCTATTTATTGCACAAGAACTAAACGTTGTACTGTACAGATATCATACATATTGTATTTTGCAGAGAAACTCTGAAAGTTCTTTTTACAAACATTCGATATGTGAACAATGAGTAACTCGGCAGACACCAACACGTTAATCGAATCCATTCCATACCCGTCCCAGGTACAGGCGGTACATACGACAGGTCTTTAATGTGTCCCCACAGAAAAAAGTCACACTCTGGTGATGGGGGAGGCCATTCCATGAAACAGCTCGCTCCACATCTGAACTCGCCATGTTTGCGACTAGCGCTGACTATCGGCAAATTACCAAACTACGCTTAAAAAAAAAATACTTTTCAGGGTTTTTCTTCAAAATGACATATGTATGATATCTGTACAATGTTTGGTTCTTGTGTGATAAATAATTGAAAGAGTTCCCGGTCTTTATGTAAACCCTGAATATATATATATAGGTTTGTGGCTGACGCTGACGATATCTCCAAAATCACCAATCCCCGGGACTTACGTCTGATGCTGTCTTTGGTGCACTACAGTGGTTGTGCCATAATTGTTGCTCTGGATGTGGAGTTATGAACGAAGTGGTCGTTATCGCGTTATAACCAGCACATCATTCGTCTTTTTCGCGTCGATGAATTTTTCAAGGGAAAAATTTCGATATTATTCTATAATTCTGTCTCTTTTTACGAATGTTTTCGAATATTCTACAATACAACATGGAAACGGTACAAATCGTATTGATTCACACCTCGGAGAAAATGGTTTTAACCGGCGAGTTGTCCAACGTGGTAAAGACAGAATCAACCCATCGGAGAAATGTTCCCGCTTGTAGAGTAAAACTATGTCAAAAATGAGTGGTTGTGTGAACGAACAATTTTAGGAACAAAAATGGCGTACTTCAACAAAAAAATTAATAATTACAGAATACGATACCAGAGGAAGGAAAAAAAGTACCTATTAATACAATGATGAACCAAGACGAAAGTATAAACTTCGTTACATAAGTTCTGAATTCACTCAACGTTCCCGATCTACTCTCGCAAAAAACCTTGTAACAACAGCACAGAAGCGGAAATATTAACTGGAAAAGAGAGAGGCAAGTTAGTACTGATACGACGATTTCCATTCATCTCAATAAACTGTCCGCCCCCGGTAGCTGAGTGGTCAGCGCGACAGAATGTCAGTCCTAAGGGCCCTGGTTTGATTCCCGGCTGGCTCGGAGATTTTCTCCGCTCAGGGACTGCGTGTTGTGTTGTACTAATCATCATCATTTCATCCCCATCGACGAGCAAGTCGCCGAAGTGGCATCAAATCGAAAGACTTGCACCCGGCAAACGGTCTACCCGACGGGAGGCCCTAGTTGGTCCAAATGGCTCTGAGCACTATGGGACTTAACATCTCAGGTCATCAGTACCCTAGAACTTAGAACTACTTAAACCTAACTAACCTAAGGACATCACACAAGGTTGACATGAGAATTTCGGAACACAACTTATCGGGTCTTCGAGGAGAGCTGTGGTGAATGGCTTCAACACGTGGCGAAACCAAGCTGGTACCACGTCCTAACGTAGTGGGCTTGGGCGGCCGCCCCTCATTACACATGTCGGACGTCGTAGGCTTGGCAGACTGGTAAAACAAGACAGGTGGCGAACTGTGGCGGAACTAATAGCAAACTTTAATGCTGGGCAGAAACAAGTGTGTATGAACACACAGTGCACTGAATACTCCTGACGATGGGCCTCCGCTGCTGCCACTGCGACTGCGACTGAAATGGGCACGTGGCCATCGACACTTGATCTTGGCGCAGTGGCAGAGTGCTGCGTGATCTCATGAATTCTGCTGCCTCATTGATCATGCTGATGGGAGAGTGCGAATCTGTCGTCTTCCCGGGGAACAGCTGCTTGTACTACGGAATGGAGACAAGATGGCGGCGGATCCATTATGCTCTGGGGAACGTTCACATGGGCACTCATGGGTCCAGTGGAATTCTTGCGAGACACCATTACGGCCAAGGAGTGTCGTACAGTGGTTCCAGACCGCGTACACTTCTTCAAGACGATCATGTTTCCCAACGGCAGAGGCATTTTCCAGCAAGATAATGCGCCATTCACAAGGCCAGGAATGTGGTAGAGTGGTTCGAGAAACACAGCGGCGAGATCCATTGGATATGCTGGCCCTCCAACTCGCCAGATCTGAGCCGGATGGAAGACATCTGGGACTTGATTGATAGTGGTGTTAGAGCTCATCGCTTGACTCCTCGGAATTTAGGGAAATTAGGTGACTCGTGTTTGCAGATGTGGTGCAAAACTCCCTCAGGCGACCTATTAAGGCCTCATTGCTTCCATGCCATGACCCGTCGCAGCTATTATCTGTGCCAAAGGTATTGGACAGGTGGTCATAATGTTCTGGCTGATCAGTGTATACGTAATGCGTTGGCGTGTTGGACAATCACAAAACTTATTCGTCTTTGTATCCGAAAGCTAAACACCAAATGTACTTTGCGAGAATATATGAAGAAGAAACAACTGGAGTGTGTTGTTTTCAGTTAGTAAATAAATAAAATGTACGTAAAGGGTGCGAAAGAGCCAGAAAGGTACACGTGAACTGGATCTCTGATTCAGCTATGGGAGTACTCGGAGTGATTAGAGTGTGACATCTTTGCCCTAAAAGACAGAATGTATCTCTTTCGATCTCACTCTAAGACGGTTTTCAGTTTGTCAAGCACTTTAATCTCCAGGACCATTCTATTTCGAGAAACATGCCCTGCCTCCCTTGGATCTCTCATAAGGATAGAAAACTAGTAATATGCATTAGTGTAAGTTTGTCTGTCGACACATGTGTTATACCAAAGGAACCCGGGTTCGAGCAGTCAGCGTCAGCCTAGAATTGAGAATCATACGATGCTGAAGAGGGAAGAAAGGCTAGCTAGCAACTTCGTGGTGCAGCTTTACATAGCGGCAGTCTTTTTACAGAATACGCTTGTGTTTCATTTCGCAACAAGTGTAGAGCATACATAATGAACTTGTTTCGACAAAAATTTCTTGCCAGCGAGGGATTTATATGACTGAGACGTAGTGACATGGGACCAATCTGTAGGAACAATCACACTGTTCTCCTAGAAGAGCAGCTTTTTCCGTGCTCGTCTCTGTTGACCCCAAGTCAGCTCAGTTGGAAAGTGGTCCAACAACGTTACGTAGTAGGAGACAGACCATAGTAATAAATATTTTAGTCCAAGAACAGCTCTCAGCCCATTTTCATGGGCATTTTCACTTTTGCCAAAACTTTTTGTTGGCATCAGTCTACGTGTTACCTATAATCCTTTAACGACAGAAGTCAATTACATTTTGTTTCAAATTCTCTGAATATGATTTTGGAAAGTCCTTCGTCGATAATTTATGGTCTGCTGTAAAGAAAAGTGGTACCAACTGAGCTCTTGGTTTCGTCATAATCAGATGATTATTTTAGCTATTATCTATCCCACAATTTTAAATGCCTACCCTATAAAATGTTTCATGAATCTTAATGCGACACATGACGTTCAGCGACAATTTCTTCAGATGAACCTTCAATAGCTCCCCTCCCCTCACCAGTATGTGAAATCTGCAACCGCCAGCAGGACCATATTGAATTTTGCTAATCCAATAATGAACGCTATTGATTTAAAGCAGCCACATGATGGCGGAGCATCAGCGACCGTTATTTTAAACAAACAAGTTTTACAGCTGAGTATCAAGCAATTAGAGTTACGAACGTCACGTACACGGTGTGACCCACGCAATCCGTCCTCTGTAGTTTTATGTTTCCCGCATACGTTAGTGTAAGAAGAGCTGCCTCCGCCGAGCTGTGCCGCCATCTGCAAGCGTTTTCCTCCTGATCCCGCTCTGCTAAGGTCGCGTGGGCATCTGTTTGTAGTTCGAATCAGGTCTTACAGTCAATAAGGTAACAACTGCAAGGTAGTCCAGCAGAGAATACACTGATATTATACCGATCTATGGGGAGACAATACTCAATGCAGCTGAGGCCCGAAGACTGTATTCACAGCGTTTTACTTCGCGACGTCTACCTTCTGCACATGTCTTTAGACATACAGAGATGCTTTTAAGAGCAGAGAGAGCTTTCCATGTACAACGTGCCCTGGAAAGACCAATTCGTGACGCACCCGATGTTGCCAGGAATGTTATTGAGTATATTGGAGCACATCCCACGCACGATAAGCATTGCTTAAATGAAAATATTGCGTACATACTATGTAGTATAAACAAAAGTGTTACCGTGCAATTGCATTTAGGCTGCAGTATTATTTGTAGCTACAATAATAATAATAGTAGTAATAATAATTATAACAAGCAGAAACAGACACATACAAGATAATACCACAAATGCCTGAAGTGATAATTTCGCAACATGAAGTCACCCGAGCAATTAATTCTACGCACAATTGGAAAGCCCCTGGAAATGATAAAATAGCAAATTTCTGGCTAAAGAAGTTCGCCTCAACACGTTCACATCAAACTAAATTATTTAACAGTTACATTGCAGACCCATATACAGTCCCTGATACACTTACTCACGGAATAACTTATCTGAAACCTAAAGATCAAGCAGACACAGCAAATCCAGCAAAATATCGCCCCATAACATGCCTACCAACAATATAAAAAATATTAACTTCAGTCATTACACAGAAATTAATGACACATACAGCACAGAACAAAATTATAAATGAATAACAAAAAGGCTGCTACAAAGGAGCACGAGGATGTAAAGAGCAACTGATAATAGATGCAGAGGTGACATATCAAGCTAAAACTAAACAAAGGTCGCTCCACTACGCATACATTGATTACCAAAAAGCTTTTGATAGTGTACCCCACTCATGGTTACTACAGATATTGGAAATATACAAAGTAGATCCTAAATTGATACAGTACCTAAACATAGCAATGAAACATTGGAAAACCACACTTAATATCCAAAAAAGTCAAATAACATCACATCACAGCCAATACAGATTAAGCGTGGAATATACCAAGGAGACTCATTAAGTCCTTTCTGATTCTGCCTTGCTCTGAACCCACTATCCAACATGCTAAATAATACAAATTATGGATATAATATTACTGGAACATACCAACACAAAGTCACACATTTGCGATACATGGGTGATCTAAAACTACTGGCAGCAACAAATCAACAACTCAACCAATTACTAAAGATAACAGAAGTATTCAGCAATGATATAAATATGGCTTTTGGAACAGACAAATGTAAGAAAAATAGCATAGTCAAGGGAAAACACACTAAACAAGATGACTACATATTGGATAACCACAGCGACTGCATAGAAGCGATGGAAAAAACAGATGCTTATAAATATCTAGGATACAGACAAAAAATAGGAATAGATAATATAAATATTAAAGAAGAACTAAAAGAAAAATATAGACAAAGACTAACAAAAATACTGAAAACAGAATTGACAGCAAGAAACAAGACAAAAACTATAAATACTTATGCTATACCAATATTGAGCTACTCATTTGGCGTAGTGAAAAGGAGTAACACAGACCTAGAAGCACTCAATACACTTACACGATCACAATGCCACAAATATAGAATACAGCACATACATTCATCAACAGAAAGACTCACATTAAGCAGAAAGGAAGGAGGAAGGGGGTTTATCGACATAAAAAACCTACGTTACGGACAGGTAGGCAATTTAAGAAAATTCTTTATAGAACGAGCAGAAACTAGCAAAACACTCAAAGCAATCACTCATATAAATACATCGGCTACACCATTGCCATTTCAGAACCACTTCTACAACCCTTTAGATCACATAACATCAACAGATACGAAGAAAGTAAATTGGAAAAAGAAAACACTACTTGGCAAGCACCTGTATCATCTAACACCGCCACACATCGATCAAGACGCATCCAACACATGGCTAAGAAAAGGCAATATATAGAGTGAGACGGAAGGATTCATGATTGCAATACAGGATCAAACAATAAACACCAGATACTACAGCAAGCATATTATTAAAGAACCCAATACCACAACTGATAAATGCAGACTTGATCAAGGTCCGCGTCACTTTCCATTTTTAACCAGACCTAACGTCAGAGAAAGGAAAGAAGATAATAATAATAATAATAATAATACCATTATGGTCATTATTTTTAATCTTATGAAAGTCATTAGATCTCGCCCAGTAATATCAATTTCTCGTCGTAATTAAGACAAAGAAGAGCTGCAGCTGCCTGAGGATATCCGGGTTTTCGGTACAAAGGATTTTGGAGAAACGAAAATGCAAGCTGCACCAACATTAATTGCTGTATGGAAACGATTTCAAAAATCGGGTATCGTGCTGCAGAAGTCTCACAAATAAAGTAGCCTTAAACCCGTATTTACTAAGGCAGATTTCATGGAGAGATGAATGCTATTTCACCAATGACGCCACTGCCAGTAGACACAATTTACAACACTGGGCTCCTGCAAATCCTCACTGGTTGCGATCACATCCGATGGAAGTGCACTGGGGTGTTAACTTATGGTGCGTGATTCTAGGAGACCACATCATTAGAGGAGCTGATTTTGCTCGCATATTAACCGGTCGGCTGTATTTGCAATTCATACAGAATGAGCCGAATCTGGGGCATCTCCTAGAAGAAATCCCACATCAGTTAGCTGCAAGGCACTGGTTTCAGCACGATGGTGCACCACCCCATTACTGTAGAGGGGTTAGCTAGCATATCTCAACAATGCAGTTGCAAAGATCTGTCAGTCTATGACATAGGTTTACGATATTCAATATGTTCCTTGTTTTTTATTGCAATCGAAGATATGATAGCACTTATTTAATACTTCCAATTGTGAAGAATGAATTGGTACATTTGTTGCTAATGAATTAGGTGTCATATGTTGATATGCCTTGAAATGTGATTAGTATGCTTTGCCCGTTGTTTTGATCAGGGACAACTATTCTTCTTCAGACACCTTCCTCGAGTGCAGTAATCGAATCTGGCACTCCCCCCACAGAAAGGCAGTTTTCTAGCGACGGGTACAGGATTAGTTACAGCTGGCCGGCCGCTGTGACCGAGCGGTTGTAGGCGCTTCAGTCCGGAACCACGCCGCTGATATGGTCGCAGGTTCGAATCCTGCCTCGGGCATGGACGTGTGTGATGTCCTTAATTAAGTTAGTTAGGTTTAAGCAGTTCTAAGTCTAGGGGACTGATGACCTCAGTTGTTAAGTCCCATGGTGCTTAGAGCCATTTGAACCATTTTGAAGTTACAGCTGTAAGGTCCAGAGCTTCTGTAAAGTTTGGAAGGTAGGAGACGAGGTACTGGCAGAAGTAAAGCTGTGAGTACCGGGCGTGAGTCGTGCTTCGGTAGCTCAGTTGATAGAGCACTTGCCCGCGAAAGGCAAAGGTCCCGAGTTCGAGTCTCGGTCGGGCACACAGTTTTAATCTGCCAGGAAGTTTCATATCAGCTGTAAGGTGTTTGTTTTCCAGCGCGGGTCTTACGGTTAGTAGGGTCTCCGCTCTGTTGGTGCAGAATCTACTTTACTCTTCTTCTTAGGCAAACCATTCGACGTCTGTAGTATCCGGAATTAACTAACGTCTATGGAGGACTGCGTGCGTGGGCCACATGGTATAATGTTGTGAGGAAGGCAAATCGAGGACTGCTTTTTATTGGTAGAACACTTACAAGACGCACCAGGTCTGTAAACAGACTGTTTGCATTACGCTTGTTCGTCTTCTGCTAGAGTACTGCTGTGCAATATGGGATCCTTACCAGATAGAACTGACTGACCACATCGAAAAAGTCCAAAGAAGGGCATCTCGTTTAGTATTATCGCGAAATAGAGAAGGCAGTATCACGGATATAAGTGACTTGGAGTGGCATTCGTTAAAGCAAATGCGTTATTTGTATGGGCGGCACTTTTTCACGAAACTTCAACCAGCAACTTTCTCCTCTGAATGTGAAAAAGTTTCACTGTCGCCAACCTATGGAGGGAGAAATGATCATCGTAATAAAATAAGAGAAATCAGAGCTTGTACAGAAATATTTAAGTGTTCATTTATCCCACGCACTGATAGAGAGTGGAATGGTAGAGAAATAGTTTGAAGATGGTTCCAAAAACCCTCTGTCAGACACTTAAGCCCAATTTGGAGATTGGTGATATATATGTAGATGTAAATGTACCACGTGCCCTATAGACAAAGTCTTTCATAAATACCTAAAAAAATAAATAAAACACAAAAGTAGAAAAAAAAACATACCGAGATACCAGTCGACCTCGCTGCAGTGTAAGATCTGTGCAGCCATTATGTCTGACGCGCATTTGAGACGGCTCATCGTTAATAAATGCTCTTATATGCAGGTCCAAGCACCTCATATGGTGAGCAGTAGGAACAAATAATGCACCCAAGAATACTGCATAACATGATTGTTTTAGCGGTGTAGGTGTTACAGTGTGGGGAGGAATAATGTTGGATGCTTGTTCTGACCTCCAAATATTTGAACACGGTACACTCACCAGGCAACAGTATTATGACGTGTACTTCCCCATTTGCAACCTTTCAGGGGTGCATTCGGGCCTGACTTCATTTTTACGGATGAGAGTGGACGACGGTATCGAATAGCGCAGGTGGAGGAGCTGTTGGAGCGAGAGACTATTTTGTGTATGGACTGGCCTGCCTGTTCCCCGGACCTAAATCACATGGAGCACGTGTGGGAGGCGTTAGGAAGACGTACTGCAGCACGTCCTAATGCACCAATGACCATCCAGCGCCGGTGAAGAAATGGAACACCCTATCACATGAACTCCCTACCAACGTTTTGGCCTGCCTAGGAGCGCGTTGCAGAGTATGCACTGCCGTACGTGGTGATCACACATCTATTAAGAACCATGTGCTGCCTTTTATAATGTCTAAGGGATCATTACGAATCGCAGTCACTTCAGAGTAATTATTGTCTCTGAATAAAAGTGTCGTTTCAGTTCGCGTTATTGCGTATTCCTTTCAGTTATCTTCTCTACTTCTCTGTAGCAGTTCTTTCTATTTATGGCCCAAGTTTCATCGACCTCTGTTACTTCGCAGTAACACATCGTGAGAAAGTTGCTTTCGTCCTTAAGTTTTGCGCACCAGTCTATTTGTTGTCAGGAAAGCTACTTTGACATCACGGGTCGAAAGCCCAGAGTTAGAAACCCCACAACTCCAGTAGCCAGTAGAGAGGTAATACGGTATCCATCTAGGAAATTGTTTGGTAGATTCTACGAGATAATACACTCCCAAGACGTTAGTAAACATTTAGCACCAGAATAAGTGTTTAGAGCTGCTGACCATAAGCCACGTAAGATCTAAGAGGAGCCTTTTATCCAGTCGTGGCGTGTTAGCATCGTGCTTTCAAACGAGGAAGGGTCATCTCCCGAAATTGGAACCTCAGTACTGAGAGTCTACATCTACATCGATCCTCCGCAATTCACCGTATGGCGCATGACTTAGGATACCTCGTGCCAATACTAGTCATTTTATTTCGTGTTCCACTCCCAAATAGAATGAGGGAAAAACGACTATCTATATGTCTGTTTATGAGCTCTAATTTGTCGTATCTTATCCTTACATACAACCCAGCGATGAGGGTACGTGTTACTCAGGTGCTCGCGGATATTACGCAACTGGCCATCAAAATTGCTATACCACGAAGATGGCGTGCTACAGACGCGAAATTTAACCGACAGGAAGAAGATGCTGTGATATGCAAATGATTAGATTTTCAGAGCATTCACTCAAGGTTGGCGCCGGTGGCGACACCTACAACGTGGCGACATGAGGAAAGTTTCCAACCGATTTCTCATACACGTCTCGGTCACATTGACAGTACTTTGAACAGTGGACGTTACATTTCAGATGTGTTACGACCCGTGGCTCTATCCTTCATTCGATCCCTGCGAAACCCTACATTTC
This sequence comes from Schistocerca piceifrons, assembly GCF_021461385.2. NCBI lineage: Eukaryota > Metazoa > Arthropoda > Insecta > Orthoptera > Acrididae > Schistocerca > Schistocerca piceifrons. The sequence continues at coordinate 747,068,737 of NC_060139.1, forward strand.
AGCAGGATAATACACGACCGCATGTTGCAGGTCCTGTACTGGCCTTTCTGGATACAGAAAATGTTCTACTGCTGCCCTGGCCAGCACATTCTCCACATCTCTCACCAACTGAAAACGTCTGGTCAATGGTGGCCGAACAACTCGCTCGTGACAATACGCCAGTCACTACTCTTGATGAACTGTGGAATCGTGTTGAAGCTGCATGGGGAGCTGTACCTGTACACGCCTTCCAAACTCTGTTTGAGTCAATGCCCAGGCTTATGAAGGCTGTTATTACGGCCAGAGGTGGTTATTCTGGGTACTGATTTCTCAGGATCTGTGCACCCAAATTGCGTGAATATGTAATCACATGTCAGTTCTAGTATAATATATTTGTCCAATGAATACCCGTTTATCAACTGCATTTCTTCTTGGTGTAGCAATTTTAATGGCCAGTAGTGTAATATCGAAGTGAGCTGGTGCACCATAGTCCTGAAGCAACTTCCTTTCAGGGACAACAAGGAGCAGAGTCTCCAAAAACTGTGGCTGCACATATCAGGTAACGTTCACCAGTCAGACGGGGAGGCAGCAAACAAGAGCCTGTTAGTGATCTTGGACCATGCCCACCTACAGGTTGACAGAGAATCGTTTGTGCTGGCCAGCGATGTGGGTGGCGTCGGAATTGTCCTCACTCCAAACATGGCTCTTGGGGTTGTTGAAAATACCATCACAGATGGATGACGCCTCATCTGTCAGCAATACAAACCGTACGATGTTCGGCTCTGCAGCAACAGCGCTGCAGTGGACAATTCATGGAAAGAAGTTAACGCGGGGCGCAAAATCGTTTGGCCCCAGTGCCTGCACACATTCTTTTTGATAGGGGTGTAATATCTGTTCCACCAGTACTCTCCACGCTGTATCCTTCGAAGCACGCGTTTCACAGGCAAATTGACGAATGCTTATTGCTGAGTGGTCGGCTGTATCATCCGGCACCGTCTCCCTAGAAACTAGTGTTCGAACATGTCTTTGGTGGGAACCTCGATCATCTCTCTGTAGCTTCAGACCCCTTCTATCGTAAGTTGGTTGGCCGCGTGGGATTAGCCGACCGGTCTTACGCGCTGCGGTCATGGACTGTGCGGCTGGTCCCGGCGGGGGTTCGAATCCTCCCTCGGGCATGGGTGAGTGTGTTTATCCTTAGGATAATTTAGGTTAAGTAGTGTGTAAGCTTAGGGACTGACGACCTTAGCAGCTAAGTCCCATAAGATTTCACACACGTCTGAACGTTTTTTCTCGTAAGTTGGTATCTACGGAGATAAACTTCTTCCAATTAGGATGACGCCTGTTGGGAAAGAGTTCTCTGTACATCCGTGCTGCTTTGCGGGCACTGCATTCTGCTGCACCGTACATTAAACGCATGTCTGCTAACTCTTATGACGAGTATCTTTGATTGTGCGTCATGCAGCGTACACAGTAACATACCTTGCAATGGACACATCACAAATTGTCTGATGCAATGGACAACTGACGCCAGGGATAGTTGTGTGAGTGTGGCCCAGGCGATGCGCCGGGACGATGCATGCTGTCGTCACATGAGACACGCTCTATAAGCTAAGTTGTGCACAGTGCATATGCTTGATGGTCCTTTGCGAGGCTGCGGCAGAACTGCATGCGCCATTGCACTATGTGCTTTGGTCGTTGTTTTGAACAAATACAATGAGCTACGTTGTTGTTATTTCGTGTACGCTTTGTACGTACAACGCACAATAAATTTGCATTTCCGACTATTGCTTCCGTATCTCAAATGGTTCAAATGGTTCTGAGCACTATGGGACTCAACTGCTGAGGTCATTAGTCCCCTAGAACTTAGAACTAGTTAAACCTAACTAACCTAAGGACATCACAAACATCCATGCCCGAGGCAGGATTCGAACCTGCGACCGTAGCGGTCTTGCGGTTCCACACTGCAGTGCCTTTAACCGCACGGCCACTTCGGCCGGCCCGTATCTCAATATAATCGGTTATGTACCCAGTATCACCTGTTTCAATCTGATCCGAAAGGCTTGAGACACGTATATATCCTACGAGTCCTGGTGACAACACCAAACACGAGCGACGCCACCGCGCTCTGGTCTCTGGTGACCGCTCTGCATGTCACAGGGAACTGCACCTCATATCATTTACAGACCCGTGCACGAAGTTAGTTATATCTGACCATGCCTTCTTGGTGATTTTTGGCGATTGGTGTAGTTGCAGTATGTAGTTTTTAAAAACGAAATACGGCTACTTCCATAGACATGAACGCCAACTCTGTATGGTTGTTCCTAACGATCTAATAAATTATGATGAATGCTTCAGCGATTTCAAATCTTTTCACTTTTGAAACTGATGAATTCAGTAAACCATAAGTAGTGTAGAAAAATTTTATTCAGTTAAATAACCAACCGTATACGCTGCTTTATAGACTAATTCGAAACTGCTCTAAAACGATATTTTGACGGTTTGGTTAACACAAAATTTCCGCCGTTAGCTCCCACTCTGCAGTTTCTACCTGTGGTCTGCCGATATTAAATACATTGCTGAGTGTATCGCTTTACTGTTACCAGAAACGATATTTAAAAAAATAATTTAGCTTCATGACATTATGATTTTTACCGTTTAAAAAATTCCATTCTACCCTCCGCTGACAAATGCAATTTTGACGATCCGAGCACGCTCTTTAGTTGGCCAAGCTGTGGTACTGTAATCTCGAGATTGCCGGAGAGCTGAAGGGAGACCTGTATTGCAACGCTTATTTGACGTCCGCATCTCGGCAAAGGAGCAGCAAATCTTGTTGATGGCTTGGACTGGAGTAATGGCAACGCGCAGAAGATACAAAGCTCTCTGTATACGTGAAGCATTCGCTCCTCAGTTATATTCATTTGTGTGCAACTTTATAGCAAAACGCACGCATAAATAATTCCGTTTCTTTTTTCTTGCTAGATTGTTCCGTAAATTTAAGTGACCCCACATGTAAACATGCCAAGTAGTTACGAGGACAAACGGACGCGAGATACTGCCGTCAGCGTTATACCTTACACCGTGGCAATAATGCAATAAACTGTAGGCCGTATGTTTCATTACCTGTAACAAAATAACAAAATTTTTGGGGTTCCGTACCTCAGTCGATAAAAACGGAACCCTTATAGGATGGCTTTGTTGTCCGTCTGTCTGTCCGACTGTTAAGACCTTTTTTCCTCAGGAACGGGTACACGTATCAAGTAGAAATTTATGTCACATACTGAGGCCAACGGCCCCTTTGCAGTATTAAAAACTTACGCTTCTGAATCACTGCTCTCAAAAGATACGGCCGTATATCCCATATTTTGATTCTCGCAGATTCACTCAACAATACTCATAGGGTTCTTCCCGCTGACTTAGAATCATGAAGTTTGGCAAGAAGCAAGATTTTATAGTACAAGTATAGGAAAAACTCCGAAAATTGTTGATTTGTCATTAAATCACGCAAAAAAAAAATTTTTTTTGGTCATTTGTTATCCGTCTGTCTGTCTGTTGAGATCCCTTTTTCTCCCGAACCAGTAGAAGTATCAAGTTGAAATATATTTCACTACGATCTACTGTCGCTTGACTGCGAAAAAAAAAAAAATAAAATAAAGCTTACAAGCAAGTGCAATCAAAAGAAACGGCCATTAGTATCACACATTTAGATGCTCGCAAACTCACTCATAAAGACCTGTAGGGTATTTCTCGTTGACCCTTCAATCATGAAATTTTGCAATACGCAATGTTTTACAGTAAAAGTGAAGGAAAATATCCGAAAACTGTTACTTTGTCATCACGTCATACGAAAAAATATTTTTTTTGTCATTTGTTATCCGAATGTCTGTCTGTCTCTTCATCTGTTAACCGTAGATATTGACAGCACGCACAAGTCGCCGAGGTTCTCGACTCCCAGGACAGATGAACTATTTGTGCATGTACGTAATTAAATTCATACGGAATCCTCAGAGCGCGATCCCTATTCGCATTTGGGCAATTTCTTTTCAATATATTCGTCATGTAACTGAATGCTTACCTGCCATGTTGAGACGCCCACGTTCGTAACGTAGTACACTAACGACGACATCTAGCGTAGTTTCTGTACTAGTAGTCATCGGTTTATTTCATTTTAATGGCGATTTGTGTAAATAATAAGTATCCACCACCAAATTACTTAAGACGTATGGTTCATGGTTACTCAGATGCATGCAAATACTTACATAGCTCATAATATCCGCCACAATACTACTTAAGTCGCATATCTCATGGCTACTCAGATGCATGTAAATACTTACAAACTTAAAGTAATTCAGAACAGTTCTTGAGAATAGCCCGCTCAGTTACACACAGATAAACCAAAACATTGTGACAAACTGGTTGATAGCGTGTTGGTCCACCTTTAGAAAGTAACACAGCAGTGAGTCTGCGTGGCATGTCTCTCATAGCAATCGACGAGTTCGTGGTGTGTTTCTGGAGATAGATAGCGCCAGGTGTCTAAGCACAGGTCACATAATTCTCGTAAATTACGGGCCGGTCGTTTATGGGCGTGGAGATGGCGCCTGAGAGCTCCCTAGATTCTTTCCATCGAGTTAAGATCAGGTGAATCTCGTGGACAGGACATAAACACGATTTCACTATCTTGCTTCTCAAACCACTGTATGCCAATGATGGCCGTATGAAAAGTAGAATTGTCTTGCTGGAAGATGCCATTACAGCCTGCGAGGACATCCAGCTTGAAGATGGTCTGCAATAACGGTAATAAATCTGACGTACTCCACGTCTTCATGGTGCATTGGATTACTCCCACCCACCCCACGGATGTCTCTCATCGCATCGGCCTCCTTCCGTGGTGCGTACATGTTTTGAGAAACTGATCGTCGGACACGACCATCGACCTGATGATACATGCGATCAGGCGAAACATTCGCATTGCTCCTCTGTCCAGTCTCGATGATCCCGTGCTCACCGACTTCGTTGGATCAACATGAGAACACTCTTGGGTCATCTCCGGTAGAGCCCCATGTGCACTGAACGCTGCGCCCCGGAACACTTGTGCATAGACCAGCTTCGTACGCTGTCATCGTATCAGCAACAGATCGATACCTACACTGCTTTACAGAGCGAGGAAGCCTCCTACCTCTGCGTTCTGCGATGAGGTGCGAATATCTAACACCTTGTCTACTTGTGGTTTCGCCATCCTTCAGGCACTTTCTGTAGATTATCGCAACAGTAGCACGTTTCCGCGGAGTTTCTCGCAGACATATGGTGAAAATTATCTGCCCTTTGTCAAAAACGCTTACACCAGTGGCTCACATTGATTTCCTCATCCAACTGAGCCAAAAGACTAGTGCAGTATATGTTTCTGTTTCACCATAGCGAAGTACCATTTAGGAGGAAATCCATTTTCGTTATGGGAAGCACATGCCATAATCTTTTCTGCATATGAAATCAACATCGGCCTGATTCATACTGCAAGTCAATTATAGAATTTTTATGTGATTTTTGTATGGGGTAGTGATGTTAAATTTCATACGTATTAAATTAAGAACTAAATACGGGCAAATTCCAAAGAAACCTACCTCAGTTTCTGAAGCTTGTACATGTCGAACATAATGCGATACAAAAGTATGAAGCTGTCCCATGAAAGGCGATGTACTTCGCTGATCTATGATGGGAAAGCACATCAGTGAGTACAATAGTTTTCAAGAAATGACGTGATAAGTTTGAAGCTGATTCTCCACCAAGAAAATTTCATCCTCTTCAGAAAAATTAATTATAAACCTAATGAAGTTAAAATATCCTTGTTGTTCTTGAGGATCTTGTATAGATCCATAAGGTCAAGTTCCGCGTTCTGTCCCTAGACGGACCAATCTGCTCCGACCGACCACCGTGTCATCCTCGGTCAGTGGCCTCAGTGAATGCCATATGTACGCAAATGTCTTCGGCACACCGTTCTCCCGGTCACTGGCAGGTTTCTTGTTGACCTTGGAACCGCTAATACTCAGCTGGCACGTCGTGGCTGAGTGCACCCCGTGACAGTCCTTATAAGTAGGAATCCCTGGTAGTATGGGAATCGAACGTGGGTCTTCCGCATAAGTCAGCAATGGTGACCACTTACTTGCACAGGCGGACATAGAGATCTATACTATAAGTGAATATATTATAGCGCTTGATTTATGACAGTCTGCACGTGTATGCCGTACCGAAACCTCTTAAGAAAAAAATTAGAACAGCTGACTTCTGAAGTATGACACGATAGAATTTTTGCTGTCACTAAAGTGACGTAAAACAAATCTCGTATTTACGCTTTTAACATACTGACAAAAGTGTTAAAATAAAGTTTTAAGAAGTCTTAAGTTTCATAACCCCCCAGCCTCATTATATATATATTTTGTCCCACCTAACTTTTTCATCTCATCTATATCTCCGAAAAGAAGCAAAATGTGTGAAATACAGTTGGCCAGGGATGCATCTCAGTCAAGCCCTCACACAATGGGTATAAATGCACAGTTCATAAATGTCGCTGTCGACAAAAAGTTACCTTTTCTTAAATGGCACATGTATGTTTTTCTAGGGAAATTAAATCTAGAAGTGCAATTGGTGAGTGCAGATTTGTTCTCACTGTTCTGAACCTCACACCTAAATGAGTTGGATTAATGGAATGTATCTGCCATAAAGCGCAGAGCAAGTATTGCCTACATCAGGCTCCAGAACAGTGCAGGCAATCCACATTACGGCACAAAACATGGCACCATGTCCGTTATGTAAAGTTTAAGTATCCAGAAGGTATCAGGTTTAGAGCAATAAAACCAAGACTGCCATCACTAACTGTACCTCTAGTTTTCATCTTGGCAGAAAAAACATACATATGCCATTAAAAAAACTGACTTTGTGTTGAAAGAGAAGTTTTTTATACATTTATGGATTGTGCATTCCTGTATATTGTGTTAACTCCCGACATAGGTGCATCCCTGGCCCACTACATTTTCCTCATTTTGTTTCATTCCGGATACGTATGAGTGGCAAAGTTAGGTCTCTTATAGCGACTCGAAAGCCATACTAGTCGCGACAACGTTGCAACGACTGACCTTGAACGTCAGATGGGAACTAATTTAAATTTTAGGGAAATATTATTCATTTGACGTACGAATATTTTCCGCGTTCGTATGTCAATGTTACAGCGGTTTCATGGAACAAACAATATGTGAAAACGTGGAGAGTGAACTGTGCTAGAAAGCCTCATCGTGGTCTCGGTGTTTTTTAACCCTATCGTGGCTCTGCGAAAACTCCGCGCTGGCCGACAGCGGCTGTTAAAACGTCGCGAGAAGTGAGAATGATGGTGCTGAGCCGGGGTGTGCAGCCAAGCGTGAGCACGCCCCTGCGCGCCGTCGCGCTCCCGCTCTCGGGCTAAGCTGCAGAGTACTGTAATAAGCGCGCAGCCGCGGAGCTCATATCGCGCCGCCCTGTCTTGTCTGCTCAGTGCGAGGGGGGAGGCTGGGACCAACTGAGGAACCATTCGAGATGAGCGGGAGCTGACAGCTCTCTCACCGTCACTGCCGCTGACGGTGCCAAGTCGCTGCAACAGCTGTCTCCTCCACACGTCTTGGTCTGTTGCTTATTAATCGCTTGAGGTACACTACATCAACGGGAAATGTAAACATCCTAAACTGTAAACCGGGTGTAACTACACTGTCCACTTACATTAATGTGACCATCTGTCAAAAGCTTGGATAAAAACCTTTTGCAGCGTGAACCTCCGCGAGACGTGCAGGAGATTCTGGAAGCTGCCGATAGGAATGTGGAACTATGTCAATTCCAATGTCGTGGCCTGTTTTTTCGGTTGAGGACCCATGGCACGGGTAGCCGCCACAGATTCTCAATTGGGTTTACATTCTGGTAGTTTGGTGGCCAGGGGAGTAGGGTAAAGTCATTCTGGTGTACGTAGAACCACGCACGTGCGCTGTGAGCTGTATGACAAGTTGCATTGTCCTGCTGGTAGATACCATCTTGACGAATAGAAACAAATTGCATGTAGTGGTGGACATGATCCCCAAGGATAGATTCATACCTGTATTCATCCATTGTACCTTGCAGAAAGACGAGATCACCCAGGAAATGCCACGAAAACGTTCCCCAGATCATGATCCATCCTCCTCCGGCGTCCAAATTCCAGCCATTGTCGCCGTTGAACAACAGTTAGGATGGGTGCATGAACCAGGCACCTCCTGCGTAGCCCTATACGCAGCAACGTTCGCTCGACGTTCGTTGAGGAGACTCTGTTCGTAGTCCTTTGGTTTATTCGGGCGATCAGCTGCTCAACTATGCTCATCTATTAGTTCGTACACATCTCCCCAGACGTCGTTCTAATCTTCCATCTATGTCGCGTGGTGCACCACAGTTGGCTCGGTGCCGATTTTGGCGTGCACGGTATGCTTTAACCACGGCGGCCTGCAGTTTACGAACTTAGCCATTCCGGAAATTCTTCCACCCTTGGTGCGAAAGCCAATGATCATGCTATGTTGAACGTCAGACGAATCGCTCTGTTACCGCTACACGACAGCGAGTGCACTGTTTACCGGGTCCCCCACACACCCTTTATATACCCCCCCCCCCCAACTGTCGAGGCTGCTGTCTGAGAGTGGTTGTTGTACGTTGGCGTCGAACATAGACGGTGTCTCATAAATGTGGCTAGACCGTGTACAAACACCAGTGTTATTATAACAGGTCAAATATAGAACTGCTCATATATATATATATATATATATATATATAATAGATTGAGAATTAATGTAGAATGTTTGAAAACTTAAACATGAAAAAACTTGAATATTTAAAAAGTTTTGGAATTTATTATAAGCATTTCTTGTGATAGATTTACTTAAACATGGAGAAATCAAGAGTGTACAAATCTTTCGGTAATTACAATGCTGTTTTGGTTGCGGAGTCGTCTGATACAGTTCGAGTGGTTTCTTCTGAACATTGAAAATCCTTTTCTATCAATACTTAGAGCACTCAGTGACCTCCTATAACCTGTTTAGATACAGTTCCTTCATCTGCTACATTAGACAAGTAAAATTGTAATGGAATTTCATGATTGTCTTAGAAATGTCACGTCATATGTTGGGCCACCTTCACCTTCTTGGGTGTCGTTTAGAATTTTACAAACATGCTGTGTTACAAATTTCTTCACTTGAAACTGAATGAAACAAAAATCCAGAATTGCTTGAATGTTGACGACTTCTGAAAATAATACGTAGGTACTAACTTTCAGTCAGAATGTATGAAATTATTAGCTGTGTTCAATCTTACCCCATCTTAGGCCAGAAAATATGACATTCTTAAAAATCTCATACAACCAAGACATTTGGAAACAACATGCAATATTCTTGAGCACTCTCTGTCTTTCTTTTTGTCACAAATCTCTTGACCTGTCTGTTGTGCCTCGCCACGATTTTCTCTCCTGTAACAATGTTTTCAACTCAGAGTAGCACTTGCAACCTACGTCCTTAATTATTTGCGGGGTACATCCCAATCTCTGTCTTACTCTACAGTTTTACCCTCTACAGTTCCCTTTAGTATCTCGGAAATTATTCTCTGATGTCTTTAACAGATACACTACCATCCTGTCCCTTCTTCTTGTTAGTGTTTTCCATATATTCCTTTCTTTGCCGATTTAGCGGAGAACCTCCTCATTCCTTAACTTATAAGTCCACACTGTTTGCAACATTCTTCTGTAGTACCACATCTCTATTCTTTTGTGTTGAGGTTTTTCCATAGCTTATGTTTCACTACCATGCAATACTTTGCTTCAAACGTACATTCTCAGACATCTCTTCCTCGAATTAAGATCTGTGTTTGATACTGGTTGAGTTCCTTGGTCAGGAATGCCCTTTTTGCCAATACTAGTCTGCATTTTATGTCATCCTTACTCTGGGCGTCATGGGTTACTTTGCTGTCTAGGTAGCAGAATTCCTTAACTTCATCGATCTCGTGGCTATCACTCCTGTTGCTAAGTTTCTCACTGTTCCCATTTCAGCTACTTCTCATTACTTTCGTCTTTCTTCGATTTACTCTTAATCCATATTCGGTACTCATTAGACTGTTCATTCCATTCAGCAGATCATGCAATTTTCTCCACTTTCACTCACGATAGCAAAGTCATGAGCGAATCTTGACGCTGAAGCCCTTACATCTTGAATTTTAATCACACTCTTGAACCTTCCTTTTACTTCCGTCATTGCTTCTTCGACGAATAGATTGAACAGCAGGGGCGAAAGGCTACATCCCTGACTTACACCCTTTCCAATTCGTTTCGTTTATGGTCTTCCACTCTTATTGTTCCATCTTGGCTCTTGTACATATTGTATATTACCACTCTTTCTCTATAGTTTACCCCTGTTTTTCTCATGATTTCGAACATCTTGCACTATTTTACATTGCCCGAGGCAGGATTCGAATCTGCGACGGTAGCAGCAGCGTGGTTCCGGACTGAAGCGCCTAGAACCGCTCGGCCATACAAGCAAGTCATGAAATGCTAGACGCGAAGGCCATCTGTAACATAAATGTATAAATCTTGCTAACTATGTGTCTCTAATGAAGACTTGTCAGAAGACTACTTCCAGCTTCAATATATCAACCACTGTAGCCCTTGGAACTGAAACCACAGTGCAGAATGCGCCCGTCAGGCCGCAACGGTTCGCCCGCTGCCAATGGTCGTCCCCCGACTCCGCTCGGTCGCGCCGAGCTCATCCTTTAACTCGTTCACCTCCGACTTCCTCGAAAACACGCCGCGCGTGCCCGCCAGACCAGCAGAGAGACGAACTCAGGACTCCGAGACTGGTCATCACGACTCCGCAGCACGTATCAGCCATGGGGCACACGGAGCTGTTTACTTCTTGCTACCATCACCACACTCCCTGCCAGCTCGATTGCAAGAGACTATGCCAGAGCCTCATTTCAGAACACATGCACGCCCTCTGGCCAAAGATATGTCGCCTTGCTAGCCGCATAAATTAGTCTCCCACCGTAAACTCAAGCCTCGGGGTTGGGTTTACAAACCTTTTAAAATCTTATGTAGTTGCAACTGCAGCCTCCACCTGACTCAGGTGCACCTCTTGGCCATGCCCTGTCTCCTCATTTCTAACCTGGAGAGCAATGGGCTGAACCTCGAGGAGGCAATACGGACCCACAAAACATGGCGCCAACTTGTCCGAGGCCTTGCTTCCACCGTCTCGACCCGAAAGTTCCTCCCGAAGACTAAAGCTCCAACCTTGATATTTCCGGGACACCGGCCGCGGTTTTACCTCACCGTTTCTCTTTTGTGGATCCTTTTTATGTTGGTCACAGTCCTGCAACAATTGTTCCCAATAGCTTCAGGAGGTATCTCCCCTCAGGTAACAAGTCTGTGATCAACCACATGTAGGATAAAGGGTAACTGAACGGATAATCAAACATAAGAAACGCCGTGGTAACCTGATGAGCTTGATGCTTTGTCACATTAAATCGGATCATGATAAGGAACGATCACACACAGTCTGGGCATTCGCGTGGTATATAATCAACGTAGCCTTAAGGTGTCTATTAAATATTTCTCCAAAGCATGACTGATGGTAGTAAGATGTTGTGGTGACATGTCTGATCCCAAGTTGAAAACAGAACTTCCGAAACTTTCTCGAAACGAATGCCGGAGAAATGTCACTTATCAGAATCTTGGGAGGCCCAAACAGGGAAAATGTTTTGCTGAGTTTTTAATACTAACACCGCTGTCACCCCTACATGCGCTGCTAAGCACTGAGTATTGTGTACAATAGAGGAAGAGTTTGTAGACGGCGATTGTATCGGCATAACAATGCAGCACTTTATAAAGCAGCATCTGTAAGGGCACAGTTCGTGGACAATAACATTCCCGGAATGGACTGGCCTGTCCAGAGTAGCGACCTTAATCCAATGGAATACCTTTCAGATGCGTAATAACGTCGATTTCGCTCCGGATCCTAGCGCTCAAGATCACTACCTTCATCTGGTTTCGGCTCTTGAGGAAGAATTGGCTCCCATTCCTGCACGGGTGTTTGACAACTGATCGAACATGCCACCAGTAAGGCGCACTTTAATGTCCATTACAAGTTGCCTGGATACACCTGATTAGATGGTGTATAGGTATGTAAAAGAACAGAAAAATGGGTAAAAGCAATGGAAAAGCAAATATATGACAAATTAAGACCGAATATTTTATTCTCTATATTGTAATGACTAATTGGGACCAAGCAGTAACTTTATATTTCAATTTTATCGTGACGTAAGCGCCACCTTGCGGCATTATCACGTTTGTATAATTATTCAGTTGGTGCGAATTCAGTAGTTCAATTGACGGAAGCCCAACAGTTTCTGCGACGAGTTTTAGGAAATTAGCTACATTCATTTATAGTCCATGTTATTTACTTTGCTTACGGATTTATTGTGTTTAGCACATAGATAATTTTAATTTTTTAATTTTCTTTATAGTTCTGAAGATGTCCCACACATCGAAAATGGTATGGACAGTGTACCTTAGACAATTCTACACAAACATATTCATCTATTACAACCCCCTAAGGTATAGTTGTACATCTTTTCAATTTAATAATCTCTCTTCAGTAATTTTCTATTTGCTTGCCTCCATGGTTCTGCAGTATTATAGAAATTACAACATTTTTCACATGGACTCTTACAAAACACTTATACACAATGGTCGCATTTTTGCCTATTATGCCACACCCAAGTGCAGTTATAAGGGCATACACTGGTGACCAAAATTAAAGCAACAAACGGAAATTTTTCATGGTAGCACTTACTTTGCCACAAAATAGTATAAACAGGCGATAGTAAAGTACAAAACTGTAAAGAATACATAACGTAAAAAAGTGCAAACTTCCATAACGGTAGACAAAAATGTTCTTCGTTTTTTTCCAACTTGACAGATTTACACACACATTCCGGCACCTGGTTATTGCGCTCAGTATAGAGTGTTACCACCTTTGGCAGCAAGGCAGGTCTGACAACTGCTGGGCATGTTGTGAATGATATCATCAATCTCATTCTGGGGAAATAACGCTCATTCTTCTTGCAGAGCTGCTCGCAAGTCTTTGAGAGTGCTTGTTGGATGCTGACGTGTTACAGTCCGTCTCCCTAGTGCATCACAGACATGCTCTGTGGAATTCAAATCGGAAGTGCGAGCATCTTCCGTCTGCATGGAAACATTAACCACTCGTGTTCTATGAGGTCGAACAGAGTCGGCCGTCAGTACGAGGTCTGGGCTCACAGCACCTCGCAACAACCGCACATGAGGTCACGATACGTAACAGCAGTTAAACATTGACAGTTTACCTGTATAATTTCAAGAAGAGGTGTTCGAGTGGTCAACATAGTCCCTGCCCACAACATTAGGGATCCTCCTCGATATTTGTTTCTTTCCACAATGTTTGTATCGTGTTCCACGTTGCCTCCAGATGAGGATCCGTCGGGAATCACTCTCAGGACGAAATCGGGGGTCATCTGCGAAAAGAACATTGGCTCACTGTTCGACCGTCCAGGTGGCATATTGAAGACTCCGCTCTAAACGTTTCCTTCTGTGAGGACGTGTCAGAGGTACACATGCAGCAGGTCTCCGCCCATAAAGGCCACTGTGGTTCAAAATGGTTCAAATGGCTCTGAGCACTATGGGACTCAACATCCGAGGTCATCAGTCCCCTAGAACTTAGAACTACTTAAACCTAACTAACCTAAAGACGTCACACACATCCATGCCCGAGGCAGGATTCGAACCTGCGACCATAGCAGTCACGCGGTTCCGGACTGAAGAGCCTAGAACCGCACGGCCACCGAGGCCGGCAAAGGCCACTGTGCCGAAGTCCTTTGTGCACCGTTTGCTACGATACAACGCGTCCAATGAATACTGCGAGATCAGATGCTAATAGATCTGCAACACTAAGGAGTACCGTCTTGTCTTTACAGCCAAATAATAGTACTCTCTTTCTGATGTGACTCGTGGTCGGCCCTGCCGTGTTCATCGGAACACAGTCTCGCACGCACGAGAAACAAAAGAACGATTCAAATTAAGCCAGTGGGCCACGTCAGTTTGTTTCTGTCTTGCTTCCATTCTTCCTAGATCCCCCACCGCAGAGAATCTCGTAGGCGTCTTCTCTGTGTCATGCTGCACCGTTGACTGTGTACACAGCGATTGTGTATAAGGGACTACCTGGCAAACACTAACCTGTCTGATAGGTGCCTTCAGATCATCGTCGGAATGCCATGTTCTGTACAGAACATGATCGTAGGGACTTCTGTTGGCAGTTTTTATAATGATATCGCGTATGAGACCCAAGAGGGGGTAATAACAGTTTCTTGCTTTAATTTTGGACACCATTGTAGATTGCTTAAAGGAATGATTATGAACTGACGCAGTTCACAATGAAGGTGTAAAGACATTTTTTTTTAACAATTTCATTTTTATATAATGTTTTGAGAACAGAAAGCATTCTTAAAGTTGAACTGGATTTTAGTCAATTTATGATTTTACAGCTGTCACGTGGGGATTGCATAATAGATCAAAAACGCGACCGTGGATAAATACCAGGTGTAAAAGTATGATACCGGAATTTCCCCATAGATGGTGCTCGTCTTCAGTGTGGGGCCCGTGAGACCGAGTCTGCAGCGCCATCTGCTTCCTCTAACGGCTGAAGACGAATGTCAACTCACAGTAATCCAAGTTCCATACATCGGTTTCTGTTTCAAACCCGTAAACATGCCGAGTTTTGTGCCTACGAACTACGATTTGCAGACAGCATCGGTTTTCTGTTACCATTTGAAGAAAACTGCTGCAGAATCGCATCGAATGCTTGTCGAAGTTTGCGGCAAACATGCTCTTGGGAAAACACAGTGTTTCGAGTGGTTCAAAAAAATCAAAAGTGGTGATTTTGACGCGAGAAACGACGATCGCGAAGACAACGAATTGCAGGCCTTATTGTATGAAGATGATACTCAAACTCAATAGGAACTTGCGGAATAATTGAAGGTGACGCATAAAGCCGTCTCGCTTTGGTTGAAAGCTATAGCAGAGGTGCAGAAAGTACGGAAACGGGTACTACATGAAATGGATGAGAGACAGCAAGCAAATCGAACGACCACTTGTGAAATGCTGCTCGCCAAATACGAAAGAAAGTCGTTTCTCCATCGAAGGTGATGAAAATTGATATATTTTGAGAATCCTAAGCGTCGTAAATCGTGGGCGAATCCAGCCAACCATCGACAGCCACTGCAAGACCAAAGCGCGTTGGAAAGAAGACAATGCTCTGTGTTTGGTGGGATCAGAAAGGTGTCATCTATTATCAGCTACTAAAACCTGGTGAAACCGTTAACACATGTCGCTATCAACAGCAAATGATCGATTTAAATCGATCTTTACGTGAAAAGCGACCAGACTATGGAAAAAGGCAACACCAAGTCATATTGTACCATTATAAAGGCCCATCACACACAGCAAAACGGGTCAGGGAAACGATAGAGGCGTTCAGTTGGGAAATACCAGAGCCTGCGACTTATTCAGGTCCGTCGGATTATCGTCTATTTGCATCATTGAGGCACGCTCTCGCTGAACAATGCTTCGATTCGTATGAAAAGGTACGAAAATGGCCCGCTCACTGTTTTGCTTCAAAAGAAGAACTGTGTTTTTGGCGTGGCATTCATAGCCTGCCGGAGAGGTGGGAGAAATGTATAAATATCAATGGAGATTATTTTGAATAAAATATTGTTTACCAGTTTCAAACAACAGTCGTGTAATTATTGCAAACAAATTCTGGTTTCATACTTCTACACCTGGTATATTTTTTGACAGCTGGGTGGAAAATATTGTCATTTCTGTTCTGTAACTTCAAGGATATTGAAATAGAGACTCCTTGAAAGTGGAGATGATTGTTCAAAGGTGTGGGTCCCTTACCAAGTGCGACTAACAGAGGATACTGAACGTATACAAAGAGGGGCGGCGCGAATCGTCACAGGTTTGTCTGACTCAGGTGACAGCGTCACGGAAACGCTGAAGAACTTGAACTGGCAGACACTTGAATGCAGAAGCCAACTGTCCTTGGAAAGCCTGCTTGCAAAGTACGCGAAGAATCTAGAGATATTCTTCAGCTCCCCTACCTGTCGCTTCCTTTGGGACCTTGAAGGCAAAGTACACTAGTTAGAGCACGCACAAGAGGTATTTAAGCGATCATTCTTCCCACGATTCATATTCTCGTATATCAGCGGTGCTGCCATGGCAGTGCTGCCATGCTAAGTACCCTCTGCTACGCAGTTCATAGTGGTTTGCAGAGTATGACTGTGCACGTACGTATTGCACACCGTAAGGAGCACTCTGAACATGATTTAGACAAATAAACACTTAACAGGCATAACGTAATGTTCTTTGTGTGCAGCATTAACAATTTATGAACCACTGAACACAATAAAGGGCGCAGGTAAGACAACCAATTACTCGGTGAACATAGTCACCAACAATTACTTTGTATCCATAACAAAATATTATTTATATATACGAACAGCTGTAATGGTACAAAAGAACGAACTGTGAACTCTTGAGCTACTTCAGAGGTTTCCTGTTAAATACATGAGCTGCTAAAAGCTTAAGTATGCCTATTTACTCGCTCTTTAGAAGACGTGAGCAGCTCGAAGCAATTCCGCTTTGTAGTGCCGCTTATTCTGTTCCTCAAATGACTTCTTCTACCCCAGCAGAAACTTCTCAAGTAAACGGTAAACAATACAGCATGTCGAATGAAGTGTGAAACTGATTTATTCATGACAGGCTTACGGAAAAGTAGAGGTTTGTGTTTAGTCCTGCGGAATGCAAAACAGAGTCACAAATAAACCCTAATTAGCTCCTAGCACGTGGAGGTAGCCTGTATAAGTTACAGATACTCTGATAGTAATTATCCCTAACTGTCTGTAGACATGTCACAGCGAGATGAAGTAAATGTATCAGCAGCAGGGGAGGTGGATTAGGGTTTCATTCAGTATCTACGCGTAGCTTCGGTGGAGCACGAACAGCAGGATGCAGAGAAGACAGTGCAAACTACGCTCCGTTGGCCATCCAATCAACTAGCAAATTTAAAGACCAATAAACAAGTACATGAAATAGGCGATGTTAAGACAATTTTTACTACTTTAAGAGCCGGCCGTTTTGGCCAAGCAGTTCTAGGCGCTCCAGTCCGGAACCGCGCTGCTGCCACGGTCGCAGGTTCGAAGCCTGCTTCGGGCATTGGTGTGTGTGATGTCCTTAGGTGAGCTAGGTTTAAGTAGTTCTAAGTCTAGGGGACTGATGACCTCAGATTTTAAGTCCCATAGTGCTCAGAGCCATTTGAGCTACTTTAAGGAATGATAGTCAGTAGTGTACAGCTTGGGCTAAATAGCGCGACACCGGTGCAGAAACACGTACTCGTCCTGAGCAATGTGCGAGTCTACCTCACTGTCCCAAAGGTGCAGCCGCCTCTGTTGACTGGCGCCTGCTGACTTGTGAGTTTAAGAGCGGTCTCGTTGTTGTCTCTTTACTACACGGGACAGCACCGCAGGCTCTGTGTACCATAAGTGCAGCGAAAATTCTTAATCATAGCTCCCATTTTGGCAGAAGAGGGAACGAAGGACCAAAAAACTCATTAAAAACTGTGATTGAGCAAGTTCAAGGAACCGCCAGCTGTACCAATCGCTCCCTCAGGAGAATAAAGAAGGGCGAGGAAAATATAGTTACAAGTACTTCCAAAGGTTTCACTACTTGGCAAAGATTCGGAAAAAGAAGGAAAAAGTTTTGTTTTTATGTTATATTGTCAAACAGGATATCATGCGACTGACACATAATTTACAGACGACAGATGTTCTTTGTTTCACGTCGTCAGTATCGTAGCAAGCAACATTGTCTGCTATGCTACATATTTTACCTTTTCTCCGGTTATAATATTTCCTTCTGATAGCGTGTGGTCGATCTTGTTTTGTTTTGATTGAGACTTCGTTTATGGATCTGCTTCATTTTTGGTAATATATAGAATATCTATTCACTGTTTGTCGGACTATTGGTTCTGCTGACTTAACCTGTTAATACTATTGCTTGCAGAATCGCTTGCTGTAGCTTGCAAGCTATGCGAGATATATATTTATGCATAGGGCTTAACTATTCAACTACACCTACCTTACCGTGGGTTGGACGTCCACTACGTAGTCGCCGCCACTGAAGTTGTACTGCCGGCCGGAGTGGTCGAGCGGTTCTAGGCGCTTCAGTCTGGAACCGCGCGACCTCTACGGTCGCAGGTTCGAATCCTGCTTCGGGCATAGATGTGTGTGATGTCCTTAGGTTAGTTAGGTTTAAGTAGTTCTAAGTTCTAGGGGACTGATGACCTCCGATGTTAAGTCCCATAGTGCTCAGAGACATTTGAAGTTGTACTCTCCCGTACTACGGCGTCTATTTCGTGTGCACTCAAGAGTAAAGTGGACTCCTACTATTTTTTTCTGTTTTATGGCTCAGCTGATAATGTGCACATTACATCTGCTTGTTCTTTATTATGGGTGGCCGAACTCCCTCTTTCATCACATTCTTGCTCATTACCGTATCAATAAATCTGACCTTCTGGTATTCACACTACGATGGATATCGTGTCCAGATCTGGAAGTGGAGGCAGACTTCACTGTTGGCATACGTATCCAATAGCCAAAAGCTCACAATTACGTAACCAGCTATTACAGAGGTACAGTCCACTTCAAGTTATTCATCAATTTCTATTAATAAAAGCACCTAGAATACAAAGGAACAGAAGATATAAGGAGATTGTGAAAAAGAACAGAAGTTCCGTATGGACTTGTATACAAGTTGAACCACAAGTAGACCATTGAACGAGTTACGATACATGTGCAGAGTCTGTGATCGTCAACTGACTAAAAACACATAAACGTAATTCTGCCAAACTATGATCTTGGTTTCATTCGATAGTTAGCGAGAGAATTAAGGATAACTACGGGAGATTCTGAGCACATGAAACATGAACGAACTCCGCAACATATCCCAACATGCTTACGCGAAGTAACTTGGACAAATTGTTAATGGCTACAAGTTCGTATCTCAAGAAACGCAACATTCAGTTTCCTCCGTTTATTCGAAAGGCTGGAAGGCCTTCTGCGGTGTGCGCAAAAATAATGAAAATTTTCGTTTCCAACTACAGTGCCTAAAACACGGACGGCACATCGTTGGCCAAACCTGTCGAACACAAGAGGTCTTTTTTCCACGGCGGAGGTAGCTGAGTGCCTTTCACCTGTGTTTCCGGCAACGAAAGTTCGTCACGTTCCCGGCTTACAGACAAAGCGAAGCGGGCCCCACGTCTAGACCCAAGTCCCAAAGATACTGCAGGTCTGCTGAGATCGATTGTCAGAAAAGCAACGATCTGTTTATTCTCTGTCCATCGATAAATCAACGTAAATATTCAAAATGATGATGGTTTGCGAATGCATTGCCACCTTCAAAAATCACGGTGTCCATTTTTTTTTTACTCTACACTTTCTTTCAGATATCACAAAAAAGGTACTCCCCTGAATGTGTCTCGCGCAGGTCTGTTATTCTGTCTCCATAATTACATTTAAATAAGCCGAGCTGATATTTCTATATCGTTGATCAATAAAATTGCGAAGGTGCATTCGTCTTTATTTTATGAGACCCTGATTACTGTTCATTTAAGTGAAAGGAGATTTCAAACGTCTTTTAAGATTCAAAAGTTTTTTATGTGAACAAATTGAAAGCGTAACCCTAGATGCAAATATAATGGCGAAAAGATCAAGTAAACTGTTCAACATGACTAATGAGGTCGCTGCTGCATTGAAAAAATAATTCTTCCTGCAAAACCCTCTTCTCTCACTGCTGGCAGCTAGCTTCCCAATTTCTATGTTTAGCGTGTAAATCCTACGCAGGCGTTTCTTTTATGGAGGCCCTTCCCTCAGTGTGAGAAATGTTTAATTTTTTCCTGGCCGAGAGTATTTATTTCCTTTTATTTAAGCTTCGTGCATTGTGCATTTGTTTAGTAGCTTCTTTCTGAGTGGGTGCTCATTGTATGTGGACGGGTGAGTGTATTGTGCTTTTTAATGCATGTTCCTCTACACCTGCTTGATGTTTGTTTGCAGCACAATTGCACCTACGAACACTGGCATAGTGTAGTGTTGAAAGCAACAGAAATATTACACACTAGAAAGGAACAATGTTTTCACAGATTACATTTTTTCCCACTGGGATATAAGACAAGAAGTGTCTAGCGCAGTTGTTAGATCGGTGTCTGCTGCCTCAGTGGCAGGTTAGCAAGATTTAAGTGATTTTGAACGTCTACGTCTACATCTATATCTACATTTACATCTACATCTACATCTACATGGATACTCTCCAGATCACATTTAAATAGTGACAGAGGGTTCATCGAACCACCTTCACAATTCTCTGTAGTTCCAATCTCGTATAGCGCGGGGAAAGAACGAACACTACGAACTCTGATTCCCCTTATTTTATCGTGCTGATACTTTCTACCTAGGTAAGTCGGTGTCAGCAAAATATTTTCGCATTCGGAGCAGAAAGTTGGTGATTGGAATTTCATGAGATGATTCCGCCGCAACGAAGAACGCCTTTGTTTTAGTGATGTCCACCCCAAATCCTGTATCATTTCAGTGACACTCTCTCCCCTATTTCGCAATAATACAAACCGTGCTGCCCTTGTTTGAACTTTTTCGATGGTGTTATAGTCGGCGCACGAGCGATGGGACACATCATCTCCGAGAAATCGATGAAATGGGGATTTTTCGGTACGACCATTTCACGAGTGTACCGTGAATATCAAGAATCCGGTAAAAAATTAGTTCTTTACATAGCTGTGGCCGGAAACAAAACCTGAGACAACGGGACCAACGACAACTGAAGAGAATCGTTCAGCGTGATAGAAGTGCAACCCGGTGTCACTTCGCAGATTAATTATTTATAGGAAATATCATATATCAAGTGATCCGAGGGCTCAGTCAGTGCCGCGTCAGCTAACCTCAACATCTCACGATGGCACATATTCAGTTCTAAATTATAGTTCCTTGCGACTATCGTACCTGTGTTTCTTCACGTCTCTGTATGAACCAGCCTGATGCGCATCTGAGTTCCGATTCTCCTCTGTCTGCTTGATCATTCACCCCTTAATCTTTTATAAGGAAAGGATGGTGTAAGCACTCCTCCCCCCCCCCCCCGTGCCCCTCCTATAGGTGATGTGTGTATATACGGACTTCACGCAAGCGAAGCCTCTGAGAAGTCCACGGAGCCTCTCGGATGTTTCGATGGCTTAGAAAATTATTTATCTGTCTTTGTCCGGTAAAATTCCGTCGAGTATCGACAGGGCATACATAAACACATTCCGTTTCAAGAACTCAGCATAAGCGTTGATTTTGTTTATTCAGCTATGTCACTATCAGCAGCTCCTTAACTGAGTTTCCGACACAAACTCTTCCTAAAGATTTATTTACCCTAATATTCTGTGACAACTTTGCTCATTTACGTACATCTTACAGGGAATAAATGACATCTGGGAGACGTATGTGAAACGTACGACAGATATAGACAGACATATAAGAATATTCGTACGAGGAGACTAAAATATATGAATTTATAATCACTATCGCAAGCTAATTACTATTTAATGCTGCACTACACATCAAATTGACAGAGATGTATGACTATTTTTCAGTTTAGCCACCAGATATCTGTAAACAAGGGTCGGAACGTTCTACCAGTCTTTCAGTTCCTCGACGATAGGAATCCGCTCCATCCTGAAGCAGCCACTCGTGAAACACTGCGTGAACGTCCTCTTCGCTGGAAAATTTCTTATCCCCTGATGATCTTTAGGCCTGCCGAAAACGCATAAACCACACGGTTCAAGGTCTGGACTTCCCGCTCAGCGTCACTCACGTCTGCGCGGTCTTTGTCAAATCGCTGGCACCATTTCACTGCTGCTGGACATGAAATTCAATTTTCTCCATATACCGCCAGATACTGTGAGAAATCTAGACATTGTACTGTCCCTCGTATTTCAACTTTGGAGTCCGTTTCCAGTTGCAGCGCCATTTCAGTAGCACACTGTGATGTTCCTGTTATCCGGACTGCAGCAGAACTGTGTCCGCAGTTAACACAGAACCTACACCGGCAGCCTTTTCTGCCAATGTGCCTCACTTGCTGCCCTATGGTTTTAGCGACATATGTAACGTACTCCTTGAAGAACCTACGTAAAATAAGAACTATCTTGTTCTAATATTGCTGTGCGGGTCCTCTTACAATAGTAAAAGACATAGATGATATTATTTTTATTTTGTGTGGTATTATTTGCCTGCATTTCTCAGTGTACATCTTTGTATGAATTATGCCATGATCCACCTCTCAAACGCGGCGCTCGCTAACGTCAAATTGTCACTGCATCTCAGTTAAAGGCGTGGCACTCAAGATGTCAAAATCGCTAACACTTAAAAAAGATCGTTAAAGGAATCTGAGACATTTGAAGTGAGTTCCTTTCATAGAAAATCGATTTCTTTCATAGCTCATCTAATCAAAGCTAGAAGTCTTTTTTTTCGATTTTTATTTCCTGTTGCAAGAAGTGAATACTTAAACTCGTGAAGGCAGGTAAATCCATTTTCAGGTAACATTATTCTTCAAGTAGATATTGAGGGAAATTCTTGTATATGAGATTAATAAAACTGTAAGATGGCAAGAACTATGCCCCTTACATGAAGTCATTAAAGATCACCTAAGTCACGTTGGGCGAACAGTAGGGCTGAACAAAATGACTGACAAGGCACAATGCATCTTGTAGAGGGTATAGTATAGATGTAGTGGAATAATTAATGTTGGGTGATGGTTTTAAAGTAATTCACACGACATGAAAACTTTGTGGAAACGAGTCGATTTAGTGGATGCTAGTTTACCCCAGGGAAGTATTTAGAGTTGACCACGTCTGGCCGGGGGAGTGGCTAAGGGAAGCGACAATAGGCAGCTTAGTGCGGCCCAAGCTCTGAGAAAGCGGTAATGGCGTGCGGCCTCCAGCCACCTTAAGATGAGTGACAGTGAGTGGGTGGTTGACCCCGACTCCATGCTGGTGTACCAGTAAACAGATAGAGAACTTGTCCGAGGACACATAACTTGTATGCCTGTTGATAAATGTCCTTCATCCTCTTTTCTGTGAAACATGCGAGAAAGCCGCGCAAAGCTATGGTGGAGCGGTCAACAGAGGTCAAAATATGTGTGTTCGTGGCTACAGCAACTTCACGCTGAATTCACGGTCCGCAGAGTCTGAAGTAAATCAGGTGAAGAGCGACAGAATGAAATATGCCGGCATCCGATGGGAACATAGGACCAGGGAATTTGAAGTGCTCTCCTGGGAGTCAGAATTCCGGAATTCCGGAAAACTTGGTGTTTGTGCAGACACTAACGTTGATGGGTGGCCTGGGGGGAGCTAAATAGAAGAAGTTGAGAGGAAGGAAAATTTTGTGGGAATTTGTTAACTTCCAAGAGCAGGCATTGGTCAGTGCTGGGAAGCAATGCATAATTAACGTGACTTGCGCTGCAATTGGCGTAAGTGATTTTGCTGGAGGGGAAACCGAGGCGAAGAGCGGACTGGCAGAAGTCTCAGTAGAGGTCTTCCATTCCCAGCTTGCCTAGAGTGCGGACGTGGCATTCTTTACTCAGCTTGCCTGAGAAAGAGTGAGCATCTCTGCAGTTTAGGACTTAGTAAACAGAATGATTGAGCTTGGAGATAGGAAGTTTTGGTTCAGCTATGTACTGAGCAAGGTAGCTAGGACTGAAAAGATGAGCACAGCTTTGCAGCACCACGAGGTTGGCCGACGTCCGCACAACGACACCGCTCCACCACGCTGTATTCGTCGATATTGCGCCCGCTCTGGCCATTGATTAATTTGCTGGATCACGTCGGCAAAGTTTCCACGATTGTTTCATGGGCCATGTATTGTAGAATTCTTCTCGCACTTCGCATTACACCTGGGTCAGTCGATAGGAATTACTTTTGATTCATCGCGCTTTACTCCACGCAAACGCAATTTGCATCTGTTTTCAATCAAGTAGTTGAAATCCCAAGTCACTTTCTTAATTAATTTTATGTTCAACATTTGCATCTGTGTTCAATAGCTGAATATAACATCAATGTGCACTCCTTTTTAATTAAAAGGGATCAATTCTGAACCAATTAATGTCAACACTGCCACTGCAGTTCAATCAGGAGTCACAGGGCCTTATTACTTTCTTTGCGTTATCCGACATTGCGGCAGTTTTGCACTCTCTGTTGACCTGTCAGTCAATTACCTGGGGTGAACACACACCAAAACCAGATAAGTGATGGGTGGGGTGTTACAAAACCAACCTCAACTGAATAGTTACACATTGTGTCGCGATCGGTTTCGTTCGTTGAACATCTTAAGGTTGACTAGTTGTGCTAAAGTCATTACATACATGGTCTGTTTGTCGTAGGTACGCTAAAGAGCAACTTCACAGAACTGTAGCAGACTGCCGTATATGCTCGCAATACTTCCTCCATGCGGTCGATAGAATGTTCGTGATCAGTGTTTTGGGCGTGGTCTTTAACACTGGATACGACAACCAGATCATTTATGTCATGACTGAAGCACAAGTCGGCAACGTGAAGATCTACAACGAAAGAAACCGGTGGTTATACAATAGATGTATACTAACACAGCTGAGTTGATTTTCAGGGTTCTGTACCTCATTCGGTAGAAACGGAACCATGACAGGATCACTTTGTTGTCCGTCCATCTGTCTGTCTGTCTAAATGTTAAGAACGATTTTTCTCAGCAGCAGGTAGATATATGAAGTTGAAATTTATGTGACATGCTAAGGTCTATGGTCGCTAGGCGATGTAAAAAATTTAAGCTTTTAAGTCAATGCAATAAAAATACGCGACCCTTAATGTCATATATTTTTACTAAGTAAAACTACATCCGAACACGGCTCGGAAGGCCCAATGGTACCGCCCGTCCACCGTGTCATCCTCACCGATAGGCGTCACTAACTGCGGATATGGAGGGACATGGGGTCAGCTCACCGCTTCCTCTGCCGTCAGCTTCTATAACCACAGCCACTGCTTCTTAGTCAGGTGGCTCCTCAACTGGCCTCACAAGGACTGATGGGACCACGTTTGCCAACAGCGCTCGGTAAACACGGACAGTCACCCATCAAAATCTTAGCCAAGCCCGAGAGTGCTTAACTTCGGTGAGCTGAAGGGAACCGGTGTTTGTCCCACGTTTTGATACTCCAAGACTCATCAAAACCTTGCTGGTACTACCCGTCGATCCAGAATCATGAAATTAGGCAGGAAGCAAGGTTCTACGTTACAATTAAAGTATAAAATGCATACATTGTTAATTCCTAATCACATCACAGATTTTTTTCCCTACTGTCTGTCTGTCCGTCGGTTAACACTCCTTTCCCTCAAGAACGGTAGACGTATCAAGCCGAAATTTATGTTGCGTACCAAGGTCTATGATTCCTAGCCGGTGTGCAAAAATTTAAGCTCCTGCGTCAATGCAGTCAACATATACTGACATTTATGTCACATATTTTGATATCTTCTCGGTATCGGTATCGAACAATGGTTCAAATGGCACTGATCAGTATGGGACTTAACTTCTGAGGTCATCATTCCCCTAGAACTTAGAACTACTTAATCCTAACTAACCTAAGGACATCACATACATCCATGCCCGAGGCAGGATTCGAATCTGCGACCGTAGCGATCGCGCGGTTCCAGACTGAAGCCACACCGGCCGGCATCGGTATCGATAAGAGGCGAAAACCGTAGAAATTCTAGATTACCGATATGGATGAAACATCTATAGACATAGTTAAGTTTGTACGCAGAACCTATTCCCACTTCTCCGGATTTTTATAAATCCTTAACATTGTGAGCCGTGGTGCTCAGTATGATTTAGATTACTGTACTTGAATTAAATATACTGAAAGTTCGCTTTTTTGCTACATTCCTTCTGTTATGTGGCAGCTCCGTAGCTGAGTGATGAGTGTAGGTGGCTCCCCTGTGGAGGACTTAGGTTCGATTCCCGCTACTGCTAAGGATTCTTCCGGGTGGGAGGACTGGTACAGAGTGCACTCAGCCTCGTGCTGACAACTGCGTTATAGGGGGGACTCAGAGGTAAAGTTTTACGCAGGAACCCATGTCCGAAAACACACCCAACGACGCTACAGAGCGTCAAAGTTACAGGCTCCGTCGTCTGTGAAAGAATGTATATACAGAGCGATTCCTCGTTGAAGTTAGGAACTTTCGAGGATGATGGAGAAAGGTAAATGTCTAGATTTGAGGGAGGGGTCCCTGTACCGGAAACGAACGAGTCGAAAATTATACGCGAAAACCCTTCTGATACCTCTTGCAGCGGAATGCATGTACCGGTTCTGTTGTTGTAAGATTGTAGGGCAGCATACTTTTAGCGGTGGTAGAATTGACAAAAAAAAAAAAAGAGTCTGGTACACATGGACATAAAAATGAGTACATAGGGAGCTATGAGCATTTATTCGCTAGATGAGACGAGATGTGTTTCACACTAGCGAAGATGAACAAGTGCTCATACCTCCTCAGGTATGCGTTTTAGAACCCACGTTTACTATCCACTTTTTCTTGTCTTGGTCCATACTAACACCGCTGAAAGTTGGATATCCTGAATTCTAGCATCAACACTACTGATACATGCTTTCCACAGTCGAGGGTAGCCGCGTGGGGTGGCCGAGCGGTTAGAGGCGCCATAGTCACCGACTGCGCGGTTCCTCCCGTTGGAGGTTCGATTCCTCCTTGGCCATGGGTGTGTGTGTGTTGTTCTTAGCATAGGTTAGTTTAAGTAGTGTGTAAGCCTAGGGACCGATGACCTCTGCAGTTTGGTTCATTAAGAACTCTCACGCATTAGAGGGTATCAGAATGATTTTCACTTGTCTCTTTCGATTTGTTCGTTTCCGAACTAGGGACCCATTCCTCAAATTGATACGTTTGCGTGTCCCCATTATCCTTGAAAATCTGTAGTAAAATCACGGAATCACCCCGTATCACTTTCACTGGCGCCGGTGCCTATAACTTCGGCGCCATGTAGCGTCGTTGAATTACGTTTCCGGACAGGAATTCATACGTCGTACTGGGTTTCCTAAGTCCCCTCTACAGCCTCTATATGTGTGTAACATGAATTGTGAAACATTGTATATTGTTCAGTTCTTTTGATTTTAAACCTCTTTATTTCATTTAACCATGCATTTCATATCAAAATGTTGTACAGTTAGACAAGAAACGTTGAATAATATATTTCAGGCTCTTTTTGTTCGAAAAATGATCTAAAATGCTATATTAAGCGGTTAGTTACCCCAAAATTTCCCAGGAATGGTGCACATCACACGATCAGCAGGCTGGTCTGCAGGTCCTAACTACGACACTGACGGAAACGGCGTAGAAGTTTTAGTTAGTACTCCTCATTGATGGTTCGACCTTGGGGCATGGGCTCGTCGTGCTGAATGGCCTTAAAATAGAGGAACACTATGGTCATAAGCATTACATTTGGCCGCACCTGTCGAGCTTATTTCTGTTCTGGTGATTCAAAATGCTTCCATTAGGACGACTGAGCCTTAGTTTCGACGCCATTCTATAAAGCCATGTTTCGCCAACTATTATAACAAGTTCCGGTAGTTCTGCAATCTTATTGACTTCATCAAGAGACTTCTGAGCAAACAGCATCGCCGCTGTTTCTGTTCGAAACTCAACAGTTTTAGAAAAAATATTTGCTGTTACACGTTTTACACAGAAAACATAAAAAATTACATGGCACGAGTGACGAGTGAACTGAGAGCTAACATCATCAACAAATTTTCTGATAACATTCAACGGTCTTTCGTAACATGTCCTCCACATTTCTGCACGATTTCATCGTCAACACTTCCACGGCCTTCGAAATGCTTACACCACTGGCAAATCCCTGTTTTATTTTCAGCTGAATCATCGAAAGCGACATTAATGTTTCTAAACCTTAACCACGCTCTATTCCGTTCGTTTAGCAAAATTTAATACAGATTCGCCGAGCCATTTTTACACAAGGTAAATAATCGCTGCTACTACTAAAACACAGAAACAGTAACGAACTGTCATTCCCTTCCTCCCATAACCTCAGGCTGTGAAGAACTGTGCAAAGATAGTGTCTTACTGAACTTTAGAGCGCGTGAAGACCCGAAATGACATTTAAAAGATGCTTGATTGAATTTTCTCGTGCTAAGACCAATGAAAAGTACTCGAAAATCTTCCAGAACAAGGAACGATATACTAGTTGACGCGAGTACTTCGTTGAGGATCGGATACGTGGTCGCAGTTTAGATAGCAGCAAATTGTTTACATATATTGCCTACTGACTACCGATTTCGATACACAGTACCATCCTAAGGCCATCCTATGAAAAGAAAATATGATTACAGTAGTGCAAGAGCAATTTACGAAATGTTATGCCTTAAGACTGTAGTCGTATGGTATGTAGTGGACTTCAAAATGCATAGATCCCCGCCACCCAGTCGTCACACTTGCTTCCAAAATACGTGTGTCAAATACTAAAAGAAAACGTTATGTTCAGCTTTAAACGCATATAAATTGCGACCGGCAGTGCTAGAGTGCCCCCAATGTACTGACTTAATTTTATTTATTATTATTATTATGTCTTACAAAAGATCACAATGTAAAACATATCTAAAAATAGCATAACATTTGAACATAAAAAACTACATAAAGAATGGTCTCCATTGTAATAAAAGATTAAAAGCAAATTCGCAAATATGGTAAAAGAAATTTCCATTTTACCATTACAGACTGTTTATACCACCGTAAAACGTCGATCCGATCATAAATCTTTAAATTAAGCAAGTGTTGTCGTAATAATAGCGTTAAATAATGGTTAAAATATTTTATTTTTGTTGAAAAGAAATGAAGCCTCCAGAGGGAATAGTGACGTTCTGTGGCTACGTATTACTTTGCAACCATGTGTTGACGATCTTTGGCCACATCTCCAGTTTCATGTTTGTCCGTGTGTGTGTTGGGGCTCTCAGCAGCGCTGTATTATGGCTTCTTCACGCTGAGTCGCGGTTCACCGACAAGCCACAGCTGCGGTAACTTCCCCATATAGGTAATGTGCATTTTTGAAAGGCTGCATCGAACGTCTATGATATTAGGCGACCACATAGGACCAGAAACAAACGCGCAGTACTGTGTACATTACCCGATTGTGTCACTACAATACAGGGGTCGACAGAAGCGTCCGATCCAACGCGTCGGCTTTGACCCGTGACGTAAGGGTGTTGTGTGTGACGTCATGACGGCGCGGAGTTTGGTTTGAATGTGGCTGTCTCCAGTTCAGTTTTATCTTATTTTATTTACTTTTCTGATCTGTTCGTTCTATCTCGTGAGATTTTTTTAAATTTAAAAACACTTATTACTTATTTTAATTACGTTTCCTCGAATTTCTGTTTTAGTTTATTATATGTATCTTTCTGATCTGTTCGTTCTATCCCGTGAGATTTTTTTTAAAAAGACAAAAAACACTAATCAGCTACTGAAGCATCTTTATCTTCTATGGGTTGCAGGTGTTACGACCCCTGGGGAGGTGGGTGGGTATTCATGCATGGCTGTCTTCACTTACACGTTGTAGCTACGCAAGGCGTCTAAATTTGTTTATATTTAGTTTGCCCTCCACCCAAAACACCCCATTTCCCGTGCTTGTCCCGTTAGTGTCATTAGGCTTCTTGTGGAAAGTGTGTGTGTTTGTTTTCGTTTCCGCCATATTTGTGACGTCATGGGTCAAAGCAGACGGGTGGGATTGGACGCTTCTGTCTTTCCCTATACAGTTATGTTTTGAACCTGGCGGTACCGTATGTCTAAGATAATGAGACGATTGTAAGTCCATAGGTATTTTGTGCATTCCCACATTAAAACGGTAAGCCGAGTTCATTAAAATATTGTGGTGATACGATCCCTATTATCTTAACATCAATTTTATAACGATTTAAAACATAGTAAGCAGTTGTATAAATTAAACTAAGCACTGGGTTCAGTAGTTACTTGGAGATGATGCATCTTGCAGAAGATAGAGTAGCATGGAGAGCTGCATCAAACCAGTCTCAGGACTGAAGCTCACGACAGCAACAACTACTATAGATTTGCACACATTAATATTGTGTGTGTTGCATCACGAAGGGGGGGGGGGGAGGGGGTTGCGGTTAGGGGTAAGGGGGCAGAAGAGGGGAATCCAAACAAAGGAGTAAAAGACTGATAATACTTCACAAGTTCAAAGTTGGTAGGGCTTACTTAAAAAGGACAAAAATCCAGTAAATTGTAGATCGAAAGAGTATGCATGCAACCTTATACCCATTTTATGAACAATTCTAGGAATTACTCCTCCCTCAGGTCTGTCTGGTCGTTAAGTAACTTACCCACCCTTTCTTTCATGTGACAGTAAATTTTCGCTTCCTCCAAGATGTTCATCAGTGGGGTCCTCAGGGGCAATATGTAAAATTTCAAGATTATTCCTCATGTCTCGTATGGTTATTTTGAATAAGACGTTACCGAAGATAAATCTTTCAGTTGCCCCTGCTGTATGTTCTTCGAACATTGTCAGAAAGTTGCGACCTGTCTCTCCAGTATAAAACTATTGCACTCACTACAGGAAATTTTGTGAACACCCTAATTTGATCAATCAACGCTATTGGAAAGTATGTTAAGCAATAAACTTCTGCCTTTGAAGCTTATCTTAACCTTTATCTTCCGAAACAACCTTGCTATTTTATCCGAGATGCCACCCATGAATATCAGGCCTACGTATTTCGTTTCTTAGACCTAAATCGTGGTTAATCTTATTTTCGTTAAAGTTCCTCAGTCCTATAACCACTACCCATAGCGATTTGTTTTAAACTGTGTGCCTCCTTAACTTTCTCATGGTTAGCAAGATGCAATGTCAAAATTCTGTGGTGCATAGATCGAAAGAACACCGTTTTCTGTTCTTGTGGATGGTTCCAATTAACACTTAAAATTGCGTCCGTGACTTTCTAAAAATTCCCGGGGTATGTTTGCTGTGGTCTTTCTTTACGTATAAATCCCCCCTTCCTTCTTCGTATTCCACAGTAAAATTTAGTTTCGGTTGGGTGCTGTTAGTTTGCTACCATATGATCCGTTTCTTCCCGATCACCTCTAAACAATAAAATCGTTTCGTCAACATACCGTGTATAATAAATACGCTTGCTTTTTGCGTCAGGGAATATTTTAAAAAATCTGCACTCTACTTCTGTAACAAAAATGTCAGCAACGGTCGCAGTTAGTGGGCTTCCCATGGCCAATCCATCATTTGGTGGTATATCTTTGTACCAAATTTGAAGTACTGAATGTTTATACTAATTACAGGAGTTAAATAAGCGCTGTACTTTTACCCATTTCCAGAGTCTTCTGTTTTAACAAGTTTGCTTTTATAGTGTTGATAGTCTCGATGCAACGCTTTTATTGCGACTGCACATGTTTAAAGATTGATGATCAGATCCATGTTTGATAGTGGTATAAAGTCTATAACGATAAAATGTAAACTTGACTAAACACATTTGCGATTCTGCTTTAATCTTTTATTACAGTGGGTACTAATTTACGTAATTTATTATGTCGAAATTTTATGCTATTTTTAGATGTTACACTGCGATATACTTAAGAGAATAATAATAATAAATTAAAATAAAATAAACTCTGTACATGAGGGGACTCCAGTCACTGCTGTCCGCAATTTACATCTACTTAAAGATCAACATAATCTTTCATTTAGTGTTTGACACACCTACTTTGGGAAGGAAGAGAGCTAGAGAGTGGCGACTGCGTACCAGTAGTGAGGTGCTATCTACACATTTTAAAGTTGGAAATACAGAAGCGTCCGATCCCACCCGTCTGCTTTGACCCATGACGTCACAAATATGGCGGAAACGAAAACAAACACACACACTTTCCACAAGAAGCCTAATGACACTAACGGGACAAGCACGGGAAATGGGGTGTTTTGGGTGGAGGGCAAACTAAATATAAACAAATTTAGACGCCTTGCGTAGCTACAACGTGTAAGTGAAGACAGCCATGCATGAATACCCACCCACCTCCCCAGGGGTCGTAACCCCTGCAACCCATAGAAGATAAAGATGCTTCAGTAGCTGATTAGTGTTTTTTGTCTTTAAAAAAAAATCTCACGAGATAGAACGAACAGATCAGAAAGATACATATAATAAACTAAAACAGAAATTCGAGGAAACATAATTAAAATAAGTAATAAGTGTTTTTAAATTTAAAAAAATCTCACGAGATAGAACGAACAGATCAGAAAAGTAAATAAAATAAGATAAAACTGAACTGGAGACAGCCACATTCAAACCAAACTCCGCGCCGTCATGACGTCACACACAACACCCTTACGTCACGGGTCAAAGCCGACGCGTTGGATCGGACGCTTCTGTCGACCCTTAAAGTTAACTATATGCCGTGCTTCTGCTGTCATAAAGGATAACATTTTTGTAAACTGCTCTTGCACTACTGTGCTGTCAATGTAATTGTAATTTTTTTTAAATCATGGAATGGCCTGAGGATAGTACTGTGTACCGAAACTGGTAGGAAAAATAAATAAATAAATAATGTCTGTAGGGAGAAATATATACTTCCTCAGTACTGTACTGCTCGCTGTTCCACCGGCAATATGTCGGGAATATATAATATTACGACTACATGGAAATGTAAGATTTACCTAGCAGCAAGTGTACTGTTTCGGCGTCGGATAAGGTTGAACACCGCGAACTTGGCACCACCAATGTGAGACATCGTACCGTTATTTATTTATCTACGATACAAGGCTTAAAGATGCGTTACGGTACTACAATCACTATACAACAATTCCAATTAAGAGAGATGATAGTGGTATACTGTTCATCGAAGTATTCTTTGAACTATCGATATTCCACTCATCTATTAAACTAAAGCTAAAACATAATTTTTCGTCGTCCCACCTTTCGTCTTCAACAAGTGTATTCATACATAGATCATAGTGTTCAGTAATAGCAATATATTGTAGATACGACAGATTGACGCAATGACAAATATTATTCAAGAAGTATGTCCAATGTGTTCCACCTAACGTGAATAACTGTTCCTACATGCAGGACTTGATGAACTGACTTAATGTAAGAAATATTTGTTAGCGCTTCATATAAATATGACCGTTAGCAGGCACAACAGTACAAGCGGCATCACTTGTGCAGCTGAGAGTGACTCGTACTGCCACGTCAGCCGGGCGCCGCAACTCCGAACGCCGGCGCACAGGCAACCCGCAATACATATCGTCTACGTATTCCTATTCGATGTATAAGCACTTCATTACGGTGAAATATTCACTGCACTTCTGACACTTCTACCTTGTACTGGAGGTTTTACTGATGTGGCTCGTTGGTCTAGGGGTATGATTCTCGCTTCGGGTGCGAGAGGTCCCGGGTTCAAATCCCGGACGAGCCCACCATTTTTATCTTACCATAATCATACCTCTAATCCAAATAATTTATATGATTGAGAATTCCTATGATAACGATGAGTAGTTCGCAAATATTATTAAATTTTGGAATTCCAAAGTGATTTGGATATGTGCTTTATCTTCCAACTGTCCCAGTTATCTGATTAGAGTGTAATGAAATGCGTTATGTACTAAAATAAAGTAAATGCCAGCTAAGGTATATAAGTGTGTAACGTAACATATCTGAAAGGCCAAGATATAGTTTCAGTATACGCCATAAATCAAGGTAAGATGTTATGACAACTTACTACATTCAAGGCAGCAACAGAAACAATAAAAATTTCGAATGAAAGGAAAACAAATTAGATATTTCTGACGATGTACGAAGGGCAGTAACATAGCTTCCAAAGACCTCGAGCTGTATATAGCGGGTGAAATATTTCATGCTGTGCCATTCACAAGACTGCAATGTGAAACAGAACTTATTCATTCCTTTGAGATCACTAGATGAAGTTACCAATTAGGTTCAAACTATAAAATTAGATTATTCGCCAGAAAAATTGAAATATTCACATTTCTAGTTACCGTGAACGCACGGAAATAGGCTAAACTTGCTATGGTGACGTTGGACAGCGAAAGAGCGACACGCACTCACAGAGAGAAGCTAACATGGGTGATGGATAACTGAGTGATGAAAGGTATGTTAGTTGAAGCGACATTGTTAATGATGCTGAGAGAAAGGAAATGGACTTTGAACTCGTTATTTCCTACGTACGTGAGCGAGTTAATTGCCCTAGGGGACAGTAACGGACACCATAAATACGGCCTTCTTAGACATCCATTGCAATACCCAGTAGCTACGAAATCCTTTAAGAAAACACGTAATTTTCCTGTATACTGTAAATGGGCGCTCTGGTAACTTTGTAATTTTGAATATCACGGAGAAGGTACGTTTCTGTAGTTTTTATTAGCGATGATTCGATGAAATCTTCTTGTAAAGTGCACCACGTTTCAACCGATTTTTGCATCTCAGCGTTTCGAAAATTCACGTGGGAACAAAAGTTGGCGTCTGTCACAGAGGTTGCCCAGAAATACGAAACCAACCAAACAGGGGCTACAATTAAAGACAACTGTTTGAGACAAGGTTACGAATAAAACTCCCGCTTCGGCACACAGAGATTGTATGTTAAGATACACGCTTACAAGGTGCAATGACTGTTTCAAAAGAACGCAAGGCACAAGCTTTGGAAAGCACACAATTATGTCGCTTTAGAAAACTAGACAAAGACTTCGTTCTTTTTTCAATGTCTACTCAACCAAAAGTTACTTTGGCGTTTGAATACACTTTTTCTTTTTAAAGAAACACATCACAATAGGCTGCACTATCACGTCACAATATAGTGCTATTCAAAGCTACATAGCTTCTCTCTAGTATCCTATGACTACAATATCAGTAAGTCAGAAGTAGAATCTGTAGTAGGATAAGCAGGAGGTAGCCATCAATCCATTGTCAGGTTACTAGAAAAATAGTCAATCTACGTATTAAACGTCGAAATCGAACGAAGACTGAAAATTTTTTTGACTCCCTCAGTTGTAAAATACGTAGAATCAAAATATTGCATTATACATGCAAATAAAAGAAACCGTAGTCCATCCACCGTTTGTTGTTTTTTCCCGAAAAGTGGTAAGTGACTGACCAGTACAAAAGATCTCCAGTATTCTACAGATTCTAATGTTTTCAAACTCTGCTCAAAAATCATGTTGTAATCGGGGATCACGCCACTATTTGGAAATTACAAATACGCAGTGCGAAAGAGTGAAAGTGAGGTTGAAGAATGTATTTTAGTGTTAATTTGTCCGTTCTCAAGGGCTCCAAGCAGATAAATGCATAGTGGATACAGGAAGCTCATCAGCTGCTTTCTATTTTTGTTGCAAACTGTGAATGAACTGTTAAGTCTCTTCCCTATATTACGTCACAGATTCGTTGTGACTCTTCCGGTTTTTAATCTTTTACAGCAAACGGAGCATTGTATGTCTGAAGACGACAGTGAGAATCTACCATGTAGATGGGATAGAGCAGGTCTTGCACACTGCATGTACACACTTACCATCTAATAGACCACACCGTATGGTAACAGGTACATTATTATCTCAGCAATGCAATACCAATTCTTACACCATGTGTTTGTTGCTCGTTATTAAGATAGCACTGATCGCTTTTCTCATTATCGATAATAACGCAATATCTCAAAGAAATGTAAATATTACGAATAAAAACTACTCGTTCTTTAAAAAGAGTTGATTTAAAAATGAGGAATTTTAACACTGCTGCAATGACTGATACTTCTGTTTATTACACGGTTACTAGTAAAAATTGAAAACACCTATTTTAACCGAGAGCGGAGAAATACCGAAAAATGCCGGATATTCAGAACTAAAATAACTGTATTGGTTTTAACCGGTCTGTTTTTCCCACCCTTACCATAACGTGGTATAGATGACGATCTATGACAGACCACACGACACGCCGGCTGAAGTGGCCGAGCGGTTCTAGGCGCTTCAGTCTGGAACCGCGCGACCGCTACGGTCGCAGGTTCGAATCCTGCCTAGGGCATGGATGTGTATGATATCCTTAGGTTAGTTAGGTTTAAGTAGTTCTAAGTTCTAGGGGACTGATGACCATAGATGTAAGGTCCCATAGTGCTCAGAGCCATTTGAACAATTTTAGATCACACGACAGCGTACAGTGCTGCTGATGGCTCGAGTGTTTCGGAGCATACCGTGCAGCGCACGTCGAGCAACATGGCGTCCAGCAGCTGGCAACCCCTACGTGCTCCCATGTCGACCCAACGACAACGGATCATCGAGACTGGACCGCGAATCAGTGGAAACGTGTCGCCTGCTCGGATGAATCACGATTCTCGTTGCACAGGGCGGATGGTTGTGTTGAGATACTCCGTGATCCAGGGGTTCTCTAAACATGCACCACGTCACGCATGCAGTCAGTATTATGCTACGGCAACAAAATGTGGAGTTCCATGGGGACTGGGGTGGTAATCGAAGTCACCTTCACCGCTGTAGATTCTGTGAGCCGATTCTGGACCACCTGCGTCCCTTAACGCTTGATGTTTCCTCCGGCGGCGATAACATCTTCCACCTCGATAACTGTCTATTTCACAGGGCCAGCACCGTGCTGCAGTTTTTTCAGAAGTACTGGAGTGGAGTCAGGTAGTTGTCCTGATCTGTATCTGATGCCGCGCATCTGAGATACCTATGGGACACCAACTCGGTAACCACTAAGTATTGGACAGTAATTTGCAGGAATTTCATGTCAAGTGACTTGACATCTGTGCCACGTACCTCCAGAAACCTGCTTAGGACGTGTCGAATCTAAGCCGCCCAGAACAGTTGTTGTACTGCGTTCCTTACCAGAACAGATGCTGTATTGCGTTCCTTATATGCAGGCGGTCGAACTGATTTGACATCAGTATAGTGTATAAACTTTTTGTGAGTAAACTCTACTAATGTACATATTCATATAAAACGAACATTCATACTAATTAAGTACTATTGTAGAGCTATTTGCTGAGCAGAGATGTAATGAACGTTGGAAATGCACCGTTACAAAAGCTTCATACTATATTTATTCTTTGTCTTTATTCCACGGCCAACTCTTTATATATCCGTGTCAGTTTGGTCTTGTTTTTGGTTGACGTAAGTTCAATTTGAGTTCTATCTGGAGAGAGAATGAATTCTAAGTTAAGTTGTGCATTAAAGTGTGGAAAGAAGTTCTCAGAAGGAGAATGAATAATTGTGCCAATGCTTTCTATGGAATTATTCGGATGCAAGGATTGAAAAAACCGTAAATATCTTTATCGCTCCATTGCTGGCGAGACTAAATTTCAGTTCTACGCCTACTCATTTCACTTATTAGTCACAAAGGTTCCAGATCCGTGCCACGGGTGTGATAGGGAGTCGCCAGTTCGCCGGACGAGCCTGCAGTAAACCGTCAATTGTATTTAATCAGCCGCTACGAAACGACGACTTTCATATCGGGACAGGCCATGCACCGAGTGTAATCCGCCGACCGTAACTAATTTTTATTTTTTTAAAAATTTTAGGAACATTCGTTTGCAGTGTTTATGTATTTCAAATTGGCGCAATCAGTGTAAGAGTAGTGCAAGTATAACATTTTAGTAGGTCGGAAATGATCTAATGTCATAAAACGAAAGCTTATCGGCAACAATAGCCGGGTGTGTATCCATTTGACGTAAGTCTTTACGGTTAATACCTGTTACGCTCAGAGCACAGATACTAATGACATTTGCTGAAGATAATAGTTGCTGCTGAACAGTTAATACTGAACACACTTTGGCTTCCTGTCAACAGGATAAAGCTTGACTACCAAATTACATGCACTAAATGTACCGTAATGTCATTAATTTTTTGAGATAATAAGTCAATAAAACATAGATACAGAATGGAATATTATTAAGCTCAACACCATCGAATTAGTCTCAGAATCACTTGATAAAAGGAAAATAGGTGGGAAAAGACGACTCAGAATTTGGTACACAGAAATTAAAGAAGCCATTAAAGACAAACATTTAGCTTATTTGAAGTTTTTACAGACAGAAAATCAGAGATATGGGAGGCACACAGAATAAAAAGGAACACTGCGAGACATACAGTGCGCAAATCACATCAAGAGACATCCTAATCTTCGTAGAACATGAAGTACACGGTAGGCAACAATGAGCATACAAAGCCATGAAAGCCCTGAACAAGGAAGAAAAGACATTCCCCAGTGAATTCATCCTATAAATAATGGATTAATCTTTATATAGACTTACGGTGTACACAAAAGGCCGAAGTACATACTAGACATTCTCCAGTGTAAGTGCAATGAAGAAATACTGTACATACAAATACTACGGACAGGCAATAACCAGCTTTGAAAGGCGCGAAGAATAGGATGGAATAAATGCCAATGTAATTAAGTGTGGAGGCTTACCATTAGATAAAATACTTCCATAATTAATAAATGAATATTGGAGGAACAGTAAGGTAATAGACCTTTGGTACATAGCAGAAGTAATCTTCTCTTCAAGGAAGGGAAGCGTCATGTACAGACATTCAGTTCATAATTAAGAATGTTATAGAAGAACACAAAGAATTCGTTGTAGAAACTCATATAGCCTTTATAGACCGAGAGAAAGCTTTAGACAGTGTGAGCGTTGATAGCCGATGGAGGACTGTCCTAATGTGGACATCCTTATCACCTAATAGAGACGGTGAAACGTTTTTACAAAAATACATCAATTCTAATAAACACAGGCAGGAATGATTTAAAAGAAATATGTATTAATCAGAGTGTAAGACAAGGGTGAGAACTATCACTTACACTTTTTAATGTTTACGTTTACTTCCTGGATACGTAAAGTAAACAAAGGAATTAAGATACCGAATAATGAATACCTGAATATGCTTCTCTTTGGTGATAATATTATTACTCAAACACACGAAAATGACCCGCAAAGGTCGGTATGCCACTTGAACGAAATATGCAAGAAATAAAACTTCAAAGTTTCCAATAATGATACAAAAATAAAGGCATTTCGAGGAAGATATCCATTGAGATCAAAAATTGTTTCAGATAATTCAACTTTAGAACAAGTCCAGCAAATTTCTTATGTAGGCTGCACTTAATTTTGACTTTAAATCTGATACTAAAAGTATGCGAATTCCAAGCAGTTTGCGATACCATCAGCAGAATATTGGACCATAAAGTACAAAAAGAAACCATCATAGAGCTTTATAAAGTGATGGCAGTTGCTGTGTTACCCTATCGAAGCAAAAGCTTGGTTACCACAAAAGGAAAAAGAAACCAAAATTCAAACAACAGAGATGGAAACAATAAAATAAAATTTGAGCCATAGAGATGCAGATGCAAGAAGAAGAAGAAGAAGAAGAAGAAGAAGAAGAAACAGCACGACAGCAAGACAAGTGGTACTGTAATGTGCACTGTATTAGTAATGAAATATATAGACCACATGATTCTCTTTTTCCTAATGTCAGACGGCATGATTGCAGTTTTATTTTAACAGGTCCTGTAGATCAGTAATTGTGAACTAAGCAGCTTAGTCGGACAAGACCGCGCCACTACGTCCGAATTGTTCGCTTACCGGACGAACTTCGGCACGGTCGTCGCTGACTGGCTATCGTTTTATGGCCATCGCTCCACAATTGTGCATTTGCGACCCACGGTTGTCTGGAAAGTTTTGCTTTATTCGACGACCCTTACTCTTTTCTGACCTTATTACCAGATTGTTTTCCTCCAAGCTGTATAGTGTTTGCTGAGATCTGAGATGAGAGAAGTACAGTTGACGAGCAATTGACGAAAAAATTATTTTACTGTGAAGTGTGTGTCAGAAATCAAAATCAGTAAAATCAATTTTGTCTTGGTGCCAGTGCCATTACTTTCATTATAAAATAACTGTGTCGTCACATTTTCAGAAAGTTCAGGCTTTGCCCACATGCGGTGACTCTATAACAATTACACCGAGTCGTAAGCAACTGGTTGCTACACAGTGTAATATCGGTTGCTTTGTGTGCTAAGGTCCGTAACAAAATTATGAAGACCCTTAGCCCCACCGCACTGCCAACTAGTTGCCAACTGGAACAGCAAACATTTGGGGTGTATGTATACTGTTTTATTGGTGGAACGTACTGGCAGTTAGTTGACAGAGATTTACAGGAGGACATTCGCAGCACTGGTTTACGATCTTGCACCGGGTCTGTGATGAGACCATACCTATCTTTAATCTCGAAAAGTCCGCACAAGTTCTTGTAATATAATTACAGCATTGTTATACATCTTGTACGTAGTTTTCCCACAGAATACCGTTTCTCTTCTTTTTCACCTACTCGTTCTCCATTTAACGTAATTTCAAAAAATTATGCAGTTTTGCCAGCCTTTCTGCCGTGATTCTAGCCCGACCTGAGTCACACATACATAAGTTATTCGAGGTTACAAATAAATGTATCGGTCGGTTGCATTTGCTAACAACGGATATGTCTGTTAACGCAACAAGATGTTGCACCAGCGATAATGAGCAATATTCTCTCGAGGCCCATCGAATGTTCGTGTGCTCATGAAGGAAGGCGAACTTTCTTGGCCCGACGAAGGAAAGACTGTAAGTAGTGGGCTACTGTGTTAAGAACTGATCTAGTAAGTAGTTAGAATGAGCACTGATTTATTGAAAGCTAATCTTGTTATACGAATGTTTGAGACCCAGTAATCATTTTTTTAATACTGTATGATCACAAAGTAAGAAAAACAAATAATCAACAGTGCACACTAAAGGAAAAATCATGCTATGTAAACTGACGTGCATAAATTGTGTAATCGAACATCTGAGAGTGTGTAATCATTTTTAAAAGTCTCTTAAAATTACCAAGTGTAAATGTGGTCAGCTTGTAGTTAAACCCAGTGCACGAAGTAACTGAATAATGACGTAATACAAGAATTAAATCTGCTCGTACCATTCGAAAATCTGAACGCCTCTCTACCATGTTCTGCATAAATTATTGCATGAAAACATCGATGTACACATTGCAAGAGTCTGCCATAGCGAATATCCATCCTGGAGTCGTCGACGAACCTTAGCTTTCACAATTTGAAAATTAGAGAAGCAGAAACCGGAATCTTTATTACTAATCCGGGAGAGAAATTGCACGTGACCGAATTATTTTATTATCTGGAACGTAGATGATGACTGAACTGACAAAGGCGAATATTAACAACAAGTGTGTCCAAGATGGCGGTAAATATACACCATGTAGGCCTAACAACAATCGAGTTTGTTTTCTATACCCATCTTCAAATAATGTACTGGGTGTTAAAAGTAGGGGTACACCCTCTGTTACTTCAAAAACCATACAGAAAAATGGGGTAACCTAAATATTTCGGTAAGGTGTGGATGAAGTGGTCTGTGTTTTACGGTATGTACCGACATGGGCGCCATCTTGAAATCAGCCATTTTGAAATCTGTAATTTTTCTTTATGGAAACGGGTCGTGTGATGTATCTAGAAACATCATCGTTTTCTGACAAGTTCATTCCTGTAAACAGATTCGAAGTAGCAGTAACGGTTAAAAAGTTACAATGTGTTCAACATGGCGTCCCTCTTGGTCAACGCACATTTGAAGGCGCTTAATCCAATCGCCATGCACTCACAGAGGGGTTTCTGCAGAAATGCTGGCACACGCTTCTTCATTGAGTTCCTGGATATGTTGTGTGTGTCTTATTTTCTTACCATATATGAGTTGCTTTAAATGACTCCAAAAATAAAAGTCAAGTGGCGTGAGATCAGGTGAACTGGGCGGTCATTCCACGGTACCTTGTCGTTTAATCAAATGACGAGGAAATTGACCATATAACCACTGACGAACAACTGCTCCATAGTGCGTTGCGGCTCCACGCTGCTGAAAGTAAGAGCGAAAGCTGTCATCTTCAATCAGAATTAAGGGAAACACCACCCTTGAAGCATTTCCAGGTAGCGTTGAGCATTTAGGTTCTGGTCAATCAAACCGGGCCCAGCTACACGGGTACCCCATATTCTACACCACACCATAACCTATATGTCAGCAGCTACTTTGGTAGGTTCCATACAGTGTAGATTCTGGTCATTCCAGTATCTGTGGTTGTAACTTCACCACTGACAAAAAAGTTTGACTCATCACTGAACAAGATACCTTGTGCAAGAGAGGACTCTTGTTGAACAGCATACGTATACCTGGGTCATCCTCCGCTAGGTGCTGGAGTAGCTTAATCTTGAATGAGCACCATTGATAAGCACGAAGGATTCATACGTTCCATGAGTGGCTGATTCCACATTCTGCTGATAAACGTCGTGTGCTGCGGTGTGGGTTCTTCACGAAGGTTGCCAAAACCACTGTTGAGGTTGTGTCGTCAATAGTATTTTTTGGACGGCCATTCCGTGTCTTCTCAGCCACATTCCAATTTCTCCGAATTTGGAAATCAAGCATCTGACAGTGTTCTGTGAAACTGGAGGTTTCTGTGGGCGCCGATTGTTAAAAATCTGCCGTTATGACACTAAAACTCCGTTCTCCAGACATCAAAATGACCTCAGTTATCACCTCCTTGGTCAAAGCCGTCTTCAGTTACTTGCAACAAACTTTTGAATTATAACTGCTACGT
Source organism: Schistocerca piceifrons (assembly GCF_021461385.2). Taxonomy (NCBI): domain Eukaryota; kingdom Metazoa; phylum Arthropoda; class Insecta; order Orthoptera; family Acrididae; genus Schistocerca; species Schistocerca piceifrons. Next base: position 747,111,610 of record NC_060139.1, read on the forward strand.
CGAATCTGTTTACAGGAATGGATTTAGCAGAAAATGCTGATGTTATCTGATACATCATGAGATTCCCTTTCCATAAAAAAATCTGGTTTACAGATGGCTCTCATGTTCGGTACGTACGATAAAAGACAGACCACATCACCCATACCTTAGTGGAATATTTAGGTTTCCCCATAACTGCAGGGCTTTTGACATAACATGGTGTATTATAACTTCTGACTCTCCCTGTATTGTGTTACCTAAAGTGCAGGAGAGAACGACAAAATATGAGTGCTCAGTCCTGTAATCAGCTTCCAGCTTACAAAAAGTAATCAATCTATGAGTCTCTGTAGTGCTACGTGACTAAATACGAACCACGCTCACAATTCATCACCAATGTAACAAGCAAATAATATCAGCCGACTGAAGTGTATTAAATGTTGTATATTATAACCATTGCAAATAACTGTAATGTCTCATCAAATCTGCAACTGCAATCGCCACCTCCGAACAATTTTCTAGTCACGGCCTTCACGTCCATAGCAAAAATGTAATTTCAGCTTCAGCCGACCGGATCGCCTAATCAACCGCTTAACGCCAGGTTGGCTGCCCCCGAGCGGAACTCGCCAAAGGTGGAACACTCTGCTACCGGACTGCCCCACAAAGACGTAACTCAAAGACTCTGCATGACCTCTCGATACAGCTTACAGGATTTTTCGGAAAAAGTATGCAAATATTACTCACGACCCAGAGAAAGCAAAACCATGAATAAAATGAAACTGCTGTTTAACACACATCATTCAATGTTAAAACACTTTTCTACTTAATTCTTTCGTCCAGTTTTTACACCCAAAAAAGCGACTGTGGAAGGTCTACCAAAATACTTAGTAAATTTCAAATGGTGCGATGAATGACGGTTTCCTTTACGTATGGATAGCTATGCATTAGTGCAAATGGGTAGGCGCAACACTCCTGTAATGTTTAAATTCAGTACATATCTGGACATAACGTTGCGAAATGATATGAATCTGAACGCTGCGTGTTTGGTTCGCCTGTGTAAGTCATGTGTGTGCGCCTTTGTTCACTCTATGACATTGTCAGCTAAAACGGCATTGGGTACAATCATGGTGCCGTAGGCAACCGTAAACATTTTCCCGTGAAGGCCCTGACAGCCTTGTTTCACAGTGGGATAAATCTATTAAGTTATGGGGATTACTTCTGAAATAATAAACGCAGATTCACTTCGTTTCCATTTGCCTCGTTTTCATTTGACTGTCCCTTACATGAGCTTGTGCTGAAAAGGAATGCCAATTTTTTTGTGAAATCTCTTAAGGTTTTCTTAAATAAAACGTACTTTATTAATATTCTACGTCTTTAATCTTCACTCTACACTTTTGCAGCCCCCCCCCCCCCCTCTAGAGGGCTCCGAATTTTAGCACGTAACAAGGCGGTCTGTAACATAACTACATCGCTGCATGAGAAACAGCATGCTGTAATCGAGTTTCGAGTTGAAGGAGTTGGTCCACACATGGGACACCCTCTTCTTCAGCACGACATTCCCAGACCACATACGAGCGCTGCGACATCTGCAATAATTCGACGCCTTGGATTTATTCTCAGCAATCATCCTCCATACAGTCCCGACTTTGACTCATCCGATTTTAATGTTTCCAGAATTTAAAGAATACCTTCGGGGTCTTCACCTTGACAGTGATGAAGTGGTGTAATCAAAGGTGTGGTTGAGGTGCTGTCAGCAGTCAAACGTACTGCAGCGGTATCAAAAAACTGGTCTCTCGTTGGGAGAAACGTGTTCATCACCAGGATGACTATGTCGAGAAGTAAGTATGCAGATATGAAGAATAAAGATGTAGAATCTTAATAACGCTTGTTTTATTTAGAAAGCTTTAAGAATTTTCGTATAAGCAATCAGGTGGACTCCTCTGCTTGTGGTGGTTGCTACAACAGTATTTTTAATTACTTGCATCCTTTCATTTCTGTAGACTTCCCTTCAGATATTTCGGTTACAGTGTAAGAACTGTGCTGCTGCAGAGACTACATAGCTCCATAAGGTACTAAAACGTCTTTACGTACTAAGATTTTTTTTATTTTAAGTTCATGCTGTCGATTATCCTATTCCAGTAAATTTACCGCCAGCGAAAAAAATTGGAAAATGTTATGTTTTCATATCAAGTTCGTCTAAACAAAGCATTAGGAAACATGGATTAACATGTGTATAATGGATGTGATCCAAAGCGTTTAACTGCGACGGAGAAGTTGGCTGTTAAATTATACACTCATGCAAAGTTAGCTGGACTGTGTAGTGGGTCGAAAGACTGATTATGCAAAGGATGACGAACCCAGACTATTTAAGAATCACGCTTTCAGTGATGAAATTCTCATTTTAGCCGTCTACACCTCCTGAAATCCGCAGGAAAAGGGTGGTTATCCAGTTTGAGTTTAAGCTCTGTAACTAAATAAAATAACCGTCCCTCCTTCCCAGTACAGTATCACTTAACCGTACGTAACAGCAACTTATTTCATAAATTGGTCTGACTTCGATCAGTTACCATAAGGTTTCAGGTTCTATACGTTAGACTACTGATACATGGCTGAGTAAACCCCTCAGATTATTAATTCACGAGGATGGCAAAAATCGTTGTATTAGTTACTCTGTCAACCACTAAAGTCGGTATAAGCATCAACCTTCCCGCGTGCGGAATTATGCTGTATCGTGTATTTACTGTCTTATTCTTACCTATACCGTTTAGAAGTCCGCTTTCTTCCATGGATTAGTGGTCGTAAAATTATTTTCTTCCAATAAATTAGTGCTATCCGTCCAAATTTACAGATGGACACAATGAACCAATTGGAGACTGCTTACTTTAATACCTGATAAGAAATATTCGTAGTAAATTAATTGACGACAAGCTTCTGCTTTCAGATCTGAATACTATGTTGTTTTGTACGCTGTGTAAAATCTGTGTTCTCTGTTTAAACAACTAGAGAATGTATTGCCAAACTATTTTCACTGAGCAGCTTTGTTTGATTTTATATTTCTGACTATAACAACTACTACCAACAACGTATAAACAATACGTTAACATCGATAATTACTTCGTGCAGTTGAATGGTCAAAATTTACTTTACGATCACGGACAAGCTAAACCATGCACATTTACTAACTATTCCTTTTTTATTTGCGTCCGGAATTCGCGGTCTGTACACCGTCCATTGTTCCGAGTAAATTAAATCTTAGAAACAAAAATCCATCACCAATTAGCGAGACACCATTTAACCTTTTCGTAATTTTTTAATCGGAAGAAAGTACTACTTACTTTCTAATATCCTATTAGTGAAATCAAGAAAGTATAATTTTTATCCCTCATTTTTTAAATCATCTTGTCACTAGTCAAAGTAAATATTTCCAAATCTCTCAATCTTGTTCTTGACTTTGGTTCTCTTCAGTATTGTTATTAGATGTTTATCTTTCTTCTAACGAAATATCTTTTCTCATCCTTTCCATATATTTAATTGGCCTTTAATTTCCAATTATATTTGTATTTTGTAATTTGCATCTTGGGGCGGCAAATAAATTAGTCGGGACTTCTCTTTTTTTTTAAATTTCAACAACAAATATGATTTATTTGAAATAAATAGACATAGGATTTAGCAGCGCACGAGTGCCCGTGTTCTCCCAAACATTGTGACTAAACTGGCTTATTGAAAAAGGGCTAATTGCCTCCGCCAACTTCACTTTGCATTAACATGATTCACGAAAACTCTGTGTCTTCATGCGTTGGCGTCCCATCTTCTGTTTCGTCAGGTGCTATTACCAAATGATAAAATGGGCACTCACCTTAGATAAGTCTGAAGTGGGTAGTTTCGCTATCAGTGATTGACGTCAATGATTCCTTTGGTTTATATTGTTTAGCACTCGCGTCGCCCTACATTCTGAAGGCTGCCACGTGCAACAACCCAAAAACTGTAACAATGTCGGGACATTCGAGTACACCAACTCCACGTACCAACCACTCAAATTTCATACAAACACGTAATATTCGTGATAATACAGTTTCAAGTTTAAAACTGCCGTTAGGGTCTAAACCAGCACTACCCCCCCCCCCCCCCCCCCCCCACGGTCGCCCCTGTGAATAATCAGATGGAGCCGGCCGGTGTGGCCGTGCTGTTCTAGGCGCTTCAGTCTGGAACCGAGTGACCACTACGGTCGCAGGTTCGAATTCTGCCTCGGGCATGGATGTGTGTGATTTCCTTAGGTTAGTTAGGTTTACGTAGTTGTAAGTTCTAGGGGACTGATGACCACAGATGTTAAGTCCCATAGTGCTCAGAGCCATTTTTGATCAGATGGAGGCTGGCTACACCTCTCTATGCAGCACGAGATCCGTAACTGAGTTCTTCACTTTAAGTGAATTATTTCTCTGATGATATCCGTCAGAACATGGGTAAAGCCTTACGGAATTATTTAGGGTCAGTAGCGGAATCACTAGTTACGCTGATAATTCAGTCCTCATGTTGAAATGACCAGAGTAGTATCGCTCCAAATAGACTATGTTCAGAGCGAAGTGTACTTACGGGAAACTTTCCGTAGTAGTTTCTGACCAAATCTGAACTGCCTTTACAACCATCTTGAACCATGTTGGAACCATTATCATGAATAGATTGAGTGATAGATCACTTTCAACAATAGTTGCATTTTTGAATTCGGCCGGCGCGATGTGGAATACATTTTTCAAAATTTTCCCGAAGAGCAAGCCAACTGGAGGAGGGCGCCTTACATGGTGCATCATGTCCATCGTGTGCTGAGAGCTACTGCATCCTTCGTCTACGTGGATCTGCACTTCTCATTCTACAACTGTTTGGCGAGGTCACCTCCTGGGTGCGTATTTTTCCATCAACTGTGCAGTATCTTTTTCTACGCTGACGACGATAATCGACTTGTTTGCTTCGTTTCACCTGATATCCAGCACGATTGCCAGTGTGTTGTAGTGGGACCGCTATGTACCCTGTTCGTTGTAGCCCCTGACCACACAGGGATCGCTCTGTTGACGCCTGCGCCATTATCTCCCCATGTATGCCAAGGAGTAGATGCCCGTCACCCTGGTGCATCGGGACTCCCGGCAATGGCCATCCTGCCAGGTGGTCTTTGCTGCGGCTGGGTGGCACCAGTGGGTAGGGCCCCAGTCAGGGTGGGTGGCATCAGGGCAGATGACATGCAAAGAAGCGTAGTACATCATCTGTTGCTGGTGGTCAAACACCAGCAGTCTCTAAGTGTTCACAGGCGCAATTCAGCGCACAGAAGTATGACCCAAAATCGTTCCCCTCCCTGGCCAGACCATGGGAGGAAAGACAGGCTAGGGATGGCAGTGGCTCTTATTCGCCCCAGTACCTCGTATGTTCGTGAGCTGATAGAAAATCTTTCTTGACAATGAAGCCTCCGTTTTTTGCTGAGAATTTAGAGGACAAGTTTGAGCTGGTGGAGGGCTTGACCAAAATGAGATCTGGGCCAGTTTTGATCAAAACCTCATCCTCTGCCCAAGAATTGGCGTTAATCGCTTGTGACAAGCCTGGGGATGTTTGTTACCATCACGCCCCATAAGAGCTTAAGTATGGTCAAGGGCATTATATTTCACAGGGACCTTCTTTTGCAGTCTACTGATGAGCTGTGTGCCAATTTAAAGTGGCGAGGCATACATTACGTTTGGCATGTCCACCGGGGTCCGAGGGATAATCAGGTTGCCACCGGTGCCTTCATCTTGGCCTTTGAGTGTGTTACATTGCCCAAGAAGGTCAAGGTGTAGGTCTACCACTGTGATGTAAAACCTTATATCCCTCGCCCAATGCGCTGCTTTAAATGCTGGAAGCTCAGCCATATGTCTTCCCACTGTAATTCAGTCTCACATGTCGAGATTGCGGACGCCCATCACATCCCAATACTCCCTGTGCGCTGCCTACAATCTGTGTCAACTGTGGAGAGCACCATTCACCTTGCTCACCTGACTGCAGGATTCTCCAGAAAGAAAGGAAAATCATGGAGTACAAGACCCTGGACTGGCTGACCTACACTGAGGCTAAGAGGAAATTTGAGCACTACATCCTGTGGCTATGACCTCCTCTTATACGCCATACGAGAACAGTTCCTCTCATTCCTGTCGCCTCTCAGAACCAGAAGACAACACCTGCCCCCTTGATGGTTGGGGGCACTTCCCTCCTTGTTGCTCCTGTACCACCTAGTATAAGAGCAACCCCCCCCCCCCCCCCCAACCATGGGGGATATCAGTCCCCAATACTGAGCTGGAGAAGTGTAAGTCTTCTGTCTTCTTCGGCTCTTCTCGCTAGGAAGGGGTCCCTTGGGTCACTCCCTTCCCAGGTTCCTGCTAGTGGGAAAGATGACACTCACCAGTGGCTGAAGAGCCCAAAAGGAGCTGGTCGTGAGGCTTCAAGCTCATCCTGAGTCCCGGAGACTGAATCAGTGAAGTCCTCTCTGCCGCCAGGGAAACCCAAGGAGCAGTGAGAGAAATCCAAAAAGAAGGTCCACCGCTACCTACAAGCTCTGTGTTTGCAGATGAGGTGGAGATTCTGGCGTCCACTGAGGACTAGATCTCGCTGGACCCTCAGACACAATCGATGTAGACTGATCAGGAGAAAAGTCGGTGGCAGCAGGTGACCCTGAGGCGTAAACTGCCTCATTGAATGTTCCATGCCTTCGCAGTCTCATGATATCTTCCTCAAGTGGAATTGTGGCGGTTTTTTCCACCGCCTGGCTGCGCGACTGCAACTGTTAAGCTATACAACTGCGTTCTGCAATGCCCTCCAGGCAACCTGATTCCCAGCAATGCGGGCCCTGCCCTCTGTGGCTACAAAAATTACAGAAACCGACTATAATCGAGTGTCAGGTGGAGTTTGCGTTTATGTCCTACACTCAGTCTGCAGTGAAACTGTGCTCCTTCAGACCCTGTTAAAGCTGTGGCTGTCAGAATAAGGATGACGCAGGAAATAACTGTCTGCAACATATATCGTCCTCCAGTTGGTGTAGTATCCCTGAATGTATTAACTGCACTGCTTGATCAACTCCCTAAACCTTTCCTACTTTTCTGAGATTTTAACGCCCATAACCCCTTGTGGGGTGGCACCGTGATTACTGGCCAAGGCAGAGATGTCGACACTCAATGTCTCAGTTCGAACTCTGCCTCTTAAGTACTGGGGACGCCACACATTTCAGTGTGACTCATGGTAGTTACTGAGCCATTGATTTATCAATTTGCAGCTCAAGACTTCTCGCATCCTTACACTGGGCGGCACATTACGATCTGTGTGGTAGTGACCACTTCCCCATCTTCCTGTCACTGCTCTGGCTTCAGACCCAGACGCCTGCACAGATGGGCTTTAAACAAGGCGGACTAGGAAACTTTCACCTCTGCTGTCACTATTGAAGCCTGCTGGAGTGTCCGAGTAGTTCTAGGCGCTACAGTTTGGAACCGCGTGACCGCTATGGTCGTAGGTTCGAATCCTGCCTCGGGCATGGAGGCGTGTGATGTCCTTAGTTAGTTAGGTTTAATTAGTTCTAAGTTCTAGGGTACTGATGACCTCAGCAGTTAAGTCACATAGTGGGCAGAGCCATTTGAACCATTTTTTTCACCGTTGAATCTCCCCCATACGGGAACGTTGATGTGATGGTTGAGCAAGTGACTACAACAATCCTTTCTGCGGCAGACAACGCGATCCCTCGCTCTTTAGGGTGCTCCTGGTGAAAGGCAGTCCCTTGGTGGTCACCGGAAGTAGCTGAAGCAAATAAGGAGGGTCGACGAGCTCTACAGTAGCATAAGCGGCACCCTTCCCTGGAGCCTTTAAACGGCTCCGTGCACACGTTCACCAACTGTTCAAACGACGGAAGGAGGAGTGTTGGGAGAGAGACATCTCGACCATTGGGTGCACCTTCCCAAGTCTGGGCAAGCATCAATTATGTTTTCGGGTACCAGACCCCAACAGGTGTTCCCGGTGTTAATATAAATGGCGTCTTATCTACCGATGCAATGGCCAATGCCATCGCCAATGCCGAGCACTCCTCCCTCCAGCCTTCCACACTCTGAAAAGGCGGCTGGAAGGGAAAGTCCTCTCGTTCACTACATGCCCCAGTTAATTCTATAGTGCCCCAATTACACAGTGGTAGCTCCTCAGTGCCCTTGCACATTGCCCTGACACTGCTCCTGGGCCAGATTGGATCCACAGTCAGATGATTAAACATCTCTCATCAGACTACAAGTGATATCTCCTCATCATCTTCAACCAGATCTGGTGCAATGGAGTCTTCCCATCGCAATAATAGGTGAGGACCAAAATTCAGGTGCTCAAAAACGGTAAAAACCCACTTGATGTGGATATCTATCGGCCCATCAGCCTCACCAACGTTCTTTGTAAGCTGCTGGAACGCATGGTGTGTCGGCAGTTGGGTTGGGTCCTGGAGTCACGCGAACTACTGGCTCCATTGAAGGGTCGCTCCCACCAGGGTCGCTCTACCACTCATAATCTCGTGTCCCTCGAGTCTTCCATCCGAACAGCCTTTTCCAGATGCCAACACCCGGTTGCAGACTTTTTTGATCTACGAAAAGCGTATTACATGACCTGGCGACATCATATTCGTTGCCACATTATAAGAGTGGGGTCTCCAGTGCCCGCTCCCGATTTTTATCGGAAATATCCTTTCGCTTCGTGCTTTCTGTGTCCAAGTTGGTGCCTCCCATAGTTCCCTCCAGACCCAGGAAAATGGGGCCCGAATGGTCTGTATTGAGTGTATCTCTATTTTTAGTGGCCCTTAATGGTCGAGCAGCAGCTGTAGGGCCGTCGGCGTCGGCTTCTGTGTATGCAGACGACTTCTGCATTTCGTACAGCTCCACCAGTACTGGTGTTGCTGAGCGGCGCCTGCAGGGAGCCCTCCAAAAGACGCAGTCATGGGCTCTAGCCCACGGTTTAAAGTTTTCGGCCGCAAAGTCGTGTGTCATGCGCTTCTGTCGGCGTCGTACCATTCACTCTGAACCAGAAGTTCACCTTCCCCTAGCGACAGGAGCTTTTAGGACGAGTCCCGTGACCAGCGTCCTTGTGGAGTTCCTCCATCGCAGGTTAGGCGTGCACAACTGGTGGCCAGTTATGTTGCACACGTTTGTAGTTCTCCTGTGCATCCAATCACCGTCTCTTTTTCCCACCCATGGCGGTTCATCCCCCACATCGGAGGCCCAGGTCAGGGCTTCCAATTGCAGTTCGTGTCTGATCTCTTCTTTCCGAACTGGAGTCCTTGACTTCACCACTTATACTTGAGGTGCATTCACGTACACCTCCATGGTGAACACTTAGGCCGCGGCTTCGCCTGGACCTTTCTCATGGCCCTAAGGACTCAGTTAACCCTGCGGCTATCTGCTGCCACTTCCTCTTGGTACTTTACATGTACCAAGGCCACGGAGTGGTTTACGCCAACATCTCGATGACTGATGGTCATGTCAGCTCTGCGTATGTCCATGGAGGACATATTGAACAGCATTTCTTGCCCAATGGCTGCAGTGTTTTCACTGCTGAGCTAGTGGCTATATTTCGTGGTCTTGAGCACATCTGTTCATGCCTGGGGAGTCGTTTCTTCTGTGCACTGACTCCGTGAGCAGCCTACAAGCTATCGACCAGTGCTATCCTCGTCATCCTTTGGTAGCGACCATCCAGGAGTCCAGCTTTGCCCTGGAACGGTCCAGTTGTTCAGTGGTGTTTGTCTGGACCCCAGGTCACGTCGGCATCCCAGGCAATGAACTTGCCGACAGGCTGGCCAACCAGACTACGCGGAAACCGCTTACGGAGATCGGCTTGTCTGGAACCGACCTACATTGAGTACTACACCGTGAAGTTTTGCGGCTTTGGGAGACGAAATGGCATAACCTAAGCGTGCACAACAAACTGCGTGTCATTAAGAAGACTTTGAATGTGTGGCAGTCCTCCATGCGGGCCTCTCGCAGGGACTCTGTGGTTCTGTGCCGGCTCCGCATTAGCCACACTTGGGTGACACACAGCTACCTCCTGCACTGTGATGACACACCTCAGTGTCGGTGCAGCGCCCAGCTGACAGTAGCCCATATCTTGGTGAGCTGTCCTCCTTTGCTGCCCTGCGACGGACTCTTCAGTTACCGGACTCGTTGCCATTAATTTTAACTGACAACACCTCATCGGCGAATGTAGTTTTACATTTTATACATGATGGTGGGTTTTATCATTCTATATGCCTTTGAGGGCATGTCCTTTTTCCCTTTGGTTTCTTCACTCTAATGCTTTTAGGGTGTATGTTTTAATGTGTCACAGAGTGGCTGGCTTTTCCTTTTTATTCTCGTGGTTGGCCAGCCACTGTCATCTGTTCTCTTGTTATTACCTTTTCTGCCTGTTTCTTGCTTCTCTCTGTGGTTTTCTTTTCCTGTTTTGTCCATAATAGTATTGGTTGTCCTTCTGTCATTCTTCTGGTTCTTCCTTTCTTCTGTTGTTGTGCTGTACGTCTCCTTTCTTTTCTTCTTTCCCTTGTGTAATTATTTTAGCGGGAACAAGGGACCGATGACCTCGCAGTTTGGTCCCTTCCCCCCTCTTCCCCCTCTTTTAAACCCAACCAACCAACCAATATATGATTGTAAACGAGTTGCCAGATATCTCCCTATTTCGTACATGAGAGAATTGCTGGCACTAAGTATGGGTCTCAAAGGAAAATCTATTTTATGAATTTTGGGTACACAATACAGTCTAGCACACATGGCTTGACGCTTCAACACATCTCTTTTATCTTCTTTTTGAATAGAGGTAGACGACTTAATCAGATTATTTGTTTTCCTCAGTATGCTGACAGTAGGGTCCTTAGTAAGTTTTTTTGTACTGTTCTGAGGTTAAAAGGTTCAAAACTTCGCTTCGATAATCCTCTGTATTCGTGACACAGTAGCATTCCCTTCATTGGCGGGAAGAACCACTATCTTTTCATCTGCATTTAAATCTCTTAGTGGCTTTCATCTTCTGTTAAATTACTGTGGCATAAGGGCCTGGTAGTTTCGATTCGAATATAGAGGTATACGAAATCTTCCCAAGGAAACTGCAAATGCTGATTTAAATGCAGATGAAAAGATAGTGGTTCTTCCCGCCAATGAAGGGAATGCTACTGTTGTCACGAATACAGAGGATTATAGAAGCAAAATTTTGAACCTTTTAACCTCAGGACAGTATAAAAAAACTTACTAAGGACCCTACTGTCAGCATACTGAGGAAAACAAATAATCTGACTGAGTCGTCTACCTCTATTCAAAAAGAAGATAAAAGAGACGTGTTGAGTCGTCAAGCCTTGTGTGCTAGACTGTATTGTGTACCCAAAATTCATAAAAGGAACTTGTTCAGTTATGTGAAATATTGATGTTGGCATTTTGCCGACAAAATGACGATCGACTACTTTAAATCGGCAGTGTTGTCTCTACCGGAGAGAGTCTTTTAGTCGGCGTCACGTATTGAGCTGTGGTGCCGTCGGTAGTGCGTGTACAGTGTGTTCTGAAATTCCCGTTACAAATTTGTAGGACTTGTAGAGGAAAGTGAATAGATAATATTTTCAATAGAAACTCATGTCCGGAAACGGACCATTTCCGTTCTACAAACATGTGGTAATTTGATGGTAACGCGACCACTTATACAAGCAACTGATTATGGTTGGTCCAGTACATCATTTGCTTTACAGTTCCTCTCATTAACGGATTCTCTTCAACGTGACCCAGTAGGGCCTCTTTCAGCTCGGGTGTGCTGCGTTTCCTTAGAAAACCACAGCAACGCCTGCTGACTGTGAAGGTATCCTTTCTCGAATCAGTTGCTTGATAGTGGCGAATAGGGTGTGCGATGTAGAGCGACACTGTGGAGAGCTATCTTAATAAAGACGACGAGCAAATCTTCCATTTCCGCGAGCTTCACCATTCAGAAGGAACGTGTCGGAACGTGAACGCGTACTCAACCATGTTGCTCTAACACTCATAGACACGTGAACGAGACTCGAACCGGGTCAGAGACGTTGGACAGACGCCGAATGACTTCAGCCGGTCCGAAGTAATCAACCCCCACCATGACTAACCTGTTGCAGGAGGAGTAGTAGTTCAGTGTTTAACGTCCCGTCGACGACGAGGTCAACAGAGACGGAGCGCGAGCCCTGATTAGGGAATGAGGGAGAAGGAAATTGGCCATGGTCTTTCAAGGGAAACATCGCGTCATTTGCATTAGGGAAATCACGGAAGACCCAGATCTGCATGGCCGGACGCTGGTTTGAAGCTTCGTACTCCCGAATGCGAGTCCAGTGTGCTGACACTGTCGCAAATTTTTTTATTTTTTTAATTTTTTTGTCATCAGTCTACTGACTGGTTTGATGCGGCCCGCCACGAATTCCGTAGCACTTGCAACCTACGTCCTCAATTATTTGCTTGACGTATTCCAATCTTTGTCTTCCTCTACAGTTCTTGCCCTCTACAGCTCCCTCTAGTACCATGGAAGTCATTCCCTCATGTCGTAGCAGATGTCCTATCATCCTGTCCCTTCTCCTTATCAGTGTTCTCCACATATTCCTTTCCTCTCCGATTCTGCGTAGAACCTCCTCATTCCTTACCTTATCAGTCCACCTAATTTTCGGCATTCGTCTATATCACCACATCTCAAATGCTTCGATTCTCTTCTGTTCCGGTTTTCCAACAGTCCATGTTTCACTACCATACAATGCTGTACTCCAGACGTACATCCTCAGAAATTTCTTCCTCAAATTAAGGCCGGTATTCGATATTAGTAGACTTCTCTTGGCCAGAAATGCCTTTTTTGCCATAGCGAGTCTGCTTTTGATGTCCTCCTTGCTCCGTCCGTCATTGGTTATTTTACTGCCTAGGTAGCAGAATTCCTTAACTTCAATGACTTCGTGACCATCAATCCTGATGTTAAGTTTCTCGCTGTTCTCATTTCTACTACTTCTCATTACCTTCGTCTTTCTCCGATTTACTCTCAAACCATACTGTGTACTCATTAGACTGTTCATTCCGTTCAGCAGATCATTTAATTCTTCTTCACTTTCACTCAGGATAGCAATGTCATCACCGAATCGTATCATTGATATCCTTTCACCTTGTATTTTAATTCCACTCCTGAACCTTTCTTTTATTTCCATCATTGCTTCCTCGATGTACAGATTGAAGACTAGGGGCGAAAGGCTACAGCCTTGCCTTACACCCTTCTTAATACGAGCACTTCATTCTTGATCGTCCACTCTTATTATTCCCTCTTGGTTGTTGTACATTTTGTATATGACCCGTCTCTCCCTATAGCTTACCCCTACTTTTTTCAGAATCTCGAACAGCTTGCACCATTTTATATTGTCGAACGCTTTTTCCAGGTCGACAAATCCTATGAAAGTGTCTTGATCTTTCTTTAGCCTTGCTTCGATTATTAGCCGTAATGTCAGAATTGCCTCTCTCGTCCATTTACTTTTCCTAAAGCCAAACTGATCGTCACCTAGCGCATTCTCAATTTTCTTTTCCATTTCTTCTGTATATTATTCGTGTAAGCAGCTTCGGTGCATGAGCTGTTAAGCTGATTGTGCGATAATTCTCGCACTTGTCAGCTCTTGCCGTCTTCAGAATTGTGTGAATGATGCTTTTCCGAAAGTCAGATGGTATATCGCCAGACTCATATATTCTACACACCAACGTGAATAGTCGCTTTGTTGCCACTTCCCCCAATGATTTTAGAAATTCTGATGGAATGTTATCTATCCCTTCTGCCTTATTTGACCGTAAGTCCTCCAAAGCTCTTTTAAATTCCGATTCTAATACTGGATCCCCTATCTATTCTAAATCGACTCCTGTTTCTTCTTCTATCACATCAGACAAATCTTCACCCTCATAGAGGCTTTCAATGTATTCTTTCCACCTATCTGCTCTCTCCTCTGCATTTAACAGTGGAATTCGCGTTGCACTCTTAATGTTACCACCGTTGCTTTTAATGTCACCAAAGGTTGTTTTGACTTTCCTGTATGCTGAGTCTGTCCTTCCGACAATCATATCTTTTTCGATGTCTTCACATTTTTCCTGCAGCCATTTCGTCTTAGCTTCCCTGCACTTCCTATTTATTTCATTCCTCAGCGACTTGTATTTCCGTATTCCTGATTTTCCCGGAACATGTTTGTACTTCCTCCTTTCATCAATCAACTGAAGTATTTCTTCTGTTACCCATGGTTTCTTCGCAGCTACCTTCTTTGTACCTATGTTTCCCTTCCCAACTTCTGTGATGGCCCTTTTTAGAGATGTCCATTCCTCTTCAACTGTACTGCCTACTGCGCTATTCCTTATTGCTGTATCTAAAGCGTTACAGAGCTTCAAACTTATCTCGTCATTCCTTAGTACTTCCGTATCCCACTTCTTTGCGTATTGGAAATGGAAATGTCGTGTGGCTAGGGCCTCCCGTCGGGTAGACCGTTCGCCTGGTGCAGGTCTTTCGATTTGACGCCACTTCGGCGACCGGCGCGTCGATGGGGATGAAATGATGATGATTAAGACAACACAACACCCAGTCCCTGAGAGGAGAAAATATCCGACCCAGCCGGGAATCGAACCCGAGCCCTTAGGATTGACAGCCTGTCACGCTGACCACTCAGCTACCAGGGCGGACCTTTGCGTATTGATTCTTCATGACTAATGTCTTGAACTTCAGCCTACTCTTCATCACTACTATATTATGATCTGAGTCTATATCTGCTCCTGGGTACGCCTTACAATCGAGTATCTGATTTCGGAATCTCTGTCTGACCATGATGTAATCTAAGTGAAATCTTCCCGTATCTCCCGGCCTTTTCCAAGTATACCTCCTCCTCTTATGATTATTGAACAGCGTATTCGCTATTACTAGCTGAAACTTGTTACAGAACTCAATTAGTCTTTCTCCTCTTTCATTCCATGTCCCAAGCCCATATTCTCCTGTAACCTTTTCTTCTACTCCTTCCCCTACAACTGCATTCCAGTCGCCCATGACTCTTAGATTTTCGTTCCCCTTTACATACTGCATTAACCTTTCAATATCCTCATACATTTTCTCTATCTGTTCATCTTCAGCTTGCGACGTCGGAATGTATACCTGAACTATCGTTGTCGGTTGGTCTGCTGTCGATTCTGATTAGAACAATCCGGTCACTGAACTGTTCACAGTAACACACCCGCTGCCCTACCTTCCTATTCATAACGAATCCTACATCTGTTATACCACTTTCTGCTGCTGTTGATATTACCCGATACTCATCTGACCAGAAATCCTTGTCTTCCTTCCACTTCACTTCACTGACCCCTACTATATCTAGATTGAGCCTTTGCATTTCCCTTTTCAGATTTTCTAGTTTCCCTACCACGTTCAAACTTCTGACATTCCACGCCCCGACTCGTAGAACGTTATCCTTTCGTTGATTATTCAATCTTTTTCTCATGGTAACCTCCCCCTTGGCAGTCCCCTCCCGGAGATCCGAATGGGGGACTATTCCGGAATCTTTTGCCAATGGAGAGATCATCATGACACTTCTTCAGTTACAGGCCACATGTCCTGTGGATGCACGTTACGTGTCTGTAATGCAGTGGTTTCCATTGCCTTCTGCATACCTACCCAGTAAACATGTTTCCAAACGGCAGTAGCACGGAAACGGCACTTTTACAGACGTGGGTTCCTATTCAGAATATTACATACTCATTCCATTGTATCAGTTCTATAAGTCTGTAACATGAATTCCCGAATACTGCGTTCCCTGGAGTTCTGACTGCACTTCACCGCTTCACCTCCGATTATGTCTCCCGCAATCGGAGACGAAATGCCAGGTGAAAGTTTCACATATCGATCACATACTGTCAGCCCGGTAGTTTTAAGTGAAATTAGTACACTTACTCATACAAACGAACAGAATTTACCCTTTATGAAGACAGATTGAGTAAACTGCTTCTGTTCTGGGGAGTGAGTAAGAGACAGACGACCTTAGCTGTTTAAGTGTCCTTAAACATTTACTCATCATCAGCCCCTCCTTCTTAAGTTTTGCAGCATTCTGTGTACATGCAAGCGTAATGTGGCCAATGTCGTTTAATTAATACCTGGCCGGCCGGAGTGGCCTAGCGGTTCTAGGCGCTACAGTCTAGAACGGCGCGACCGCTACGGTCGCAGGTTCGAATCATGCCTCGGGCATGGATGTGTGTGATGTCCGTAGGTTAGTAAGGTTTAAGTAGCTCTGAGTCGTAGGGGACTGAT
Organism: Schistocerca piceifrons; assembly: GCF_021461385.2. NCBI lineage: Eukaryota > Metazoa > Arthropoda > Insecta > Orthoptera > Acrididae > Schistocerca > Schistocerca piceifrons. The sequence continues at coordinate 747,127,891 of NC_060139.1, forward strand.
GACCTCAGACGTTAAGTCCTATAGTGCTCAGAGCCATTTGAACCATTTTGTAATAAATAATTGTATGTCGTAAATGTCTCAGTTGTTTAGATAGTACGGCAATTGTGTACGAAATGTCAAATGGATACCGAAAGCAAAGTAATTTTGTGTATTGCACGATTATTAATTAGAAATATCGCCGTTTCTCTTACCTTCTCGCTAGCAGAGGAGTTCGGTTTTCTCGGGCCGCGAATTCGCTGTGAGGAGCAGTACTGCGCACTTTGATGCTGCTGCATGCGTGCACACTTCCGAGCTTCATCCACTCGCCTGCGGACGAGATTTCCGGCGTTATGAACTGCGTGTAAACAACGGCGCAGCCGCCGCCGCGGTCTCCCTTTTATTGCCAGTAGTGTGTCCTGCAGGAGTTGTTTGTCTTGGTATCGGCGTTCGCGGAGGCCGTTTCCTTCATAGAGGCGCTACGTTTCCGCACCGGGGACCCCCTCGGCACGCTGCCGGGTAAAATATCGGGACGTGCCGCCCCCGGGGGCGGCCTTTCTCCCCGGGGAGGAGGAGAGTGGACAGCGGCCACAATCGATAGACGGCCTCCCAGCGCCCCCTCCCCCCCCTCCCCCAACTCGGCCTTTAGCCTGCAGCTTTTTGGCTCACGCTCGCGGCGCCGCGTTTGATGGCTCGGCCGAGCGGCAGGCGGGGTGAGCCGCGACGCGACGCGACGCGGTAACGCGGCTGTCCTTTGTGGCCGGCAGAGCGGCCTCGGGGTCCGTCCAGAGCCCCGCTAATGACGCGGCCGCTAATTCGGGAAGACGTTCCACGCTCCGCACCCGAGCTCTCACACTAGCATCACTGAATAGCCGAGCACGAACCAAAGTCTCCGCGTTTATTTACTTGCACGTCTAGATGAACAGACATTGTTTACGAAAGACAGCCGTCCAAAATGACTTCGAAATTACTTAATCGTTAGGCTATCCGTGCACGTCTGAAGCCATGTATTTGCATTTGTCAAATTTACTGTGGCGGAAATAAATTAGTGCACCTGGAAAGACGACGTCGATTTTGATCCGACGATGGCATGTGCACTGATAATGATTTCAACGTCGTCCGCCAAAAAGCGCAGTGGAATAGCTACCAGATCGCCATCTGTGTCTACCCTTTAATAGGGAATGCTCACAACTATAAAGCTCAGTGTTCTGCAGACGTATGAAGCAAGCAGGCAACCACGCCACGGAGAAGCGCTCGTGCTTCCTACAGCCATCCGAGTGAGTTTTAATGGGATCAGATTGTGGCCGAACGAGAGGTGAGAGCGTCCCATCGGAGGATTGCTACACAAGTTTGACGTGGTGCGTCAGTTACGCAACGATGTTTGTATCATTGGTCACTTGAACATTCACTCACCTGCGAACAAGATTCTGGACGTCCATCCACCATAGAAGCCCTCTAGGGCCGTCATGTTGTAAGCGCAGCAATGGCAGATCGTACAGCTACCACAGCACAGATAAGAGGACTTACCAGCCCATACGTGCAAATACGAACTATTACGGTAAGTTATTAGCTGTGGGACTACGTGCACGCACCACTGTAGCCCATCTCCACTCAAACCACAGCAGCGACTTGCACAGCTCGACTGAAAGACGGAATGCTGCTTCGTGGTCTTTAGCAATGAAAGCAAATTCTGTCTCCACGCAAGCGATCGTCGTTTGCGTGTACGGCGCAGACCTGGTGAGCGCTACAGTGCATTCGTCCAAGACATAAAGGCCGCATCTCAGGCCTTGTGCTCTGAGTTCTAGAAGCTAGAATTCTCCATCACCTTTGTTGTTTCTGGAGGGGAAGCTAACCAGCTCTCGGTACGTGCAGAATGTTGTTAGATTCGTTATTTTTCCGTTTTTAACAACCTGAAGGTGAAGTATTATTCCAACATGATAACACTCATCCACACACTGTCCTTGAAACTCAACGCGCTCTGCAAGATTCCCACCAACTTCCATGGCCAGCGCGATCTCTGGACTTGTCTCCAATCGACACGTATGGAATACTATCAGACGAGAAGTGACACCTACAGAATAGGTCGAGCAGGCGTGGACTAACGTATCCGAGGACAGTACTCGCCGTCGGTACGATGGACTGGATGCCAGAGTCAGCACCTAAATTACGGCCCGTGGAGGTTACACCACTAATTAATATGAGTGTTAAAGCATAGGTTGATACTTGGTATCTCAGAACCGCTTTTGAAGTTGACCTGTGAATCTACTCATTTCATTTACTCCATATGCACTGTTACGTTGAGAGGTGGCAACATTATTTTGCAGAAAGTATATAACTTTGATACTACATTGTGTAAATGGTTTTAGATTTAACTGGCAGAATGAGAAAGTTGACTAACGTTGGAACTTCCATTCCCCAAGCTCCTGTGGGACAATTTTCTGGGTTATTCCGCAGTCTGACGCAAAGTTTTCGTTCCAATTAAATGTGGCATAAGGATACTATCTGGCGTCTACGCTTTATCCACTTACATACAACTGAAAAAAAAGTGATAGTAAATCAGCTTCACAGACATCTACTCTCATATGAAGATTGTTGTAAAGAGCTAATATCAATAACAGTAGTAACAAAAATTGCCTCCTCCTGTGTACTACTTAATCTTACCCATGGACACAAAGGAGCAAACTATGCAGCCATAAAATTTGTGTCGCTTCCCCTGTAAATAAAAGTTGGCAACGGACAGTGAAAACAGTTCTAAAAACAATCTTAAATCATTTCTGCTTGACAAATTCTACTCTGCAGGTGGATTTCTGAGTAGGTAAGAGCTGTTTGTGCTTGGACAATTTTTATTAATTTCTGTTGCAGATTAAATTAACGTAACAATCCACTAGTGAAGTAGAATATAGCCTTATTTAGACTGAGGAAACGCATACTATTTCTAAACCCACTGATGCGTTCACACTATGATGAACTGACGCTAATATGATCCGAAGAACAAGGAAGTTATTAAACTAAACTAACTATCCTCAATTAAGTTCAGTGTTATTTTGTCTTTATTTGCCTTTCCTTAATTTAAATTACTGCCAACCACAAGCATATCATTATAGGAATTTAATTAAGTAAATTTGTATTAGTACAGGTTTCAGCTTGATGCGGTGTTGTTCCGATGAAATGGTTTGTTGATCTGAGAATACTTGGAAGACTACGCTTTTCCTTACGTCAGATGCTGTTTCATTAGCAGCATTGCTGTTTCCCTTCTCCCTATTTTTCTTGTACAAGTAGTTATGACCAACTAGACGATTTATTGGAAGTATCGGTTTAAATTCTGAATCTTGTGATGTTTTCAGTGATATTTTTGAAGTATTACTGAACGGCCGTGCAAGGTACGAAAACCGAACTGTTGGTGTATCAGAACTGTCGTAAAATTAATTGGCATGTGATAAGGAAACCATCACTGTTTCCTGTACTTCTTTCTACATGGCGAATTGACCACTACAATGAGTGACACTGAATTCTACCTTAGGATCAGAAGTTGCGTTACACGTGAATAGCATTTGACGTAGATTGTGGCAGAAATCGATAGAACATAAGCCGAAGAGTTGCTAATTCTAGGCGTGGCAGTCATCGCCATTAGACTTCTCGTCTTTGAGCCGATCTGCATCTACACTCCTGAAGCCACCTTACGTTGTGTGACGAAGGGTTTTACTCGTACCACTGTCATTTCGCCTTTGCTAGTACTATCAATGAACGTACGTGGTAAGTTCGGCTGTCGGTAAACCTCAGTATGAGCTCTAATTTCTCGGATTTTCTCATCGTGGTCATTTCACGAATCACACATCGAAGGAAGTAAAATGTAGACCTACTCTTTTTGGAATTGACAGTAGACATATCCCTGACACACAGGGCATCTCTTGCGACATCTGCTGCTGGAGTCTGCTGAGCATCTTCGCGAAGCTCTCTTACTGAACCATCTCGCGACGAAATGCGTATTTCTTCGTTGAATCTTCTCTCTCCTATTAATCTGGTAAGTGTCTGAGACTGATGAACAACACTAAAAAACTGGTCTAACAAGTGTACTGCTATTAATCTGGTAAGTGTCTGAGACTGATGAACAACACTAAAAAACTGGTCTAACAAGTGTACTGTAAGCAACTTCTTTTGTGAATGAACTGCATTAACTGGATTTGATATGGTCAAAGCTCAGTGTTGCCCGCACCGAAACTGAGTTTACTGTGCGGTTTCATTCCCTGAGGGTCTTGTAAAGCCAGCCAGGACCTTCAAAAAGTAACAGATCATTTACTAGTGGCTTATTAGTCAAGATTTCTTCAGGACTGAATGGCCAGAATATTCTGTTCTTTATGCGTTCCAGCGCTTCGCATGGGAAGATGAGACGTGATGCGGTTTCATCCTCCTCACCACACATCGTACACTTTAGGGCTTCTTCTATACTAGGGCTTCCCAACCTTTTCAGCTGGCGGACCCCTTCTTCAGTCAAAAGTCCATGGCGGACCCCTAGTCAGTCAAGAGCACAGTAACTTTAAATTTCAGAGCGAAACCCATGGGAACTGAAAGCTTCTTCTTGCAAGTGCCATGTTCCCAATGACCCCCACTCCCCCCCCCCCCCCCCCCCCAACACCCCCCCCCCGCCCCCGCCAGAATTTCAATAGTCTTTGGTTTTGAGATGAATGATAGCAACTTGAAATTCATGATCCAGTTTGAATTCCTACTGTATCCAGACACTTACTAGTGGATTTACTCCCTTTGTTCAACACACTATAGTCTGATTAAAATTACTTGCTAATTGAAATTTCACACGATGGAGCTGTCTTCCTCCAAGAGCAATCAATGTCACGTCTAAACTGTTCGCTTGTGGTCTGTTCACTTCCGCTGGCTGGCTACTGTTGTGTAAGGAGCATGCATATTTTGTAACAGTTGTGTGCGTGTGGTTTTTCGTGAAATCCGAAGAAAAATGTTCAAATGTATGTAAAGTCTTCCTTTGGTCGTCCTCCCTCCTCATTCATTTCAACTGGGAACTTCCCTTGTTGTGAAGGCGATGGAGAAACTGCACCCATCTTCAATGATCCTGACTTCAGCCACCGATCCATGTTAGAAGTAATAAACTGGTCAAAAATCACTTATGAAATAGGTAGTGCACTGACAAAGCAAGTTTAACATTTAATGATGCCTGGGGCCGCATACGTGCCAGCGAGCCCTGTGATTGGTTGACAAAGCTCGCTCTGCGCATGCGTAAAAGGTTTCAGCGCCGCAAAGGCTGCTTGAGGATACGCGCCTGAAGTAAAAGTGCACATGTTTTTCACAAGAAAAAAATAGTGATGAATTTGATTTTCGCATTTTTATTCAATAATTTTACTCATTATTTTACACGATTTGGTGAAAGGTGGCCGCGGACCCCCTAGAAAGAGCCGGCGGACCCTTAAGGGGTCCGCGGACCACACGTTGGGAAGCCCTGTTCTATACTGATTGTGTTTAGATGTTTCTTACAATCCCCATGGCAGGTCGCAAGTCCTACCATGAGTTTAATCTGTCTCCTCTTGAAGTTAATGTTTGCAGAACTTCTCCTGAAACATGGTTTTGGCATTATTGGCTTGCGTTTTTTGTTTCTGCATCATACCCCAATATACTACATGCTGCCTTTTGATCCAGTTACGCAGGTTTGATTTTGCCATCGCCTTCGTGGTGGTTAGGACGGATTCCGGTCCAATAAACGGAGTCGTCGCACCTGTCCTGGTCAGCCTATCAACGATTCTACAGCTGCTTGGCTGTCTTAATGAATGTGTATGCGACGATCCTTGCAGCACCTATGCAATGAATTGCAATTAAGGTTCTCCTGGTGAATCTCGGACTGGCATTTGCTTTTCCTGCATTCGATATTATAAGATAATTTCAGTTTAGGCCTCTCTGGATTGTTACCCCTAGCTGTCTTAAGGTAGCTACTGTTCCGGTAATTTGTTGCCAATAGCATATCGAATAACAGTTGATCACTTATTTATGCCCTTTTCTATCTCTATTACTTGTGAGAGATTGAAGATTGATTCTTTTTGAATCCACGGTATATGTAAACTTCCTTTCCATCATACACAAGCTTAACCATTCGCATTTGAAAAAATACGGAAAGAACTGGCTCTTCTTAAATATTTAATCTATCATCAACAAAGAAAGAAAGGTTCTATGAAACACTCTATACGTACAATGTTTTTAAATTGTGGTGAAAAAGGAGGAAAATCACATTACTGCATCTGCATCATTTCCTGAAATACGTCAGTACATCAAATAACCGAAATGGTTTCTTACAAGGGGAGGCCACAAATTTCGGAATACGGATTTACTTCAAATTTCGTACACTTTTAATGGTTCATTAGGACAACATAATTTGCAAGTAATAAGGCGTCCTACTTAAGCAATTTCGAGAAAATCACAAGAGAAGTTTTAAGCGTCAGTTGTACACTGGTACGTTGCGACCCTGAGCAAAAGTTGGTGGCGGTCATGCAGTTAGCGTTTAAGCTCGTTGGATCGAGTCCCGCTTATGTTATTCTTTAACTTATATATTTTTTTTCAAAACTAGTCATATTGTTTCGTACACAGTGTATTTGAAGGGTAGTGTGATGAAAAGACTCGTGTATATGCATTGACTTTTACTGCGTTTCCGGGCGCTGATAACCTCGCTGTTGTGCGCCCTAAAACACTAATCATCATCATCATCATCATCATCATCATTACTGCGTTTCCACTGTTATTTGGCTGTTCGCTAATTTTTTTTTTACCATTATTATTAAGCATTTTCTATTTTTGTAGGCGAGTTATAAACTTTATAAGCACCTTCAAACATGTTCATATTTGATTGACAACGAGCGAGAAATTTCTTCTCGTGAAGATGCTATTCAAATACATTCACTCGTTCACCGCCAGATTTCGGCACCAATATTTACGAAAATATTACATTGTGCACGGTTTGCGTCCAAACTGTCGGAAGCAAGAGAAACGCTGAACATTCCTTGTGCATGCTGGCAAATTACATTGATTCGATGTAGTAAATACCATTTTAATTCGTGTTTTCCGTGTCTGTTAGAAAAATACCATCCTGCAACTTGTTATATCTTAAGCACATCCGAAGATTTGCGTACATTACCCTCATATTCTGGCATATTGTAACTTATTGTCTTCACGAACTTCCAGCATGCTGGAGTAGCTGTGGGTCAGCAACTTCTGTTAACCAGTACAACGAAAAACCAGTCCAAAGTTGCAAATTATACTTCATTTTTATTTACCCTGTGACTAGTTTCTGGCCGAGACCCTTTTTCAAATCATCGAACTGCATAAAATTGTTTACAGCTTCATTTATCGACGTTTTACTTCGGCTTTCCAAGCCTGTCCCTCGTCCTTGAAACCCGTGCCTGCATATTTAAGCGTCCAGGTGCAAAGCAGTTCCCGGTAGTTTAGGCGACTGCAGGTATAAGGATATTCGGAAATCATGACAAACATACATTTTCAGGAAAACTTCATGAGTTCGGTCTTTAGTTGTCCGTGGTTATAATATTTTCTGTGATTGTAAAAATAGCAAACAACAAAATAACGTAGTAAATTCAATAAAAGTTCTTGAAAATACACGTGTCGTTTCATAATATTACCATTCTAATGTAGTGTGTATAAAATAATATGAACACAGTAGAAAAGAATGTATACAAAAAACCCGAGAAGGAATCGATCCAGCTAACCACCGGTTACGTAGCTTGAACGCTAATGACGTGACCCACCACCAGCTAGTCATCAGAGAAGCAACGCACCAGTACTTTATTGACGAGTGAATCTTCTCTTACTATTTTCTCGAGTTCGCTTATGTAGTACGCCTTCTGAACAAAATTTGAAGTAAATCCGTGATCCGAATGTTGTGGCGTCCCCTGTGTCAGATTTCTGCAGCGCGTGGCGCGGTACGTAACGCTCTCAAAGTTCCACTGCCGTGCGTAAAAGACGTCACAAATCATTATAACCCCTGATTTTCGTTCCGAGGTTAAAAGCCGTAATCCAGAGAACAAATAGCTCACCAGAGCGTTCGGACTAACAAACGAATCCAATAAAGCGCGCCAGATGGCGGGCGCCTTGTGTTAGCAGAGCTGCGGAAGGAGCAATCCCTGTGTCCGACACCCAGTCCCGGAGTGCCTAAACGAACGCCACGTAAGCCCAGGCTGCCACAGGCTAAAAGCCCGCAGCGACGAAATCCATTAATGGCCTCGCAGGGGAGAGGAATTATTACCACTGACAGGAGGATTTAAAAAAATAAAAAGGCAGAGAGATTCAGCTACGTTGAATGAGTAAACAACGATGGCTGCTGCCGAGAAATCTTTATCAGCGGAGCTGAGTAGGACGAGCTCCAGTAATTACGCGAAGGAAACTACAGTCATTTGCTTCATTCTCGGAATGTTTACAACGTGTAAGGAAGCCATGCTGCAGGTTAGTTAACACGCAGTAACGAGAGTATAACCGAAAAATACGTGATTCGGAAACATAACCACAAAATGGTATAGCCAGTGTTAAGGAGAAACGAGCAAGTTAAATAGAAAGTGGCATTATCTACCGGACGAAATGGCGTATCATACCTGTTGGTTTCCCTAACCTAATAAGACCAAAATTTCGGCGTTTCGTCGCTTCTGCAATATTTTCGCCTATCAGAATCTATATAATCATTAATATTTTGTGCACTGTTCAGCGCTTATCAGCTTCTAAATAATCCGTTGTGGCTTACCGACAACCTACGCAAGTGATCAGCGATAATAACATAACATCTCTCACCGAATATGTTGTCAGAAGTGTCTGCTCAGATCACATTTCGCCACATTTTGTGAAGTGAATACGAGATGAAGTAGTGAGCGGAAATTTGTGAAAAACTGAGTGAAAACGATGCAATGAATAGCAGTTGATAGAGACACCAATCAGACACACGAAAGAGGGCGAAAAATGTAAGTACAGAAACGTACATAACCTGTACACTCCAAACAGTTCTTCACAAATACGTAATAATTTTCTTCATGGCTAGTTTGCAGATGACATGCTGAAAAAAAAAAGGACGAAAACGATCACCAAAACCGGTGTATTGTAATACAGTTCAGTTAGCGATGTAATTTTAAGGTGTCTAAACAAAACAAAGCAAATTGCACATACTGTAATTCTTAGGCCCACAGCTGTTAAATTATTATAAATGTGATATTGTACTTCACAGAAATAAATATTTGACATACAGAAGATGACAATTGGTGTCTAAACAAGTCTGGGTAAATATAAAAATAAACTAATTGTGTTTGCATATGGCTGATTATTAAAACAACCCAGCAAGTAAATATATGTCTGTGGGGTTTTGTTTTATTTTTGGCTCTCATTAATTAGTAAAAAATCAGAAGAAAACAAAAATAGTAATAAAAAACTGCCACATTCACAGCCTCACGGCATTGCAATCTCCTTTTACATTACTGATTGACATTTCATCCATCAAAGTTTTTTCTTATGTGAAAATGACGTACCATGCTTCTTGACAGAGCATAAGGGAACGATGTAGGAGACCCGCACCGCTGTATTAGGCAAGGTCCTAATGGAGCTGGTTTGTCGTTGCCTTCCTCCGACCGTAATGGTGGTGATGAACGCGACACAACAACACCCAGTCATCTCGCGGCAGGTGAAAAAGCCCTGACACCGCCGGGAATCGAACCTGGAACTTTTTTTAATATAGGTGTTAAAATTATTAAATATAAAACTGAATGAAAAGTCCAGTGGTCCGCTGTAGCTGCATTTATTGAAGTCAGTTATAGGACCACACAACTGGTTGTGCAATTTTTAAGTTGCATCGTCTGCTGTATAACTGCACAGAGTAATTCTTTAAATTAATGCTTTGACAATGAGGAACTGAAGTTATCTGTGATAAAGTACTTAATAACTAGACTAAAACATGGAAGAAAATATTACGCATCAAGTTAGGAAATTAGGTGTGGATCCGTACGTCCCGCAAAGAACGGGTTTATAGTTATTTAATAAAGACTATTTCTAATGTTATACGAAAATAAGGGCACTTACAAGTGCTGTGTCATATGGTGTGGAGAATAGTTAAGGAATGCCGCAGCGAGCGACGTGCCGCATTGGTTCGCATACTGAACGCGCATTCGGGAGGACGACGCTTCAAACCCGCGTCCGGCCATCCTGATTTAGGTTTACCGTGATTTCCCTAAATCGCTTCAGATAAATGCCGGGATGGTTCCTGTGAAAGGGCACGGCCAACTTCCTTCCCCATTCTTCCGTAATCCGATGGGACCGATGGCCTAGTTGTTTGGTCCTCTTCCCCCAAATCAACTAACGAACCAGAATACCGCAGATTAAGTGTTGGCGTGGCTAGGCAAACTTCTCAACCCTCCTCACCTGCTAAAAATAACATCATCAGCCGATAAAGAAAATAAAGAAACCATAATCTATGACGAATGTCATGTCATGGAACAACTGCCAAAGACGGGACTGAACTGTGATAAAAACACGAACTGTCATCACTTTGGTCATTAAAATGTGCTCTTGTAGGCCTATGTCGAGTAACAGACAGTGCCCTTCATACATGTAATCCGTTGAAGTACTGGGCCCCACAGTGATTGAAGAATAAAGTTAGTGATGAAAACTAATGAAATAAATGTCCTGAAATTTACTGAAAATTATTTTTCTGTTTTAGGGGGCCGGTCAAACTTCCCAAAAGCCTACACGCTCATGTGTGTTTGTCACGAGCGTCCCGTGTCTTGTCGAAGCGTGTGCTTTGGCTGCCGTCGGGCTATTGAGAAATTGAACTAACGCGGAAGATTAGAAAAGCGCGACGCTAGTTCTCTGCTGAGGAATTGCGGTCACCACGCGAACTATTAGACTCCGCCCTCTGCATTACGTACAATTGAATCTGGATAATACAAAATATAATAATGTTGCTAAGATGAACAACTTATTTCTGAATAATTAAAACAATGTATAGGCCGTACATTAAATGGAGCAGATGACCTCCTAGTGGACCGGCAGTGGGAGTAAGCATTAATATTACGATAAAATAGATGTAATAAGCTGCCCAGCTGGTTAGATGTTGAGACTCCTAACTTCAAACCTTTAAGTAGTCAAAATTGGCCAATAAAGCCTCGTGGCATAACTCCGTTTGGTTATTGAGAGGAGACTGTCTTACGGACTTTGTTATAGATATCTCATCAAGCCCGTTAAAGCACCTCCCTCTCTGTAGTATCTCCAAGTTATTGTGGAGATCTGGAATAGAATGTTGATTATCACATAAACGAGATGTTAACGCTGATTTCGAAAATGATGACAGCTCGTGATTTTAACACAGGTCAGTCCCGTTTTTTGGAGTTGTTCCACGTCACATGGGAACGCTCCTCATCTATTTGTCATTTGAGTTGCTTCATTGTTTTTAAATAAGTATCAGTTCTTACCTCCAATCCTATTCTTCCGCTTTTAGACATGTCATTCATCATAAATATTTTTTTTCATCAATCGATGATACTTTATGAATTGCGGAGGACTGAGAACTTGGCCTAGCTTCGCCAACAGTTACTCTGCGGCGTTCTGTAACTATTCCGCACACCATATAACATAGCGTTTGTAAGGAACGTTCTTTTGGTATGAGATTACGAATCGTCTTTATTAAATATCTATAAACCGCTATTTGTGGGTCGTATGTGACCCACACCTAATTTCCTAACTTGATGCGTAATGTTTTCTTCCATGTTTAAGCCACTAATTCAGTACTTCAAGATATCTCAGATAACCTCAGTTCCTCATTATCGAAGCATTAATTTAAGAAAGTACAGGTACGCACCAGACGATGGAACTTAAAAGTTGCGAAACTAGTTTTGTGGGCCTAAAACTGACTTGAACAAATGCAGCTACAGTGGAATATTGGACTTTTCACACAGTTTTACATTTAATAATTTTAATACCTGTATTAAAAGATGTTTACTGTATGAATTGTCAATCAGACATGTATAACCTTTTAGCTGTGGTTTCCCCAGATTTAAAATGATCTGTAATCCCTTTGTGTTTAACCCGGTTTGACCAAAAGTATTGGGACAGCTATCAGTGGAGGTGTGCTCGTTTCTCACATTTTATGACGGCTGGAGCCCTGCTGCGAAGGTTTTCTCCGAATTTGTGTAGAATAATAGCAGCTTATTCTTCCTCAAAAGCCGAAACCAAAGATTTGACGTCAGACGCTCTGGTCTGGAGCAAAGTGGTCGTTCTACCTCATCCCAAAGTTGTTACATTGGTTCAGGACCATCTCACAATGTTACTGTTCACAAACTATTGCCTCAAAGATGCAAAATGGTTCAAATGGCTCTGAGCACTATGGGACGCAACTGCTGAGGCCATTAGTCCCCTAGAACTTAGAACTAGTTAAACCTAACTAACCTAAGGACATCACACACATCCATGCCCGAGGCAGGATTCGAACCTGCGACCGTAGCGGTTGGGCGGTTCCGGACTGCGCGCCTAGAACCGCTAGACCACCGCGGCCGGCCTCAAAGATGCAGTTCTATGTCATGGCGCACTGCCATGCTGATACAGTCACCTCTTCTGACCTGTTTCGCTACTGTACACAGAACATCATGGTGTAACATATATCCATATCCTTCCGAATTTAGCGTTTTCTTAAGCAGAAAATGGAGGACCTGCTCTAAACACGAAAAATACCCCCATACCGCAATACCGCCTCCTCTGTGCTTCACCGCTGGCGCCACACATGATACCAGGTAAGGCTCTCCAAACCCAAACCCTTCCACAGGGTACACTGTGCTGCGTCGTTCAACATTGACTACAGAAATTCGTGGCTTACAAGAAGCTGCTCAACTGTCGTTCCTAAATCCTTTTATTTCCCTACGCACAGCCAAATGTGTTGCTCTGACTGCTGGAACCGACACACGAGTGGTTTCCTTTCGCTGATTTAATGCGATTTTTTTACAACCACCCTCCGCATTGCCTGACGGTCCGCATCCGCAATTACGTGAGGTGTGTCTGGTCCTGGTTTGGCTACGGTTGTTCCGTCGTGTCTCCACTTCATAGTCACGTCACTTACAATCGAATCTGGTAGCTTCAGAATGCTATAAATATCGCTGACGCATTTGTTACTGAGATGACATGCAATGACTACACCACGTTGGAAGTCAATAGCTCCTGTCATAGCATCTGTAGTGATAACAAGTACTCCCCACCTCCTTTCATACAGGCGGGGTCGCGTTTCGTGACACCTAGGGGTCAATTCCGCTTTACGTAGGGGTGTCCGTATACTTATGATGATACAGTGTATGTGCATAGCAGACGTTTGCACTTCGGGAGTAGAGCGAAACGTAATGCTGAGAGAGCTGCACAAGAACTCGTTTTCGAAAATCACTTTTGTGTCATGCGTGCCACTATTCTTGGACAATTGGTGGCAGAGCAATTTGGCATGTGTCATAATAATTTTCGATTGATGCCATGATAGGAGGTGGAGAACGCAAAGCTTTCTTCGTCAGACATATACGTGCGACTTTACATACAAATATAGCGCGTGTACTTCATACTGTCTCCGTACTGAATGGTAGACTTGTCTGATGGCCATGTCGAAGACCTGGGTTCAGAGCTGGCAACGGCATAGACTCAGCCTCGAGAGGCGAATTGTAGAGCTACTTAAGTACCAAGTTAAAAAAAATGGTTCAAATGGCTCTAAGCATTATGGGACTTAACATCTGAGGTCATCAGTTCCCTAGACTTAGATTGTCGAGGAAAAAAGGCTGACGAATGGTACAAATACGTTTATTTGTATGAATTGATGTTACTGTATAATCTCCTGGAAATATCTTGGTTTCGCAAGTTAAAGACAGTAACACGTGGACGTGGCGCTATCATCTGACAATTCATGCTGAGATACAAATACACTCAGACTCTCATTATGTATGCAGTTTACAATATCTTAAAAATTCCATGACCATTACGTAAACTGTTTTATTTTCTGATGCGAGGTTAGTTTTGAGATTAGAGGTGACGTTGTTGTGATCTTCAGTCCAGAGACTGGTTTGATGCAGATCCCCATGCTACTCCACCCTGTGCAAGCTTCATCATCTCCCAGTACCTACTGCAACCTACATTCTTCTGTATCTGTTTAGTGTATTCATCTCTTGGTCTCCCTCTGCGGTTTTTACCCTCCACGCTGCCCTCCAGTACTAGGTTGGCGATCCCTTGACGCCTCAGAACATGTCCTATCAACCGATCCCTTCTTCTAGTCAAGTTGAGCCCCAAATTTCTCTTCTTCCCAATTCTATTCAATACCTCCTCGTTAGTTATGTGATCTACCCATCTAATCTTCAGCATTCTTCTGTAGCACCACATTTCGAACGCTTGTATTCCCCTCTAGTCCAAACTATTTATCTTCTATGTTTCACTCCCATACATGGCTACACTCCATACAAATACTTTCAGAAACGACTTCCTGACACTCAAATCTAATCGATGTTAACAAATTTTTCTTCTTCAGAAACGCTTTTCTTGCCATTGCCAGTCTACATTTTATATCCTCTATACTTCGACCATCATCAGTTATTTTGTTCCCCAAATAGCGAAACTCTTTTACTACTTTAAGTGTCTCTTCTCCTAATCTAATTCCCTCAGCATCGCCCGACTTAATTCGACTACATTCCAATAACCTCGGTTTGCTTTTGTTGACATTCATGTTATATCCTCCTTTCGACCATTCCGTTCAACTGCTCTTCCAGGTCCTTTGCTATCTCTGACGGAATTGCAATGTCATCGGCGAACCTCAGTTTTTATTTCTTCTCCATGGATTTTAATACCTACCCCGAATTTTTCTTTTGTTTCCTTCACTGCTTGCTCGTTATACAGATTGAATAACATCGGGGAGAGGCTACAACCCTGTCTCACTCCCTTCCCAACCACTGCTTCCCTTTCATGAAACTCGACTCTTATAACTGTCATCTGGTTTCTGTACAAATTGTAAATAGGCTGTCGCTCCCTGTATTTTACCGCTGCCAGCTTCAGAATTTGAAAGAGAGTATTCCAGTCAACATTGTCAAAAGCTTTCACTAACCGAATCACGTTCACATCTTGGCACGATATTTCGGCTAACAAACATGCAGCTTGCAGCCATCTTCAGGTGAGTACGAGACTGAAGATTACTGGTGCGCGTCGTTCTACATATACCGAAAATTGGCGCGGCGGCGCCTGCGCAGTGGAGAAGGCTAATACCGCGCCCCCTATCTAATTTGGCGCGCTCTGCAGCAGAAGCGGGCCGCGCATGCGTAGTGGTGTACTTACATTTGCGCTATCTGTCGTAAAGCGCCTTCGCGCAGCTGAGGCGCGGTAGTCGAAAGTATAAAATCAATGTTCGTCAGCCGTCGCACTAGATGCAGACCCATGTCTTTGTGAAGCGCTTAAAGAAATTACAGGATCCCATGCTTTATCCATCTGAAAGCCGCCGTCTCCATTAATAAGATCTTTTGCCAATCGTATCTCCACGGACTCCTTGATAATGGATTCCCAAAAAGATCTAGTTGTCGCTAAAATTTTTGTTCCACAATAATCCATGGAGTGTCCCGTCGAAATACAGTGCTCTGCTATAGCTGATTTGTTGGGCTGTAGTAAACGTGTGTGGCGCTCATGCTCCACGCATCTTTCCCGTACTGTGCGAGTAGTTTGGCCAATGTAGGATTTGTCACATTGACAAGGGATCTTATAAATACCCGCCTTCCTCAGACCCAGATCATCCTTCACAGAGCCAAGCAAAAGCGATGTTTTCGTAGGTGGTCGGAAGATCACTTTAGCACAATGCTTCTTTAAAATCCTTCCTATTTTAGAGGAGAGGTTACCCACATACGAAAGAAACGCCCTGGACCTGACCACCTATTTGTCTTCTTCTTCTTGTTTCTCTTTACATTTCTTCTTTGTTACAGCTGTGCGGATTTGGCATGTAGAATATCCATTCTCCCTGAAGACGGATTGCAAATGTTCTAATTCTTTAGGAAGGCTGTCCTTATCAGATACCACATATGCCCGGTGCACCAGAGTACGCAGCAAACCCATGGTTTGTGCAGGGTGGTGGCAGCTTGTCGCCTGCAAATACAGATCTGTGTGTGTGTGGGCTTCCGCTAGACGGAGTGCCCCAAAGATCCATCGGTTCTACGATTGACAAGGACATCCAGTAACGGCAGACATCTATCTTTTTCGACCTCCATGGTAAACTGAATATTCTTGTGAACGGAATTCAGATGTTTTAAGAATCCTGCCAGTTTTTCTTCTCCATGGGGCCAAACTACAAATGTATCATCCACGTGGATGGTTTGCTTTTCCTTAATCTATCTTCTAGTATGAGTCGTAGGGTAAGTATTGTCTCAAGTGTTCCAACATTTCTACGGAATCCAAACTGAGGTCCGCCGGTGTAAGTGACGGTCGCCGGTCAGCTTTGATACCGCAGACCCATCGCCCACACAAAGGCGAATAGATCGCGGCAGATCCGCTCTGTCAACAAATTGGCAGGCATATCTGTGTGTGTGTGTGGGGGGGGGGGGGGAGCCTTTAGTAACCATATCACATCTTACCTGCACCCCCTCCCCCCTTCTCGCTCCCTTCCTCTCGTAAACAACCTGATCTTGATCACATTGAAGGTGTCTGGGTATCTTTTGAACAGTTGATGAAACGTAGCAAACTGGTAGATCTGTGAGATGCCATCATAAATGAGTGGCTTTAAATGGATACGGCATACTCTCCAAACGGACGCTACCATCAAGGCTCGAAGCGGTGTCACACGATATTAGAGTGACTTCTGCTAAGAAATTACTGTGCTTTCTTTTGTTGTACTCATTTCTTTTTCTGCTGTAGTCACCATGGCTGTTCCACTGTTAAACCAACCCGTCTGACAGAACTCCAACGTCCTGGCTATAGTGGGACAGCAATTTATTCTTAGATAGTGATTCAAAAAGAGACAGCCAGAGCTGCAACTTAAATTGATGTTGATTTAGTTGGTGGCCACTTTCAAGATACGCCAATTCTGAAACCAACCAAAGTTTGCCAAGTAAAATGTCTTCCAAAATAGCAGTTAAAAAGTGTGTACATATGTATATGATCACAAATAACGTTTTGGACGGACTTTTTACTTGGTGAACATTGGTTGGTTTGAGAACGGACGTAGCCTGAAATTGGTGACCTGCTAAATAAACATCAATTTTAGTTGCATCTCTGGCTGTCTCTTTTTGCATCACAATCTGTCTAAACCAGAAGGACAGAAATAAGAGCACAAGTCTAGCAGCCAGTGGATGTTGGCCGGTATACCAAAAGCATCTGTTGGAAATGCCGAGCCAAATCACACGTATCCAAGGGCCGTTTACGGTCACACGTTATCTTGATATCTTCAGAGAGCAATTGTGTTTGTTCCCCAGTTGCCTTGTTCATGCATTCCAGGAGGTACAATAAAGGGTGGTATTAACCACCTCTCCGTGAGTGATGAATCAACCAGCAGCATAGCTTGCTTGCCACAAAATAATGTGTCCATTATTTTTTGCAGATACCGTTATTATAAACTTCTTAAGGGGGATGTAGGTGGTAGTGAAAGGTGTTTCCATCACTTCGATGCATTTTTCGGCTCAGATATCACAAGATGCAAACGTGTTTCACCACTGTGACTGCGCTGTGTAGGAACAGAACACCCTGCACCTGATATCGCATCAGGTTCAAATGGTTCAAATGGCTCTGAGCACTATGGGACTTAACTTCTGAGGTCATCAGTCCCCTAGAACTTAGAACTACTCAAACCTAACTAACCTAAGGACATCACACACATCCATGCCCGAGGCAGGATTCGAACCTGCGACCGTAGAAGTCGCGCGTTCCAGACTGTAGCGCCTAGAACCGCTCGGCCACACCGGCCGGCCCGCATGATGTACTGATGTGACAACTCATTCGCATGACTTTATTCTCGCCTTGTCGTGATACCCAACGGCAGTGCGTCTTCCGGTAGTTCAGTGTTTTGTGATGAAGTCAATAATGTTGGGTGTGTTGTTTTTGCTGTCGACACGCTCTCACAATTCAGGTAGCTTTCGGGAACGTTGTGACCTCCTGAAGACCATTCGCAAGCAAATCTCACAAGCCGTGTATTTCACTCCGCGAGCTACCTTCGTGTGAAGTCCTATGAACAGATGTATTTACTGCAAGCGCAGCATGCGCGGTCTACTGCCTCGGCGTGTCTCTCGTCCCCGAGTACTCTATACAGTGCCGCGCACTCGCCCACTCGCACGCCATCTGCCCTCAGTGGCTGCTGTCTCCCCCCCCCCCTCCTCCTCCCCCTCCACACCACATTTCTCTGTCTCTCACTCACCCGCCCCCCCCCAAATATCTCTCTCTCTCTCTCTCTCTCTCTCTCTCTCTCTCTGTGGGCCACACCCTTTCCAATTGGCGTGATGCGGCCCGGCGTACTTCCTCTTCCCCAAGCAGAGGACGTACGTTACAGCAGCTTGTCGTGTGCCTCTGGCTCACAAACCTTCCGTTTATTATGTGCTGCCAGTGTGCACGCGACACCACCTCGAAATTTGTTCGCTCTGTTTCTTCCGCCACTGCTTACCTCTATCCTTGTTGTTTCGCCTCTCGTTTCAAAGCTGTGTCGCGTCGCACGGCGCTCTGAAGATGACGTTGAACTCGGTGGACACCAGTGGTGGAGCCACCATCTCGCCATCTAGCACTACACTGCCAGAAAGGGAAACACTTAAAAGGGGAGGAGGAAACGAAATGAAACTTTACACGCTGAGAGGGTACGTGATGATATTTCGGTGGTTACAGTATCGAGTCAGATTTACTGATAAAACATACCAGTATGATGATGCACCACTTCTGACCTAGATACATGCGGTGACTCGTATGGAAGGATGTCATAAAGCTGATGTATTCTCTCGTGAGGAAAGCCTGTTGCAACTGATCCTTGACATGCTGGTTACTGTCACTGGGACAGATTTGACGTCAAAGCCGGTCAATGTGCTATCGACGACCGATCTGGGTATTTGGCTAGCCACAGAAGTACCTCAGCATCAGGCAGACAGTTCAGAAACACACGCGCCGTGTGTGCATGAGCATTGTCCTGGTGAAAAATGACACCACCATAATGTCGCATGCGATGCAACAAATAAGTGTGCAGGATTTCCTGACGTTCCAGTGTGCCATCAGAGTACCCCAAATCACTACCAGCCATGAGCTGAGGTCATACCTGATGGCTCACCACACAGTGACGCCAGGAGTAACACTGCTGTCCCTCTCTCAAACATTAAAAGAACGGGACCTCTCACGAGATCGCCGCGTAGAGCAGAACCACTATTCGTCGCTGAACACAATGCGAGGCTTTTCCTCAGCATCCGCCTTCCTGGTCACGACGTCACCTCAAACGGAGGCGTCTGTGTTGTCGCGTTAACGGCAGCCTAAAGACGGAATAGTAATTCCCTACTCCGACTACCGCTTGTCTCCGACCAAAAGATCTTGCTGAAAACCCATGGAAATGCTGGTTTTACGTAAAATCGGTAAGCGGGTCGAAGGCTTCCATCCAGTCACTCACTGATCAGTCTGGCCTGGTAACGGAAGACAGCAAAACAAAAGCTGAAATTTTAAATTTAGCATTTGAGAAATCTTTCACGCAGGAGGGTCGTACAAACATACCGCCGTTTGAGTCTCGTACAGATTCCCGTATGGAGGACATAGTGATAGACATCCTTGCGGTTGAGAAGCAGCTGAATGGGTTGAAAATAAATAAATCGCCAGGTCCTGATGGAATTCCAGTTCGGTTTTACAGAGAGTACTCTACTACATTGGCTCCTTACTTAGCTTGCATTTATCGAGAATCTCTTGCCCAACGCAAAGTCCCGAGCAACTGGAAAAAAGCGCAGGTGACGTCTGTGTATAAGAATAGTAGAATAACGGATCCTCAAAATTACAGACCAATATCTTTAACATCGGTTTGTTGCAGGATTCTCAAACATATTCTCAGTTCGAATATAATGAATTTCCTTGAGACAGAGAAGTTGCTGTCCATGCATCAGCACGGCTTTAGAAAGCATCGCTCTTGCGAAACGCAACCCGCCCTTTCTTCACATATCTTGCGTACAGTGGATAAAGGGTATCACACGGATTCCATATTCCTTGACTTCCGGAAAGCGTTTGACTCGGTGCCCCACTGCAGACTCCTAACTAAGGTACGAGCAAATGGGATTGTTTCCCAAATATTTGAGTGGCTCGAAGACTTCTTAAGTAATAGAACCCAGTACGTTGTCCTCGATGGTGAGTGTTCATCGCAGGTGAGGGTATCATCTGGAGTGCCCCAGGGAAGTGTGGTAGGTCCGCTGTTGTTTTCTATCTACGTAAATGATCTTTTGCGTAGGGTGGATAGCAATGTGCGGCTGCTTGCTGATAATGCTGTGGTGTACGGAAGGTGTCGTCCTTGAGTGACTGTAGGAGGATACAAGATGACTTGGACAGGATTTGTGATTGGTGTAAAGAATGGCAGCTAACTCTAAATATAGATAAATGTAAATTAATGCAGATGAATAGGAAAAAGAATCCCGTAATATTTGAATACTCCATTAGTAGTGTAGCGCTTGACACAGTTACGTCGATTAAATACTTGGGCGTAACAATGCAGAGCGATATGAAGTGGGACAAGCATGTAATGGCAGTTGTGGGGCAGGCGGATAGTCGTCTCCGGTTCATTGGTAGAATTTTGGGAAGACGTGGTTCGTCTGTAAAGGAGACCGCTTATAAAACACTAATACGACCTATTCTTGAGTACTGCTCGAGCGTTTGGGATCCCTATCAGGTCGGATTGAGAGAGGACATAGAAGCAATTCAGAGGCGGGCTGCTAGGTTTGTTACTGGTAGGTTTGATCATCACGCGAGTGTTATGGAAATGCTTCAGGAACTCGGGTGGGAGTCTCTAGAGGAAAGGAGGCGTTCTTTTCGTGAATCGCTACTGAGGAAATTTAGAGAACCAGCATTTGAGGCTGACTGCAGTACAATTTTACTGCCGCCAACTTATATCTCGCGGAAAGACCCCAAAGATAAGAGAGATTAGGGCTCGTACAGAGGCATATAGGCAGTCATTTTTCCCTCGTTCTGTTTGGGAGTGGAACAGGGAGAGATGATGCTAGTTGTGGTACGAGGTACCCTCCGCCACGCACCGTATGGTGGATTGCGGAGTATGTATTTAGATGTAGATGTAGGATGATTCACAATGCTACAGGAAATCCATTGCTTGTACTGGGATGGCAGGAACAGATGTGATGAAGTTACTACACGCTTGATGCACAATATGGTGATCCCTCATCGTGGTGGATGGACGTAGTCAGCTGAAACCTTGACGAGTCCGCTCGCCTCTGTGTACTTCTACGAAGTTACATTAATATCCGACCATATCTTCTGGGTGCTTAACTTTTGTTGCGAGGCAGTGTTACTTAACTGAAATACACCATCCAGTTTCTGTAATATGTGTGCTTTGGTCGAAGAAAAAATTTTATCGCATTATACTTTCTCCAAGATCGTTTCTGTCGAAGAACGAAAGAACGCAACTCTTTCCAGTGTTATTTTACGCAGCTTGATAACTCTGTTGAGGTCTGCTGCTGCCAGTCGTGTGCCAATAGCATCTTTCAGAAGACAGTGCGTGCAAGAAAGGGGTGTGTGTTTCCAACAGCGTCATTGGGGCTAGGTGAATACCGAGGCAGTTAACCTTTGTTCCGAAGGTAAGCTGATCTGGGTACTATTGATGACCTCTGGGATGCAGAGGAATGTATCTGGCTCGAAACATTTTCAACACAGACATCATTTTTTCAATGTTTTTTAAAGTATTATCTAATTTATAAGCGAAAGTATTTGCTTATTTGTGACTTCGAAAATTCTCCTATGACTAAAAACAAAGTACTTCCCGTATTTGAAGACTTCATAACCAAAAACGCTAAATTTCCTTTACTTTACGTCGATGGCCACAAACTTTTTGTCATCAAACTACCGGTTTCGGTCTACAATAACCATTTTCAGACCTGTTTTATGAAAACATTAGGACATGTTTTTATAAAACAGATCTGAAAATGGTCGTTGTGGACAGAAACCGGCAGTCTGATGACAACAAATTGTGACCATAGACGTAAAGCAAAAGAAATTTATTCTACATTCGGGTCACTGTTTTATTCGCTGCCATGTCGCTGGTCGTAAAAAAATTCCTTGTAATTTTTTTTTGTTTTCATGATTTCAGACCACTTTTACCAGTCCCGAAACGTACGATTTGTTCTAAATCGACAGCCTTTGTCATTTGGGAAGGGTTTCTTTATTGTGAAAGCAGACGACAAAGCATCCTCAATGTTCATTGCCGCCATCATAGTACTTGGATTATTTCAGTTCACTGTTTGGCAAGTGACGGTTCAGTGTCTGTCTTTCTGTAATGAGTTCCGAAGACGGTGTTCAGTGGCCTAAAAACCAGAAACGTCAAAAAAGGAAGGAAAACGTAATGAAGCAGAAGAAGATGATGAGCGAGGAACACATGTATTACGTCGCCAAAAGTGTTCCCGGCAAACGGCACAACGAAGGGACCTCTTCATTGTTTCATTACTTGAAAAGAAGACAACATCTGAAGAAAGAGAGATTTAGTTTTGATATCAGAAGGAACTATTGGTCAGAATCAAAGTTTTGTCTTGATGTACTTCCTGTATATGTTAATGCTCAGCCTGACAATGTTCAACAGAATAACAATATTTTCCCACCGGAGGTAATTGATTTTTTGCCTAATGAATAAGATTTTTCGTTAATTTCATGTAAGAAACTGAGTCAGGTCATTGACGCACGTGATAACTGGGACACAGTCATTAGCTCCTCTCAAAGACATCCAACACCTTTCGGCATCTACAAGTTAGACCAGTAATGATAACATGAAAGAAGCTGTTGACCACTAGGTCATCTGTGAAAAAAGAAGTTAAACTATTCGGTAAAAAATTCAACAGCCAAGGTCGCAAAAACTATTTAGTTATTTAAGACAACCAGTTTCAACAGACTTTGCTGTCAAATTCAAATCTTAAGTCTTTTTGTTGTGATACGTGTTCGTTTTAGGTTAACTGAAGGTGGCGGGGGGAAGAAAGGAAAGCAAAGGGAAGGGATCAGTGTTGTCAGCTGCATTGGGACATTACGCGGAATCGTTGAACCTCTCGTCAAGCTGTCAAGTGTAAAACGAACATGTTTCACAGCAAAAAGTCTTTTAAGTCCTGCAGACGACAGCAAAGTCTGTTGAAATCGGTTGTCTTCAATAAAGAAATATTTTATGCAATCTAAGCTGCTGAATGTTTTTTTAGCAAGTAAATACACGCTCCTTCAGTACTATCAAAATGATAAAAATTCAATTAAATTGAAAGGGCTAAGGACGAATAAAATTGAGATTTGTACGAGCTACATTTTTGTGCACGACAGTTATATAGGACCTTTGGGTACGGTTGCACTTAGGAATAATGTGAATCTTCCATTGAGTTAACTTAGTCAGATTTACAACAATGTCCTCAAGATTAAGAAGTCGAAAGCCCAAGACCTCAAGGCACTTTTTACTTATTTTATGAGTGACAGCCAAAACATATTCAAAACACTGATTGCCTGTGGAGATGAAGAAAATGAGCCGGACTAGGATGTGACTGTATCTGGTGACAGTTTTGGAGAAGCCCAGTAAACGTTTGATAAATTCTGTGTATCTTTAATGTAAATTAATCTTATGTTCAGTAAAAAATGAGTGTATTATGAGATTTATAAAACGTAATTAATGCACCTATCAAGTCTTTCCTCGATACTACTGCGGCGGGGTGGGTTCGGCCGTCTGTGTTGTTAACGCTATCGTTCAGTCCACCTACCTCCGTAGGAGTCTTGCCGATGTCCCTTCACACTGTGGTAGCAGATACGTGCTAGGCAGTGTAAAGCAGCGTTGATGAAACCACTACCTAATACCTACCACACAGAAGCCGTGTAACTCTAGTTGAAAGTCAGTTCCTGAAAATTCATGATTAAAAAATCGGGCATTCGGGATATTCAGTCTACTTGCAGAAAAGCGTTTAAAATTAGATTAATTCTGTTCCTTTATTTGTATATTGAAACACATGAAGTGGCTATCAAATCCGTATTTAATATGGTGAAACGTTATCATTGAAAGTTCACTGTCTGCATAACAAATATTCACACGAAAAGCAGCCAGAATTTTAGCAAGTCCGACCCGACTAATTTTCACGTTCTACCAGTCACAGACCCACAACTATTCGCGAGTTAAACATTCGGTCGTTTCAGTGGTCTTCTTCGTAGGAAGTGCTCGCCAAAATATTCCGTACAGAACATGAAACACGCCACGCGGAGTTGTTACTACGACCAGAAAGTTCACACGCTCATATCTCTCAAACTATTTAACTTAGAAACACCAAACTTTCATTAAAATGTTCGTAACTCCTGTCATTTCAGTCACGATATGTTCGAACTGAAATTAGCTATTTCTCATCTTACAGAGTATTTTTAAGGAGTGATCTATGATCGTGTTATCCGTAGGCGGGCTATCAAGCGATTCTCTCGAGGTACTCTCCTCTCTGCACACACCTCTATTCGCGCGGGAACAGCTTAATTCTGATTGTTATCTAAACGACCAATCAGAACGATCTTTCCTGATCATTCTTGTGGCAAATCTACCTAATCACTAATTTGATAGTAATTAATGTCAGCGAAACTTCAATTTCTTGTATGATGTTTAATCAAAATAAGCAAAATACGAAATATTCTTCCAATTGATAAATAAACTTATTCCGCCCATAACTTTCATTCTGGCTGCTTTCATACAAAAGCATGCTCACACAGACATACGTACCCTAAATCGTGGTTGCAACACAACTTTCACACGGTTCGTTGGTACAAGGTTTTACGTGAAATGAAATATTAAATTTTAACGTATGTCCCACATATACACTCTTAATCATTCTCATACACTCACACAACAAAATAGAATCAAATGATAATTTTGACCTATTTTTGTATTACGTAATGAAAAGTGACTAAAGTTTTAAAAAGAAAATTCTAATTAATTGATTTTTATGCACTGAAAACTTTGTAATTGCTTCAAATGATAATAAAGTCAATCCGTTATTGTTCGTAACTTGGTTTTAAAAAAACAAACGTAGGTTTTAGGACTTCTATATAATTCTCTTTATCTCCGGGAATATAATAAAATTCAAAAATTTTGACAGCATCATTCCATTAATGATAAAAGGCTGTGTACCAAATTTGAAAAAATTCGGATAATAACTAATATGGGTTATTTAGATTCGTAGAGGGTATGAATCTTCGTATCGACTGAATGTTACGCTATGCAGTTCTCACGACAGTCAGCATCAGCATCAGCAGTGCTGTGAGCAGAGCGAAAAAATACATATCTGCGTGGCTTACTACAACGAATGTTATCTCGTAATAACTGGCTGCGTTACACTGCCTACTACACTTACAAAACAGCCTATGTTAATGAGGACTATAACTTGAAAGGTAAATTAGTACACTGTTGTAAAAATGAGTAAGACATTCCCAAGAAGCCACATAAAAGAATATAATTGACAAGACATTATGCAACTTTTTAGAACGTTTTCTCGCTCCTCTGAAAAACTGTAAATTTTTGACAAGGGTCGTTTTTGTTATGAAGTCTTCACTTGATATGCATTTTGTAATTTAATTTAAATTATTATTACATTGTGTTATTTATGTAGGGAAATATTTGGGGATTTAAATCCTTTTTTTATTTGTCATAGCGCAAACTTAATAATAGCAACATCTTTGGGTGTTGCCTTGTGGCGCCAGAGTGTGTGCATTCGGCATCCTAGTAATAGAGACGATATACAATGGTGTGTGTGTGTGTGTGTGTGTGTGTGTGTGTGTGTGTGTGTGTTTCGTGCTAGGCGAGAAGTTGGTCAGTGTAAGGCCAAGTCATATTTTGTGAGACACAGTAGGAGTGACGGAAGTGAGTAGATGAATTAAGCTCCAAGCCTCAACCCACTTACCGGAAAAGCATCTGCAAGAAACTGGTGTGTTACCGTAACGACTGGAGCTAAGGGAGCATTGTTGCAGACTCCGACACGAACAGCATCAACAACCTGAAAGGCTGTTCACATCAGGTTGGCTTAGAGAGCTTTTTTACGGCGTATCCAATGAATGTCTCGTTGAGAACTGAATAATAATGCTAGTTCATGTATAACTCTCTCTCTTCGAACTTCTGATTAACCTCTGTCATTGTTAAATGGATTAGGATCTTGTACCTCTCCTATTGTAATGCAGCCGAGTATCTTTGATGACTATGTCATCTTTCAGAGAGATAAATATATTGACACTTGTTTTTGGTGGAAAAAAATATAAACTGTTCATTAGTAACGCCTCTATCAGTCTGTCAGTATAACAGACAGATACAGTAGAAATCATATTTTGAATAAAATGCTATTAAAGTAATAGTAAAATAAATCCAATAACACTGGCAAACAAAAACTATTTTTTCAAACTTCTCATTTCATCACTCACTTTGTAAAGTGTTTTTTGTTGCTTGGTTCTTGGTCCTCTAGTAGGCATCCCAGCAGCGTTAAATTGGAATAATTTATATTTCTTTTTCATGCACAACGTCCCTAATCATTTAAAGCTGCCAAATTCTCTATTCCATTTTTATGAAGTTGGTGGTTTTTTGCCTGTGCAGATGAACTTCATTGGCTATAATACAGCGAACTCACAATTTAGTCATTTCCGTGACAAACAGTTTTATTTAATAATTCGAAATCTTGCTTACTAAAACTACAGCGAGTCTGCGGTGGAGAGTGCTTCGTTTACGAGTGTCACTTCCCGTTAATCTTTCTCCAGTCGTGAGTGGTTATCAGGGAGGACGACTGCCGGTAAGCCTTCATGTCGTCTCGCCTCTCTCTCTTTCTCTCTCTCTCTCTCTCTTACTTCTATCTTGATGGTCTCTTCGAGACATACTTAGGAAGAAACAAGAAATTGGTTGATTTTTCTAGCAACGCACGCTTTCGGAACTTTGACAGAAGACCAAATCATGACGCAGAACGCCTCTCCAGCAGCGTCTGTGACGAGTTCGCGCTTAGTAAATGAACGTAAAGGAAACGAGCTACTGCTCTTTCGATCTTCTCTATTTTCTCTATCAATACTATCTGGTACAGATCGCATACTGACGAGCAATATTCGAGTTTTGATAGAATGAGTGGGTTTGCAGCTCCTCCTTTGTTGATGGATTACATTTCCTGAAAATTATTCCAACGAATCTTCATCTGGCATCTGGCTTACTCGGTATTAATTTTATGTGATCGTCCCCCTTCAGATCGCTTTGTACTTTTACTCCTAGATATTTTATGGGAGTAACTGCTTCCAGTGGCTGTTCTGCAATTTTCTAATCACAAAGTAGAGAGTCTTTCTGTCTATATATATTCGCAATACGTTACATCTGTTTATGTTGAGCGTCAATTGCCACTCGCTGCAGCAAACATCGATCGTCTGCAGGTTTTCCTGCTTTTCGCTACAACGTTCTATCG
The DNA here is from genome assembly GCF_021461385.2 of Schistocerca piceifrons. Classification (NCBI taxonomy): domain Eukaryota; kingdom Metazoa; phylum Arthropoda; class Insecta; order Orthoptera; family Acrididae; genus Schistocerca; species Schistocerca piceifrons. The sequence goes on from NC_060139.1 coordinate 747,155,475, forward strand.
TTGCTACTTCTGTGATGCAAAACGTCTCATTGAACTTCTGAATTATCTACTAGGTCATTATATATATTGTAACAGCTAACGATCCTATAACACTTCCTTGGACCACACCTGAAACTACATTTACGTTTGTAGACTTCTCTTCATTTAGAATGACATAATGTGTTAAGTTTGCTAGAAACACTTCAATCCAAAAAGACAGTTGGCCTGATAATCCATATCCTCGTGTTTTGCTCATTAGGGAGATTGCTGAACTGTGTGGAATGCTTGCGCAAGTCAAGGAACACGTCTTCTTTGGAGCCTGTATCTACCGCTTGTACGAACAGAGAGAGCTGAAAGCAATTGGATTGGCGACCGAACTTAAAAGTAACTTTATTGGTTTGCGGTTCATCAAATTTTCGTGGTACTTTTAGTTGTCTTCGTTGTATTTGATTAGCATTACTTTATAATGCTCATCAAAAATTTACGCAAGAAGTACGTAGAATAAGTTATTTGTAAAAGTAACTTGTGTATTTTCCCAGTAATCAGTTACTACTTCGAAGTGATTGCTTTATTTTTCTGATGCTGTTAGGTTGACGCTATCAGGATCGTTTCCAGAGGCGATTAGTAGAAAGTGATGTCCGACGTCGGTGGAGGCGCAATGAGAACGCTGCCCAGGTAAACAATCTAGAACAAATTTATTAATAACCATACCAACAAAATCCCTATCTTGGAGTGAATTATTTACCAATGGAAGTTCGGCTGGTACTTCTGAGTCCTAAGAAGGAAGACAAATAATGATTAAGTGGGCAAGGCCACTTTGAGTAACAACATTTTCAAGTCTATATTCTCTAATAGCTAACTGTGCTGTTTACCATTTGGGGTGTCATGAAGTAAATGACAGGAGCAAAATTTAGTCGGCGTAAGGCAAAAATGTAAATAAGTAAAGTCACTGCCGAAAGCTCGTTAGAAATTAGTAGTTAACCCTCCAGCTCTCTCTGCGGTTGTTATGACCGACAAGCACATCTGAAATATCGATCTTCCTTGCTTCCAAAGTTATTATATACAAAATATATGACTTTATCCCTCTAAGTCAGTTGCATTCAACTATGGTTTTTTTCAGTTTCTAAATTTACAAGACAAAATTTATTGATGGTCTTTCCACTGAGTACTACTGAGGTCAATATATCAGCTTAAATTGATTGTTTGTTGCTTGAATGTAACACACATGAAAACCGAATGATAACTGTTACGGTGAACAGCTGCAATGTACGTTTTCATATTAATTTATTAAAATACTGCCAATATATTCCACGTAAATTACTTGAGACCTCTATGACGGTGCACTCAGTGAAAGGAAGAAAAAAAATCCTGGTAGTAGGAGGGTTATACTGTCCAGTGACTGACCCTAGACATAGTTCTGATTTATAGGCTGCGGATGCAGCCGGCGCTTGTCCCAGGGAATCCGAAGGACTGAGTGATTCGTTTGCTGAAACCGAAGTGCCGACCCGTTCGCCCGCTATTATGACAAGACTTCCAGGCTTGACGGTGTGCAGGTTAAGCGCCAGTGCGCTATTTGTGCAGCGCGTTTATTAGTGCTGATAGGACTTTCTTGCTGAAACGGCCTCCTGTGAAGGTCGGCTGTCGATCCATAGTTGAACGCTGGCTCTAATGCTGCTGCAGCGCATGGGTACAGACTGAGCTGCTATGGGGCACGTGACATGGTTTCGGAAAATTGTGCCCGCAGTCGCCGCGCCACGGTTGTGGAAGCGCGCTGTTCTGGCAACGGACTCGTCGCTTTTCGTGGCGACCGCGAAAGACTCCTTGAATAACAAATCCGTGGAGTGTTGTTTTTGTTGTTCGGAAAATTTAACTACACGCGAGACGAGTGCAGTACTTGTATTCAAACCCAGCGAAAACAACAGTCTATCGAAGAGAACTGATACGTATAGTATCTACACTTAAACAGTCACAATAATTGAGCTGAAGATGATTAATATTCGGGTTTGAAGCCGGTTACCAGTTCATTTTTTCTTTATTTACGTGTCCAGGACACGAAACTTTTACAATACTGGTAGATAATTAATATCACAACCAGAGATTAACTGCATAGAGAGAATTAGAGAAAAAAGTCATTCAAAAACGGACAAAAAGTATAACAAAAGATATGTACAACGATAGTGGTTAAAATACACATAGGAAGATAGAAAACAAATAAATAGCAAGAAAATTTTCTTCATATCCTTTGGAGAGCACAGTATACGGCTGTTTTGTTAGTTGTAGCAATGTCACCGATAGTAGATGTGTATCTGATAGGTTCCTGCGGAGTATCGTATGTTTTTTGTCCCGTAGGTCTTCATTCAGGCAAATTTCGTTGTCACTGCTGAAGGCCCGCCTCCTGAGGTTGCCATCGCGTCGTGACACTCCAGTTCTCAGTCTGTTCAGCGTCTTTCGTGTCACGTACGGCAGGCACGAACCTGCCGCTATTTACTGTCTGACATCCATTCGGTGTGCGTCAGGCAAAGAATCTCGTCAAAGTTCCGTTTGGATAACTAATTGAGATGGATTGCTGTAATAGTCTGCGTGAAGCTATTTCTTGATTTCAGTCTTCGTCGTTGAGCATAGTGTCCAAACAATAGATGTCTCGGATCAGATTTCTGTATCTTGTTCTCCGCTTCTAAAACTGCTTTCCAGCCAGTACTTGGTGGTACTATAAACATAATTTGGTAGAGTTTGCTGACAGGAGATAGTCGTAGACAGCCTGTCACAATGCATTCAGCCTAATTCACAGCTGTATCAACCTATTTGGCATCTACAGACTGATGCAGAATATTCTGTTGCGGAGAAACATACTGTCAATGTTTCGTGAAAATACGCCGTGGACGTTGAGTATAAAGACCGATCCATCGTCCACTCCAGTGTACTTCGGGGTATCGCATTAGAACATATCTTCTCCTCTCCAAGTGATGTTCAGTTTCCTTTTAACTTCCCTATTTCTTAGTTGAAATGCACAAACATGAGTAGCCGGCCGAAGTGGCCGTGTGGTTAAAGGCGCTGCAGTCTGGAACGGCAAGACCGCTACGGTCGAAGGTTCGAATCCTACCTCGGGCATGGATGTTTGTGATGTCCTTAGGTTAGTTAGGTTTAAGTAGTTCTAAGTTCTAGGAGACTAATGACCTCAGCAGTTGAGTCCCATAGTGCTCAGAGCCATTTGAACCATTTGAACCACAAACATGAGTCTTTCCAGGATCTGGCTTCAGATGGTTATCAGGTCAGGTCATCGGAGCTCTTGTCAATATCACCTCCACCTCATGGTGTTTTACATTCGGCAGTGATCGCTGTATCATCAGCACAAGTAAGTGATTTAGTTCCAGACTTAATTAGTTGAGAATTGCTGTAGATGTTACATCCTGTAGATGTTACTTTAATAATACTTTAAACGAATCCCATCGAATGGGGTTGTTTTCATACCTTAGAATTAAGTATTGGTAAAAATACGGTTTATTCACATTATACTTCGTGATCCCAATACACACAACTTCGTTCGAGATACAACTTACTATTTTAATAGAAAATTCGGTGTGTTAACGAACTCATCTAATAAAATCAGTAGCTAAGTGGAGTGAAACGCGAATTTCATCAGAGTTGTTAGGTACATTTTTTTTTTTTCATTCAAGTTCAAAACTATATATCAAACATGATATTCTCATGGACCACGGACCTGGTGGGTGTTCCATTGATAAAAATAGTCGTGCCGGAGGGGTATGTGTTGGGAGGCCAGGCAAACGTTTGGTCCTTAAAAAAGGACAACAGCCTTTTCAGTAGTTGTAGGGGCAGCAGTCTGGATGACTGACTGATCTGACCTTGTAACATCAATAAAAACGGTCTTGCTGTGGTGGTACAGCGAATGTCAGAAAGGAATCGGAAGCTATAGCTGTAATCTTCTCCTAGGGCATGCAAGTCTGCTGTAGGGGTAGGTGATGAAGCCATTCTCTTGGGTAAAATTTTCCAGAGGCAAAATTGTTCCCCATTCGGATCTCCGGGCGGGAATTTCTCAGTGGGATTTAGTCATTAGGAAATACAAAACTGGCGTTCTACGGGGAGGAGAGTGGAAAGTTAGATCCCGTAGTCGGACAGGAAGGTTACAAAATTTAAGAAGGGAAGTGGATGGGTTGATGTAGGATATAATGAGAATTAGTGAAGTTCGGTGGCAGCAGGAACAGGACTTCTGATCGGGTTAATACAGGGTTATAAACACAAAATCAGATAGGGGCAATGCAGGCGTAGGTTTAACAATGAATAAGAAAATAGGAATGCGGGTAAGCTACTACCAATAACATAGTGAACGCACTATCGTAGCCAAGATAGAGACGAGGCCCACACCTACAACAGGAGTGCAAGTTTATGTGCCAACTAGCTCTGCAGATAAAGAGATTAAATAAATACATGATGAAAGAACAGAAATTTTTCAGACAGTTACGGAAAACGAAAATTTAATAGTAATAGGGGACTGTAATTCTATAATAGGAAAAAGAAGAGAAGGATAAATAATCGGTGAATGTGGATTGGAAAAGAAGAATGAAAAGGAAGTCACCTGCTAGAATTTTGCAGAGAGCATAATTCAAGCATCGCTAACACGTGGCTCAAGAAATCATAGAAGAAGCTTTATACGCGGAAAGGACCTGAAGACACAAGAAGATTTCAGATTGATTGTATAATGGTAAGACAGAGATTTCGGAACCAGATTTTAAATTGTGAGACATTTCCAAGGACAGATGTGAACTCTGACCACAATTTATTGATTATGAGCCGTACATTAAAACTAAATAAATTTCAAACGTAGGAAATGTAGGAGATGTGACAAGCTGAAAGAACTAGAGGGTGTTGCGCGTTTCAGAGGAAACATTGGGCAATTATTGAATAGAACGGGGAAAGCTATAGACTAGAAGATGAATGGGTAGCTTTGAGGGATGAAACAGTGAAAAAAAGCTGGGTATCAAATAGACAAAAAGACAAACCCTAGTAGAAATCCTTGGATAAAACATGAGATAGGGACTGATGAGCCCGTAGTTTGGTAGCTTCACTCCCCAAAGCAACCAACCAACACATGACGTACTGATCTTAATAGATGGAAGAAGAAAAAGTAAAAATTCATGAAATGGAACATGCGAAATGGAATACAAACTTCTAAAAAATGAGATTGACAGGAAGTGCAAAACGGTAAGCGGGAATAACAGCATCCAGATGGGCAATTTTGGGTCCAATTATAAACAGCATTTCTTTCATTTCTATCGATATCATTCTCTTAAAATTTCGATGTTGTGTATTTTTCATCATAAGTTCCACAATGAAGTTCTTGCATGCTCCAAAATCCTCCCACTGCCTAATCCGCACTCTTATCTAACACGAACACGGTCGTTTACGTTTTGTCTTTGCCATTAAAAGTATTAAAAGAGCAACAGCGGCCTGACGCTCTTCCATCGCAATCTCTGCCTTCACGCACAGAAGTATGCGAATAAAATTTCGCAGAGGATGATGTCTCAGCTCTCACAGTCTCTCTCACCCTGCTGTGTGTACATGCTTCCGACATCTGCTACCGCAAGACTCTACACACTAGTAGAAAGTCTCCCAAATAATAGGTAGTATCTACTAGCGAAAATTCGCACCTAGTGTAAACAATTCTGTGAGTACTATCTGAGGGTACCAAATCGTCTGAGGAACAAAAAATTCTCACGTGTATCCCAGCCCCTAGACACAACAGATGCGAGACCGGCGCGTATGCTTCTCAGCCTGTGGTCCCATTTTCTTTAAGCCTGCTCTGGATGATGTGATTTAGCGGTGACAGTAAATGTTACTTTTCTCTACAGGTCGTAGCGGGTCCGTCGGTACTGCCCGACCGCCGTGCTATCCTCCGCCAATGGTGTCACAGGATATGGTATGGTCAGGTTTGGGATCCGCACATCGCTCTCCCCACAGTTGTCAGTTTTCGTGACTGAGTCACTGCTACACAGTCAAGTAGCTCCTCAATTGGTATCACGAGGCTGACTGCACCTCATTATAGTCCTTTCACCAAAGAAATGTCCCTGACAGTACCGGGAATCACAGCGGATTGTCTTCATGACAGTCAAGTCAACCGTGCTGACAACTCAGCCCCCAATTCGGACAGTCTTCATGATTCTGGCTACGTTATCGGAGATAGTCTTGCTAAGAGAAAGGAGAGTGCAGTTGGACTGTGAAGGACATTTTGTCTGCTGCTGAAACTGGCGTAGATGGTGACTATTTGGATCAACATGGAATATACTTGCTAGTGTGACGAGAGTTGAGACCACCTCTTGGAAATGAAGCCCTCTTCCTTGTCTTCCGATATAGGTGGGGAATTAAACTGCTGTAATCACCACCCCCTAACTCCGGAAGTAGTTACTGTTAGGTTGCAAGCAACAGCCGTACAGCTTCCCCGCAGCGTAAAATAGGTTTAGGAATCATCTGTAGCAAAATGACGGCAACACATACTAGAATCCATTTAAAATGTGATTTGTTGATAGAAACTGTACAGTACTTAACTTTCGCATAAAGTCAGTGCGTGGCAAGAGTTTAGTTTGACTTTAACAGATTTGTCTCTCACTCTGGTCCAGTCTTGAATTCAGTGTGCAATTGTGTGATCAGTTTAGGATGTCCGGTGTGGGGTCTTCTTGACGGCAACTGTAGACATGATCTTGATGACGTCTCGATGTGCTGTTCATACTGTGCGATGCTGTCGATACTGAGTGGTGACGTGTGCCAGCTTACATCAGCGTTCGGTAGACGGATATCTATTTAGGAACTATTTCCGTGCCGTAAGGCGGAAGCATAAAGTAGTCATTGCCTTTGCGCCCTCTGCTGGAGGCGAGTCTTAATTCAGCTGCACTTGAGTACGTGGCAGCTGGGCACCCTTCAACGATATGGCGGTGTTCCGCATCGTCTGGAGAACACAGTATGAACGTCACCCTCAAGGACCGTGTTCAGTTGCACCAGGTTATAATATGAGGATAATGAGGGGTTGTAAGGTTCGTGATTCAGTTGTCGTGATCATCGAAGATCAGATGGCGCTTTGGAGAACTGTCAGTGCGCCCTTTGTTTTGATTCTGCAAACTCTAGTTGTGCTCAGTTTAAAATAAGTGTTTGGAACATTCATTTGATGGTACGATCATGCCCCACCGACGAATATGTACTCCTGTTGGACAACTTAGCCACCTTAATGGGTCGCACGAGAGTTTGCGAGAAATTGGGTGGACATATCGTCCTATTATTAGGCCCTGTGTAACGATGATATGTCGCTGCCCCAGGCACTGGCCTGTGGAACATGCTCTCACCCATAGACCAGGTTCTGAGCGTTCTGTACAAAGGCACGTCGAGATCGATGCTTTTTGCGACCAGTGGTGACTAACCGATCATCATCATCCAGGTAAAAAATCTAGGCACACATTGCACTGCTATGTCACGTAAGATCTTTAGTAACCGCCTGCTTGCAGCCCGGACTAAGATTACGTGCGCCTCTGGCCGCGTTACCACTGACTCCCCGACACCGCCAAGCACGGCTACTCTGGTGTTGTGAAAGAGTCGACTAGAGAGCAGAATGACGTTCCGTTGTCTTCAACGATGACGGTAAGCCCTGTCAGTATGCGAGTCATGGGTGCACTTCTACGACGTAGACGTGGTCAACAGCCTATTCCAGACCCTCTCTTCCCACGATACAAAAATCCCATCCCAGGCTTCGTGGCGTGGGAGGCCACCATTTAGAACTCAATGTGCCGTTTTGTGTTCCTGCAGAATAAAGCGACCAGTGTCCGCTATATTGCACAGCTTGTTATTCCGGGGCTGCCTTCCTTTCTTCGACAGGAATGTGATGTGTTTTTACAGCAGGACAATGTAGTCCACATACTTGCTCCGCGTCGTAAAGTGTTTTTTTGTGGTGTACAACTGTCCTGGCAAGCAAGATCACCGTATCTCCCACCAATTCTACAAGCCTGGGACATGGTAAAGCGGAAATTTACTCGTTCTCCAGAGCCTGCAAGAATCATTGCTGAATTACAACGAAAAATGCAAGATGTCTGAGACAACTTATCGCAGTGTTGTCTCCACATGGGAAAGAAAAACAAGGCAAATACGGTTCGTTTAAAAATAGAAGAAAAGGTGTAATAAATTTTAAAGCGGTGGTTGAAGCAATTATCAGAAGGAAATTGACGTAGACAGAAAGTGCTTTCTTCAACAAACGACAAAAGAGCCCTACTGGTTCACGGATAAATAGACAAAGATTATAATAAGCAAACCATGATATCGAGGATACAGAGCGTAGTAAATACGTAAACGTAATAAGGTCAACACAGGGAGGAGATGTAGCATATCAGAAGGACGATAGCAAAAAAAACGGGAAGACAAAAAGGTTGAAGAGCGATGTAAGTAATAATGTGACAACATAGCAGACGTTGTTATATCAAATTTTCTGTAGTGGTGACGCAGTTTATGATGGTGGAAGCAGCCCGATCGCCAGGCTTCTAGGTGCAGAGCCATGATTTGGACTGCGTCCCAGTATGGTGGGGGGCCGACTAGACGGCTTGCTACTATAATATGGATCGGGATGTTGGGTGTAATTCGGCACTTCGCTACAGGTTGTGATGGCGCGGCGATATGTTTAGCATGGCAGCAGGTTCGTGGATCCAGGTGCATGTCCACGGACAAATCATGGAAGCGGTACACAGCTGGCCATTTACTTCGTGAATGAAATACATCGGTTGTATTATTGTTTTGCTACAATCAGCGGCCCACCGCGGACGCCAGCGCAGTAGAGAGTAGAGGGTGCTGAACTCAGCACACTGCCTTGAAAGTCGCGGCCGGCTAACAGCGTCGCCCTACCAACACGAGCAGGCGGTAGGAGAGCAGAGTCACGCAAAGGAGGACAGAGTGGTGAGCAAAGGAGGACAGGGTTAGGCCCCAGGTAGCGCCGGGGCGCGGTCTCCGCAGAAGTCAGTCACATGGGCTCAAGCAGATGAGGGAACCACCCGGGCGCGCAGAGATGAACCAAAGGCGTCAGTGTACGATTCAGCGACGGTGTCTTGCAGAAGCATGCCTAGAGTAAATGTGTGCACACGGAGCAGGTGGCAGGTCGGCTCTTAGTCAGCTCCAGATCAGATGTGAACCACGGACGCTCAGGTAGGCACCCTGAGGTCGGTAGAGGGCGGTCAACAGATGGTAACCGCTCTGGAAGGCATCATTTCACCTCCCAGTGATTTCAGACCTGGATGCAGCGCATAATTCCGCAGCTAGCGAAAGCGGCGGCTTGTGAGAGCAGCTATATGACCATATCTGATCGACGGCTGTTGCGTACTCCTCGAAATTGGTCACTGTTGGTGAGAGACACTGTACAGCTGAAACTGGCGTTGTTTATGGTGCTTCGTTCCGCCCCTCCTTTGGCAGGCCATCTGTCTTCGTCACATCGACCAAGAAAGTGGACCTTTGCGGGGCCGAGACATGTCGTAATTCAGGTCATCATTGCTACAAACTGGCTTCTGTTCGTTCGCTTTGTCAGCAGTGCTGCAGCCCTGGCACTACCGCAGGGGCTGAATAGATGGTAACTTGTTTTAGTGTAAGCCCTGCGCAGTGATTCTTGTTGTGCCCCTAAAGCTTCATCCAAAACTGCTTGGCAATTCTATCTGCTTCGCCTCCCTGAGGTTTCTTGCATCAACGAATGGTGACATTTTCTGTTAACTGAGTCACAAGTTTCAGCTGCCAAGTGAAGAGGCAGTGGCCCATCGCTAGACACTATTGAACAATGAGGTCATTTTACAGGCTGGCCACAACTCCGTTACGAGTAAGTCAGATGCTCAGAAAAAGAAATCCATTATTGAAACTTACGTGGCGGCTACAGTGCGGGACTTAACGCAGTAAGTAGGAGTTTGTGACGGTGTATGAGGGCACGCTGTAATGACGTACAATCTTACATGTGAAAATCTTTAAAACTTTCTAAATATAACAAAGGTTATTAACATTCTACATCTGTTTTTCATCTTTACATATTTCCAGCTCTGTCGCTAAAGGGCTCCAAATTGTAGCGTGTAACACAGTTGTGTGTAGCGTAACTATTTCGGTACGGAGAAACAGCGCACTGTAATCGAGTTTCGAATTCGAAGAGCTAGTCCAGACTGGAGCACTTAAATATGACAATGCCAGACCACACACAAGCGCTGTGATATCTGGAGCAATCCGACGCCTTGGGTTGACTCATAAATCATCCTCCATTCAGTCCAGTCTTGGCCCCATCCGATTTTCGTGTCTTTCCAAAACTTAAATAATACCTTGAGGTCTTCACTTTGATAGTGATGAAGCGTTGCAAGCAGAGGTGAGACTGTGGCTCCATCAACAATGTCAAACGTTATCAACAAACTGGTCTCTTGACGAAAGAAATGTTTGTCGGCTGGGTGATTTTGTTGAGAACTAACTATGTACAGAGGACAAAGACGTTGAATGTTAGTAACTTTTATGATATTCAAAAAGCTTTAAGAATTTTCACATAAAAATTGGATAGCATTACTTTTCGGCACGTTCCTGTAGTATTAAACCTTGCAGCAAAATACTGGCGCAACTGCGTTCTCCTTTTCTCCAGTTTTACTCAGATTTAGTTTAAAGCATATTCCCAAATAATCACTACCCAATTAGGTGTAAGCGTTTAAACGTTCGGAAATCCTATCCCCAAAATTATCGTCAAAAAAATACAAGCATGGCTGAAATCGAAAGATTCCTGCTGATACAGAGAGGAAGCAATCTAATTATCTGGATAGTTTTCGATTTGCGCAAAAATTGCCTCTAAACTACATTTAACGGTAGGTTCTTGTATCGTGAAGAGGCATTCTGCAGACATTGCTACACTTTTCCACCGACGTTGCTTAATTCCCAAATACTGCTGCGGCTTTACCATTAATTATGCACGTGTAGCTACATGCGCTTCAGGCTAAACCCATTGAATAATGCAGCTGACGTAGATTAAATAAATACCGGCAGCTCTATAAACAATGTATGTTGTGAGCTTAATAGACTGCATATATACATTTTCATCTAACTGTATCACCCGCTGGTAGCTGCATTGATGGCACGTACATGGAAAATACATTCGATATTATATCTAATTCACCTACTTTTTTGTTACTGCCGTGCGCTGTGAATCATAAAACTGTCCTCTTACGTGGTAAACGACTGCCGGTTTTCGAGTATCTTGCTGACTGAACGAACCAGTCGGAAACAGATCTACTCTTCCCTTGTCAGACCTCTCTGACCGAATTTGCAAGAATGCCAAGGAGTGCGCGACAATAAGTCGCTATTTCTTCGAACTCGGGTAAAAATTGTGACCCCTTGCTGTAAATGTAAATAGGAGACATTCTGGGACGTCAAGGGATCACCAGTGTAATATTGGAGGAAAGTGTGTGTGTGTGTGTGTGTGTGTGTGTGTGTGTGTGTGTGTGTGTGTGTGTGTGTGTTTATTTTAGGGGGGGGTGTCGGGGGGTGGTAGGGGGGGGGGGGAGGTAAAAATCGTTGAAGGAGGCCAAGAGATGAATGCAGTAAGCAGGCTAAGTACGTTGCAGTAGTTATTCTGAGATGGAAACCCTCACACAGGACGGAGTAGTATGCAGAGCTGCATAAAACCAGTCTTCGGACTGAAGATCATAACAACAACGTATCAAATTACCGTTATTTAAAGTCACTCTTCGGAATATTATCGATAAAAATGTAATCACCACCCGAAACTACACGGAGTTTTTCAATGCAATTGATCCCAACTCACATAACTGCATCTCCTACGAGAATGAAGATAGAAACTTGGCGTAAATTTTAACTTACACAAAGAACTAAAAAAAATTCATTTTTAAAACAACCATCACATTTGAAAAAAGGTATATTTTTTACATGCATGCATACTGATCATTGGGGTACGTATTGGGACACTTTTTGCGAGTATGTTTGGAATCAAATTTTTTAAAATATTTTTTGTCACTTTAAAGAAAGGATGCACCACGAAGGAATTATCCGAATAGAATGGAAATCGGTAAACTTGGTGTACATCTATAGAAAAACAAATGATTACAAGATCAGAAAACTGTGATTTATTCAGGAGAAAGAGCTACACAAATTGAGGAAGGCAATGACGCATTGGTTCACCTCTGTCCTTTATGCGAACAGTTACTCGACTTTGGACTTTGCACTGATTGATAAATTCCTGAGTTAGTTTGGGGGAGGAGGGGGGGGGGGCTGCCCATAACTCTCCAAACGTTCTCAATTGGGGTGAGATCCGCCGCATGGGTAGGCTCCCTTCTCAGTTATTGCTTACTTTCCGTGCCCTTCAATTCATATAACTGCCGTCTGGTTACTGTATAAATTGTATATAACCTTCCACTACGTTTGTTTTGTCCCTGATTCGGGAGGACGACGGTTCAATCCAGTCTCCGGCCATCCTGATTTAGGTTTTCCGTGATTTCCCTAAATCGCTTCAGGCAAATGCCGGGATGGTTCCTTTGAAAGGGCACGGCCGATTTCCTTCCCCATTCTTCCCTAACCCGAGCCTGCGCTCCGTCTCTAATGACCTCGTTGTCGACGGGAAGTTAAACACTAATCTCCTCCTCCTCCTTTTGTCCCTGCTACCTTCAGAATTTGAGGGTGTATTCTATCATCAGAAGATTTCTCTAAGTGTACAGAAGTAGGCTTGCCTTTCCTTAACTTATCTCTGAGGATAAGTCGTAGGGTCAGTATCGCCTCTCGTGTTCCAACGTTTCTCACGAACCAAAACTGTCCTCCTCGAGGTCGGCTTCTATCAATCTTTGCATTCTTCTGTAAATAAGTCGCATCAGTATTTTACAACCATCACTTACGATACTGATAGTTCGAGGATTTTCGAACCCGACAGCACCCACTTTCTTTCGAATTGAAATCATTACAATCTTCTTGAAGTCTGAGGACACTTCGCTTGTATCATACATCCTGCACACCAGATCGAAAAGTTTAATCATAGCTGGCTCTCCCAACGATATCAGCAGTTCTGAGGGAATGTCGTATACTCTAGAGACGTTGTTTTGGGTTAGGTTTTTAGCGTTCTGCTATATTCTTCTCGCAATATCACATCTCTCACATTATCTGCGTGTGCTTCCTCTACCCTTTCCCTTCATTTCCCTTGTATTGCCCGTCTATACATTCCTTTCAGTTTTCCCTTCGTTGTTTGGCACTAATTTTCTATCTGAGTTCTTGATATTCATACAGCTGCTTCTCTTTTCTCCAAAGACCTCTTTTATTTTCCTTTTGGCGGTAATTTTCGCTCCCCTATTTATACATTCTTCCGTAGACTTACATTTGTCCTCTAGCCACTCCTGATAGTAGTTTTGTCTGAGAATCTAATTTTTTAGAAGTTTGTATTCCCTTTCTCCGGCTTCATTTGCTGCATTTCAATATTTCTCCTTTCATCAGCTAAATGCAGTGATATCCAAGGATTTCTAGTAGGCCTTGTCTTTTTACCGTTTGTATCCACTGATGCCTTCCCTATTTTATCTGTCAAAGCTACGCATTCGTCTTCTGTTGTATTCCTCTTCCCTGTTTCAGTAAACCGTTGCCTAATGTTTGTTGTGAAACTCTCAACAGCTTCTAGTTCTTTCACCCCTACCCAGGTGCCATCTCCTCAATTTCCTGTCTTTTTAGCAAAGTCTTCAGTTTTAATCTGCAGTTCAGAAGTAATAAGTTATGTTACATATTGCTGACTTACAGTGACCAATAGACTACTAAGTTATGTTTTGGTCTATAGTCGCAGTTTATCTATCTTGCCTTCTGGCTACCGATTTTCGTACACAGGATCATCCTCAGGCCACGCCCTGGCACGCAGTCGTCATGTTCGTGTCAACACTCACTTCGCAAGTCATTGTGGCCACTGCGTACCAGGGAATGAGATGAGAATGGCACTGTGTACCGAAAGTGGTTGCCAGTGAGCAAAATCAATAACCTGTGGCTATAGACTAAAACTTTTTCAATAATCTATGGTCAGAGTCCACATCTGCCCGTGGAAATACTTCACAGTTTAAAATCTGGCTGCAAAATCTGTGTTACCACTATATAAGCAATCTGAAAGCTTCCAGCGTCCTAGGTCTATTTCACATGTAAAACCTTCCTCTATGATGTTTGAACCGTTTGGGATTAAATTATGCACTGTGAAAAATTTTACCAGGTGGCTGCTTCTTTCATTCAACTACTAAAAGTAATGTGTGGGAGAATTAGAGAGAAAGCTGGAGTCAATAAAATACCTAGTTCAAACTGATGACATACCTAAATATGAACGTAAGTTCACTATGTATTCTGATGTTTATGCAGGTGATGAGAAGTATATATTAAGGCATCAGTCAAACAGCTTTGTCTGGAAACACATTTATTATTCGTGATTTTTCAGCATGGGTTCTCTTTTTGTCTGGCGCGACAGAAGGCATACTGAATCGCATACTCGGCTGCAGCAATGAACGCGGACGCAGCGCTCCTTTGGCTGTGGCCTTTGTGTAGGGCACCGATGTCGGGCGGGTAGCTGGAACCGTTCTCTGCAGGCGAGACCCTACTGTGGCTCACCAGTAATTCGTGTTGTCCACCCAAGTGCTATCGAAAACAGACATTCGCTTAGGCGATGAGTGGTTCCAAATGCTTTGGTGTATGATACAGCTTCGTATAACCAAAACGTTATATCTTTGCGGTATGAGTTGTTGGATGACAAAGGTCGTGGGTAATAGACCTTGTGCATTAAATGAATCTTTGAAAGCACTACCATCACGTTTTATAGCTCTCCACCCACTGCTTGGAGATGCCTCACTTTGTCACGTAGTGTAGAGTCATTAACGGTGTGCTAGTGGTTGTGGTCTGTACATGACCAATCTATATCCTCTCCATCCAAAATATCCGACGATCATTAAGGCATTCGGTAGGCTCACGTCATCCATACAAAGCTACGGTCGCAGGTTGGAATCCTGCCTCGGGCATGGATGTGTGTGATGTCCTTAGGTTAGTTAGGTTTAAGTAGTTCTTAGTTCTAGGGAACTGATGACCTCAGATGTTAAGTCCCATAGTGCTCAGAGCCATTTGAACTATCCATACAGAAGTTGTTTACGCCAAGTGGAACCATCTATTCACCACTCACGTTACTTATGCGTGCTAAATTTTTTGCGTACAGAACAGTGAATTGTATCAAATGCTCGTTAATTTGTACGGGCTCAACCGTGCATGACATCTGTGGTAAGTCTGTACCTACAGAGATCCAAACTGATTTCCCTGACGGTACGCTGTCATGACAACACATTTTTTGCGTCTGTGCACACAGTGCAGGCAGTAACACCATAATGACCGGTGCAACTTGCGACATTGCTTCGCTTGCGCCTGTATCACCCGGAGGAGACAAAGTTCCCCCCAGCTCAACAGTACACTGCAAAAGATCGATTTTAATATAATGTTTAATGCGGAGATAAAGCTGTGAATTGAAGAGTACGCTTCACCAACCCGTGACAACATCTCTGCAAGCTCAGGAAAAGTCTTAGCCCTAGTTCTAAAGTAAGACCCTAGTCTCTTTCTACCAAACAGATCTAATGCAACGACCAATACATATGCCGCATGTTGATTAAAAAACAAATGTCCTGTGGCATTAACAGTTTACAATCACCATTCCGTCTCTGCATCTACTCATGCAATACAACACTTCATTGGGGGACGTTATCCGACGGCTCATAAGTTTCCATTCTCCTTTAACGAACGATTTTGCTGAGAGCGGTTTTTCTGTTTCTTACTCCTTCACTCCAGAGCTTCGTAACCCGCTCATCCTCACTCGTAGCACTCTGGCTGACGAAAGTGTTGTTAGAAGTGGCCCTCACGTCCACAACTGTGACATTTTATTGCTGAGACACGTATACAGCGGTCCTCACGACCCCTGGTCGCTATTCCTATTCTTCCAACTATGTAGCGATGCTAATGGCTGTGGCCATATCAGAAGGATTCTCCATCCTAACCCTACACGACTTTTCAGCGGGAATACCACGTAAAACTACGTCGACGGCCCTACTATCTGCTTCTCGGTCTACCACAGTGCTAATTTCCTCGTTCTACCTAGCTCATACATTTAGACATTGATCTTTTGGGCCCTATCCGAGAATGCTTCTCAGATATGCTTTTGGATATGCTTCTCCGTTAATGTATTCAGTTTCTCCTCAAAACAGCGAGTGCTATCCTGCTTATGATATCGCTGTCATAAGCCTTGAGCAAACTGTTTGAATGTTTGTACATTCCACAAGGTCTCAAGGTAAGTAACATACGCTTTAATTTCAACCACATATTGGGCCGATAAAGGCAAGTTTTATCTGACCAACCGCTCAACTTGGCTGTAGCTAAGACATCAGTGACCGACGCGGTTATGTCATTTGTGGTGTTGTCAGAAAACAGATAATTTCAAATTTTCTATTGCAGGATCGATAGGAGATAGTACACTTGGTACAGTATTAACTTAAAGCTGCCCCAGTACTTGTTGCTTCGCTGCACTTGGTACCTATGCCTGGCCCTTTTAAGGTTCTATTTCCCCAGCCTTCTGTTCAAGCACTGCCTGTAACCTAACGATCTGCTCTAGCATAGCGGCAACAGAATCACCTGTACTATCAGTTCACGTTTCTACCGGCATCTTGTGTATTCTGCTACTGCCCAAACAACAAAGGAATATACACCGGGTATCCCTCCGAGTCGTCAGGCTCATTTTATTCGGTATTTACGCAGATAACTGGAATTTATTTTTGCTGTGAATAGTTGGAGACTGTGCAAACAACTAATGCTCATCATGTTTTTCATGCGACGACTAGTGTCAACAGAAAGCATTGGCTTTTTTCCCGTTACAAACAAAATTATTTTTAAAGCGGAATTTTACATGCCTGTTCTATCGAACTCTCCCAGATTAGTGTAGTGCAATATTCTTATTATCTGCACTTATTAACCAGTACTGCAGCAGCGATTGGTAGTGCTGCTGCATTGCAGTAGCAGTAAGCGTGGGACAGGGCAGTGCTGTAGCTGTAGCTGCTGGAACACTGGTTATTCTAAATGATTTACTGTCCCCGTCAATATGTATAGATAATAAGAATGTCCCACCACCCTAATCTGGGAGCACTCCATTGAATGGACGTAAGATTCCGCTTAATTTTTTGTTTGGAATGGGAAACTAATTGACACTTTCTGCTGACACTGGGTTCTGCATAAATGATATGATCAGCAATATTTGTTTGGGTTGACTCCAGCTACATATTGAAAAAACACAACTGCAAAAATCTGCCAAATACCGGAGAAAATTTTCCTGATGACTCTAGATAATACAAAAGGATAAGAATACCAGGTCCACACTACAGAGTACACAATCATACAGGAATGTTGGACGAGGATGGTAACTGTCAGGATGCGCCGTATTAAAACTCGTCCGAGTTTTCCAAGTGATTTATTATTTTCAGCTAGAGTGCACCATTCCTCTGGGTCTGCATCACTGGGTCCCGCAATGCTGACGACACCACTTCACTGTCTGCAAAACGGCTTGGCATGGAATGGCTGCCTCAGCAACCCGTGCCGCGTCCTGCTGCGTGTCGGCCTTGTACGGCCGCAGAGTTGTGACGACGTCAGGATGCACCGGCAGTTGACTCGGCAGTCTCTGTCCCTGTCGCCTGCTGGGAGCTGCAAGGCGGTCGCAGCGTGCTTCCTTGCCGGTGTGGCTAAGATCACGGCGACAACAACCGCCCGCCATCCGGCGTCCGAATCTGCGGCCCTCGCCTCAGGATGCCCCCGGCGCATGTTGGGAGCCAACACAACTACCCACTACATAATACTCAACATGTTACTCTTGTTCTTACAACATATCAAACGCCATCTACGTTCACTAGTATCTAGGGGCAAATGACCCCAAGGCCGCAAGCGAAATACGTCTGGCACAGCCTCCGTGCACAGCAACTCGCGCTCAGAAAGACTGCAAAATGTGCATCTGACGGGTGTTAAGTACGACTCATGACAGTTATGCTTAGAAACAGGCTGTTCAGGAGTACACCGCTGTACAAGTTACCCTCAAATTAAAATGAATGTCCCTACGATCCACCATGGCCAGTGAATTACACAGTGAAAACGGCCAGTTACAGGGTAAACAAAATGCTTCTTACTCGTCGCCCTGCGTTGTGTGAAGCGCTGACTGCAAGATGAGGGAAGCTGCCGTGGCGATTGTGCCGACGTCAGTTGCAGCAGTGTTGGCCATTTGAGACGCCAGCTATAGCTGCATCAGCGTGAGGCCGTCTTCTAGACACCAGATGTAATGGTCAGACGTCGGATCAGGATCATTTGTAGACATGGAGGCTGAGCAGAGATTGTGGCGCCAGAAGTACAGAAGGCTGAGCTCAGGAGCTGGTGAGGGTGGCTGTCATACAGCGTTTTCTGGAAATATTTATTCTTATTAATCGTTATTTTACAGTACGAATTCTTTTCTGCTGCACAGCAGAAGGCCTACTGAACCGCACACTCAGGTATGACAAGGAATTTGGCTATAAGTATCTGTCAGCCGCGGCCGTTGTGTAGGTCAGCACCCAACAGCGGTGTCATGTAGTAGCTTGAATAGGAGTGCGCTGGCG
Source organism: Schistocerca piceifrons (assembly GCF_021461385.2). Classification (NCBI taxonomy): domain Eukaryota; kingdom Metazoa; phylum Arthropoda; class Insecta; order Orthoptera; family Acrididae; genus Schistocerca; species Schistocerca piceifrons. The sequence continues at coordinate 747,174,116 of NC_060139.1, forward strand.
CCAGCCTACCATGACTCACCAATAACTAGTGTGGCCGGCCCCAGCGCTCTAGAAGACGGACGTGTGCTTAGCCGAGTACCAGCAGCATTGTAACTGACTGCGAGTGTCGTCAAGGCGGAAGCTCAGGACCCAAATCAGCAACACAGTGCACAGCCATGGTATTCATTAGTGTCGCCCAACGGGCTGAAGGCCGCAGCTTGCAGTCACGTGCTATGGCCTTTCGCCAGGGCAAGGCCCCCTCTCATCCACTTCTGTTATCAGTCACGGATATGACTAGTGTAAGCATGCAGCGGCGAAGTTCCACTGCACGCGGCCGGCAACGGTCTCGGAGGCGAACTCTTCTCTCGGCAGCGGGGAGCGCATCACGACTCGCCAACCAAGCTATCCTGTAACTAGTGACTCTGTCACTTTGTCCGAATCAGAGATAGAGATGGGATTATCAGACGTGGAGGCTCAGGCTTCTGAAACGAGGGTGTTTCAGTTGGACATTTCATCAAGGCCGGCGATGCGTCATTCGCTCGCATTATCCAGAGGTGTCATCGGACTTACACTCACCGTGGTGTCTCTCCTTGCCTTCACACATCCCTTCAGTATTAGGATGTTGTAGAGTGGCCGGTCTCGGACGTTACTTGTTATGACTCCGTATTGAAAAGTTCGTATGGTAACATATTGGGTGCTGTCGTAATACGCCGTTTGCACTCCATGATTACGGCTGGGTTCGATGTAGCAATGTCTTAAGAGTGGCACCCTGACCTCAGGGCAGATCTTAGCGTGACCCCATATACTGACTGTGACACACGGTATGAGCCAAATCTGATTCTCTGCTGTCTGCCCCAAGTAATTATTTTAAAAATTTATATTCGCATCCGGAAATTGGATCTGCTGTACAATAATGGGGTTACACAAAAGTGGTCGTTGCTGTCAGGTGCCTTTGTATCGAGAAGTGTAGAGGTCGGTAAATTTCTATGATAAACATGGGAAATGGCAGCTATCGTGGCCATGCACGCAAACCGGATATCCCACGTCGCGAGAGACAGCGCCGTCGGCACACGGCACTACATGATTAGCGTGATTTTGCGCTCTCGGAGCTCTCCAGTGGCATTGTCGGCTTAATTCGGCTCGCAAATAATGCAGTACGTTCACGAAAATGTACGCACGTAAGATTCCAACGTTAGCTCTATTATAATACACATTTCCTCCCCTGTCCATAAGCTACTGATGTTCTGTCTGTGATATACATAAATGAAATCTTCGGTATCCGTGAATAAAGTTAAGATACTTGTCCTGTCAGTAAGGACCTCAGCCAACAAAAGTTCATCAAATCCAACATTCACACTTCTGATAGAGAACATACGTACATTTACGTAACATCAAGTAATACATAAATTATTTCTACAGAGGGATCCAGAAAAATATACTCTCTCTGCGATACTCAATAGCGAACTTAACAAACTCACATTCAGTTACAATTCTTGCACGGTTGGAAGATTATTTTATGAGTTCAGAGTGATCCCCATTAGCAGTCAAAGAACTTTGAAGCATCTTAACTGTTGCCAGAACTACGTCTGTCAGTGTTGCCACTATAATAGCAGCACAGGACTCCTCGATGGTTTCCTGTAGCTCTTTCATTGTGGATGGCTTCTGTTGATAAACTTCATTTCTCAAGGTCCCACATAGGTAGAAGTCAAGAGGTGTAAGGTCTGGAGATCGCGGTGGGTATTCAACAGCTCATCTACGACCTATCCATCGTACAGGTAGATTTTCATCCAGTAGTCTCTGACATATCTGTGGTAGTGAGGTGGAGTGTCATCTTTCTGTAGGTAAAAACTATTTCCAAACACTTCTGAGATGAGATAAAACTTATATTTGCAGAATGTGAAGCTAACCTCACTAGTTACGATACCTACAAAGAAGAATGGGCCAATAAAACCGCGTGATGACAGATCACACCACACTTTAACATCTGGTAGATTAACATGTTTGTCCAAATGAACGTGAGGATTTTCAGGAGTACAGAACACGCAGTTGTGGCGGTTTACAGTAAAGTTCAGTTTGAACTGCGCCTCGTCAGACCAGATAACCATCCTTGCAAACCGTTCATCCTCGCCAAGACAATCTTCAAACCACTTGCAGTGTTCCGTCCTTCGATCTGGGTCGCCCTCAGGCGGCCCACTGCTCTTTCGTGGGTACATGTGTGGCGCAAACGGGTCCCCGAGCTGTTGTAGCCTTTCTTCTTTTTATGCTGTATTGCCGTCACCTCCTTTCTCCCTCCCTGCCCTTATTCCTTTCTCTTTGTCCCCTTCCTTTCCCTCTCTTGGTGTTCTTACTTATGTCGGCCCAGCTATCCTCCTGACACTGTTTCGTCTTGCAGTTACGGTTTGTTTGCTTTTCCTCCTCCATTTCGATTTTTCTCTTTTGGTCCTCTCAGGGGTGTGACCTCCATCTCTAAATTTGAAATCTATAGTGTGAACCTTATCGTCTTTGGCGTGGGTCCCTCTCCCCCTCTTCCTCTCTCTTTTCCAAATTCTCCACGTTCCCCGCCACATAGATATTTCCTCTCCTTGCTAGGTCACCAGCTCAGTAGCCAATTAGTGTGATGGCGCTGTTACGACCCCGTCCCGGTGAGCCCCCTGACACCATAGGGGTCACACTGCTGGTACCTGCACTGTGAATGCCTCATTAAAGCCTAAGAGTAGCTGCCTATCTTTTTGAGCTTAAGAACTCCCACCAATGACCATCATACCAGGCAGCTCTTGCTGTGGCTTGGTGGGCACAGGAAGTGCGCCCATAATGGGAGTGGATGGTACCAGGGCGGACGTTTGCCACATGAAAAGCGTTACCCTCTCTAGCCGCTCTTCTCTTGCGAGGAATAGTTCTGTCTCATTTCCTGTATCTGCCTTCCCAGCATTTACGCCCTTGGGTACCCCCTTGGAGGAGGGTCAGGTCTGGCGGCTTCATCTGCACAAGGACTGACAGGGAGACCACCAAACTCCTTTGTTTTGTGGACAGTTTCAGTGAAATTCAGTCCGTAAACAAGAGGAGAGATTCTGTAAGCCCTTCGGCCTCCTCCTATGCCTGTCATCCCAGTGAATATCAATCACAAGTCTCTCGCTGTGATACAGGGTGTAATTTTCCAAAAGGACTTTCTCCTCCAGTCTGTTGAGCAACTTAGGGCTAATCTGGAACGATGTGGCATTCATTTCGTATGGCGTCTCCAGAGAGGCCCTAAGGATAATTGTGTAGACACTGGCGCTTTCATCCTGGCCTTTGAGGGATATATATTGCCTGAGGTCAGGTGATGGTATACGGATGTGACATCAAACCATGCATTCCAGCTCCCATGCATTGCTTCTGTTGCGTCAAGTTTGGCCACATATTCTCCGATGCGATGCCACTCCAAAATGTGGTGACCGTGGCTGACATCTTGATGTGGGGAGCCTTTACACCCCACTGCTTAACTGTGTGAACTATTTTGGTCTACATTCTCCCTGCTCACTGGAGTGTCCAGTGTATACAAAGGAAAAAAGAATCAAGGATATAAAGATCCTGGATGGTCTCAGCTACTTTGAGGCTGAGAAGTAGTTCAGCAGACTTCTCCCTGTGTATCTCTCATCTATCTTTGCCTCAGTTCCCTCCTCCTTTTCCCCCATCTCCCCCTCTCCCTCCCCCTCCTCCTGTCCCCATCCCTTTCCTACCCCCTCCCCTGTGGCTCTTATCCCTACTCCTCAAGGAACTGCACCTCCTCCTCTCCTCCTCCACCACAGGAGAAATCCTTCTTGGAACATCCCTCCCTGGTGTTCTTAAGGTAGAAAGCCTGTAACCTTGGTTCTCATGAGTGAACCACGCTCCAAGCGCCCCAAAGCTGCTCACTTTCTGTATGATCTGGACATCGCTGCCATCTGTTCCCTTCCAGATAACACCCACGCTAAGACTCACTACCTTTTTAAACAGAGTAAAAAGCAATGCAGGGAGCGCTATCTTTCCTCCCTGGGAACATGTGCTTCTACACCTCAGGTTTGGTCCAAGATCCATAGCCAGCGACAATCAACAGTCCAGGGTCTTACGGTACAGGGTGCTCTTTGTACTGATCCATCAGTCCTTGCAGAACACCCCGCAACACATTTTGTGACAGCATCAGAGCCCTCTTCCAATCTGCTACCTTTCTCCAAAAGAAACAAACACCGGCACCTTGTTGCGGTATTCTTCGACCTACATAAGGCACACAACATAGCTCGACGCTGTCACAGTTTAGTTGCCCTCCACTACTGGGGCTTTTGCGGCCCCCTTTCGATTTTATCTGCGTGTTTTTATTCCACCGGCTCTTCCAGGTTAGAGTTGGCACATCCCTCAGCACCCATAAGATCCAGAAGAACAGTATCACACATGGTTCTGTTTTAAGTGTCACATTCTTCCTTGTCGCCATAAATGGAAAGTGCCTCATGTATTTCCTCTCGCATCTCCACGTGGATGGTGCCTAGACTACGGATTAGGACCGACCTATTCGAGGCTCTCTGTCGCCCCTATGACATTCCGGCGTCTTGTACATTCTATTCTTGAAGCATTTCAGAGTACTACTATCTTCAACACTGATGGTTTTAAAACGATGATGAGGCGGGATACACTTTACGTCTCCTATTAGCGTGGAGCACAGTTTACTTCCATGATGATGTAGTGTGTTCACAGCAGAGCTGCTAGCCATTAACAGGACCCTCCACTTCGTTACTCAGGTCTCCCTCCACGGTGTTTTAATATATACCAACTCAATGAGCAACCTGCAGGCTATAGACCATTGGGAACTCCAACGTCAGGCGCGTAATGGGGCCCCTTAGGGAAATGGCAGCAAGAGAGGGGAAGAAAACCAATGTGCACTCCGTGTGCATACCGGGGGGAGTCATTCCAGATGTGGAAAGGGTCCTTCCGGATGCCATGAAGGGTACAGGGTGCACCCATCTGCAGGTGGTCGCTCATGTCGGCACCAATGATGTGTGTCGCTATGGATCGGAGGAAATCCTCTCTGGCTTCCGGCGGCTATCTGATTTGGTGAAGACTGCCAGTCTCGCTAGCGGGATGAAAGCAGAGCTCACCATCTGCAGCATCGTCGACAGGACTGACTGCGGACCTTTGGTACAGAGCCGAGTGGAGGGTCTGAATCAGAGGCTGAGACGGTTCTGCGACCGTGTGGGCTGCAGATTCCTCGACTTGCGCCATAGGGTGGTGGGGTTTCGGGTTCCGCTGGATAGGTCAGGAGTCCACTACACGCAACAAGCGGCTACACGGGTAGCAGGGGTTGTGTGGCGTGGGCTGGGCGGTTTTTTAGGTTAGATGGCGTTGGGCAAGTACAGAAAGGGCAACAGCCTCAACGGGTGCGGGGCAAAGTCAGGAAATGCGGGGACCAAGCAGCAATCGGTATTGTAATTGTCAACTGTCGAAGCTGCGTTGGTAAAGTACCGGATCTTCAAGCGCTGATAGAAAGCACCGAAGCTGAAATCGTTATAGGTACAGAAAGCTGGCTTAAGCCAGAGATAAATTCTGCCGAAATTTTTACAAAGGTACAAACGGTGTTTAGAAAGGATAGAGTGCATGCAACTGGTGGTGGAGTGTTCGTCGCTGTTAGTAGTAGTTTATCCTGTAGTGAAGTAGAAGAGGATAGTTCCTGTGAATTATTATGGGTGGAGGTTACACTAAACAACCGAACTAGGCTAATAATTGGCTCCTTTTACCGACCTCCCGACTCAGCAGCATTAGTGGCAGAACAACTGAGAGAAAATTTGGAATACATTTCACATAAATTTTCTCAGCATGTTATAGTCTTAGGTGGAGATTTCAATTTACCAGATATAGACTGGGACACTCAGATGTTTAGGACGGGTGGTAGGGACAGAGCATCGAGTGACATTACACTGAGTGCACTATCCGAAAATTACCTCGAGCAATTAAACAGAGAACCGACTCGTGGAGATAACATCTTGGACCTACTGATAACAAACAGACCCGAACTTTTTGACTCTGTATGTACAGAACAGGGAATCAGTGATCATAAGGCCGTTGCAGCATCCCTGAATATGGAAGTTAGTATGAATATAAAAAAAAGGGAGGAAGGTTTATCGGTTTAGCAAGAGTAATAGAAGGCAGATTTCAGACTACCTAACAGATCAAAACGAAAATTTCTGTTCCGACACTGACAATGTTGAGTGTTTATGGAAAAAGTTCAAGGCAATCGTAAAATGCGTTTTAGACAGGTACGTGCCGAGTAAAACTGTGAGGGACGGGAAAAACCCACCGTGGTACAACAACAAAGTTAGGAAACTACTGCAAAAGCAAAGAGAGCTCCACTCCAAGTTTAAACGCAGCCAAAACCTCTCAGACAAACAGAAGCTAAACGATGTCAAAGTTAGCGTAAGGAGGGCTATGCGTGAAGCGTTCATTGAATTCGAAAGTAAAATTCTATGTACCGACTTGACAGAAAATCCTAGGAAGTTCTGGTCTTACGTTAAATCAGTAAGTGGCTCGAAACAGCATATCCAGACACTACGGGATGATGATGGCATTGAAACAGAGGATGACACGCGTAAAGCTGAAATACTAAACACCTTTTTCCAAAGCTGTTTCACAGAGGAAGACCGCACTGCAGTGCCTTCTCTAAATCCTCGCACAAACGAAAAAATGGCTGACATCGAAATAAGTGTCCAAGGAATAGAAAAGCAACTGGAATCACTCAATAGAGGAAAGTCCACTGGACCTGATGGGATACCAATTCGATTCTACACAGAGTACGCGAAAGAACTTGCCCCCCTTCTAACAGCCGTGTACCGCAAGTCTCTAGAGGAACGGAGGGTTCCAAATGATTGGAAAAGAGCACAGGTAGTCCCAGTCTTCAAGAAGGGTCGTCGAGCAGATGCGCAAAACTACAGACCTATATCTCTGACGTCGATCTCTTGTAGAATTTTAGAACATGTTTTTTGCTCACGTATCATGTCATTTCTGGAAACCCAGAATCTACTATGTAGGAATCAACATGGATTCCGGAAACAGCGATCGTGTGAGACCCAACTCGCTTTATTTGTTCATGAGACCCAGAAAATATTAGATACAGGCTCCCAGGTAGATGCTATTTTCCTTGACTTCCGGAAGGCGTTTGATACAGTTCCGCACTGTCGCCTGATAAACAAAGTAAGAGCCTACGGAATATCAGACCAGCTGTGTGGCTGGATTGAAGAGTTTTTGCAAACAGAACACAGCATGTTGTTATCAATGGAGAGGCGTCTACAGACGTTAAAGTAACCTCTGGCGTGCCACAGAGGAGTGTTATGGGACCATTGCTTTTCACAATATATATAAATGACCTAGTAGATAGTGTCGGAAGTTCCATGCGGCTTTTCGCGGATGATGCTGTAGTATACAGAGAAGTTGCAGCATTAGAAAATTATAGCGAAATGCAGGAAGATCTGCAGCGGATAGGCACTTGGTGCAGGGAGTGGCAACTGACCCTTAACATGGACAAATGTAATGTATTGCGAATACATAGAAAGAAGGATCCTTTATTGTATGATTATATGATAGCGGAACAAACACTGGTAGCAGTTACTTCTGTAAAATATCTGGGAGTATGCGTGCGGAACGATTTGAAGTGGAATGATCATATAAAATTAATTGTTGGTAAGGCAGGTGCCAGGTTGAGATTCATTGGGAGAGTGCTTAGAAAATGTAGTCCATCAACAAAGGAGGTGGCTTACAAAACACTCGTTCGACCTATACTTGAGTATTGCTCATCAGTGTGGGATCCGTACCAGATCGGTCTGACGGAGGAGATAGAGAAGATCCAAAGAAGAGCGGCGCGTTTCGTCACAGGGTTATTTGGTAACCGTGATAGCGTTACGGAGATGTTTAATAAACTCAAGTGGCAGACTCTGCAAGAGAGGCGCTCTGCATCGCGGTGTAGCTTGCTCGGCAGGTTTCGAGAGGGTGCGTTTCTGGATGAGGTATCGAATATATTGCTTCCCCCTACTTATACCTCCCGAGGAGATCACGAATGTAAAATTAGAGAGATTAGAGCACGCACGGAGGCTTTCAGACAGTCGTTCTTCCCGCGAACCATACGCGACTGGAACAGGAAAGGGAGGTAATGACAGTGGCACGTAAAGTGCCCTCCGCCACACACCGTTGGGTGGCTTGCGGAGTATCAATGTAGATGTAGATGTAGATGTACTCTCGTCACCCATTCGTCTCTGCTGCCCACGACCTTCTCTTTGCCCTTGGCCATGCCGCCTGCTCAGTTGTCTTTCTCGTGTGGGCATCCCAGAGAATGAACTGGCTGACGGTTTGCCTAGAGAAACAGATCCCCCTCCCCCCCGCCCCGCCCCCATTTCCATTTCTGGATTCCAAGTGCAGATATGCAGATACACATCAAATCTCTCTTCACCAAAAAAATGTCCAAATGTGTGTGAAATCTTACGGGACTTAACTGCTAAGGTCATTAGTCCCTAAGCTTACACACTACTTAACCTAAATTATTGTAAGGACAAACACACACACCCATGCCCGAGGGAGGACTCGAACCTCTGCCGGAACCAGCCACACAGTCCATGACTGCAGGGCCTGAGACCGCTCGGCTAATCCCGCGCAGCCTCTCTTCACCCAAAATTGGAATGACGTCTGGTGCACTACTGCTCTCAGTAATAAATGACACAATCAAGTAGGGTATTGAAGTTTGGCGCACTTACTTCCACTTCTCTCAGGAGGAGTCCACTGTCTTACGCCGTCAACGCATGGGCCATACTAGGCTCCCTCATTGTTTTCTCCAGCGTAACGAGCCACCTCCACAATGTGGCTGTGGAGCCAGACTGACGGTATTCCAAATATTGGTGGAATGTCCTCTTCTTTTCGTCCTTCATACTAAGTATAGCCTTCCATATTCCTTGTTTTTAATATTGGCACAGGATTCACGAGTGGTTGAACAGTACTCAGTTTCCTATGTAACACTGGTTTTTATTTTTAGTTACAAGGTTTTGATTTATTCCTGGATCAGGGGCAGGATGGCTGTGTTCCACTACTGATAGAATTTTGGCAGTTAAAAGGTCTTTACTGGGAAGGCATCTGATCTAGCTACCTGCTCGTCAACTGGCGAGTGCTCATCAGTATATCTTATACTACCGCCTAGCCTAAAAATCCCCATGTGTACTCAGGAAGTACTCTGAAGCTACTTTCTTTGTACACTGCACTCCTGACCTATCAAATGGTGTCCTAGGAACTTCCCTCCATCTCATAGTACAGGTCCATATATCAGCATTACTGGGAAGGCATCTGATCTAGCTACCTGCTCGTCGACTGGCGAGTGCTCATCAGTATATCTTATACTACCGCCTAGCCTAAAAATCCCCATGTGTACTCAAGAAGTACTCTGAAGCTACTTTCTTTGTACACTGCACTCCTGACCTATCAAATGGTGTCCTAGGAACTTCCCTCCATCTCATAGTACAGGTCCATATATCAGCAGTCAATACAGTCACAGTGTTGACGAAGCCTTTGGCTGAGACCTTCGGCTCGGCTCCGAACGGAAGGACTCTGATCAATTCTGAGAACAATGCTGCATATTGTGAGCTCTGTTTGTACTCTGGTTGTGTGGCCAGCAGCCTTCACCACCACTGCCAGCCACCCGTGTCAACTGAGGATGGCTTCAGAACACATGTGACAGGCATTCTTGGTGCCGACGTGAGCTACAACTTGCAGACGACTGCACCCTGCACGCTCAATAGCCGCTTGCAGGACCTCACCCACAGCTCGTATGAGGCCACCCGGCAGACACATTGTATGCAGACTGGCTTTCTTTCCAGCCCTGAACACTATTCTCAAAGAGGCTCTACAACACGTCTTATTTTGGAGCTCCCGACAACTGGCAAACCCCGTGTGCCTGCTCGGACCCTGCTGAAGGAGCGGCCACCTGTCCACTCACTGGGTGAATGGCCGAGCCGAGACGGCCAGCCTCCACGTTGGCCCCCGTCTCGAGCGACGCGAAAGCATCTAGCTAGTCATCTAGCAGTGAGGGCTGATCTGCCGCAACGAGTCCACTGGAAGGTGCCCTAGCAGCAGAGCCCGTGGGCGAAACAAGCGACACCTGAGAAGTCCCTTGCTACGCGCCAGATGCTCCGCTACTGCTACAAATCCGAGGCACCAACGTGATGACGGCTGACCCTAGCCAAAAGGGCCTTCAGCTGTTCCAACTGCTGCCAGCTCCTCCTGTTTTTCCACACAGCAAGCACACCTGAGAAGTCCCTTGCTACGCGCCAGATGCTCCGCTACTGCTACAAATCCGAGGCACCAACGTGATGACGGCTGACCCTAGCCAAAAGGGCCTTCAGCTGTTCCAACTGCTGCCAGCTCCTCCTGTTTTTCCACACAGCAAGCACACATCCTTTCCATCCCAGTACTGCTAAGAAGTTCTTCCCAGTTTACATAGTTACAGCAGCATAGGATTTTTGCAGGTCGTTGAATATCGACCAGGCTGTCCTATTTGAAGATCAACAAGATAATGAATCTTTGATGAAACTCATAGAACAATACACAAAGTGGCGTCTGGAAGACTGTACACAAATTATATGATAGTTGGGGACCTGGAACAAAATTTGGTAGCAGAGACGGGAAAAGTAAAAATCAATGGGATTTAGATATCTGGTGGTCATTCCAAGTGTAGAAGGAACAGATGGAAAAATGTACTCCATAAATTGACACTGACACTATGCGCTGTGGAATACTAATATAAAGAAAAAGACACAGACTCATATGTTTACGTCAATTGTGGAACATTGTCACCTTCTGTCCAGTGTGTTGTTTCCGAAGAAAAACTTAATTTCAAGAATAAGTAACACAGAAAATGGGTTTTGGAGACGATGTTTCGGAATGACTTTAAGATATAAAATTAAGGCGACAGGTATTCAGAGAATAGAAACTGGAAGAACTCTTCTTGATGCTACAGAAGAGAAGAAGTTGCCACGTTGCGGTCTCATGAGGAGGTTACTGGGGGAGATGTTGCTGCAAATGACATATTTCTCGATCTTTGAGAAGTGAAATTAATAAGGAAGACGAAGGAAAAGGTGTGTGGTTGCTTGCTAAGAGCAGGCTTTCAGAACGACGAGTGGCAAAATAAGTTGTGATGCCATAGGGAGCAAAGGTGGGCTTCGGTGCCGTAGAAAATCGTTGCCTCATAGATAAGTAAAAGAAGACTCATAAAGTACGAATTGAAGAGGTACTACGGTGGTAGGGTGACTAGAAAGATCAGTAGCAAATCATTTGCATGTGTCATATTGTAACCTTTTACAATACCTTGAATTAGCAGTAAAGGGGAACCATCTCAGAGGTAGAAACGGAATGTTAACGGACCTAGAATAGATGGGCTAATTACGTAGAAGTCAAAAGTTCGTACAAACCAAAATGAATTGGAAGACACTGAGAAACGCTTAATCTTCAATGGCTTATGTGATGTATTACACTCAAGATATTTTCTAACCGTCACGCACAAAATTTAAATTCAGATCTGATTTTCCTCTTAGAATTAGCAGGACATACTGTAAAACAAGAGTGTTTTGGCAAGCATGATGAAGAGGGGCTACTTTATCTGGCAGTTCTGTTAAAAAAAAAGATACGTTTTTGCAGCTGGATGCTTCAACTCCATTTTTTACGATGTACTGTATTAGCATTGTGAGCTGCATTCATGTTCCACCAGTTTTACAGGAAAAAAAAGGTTGCAGACGCGACACGTATATGAATAGTTACTGGGTGGACACGTGTTTCGTCGGGAGGACAAGCGCATTGATTTTATCCAACTCAGATTACGCAGCGCTTATGTAACACATTTTGTCAGGCGCGGTGCAGTCTGCCGGAGCATGTATATTATTTCACGGCTTTTGCGTGTACTGAACAGCGGAAATTCACAATTTGATTTTTCTGCCGCCATCGATCAATCCATGCACACGTTTTGTGGGCGTTTCTAAACCGTTAATTGCTACACATCAGGAGATTGACGAGGTGATGTAAAGCCCTCCTAGACGGTCAATGATATTGCCAAATAATAATTGTGCAGTATTATTGAAGTGTTTGATAGAACTGAGGTAGAACGAGAAACAAAATTATGATGACTTTCTACGTATTGGTGGTTCGACATAAGCTAAATTACTTGAAATGTGTGTCCTCCTGCATTGGGACGTCTCCCTCGCCCCTGAAATATAAAGTACAGAGCTCTTTTCCCCCACAATTTTCCAGAAGGGATATTCCGTGATTCCACGAAACCTCTCGTTTATCTAAATACAGCATTACACGACTGATCGCAGTGACACACTATTACATTTTTAGGAATTTGTATATAATTTCTGATTATTTGTTGGTTTGAAGTATCATAGTCATCTACTTAAAATAAATAATGCGTGTATAACCATTGGTTATCTGCGAAAGAATAAGTCGCTTCCTCGTATAAAATTTAGTTCTTGTGGCATGTCACTTCTCGATACTGCCTAACCCATTTAGATCAAAAATGTTAATTTAAGAGTTTTATCGCTGCCCAACCCCACCCCTCTCCCGAATAAATTTCTGCGGACGTCCATATCCCCGTCATCAAAACGCAAAATACTGTAACGAGAGACGCAGTTCCACATATTCAGCACTTATCTATTGCGATACGACACCTTGCCACTGGCAACACTTTCAAAGTTTTACAAGTTTAGTTCCACCTCAAAGTATTTGAGACAGTTATGGAAAGGTGTCATACAATAATACGTGCACTAAAGGATTATATTCAGGTATACATAAACGTAAATAAAAACATTTTTTATTCTTAACTTTGCATTACTTAATTTTTTTGTAACAATTCCTTTCGTGGCTATAAGGTACTGCTTCCTGTATTTTATGAGCAAGAGAATCATACGATACATTCTTGACATTACTGTTTTCTTACACATCTACCCTAGCATCCCACAATGGCGGCAGTCGTTTATAGATTTCGATGCACTCTGATGACAACGCTCTTTCCTCTTATTTTTGATGTGCTTTTTATCATCACCTAACATTTCGTCCTTCCATGTTTAATATTATTACGTATCCGAAAATGTTATGAATTAATATTAACCGTGTATGGGCTTCTTTAGTTCTCACCTTATTTTTTATTGTGTTATTTACCAGAATTATTCAGATTCGCAGATAACATAACCGTTTAGTGGCACATCACAACTGTGTGCCGAACCACTACTCCAACCCGGAACCTTTGCCTTTCTCGAGCAGTTGCTCACCGACTGAGCTGTGTAGATTCTGCACTACTTCCTCACCTTACAAATTCCACGGAAGCCCTCGTGCATAATCTGTGGCACTAACACTCCTGGAAGGAAGAACTAACGTATCCTTGGTAAGGATGACAGTTGAGTTTGACGGACCGTGGGTGCGTTCTGACAGAATGCCGTTCGGATCGGCCGAGTAGGCCCTAATGGTATTGAATATTTTCACATGCTGCAAAGGTGCATCTGGACTGCAAGCGGCCGCTGCCATGGAGAGGATATACAGATATTCGCAAGGAGAAATAGGGAAATGCACTCGTACTTGCAAATTAATTAAACAAAAAGCACTTACACCATATTTTAACAATCAAGGTACTGTTGGATTGCTTCTGACAAAAGCTATCAATTTATCTACTGGTACTCGGAATAGCAATACGATATTCCAGAAAGGCGAAAAACGAAGTATTATAATTACACAATTTACTTATTTTGTACGTAAGTCGCAGTGAGAAACCTGATAACACCATACAGTATGCCAAGCTAGAAGCTGGAGAGCAGTCATATTCTATAAAAAGACGTAATATATTCACAAGTATTTAGAAAATGATAAATAACATTATAAAATTTAAGTACATTAATTGTGAGAAAATGGTGGAAAAATATCTCTAATGTGAATGCTTCTACAAGAAAGACACTTGACATACATATAAATATAAAATCACCTATACGTAAATATGCTGCTGTTAATATCTTTAAAACCAGACAAACTCAACCTAATAGTAGACGTACAATCTGCCAGTTAGTCCTCTCTCTTCATTTTCAGGGCCAGGATGCCACGCCGCTTACAACTTTTGAGAAATATACTATAATTACCTTATTTCTGTTGCGTGTATTGTACTGGTAACACTCGTTGTGACGCTGATTTGCGACGTCAGAAGACAGGGATATAAATAGAAAGCTTCGAGGGATGAAGGCAGCTAGTTTTGTGAAGGCACCTAGTCAGTCTCGCGGAGGCAGTCGAGTTCGTTTTGCGAACAGTAGAAGCGGATCAGGGTCGTACAGTGAATGCCTCGGTGAAAAAGGCAAAGGTTCCGGGCACGCGCGCCGGTATGGCCCACAGTTCTCATCTGCCAGCAAGTTATCACTTCAGCTGTGTTCAACATGATTACTCCGCTATTCACGCGTAAGCGTTTGCCGAAGGGTTCATTGAATCAATTTTCATACTATTTCGAACAGAACTCGGGAGAAACGTAAATCTTCCCGTGCAATGTCTGATTACTCTTATTTCGTTAAGATGATCGTTTCTGTCTCTGTAGGCTGGCATCAAAAAAATACTTTCGGTTTCAGCGAACAAAGTAGCTAGCTGAAATTTAGTGAAATGCGCTCTCCGGAACGGATAACGCCTTTATTCTAATGACTGCCACCCTAACTGCCACATCGTTTCCTTGACACTCTTTTCCATATTTCTCAATAATATAGATCGAGGTGCCCTTCTCTGAACTTATTCGGTATCCTCCCTCAATCCTGCCTGATAAAGATCCCATACCGCACAGCACTTCAGCAGAAGGCGTGCAAACGTATAGTAGGCAGTGTCTTTAGTGAATTCGTTACATCTTCTAAGCATTCTGCTAATAAATCGCAGTCTTTGGTTCGCCTTACCCACAACATTGTCTTTGTGATCATTTCAATTTAATAAACGTGTGGCATCAAGTCACTTAGTAGTTAGCGACTATTCTTGTAAATATGGGTAGATCTGTAGTTAAGCTGGCTAGGTCTCATAAAAAGGCATGCAGCTGGTGTAGAATGACATTATTGACCACAAAGGATACATGATGCGTTACGGAATAATTTTTATCTTGAGAAATCCTAGTGGCTCAAGAGCGTTACCAGTTTTGTGTTACGTACACAACTGGTAACGCTTCCGTCCTTGTGTCTATGAGGCAACGATTTTCTTTGTGCCACCTTTGCAGCTGAAGTTCTGAAGATTTCTTGTGTAGGAATTCTTATCCCATCTAGCCAGTTTAACTACTGATATACGGATTGTTCCAATTCAGGTTGTTCGTAATTGTAATCATTATGTATCTAGGTGGACTGGCAGCCTTTAGAATTGTGCGGTTTATTGTGTCACCGAAATGTAACGGATTCTAGTACTCATGTCGAAGACTCCACATTTTCCATTGTTTAGGGTCAATTTCCAGTTTCTGCACCAAAAAATATCTTATCTAAATCATTTTGCATTTGTCATCTTCTGTTGACTTTACAAGATGGTAAACGAGAACATCGTCTGAAAACATTCTATGAGGACTCTGGACGCTCTTAGTAGCAGCAGGGACCTAGAACACATCCTTCGGAACCGACAGATGTGATTTCTGCCTTAATGGATGACTTTCCGTGAGCTGCTACGAACTGTGACCTAAGTAACAGGAATCACAAATCCAACTGAGACGATACTCCATAGGCACGCAATGTGATCAGAAGGCGCTTGTGAGGAAGTGTGTCAAAAGATTTCCAATTTGGAATCAATCTGAGGTGCTCTGTCGAGAGCACCCATTGCATCAAGAGAATAAAGAGCTTGTTGTATTTCACAACAGCGATACTTTCTGACCCGTAATCATGGTTCAATATATCGTTCACTTCTACAGTCGGTACTCTGAAGTTCTTCGATACTAATAAAATTTTCAGAGTTAGTCTCGGCCGAACCTTTGAATAAATCGGAAACTATGCCGATCACTGAACAGGTCCTATGAACAATAGTGTTGGGTTGAAGATAGGAATGGGACTATAAAACGTTTAAGGAATGTCTATAAATTAATGGTGCGATTTCATTAAATAAACGTCATTATTCAGCGGAACTGATCACTGGTGTTTGTCACACCTGTACCCGGAACAAGCAAATGTCTCTGCTTTGGAAATGTCTCCGCTTTGGAAATGTCTCCGCTTTGGAAATGTCTCCGCTTTGGAAATGTCTCCGCTTTGGAAATGTCTCCGCTTTGGAAATGTCTCCGCTTTGGAAATGTCTCCGCTTTGGAAATGTCTCCGCTTTGGAAATGTCTCCGCTTTGGAAATGTCTCCGCTTTGGAAATGTCTCCGCTTTGGAAATGTCTCCGCTTTGGAAATGTCTCCGCTTTGGAAATGTCTCTCTCAACCGTATGTAGTGCAATAAACTCAGTTTAAACTTACGTCGATACTGAAGTTGCCTAAATTAAGTTTTTTATATACAATGGGGTGACGAAGGTCATGAGTTAGCGACATGCATATATACAGATGGCGGTAGTATCGGATACAAAAGATGTAAAAGGGCAGCGCATTGGCGGTGCTGTCATTTGTAGACAAGTGAAAAGGTTACCGACATGATTATGGCCCCATGACGGGAGTTAACAGGCTTTGAACGCGGAGTGGTAGTTGAAGCTAGACCCATGAGACATCCCATTTCGGAAATCGTTAGGATATTCAATATTCCGAGATCCACACTGCCAAGAGTGTGCCGAGAATAACAAATTTCAGACATTACGTTTCACCACGGACAACGCAGTGGCCTACCGCCTTCACTTAGTGACCGAGAGCAGCAGCGTTGTCATAGGACAGTGCGGCGAAATTTGGCGCTATTGGGCTATGACAGCAAACGACCGCCGCGAGTGCTTTTGCTAACAGCAAGACATCGCCTGCGGCGCCTCTCCTGGGCTCGTTACCATACTGACTTGACGCTAGACGACTGGAAAACAGTGGACTGGTTAGATGAGGCCCAATCTCAGTTGGTAAGAGCTGATGGTAGGGCTCGAGTGTGGTGCACACCCCACGAAGCTGTGGACGCAAGTTGACAACAAGGCACTGTGCGAGGTGGTGGTGGCTCCATAATGGTGTGGGCTGTGTTTACATGGAATGGATTGGGTGCATATCACTGATTGGAAATTATTATCTTCGGCCACTTTGAGACTATTTGCAGTCGTTCATGGACTTCAATTTCAATGGAGACACTGAGCCACAGTCGTTTACCATTGGTTTGAACAACGTTCTGGACATTTCGAACAAATGGTTTCACCACCTAGCTAGTCCAACATGAATCCCATCAACATTTATGGGACAAAACTGAGAGGTCAGTTCCTGCACCGGCAACGCTTCCGCTATTATGGATGGTTATAGAGGCAGCATGGCTCAATATATATGTGGGGGAGCTCCAATGACAAACTGAGTCCGTGGCACGCCGAGTTGCTGCACTGCGATGGGCAAAAGGAGATCAGACACGAAATTAGCAGGTATCCCATAAATTCTGTCACCTCGGTATACGTAATGCACTTTTTCAGTGAGTCCCTATTTATTACAGGACTAAATAGTTTGGACGGTGCGCCAGTACCCCGAGACAACGCCGAAGAATTTATCCACGCACTCTTCTGTTCCGCCAGATTACGGTGAAGCGATAATTTAGAGAACAGTACTCGTTCAGTATTTACGAATGCTGTTTGCGAAGTCTCGAACGTAGGACAGATGTGCTGGCGGAAGCGAAGCTGGGAAGGCTGGTCGTGAGTCTTTCAGTGGGTACCTCAGTAGGGGGAGCGAGAGCCCGCTATTGGCAAAGGAGCCGGGTACGCTTGTAGGCCCGGCACGCAAATTTTTTAACCTCCCAGGAAGTTTCAGATGCACTGTAGAGTGAAAATTAATTCTGGAAAAATATTCTTGTTTCGCTATTCTTACATATTTCATTTCAGAAAATGTTAATGCGTTATTGTATCCTCATCTACAGCAGTTGTTCTGAAGCCAACTCACGGTGTGCGACTGAGGAACTTTGTATTTATATGGATATGGCAATACCGGCCATGACCTTCTTCTGTGCGGATGCCGGCCGTTGTGGCCGAGCGGTTCTAGGCGCTTCCATCCGGAACCGCGCTGTTGCTACGGTCGCAGGTTCGAATCCTGCCTCTGGCGTGGATGTGTGTGATGTCCTTAAGTTAGTTAGGTATAAGTAATTCTAAGTTCTAGGGGACTGATGAGTTCAGACGTTAAGTCCCATAGTGCTGAGAGCCATTTGAATTTCTGTGCGGATGCACACATATTACCCGAACTCTTACGGGACTTGGTAAGAATGTCTTCCACGAATAATGAGTGTTTTGGGTAGGGACACTACGAATGTAAAGTGAGAATGTGGGTCTCGCGGGAGGCGTGCGCGAGATAGTCCCTGTAGTCGCACTATCCTCTGTGCCCTCGGTGGTTCAGATGGATAGAGCGTCTGCCATGTAAGCAGGAGATCCAGGGTTCGAGTCCCGATCGGGGCACACATTTTCACCTGTCCCCGTTGATATATATAAACGCCTGTCAGCAGCTGAAGGTATTAATACATAATTCTAATTTCGAGCAACTTCGTGTACCAGTGTCACTTCCTCCCATTTTCCCATTCCATTCGCGAATGGTTCACGGGAACGATTGATTGCTAGTTAACCTCCGTGTGTGCTTAAAGCTCTCTGATTTGATCTTCATGATTTTCCCGCGAGATATACGCAGATGGAAGCTATGTATTGGTTAACTCCTCTTGGAACGTACGCTCTCGGAACTTTAACAGTAAATCACAGCGTGGTGCATAGCACCTCTCTTTGGAGCATCTGCCATTGGAGCTGGCTGAGAATCTTGGTGACACTTCCACACTTAAATGAACCTGTAACGAAACGTGCTGCTCTTCTTTGCTTCATTCCTTCTTTTTCTATCAGTCGTAATTGGCGCGGATCCCAGACTCAAAAACAATATTCAAGTATTTGTCGAAAGAGTGCTTCGTAAGCTATCCTTTGTTGATCGACTTTAGTTCCTGAGGATTCTTCCAGTGAATGTCTTTTCAGCGTCTGCTTTAGCCGCGATTTATTTTATGTGGTCGTTCCACTTCAAATAGCTCAATAACACGTATTTCTAACATATTTCGTGGAACTAACAATCGTGTGTCATACTGTTTTTCGTCTTTCCTCTATGCAGTCGCAACACGCTACATTTATGTTGGGGATCAATTGCCACTCGTTGCTCCAACGTTGATCCTCTGCATCTCTTCCTGTGTCTCTATTGTTGTGACTTCACTGATATACAACAGCATTATTATAACCATCTTCACAACGCAGACGCGCTGTAACAAATATGTATGAAAAGGCCGCGTGCAGAATCGTGGTTTGCGTGGTGGGGAGGGGGGGGAGGATACTCGATTCCTGTTTGTGCTAAGAATATGTGAGGTACAAAGTCTTTGCCTTAGCTCGGACCATCGGCCATTTCCCATTTCTATAGTCATTTGAACATCCTTCTTACTGCAGCTGTGTCACAGCATATAAATCAAAGTTTGAATGTCGAACGGGAGCTAGCATCCAGGCAAATTGTACGAATGGATTAACTTCTTTGGCGAAAGATTTTAACTGAGCTGAAATATTTACTCAGCTAATGGCATCATTTGTATGAGCCCCTTTCCGATTTTACTTACAAAAACAGACACCGTTAAATAACTCCGGACTGGAGCGAGACCGATGGTTCAAATATGGCCCGCCGATGTGTCAACTTGGTCTATGAGTTTTTAGCAGTTTGAAAAATCTTGCTTCGTTTGGATTTTACGTACGAACATGTTTTTCTGAGAGTTTTTCGAAGCGCGCTACTTCTGTGCTTTAAACTCGTTCGAATCGGTTCAGACTTTGTAGGAAGGTACATAAAATAATAAATTCAAAGGGATTTTTTTTTTCAATAGTCTTTACCCATTGCTCAATTGCGAAAGTTTGAAGTCGAGCTGAACTGAACGTGAATTGAAGGCGCGGATACGGTTTAAACTGAATAAAATAAATAAAAAATGTATTCTTACGATAAAATTGCAAACTTGCTTTCACAAACATTCGGAAAGTAAGTTACGGTTGGGCACGAAATGGAAACCACAGAGAAAATTCGATGAATCTTTGGACAGATGCGTTTGGAGTCACGTCATTCTTTTCAATTCTGAGAGCACATTGAGCACGTAAAGATGCCTAGCAAATTTTGTCTCCCGAAGATGTTTCTGCGAAGTTCTCGATGGGCAGCGTTTGATCACCCACAACATAATCCGTAACTGGTTCCACCTAAGTTTCATCTCTGCTGATACGAACCGCTAGCTTCGAAGACAAATTTTTGGTACAGTCGTTGAACTGTAGACCAGCGTAGAGAATTGACGGAAAGCACAGGTGGGAGCCCTCTATGACAAGGGTACTGAAAAGCTGATACAATGCTGCGACAAAGGTCTAAGTAGGAACGGCGACTCTTTCGAGAAGTAGTTTGAAGATGTAGCTAACTATTGCAAACAAACATTTTTGGTTTTCACAGTGGTTTCCATTTCGCGGCCAGTCGGACCTTAAATATCCCTCGTGAATAGCTTGATTTAGATTTTACGTACAAGAAGTTTTTTGTGAGTTTTTCATGCGCGCCACCTCTTCGTTTGACACTCGTGCGAATCAGTTTAAATTTTGTGAGAAGGTAATACATGTAATTAATTAAAATACATGTAATTAATGATCGTCCTGTTTTGTGAGAGCCTTATCCGTTGCCACGATATAAGCAACATGGTTCGAAAGACAATAAAAAAGACCTATAACGGGTCAGTCGTCGCCCGAGTCAACAAATATAAACATCTGTTGCCAAGCTGTATCGGTATACTGTCACAGTGTAAAAGTTGGGATCTAAAATGAATAATGCTCCTACCATAGCACAAACAAGGCAAATGAAGACTGGGTTGTTTGGGATGTAAAGGGAAGTGTCATGTCCTACGACATGACATAATGTATAATGTCACTTTACTTGATGGCGCATTATATGACATGACATTAGGACTAATATTTAGACATAAAAATCGCGAAGATGTCAAGTCGTTGTGATTTAAATGTCTTTGAAGCTGTCAGTTCAGTCGAAAAACTAGTTCCCTTCTTTTACATCCATAACACTACCCAGGACATACTCGCCTTTCTTTGTGCTATGACAGGAACATTTTCAGCGCGGCTATTATTATTATTATTATTATTATTAGTAGTAGTAGTAGTAGTAGTAGTAGTAGAAGTAGCAGTGAACAAATGATACAGGTTTTGATGTGCCAGAGCACACAGTCAGTTTTCAGCAGTTTTACACGATAAAATCGACACAGCACAATACTTAATCGATCGCCTGTCGTGCACTTAGCTTGAACATGCTTTATTTTAACAATTTCTCAACAAGTTTTAAAAAAATTCTCTAAGCACGTCCAACGTTACCAGAATGACACCATTTCAGGACGCTGGATTGGAAGCGGAGGAGCAGAATATGAACTTCACCGTCGGTGACCTCCCAGGTGTCCAGACCTCACACCTTGTAACTTATCTGTTGGATTACTTAAAAGACCGCACTTTTTCCCCCTAGTGCCTGACAATATTTAAAGTCTGCGACATCGCATTCTTGAAACTGAGTTCGATAACGAGAGACCAGCAGCATCTGTGTACCAGGAAATGAGCCACCGGTTTTGATATTTGTCATGTAACACATGTTTGTTCACATTGAATGTATAAAAATTTGAACTATTCTCTTTCCAGGAACGTTGGAATTTTGTTCCTATCTTTTGTAATTGGAAGCAATAAATGTTTGAAATCTGTTCCTTCTTTTTTAGTAGCCTTGTAATCATCCGTTACTCAACGGAGAAACTCGTATGTAACTCCTCTTTCTGGCTCCCTACATAAGGAGTCTAAGCACGCAACTGGTTTCATTCTAGAATTTTTCCTGCTATTTTACCGCCTATGACTTGCCACCCGGATGCATATCCGATGAGAATCATTCTCCTAAGAGAAGGGGACTTAATGTGTGAAGCTCAAATTCTCCATTTCATCACGGTACAACCTAGACGTTACTAACTACCCAATCAAAGACTTATTTCACTGCTTCCCTGCGCGGGTTGGGGGGGGGGGGGGGGAGTAGTCTCGATGTTTGTCAGAAGAACTGCTCGCTTATTTCGATGCACAGGTTATCAGGAATCTACAATTCATAAGATACAGTACGCTGTGCAGACAAGTGGCTTCCAAGTATGGTAACATTCCTTCGTCCTGTTAAGGCCAGACGCTGATGCTGCAAAAAAATGCTTTGTAACGGCCGATTCTGTATTGGCGTATGACGAACATTTCCAGTGTGTTGGAACCGATCCCACAGCCTAGAAATGAGCGTCTGAGGCTATTTTGACGATCCTGAATCTGAAATCAATACCTAGCTTTTTTTGGAAACTTCTGAAGATTTTCCCTTCCAAAGCAGCGCTGAAAAGACGCCTTTGTAATATTAGTTTACATATTACCTTTTCTTTACCTCACAATATATATATATATATATATATATATATATATATATATATATATATTAGTGCGATTGTGACGACTCGTATAACTGCGTAGCATTATCACTGAATCACGTGGCTATCCAAGGTATGGAGTACTCTGTTCCTATACGAGGTGTGGCTGAAGCGTCCCTTGTTCTGCGAGTCAGATTTTGTATTACATATCCGGCCCCTCCCTTCCCTCGGACTGCTTTACTTGGTACATCATTGTTGCAGCTTTTCAAGCATGTTTGAAGTCCTCCAAATGACGGCCCTTCAGATGAACAGGAGGAATTGTCCAATTGGAAACACAGGTCCTTCAGTCTGGCATTCACAACGTAGGGCGTGTGCGAAGCTACATTTTTCTGTAATGTTATTCCTTTGATTATTTAGCATTACTTTTCATCTTAATTGCCTTTTTCAGCTGCTTGAAGTAGCTGGCCCAATATTGTCCGCATATATCACATCACTAAGGTAGGTAGTCCACCAACAGAAGATCGCCTTTGTCTCAGAAAACGGACGTCAAGAATTTTTGGTAGATTGTTGGTTGTAGAACTGATTAGGTAGTGAAGACGCACTGTGCTGCCATTCATTTGACTGTTCCTTGGTTTAGGAACCTTACGTGTGGAGCAGGATTTTATCCTCAGTCACTAACACAGGGAAATGCCACTTGCAGCATCAGAATGATTCAAACATGTCTGGATGTCTCAACTTGTGCCCTCAGCTCATTATTCGTACATTTCAGCTCCAGTTTCGCTGAAAGCTCTCAAGTGTAGGATACTATGTAATGAATTTTTATGTGGATGGCTTTTCTAACGGAATTGTTTTTTCATGGTAAGGCAAATAAAAGTGGCCCCGAGAGTAGAGTTCCAGGGTACAAAGAAACACAGCAGACGAAAGGGAATACAGTACTAATTTGACCATAGCAAATGCTGAAAGTGACCACCATTCATCTCTTTGCACTTTTGAGCCCTGATCACCAAGTTGAAGAAAGCAGATAGAAGCTGGACTGCTGGTATTGCTGCAGTCTCATCCGAAATGTTCTGCTACAGTTCTTTAAGACCATGGGGTTTGTTGCCATACACCTTAGACTTCAGGGTTACACACACAATGTAATCATACACTGATAGATCAGGTGACCTGCCTGCGTGGCCAGCTAGGGCCGCGACCAGACTGACCTCTGCTAACAACTGCCAGGCGTGAAGATTGTGTAAATGTGCTTCAAGGTTCGGTCGCCTTTATGGGCAGTTGCTCCAACCTGTTGGAGTAACTGGTGGTCTTTTCCTCCTACGTTGATGCTGCTACAAATGGTATCCACTCGTCTGGAACACTTATCTGCCAGATCTTGTAATATTCTTGTGCTTTATTCTTTAAGTGCCGTTTCAGGAAGCCGCCGGCTTACCAAATTGCTTCCTTTTAAACGATAAATCCTTTGCTAACTCACATGTATAATAGGAGACAGCGTATCGCTGTCAACTAGTTTCCGAGCGAACATTTCGAAGGGAAGTACATCCACTGTAAATATGGAGTAATGTCCGTTTCAAACGGCCATTGGTAACAGAGCATAAATTTGCACATCTTCAATGTGCTAAGCAACGAAGTATCTTTGTGAATGCGTGCAGTATTGTCTGACAAATGGTGATTTTGCCACTTTTCGTATGATGAAAGATATCGAGTGCACCGACGGTCGAATCAGGCATTTAAGCAGCAGTATGTAGAGTGTGGAGTTCAGTCGAAGGTGACTCTGGGATGTGACTGGGGACGTTTTCGTACCATGATTTGGCCCACTTATTCGGGTTATCGGGTTACCATCACTATGAACCAGAACAATTATTTTATCGTTGTCGATGACCAATGTTGCCCTTCTACAACTTCGTGACGAGCATACTGCCCATAGTCCCGCCTTCCAAGATGGTGACAGCCGTCTTCAGAGGACTGCATACATACGTTCCTGGTTTGGCTGAAACTGAGGCACCCTGTCGCTCCCTGACTATCCCGCTAAATCACCCGACCTACAATCCGTAGAAAATATGTGAGAGAATTTGTAACAAAAGGGTGCAATTTTCTTTCATGAGCGGCTTCAGTTAAATGCGGCACGCGTGAAGAAACCTACAGGCCTTCTTCCTCACCGAATTGTAAGAATTATCAAGGCTAGGGGTGGCGGTGCACGATATTAGCTTGATGTCTCCTTGGGGTTCAGTGAGCTTAACTGTAAAAATATCTGATCTTAGCTGAGTCGGTAGCGTGGGACTGAGTTACAGTCCATGCCCCATTCTGTCTCATTCCACCGTGATAATTATTGCTTATTATTTTGATTACAAGTGCTAATTATGGATGTGAACGACGACGTGAGATTAAATATTTATTGAATAATTCTGTGTATGTAACTATTTTAGTGAACTTCTGTGAGCTCGAATATGCACCAGAAGAAAATGAACAGAAGCGCTTAGAGCCAACATCCTCCACTTTACACGGAGAGGCATCCATGGCCGGCCTCTGGCTGACTTTACAGGTCGGGTTTTGCATCTGGAAGCTTCTGGAACAGCGATATATTCATACTTCGATTTACTACTCAGTTTCCCGGTGAGGACATCATTTCAAGAATGGGGTCATCCGTTTATCGGAGCGGATGCAAATTGTGCGCTGCAATTTTGTATTTTAAAAGTGCTCTTCTAAGAGTTCGAGAGAAGATGTGATGGCTAGATGCATAAATAATTACGTTACCTGGTTACTTACCGATTTACATTTATTCAATGTACGAGTAGTAATTGCTCACGATTTAACAGAGGCTGTAAAGTTTCTGGGACAAGCCGTTGCTACAGGGCACTCGACGGAAGTCTCCATATCAAAGTGATTGATGAGCAAACGACGTGGCTGATACTGATATTTTGCAGCTAGTCCCTGCAAAAATCTCCAGGGAAGCTACTATTTGGTGTTACATCGCGACATATTACGCTGAGGGCAGCTGCAGCGTCGTCGTAGAATACCTTCAGCTGACGCACCGCCCTCTTGGGTTGTGCGGGATGGCTACGCGACACTGCATCTTGCCTCAGCTCACAAGTAAGTCTCCGAAATGCCAACGTCAAGTGTTAACATCTTCTTGACGGCAGTACTGAACTTACTGATGGCAGCTGGGTTGCGGTAAATAACCCTTCTGGTTTGGCTAGTCTGATGTTTGGTTACATTTTGAGAGTCGTCACTTGATGTGTAATACCCACGCAGCAGGATCATGATTAAAGAGATCGTAATGTTAATTATGTTAGTGGATTGCGAGAGGCATACAAATTCACGCCGACTGAATAGTGAAAAAGGAAGCGTGTCAGGAAAGGTATATGCTCGGCATTATATTTGGATCTGTCTGCTCTGTGCCAGGTACAAGTATAACTGGGGAAGTACTTTGCTTGAAGTGCCGTTTTAGAAAGCCACTGGCTTAGTAAATAGTTCCTTTTAAACGATAAATGATTATCATTGGCCCACCGATAAAAATCCTTTCCTAATGAAACCACTCATTTTTCCTCGACAAACAACGAGAAGGTAGGTGTTGCAGAACTCCAACTCTCAAGTCAGAGGGTTCAAATTGTGCGTTTGAAAGGGGTTCATCTGCACACTAACTATGCACCAGGAAGAAGGTGAGTGTAGTTGTCCTACTCACTTGGCCTACCTGACAGAAATAAACATGTTACAGTGAAACTTACGTAACAAGATACGAAACTTCCGTCCAGTACTACACGGTCCAGTCACAATGTGATTACCGCGTATATTCGCCATCAATGTGCAACAACCACTCACAGCCTGCGGGTGCCAGCACCTGCAGTGGACCGTATATAATGCGAGTTGGGGGTACATGGGGAACAGTGCTGTTCATGTAGTAACGCGTAAACGGAGCGATTTATCTGACTTCCGAGTGGGGATGAGCATTAGCTTTCGGGCTAAGGGTGGAAGCATTTCCGAAAAGGCTAAGTTCGGCTGAGTAAAGGCTAAGTAAAATGTTCGGGTAGCGGCGTGGTTAAAATACGGCGTGCATGGCAATATGGGCCTGTCTAAAACTGGTGGGGAGGCAACTGTGGTGCACCGAGGGCCATACGTAACAGGGGTGAACGGCAGCTGCGGGGAAATGTACGAGAGAATGGACGTGCAACTGCTGTCTAACGGCTAACCGCCCAGATCAACAAAGGGGCTACCAAAAGTGTCTGAGTTCCTCCACCACCGCTTTCTTTCCATCCTTGCCGCGTTTCACGGCTCTGACGCGGTCAGTACCGACGGTTCGATGGTTGCTGGCCGAGTTGGTTATGCTGTTATTCTTGGGCATCATTCTGAACAACGCTCTTTTCACTGCAGAGCTCGTCACCATCTCTCGCGCCCTAGAGTATATCCATTCCTGCTCAGGTGAGTCCTTCGTTATCTATAGTGACTCCCCGAGCGGTTTACGAGCTATTGACCAGTGTTTTCCTCGCTCTCGTCTGGTAATGGCTATCCGGGAGTTCCTCCAATACTCTTGCCCGTTGCCACCGATTCGTGGTCTTCGTGTGGACCCCAGGTCATGTCAGCATCCAGGGTAACGAACGGGTTGACACTGGCCAAACAGGCTGTCAGTGCACCGGCCCTAGAGATTGGCCTTTTGAAGTGTGATCTCCAGTCAGTTTTGCGGCAGAATGTACTTGGTACCACGACTGCTGAATGGCGCAACCTGCCTTCAACCAACCAACTTCGGGTCGTCAAGGAGACTACCGGTGTGTGGCGCTTCTCCTTGCGGGCCCCTCACAAGGACTCCGTTGTACTCTGCTGGCTACGCACTGGACACACCTGGCTGACGCATGGTTATTTATTGCACTGCGAGGACCCACCTCTTTGTGGCTGTGGTTCAGCATTGACGGTGATCCACATTTTGTTGGACTGTCCACTTTTAACTGCGCTCAGGCAGACGTTTGCGCTGCCTGATACGTTCTCTGCACTTTTAAAGGATGACGCTACAATGGCAGGCTTAGTTTTGAGTTTTATTCGCTCAGGGGGCTTTTATCTCTCGGTCTGAGGGTTTGTGTCTTTTTTGTGTTGAGTCTGGCCTCTGGTCTACGGTTTTAGATTGGATTTTTAGTGTCTCTCTTGGTGGTTGCCTTTTCCTTTTTTTGTTACCATGGTCGGCCAACCACTGTAACACTTTCTTTTTTTTAATTCTTTTCTGGTGTTTGTCTATGTCTTTCTTCTTCTGTGTCGTCCCTTGTCATTTCCGTTGCTTGTTTTTCTTTTCCGTTTGGGTGTCTCATTATCGTGGAAAAAGGAACCGATGGCCTTTGTAGTCTGGTCCCTTCAACCCACACAAACCAACCAACCAAACAACCAAAAGTGTCTCCTGAGTGACCAATCAGCGGACGTTTGTGTATGGACCGCCGCAGCAAGCACCTGGTTCGTGCACCGATGCTGACTGCTGTTCATCTGCCACAAAGGCCGCCATTTACACGGCAATACCGCATCTAAACGTCCATTGAGTGGCGACAGGCAGCCTTCACAGACGAGTCACGTTTTATTCTTCATGGGGCAGATGGTCATTGGCGAGTACAGCGAGAAACATATGAAAGCAAACATCCTGCAACATTCTTTGGAAGGGTCCAGTATGGATGAGAGAATATGACGGTCTGGGCAATGTTTCACAGCAATGCCTGTGTGATCTCGTCATTCTGGAAGGAACAATGGATCAACTCAAGTACGTATCTCCACCCCTCTATGCAGTTTATTTTTCCTCGTAATGATGGCATCTACCAGCAGGACAATGCAACGTGTTACACAGCTTGCAGTGTACGTGTGTGGTTCAAAGAGCACCAGAATGAGTATATCGTACTCATCTGGCCACCCAACTTCCCGGATTGAAATCCTGTAGCGAATCTGTGTGACCAACTCGATCGGGCTGTTCGTGCCAGACCTCAACCGAGAAACATGTCGCAGCTGGCCGCATCACTGGAGTCAACATGGTGCCACATCCCCGACGGCACCGTCCAGAACGTCACTGACACTCTTCCTGCACGTCCACCCTGCACAAGGTGGTTATTCAGGCTTTTGACAGGTAGTCGCATTAATGAGGCTGGAGAGCGTAATTTCATTTTTCAGTATCAAGTGGAAGGGACCAAAGCTGAGTGTTTTTTAGCATCCCCTCGTATCGTGAGACTGCTCTATAGCTAAATTTCGACAGTCATATGGAAGTTTTTCACTTCTTTTCCAGTTTTTCGTACGCTAGTGCATGTTGCAGCACGCCCGCACAAAAGGGCCGACATCAGCACCGTTACGCCGTCGGCTGCGGCCACGGTAAGAAGCGGTGGCTGCTGCCCTCATAAGCACGCAGGTGTCCGCTGCAGGCGTGAGTCCCGTACGCCAATTAGCAGCGTAATTAGCCAGAGGCGGCGCCGGCCTGCATAATGCACGGTCGCGGGGGCCGCAGCTGCTGCTCGCTGTCCACCTGTTCAGCTCCCACCCAGCCGGTGCGCGTTTCGTGGGGGGCCGCTTAGGCTACGGTCTAAGTGGCACCGAAATCGATTTTTGCATTTCAGTACGCCACTACGTGTGCGGCTACACTGTAGCCGATTCATCGTCTGAACGTACAGACTTCGGACGGCAATCGGTGAAATTCGCATCAGTTTGTTTTCCTCTGTCAAATCGACCGACATTTTTTCACATGAAATACGGACTGTGAGAAAATGTTTAGTCGAAGAAAGAGTGAATTTATGACATCCTGAGGATGACAAATATTATAATCGGGGTGTTTCAAAAAGAATTATATTATTTCGAAACACTATTTATTGATAAAAACGTACTACAAACATGGGACGAAATGCAAAATACTCACAAAGTATTACAAATGCATTGTGTGTCTATCAACAGTAGCACAAACATCTAGACGATGGCTAAATTCTTTATAGACTTTATACTATGTATGTGCTTTTACGTAAGTTATGGTGGCTGTTATTCTGTTCTTCACTTCTTCTATGTTACGAGAGAAGGGGGAGATGAACACACGCTGTTATTCTGTTCTTCACTTCTTCTATGTTACGAGAGAAGGGGGAGATGAACACACTTTCCTTCACGTATCCCCACAAGAAAAAATCGCACTGTATCATATCTGGCAACCTTGCAGGCCAAGAATGCAGAGCAGAGTCTTGTGGTCCCGTACGTCCTATCCAGGGTTGAGGCAGAGTGTCGTTGAGAAACTGACGTACGTTGTTGTGCCAGTGCCGTGGAGCTCCATCCTGTTCGAAAATGATATCAGAGTTCTCCTGAAGCTGTGGAAAAAGCCAACCGCAGCATCTGAAGACAACTTTTCCAGTCACTGTTTTTCACTGGACTTGCAGCACACGAAACGTCTTGTACTGAGTGGACGCCGTCTTACTTCCGACTGGCTGCGAACTGAGAAGACACATCGACTGACATGTAACTGAGATTTTCTAAAGCTCTGGACCACGCACATTCAAACAACACACATTCCCCTGCCGGCACGTCCCATGTTTCGTAATTATTACTGTCCAAATTCAGGTCATGTTCTTTAAACAACCTATAGATCGGAGTCTATGGGCTGAAATCGCATGTTTATTGGAAACAAGTAGGCAAATTGTCTTATCGGAAATTTTAGTCGTTAATGCTTACCGGTACAGTTAGTCTAGTGGATCTCTCTTGGGTAATGGTAGTGGGATATTACAAGTTATTACTAATATCTGCCGTTTTATGCCAGTAGCCTGATGGTTCTGTCATATGAAATGGTTTGTAAATGTGGTGTAATGGTATGTCTTTCCACTTTTCAGTGTTTTAGGTGCTCAGAGTATCTTATTCCAAACTTTGTGCTTGTCTTCAACATGTAGGCTAAATGACAGTCACTGAACGTTAACTGACGTTTGTCTTCACTACTTCAAATAAATAGAGCAAAATAAAGTGTTTACTGTCTTACTTTTCAAGGTCACCACGAATCACCTCGAGTATACAACGGAAAGTTGCTCCCTTCATGTCAAGTGCTTGACGTCCATGTTACGTCATCATTGAACTGTCTTGTAACTCACTGTTTTGATTTAGATAGCAAATGACGTAAATCTGTTGAAAATAATATGCTAATCATGGTTTGACAGTTCTACTCTCACGACGTTACATGTTTACAAAGATAATAAAGTATTATTTTCAATATATTTACTTCATTTACCATCTAATCAGAACAGTGACAGTTAAAGTACAGTTCAGTAACTACTTTACATTGACGTCACATTATACTAGACGTACGTGTCAATGACGAGAAGTGCCAAAAGTGTTATTAATAAAGATTAATTATTAAATGCAGCTATTCTGATGCATGTTCTGACACTCGTGTCATCATCTGACTGAATATTATTCTGTTTGTATAGCCACAAAAATTGACTACATTACTCGCCGCGGTAACGTTTAATGCTCCCATTGGCTACGACATTCACAGGAGAGCGCTTAGAAAATCACTGAACGCTCATTGGCTGTCGGTGACTGCGTGACGTAGGTATGCAGAATAAGCCTAAATACAACTGTCATCGTTCGTGAAGCCAACCGTAGCACCGTAGAACATAAAGAGGCTTCTCATGTCACGTATAATAATGCTCCTACGTTGGTGAATGGTAACCTTGATTCTTTGAACCCGGAGGACCTGGTTTCGGTTACTGGTGGTAGCATGAGTTTAAACTGAGACTGGCGCCAGATGACTTTCTCCAAGCTGTGAACCTCAGCTGCTTCTGTATTTATGTAGAAACATTGTGGATCGCCATTAATTTTGTAAGCTGGCGCTTGTGAAAATATACGATAACAGAACGAAAAATGTCCCGGTAGACACTGATAATTGCGAATGTGTGGCTGAGAGCTGACACTCACTCCAGTATGAAATATTGTCCTAGTTAGTACAGTTGTATTTGAAATGTACATTTTTTCAATTAAGTTCGCATTTAATTGGACTCAAATTTCACCCATGGCCTACCTCCCCTTGCACAAATTTAGGCAATGTGGTACGTGGCTGATGCGACACAGGCACGCTTTATTGCTGATATAAGACGTCCAACCCGCCTACATGGCTTAGGATGGACAGGTCAAACACAGCCTTATCTTAGTCTCGGAGGCCAAATGACCTCAATCCTCTGGACCTTCATGTCTGGAATCATCTTGAAAGTGACTTTTACAATACTCTGTTCTACTCTTGAAGTACTGGACAAGCGAATTGTGCAGCCTTCTCAACGTTTACGAGATGATCCCGGGGTGTCTGGAAGAGTCCCTAACTCACTGATGAGATGACTGCAGTGTTGCATCCAAATGAGATAATACAGGTTACACCTCCTTCAACCAGTACAAGTGTGCAGTGGACCATAACATGTGATGTTCTAAAGCAGTATCGAATTTCTTCTGAAAGTAGGCCGTGGATGAAGTCTGACACCAATAAGATAGAGAAATTTACATATTAAGTACATTTGTACAAACGAGAATAATATTTCTTACTGAAGACACGGGCGGCACCTAACCTCATACGACCCGTTTATTGGAATGTTTTTGTTCCTGTTGCATACGTTCTCACAGTAGGAGTCCGCTGCTAATTATGACACACCTCATATACGAATCGAATGGCTTGTTACTGAAATGGGACCACTCCTCAAAAATTGAAATTGTAGATTTTGTCGCTTTCGGTTTCTGGAGACATAGATGCGTTGATTGGAATTCAAACGAGAGACCATCACTGTTTTGCTGCTTGTGGAGTGCCGATTTAAATCTGCAGTGCTTTCTAATAGGGGGCAACTCCAGCGTTGTCTTGTTTTCGATATTAACTCCTAGCGATCCTGGAATTGTGCTGAAACAAACGGTGATTTTTGTCCAAAGCTATGATCAGCTATTCTTCTTATAATGTTAAAATGAGCATCACAGTGACTGAAGTTCCGAATAATGATGACAAACAAGAAAACGAGAGAAAAGTAAGTTTGTAAGTAAAAAAAATCGTAATAGTGTGCGCCTTTCTGTAGCATTAAGTTGAATACTTAGTGCCCCTAAGAGAAATCCACTTGGTCAACAATGCATGCAGAGGCCAAACTTGCAGTCACATGAGAATACTATTGTTATTGTTCTTAATAGACGATTGCAGATTTGGAAAATCCTACCACTGTTTATCTGTTGGATGGCATTCTCATCTACCATATTACGGCGACTTAGGTGTTGTGAAAAGTGTTAACGAATGTACGACTGAGTAGTTATTCCAGATGATCAGTATATGCTAGTTATCACCGAATGCATCCACCTTGATCGCTTTAAAGTTCATGCAATAAAAACAAGCGAAATAGTGGATTTTAAAATATGACAGATCCCTTTATAGAAAAACGTCTTCATCTTAGCTGAAACAATGGGAATAGGTACTAGAAAAGAGAACAAAGTGTCATTTTATACCCATTAGTTTGTTTACTATGAGCACAGTTCAGAAAAGAAGAGGCAAGTAGTTGCTAAGTCCAATATCAAAGGACTCGAAGTTCGTACCTTTACGTTAGGTGAAGTCAGGACATATTTTCCCCCGAAGAACACTAGGCTTCCTGAAACAAGCATATGACGGGAGGATTCAAATAAACAAGAACAACAAAGATGATATTGAGAAACTGTTGAAGTATATTACAGATAATACCAAGTTTTAACAATCAGTTGAAGACGTTGCCTATAAGAAACGGATGCAGAAGACTGCATAATGGTTACAATCATTTTTGTGACAGTCTTTTTATTCATTTTCGTATAAAATTTCTATAGTTTTGTGAACAAGTGGCCAGTCATTATTTGTAACTTGTTTTGTATTCATTTCAGTGGTTTAGATAAAAAAACATGTAAAAACAAGAAGTTATTTATCATTTAAATGTACTTCATACCATAATTACTTACGCAAATTTTTCTGTAGAGTAGTACACTCCCGAGAGATGTGTATGATTTACGTTATATTTATTGCATTCGAAATACTGTCATTTATCAATTAAAAGCTTTTACTGTCATGTAATTTCAAGAATTTCCTTAAAACGTAATTGCTTCCTCATTTATTGCTATAAGGAGACAGCTCCACCTACAAATATTTTTCTAACTAGGTAATGCACTGAAGGAAAAAAATGGCAACACCAAGAAGGAGTTGTGCGACATAAACTAAAGTTGGTGGACGTGTTTCTACGTCTGAAAGACGAGCGCATTCAAATTTCGCGCCAGTCGCATAAGAGTGGCGCTAGTAGCGAGGATGCAAACTAGGTTTGCTTTATATACACGCTGTAACGGTCGTGAGCGTTAGTTAACTTTCATATTGGATGTGGTGAGCTGATGTTAAGACGCCGTTATTAACGCCTCACTGAGTTTGAACGAGGTCATGTAATTGGGCTACGAGATGCTGGATGTTCCTTGTGCGATACTGCAGAGAGACCTGGCAGGAACATAGCCACTGTATGTGACTGATGGCAGCGGTAGTCACGAGAACGTACGGCGACAGAATCGGACTACGGACAACCACGTGGCACTACCGAGAGGTACGTCCATCGTGTTCGGCGTACGGTTCTGGCGCATCGTAGTACATCTGCAGCAGCAATTTCAGCAGCAGTTGGTAGTACAGTGAGACAAGGAACTGTTAGAGATCGGTTACTTCAAGGTCAGCTCCAAGCTAGACGCCCTGTAGCCTGCATCCCACTTATCTCAAACTACCACAATTTCCGTCCTCAGTGGTGATAAGCAAGAGGCTAAGTGGAAGTGTGTTGTGTTTCTTCGAAAGCTGATTCTACCTTGGTACCAGTGATGGCCGTGTGTTTGTTAGGAGGAGGCCAGTAGGGGGCCGGCATTAAACCTGTCTGGAGCACTCTCGTAGTTACCCCATGCACCAAGACTGCAAATTTTTAAGTCATTCTGGTGATTCGACCAGTTGTGCTGCCATTTATGAACAGAATTCCAGGGGGTGTTTCCCAACAGGATAACGCTCGCACGCGTTCCACTGTTGTACCCCACCATGCTCTGCTCAGTGTAGACGTGTTGACTTGGTCTGCTCGATGACCAAATCTGGCTCTATTTGAGTACATATGGGACGTCATCAGACGACAACCCCAGCATCATTCACAAACAGCATTAAGCAACCATATATTGACCGACCAAGTGCAACATGCATGGAACTCCATCCCACAAACTGACATCAGGAACCTGTACTCGCTTGCATTCAACATTCTGGCTATCAATGTACCAGCACTTCATATTTTCACTACCTTGCATTAACCTGTGATCTTGCAATGTGTTACCTACACAAATTTATTCCAGAAATTTCATTACTCTACATTATTTTTTGGTACTGCGATTTTTTCCCGTCAGTGTATTACCGTTACACATTCCAGAAAATGAATTGTTTCACATAGCAGAAATAAATTCACCATTTAAGTGTTAACTAAGGTTGTGGAATGTTTTCTCTTTCCTTGTCAGTAATTTATCGTAGTGAGTTGCCCCTTTTTAGAAATAAGCGACTCAGTTTTGCGTTTGGGCACCTCTGGCCCCCTTTTAGCTCGCGTCCCAGACGGCCGCTTGTGCCACGTGGGCCTTAAACCGGCTCTGTTCGTAGGAACTACGTGGAAATCGAAGAATGATTCGCCTACGAATTTCTCTACCAGAATTCGGAGGCATCTGCTTGTTCATTTCCAGAAACGTTGTTAATATTGACGTTAATATTAACAGCCAATACAAATTTAAGTGTATGTAAGTCTTTCCTGAAGATATCTGTCGCCAGTGTAGCTTTGTATGGAAGCGAAAAACAACTAAGACATGAAGAACATACAAGCCATAGATGTATGGCGCTTCATAAGAGTATTAGAGATTACATGAATAACAAACGAACATCTACTGCATAGATCTGGAGAGAAAAGACACTTTACCAAAAGAAAGGATAGTTTGATATTACACATCATGAGGCGTCGAGGACCCTTAAGTTTGATAATGATGGTCAGCGGCGAGGGAAAAATTTCTACTAGGATACCAACACAGTGCTACAATTAGCAGCTTCATATCAATGTAGCTTGCGGGGGTCATACAGAGATGAAGAGACGAAAAAACTTTAACTGAACAGTCTAGCATGAAGAGTTGTCCGAAACAAATTTCAGGATTGTATACAACAGCAACAACAAGAACTTTGTCATAGAAATCTTGTAATTATTAAAAAATTATTAGAGAAATACTAAAATCTACCTTTGCATTATTTCTCTTTGTAGACACCTTTAACATTTAAGCATTTATCATATAGTTTAGCGAGATAAATTCCCTCCCGCGTAACATTCTCTCGTTTCCATCAGATCACCAAAGTTAAGCGCTGTCGAGAGTGGCCAGCACTTGGATGGGCGATCATCCGGGCCGCTCGGAAGAGCGGTGTGCTGCCTACACGTCCCTCCTATCCACATCCTCAGTGAGGATGACATGGCGGTCGGATGGTCCCGATGGGCCTCTTGTGGCCTGAAGACAGAGTGTTTAATTATTTACTCACGATTACCTGCGAAGCAGTGCGAGAAATGCGAGGTTTGAGACATCGCAAAAGGACAAGTTTGCATATTTTTTTCGTCAATTTTCAGCAACGACACAGTCATCGGTATGAACATTCGTCATTACACTTTCGAGCTCTTTATGGAACAAATTTCGCGATGAATGTCAGTAGCTGAGATATTTTACCGCTGAAAACAAGATGGATTTCACATTTGGCTGTATTTTCAGTTGCACCGCCCGTTTTAGACGGCTGTTGCAGGCGACAGAAAAGAAATGTTGCTTTTTCACTATAACATCACAGAGCACACAGACCGAAGCAGGGACATCAGATACACCTGTCATCCCACTCTAAGATACCTGCCCAAACAGAGTGTCGCGCCGCAGAACAGAGCACGTGCTTCGGATTTCCAGCAGACAGTTCTGCCGAGGTAGGGATAACAGGTGCATCACAGTATGCAACAACTCTGAGCGTACTCCAAGAGTTGAAGTACGCGGGACGGTACGAATCGTCTAAATTGCACGAAGATTCACCGTTGGATTTTCTCGGTATAGAGGGAAAGGTGCCTATTATGCGATGGTTCCCTGATATGCGACACCTCGACTTTTCTCGTAGAAGGTGCTGAACTCTGGTGGAGATTTTCTTTAACAGAACTCTAGCGTGTCCGAGGACGGCACATTGACGAAGACACCTTTGCTGAGCTGGACAGAGTGCGTAGAGGCTTTTATAAATTTTATAGTGTGAAGTTTCTGTCACATCTACGCTAAGTTAATACTTGTGCATGAAAGTGAATCGATATTACTGTACACTCTTATTGTTCTTATTTGTGATGGTATTACCTATAATTATTGACAGTCAGGTTCATTTTCCAACGAACATTGTTAGCATGAACGTGATAGTATGTGCTTGATAGCGAAATTCCTAGTATGCGATATCATGTGATCCAAATATACCAAAGTGGGGGAACGC
This sequence comes from Schistocerca piceifrons, assembly GCF_021461385.2. Lineage (NCBI taxonomy): Eukaryota > Metazoa > Arthropoda > Insecta > Orthoptera > Acrididae > Schistocerca > Schistocerca piceifrons. The sequence continues at coordinate 747,211,116 of NC_060139.1, forward strand.
CTCTCACAATTTGTTATCTATAATGTACACAATAATATCATAAGACTACAATATCTTATCATTTATTATAGTAAAATAATATTTTCGTTCTTTTGTTTTATTACATTGCCATAAGTGGGGATTTACTTTGAATAGTTCTATGAGTGGAAACTTCGCAAAACTTACCAACCATTCTATTAGGGTGGTATTTTGTTCATAAGAATCAGCTCACAGTAATCATAAAAAAATAATGTAAAAAGTAAAATCAGAAAAGTTGAAGTGTTCTGAGGGCCATTTTTGATAGGTTGTGTGGGATTTATGGAGCCTTCCAAAAACTGCTGTGCCAGAAAGGTGGAAAAACCAAGATCGGATTGTAGCTCGATTATTAATAGTCAGATTATTTGGAAGCACCTGTGAATACCTTCAGAAAAATAGGTCTCATCCCTTGCAAACAGAAACATCTTTAGGGAGTATGATTTTTCTAATCATCTCTACACCAATCCTCCTCAGGAAAGTGATACCGAGAATGAAACTATAATAAAAAGGTCAAGCGATTATAAGAAATTAAACGGAAGGAATCATCAGTCGAAGCTAAGAATGTTGTTGTTGTGGTCTTCAGTCCTGAGACTGGTTTGATGCAGCTCTCCATGCTACTCTATCCTGTGCAAGCTTCTTCATCTCCCAGTACCTACTGCAGCCTACATCCTTCTGAATCTGCTTAGTGTATTCATCTCTTTGTCTCCCTCTACGATTTTTACTCTCCACGCTGCCCTCCAATGCTAAATTTGTGATCCCTTGATCCCTCAGAACATGTCCTCCCAACCAGTCCCTTCTTCTAGTGAAGTTGTGCCACAAACTCCTCTTCTCCCCAATCCTATTCAATACCTCCTCATTAGTTATGTGATCTACCCATCTAATCTTCACCATTCTTCTGTAGCACCACATTTCGAAAGCTTCTATTCTCTTCCTGTCCAAACTATTTATCGTCCATGTTTCACTTCCATACGTGGCTACACTCCATAAAAATACTTTCGGAAACTACTTCCTGCCACTTAAATCTATACTCGATGTTAACAAATTTCTCTTCTTCAAAAACGATTTCCTTGCCCTTGCCAGTCTACAATTTACATCTTCTCTACTTCGACCATCATCAGTTATTTTGCTCCCCATATAACAAAACTCTTTCACTACTTTAAGTGTCTCATTTCCTAATTTAATTCCCTCAGCATCACCTGACTTAATTCGACTACATTCCATTATACTCGTTTTGCTTTTGTTGATGTTCATCTTATATCCTCCTTTCAAGACACTGTCCATTCCGTTCAACTGCTCTTCCAAGTCCTTTGCTGTCTCTGACAGAATTACAATGTCATCGGCGAACCTCAAAGTTTTTATTTCTTCTCCATGGATTTTAATACCTGCTCCGATTTTTCATTTGTTTCCTTTACTGCTTGCTCAATATACAGATTGAATAACATTGGGGAGAGGCTACAACTCTGTCTCACTCCCTTCCCGACCACTGCTTCCCTTTCATGTCCCTCAACTCTTATAACTGCCATCTGCTTTCTGTACAAATTGTAAATAGCCTTTCGCTCCCTGTATTTTACCCCTGCCACCTTCAGAATTTGGAAGTGAGTGTTCCAGTCAACATTGTCAAAAGCTTTCTCTAAGTCTACAAATGCTAGAAACGTAGGTTTCCCATTGCTTAATCTTTCTTCTAAGATAAGTCGTAGTGTCAGTATTGCCTCACGTGTTCCAGTATTTCTACGGAATCAAAACTGATGTTCCCCGAGGTCGGCTTCTACCAGTTTGTCCATTCGACTGTAAAGAATTCGTGTTAGTATTTTGCAGCTGTGACTTATTAAACTGATAGTTCGGTAATTTTCACATCTGTCAACACCTGCTTTCTTGGGGATTGGAATTATTATATTCTTCTTGAAGTCTGAGGGTATTTCGCCTGTCTCATACATCTTGCCCACCAGATGGTAGAGTTTTGTCAGGACTGGCTCTCCCAAGGCCGTCAGTAGCTCTAATGGAATGTTGTCTACTCTGGAAGCCTTGTTTCGGCTCAGGTCTTTCAGTGCTCTGTCAAACTCTTCAGACAGTATCGTATCTCCCATTTCATCTTCATCTACATCCTCTTCCATTTCTATAATATTGTCCTCAAGTACATCGCCCTTGTATAGACCCTCTATATACTCCTTCCATCTTTCTGCTTTCCCTTCTTTTCTTAGAACTGGGTTTCCTTCTGAGCTCTTGATATTCATACAAGTGGTTCTCTTTTCTCCAAAGGTCTCTTTAATTTTCCTGTAGGCAGTATCTATCTTATCCCTCGTGAGACAAGCTTGTACCTCCTTACATTTGTCCACTAGCCATCCCTGCTTAGCCATTTTGCACTTCCTGTCGATCTAATTTTTGAGACGTTTGTATTCCTTTTTGCCTGCTTCATTTACTGCATTTTTGTATTTTCTCCTTTCATCAATTAAATTCAGTATCTCTTCTGTTACCCAAGGATTTCTACTAGCCCTCGACTTTTTACCTACTTGATCCTCTGCTGGCTTCACTACTTCATCCCTCAGAGCTACCCATTCATCTTCTACTGTACTTCTTTCGCCCATTACTGTCAATTGTTCCCTTATGCTCTCCCTGAAACACTGTACAACCTCTGGCTTAGTCAGTTTATCCATGTCCCATCTCCTTAAATTCCCACCTTTTTGCAGTTTCTTCAGTTTTAATCTACAGGTCATAACCAATAGATTGTGGTCAGAGTCCACATCTGCCCCTGGAAATGTCTTACAATTTAAAACCTGGTTCCTAAATCTCTGTCTTACCATTATATAATCTATCTGATACCTTTTAGTATCTCCGGGATTTTTCCATGTATACAACCTTCTTTTGTGATTCTTGAACCAAGTGTTAGCTATGATTAAGTTATGCTCTGTGCAAAATTCTACCAGACGGCCTCTTCTTTCATTTCTTAGCCCCAATCCATATTCATATTCACCTACTATGTTTCCTTCTCCCCCTGTTCCTACACTCGAATTCCAGTCACCCATGACTATTAAATTTTCATCTCCCTTCACTATCTGAATAATTTCTTTTATCTCATCATACATTTCATCAATTTCTTTATCATCTGCAGAGCTAGTTGGCATATAAACTTGTACTACTGCAGTAGGCGTGGGCTTCGTTACTATCTTGGCCACAATAATGCGTCCACTATGCTGTTTGTAGTAGCTTACCCGCACGCCTATTTTTTAAGTCATTATTAAACCTATTCCTGCATTACCTCTGTTTGATTTTGTATTTATAACCCTGTATTCACCTGACGAAAAGTCTTGTTCCTCCTGCCACCGAACTTCATTAATTCCCACTATATCTAACTTTAACCTATCCATTTCCCATTTTAAATTTTCTAACCTACCTGCCCGATTAAGGGATCTGACATTCCACGCTCCGATCCGTAGAACGCCAGTTCAGAAGCTAAGAATAAAGCAGCCAAAAAACTATTCGGGAAGAAGAGTGGAAAATCTTCAGAACGCAAAGCAGAAGTATCATGAAGTGATTCTGCAGCCGATGCCTATCTTGATGGGAGTGGTGATTGGAACAGCAGTGATGACGATAATGCACAGTGCCTATTCTGTACAAGGCGCTTTTCTGACAACACATACGGGGAAGAAGGGGCGTAGTGCACGAAATGTTATCGCTGAGCCCATGAAGATTGTGGTGTCCAAGAAGACAATTTTATATGCCCACAGTATCGTAAAAATAAACATAAGTAGTGCGAAATGTGTGAAAGATAACAGAAATTAATGAAGACGTAAGAGGTGTATGTTCATACACTCCTGGAAATGGAAAAAAGAACACATTGACACCGGTGTGTCAGACCCACCATACTTGCTCCGGACACTGCGAGAGGGCTGTTCAAGCAATGATCACACGCACGGCACAGCGGACACACCAGGAACCGCGGTGTTGGCCGTCGAATGGCGCTAGCTGCGCAGCATTTGTGCACCGCCGCCGTCAGTGTCAGCCAGTTTGCCGTGGCATACGGAGCTCCATCGCAGTCTTTAACACTGGTAGCATGCCGCGACAGCGTGGACGTGAACCGTATGTGCAGTTGACGGACTTTGAGAGAGGGCGTATAGTGGGCATGCGGGAGGCCAGGTGGACGTACCGCCGAATTGCTCAACACGTGGGGCGTGAGGTCTCCACAGTACATCGATGTTGTCGCCAGTGGTCGGCGGAAGGTGCACGTGCCCGTCGACCTGGGACCGGACCGCAGCGACGCACGGATGCACGCCAAGACTGTAGGATCCTACGCAGTGCCGTAGGGGACCGCACCGCCACTTCCCAGCAAATTAGGGACACTGTTGCTCCTGGGGTATCGGCGAGGACCATTCGCAACCGTCTCCATGAAGCTGGGCTACGGTCCCGCACACCGTTAGGCCGTCTTCCGCTCACGCCCCAACATCGTGCAGCCCGCCTCCAGTGGTGTCGCGACAGGCGTGAATGGAGGGACGAATGGAGACGTGTCGTCTTCAGCGATGAGAGTCGCTTCCGCCTTGGTGCCAATGATGGTCGTATGCGTGTTTGGCGCCGTGCAGGTGAGCACCACAATCAGGACTGCATACGACCGAGGCACACAGGGCCAACACCCGGCATCATGGTGTGAGGAGCGATCTCCTACACTGGCCGTACACCACTGGTGATCATCGAGGGGACACTGAATAGCGCACGGTACATCCAAACCGTCATCGAACCCATCGTTCTACCATTCCTAGACCGGCAAGGGAACTTGCTGTTCCAACAGGACAATGCACGTCCGCATGTATCCCGTGCCACCCAACGTGCTCTAGAAGGTGTAAGTCAACTACCCTGGTCAGCAAGATCTCCGGATCTGTCCCCCATTGAGCATGTTTGGGACTGGATGAAGTGTCGTCTCATGCGGTCTGCACGTCCAGCACGAACGCTGGTCCAACTGAGGCACCAGGTGGAAATGGCATGGCAAGCCGTTCCACAGGACTACATCCAGCATCTCTACGATCGTCTCCATGGGAGAATAGCAGCCTGCATTGCTGCTAAAGGTGGATATACACTGTACTAGTGCCGACATTGTGCATGCTCTGTTGCCTGTGTCTATGTGCCTGTGGTTCTGTCAGTGTGATCATGTGATGTATCTGACCCCAGGAATGTGTCAATAAAGTTTCCCCTTCCTGGGACTATGAATTCATGGTGTTCTTATTTCAATTTCCAGGAGTGTATGTCACATATTCAGTAATTAAAAAAAAAGAGGTTACCTTCTTATATAAGGAAGCCTTTATTCCACTTCTATAAAATGTGTTGTTAGTGAAGATTTAATAATTGTATTGAAAGTTTGTTAATTATTTCAAATATGATAAATGTACGATAAAGTTAAATAGTTTGAGATATCACCATCATGATGAAAAATATAATTGCATTTACGTTTTCGTATTTTAAGAGTGTGTCTCACATTAGGCACCTTTTGTTTATGGACCAAATGCAGTCTCGCGTCCAACCGTAATGAAATAGTGCAAACAATTTGACCAAAGCCGCACAGACACGGGTGACGCTGATCAGGAAGCCCATTTCTTGCACCATGCGATTTCCGTATTTTCGGCAAGTTGATAGAAGATGTGGAGGGAAAGAGATTTTCCAACGATGAGGATGTTCATACAGTAGTTCTCGAATGCCCGCTTGACCAAGAAGCGGATTTCTGTCGTCGAGGATATCAACTATTGGCAGAACGCTCGGACCGTTGTTTACACAGGCTTAATGACTACGTCGTATATACTGTGTGTGTGTGAGAGGGGGGGGGGGGGTGGCGGCGCTTTGAAGTGTACTTCAGCATTCAGTAAAAGCTACTTGCCCTGCCTTAATAATTTGTAACTTACTCTTTGAAGCCCCTGCTGATGCAGAGTAAGTGTTTAACGAAACCAAAGAGCTTAGGTCGTCTGTCACCTGTTCAGTACCTCCCCCCCTCCCCCAACGTTCCCCCGGCACAGAAGCAATGTACTCAATCTGTCTGCATAGAGAGGAAATTCTCTGTAAGCGTGAGAAAGTGTTCTAAATGTTAGCGTAGCGTGTATCTGAGGCGGAACGTGGAAACGAGCCCGGTGTGCCACAATGGGGTGTGGGAAACTGCCTGAAAAACCGCATCAAAGCTGCCTGACTCACCAACCCATCGCCCACTCATCCACCTGGCGGATTCGATTAGGGATCGGTACACATCCTCGTCCCTGGATCTGTGACATTAGCACGCACGACTACCCTAGCGGGCTAAGTCACCTTTTACTATGGGGGGCAGTACGTTGACCGTTCCATTTGCCTAATACATCCAGTGCTACAAGAAAATGAAGGCTACTTGCTGAAAAACCCTCCTATAATTCGCGGTGTTGTTCCCACGAACATTAGTGTACTTTCTATTTCTTTATTGTTGCTGGATGACAAATTCATAAAACGAGCTCCTATCCTGCTACTGCTCATATCCTAACATTTTGTTGATATTACGCATGTACTTTGGAGTCCACACATCGCACAGTCGAAATTGCAAACTGTCGCCTTGGGCAATGTTTTAACAGAATCTTTACACTGCAACATTCCTTCAATAGCTGAAATAGGTTGTCTCGTTAAATGATCCACCGGATGCTTGTGAAACGGGAATGCCGCGAGATCCCGTCCTCTACTCAGTTAATAGGCAGATATGGTATTCCAAACACTTCTCTGTCTTTGTGTTAATATGGCATTTAAATAAGGCACACTACACAAATTTAAAATAATCACCTGATGAATTGTTACATTAGTCTCCTATAATAAATTTCAGACAGAATATAGTACCTGTTGAGGTGAACGATTCGTCCGCTCACCAGTATGGCAGGAAAAAGACTGTTTTATTTCCCTCCGTAAGGTAGTCTGGAACTTGTGAAGGCGGAACAGCGCTGATCAGTGATCCCTGAATGATAATTCTGTCAAAGTGCTTCATTTGCAAGCTTCTAGCCCTACGTAAACAATGCCGTCGCATGAATGTAATCACGAACTGAATGGGACAACTTCTGTTCCCGTTGGAGCAATGTGCATTCGACTGATGTCATACTGTTTTCGGTAATCCGTACGGACGCGGAAGAGGCTTACATGCTACCGCACCCTTGTAACGACCAGAACGGAAATAACATACGATCTGTGCCAGAGGACATCTTCCGTGTTAGCTGTCATCTGGGTGCCCTTGCAAACATATGTGGGAACCGCTGGTGCTACATGTTAATGAAAGCGTAAACACTGCGCATATTTTATGCGTAAACGCATCTGGTTCCATTAGCGGACGCCACCCCAGAGCCCCGCCTGAAAAACTGAAGCATATATCACCCTCGGCCCACCCGTGACGTGGCTGTGTTGTGCTGGCCAGTTGTGTCTGTATGTGTTGAGTGAGGAAACGCTCGCTGAAAATTATGAATAATTCATTTTAACGCAGTGGGGCAAAGTGGCAACTCCTTTTCAGCACAATGCAGTGTACCAATACACAGAGCGATACTTGCGTGGCGGCGTTGACGAATGGCCAGCCCGGAACAAGTGTACCAAACGTGGCGCCCCCAGTGTGACAGGGGTTTCACTTAGGCAATACACGGCAAACGGCAATTCCCCTTATGGAGTACCTCTGTTTTATTTGCCATGATTTAACATAAATGCTACTCTGGGACAAATTTACTGCCTCTTTATTTTTTAGAGAGGAACGTCTTTATCCTGGGGTAACGGATACCTATAGTGCTGCGCTGCCGCTATTAATGCTACTCCAATGGGGAAATCACGATGTACGGCAATCATTTATTCGTCACAGGGTCGCGAAATTGTCTAAGGTATGTACGATGCACGGGAACGTGTACAAAAGAAACTTTAAGTTAAATGGCACACGAACACGTGGGGTGAAGTCCCATTCACCCAGGATTTATTTGAATATATGAATCAACAATGTAGCTGAGATTCCATTTACGGTTTGTAATGACTATCCTATAATGTGCATCAGTTTACCAGTATGTTTCCTGAAGGGCTCGTATGTTATCGTCGCCACCGGAGACCTACAAGTGAAATTGCCTCTTCACACGCAATACAGTTTTCGTCCATTTTCCAAAGAAATACCTTAGAACGAAATAAAAGCTGCAGGCTCATAACTGAACTGAACTTGACTGTGTCAAGATGAATGTGCTTGCTTTGTATCACGTTAAGGTATTCGAGTCGTAAGCACTCCATGTTTCTTGCTGCTAGAAACCTAGGAACACCTCCAGCATAACTTACCTCCTTGACGACTGGAGCCAAAGTGTCACAAGCACTTGCCAAAGTTCTCTCTTCCCCTCCACTCAGTGAACTTTTCTATTTCTGCTAAGCTACACAGATTGTTACAGATTGGGGGACTTATTGCTTGGTTTCCCCGCAAACGTGTAGTGGTAGGCAGACACCAGCTTTCTTATTGGTCCATAGGATCACGCCATCCATGCGGTGCGCGCTAATACTTGCGTAGCGGGTGATTCTTCCTGTAATCGAACCCCAGTGGTCCTGGTACAGAAAACTCGATTCCAGATCGTTGCAAGCATTGCGATTATATGAAAGGTTTCTGTAAACAAATGTGTACATTTCACTACAAATCAAAACTAAGTCCATTTCACTACTGTCGCTACAATACGCTTGGGAAAGTAGCAGTCACCATGCTTCTGTCAGATGTGTGTCTATCCATTTGAGTATCACTTCATGAACCCTCAATCACTGTATGTGTGCTAGTGACGCCCCCTCCTCTCCCCCTCCCCCGTTCCCACTTCCACCATGCTAGGTCATAAGTGGCGGGTTTGTGATGGGATAGGGAAGAGGTTGTGAGAAGCGGTTTCTATACTCGAGTATTTGCTTAAAGGGCCGTCACAGGCTCAATATTTTCAGCCGCGTACTAAGTACTGCGCAATAACATTGTCTGTCTGAGATCGACATTGACAGCTTGATCAACATATTGAAGAAGAGTGCAGAAATTTAATAAATATCGATTCTGTCTGAGGTAAATTCATTTCACTGTGAATGAATTTCTGCAAGATGTCGAAAAAAGTAAAAAGGTAGTAGATCAGGTATGAGCTGAAAGATTATGTATATAAGGGGCAGCCAGGGATTTGACTCCTAAGCCGTGCCCCAAGAAGAGTGCCATAGTGCTCAGCCTAGGTGCACACTTCCCCAACATCCACAGAATGTTGGCTGAGCGTCAAGAGGGGGAAACTGTGTACACGGCGAATTTAAGTGGCAACGCAGTCGCACTGCATACATCATTTTATATTTCACATTTCTCAACAACATAATAACAAACAAAACAAATTTTCATTATTATTTAATTAATTTTCGAGCACTGAAGATTCTATTTTCATCTGGGACAACTGTCGGTATATTGACAGATGTGGACAATTTTACAGTTTCGCACTCAAGTTGCAACGTAATCGTTACTTATTTACCTTCGTAATCGAAAAAAGGTCTTTAACATATATACGTTGATGGCAATATTGTGGCACTTATGCAACCTCATTATGGAGACGTTGAAACTCTGAGTGAGAAAAGCAATGAAGATGTCCTGGACAAGTTTAAGTTAGAGGGATTTGTCTTTAAAACGGGAATTACGTTGCAGATCAGTCACGTCTGCAGATGGAATGAAGTACTTTCAGCCTAAATGGGAAACAGACTCGAAAGCAGATTTAACACTACCCCAGTGTCCTCAAAGTTCAGAAAACTCTCCTTGTAATTATTTCAAGGTCACAATGAATTCTTCAAAACTCGCGTTTTATTTATTGTCCGTGAATGTAGAGAACTGGACTGTGTTAGTCAGAGTTTTTCCCGTCTACAAGGCGATTCTCTTTTTAAATGCATTCCAATAAAAACAGAAATAAGTTTTTTCACACCTGGCAACGTTTTACTGTGGGCAGTGTGTAGTCAAGTCCACTTAACACTTTGCCGTCCACACGTCTCGTACAAATTTATTCGCTTGGCGCCAGCAGCGCTAATTCGGATTACTTGGCTTGTCGCCAGCCGTTCTTGACATTATCGGGAGATTATAAATTGTTACGTTTTACTAATCTCATCGTTAGTTCTCAACCCTGTTCCCCTACTTTGATGAAATTTCAAAGATATGAATAAATACAAAATTGATTTGTTTCATATAGTTGTGTATTTGCATTGTCTTTGGTACTTAATATTTCTCTTCCATGTGAAATGCAGCAAGACAGTCTCAAAGATGTAACGCAGCTCCACAACACTTGCACATTAAGTTTATTGTTCTTTTTTTTGTTTTTGTAACATACATGGTAGTTTCTTCGTTTTCGTTTATTAGTTTCGGAAATACGTAGGCCTATTCGTTGGTGTTGCTTTACGTGACCGGAAAGTCTGTCAACCGGATCATGATCAGACATACGCGATGTAGTGGCAACCTCCAAGTTTTGCTCTGCACATTCATTGTAAATAATCGTAACATCTCTTTCGTCTGCCTTGATGAAAGATCACAAGTACGTAAAAAAAAACCTTGTTGACGTGTGTAACTTATTGTTACCTTAACAAAACACCAACAGAATGCAAAAGATACTGAAGTCCTGTCTCCGGCCACTGCGCGATACTATGCACACGACACCACTGTGGTGTCGCCGGCCTTTAATCGCTATTTCGCGCACGACACTACTGTGGTGTCGCCAGACGGCAGACAGTTAAAATGCGTGGTCTGCAATCCATTCTGGATACTCTCATTTTCGTTCCTGTACTCGTTTTCCCTTTGTAAATTTAACAATGGCAGCTATTAAATCGAGAAATTTCTCCATTCATGCTCCTTGACTTCACTAACGTACTTCGCAGTAATATGCAAAGCTCAGTTCCATTGAATGTTGTGATGGTGAAATAATGCGAGCGACTTCAGAAATTTTACTATTCGTACCATCAATTTATTCACGTGCTTCATGCCTGAAAATTTAGAACAAAATGCTTCTTCATATACTAAATAATGACTACCATCTAGCGATTACTGTGATTTTTTGCTCTTTCGTTGTGAACTAAATCTTCGAATTCTGTCTGCACGTTATTGCAAAGTTCTTTTGTAGCAAATCTGTGCTGAGAATATCGAGAATCCTCATCCCTCTCTCCTGTCATTCCGATTCATTTTTAATACACGTGACGGCACATTGCTACACAGCCTGTATTTGTGCAAATAGCCACTGGATCTGTGAACGTCCTTTATAAAACAAAAAATAATGAAGGCTAAACAACGTTGACACCATGATTTTTAGGAACTAAAGAGAGTTGTGCCGACTGAAGAATGCCACACCGCAGTATTGAATGAAATGTCGCACTGTACTGGCTACCTCCGAGAAGAACCCATTGGCACGCCATTGCTAGTCCCTATGTGTATGAAAGTACGATGCGGTACTTCGAGAAATGAAATTCTCGATTGACCAGGGAACCTCAGTGGCCTCATTGTTCACGACAGCAGAGGAAATTGAAAATCACAGTGTCATGACAGCACGCAAAAATGTCTATTTGACTTTTAGCAGAACAGCTGTCCACTCAGCACACAAGGTCCTCTTGCAGCAGATGTCACAGCACAGAAGTAGTCATGTAAGCTTTCAAGTCAGTTATCAGTAAATGATTGTTTCATTTCGTTTGTAACAGTTGTTACATTAGATAACTGTATAAAAACATCATACATAGACATTACATTACAGGGTTCACTTGTTTAATTTGTAATCAGTTGTTATGGTTTACGAATCTGTGGTGCTGCGAATTAGCACTCATAAACAGAAATGTCCGCAGGAAGGTTTCCAGACATGTTTCGCCCGTTCTTCTTGTCTTTTGCAGGGCAAACAATCCTATTGCAATATATGTGTATTCCACATCATCGAACACCGAAATGTTCGCTGTAAAAGTAGTGTTCTAACTGACACCTCCCGGACATAGGCATTGCTCTGTACTATTGTACCGTTCTCGACCTCACAATTCCGCGCCGTATATTGACACACAATTACCTCCCAGTAATACTAGGACTGTGAGGCCCTCTTCTCTTGAGCCGTCTTACGTGCTGACCACTGCTGGCGCACTTTTCGTTTTGCTGCGGACGCTGGATTCCACGTCGAACTTAGCTGACTATCTTCGTTACTAATGATGAGGCTCTCGTGGATATTTATTTCTAAGCAGTCCTTTGTAATCCTTCTCCAATAGCCACTTTTCCAGCACAACAAATTATGTCCTTAAAATCAAAGGAGTTTATTTCCCCCGGGCTCTTCCACTGCTGATTTCTCTTCGTGTCCCAGACGTACACACCTAATGTGTTCCTCGATGCTTTTTGCGATACAGCGGTGCATCTGTCCAGTATCCTGGCGGCCACAGTTACATGGAATGCTGTATAGCATGGTTCAGTAGGTCCTTTCCAGAACGAAAAATACCTTTTATATTTGGCGTTGGTCGGAAGACGGTTTTGATGTTACATTTTCCAGGCATCCTCGTGATATGGTTTAGAGTGGCTCTACATACGGAGGAAAAGTGAGTCTCTTGTCTCATTTCCAGTCCATTGAAACTCATCTTTCTTCTTTTAATCTGATTCATTGACTACTGCCGTTTAGCGGTTTATTATTTTGGTATGACAACAAATGTTGGGATACATGTTTCGGGCTAGTTTACTTTTATGACTTAGTTACATGTCACCTGACGAAGTGGTTTTCAGTGCCATCAAATCGGCTGTAACATGATAAGATGAGCAAACACAGCTGAAGCGGCTTCTTAATCATCAAGATTACTCTGTAAGTAGCTAATGGACCGTGAAACTAATTAAGGTGAAATTTTTCTCAAACCAATCGTCACTGGAGATGACGAGCGGGTTTATCGTTTTCAACCAGAGAGCAAACGTCAGAGCATGGAATGGAAACACTCGGAACTCCAGCCAAAAAGAAATTCAAGAGTTAGTCTCTACAGGAAAATTGTTCTCACAATGTTAGTTCTCCAATGTTGGAACAGCACCTAGAAAAGGATCAACAGTAAACTTCCAACGATAGAATGATATGCCTTGCGACGAGCTGAGGGCTCCAGTTTGAAAAACGCCGAGATGTATTGACGAATAGCATTCATTTCTCGCTTGACAACGCGCATCCGCATTTCACCACCTACACCGTTCATTCTCGACAATATGCATTTTAGGGTGCTGGAACATACTCTCTGAGGAAGAGTGCTAATGCCAGAGCCTTCTTGGATTTTCAGTTGAGGGAGCATGTTTGGAAGCAACGTATTGAGGAGGTTCCCTCTGTCACCTACAGGCTAAACAGTGTGATCAGGTGCCCCTGCCGATGGGTTTTATGCAACCTACAGTTTTTTCACAAACCAGGCGCTATATTTTCATATTCTCTCGCTCACTGCTCGCAATCTGTGCTACAGAAAAAAAACTGAACAGGACTTTTTCGTAGGAGAATTTATGTACTTAAATTTTTTACTGGAATATGTTTTCGCTAGAGGCCATAGGTTTTAGAGGTATTCAGGAAAAACATATAAAACTGACTTTCAAATGAACCTTCACCCTCACACTCGTCTCTCACCGCTCACAATTTCTAGTATGTTGTCCGTGGCATTCCCTTCTACCACTGTACAAAAATTTTCGACTTCATGAAATATTTACGATATTCGACCTGTTTTAGTCTGTAGTGATTGCACTACTTTGGCTATTTCGTTAACATTATGAATTTGAACGTGCCTGTGATCGTAATGAAAGGAACATACTTTTGTAAACTTGACACAACATTCGATCCAACCTCAATCCTTACAAGGGGAGTAGTTTCATAGTCAGAATGTCTGACAAGTACAACGATGTAATTGTTCATTTTATGCTGCTAAAATTCAGAAAATTTGCACAAACGTCAGTTTTACGATTTGTAAGTTCTCAACTCAGCCAGTGGCGCAGTAAGCCCAGTCAATGAATACCAAAAAAGGTAGAACGTGGGAAATAATTCATGCAGTCGCAAACTTTTGTTCATTGGTAGGAAGGAGTGCTTTGAGGAAGATACGAAAAGTCCTGACCGGTAGTGGCAGAGTATGTGAATGGGGAGTGCTTTTGAAGGTCGCTTTTGTTCGTTTTGCTTGAATAACTCGAGAATTACTACCTCTAGTCAAAATGTATCCCAGTTGAAAATTTAACTACATTAAATTTCCTACAAGACCCCACAATCCCATAAGTGGTCTTCTGTGAACAGCGGAAAGTCTGAAAGACGGCTCGGCGGCCATCGTGATGGTACACGTACGCGCCATTGGCTGTAACACACACTCCTTTGAGTTCTTTAATTGATGAACAAACCCGAACGAGCCAGTGTTTCAAAACTGGTTCAAATGGCTCTAAGCACTATGGGATTTAACATCTGAGCTCATCAGTCCCCTAGTGTTGTTGTTGTTGTTGTTGTGGTGGTCTTCAGTCCTGAGACTGGTTTGATGCAGCTCTCCATGCTACTCTATCCTGCGCAAGCTTCATCATCTCCCAGTACCTACTGCAGCCTACATCCTTCTGAATCTGCTTAGTGTATTCATCTCTTGGTCTCCCTCTGCAATTTTTACCCTCCACGCTGCCCTCAAATACTAAATTGGTGATCCCTTGATGCCTCAGAACATGTCCTACCAACCGATCCCTTCTACTAGTCAAGTTGTGCCACAAACTCCTCTTCTCCCCAATTCTATTCAATACCTCCTCATTAGTTATGTGATCTACCCATCTAATCTTCAGCATTCTTCTGTAGCACCACATTTCGAAAACTTCTATTCTCTTCTTGTCTAAACTATTTATTGTCCATGTTTCACTTCCATACATGGCTACACTCCATACGAATACTTTCACAAACGACTTCCTGACACTTAAATCAATACTCGATGTTAACAAATTTCTCTCCTTCACAAACGCTTTCCTTGCCCTTGCCAGTCTACATTTTATATCCTCTCTACTTCGACCATCATCAATTATTTTGCTCCCCAAATAGCAAAACTCCTTCACTACTTTAATTGTCTCATTTCCTAATCTAATTCCCTCAGCATCACCTGACTTAATTCGACTACATTCCATTATCCTCGTTTTGCTTTTGTTGATGTTCATCTTATACCCTCCTTTCAAGACACTGTCCATTCTGTTCAACTGCTCTTCCAAGTCCTTTGCTATCTCTTCTCCATGGATTTTAACGCCTACTCCGAATTTTTTTTTGTTTCCTTTACCGCTTGCTCAATATATAGATTGAATAGCATCGGGGAGAGGCTACAACCTTGTCTCACTCCCTTCCCAACCACTGCTTCCCTTTCATGTCCCTCAACTCTTATAACTGCTCAAATGGCTCTGAGCACTATGGAACTCAACTGCTGTGGTCATTAGTTCCCTAGAACTTAGAACTACTTAAACCTAACTAACCTAAGGACATCACACACATCCATGCCCGAGGCAGGATTCGAACCTGCGACCGTAGCAGTCGCACGGCTCCTGACTGCGCGCCTAGAACCGCGAGACCACCGCGGCCGGCTCTTATAACTGCCATCTGCTTTCTATACAAATTGTAAATAGCCTTTCGCTCCCTGTATTTTACCCCTGCCACCTTCAGAATTTAAAAGAGAGTATTCCAGTCAACATTATCAAGACTTTTTCTAAGTCTACAAATGGTAGAAACGTAGGTTTGCTTTTCCTTAATCTTTCTTCTTAGATAAGTCGTAGTGTCAGTATTGCCTCACGTGTTCCAATATTTCTACGGAATCCAAACTGATCTTCCCCGAGGTCGGCTTCTACCAGTTTTTCCATTCGTCTGTAAAGAATTCGTGTTAGTATTTTGCAGCTGTGACTTATTAAACTGATAGTTCGGTAATTTTCACATCTGTCAACACCTACCAGTTTTTCCATTCGTCTGTAAAGAATTCGTGTTAGTATTTTGCAGCTGTGACTTATTAAACTGATAGTTCGGTAATTTTCACATCTGTCAACACCTGCTTTCTTTGGGATTGGAATTATTATATTTTTCTTGAAGTCTGAGGGAATTTCGCCTGTCTCATATATCTTGCTCACCAGATGGTAGAGTTTTGTCAGGAATGGCTCTCCCAAGGCCGTCAGTAGTTCTGATGGAATGTTGTCTATTCCCGGGGCCTTGTTGTTTCGACTCGGGTCTTTCAGTGTGCTGTCAAACTCTTCACGCGGTATCGTATCTCCCATTTCATCTTCCTCTACACTCTCTTCCATTTCATAATATTGTCTTCAAGTACATCGCCCTTGTATAGACCGTCTATATACTCCTACCACTTTTCTGCTTTCCCGTCTTTGCTTAGAACTGGTTTTCCTTCTGAGTTCTTCATACTCATACAAGTGGTTCTCTTTTCTCCAAAGGTCTCTGTAATTTTCCTGTAGGCAGTCTCTATCTTACCCCTCGTGAGATAAGCTTGTACCTCCTTACATTTGTCCACTAGCCATCCCTGCTTAGCCATTTTGCACTTCCTGTCGATCTAATTTTTGAGACGTTTGTATTCCTTTTTGCCTGCTTCATTTACTGCATTTTTGTATTTTCTCCTTTCATCAATTAAATTCAGTATCTCATCTGTTACCCAAGGATTTCTACTAGCCCTCGTCTTTTCACCTAGTTGATCCTCTGCTGCCTTCACTATTTCATCCCTCAAAGCTACCAATTCTCCTTCTACTGTATTTCTTTCCCACATTCCTGTCAATTGTTCCCTTATGCTCTCCCTGAAACTCTCTACAACCTCTGGCTTAGTCAGTTTACCCAGGTCTCATCTCCTTAAATTCCCACCTTTTTGCAGTTTCTAGAGTTAGAACTACGCAAACCTAACTAACCTACGGACATCACACACGTCGATGCCGGAGGCAGGATTCGAACCTGCGACCGTAGCAGTAGCAGCGCGGTTCCGGACTGAAGCGCCTAGAACTGCTCGGTCACAGCAGCCTGCGCAACCAGTGTTTATAGATCTTTTTACATACCACACTAAATTTGCCATAATTTGTAAGTAAATGGGGTTGCATTACTATGAGAGCTAATTGTAGTACTTCAGGTTTAGTGCTCTAAATTCTTGAAGTGAAGTGTGTGTAATGACACGATTTTTCCGGTCTGCGGTCTGCCACATTACTACCGTTTCCAGCAATATGCATTATGCAGGTAAATGGTGACAGCTGTGTGGTATTCTCACCTCCTCAACAATTTTTAGAGCACCACAAAATGAGGCATTTACGGCCTCATGTCCACTAATACTATCAAAAATAGCAGCTACCGTTAAAAAAAGGTAGATAAAGTTAATGAGTTACCCCTACTGAAAGCGGAAGCGTGATAGGTGAAAAATCCTTAATATAAAACATTTGAACTTATCCAAGTACCTATGTAAGATAGCATTAGTTCCTTTCCGGAATTTAGTCGTGCAAATACACAATGTACAACTCTCATCATTTTTCTTCAATTACCCTGGAATATTTAGACAGTACAATTTCCAATAACAAAAACTGTAATATGCACCAATAAATAATTTTCGATCTGTATCCTTACAAGCCACAATAGACTTACACTTATCAGACTCTTACCACCGCAATGGTGTGTAGATGCAGGTTCGAAATATCTCGCGGCTGCAGCGCCCTCGGGGACTCTAGTTATTGTGACAAGGTGTGTGGCAGCGCGGGGTAGGCGCATGGTCTAGGGCGCTTTGCCACGATTCGCGTGGCTCGCCCCCGTCGGAAGTCCGAGTCCTCTCTCGGGCGTGTGTGTGTGTGTGTGTGTGTGTGTGTGTGTGTGTGTGTGTGTGTGTGTTGTCCTTAGCGTAAGTCAGTTTAAGTTAGATTAAGTAGTGTGTAAGCCTAGGGACCGATGACGTCAGCAGTTTGGTCCCATAGGAAGTTACCACCACGGGGTGTTTGCGTGAGCTGAGCTAGACCGTAGGGCAGGTGTGTGGGTGGGCTCTGGAGTCCAGTGTTCAGCAACAAGCGCGGGGCGCTGCGACGCCCGGGCGCCACTCGCGGTGGCTGGGAGGCTGCTGCTGCAGCGACAGCTGGGCCGGCGCGGCGCGGCGCCAACTGTTGCTGGCGAGACTGTGCCGCGCGCCACGGAACGGCCGGCCCTCCCTCGCTCGCTCACGAGAGGAATTTAATTATCCGTGGCCGTGGCGCTAATTGGAACTTTTCGCAGCCACTTGTGCACTGAATTCTAATAAATGTCCAACACCGCGACCAATTTCTCTTTTTGCTTCTGCCGATGGCGAGCAGCTGAATAATGGCCCGAAGTATGAAGAGTCGTAGCTCGCGATATGTATGAGAAGTAGATGCTACTCATTAATCGCGTTGTGAATGACAGAGACATTTTCATGCGGAATAAGAATTTAATTTCCGGAACGCTACCTAGAACTTAAGCGAAGGAAATAATGTGATACGAACGTCCAATTAGAATGTAAGACAACCTTTCTGACAGGAACAGTTCAGATGGAAAAGAAACTGCTCTGAGTTACTGTGACTATTGGAGAACAAAAGAGTCTGTCAACAGTTACGTTGAACTTTATAAACAATTAGTCCAAATCAAGTCTTATCTAATGGCGGTCTTCGTACGTATTTAGATAGGATAGTAAAATTATTCAACGAGGAGCGATAATCACATAAGTACAGACAAGTTACAGATAAGTTACAGACAAAAAATTAACGCTATGATGTAGCTGCCCACTGCAGTGGACTGCTCTTAATCTAGATTCTTTGGCGTTTGCAACCAGACAGAAGGCTGCAAATGAACGCAGTCCACCGGTGGTGTTCCAGGCGTGCGCTTGCAGCCTCAGAACTGATAGAAAACACCAAGAAAGCGACATTATCAGCAGTCCATTGCAACCTCGTACATGCACAAAACAGCGTTAAGAACAACTTAATCTATTATAAAGCAATGTTCCGTCGTAAATATACGTCATATTTGATTTTTGTGCTACTGATTAAAACATCTTCGTGGAACTACTAGCTGAGTACCCGACGTTGCCCGGTTACGTATTTATTCCAGTTATGTTTGTCCATTTACTTCTCCCCTCTATCTTCATACATATCTTCTTCCCTTTCTCTATTTCCTCCATCTCTCTGTCCCACTTCGCCCTCTCTATCTCCTCCTCCTCCACGTCCATACCTGTGCCCCTCCTTCCCCTTCACTATCTGTCCAATTCTTCCTCCCCTCTCATCGGTATCAACTTCACCCCAATAGGCGATTGTGGTCTTACCAATTTCTATCCAAATAGTAACTAATATTTGTACCAAGTGCTGTTGAAATCAACCCAGGCGTTTTAGTAGGAGCTTTCTAGACCCAGCTAGGCCCTTCATACCATCATGTCGCATATATTTCACAAATATTTAACATATTTCACACAAATGTGTACACGTATTTCACTTTTTTTCTATCGAATTTCTCTCCGCAGTTTCGTTTCCCGGCAGTTCAATGCTTATGACGTCATATCTCCTGGACAATGTGCCGTACAATGAGGGCAGTGGTATATGTTAAAACTGTCTGCGAAATAAGTTGCGAGTAGAATTAGTAAAAAAGCTCTAACAAACTAAAACGTCATGTACGAATCTCAGTGTTTATGACGTCTTCCTGAACTGTGGTTCAAATGGCTCTGAGCACTATGGGACTCAACTGCTGAGGTCATTAGTCCCCTAGAACTTAGAACTAGTTAAACCTAACTAACCTAAGGACATCACAAACATCCACGCCCGAGGCAGGATTCGAACCTGCGACCGTAGCGGTCTTGCGGTTCCGGACTGCAGCGCCTTTAACCGCACGGCCATTTCGGCCGGCTTTCCTGAACTGTGTCGTACAATCATATATTTTTGCGTGTACATACCGTGGCATATATCAATACCGTTTGAAAATCGTGTTGCGAATAAAATTAGTAGTAAAGAAATACGAAATTCAATGGTCTTCGCTGATGCTGTAATTTTACTACGTAAACACAAATGTAGTAAGCGCTAAACTTTTTTCATCATTTTGTGCGAGCTGTCGGCGAGAAGAACTCTCCTAAAGATTTAGAAATATGTGTAAAGTTTGCTGCAAGTTGTTAAGTGATCTCATTCTCAGATACTGGACGCTTATAGTCTAGCTATTGGCACGTCGTGAGCTACGTTCATTTTTCACCCCCAGCCAAGCCTTTCAGAGGTAGATGATTCTTACCCACACAGTGATTCTGTCTAGACATTAAGGGATATGTGTACTAAGCTAGTTCGAAATCTATTCACTGGTTTAAGAGGAAATATATCCACTCTTCTATTCTGTGTGGATGTTGGGATCGTTACCTGTTGTGGCTGTTCCCAAAATATTTAAAAAGTATACAGTAATACCCGTGCTAACAGAACCGGCAACCCACCTGTTAATTTATAGATCTGAGGATCGCGAGGCTCGTAAAAATAGGCGATGTTACCATGACAGTAAGATAGAAATGATACGTGACAAAGCTATACCACTTCCGAGATATCAGACGACTTGCAATAGTCTGAAGAGCGTTACTCATATGTAACACGCAGCAGTAAAATACAGAGCTATTACAAATGATTGAAGCGCTTTCATAAATTCACTGTAGCTCCATTCATTGACATACGGTCACGACACACGACAGATACGTAGAAAAACTCATAAAGTTTTGTTCGGCTGAAGCCGCACTTCAGGTTTCTGCCGCCAGAGCGCTCGAGAACGCAGTGAGACAAAATGGCGACAGGAACCGAGAAAGCGTATGTCGTGCTTGAAATGCACTCACATCAGTCAGTCATAACAGTGCAACGACACTTCAGGACGAAGTTCAACAAAGATCCACCAACTGCTAACTCCATTCGGCGATGGTATGCGCAGTTTAAAGCTTCTGGATGCCTCTGTAAGGGGAAAGCCGATGGATCGGTCGTGGTGGAGATCATGATCAGCAATTCATGTCATGGCCTCCACGCTCTCCCGACTTAACCCCATGCGATTTCTTTCTGTGGGGTTATGTGAAAGATTCAGTGTTTAAACCTCCTCTACCAAGAAACGTCCCAGAACTGCGAGCTCGCTTCAACGATGCTTTCGAATTCATTGATGGGGACATGCTGCGCCGAGTGTGGGAGGAACTTGATTATCGGCTTGATGTCTGCCGAATCACTGAAGGGGCACATATCGAACATTTGTGAATGCCTAAAAAAACTTTTTGGGTTTTTGTATGTGTGTGCAAAGCATTGTGAAAATATCTCAAATAATAAAATTATTGTAGAGCTGTGAAATCGCTTCAATCATTTGTAATAACCCCGTATAATATGTAAAGTTAACAATCGTTTACTTTGGTCGAAATAGCTGCTCGGATGTTTGTTTCCTAGTGATGAAGAAAGTGGTAATTGTCATGGAAACCATCCATTTTAGATCTGATTTGATGTAGCCCATGTACAGAGAACGTTATAGTGAAACAATATCAGGGTTTAATAAAAACCACGAGTCCCATGCGCTATATTTATTTAAATGCGTCGTCAGCTTCTGGAACTAATACGAGTATGAAATAAATCACACGGTGTATGACGTCAGACAAAAATGCTACCCGAAACGTCTTGGTTCTGTCACATTATGCACGTACTAAAACCGAAAGTACGAGAGTAATTGAAGCATCTGTACCACATTTTTTAATTTATTACAACAAAATTTACAACAATATTTTTAACATTTTAACCTGGTTATTCAATGTATTTTATCCACCGTTGCACAAGCTCCCAAAGACACTCATGGAAACATTTTTCGGATGAGCAGCGCCGCTTCCTCCTTATCAGAAGCTAACCTACGACCTCTTAAAACTATCTTCATATTGGCAAACGAGCGGTAGACCGTTTATGGTCGCTTCCGTAAATGACTCGTCAGAATGTCTGCCATGTGGAAGTCCCAGGTACAATTTTCGGCGCTGTTGGGGATTTTTCGTTGGAAGAAGAGCTGAAAAGGGATGTGCTGAGCCCCGTGACGCCAACTGGGGAGCCACTTCAATGAGAAGTAGCGGCAGAGAGAAAAGCGTGAGTTGGGTTTCGCAACATCGATGTTTTCGAGTGATGGTTGACAGAGAGATCATTTTTCTCGAGAGACCTCATTATGGCTGAGATCAGAACAAGAACTTGTTCTAAGATTTTCCAACAAATTTTATATCAAGAATGTTGCACGGTAGTTTTGTGGATGACTTCTATTACCCTTCTTGTAAATGGGTGTGACCTGTGTTTTCTCCCAACTACTGGGCGCGACTTTTTGGTCGAGGGATCAACGACAGACCTTAGTTAAAAGAGCAGCTAATTGATCAGGATTTCATCAGAGCTTCGTTAAGCTTTAACAATTTCAGTTGTTACCCAACACCACTGACACAAACGCTTATTTCACTCATCTTTTGTCCAAAAACTATTCACGCCAGTAGAGCCTAAGATATGACATTGATTGGTGGGTTCGCCTCAGAGACGCTATAGAGAGGCATTTACTTGCTTTTCACCGACAACCGGTAATCACGATCTTCTAGAGCGTCCGATGCGTAGACGTGGCCTATTGTGTTACGACATAGCCTTGTCAGTGTGGGAAGTGTAACATTTGCTGGATATATTTTCGTCGTTCCGTAGTGTACGTCGATTGTCTTAAGGGATTTGTTTGTTAATTAACATCATAACATTAGGTAATTTTTTAGGCTTTCTGGCCAAATAATTTATGATGCTTTTCTCGGGTTTGCAGCTGGGTCGTAAAGTGGACTACATCTTTACGGTCTAGCTGGCCATCATCTTCCGGTGAGACACTATTGCTGCCAACGTTCGCCTAGCTGATGCCACATTGGAGCCAGCAACCCTTTACAGGCCAGCAGAGAGGAGGACCTTCTAGGCGCCGAGTACGCTCTGCTGGCCAATAAACCGTCGCCGACTGCACTGTGGCATCAGTTAAACGAATCTAAGTAACAGCAACATCTCATCAGAAGATCAAAGCCACCTGGATCGTCGAAATGTTACGTTAACATGACTTCAATATCCGGCTGAAAACACGACAAGGTTATCTTACGATACGTCTGATTTTATTGGTACTTGCTAGTGGGTAGTCACGCTAGCAAATCGAACCTTAATTTGCGAATATCGACTAGTAGCGGACAGTGAATTGGTAATTCTCACGCGCCTTAAAAATACTGAAGAAACCCCAATTTTCGTGATTCGTTTATAAGCAATTGACGTCTGTTTAATCGCTGCCTGCGCTTTATTTCCCTTCCCCGTATTAACAGCGACGTGTTGGAAAATGGTGCATGTTTTACGCGCCGCAGGTGCGAGTAGGGAATGTGCGGGCGGCCGGCGAGCACCGCGCGGATGCGCGAATTTGGCACGGCTCAGTGGGCGGACCACTGGCGTGGAACGCAGAAACACGCGCTGTTTAATCTGTTTATTCTCTCACCAGAATTCTTCCTGCGTCACCAGAATTTTGCCAGCACCCAACAATTCAAGTAGGTATTTGTTTCTTTTCCTGTACTGACATGTGCTTTAACTGACAGTTACTCTGTTTTGTAACGTATGCAATGCTTCCGTAAAAAACATGTTACACACTCACTCGAAGAAAGTAAGCTACACTGGCGAACTGCTGTTATCTTAGAAGCTGTAGTACTCTCTCCGGATAGAGCATTTACTGGAATAAAGTGCTACTGAAAGCTTATAACTTCAGAAAAACGACGCGTTGCCAGTTGCTGTTAGCACTCATCTAGAAATTTTCTGCAGGCGATCGTACACTTGTTTTTCTGACACTTCGCCTGCACTAGTGACTATCACTGTTACAGGTATACGATCCATTGCTGGACGATGGATCTCTGCTAATCAATCGTGCTGCCGGAACGCCACGAGGCACGCCAGACAACATCGGCTAAAGATCTCAACATGGACGCAGACACCAACACTTTAGTAAGTATATATTGAAATAATCGCCAACTATTTGCAGAAAAGAAAATTAATTTCTTAACTGATATTTATTGCTCTTCTTAAGAAGGTTATAACTATAACATTATTTGCGAGTGTCAACAAATAGTGCGATAGTTACCACCTCCTGAAGGAGTACACTAAATAATCTAAAACCGGTTAAGAAATTAAATTTCTTTTCTGCAACTTGTTGCTGTTTATTTCGATACATACAAGCACAACTGCTGAAAATGGATAAAATACTGAAATTTTAACAAGTAGCAACGAAAGCTAAATAACTTTCTGTAAATAAACTTTTTCATGATGGTTGAAAATTCCTAGAGGACAATTCAACTTGTATTCCAATTGTTTACCGATCCACAGTAGTTAGCAATAGAGTGGAAGGTAACACAATAACTGCCTTTTGAGACAGGTACCGCCTTTTGAAGTGGTTTTTAGGGCTTCTCGCAGCACCAGAACTAGTTCAGTGGTTCAAGTGGCTTTGAGCACTATGGGACTTAACTACTTTGGTCATCAGTCCCCTAGAACTTAGAACTACTTAAACCTAACTAACCTAAGGACATCACACACATCCATGCTCGAGGCAGGATTCGAACCTGCGACCGTAGCAGTCGCGCGGTTCCGGACGGCGAGAACTAGTTTACATGGTCTTTTGTCCACCATATAATTCCTGCTCACACTGTTGACTTAAATAAACTGCCACCCCTCAAAACGCCAACTTGAGGGTACTGGTCTTGCTGTAAACAAACACATTTCCTTTTTCAAGGTAAATTATGTAGTTCTAAGGTCCAGCACCGCTTAATGAACAACATGCCTGTTCTCTCGGGAGCTAGTCGCATAGGACTGTGGCGTCGTTGAATATTGCCTCCCTGAACCAACCAGTTCCGCATTCGCTTGACAGTTGCGGGATCCTGGCCGGCGCAGGGAGCAGTATCTCTGAACAATAAACTGCAGACGGTGGTCCTGCTACTGTCGCAATTCCGACGTCTGTTGGTAGAGTTCCCCCTTTTTAATAGAGACTTAACGTAATATTCTCCCAGAGAACAAACATTCAAATGCGATTTCTAAATGAAAAACCCACAGAGTAATCTTTCCTTATATAGTGTGTTTACGTAGCCTTAGCCACGTCTGCTTCATGCCGCTGCGGTGAAATATTTAGTCATTTACATATACAGGCAGGCCGGAGTGGCCGAGCAGTTCTAGGCGCTACAGTCTGGAACCGCGTGACCGCTACGGTCGCAGGTTCGAATCCTGCCTCGGGCATGGATGTGTGTGATGTCCTTAGGTTAGTTAAGTTTAAGTAGTTCTAAGTTCTAGGGGACTGATTACCTCAGATGTTGAGTCCCATAGTGTTCAGAGCCAATTTAACCATTTTTGAACATATGCAGGGTATAAGCAGTGGGATAGAACCGGTTGTGCACCATTTTTTATTTCAAATTGATACGATAATTAATTATATTGATAAATTATACCAGCCCTCCCTCTCGCCTCCCCTAAGCTTATTGTTCTTCCAAATTGTTTATGACCCTCCAGGATTCATTTATGACCCACTAGGTGTTGATTTAAAAGTCCCAGGAGATTATCTCTACTTCCAAGGAACTCTTGATACCTCCTCCTACCCCACCCCTCGAGAAAAAGGGACACTTTTCACCAGTTCAGTTCTAAGCCACATTTCTCCCTTGCTGAGAAATGCCACAGCCCTCTCCTCCCCTCCCCCACTTCGCCATAACCTCCTCCACGGGAAAAAGACTCAATCTGTTCTGAGCGGTTAGTGAGGAAGGACCTCACTAAAGGAAATTGAAATCGAGGTCAATTGTCATAATAATATATTCTCCAATTCAGTTTGCATCTTCTTCATTTAACCGGTCTGCAGGAGAGAGTGTTCTTCCCCTCCCACCCCCCCACCCCCACTTCCCCCTTCCCTCTCCATCTGCAAATCAGTGGGAAAAACACTCAGTCCATGCTGAGCTGCCAGACTGGAAGCATCTCATGACATATATTGTTTATTTATTTAACATTAATGAACTAATTAAACTGAATTAAACTGGTGGGTAATGCTTGGCTGTGGGTCTCTTTACATGGGTGGGAAAAATAGCCCACTGTTATGACATCACAACTGCAATACCAAAAATGGTGGAAAATGTTCATTTGCATTACCCTAACAAATTAGTTGTTTAACAGTTTACAGGAGAAAAGATAGGAAAAGCACTCTGGAAGGTTTAAGTCCAATAGATGACTTAAAACACTCACCACCACCTTACTTCAAGAATCACAGCCATACATTTTGCAAATTTCAAGAAAATAAGTGTAACCTATAGGAATAAGATTTGTAAGTACTGGTACATACTGCAATATTCCAAACAGTTGCTTTGTCAGAATAGCAATTTTAATGTCAGTCATTTACAACCTATATGGTTCAGTTGTGGGTCTATAGATGCATCCCTGCTCCCACATTTTACATGAGGTAAAATTAAACAATTCAGCTATTACAATGGCAGATGGAGTTACAGCATACTATCCACATTCGACAATCCAACCACTTAGGTAAAGCATGCCATTCCTGACCTGCACCCACCCCTATATCGCTACCCCTGAAAGGTCAGATATTTTCTGGTATGATTTCTCACAGTTTCTTCAAATATATGACCATTAACAAGGTTCTTCCAATTGCATTTCTACAGAAAAGGGAAGAGTCTGTGCAGCCAGGAAGGGTGATTTCTGATGATGTGGTGACTAAATGTTTGAAATAACTGTAATAACTAGTGGCTATTGTG
Source organism: Schistocerca piceifrons (assembly GCF_021461385.2). Taxonomy (NCBI): domain Eukaryota; kingdom Metazoa; phylum Arthropoda; class Insecta; order Orthoptera; family Acrididae; genus Schistocerca; species Schistocerca piceifrons. The sequence goes on from NC_060139.1 coordinate 747,237,807, forward strand.
ATATTCCAGACAAAGTGTCCCATCAAAACAGCAATTTTTAACGTCAGCCATTTCCAACTTACATGGTTTCACCATGGGTCGTCAGTTGCTTTCTTGCTGATTTTACTTACTATTCCCACTGCCATCACATTCTTATCCCCATGTAGGTTTCATGGTTTCTCAGTGCTGACAGAAATGAAATTCAGAAATTTGTCACATTGATAGCTGCTATAGGTACCACACACATTTCAAAGCGTTTGTACAAACACACACACACACACACACACACACACACACACATATACAGAGAGAGAGAGAGAGAGAGAGAGAGAGAGAGAGAGAGAGAGAGAGAGAGAGAGAGAGCGCTCTATACTGCTTTTTGTGTTGTGGGAAAACATTACAACCTCCCACAAACTGACTTCAATGACAAAATTATGAAGATATTTATTGAGAGACGATCAGCAGCGTAAGTTCTTTTATTTTCCCGATAAATAAGAGACAACATTCTTCCATGAGTTGTGTACCTATAAATGAATGTACTGACTTCCTAATAGGTAGACTAAATTTGCTCCTACATCTATAAGCATACTTAACGAACCATCATATGGTGTGTGGATGAGGGTACTCTGTACCACGACTAGTCATTTCCTTTCCTAGTTCACTTGACGGGAAAAAAGAATATCTGTATGATTCTGTAGAAGCGTTAATTTCTCATCTCATCTTCATGATCTTAATGCGACATGTATATTGACAGCAGTAGGATCCTTCTGCGGTCAGCTTCACAGGTGCTAATGGTGCAGCCCCATCGTCTCTGCAGGATTAGTTCAGGAGTATTATACCACAATTCTCTTACTTCCACAAGCATGACAAGGCAACCGACAGACAGAATGTAATCAGCATTGAGTATCCTCAGCTATTTGACGATGGTTATCACTCATTTTGGTATCAGAGGAAGTGACTACCCAGCCTGTGTGGAAGTCCCTAGAGAAGTCAGAGAAGCGTCTGTAATGTTTACCTGACAATTGTAATCCGACTGCAGGAAAAAATTACTCAATGCAAAGGGACTCTCATGATCAGTTTAGTTAATCAGTCAGTCAATTTGGAATCAATGACGTGCCATCAGGCGAGTGGAGGTGAGGACGAGAGTACCACACACATGATTTGCAAGTTGGACCAGTAGTCAGGCGTTTTTTCGTTGTGGTGAGATCTTGTAAAGAAATTTTAATTTCTCACTTACACAGAGAGACAGCCATTGTAATGAAATCATCCATATTACTGAATTTAAACTGTGATTCATACTATTAACCTGATACTTACAACTCCTCTGAGCTGCTGTTTTCCCACTCTAACAGTTCGAAAGTGAGGAGGAATCCTGTGACATGTAGAGCAAGCTCTTAGCACTCCATCAAGAGCCAAATGTGAATTTAATATTCTAGTCCTGTGATGCAGGACTTAACAGATAGTAAGCTGATAATACTTGATGAGAGTATACTTAGAGGAAATATAGCATCTGCTGCAGTGTCGTACAGGATTTTCACAAGAAACGACGATAGTTTAGAGATGTGGAGATGCATGTATACCCCAATTTATTCGGCCATCGCAAATAACGCTTATAACACGGAAGACTCTGCATTTCACATAAGAAATTTGAGGTGTTAGCCTGTGCCAATCAGTTAGTTACAAGGAAAGGCTGTGCATAGTCGACGCTTGCTTGCTGCTGTGGCGACAGGTCCCAGCAGTGGCACTCACAGCACCCCCTGAGTGGCTGAACAGCAAGCTAACCAGTAAGCTGTTTAAGTGGCGACAGAATCAGAGGCATGTGTTACATGTATTGTCGTATTTTTAACTGGAAATCTGAGAAGATTCAATATGTTGATTTATATGCACATCACGATTATTCCCACATGCAAATTGATCAATTGATAGTTGGATAGGCGGTCTCTCCCGCCTCTGAGCATCTGGTGCAGCTGGCGTGCAGGTACCGAGAGATGGGTGTGCAACAGCTGGCATGCCTGATGCGGGGGCAGGTCTCTAGTCCTCTCCAAGCCAGTATAGATGTGGCTCCTGACACTCCTGCAGCTGGTGGACAGCATGCACTTTGCAGTCATCACTGTGGTGTTTCTTCATCAGATATGTTTAGTGGAAATGTTGTGGTGGAGGAGGATGCTTGTGTTCTCAAACATTGGTGCATACAAGCTATATGTAGCGCTGTGACCTATTTTTAGCGGAAATTTAGTTATGTGGTTTGAAAAATGTATGCTTATAGTTCTAAAATGTTAAAAATAGGTTTTATTATGAAGAAGAATGACACTAAGGTGATGGTGAGTGTTTTAAGCGATCTATTTGACTTACACCTTCCAGAGCTTTTTTCCCTACATTGTCTCTTGTACATTGTTAAACAAATAACTTGATAGGATAGTGCAATTGGACGTTTTCCTGTCATTTTTGATATTGCAATTGTGATGTCATAAGGGTGGGCTATTTCTCCTGCCCAAACAGAGTTCCACTGCCCAGCATTTCTCACCGATTTAATCAATTAATGTAATTAATTTTTAAATAAATAAACAATATATGGCTAGAATTTATCTCCCATTTCATGTCACGAGATCTTCCATGTTTGGCACCTTAGCAGAGATTGTGTCCTTTTCCTGCAAAGTTCCAAATGAGGAAGGGCAGGCAGAAGTAGGGGAAGGGAGGGCTGGGGGATTTCCCAGGAGGGGAAATGTAGCATAGAACTGAACTGGAGAGGCGTGGCAAAAAAAGGGTCCCTTGCCCCAGAAGGGTGGGGGAGGAGATGTCGGTTCCTCAGAAGGAGTCTATCTCCAAATGGTCATCAATCAATTTAAGGTGGTCTTAAAACACTTAGCCTAACTAACAATGGGTTATTGGGAGAGGAGAAGGGATGATGTAATTGATTAGTTTTATTAGTGTATCAATTTGAAGTCAAAAGTGGTGCAGAGCCAGCTTTGCCCCACTACTGGCGTACAGAACACTTCATGCTAATTTAACATTGTTACATGCCACCTGCAGGATGTTGCAATTTTAATGGACATGTGTATATCTTGCTTTCAGCCTGGTGGAGTTATACTGAAAATTGTGGAGCGTTAAAAAACAGAAGGCACTGTCTCCAGAGGGGGGGGGGGGGGAGGGAGACGGAAGGCTGAAGAGTTGGACAGCCTTTTCCTAGAGCGTTCTATTTCTATTGACTGCCGTCAACGTCGAAATCGTAATAAGATATAAATGACTGAGACAAAGTCATCAACTGAGTATAATTAATTGATGTAATTAATTCTTTGTTTTTTAATGCTCCTTTTACAAGATAAATTCCGAGTTGCCCAAGGTGAGTATTTGTACAAACACTATTGCTTGGACAACATGATGATTTTCACTTAATTTCTGGTAACATAGCAGAAACCAAGAATATGCATTAGGCCAATGTGAAATTCTCACATAAGGAAGAAACACGTACTTAAAATGCACGTAGTTTCTGCAAGTCTGTTGATAGGGGGATCGGGAATTGCCTCACAATCAAAAACGAATATTTAAATAAAAATCAATTTTTTAATGTACCTGTCTAACACGTCTTTTAAATTGCACTAAACAGTATAAAATTATTTCTCTTAGAACCGTATAGATTCTTATCCCCATACAGAAAGTCCTGAAAATTTGTGACTTAAATATAATAGCTATAAAAATAGTTTATATATTCATAACGAAAAACGTGCAGCACATCCAATACATAATTGATACATAAATAGTTCACCTTACTATTAGCTGTTGAATGCATACAACTTTTCGATACAGATCTTATAAGTGTTTTCATAGCTATTAAAATTTCACACTCAAATTTTTAAAGACAAACTGTCTCAGTGCAGAATTTGTATGGGGCTAGGAGAAAGTATTTTAGGATCTACAGTTGAGTTTAAATATGTTTTATATTAACTAAATTTTATAAAAATATTTAGTTCTGGTTTTTAGTCTTTTGCGTGTGATGCTTTCCAGTCGATTTCTAACATTCTGATGAGATTACAAGAGAAATACATGCGGTAAATTTCAGGATGTTTCAGTTTTTCTTCACCTAGGTCAACCAATATATAACTTCCTCCTACATATATTTCTTGACAAGACCAAGATGGCAAGAATTACACGCATACGAGCTGACACGCAGGCTTACCAGTAATCGTTTTTCCTGCAAACCATTCGCGACTGTAACAAGAAAAAACGGCGAAAATATAGTGGTAAACGAAGTACCCATCGCCACACACCAGTCAAGAAGGGGAGTTAATACTAGATTATGATCCAGTTCCGAGTATTGTTGAAAGTTTCAAGTCTCTAGCTCATTGGTAAGTTAGTTTAAAATCAATTGTAAAATTTTTAGCGAAACGACAGATTAAGAAGAAAGTGACCCAACAAAATCGTGTTAAAAAGACATTAGTTTACTGTAGATTGGAGCTTTGCTGTCCAAATTCCTCCAATTGCAACATAGCTAATATTAAAAACGTTATTTCCTTTGTTACCCACCACAGGCAAATTGGTTTTCAGATGGACAGCGACAGAAGTACTAAACCATGTAACTAACAGAAAAAAATACGTTCTGAAGATTATATGTCGGCTGACAACGTCTAGTCGTCTGCAATCCCCAAATTTTCGGCTGATATCAATGTATACATTCACATTGGTTACGAGAAAGCGCTTTTGGGATCCTACGTCTGGTATTTCCAATGAAAGATACTGGAACTTTCAAAGGATTGTGATGAACTTCTATCGACAAATGGTGGCTTCTCTAGAGTCAGGGCGTTCGACACGGAGTGGCAAAGGTACGCGAGGGCGCGTTTGAGCAGCCATGAAGGGCGAGAAGAACAGACGCTCTGGGCAGCCGGCAGGTAGAGAGCCCTTTGAAGGCAGCCTAACTGTGTTAGGCGCGGGCCAGTTAACCGGATCTCGCCGTTTGCGTAAACGCCGTCGCTTGCCCGTCTCTCTTTGGCAGGAAGACCTTGAGGGGCGCGCTACCTGTTGCTCGCTGTGGCTGCACCAAGCTCCGTATTTAAAAAATTTGGATCGTCTGCGCTAAGGTGTTCACAGAGTTCTGGCAAGTGTCTCCGCTATCGAAAATTTGAAACACTTCCAACAGAACTAAAAATAACTGAAAATACTGTACATTAACTTTGTGGGTGCAATCTCACTATCAATGTCAATGTCAAATAGTAGTGTAGCACACCATACAGAACACTAATATACTATCTGATAAGTACGTGTATTTCCTATTCGAAATGTATCTCTACATTCTTAGTATTTGAGATAATTCTCAACTTCGATTATTTTTCAAAAAGTTTTTATTCATTTAAAACTTGATTCCACTAACTGCGTTAACTGATAACGTCTGATGAAAACACGGATGTGTGGGGCAGTTCAATCTTTCTGTCAAGTAAATTGCAAATTTATAAAAAATAGTAACTCCCTTTGAAAGGCAAAATTTCACATTACAATCAGCGTTAATAATTGAAATTATCTGAGTGCTTGCTTAAGCCAGATATTCCGAAATGATTTTTAACCCTTAAACATTATAAAAGAGTGTGTGTGTGTGTGTCTTATCCTGTAACGATGATTACCGTCGCTTGTCATGTCCTACAGCTCCTGCAAGCTATCCTCTGTAGTAATGGTTCACGAAATTACTGGCCCCTGCGAGTTACTGCTGGCGTACAAATAATTTCTAGCGGGTTGGTTTAAACAAACGGTAAAAATTTGAGCGCAACGGATAACGCAATATTTCTTGGAACCACTACAGAAGGCACCTATGCAGGAATTAATAGGGAACATAGAGCAATTATTTACTTTCATGATCCAACATTGAACTGTTGTACTGACTTTCACTTATTCTTAACGATGAAGGGAGGAAATAGTCACAGGGTATAGGTTAATTGATATTTATTCAATACCAATGGCATTTCAATAACTACCCGTGTGTCTGCTGAAATATACATCACAACTGGTATCTCTAGTTAACATAATTCACTTTCGCCAGGTAATTATGGAAACGGAGAGGGGACCGCAGACCTGGCTTCAACGTAATTTTATGCACGCACACAATTATACCTAAACCCATGCTTATTACAATCAATTACTATAGGTCACGCAGAACAAGTTCAGTAAAGACACAAGCGAACTCTGTCCGGGCGGAAGAGTATTTGCTTAAATATTTCAACTTTCGTTAAAATGTACACTGAAGAATGGGCAGCAAGTGGTGCACTTAACTATGAATGAATCTTTGTTTGAGAAACAACACCACGTTACTGAGCTGGGGGGAAGAACATTTACTATCGTATGGCGGGAAAACTTTGCAAGTCTTTATTCCATCAATAGGCATTAAAATCTGAACTTTTCTGGATACAAGAGTTTGACATGTATATTTTATGTAACACATAACATTGCCAGCAAATGATATAGTTATGGGGGGCACAAGAAACATTAACTAATTATCACATTAATACTATTCCACACACGTGGCCAAGCTGCGCTAGCCAATTGAAATTAAAAAAAAAAAAAAAAAAAATGCGGACACACAAGATTATTCCTTAAATGATAATTAATTGAAACCCTCAGCTGCCGACAGGTGGTGTTGATATACCTCCATGGGGACAGCTGGAAATGTGTGCCCCGACTGGAACTCGAATCCAGGATCTCCTGCTTACACGGCAGACGCTCTATCCATATTCATCTGTGTCCTCGGTGGCTCAGATGGATAGAGCGTCTGCCATGTAAGCAGGAGATCCCGGGTTCGTGACCCGGTAGGGGCACACATTTTCAGCTGTCCCCATGGGGGTATATCAACACCACCTGTCGGCAGCTGAGGGTTTCAATTAATTATAATTTATTCTAGAGAAGCTGCACGGTCATCAATGGTACCTGTTCTTTCGAGAACAGTTACTATCTTCATATATAAAGACTATTCCTTCCCTATCCTACACTCGCCCACTACCTTATGGTTATTCACTCGTCTACTATACATTTTCAGACCGAAGCTGCACTTTACCAATGTGGCGGTTGCTCCAAGCAACTACGTGGCGGGAAAGCAAGTACACAGAGAGGACATAAGAAATAAATAAAAATCCCTCAAAATATTACTGTAAAAGAAAGAACACATTAAAATACATTAAATGAGTGAACTTCCGTTAAATACAGAGCAATAATACGACCGTGAGCTTAAGGCCCATGGTGCGTGGCCTGACCAAGGCACAAACGCAAAGTTCGTACTGAAATTTGACTAAATTATGAAATTAGACTCCCTTATGGGAGTTTGGTGGTAATCTCACACCTGATTTCAACATCTGGACTTTATTATTAGCAGTTTTGAGATATTCTGATACCCTTGTTAACATTACCACAATCGGGAGCTGTGTCTCCACGTCTGTACAGCGCCGCTACTCAGGAACAAGTGGGCCAACGAACACTTCGCCTAACCACGTTCAAAGGTGCTGGAGGGGGTGGTTCGCCAACCTGACAGAGCCAATACTCGTGCCTTCGCGGCCTCTCTGACCTGACTTGCACACTGTCTTTGCCAAACTTGTTCGCGCTTAGGGGTTGGTACTATCCTACCACAGAACTACTCTACTCATGCAATGCTACGACCTCTGACCAAAGCTTTCTGCTATTTCACATGTTACCTCATTCATACAGTCAAAGACCACATGAGGGAAATGATGCAAGGAAACGTAGCACACACGAAATAAAAAATAAATAAATAAACCCGCTTGGTCTATTCTCTCCTGCTTGTTACTCACAGACTTACTCCTGTGGAGTAAAAATACACTCGCCATAATTCTCCTGTACCGGAATTTATTGAGAAAAATATGGAACAGAACAACAAGTTCCGTTTACATCTCCCAACGCGCAAATAGCCATACTATATTCATCCAGTTTTTGAGAATGAGACCACTTACTGTCGTGCAACCAACTTCACACACAATTTTCGTAAAACTTTTTCCATTTCATATGGGGGTGGGCACAACAATCAGTATGTATGATATGAAGAAACAAGCAGTCTTGGATGCACTGTTAAATGTCTTTATTATTTCCCAATCATGCGTTTTACCTTCATTTGGGCATCTTCGGACTGACTGGTATTTGATAGCGAGGGGTACATGGGATACTGCGCATAAAATATCCCAGCAGGTAGATACCCCTTGTCAAAGCTTTAAAACACTGTTAGAGCTTTTAAAGATGAACCCCCCCCCCCCCAGAATGACGAAAGCGAAGTGTGGTGACGGCGGTACTCACGACTCCAAGAGTACCGCAACACAATCGATAAGCCACGCTCGAAATACTCGTAACGCAGCAGCAGAATGGGTTGGCAGTACTTACTATACCGAGGTCTGCCAGCGCCCACAGCTGCCGACGAATGGGCATCACATGTGTGGATAGCGACTGGTCCATGCCTCGTTAAATATCGTCTTCAGTCTATAACTTCCTGTTGCTGCTGAAGAGAATAAAAGCAAACGTGTAAGCAAAGTGCGTTGGTTTAGTACGAATTAGGAACCTAATTACATTTAATGCTACACCACGGACAATTATAAATTACGAATGTAAAAATTTCCTTCATTTATCTAAGAGTGCCCACTTAATCACTAGCACGAGGTGATGTGATTTGGATAAAGTAAATCACCAACCGAACTCATTTTCACAAAAATAACAATCTTGCGATGTTTTAGTGGATTTTACGTTAGATGGGTCGTTGCAGGCATGTAGGCGCCTTCCGTTGTGTATCGGTATTGTTTGGTTACAATATTCTACAGTGTTGCATATCAATGTAAATGAAGCATTAGGAAATGGAATGTAGGTGCTCCAATTGTGTGTTCGCTAATGTCCAACCATAGCACGACAGAGTTTGTCAGTTACTCCCCTTTCGGTGACTGATACGCTGCAATCATTCATTGTCCACACAGCAGCTCGTACCTGGCAATGTTAACTACGTAAATAGCAAGCCCACATTCGAATGACACCTCACAACCTCAAAGACACGCTCAGATATTTTTGAAAATTCTTCAATGAAATAATCGGTTACCACATACACTGGAACACGGTTAATCGCACGTACGTGGTCAGAACTAACTGTTGATCGTTCATTACAGCACGAGAAAGTTCAGAGAATTTTGCGATGTAATTCTGCAATAAAGTTTATAGATACTGGCTAGTACTTCCAGTTAAAAGTTTTGTACACAAAGGGCACTCTTCAGTAAGACAACGTTACTGTTCTCAGCTATAAGGCACAAATACTGATGTGCAAAACTTAAGGACGATAGGAACTTTCGCATGATGTTCACTGCCAAGTAACACAGCTCGGTGAAACTTGAACCATAATACAAAAAAGTACTTAGGCAACTTCATATTTAGAGGCAAAAAAGAAATGTATTAGTACCTATAGTACTGCCTCATGGCAGGCTTTCTCACAATACTATTAAAGAAAGATTTCGAGGGAATACTTGAAGTCAATGACAAGTGAAAGGAAGGATTCAACAACTAGTATTTCCGAGCGAAACTTCAGTATGCTTTGTATCACACCTGCAGCACACTGTATTGGGATTAGGGAAATCCAGTCCATCTGCTACAGGCCTCAAAGCGAGCACAGCTAGCTGATCTGGAAGCTAGCTTTTAAGTCGCTAGCACCCTACATCACGATCTCAAGGCGTGGTTGCCTATCGCGTCAGACCAAAAGCACATAAAACGCTAGCCCTCATCAAAATCCCAACTGTCCTGTCAATGAACACTTCATAGAGTCTAACCCCCCCTCCTCAAGTCCCCTTCCTCTCCCTCTCCCCCCTTCCCCACCCCCTGCACCTTGCAGTATTCCGCTTTCTGTAAACAGAAGCCAGCTTTGCAAAACACTACAAACGACGCGAAACTTTTTAAATCAGTCCAGGATCACGCAACACTGTATGATGACATATTTGTTTCACTGGAATGGATATAAAGGCGAGATAATCTAATTACCGGTACGTGAGTTAAACAAAATGGAAATGCAATTGTGTAAAAACAGTTTTGAATAGCTGTGTCAGTTTAGCAGAGAGGGAACGTTAACAAGAGCAGTGCAGATACAAATGCAGCAGGCAGTATCAAAGCAGTCTCTCTGTTTAGTAGCCGCAGTCTGCGGACAAAGCCCCAGTAATTAAAACCTGAATGAAAACAACGTAACCGTTCGGTGTGCCCCAGCTTCTAACAGGTACCTGAATGAAGACAATTACAAGACCGTGCACTGTGATTACATAAGCCGTAGAGCTACTGTCATCGTGTCTCTCAATGGCGTGCACGACGGTGTTCGACTGGTAAATATAGCGAATCCTGTCCGACACTTCTCTATTGTTGGCATGAAAACAATGCAGCTGAAGCAGACGTTCAGAAGAATCGCGCTGTTCCACTGCAGCGGCCTCGCTGCTCGTTAAGCTTCTGCTCCAGCTTTGGCTTTCAATAAGTCCACAAGCAGCGTCTTGCCGTCGATGAGGGCTCTCATGGAAGATCAGAAATTTTTGCAGAAAAAAAAGAATAGAAGCTAGCTGTCATTCGCCATTTTTCAATGGGTATGACGGCGGTGTATGAAACTGGAGATGGAGGACTTCAACCATAAAAGTTGTCTGTGTGTCAATGGTATGTTATGTTAACAGACTGATAACAGTTCTTTAGTAACGATTTATACATTAAAAGCAAATATAATGAGCGCGCACACACACACACACACACACACACACACACACACACACACACACACACACACACCTACCTGTGGTGCAAAATTAAGTTCACTCACATCTATCCTTACTCTTATATCGTAGACCTCCTCTAAAATAACCCAATATTAGGGCAGAGTGCGAGTGGTTGTAACACCTCTACAATTTCATGTGAGGGCGTGACAGATGGACATTTGTACGTCAGGCATTAGTTGCTGAGACCTGGTACCAAGGAAGGCAGGATTGGGTTGCGATTGTGGACGGGGCCGTACTCAATTACTGTTGGTTAGTCTATTTTCAATCACGTGCACTTTATATGGAAACAACAACAAATAAAATATGACAATAAATTAATAAGTGTTCCACGGCTGAAGGCCTTAATGACAACAAATTCAAACTACTTCTCGGGTGAAGGCTCCAATAGTAATAATTTGAAACTGCTTCACGGCTGAAGGCCTGACTAGCAGTCCTTTTGAGAACCAGTTAAACATCTTCAGACTTGAAATTACAGTCATTAAAAATTAAAAAGAAAACAATCGTCAAATCTGACCAAACCAAGAGGGGAGGGGGTCCGCAGACGTTGCTCCAAGGATCGACCTGGGAAAGGCAAATCAAATGGTTCTGAGCACTATGGGACTTAACTTCAAAGGTCATCAGTCCCCTAGAACTTAAAACTACTTAAACCTAACTAGCCTAAGGACATCACACACATCCATGCCCGAGGCCGGATTCGAACCTGCGACCGTAGCGGTCGCGCGGTTCCAGACTGTAGCGCCTAGAACCGCTCGGCCACCACGGCCGGCCTGGGAATGTCCCTCGAAACTTCGCAAGTGATGAGACAGGCAGCCAAGAGCTGCATTCACTTCACGAGGTTGTAACCAAGACTAGTGGCAGTTTCAACACATGAACAATAATCATTTACCGAACGTACCTAACGTGCGATGACCAATGCAACGATGGAATAAAACACCCAAGCTGGAACTGGCAGTCAGCATCGGGCAGCACAGGCAAGGCGAGGAAAAGTACGGTGCCGTAACGTACACTAAGATCCAGGGCAGGTAACTGGGGCGTTAGTAGCCACTAGGCAGGAAAAATACCACTGGCTGAACTTCACAAATAATAACATATAGAATGCAACAATTAATAAATAGAAGTGAAGGAAGGCTAATTAGGTTCGCCTTTCCAAACGCTCCACTCGCTGCTCTTCGTCTCGGCGACATTGTGAGCAGCAACACGCAAGCAAATGTCGAGATCTCACATTGGTGGAGGTTTCACTACTTGAATTAAGGCCAACTAATTTTAAACTTCCCGGGCGAGGTTGACAACGGGGTTGTACCCCTCGCCAGAACAGTCCTTCCAGCTGGCAGTGCATGTGTGCCACCAGTGCTCCCAGCGTGTTCTCGCGCGGGCGGCTCGTCCGTCCCCAACCGAACTGCTGACTTACACGACACGGAAACACCACACCACAACACGATACCACCAGTTGCTCGGCCACCACTGATCAGACGTTTTCAGTTGGTGAGAGATCTGGAGAATGTGCTGGCCAGGGCAGCAGTCGAACATTTTCTGTATCTAGAAAGGCCCGTACAGGACCTGCAACATGCGGTTGTGCATTATTCTGCTGAAATGTAGGGTTTCGCAGGGGTTGAATGAAGGGTGGAGCCATTGGTCGTAACACATCTGAAAACGCCGCCGATGCGAACAAGAGGTGACCGAGACGTGTAACCAACGGCACTCCATACTATCACGCCGGGTGATACGCCAGTATGGCGATGACGGATACACGCATCCAATGTGCGTTCACCGCGATGTCGCCAAACACACATGCGACCCTCATGATGCTGTAAACAGAACCTGGATTCATCCGAAAAAATGACGTTTTGCCATTCGTGCACCCAGGTTCGTCGTTGAGTACACCATCGCAGGCACTCCTGTCTGTGATGCAGCGTCAAGGGTAACTGCAGCCACGGTCTCCGAGCTGATAGTCCATGCTGCTGTAAACGTCGTCGAACTGTATGTGCAGATGGTTGATATCTTGCAAACGTCCCCATCTGTTGACTCAGGGATCGAGACGTGGTTGCACGATCCGTTATAGCCATGTGGATAAGACACCTGTCATCTCGACTGCTAGTGATACGTGGCCGTTGGGATCCAGCACTGCTTTTCGTATTACCCTCCTGAACCCACCGATTCCATATTCTGGTAACAGTCATTGGATCTCGACCAATGCGAGCAGCAGTGTCACGATACTATAAACCGCAAGCACGATGGGCTACAATCCGACCTTTATCAAAGCCGGAAACATGATGGTACACATTTCTCCTCCTTACACGAGGCATCACAACGTTTCACCAGGCAACGCCGGTCAACTGCTGTTTGTGTATGAGAAATCGGTTGGACACTTTCCTCATGTCAGCACTTTGTAGGTGTCACCATCGGCGCCAACCGTGTGTGAATGCTCTGAAAAGCTAATCATTTGCATATCACAGCATCTTCTTCCTGTCGGTTAAATTTCGCGTCTGTAGCACGTCATCTTCGTAGTGTAGCAATTTTAATGGCCAGTAGTGTACATTGCCGAAAAAAAAAAATAGTGCACCCCTTTTAGAAAGCTAAAATTCATTCAAGATTTTTTGTCGACACAGCGCCAATCGAGTACATGAAATAACTGCATTTACAGATCAGTAGCACAGCGCTTCTGAGGCACCAGTTGTCCACTCGTGCTGAAACATCTTTATTAGTACGTGGCGTTGCCTCCGCGAGCGCCAGTGCAGGTGCTGACTCTGGCATTTACTCGATCGTAGTGCTGTCGAATACTGTCCTGGGGTACGATATGCCACGCCTGCTCAACCTATTCACGTAGCTCTGCAATGGCTGTTGGTTAATGAGTCGCACGAGTCACTTCTCGTCCCATCATGCCCCACACGTTCTTGACTGGAGATATCGGTGGCCAGGAAAGTTGCTGCACGTCTTACAGTGCACGTTGAGTTTCACGGACAATGTCTGGATGAGTATTATCGGTTGGAACAACACATCACCTTGCTCTTGCAGGAACGGCAAAGGAACAGGTCTAACAACACTCTGTACGTACCTAGCTTTGGTTAGCGTCCTCCTCCAGAGACACCAAAGATGAGCGATAGTTGTAGCATGTCACACCCTAGGGCTTAAGCCCCGAGCTGGGGCCCGTGTGTCTTACACGAATGCATTCAACGAGACAGCGCTCACCAGGTCTACGTCGTACGCGCAAGCGACCGTCACTTGCGTGATGGCAGAATCTGCTTTCTTCGCTGAAGACTATGGCTTGCCATTCAGTCTTCCTCTAACAGCGCCAGTCGAGCCGAACACCTCGATGCTGTGGCATGGGTGGGAAACGGGTGACAGGTGAGCGTTCCTTTAGTCCCGCTGCTGATAACAAGTTCGCGAAAGTTCGCGTTGACACACAAGTCCTCGTATCTACTATGTTGTAGCTGCAAGATCTGCACTGCTGCCCTTAAAATAAGACGATCCTGATATCAGCATCGTTGCACAACTGACGCGGCACGTTTAACTTGTCTTGCAATTCTCCGAGGGAGCCTTCCCGCCACTCTGAAGGCCACAGCCTGCCCCTTTCAGACTCTCAGTTGGCTGTACAAAGCACGAGCGCCTCCCCGTGGAATGGTTACCTCCATGCTTCGGACGTTTGCACCACACTGGGCATTCCCTGTTAAACGGTGGACACACATGGTGCTCCGATAGATAGGCCACTGCGTGATCCGTTGGCGAACGACATTGAGAACATTATCAGCATATCTATCATTCCCTACGTGGCATATTCTGTCATCGATCAAAATCGACGCCGCCTTTCCAAGTGTACTAATTTTTTTTCCGGCAATGCAGTTTCGTTTGACTAAAGAATCTGTGCCTGGGTTTCAGACAAGATCCCAAGTTTCGTTCTATGCTGTGATGCTATTGCAATAAAGCTGGAGAACATCTGCAATGCTATTCGAGTTCAGCGGAATACCAAGTTGACTGAAGCATGTGTGGGAATTTAGATTGGGGAGGGAGGGGTGCTAGAGTATTCTGTGCAGTTATGCAAAGTCCCTGTGCCTGATTGGCGTAGTGGTTAGAACATCTGCCTGGTGCGGAGGTGGAGTTGTCTTCGTACAAAGCTTCCATCGTCGCTTCAGTTACTTTATACACGCACGCTTGCTCTCCCCCTCTCCCCCTCTCCCCCTCTCCCCCTCTCACCCTCTCCCTCAATGAAGAAGAAAAGAAACTGGTACACATGCCTAATATCGTGTAGGGCCCTCACGAGGAAGCAGAAGTACCTCAGATCAACTTGGCATGGATTCGACTAATTTCTGAAGTTGTGCTGGAGGGAACTGACACCATGAGTCGCGGAGGCCTGTCCATAAATCCGTACAGAGCGAGGAGGTGGAGATCTCTTCTGAACAGCACGTTGCAAAGCTCAATAATGTTCATGTCTCGAGAGTTTGGCGGGAGTGTTTAAACACGGAAGAGTGTTCCTGGAGCCACTCTGTAGCAATTCTGGACGTGTGGGATGGCGCGTTGTCCTGCTGGAATTGCCGAAGTCCGTCGGAATGCACAATGGACATGAATCGAAAAAGGTGATCGCACAGAATGCTTACGTACCTGTCAGCTGTCAAAGTCATATCTAGATGTATCAGGGTCCCATATAACTTCAACTGCTGACGTCCCACACCATTACAGATCCTCCATCAGCTTAAGCAGTCCACTGCTAACATGCACGGTCCATGGATTCATGAGGTTGTCTCCGTACCCATACAAGTTAATCTGCTCGATACAATTTGAAACGAGACTCGTCTGACTAGGCAGCATGTTTCCTATCATCAACAGTCCAATGTCGGTTCTGATGGATGCAGGCGAGGCGTAAAGCTTTGTGTCGCGTAGTCATCAAGGGTATACGAGCCCACATCGATGATGTTTTGTTGAATCGTTCGCACGCTGACACTTTCTGATGGCCCAGCATTGGAATCTGCAGCAATTTGCGGAAGGGGGCACTTTTGTCACGTTAAACGATTATCTCCAGTCGTCGTTAGTCCCATTCTTGCGGGATCTTTTCCCGGCCGTAGCGATGTTGGAGATTTGACTTTTTACCGCATTCCTGATATTTGTGGTACACTCGTGAAATGGTCGTACTAGAAAATCACCACTTCGTCGCTACCTCGAGCATGCCGTGCCCATCGCTCGTGCACCGACTGTAACACCACGTTCAAGCTCACTTAAATCTTGATAACCTGTCATAGAAGCAGCAGTAACCGATCTAATAACTGCGCCAGACACTTCTTATCTTATACAGGCGTTACCGACAGCAGTGCCTGTTGACATCTCTCTGTATTTGAATACGCATTCCTGTACCAGTTTCTTTGCCGCTTCATGTATATAGTTTCATTGGAAACTAATCCTCAGGAAACGCAGATGTATGCTATCCACCTCCGAAACAGATAGGCATATTGAAAACTAAAAGTTAGTTGGGAGGGCGCCGAGCTGGAATACTGCTTTACACCTAAATACCTCAGCGCCACTTTAGACTTGTATTTAACACATCGCAAACGCTGTCTCAACACCAAGAGTCAGCCCGAAATAACTTCATTGGGAAACTGACTGGCAACACAGGGAAGTCCAACATCAAGTCATCAGAACCTCAGTCACGGCACACTGTTTCTGTGGAGGGAAGTGTGCGTGCCGTGTATTGTTTAGCTCTGCCCATGCGATGCAAGTGGACGCTGCACTGAATAAATCTGAAACCATTGCCTACCGACAAGATTCATTGTTTGGCTGGTATTATATCACCTGATGTATTTCATAAAGTAGCTGCAGACGTTGAGACGAGAAAAGATGGACTAAATCATTTAAACGCACTTCATGGCTATCGGCCACCAAGATCCAGGTTGAAATCCAGAAGTAGTTTACTCAGTTCAACGTCAGCACTACGATATGCGATCAAAAAATACGGCAAATTTATTAGAAAGAAAGTAATAAGCTTACATGGAATCTGATTTAATCCTCTTCAAGTTATTGGCCTTGGCTGACAATCCACTTATCCCAACGTTGAATCCACAGCCGCAAGCATTTGTGGAAGGTTTCTTTTGGAAGGGCGTCATACTCTGTCCAAGCCCTCTCAGTGTCTGGAATGGTGTCAAAACACTTTCCTTTAAGCACAGTATTAATTCTGGGACAGAGAGGAACACATTTTCCAGCTAAAAACTCGCGAATCAAAAGTGAGGTACGGCACGGAACGTTGTCGTGATAAAGAATGAAACCACTGGTCTATTTGTGTGATCTCTTCCTTCATACATTATTCCGATAACCTTGCAGTACGCTCCTGCAAAATTCGGCGTTTACTTTCGTTACCCTTAGAAAGTATGATCGCACTACGCCCTCAGTACCGAGGAAAACAATCAGCATCCCTTTGACATTCGATTTCGACTGAAGTTCGGTTTTTAGGACGAGAAATTTCACTGGCTTTCCATTGGGAACTGACCATGTGAAGGAATACGCTTCTTCAACTCTGTGCAAAGTGAGACACAATTTTCCTTCTGTTCATCACTACAAAGTTTTGGAACAAATTTTGCACCCATTCGTCTGATTTCCAGATTGTCGTTTAAAATGCTTTGCACGGACCCGTACGAGATGCTAAGTTCTTTGTTAAACTCTCGAATAGCTATTTTCCTTTTTGAACAAACATTTTTTGCGCCTTTTCTTCTGTTTTTGAAGTTAACAGACGTCCCAAACGTTGTTCGTATTTTGCCGACTCATTTCCGCTTTCAAATCGCTCATACCATTTGTAAATAGTCTTTCGAGTTACACCATTATCTCTATACTCCAGTTTCAACATTTTATGAGTTTCTGTGGCACATTTTTACAACGTGAAACAGAAATTAATGTTCCACATACATGGTAAACAGACCTTCCTTCTAGTGTCACTGGATGCTGACAGACAAGTCAGGAACGTGTTCAAACTTACGATGCCTGTCTCAACGGATCGGGCTATCAGATACATTACGCCAAATGGGTTCAGAGCCAGTAGTTGTTGGTAAAAAAAATTTATTCACGTATTGTTTCATTCTAACTTGTTCCCGCGCTACCAGAGAACAAATAAAGGGCTTATTTCAATAGTGGTACAAGTCCATTTTTGTTCATTTTGAGATACAGAGTCCTGAAATTAAAAGTATATATATAGTGTAAGTTAAATTATATATATAAAAGTATATATACTTGAATATTTCTGGTATCTCAACTGCAGATTTTTAAGCGCTCTTTTAACTTTAGGACTCTGTATCTCAGAATGAACGGAAATGGACTTGTGCCACTATTGAAATAAACCCTTCAAATGTGGGCAGCTCTATGTGATCAGCTTCAAAAATGAATACAACCTGCTGGTACACCTGGAGGTATCGAAAAGATAGGTAAATCCAGGGACAACCTTGTCAAATGGGGATATTCGAAAGGACAGAGGCAATGTGACTGCAAAGAACAGCAAACGACAGACCACCTATTCGGCTGTCCACGCTGCCATGAGGAATGCAGTGAGGAAGGGAAAAAGATAAGAAAAAATAGCCGTGAAGGTTGCAGTAGCCATTTCGAGAAACTTTAGTATATGAACTGTCACTGAGACGTCTACGGATCCAACCAGAGGAGCGGACGGATAGGGACTACGCATTTCCACTGTTACGATGCGACTCCTCCGGAGTTTCAGCAGATTACAGTGTTGAGTAGGACGCTACGAATGGAGAAGTAGATGTAGTCGGCCGAGTGATGGAGAGGTGGGGAGGGGGGATGAATGTAAAGTGAGAGAAAAAACGACGCCCCTGCACTGGACTGTTGTGGAAGCTGAGTAATGGAGTGGTGGGGTGTCGAGTGGAGAGGCGCTTTCAGGGCCTGGGCGGGAGTCCGCGGCCCGGCGTAATCACTGTGTGGTGTGGTGTCGCCGCGTAATTGGCTGGCGCCCACGAGGGTTGGAAGGAGTGAGAGGGGAGGAGGAAGGGGAATGGGGACAGGCGCCACCTGGGAGCCAGGCTTAATCGCCGCTGCCACCTGCGCCACGGATGCCCGCTCCATCTCCTCTGCTGCAGAATTCCGCCGCCCAAACGTACACTGAAGGTGGTTATCAAAAACCTGACCTAACGTGATAAACTGGGCGCTCACTCTGCTTCGTTCTACAAATAGAATGAGTGTAGAGTCTTTATGATCTCGATGCTGAATTCACGGCGCTCAACTGCATGTTCAATAGCGCCCTTATTGGACATCGACATACATACACTAAGGACACAGTCGTCGTGGGATACCTCCAAATATCGTTCGTACCTCCTTTTGTCCAGCGTATTGCAGCAACTTGACGTGGCATGGACTCAATGAGTAGTTCGAAGCTCCCTGCCGAAATATTGAATCACTGGGTCAAATGGTTCAAATGGCTCTGAGCACTATGGGACTTAACATCTGAGGTCATCAGTCCCCTAGACTTAGAACTGCTTAAACCTAACTTAAGAACATCACACACATCCATGCCCAAGGCAGGATTCGAACCTGCGACCGTAGCAAATCACACTGGCTCTATAGCCGTCCATAATTGCAAAGGTGTTTCTAGTGCAAAATTTTGTGCACGAAGTGGCCACTCGATTATGTCCCATAAATGTTCACTGGGTGGCCAAATCAATCATTCGCTTTACTGTCCAGAATCTTCTTCAAACCAATAGCAAACAGTTGTGGCTCGATGAGGTGGCGCAATGCCATCCATAAAAATTTCATTGTTATTTGCGAACACGAAGTTTACTAATGTCTGCAAATGGTATCCAAGTAGCCCATCGCTACCATTTCCAGTCATTAACCGGTTCTGCTGTATCAGAGGACCCAAATACAATCCACAACATTATGGAGCCACCACCTGCTTGCACAGTGTGTTCTTGACAACTTGTGTCCATGCATTCGCGGGGTCTCCACCGTACTCGAACCCTACCACAGCTCTTACTAACTGCAATCAGGACTCATATGACGACGCCACGGTTTTCCAGTCGTCTAGGATCCACCCATTGTGTTCACAAGCCCAGGAGAGGCGCTGCAGGATATGTTGTGCTGTTAGCAAAAGCCCTCGTGTCTGGTGCCATAGCTCATTGACGTCACGTTTGGCCTCATTGTCCTAATGCGTACGTTGGTCGTACGACCAAAATTCATTTCTGTGGTTATTTCCTGCAGTGTTGTTTGTCTGTTAGCTCTGACAACTCTGCGCAAGCGCCACTGCTCTCGGTCGCTATGTGAAGGCCAACGGCCACTGCGTTGTCCGTGGTGAGAGGCAATGCCTGAAGTTTGGTATTCTCTGAACACCATTGACGCGTGATCTTGGAATACTGATTCGCTATCTACACACACAAAAAAAAGTTTTGCTCCACCTCGGTCCCGATCAGATCAACACAAACATCATTTCCGCTCTTTATATTGCTCATGAAAGCCACACATTGCATGTTGCACCACCATAAAGCGAGACATTCAGAGGTGGTGGTCCAGATTGCTGTACACACCAGTACCTCTAATACCCGGTAGCACGTCCTTTTGCATAGATGCATGCCTGTATTCGTCGTGGCATACTATCCACAAGTTCATCAAGGCACTGTTGGTCCATATTGTCACACTCCTGAACGGCGATTCGTCGTAGATCCCACAGAGCGGTTGGCGGGTCACGTCGTCCATAAACAGCCCTTCTCAATCTATCCCAGGCATGTTCGATAGGGTTCATGTCTGGAGAACATACTGGCCGCTCTAGTCGAGCGACGTCGTTATCCTGAAGGAAGTCATTCACAAGATGTGCACGATGGGGGCGCGAATTGTCGTCCATGAAGACGAATGCCCCGCCAATATGCTGCCGATGTGGTTGCACTATCGGACGGAGGATGGCATTCTCGTATCGTACAGCCTTTACGGCGCCTTCCATGAATACCAGCGGCGTACGTCGGCCCCAGATAATGCCACACCGAAACAGCAGGGAATCTCTACCTTGCAGCACTCATTGGACAGTAAGGCTTTCAGCCTGCCCGGGTTGCCTTCGAACGTGTCTCCGATGATTGGTTGAAGGCATATGCGACACTCATCGGTGAAAACGTGATGCCAATCCTGAGCGGTCCACTCGGCATGTTGTTGGGCCCATCTGTACCGCGCTGCATGGTGTCGTGGTTGCAAAGATGGACCCCGCCATGGACGTCGGGAGTGAAGCTGCGCATCGTGCAGCCTATTGCGCACAGTTTGATTCGTAACGCGACGTATTGTGGCTGCACGAAAAGCATTATTCAACATGGTTGCTTTGTCGTCAGGTTTCCTCCAAGCCATAACCCGTAGGTAGCACTCATCCACTGCAGTAGTAGCCCTTGGGCGGCCTGAGCGAGGCATGTCATCGACAGTTCCTCTCTCTGTATCTCCTCCATATCCGAACAACATCGCTTTGGTTCACTCCGAAATGCCAGGACACTTCCCTTGTTGAGAGCCTTTCCTGGCACAAAGTAACAATACGGACGCAATCGAACCGCGGTATTGACCGTCTAGGCATTGTTGAACTACAGACAATACGAGCCGTGTACGTCCTTCCTGGTGGAATGACTGGAAATAATCGGCTGTCTGACCCCCTCCGTCTAATAGGCGCTTCTCATGGATGATTGTTTAGATTTTTGGGCAGGTTTAGTGACATCTCTGAACAGTCAAAGAGACTGTAACTGTGATACAATGTCTACAGTCAACGTCTGTCTTCAGGAGTTCTGGGAACTGGGGTGATGCAAAACATTTTTGATCTGTGTATTTCCGAAATGTAATGTCCCATGCGTCTAGCTCCAACTACCATGCAGCGTTCAGTGCCCGCTAATCCCGGTCGCACGGCCATGATCACGTCGGAAACATTTTCACATGAATCACCTGACCACAATAGACAGCTCCGCCAGTGAGCTGCCCTTTATACGTTGTGTACACCATATTAAAACCATCTGTATATGTGTATATTGCTGCCCCATGACATTTGCCACCTTAGTGTATATTGTGACGTCTGAACTACACCTGTTCTCACAGTCGACCATTCCCCACTGGCCAGTCATCAGCTGATAACAATTGTGTTCTGGTAGTACGTAACTGCTCCGACAGCCGGCTCCTCATGTAGTTTGACTATACTGTACGGTTATTTTCTGCTTGTGGCTTAATGTTGCTAGTAGGATATTATCACAATTTTGTATTATTGTATTTCAGAATTGTGGTCAGATGATGGTTATGATAACTGAAACTGGTCACCAGCAGCAAAAGGAAAAGAAATTGCTATTTAGACAGTTACTCTTTAATTCCTATAATTCCTATTTCTACGTAATGTCAGGGTATATCAACACAAGTATGTGGTTCGTCATTGATAAAACCAATTGGTCAGTTGCCTAACCATTACAGAAATCCGCCAACCGTTTGGAGAAACATCCGTATGAAACACTACACAGCGACACTTAAAATATTCAGTTCGCTGTTTCCACAGTGTGTCTTTAATTAGGTCTGCACTCACACTGACGTTTTCGTAGTTCAAGAAAACTGTACTGCTCCGAATCTGAGGCATTACTTAATGGAACAAGAAACATCCAATAAAAACTCTAAAACTGGAATATGTGGAAAGCTTAGCACTTAACAAAAAAAGATGTGGAATGAGCTCATTGGTATCTTCTGTTCAACCTTTAGTTAGGAGATCCGACACACTATGAAAAATTTAAAATTACTCTAATACTGTTATCGAAAAGTGGAGAGGCCTCCAACAAAGCTAAACAACAAATAAATTAAAACGTGGAACGAACTTAACCTATCACATAGGTACGATTCGTCGCAGTATCTATGCGCACAATTCAATAATTATCCTTCTGGAATTTAGTACCATTCGTCAGTCCCTGTGCGAGAGTGAGTAAATTTTGTGAGCATGGCAGGTACAGAGTGTGTTTCAAGAATTAACTGCACCTACTTTTCGACGTAGTACTTCTAGTAGACACCACCCCTGGAGACTGAAGATAACTGGAGAGTAATACTTGTGCATGACAGTTGTCTCCACGGGAGGTTCCAAGCTCAAGGGCCTGTCCTCATTCCACTGAGGAGAATACTGACATTTAGTCCAGATAATTTTTAATCTTTCGACTCTAGAAGACTTCGTCGTAGTATTCATTCTGAGGGCTCAGAAAAACTGCATAGAGGTCACCATTTATAGTTTTATCCTGTTCATTGTGATCGGTGTAAGGAATCCATTTCAAATCACAGAAAAGTCTGGAAAGGCCATTTTCGACCAGTGCTACCGATTTCGCCTTTTTGGATGTCGGGCCGTCAAGTTTCAACCGACGCATTGATAGCCGTTTTATTTCTGACATGAAGATATGGATTCGCAACTCGCACATAGAATTATATTGGCAACCAAAGTCAGTTGGATTATTTTTAAATATTTTAAATGTTACCGACAAATTTGCTTTTGGTCAGTGCTCACGTACGGTCCATATCTTACACAATGCTTTCTCATACTTCATTCTATGATCTTTCTCTCAGTACGAATATGACGTCAGCCTTTAATTGTCGATCATCAAAAACTATATTGTGGAATTTCCCAATGCTATCATCTGTGACTTAAGCACTAGGACGCTCTCTTTCGAATAACTTTCATTAACAGTAATAAGTGTGGATCGGACTTGTATATTTCTTTTTCACTTGCTGTCGGTAATTTCTCGAGGTGTGTAGTTTATCCGCGCACACTGTTTTGTTGTCCGCCACGTGGAGGCGGGCCATTTCTTTTATTCTTTTTTTTCTTTTATTGAACGAGCTTTTTACTTACTTTAAATGAAATAAGTTTCGTGATATGAAAATGTTAGTAAAATTTGATTGTTTAGAAGGATATAAAAACAGAAGATGAGACAGATAACAGATGTTACAACCGCCACCTTGAAGTCTGCGGGTGAATATCTCAATATTTTTCATCGAGCAATTGACCCACAGACATTATACTTGATTATCTCTCTCCTCTTCCATACATCCTCTTTTCCCCATCCATCTAAATCTCCGTCTCCTTTCTCTGTCTTACTACCGAAGCACATTAAGGCGCTCAGTCCGGAAGCGCGCGACTGCTACGGTCGCAGGTTCGAATCCTGCCTCGGGCATGGATGTGTGTGATGTCCTTAGGTTAGTTAGGTTTAAGTAGTTCTAAGTTCTAGGGGACTGATGACCACAGAAGTTAAGTCCCATAGTGCTCAGAGCCATTTGAACCATTTTTTTACCGAAGCACAGTCGCAATGTCTCTTTCCAGGTAGTGAGTGACATGTATACGAAGTCTGGTTTTATCCCTGGCTTTGCCTGCGTACATGTATGTTACAGTTACTGCACACTCAGATTTTAGAAATCATATTGTAATTGGAGCACTGCGATAGATAAGAAATGCTAAAAATCAAATAAAAATAGACTCGATCGCGTTTTCAGATTTTCTTCATTTGTTGGAAACCGGTTTCGGCACTTTCCTCAGACCATCTTCAGGCTTTTCAACGCCTTATGGCTGCTGGTGGCGGCAGACGGAGCGAGATCCGTAAGGTTGCTAACAAATAAGAAATCTGGAAACTGTGTTTGATCTGTAGCACACACAAATGTCTGTGTCTCTGCTGATTCACCAAAATAATCAAGAAAAATCGAAACTTTTTTCCTAACTTGCCATAACGTTTCTGCTCTACTCTCCCCTTTTCGCCCTCCTTCATTACACTCTGTCCCACATGGTTTCTCACACACATCTCCCGTGATGTCTGTCCATCTCCTCCTTCACCCATCTCTGTACATCATTACGATATCGAACTCATTCCCAGACCAATAGAAGGATGGTGGTACTTACACCCAACGTATTACTTTTCAGGTAGTAATACGTGTCCAGGGGTTAGGAGGCGCTTTATACCGGCAGCATCGCCCTTATACGCATGCGTCACATATTTCGCACATGCATTTAGACGTTTTTCACCTTTGTCTTTAGCGAATTTCGGCCTGCAGTTCCTTCCTAACGCATCTCTGTGTTTATGACGACATATCTCCCAGACTGTGTGTCGTACAGAGATACAGTTTTTTAGTTACAATCAGTGGCATAGGCGGATAATGTCTGTGAAATGTGTTGCGAATAGAATTAGTAGCAATGAAGTGATAAATTTAAACGTCTTACCTGATGTGGCCGTTTTACTACATACACACCGAAAATGTATTAAGCGATAAGCTTTTTCCCTTTCATCATTTTGTGAGGGATGTCAGCGTGAAAAGCTTTCGTAAAGGTTTGAAACTGCGTGTAAAATTTACTGCAAGTTACTAATTGCTCGGGAACTGATAACCTCAGATGTTAAGTCCCATAGTGCCGAGAGACATTTGAAACATTTTGAATTTGACTAAAGAATTTTCGAGTCCATTCTTAACCTCTTTGATAGCTAGTTTGTTGGTATTATCACAGCGATTCTTTCCAGACAGAGAGAGGTATGTGCACTAAGTTTAGTTGAAACAGGCCCGGTGGTTTAGGAGGAGATTTGGAACATATATACATACATACCCAAGTATATCCATTTTCATAATATGTATGGATTCTGTTATGCATTTAAGTTCCAGTATACATAAAATATTCATAAAATTATGTTTAAACAAAACGAAAACAGTAAATTTGTATCATAACGGTGTAAGGATTGTTAGAAATTCTAGCAAGATCGCTTGTTATGGAATAGGATAACCCATGAATAAATTAGGTGTTATAGTCATTTCTGTGAGTTACAAATGTGTCGCTGCTCTCCCCTGTAATCTGTGACGTCAAATTTATACTGACTTACCGCAGCTCTTCAATGCACGGCAAAAATGAGTTCTGGATAATTAATTCGATAATTACGTAATTAATTAATTCACAACTTTCAATCATTCGCTGTTTCCAAATAGGAATGAGGTGAGTATATTAAATACCCAATAACCCTACTCAGGACTTGAACCACAGAGTTAACCCTGTCGTGTGGAAAATCATTTTTAAATAATTTTAATGGAGCTCATGTGATAGTAGCAACAGATCTCCTAGTCACAAGATGAACATGTGCCATTGTGTATAGCTCTCTGGAGACCACTTTTACAAAAGATTCTATCTTACTGGAGGGGAAAAAAAGTTACCACGTATGGAAGTGCTGAGAAGATGGAATACGTCCGCGCAAATACTCGCTCCATGTGAATGTGCTTGAAGCTTCATACAGTCACGTACTTTAGAGTTCGTGGCCGATATCAATAATAAACTGTCACGTCTCCAGTACCGTTCAAAACATGAGAATAATTGGAAAGCGGGAAAAAATGGAAGGAGAAGAGCGTAATTTTCGTAAACAGACGTCAAAAGTTCTCTGGAAAGCGATGTTCTACTACCCGTTTATTTTGAATACCTAAAGATAACGAAGATCCGTGAGTTAAACCTATAATACCTCATTCATGTTTACAGTTACACTGTGGAGAGAGCATAGGTTCTTGCTGACGTGTGCAACATTATGCACGCTCTGCTTTGCAAGATGGAATACTCAGTACGCATTAAATTGGCCAAACACAAATTGTGTTTTCAGCAGTGTTAAATGTGTCAGAAAATCTGCTTTCAAGGCTTTACTGACTGCTCGGAGGCGATGGAATTTGTCGTCGTAGAGGAATGCAACGTTGACCAGAAGCATTTCACAACAGCATCGACTGCGCTGCATCGACGATGTCCGCAAGACTGTCTCCCGCTGATGTCATTGTTGTTTCAGGAATTTTATTTTTTCCACATAGATGGTCCAAAAAAGCTAACATTTTGTGATGATGCTGGTTCTGGAGTGGCGAGAACTTCACAGTTTTGTTGGTGGTCAGACAATCATTACCTACGCCCACAGGTAGGCTCACATTTCTTCGTCATGGCGACAGTAACCTCCCTTACCCACCTGCGGTGGAGGATGAATTTCTCCCAGGTGAAGACAAACACGACACAGACCGGCCAGTGAGACGTCCAGGTCTCAATCGTTCATAGAAAGCTCTAGGAAGCTCAATTGCAGTTTATCGACTATCACCAAGCCTACCAATTCTCAACACAGCTCCTTTTAAGAGATGAGACAGACTGTTAAGCATATTAACTGGTTTGTTGCTGTGCAGGAAACTGTCTGGTTGTATTAATTTTTTTCTGAGTGTGTATTCTCAGTTTCAATAGATCACGGCGTCTCAGCCCGGAAGTTTCAACTGAGGAGGGTTGCACAATATTTTGTGGTAAAGTTATACTTTCTTCAGTAAACCTCCCGATATTCTACCAAAAGTAACCCTGAAGAGAACCGTTGCATAGAGGATCGAAACGTCGGTTTTAATGGCGGTGTTACGTAGTTTATTAATGACGCCTAACATTCAAAATGATTTCATTCAAACTGCCGATATTCTCTTAATAAAATAGGCTCAATTTTCTTGATTATTTTTCACTTCTAGGCTAGCGTGGCCTATACTCCTAGGTCAGTAAACTGTTCTGTATTTACTTGTATTTCCTGCTTCCTTAAACTATGTTCCTTCTTTTTGCGTCTTCTTAGTTTCTCATTTTAAGAAAGATTAGGACTTATGCTCCTTACATTTATTTTATACGCTCTCCCGAAAAAAAATTAGACACCTTCGTCATACTATCAGGTTACATCTACAGTGATCGTAGCTCTTCAGGTATGCAATTTAGAGCCCATGTTAACTGGATATTTTTTACTTGGTCCATACTACCTCCGCCCAAAATATGGAAAGCAGAGAGCTTGAAGTAGAAGAGGTTCACTGTCAGAAGTATTAGGACGATTTTCGCTTATAATTTTCAACTCGATCGTTTCTGGACCAGAGAGACATTTACCCTTCTCCATCATCCCTGAACGTTTGTAACATCATCACGAAATCACTCAGTGTATTCCGCAAGTCACCTTACAGTGCATGGCAGTGGGTACCTTACACTATTCCTAGTCATTCGCTTACCTGTCCCACTCACCAGCAGAGCGAGGAAAAAATGGTCATATGCTTCTCTGCGAGCCCTGACTTCTCTTATCTTGTCCTCGCAGTTCTTACGCGATAAGTATAAGAGTTTTCTGTCCTCCAGGAATTCCCATTTGAGTTCACTTAGTACAGGATAGAGTAAATACACGTTGCCCGGAGAACAGTTCCAGGGTACAAAGAATTACAACAGAGGAAAGGAAAGGAAATAAAGTGCTAACCTGACTGTTGGTGATGTTGAAAGTGACCACCATTCATCTCTTGGCGCTTTTGGGCCTCGGTCAGCAAGTTAATGAAGGCGTATCGGCGCTGGACTGCTGGAATTACTGCAGTCTCATCTGCAGTTCTTGAAGATTATGAGAGTTGTTGTGATGCAACTTGGACCTTAGGGCTCCGCACACAAAGTAATCGCATGCTGACAGGTCAGGTGAGGTAAATGTGCTCCTAGGTTCGCCCAGCTGTATGGGCCGTTGCCCCGTCGTATTGGAAGTAACTTTAGGTCACGGGGTATAGTTATATGCATACATTCATGTCCAGTTGTACCCACTTGTCCGGGCCAGTTTTATTTGCCCCACCAAGTATTTCCGTATCACTTTTTTAACACTGTTCAGACAGTGCGACTGCAAGATGATATCTACTGTCTGTCACTTGAATTTTGAGAACTTACCAGTTGGTTAGCTATAGAAGCATTGTGATAAAAATAGACCTATTACTTTTATTAATACTTTTTTGTCACACAGTTCCATATCATCTGCCACTTAAGACATAACCAGCTTTTCTACTAATATTTACGAGGAACACGCTACAGAAAGTGATTGTAACATTAAAGAAAAGCGTACTAGACCAAGATTAATGTTAGATCACACAAGGAAAGTCGAATAGAAGTGATGCTGGTGCATAGTGCCAATTGCCTAGTCTATAATAATGCATTGTTGACACTGCAACTTGTTCTCTTTATGAAGAGCAAGGCGCAGTTCACACACAAATGATGTGCCGGAAGCGTGGCGCTGTTCCAGGCTACCTCAGTATTAACAAACGAAGCAATTCACAAAGCGGTGGCGTAGCGGGTAGGCATCGCTTCGTGGTCCGTGCCACTTTGTTTTGTTGCCACCAGTGGGTCATCGAGCGACCGCAAGTGGAGACGTTCAAGTAACGCAGTCCTGTTTTCATTAACTTGAAGTGTCACAATGAAAGACGATTTAGATCTACATCCGTCTCTGTAGTTAGTTTCTCAGTAAAACTGTTACTTCTAAAAACAACTGTTGGAATTCGCGCTTGTCCTCCGCTATGGAGTCCTTCTCATTCGATTTGGAGAAACCTATTCGGAATAAGACGGAAAAGACGCATCTCATAGTTTGACACGAGAGCTTGATAGTGAACTGTTTTTACTTTCGTTATTATGCATAGTTATTGTGATTCTTCGCCAAGAAGTAAACCACTCGGCATATTTTGAAAAGTTTGCAAGTGAAGAAAGTAGTTGCTGCACAGTTTACGTTTGGTGGGTTTTGAGAACGTAGATTGCTGCGTACGAATTATAGCTAACACATCGAAATTGTTTTCACCGGCTGAAGGAGAGCGTAACATCTTTCAGTCCTGAGTAAATAAAAGATATATTTTGACGTTTGGCCTCGAAGATCTACGACGCGCAACACTCGACGTTATGGTCGCGCTCTGTGCTGATTTGTGGTTCGCGTTTCACTTGTTTATGAACTATATAACATTCAGATTTTAAGTCAACATTGCTTTAAAAGCCATTTTCATTTTAAAAACAGAGACTGACGACAGCAGATCCAGCGGCAGAGTTAACTGTATACTACGTATGTCAGTTTTTCTTGTGTCCACTACACGTTTCATTTGGGAAACCTCCAGCAACTGTTTTTATTCACATTCTGCCAAGCAAATGGTGTGTGTGTGTGTGTGTGTGTGTGTGTGTGTGTGTGTGTGTGTGTGTGTGTGTCAGCGAGCAAAGACTCCGTTTCTCAGGTGGAATACATTGTCACATGTCGAGTAAGGGTTTCTTCTTCGCACTTTTGTTGACAGGAGTTTATCATATAATATAGGGCGATTGAAATGTTACCTAGCAGCAGATTCATTTCCCCGTTCCTGTCGACTTCTTTGCAATGCTTTGACAAATCCGT
Source organism: Schistocerca piceifrons (assembly GCF_021461385.2). NCBI lineage: Eukaryota > Metazoa > Arthropoda > Insecta > Orthoptera > Acrididae > Schistocerca > Schistocerca piceifrons. The sequence goes on from NC_060139.1 coordinate 747,267,637, forward strand.
GGTTACTAGATGTCATGATCTTTCCTTACCATTACTGTAGTACGGTTGTGAGATGGAATGTGTAGCCAGACATACTCAGTTACTGTGAATCAGCCTCCGTGCAACACTTTGTCTAGTGCGCTAAGACCCCTGAAATCCTCTGGTTCCATCTCGCAGACAAGGACTCTGTTGTCCTTGGCGTTTGCAATGACAGGACTCCAGTCTTCTGGATCAGAGGATATTTTGTTTTTTCTCTATAAGGGCAAAACCTCTGCCACATCGTAGGAAACTGTGCCCTGATGACGAGGAATTTCCGGTCCATAACCGTGAAATATTTACCAATGATAAAGTCCTAAGAAACTCGCTTCTTAGTAGATTTTTGGCGTGATCTGCTGTTCAACGATTACAACACTGACGACCAGTAACCAGAATCGATGGAATTGAGTATCGACCTATTTAGTCATTCATAATAAAATTACAGATGATTCCAGCACATGAATATTGCACTGATAATAAACAGTATTCAGCCCTAATTTTGACATTACAGCTATGTAGACTGAAACACGAAGATAATTTTTTTTCACTGATTATAATATACATTGACAAGATTTGTTATTTACATTTTTGACCTAAAAATAACAATTATGTATAGCATTTCCCTTTCAATTTTATCACGATTTCAACATAGCGTGTTAACGTACAATGAAAAATATTTGCTATTGCATTCTGATTAAAGTCAATGTCATGTGACCAATCAGTTATGAGTCACATTGTGTATTTATTGTATAACATCGTTGTAGTTTTCAGGTGCGTTCACTGTTGATTGCAGCCTGGATGACAATTTATTTGCCAAGCTGCGATGAAACTATACGTCACCAAACTTAGGAATATTTGTTGTTTCAGAAAGTTTGGAACATTGAAAGTTCGTATTTTACAATGAAATCTTAGGTATGCTTGCAGGCTAGCATCAACCAAACTTTGAAGCACTTTTATAAGTGTTATGTCGTTGTGAGCTTAAATGAGGTTCAGACTTGATCTTTGAACTGTAAACAAAAGATGCTTGAAAAAATTACAGGAAAGATTAAAATGCTTTGTACAGACACTTCTAATGCCAACAAATGGGAGACCAACCTACAAGCACACAACTGATTTTTAAAATTTCTTGTTCCAGACCTTTAGCAACAAATGCAAGCTCCCTGATGTTTTCGGAGAGCGGCTGAAGATATTTCTAACTTTAACCAGCCATTCAAACAATGCCAGATCAGTAGGCTTGGGAACATTTCCATCATCTACTTTGCGAGACCACACTTCGTTCTAACATAATAAAAGCTCCACCTCAAGTCAAAGCGATGAAATGGTCTTTCAAAATGTCATGACGTAGACGTAGTTACACTTAACTCCTTGAAATGTTCTCCCAAGATGCCACATTCAGTTGCGTCATTTAGCTCAAAAAATGACAAAAAATGTTATAAGATTTTTCATTCTTTTTAACTCGGGTCAAATATATACAATAGAAGCGATTTTGTTTGAAACAGTAGTGGTTTCATCCAGAAGCAGTAAAATTTTTGAGTCATTCTTTACTAAATTATTTCTTAGATCTGGTCAGAAATAATAGGCAATATATTAAAGGAAGCAACATTTGAATGAGATATTCGGCCTGTTACTGCGTATAGCCAGTGCCAACACACTAGTCGGCAACGACATAGAAGAGACGACTGTGAGAAGGGGTCAGACAATCGCTCGCTGACCAACCTCCCTCCAGGACGACTATGTGAGAGCAGCGGCCGCTGTGTGAGAGGACATTAGCGCCGCGCCCGACTGGTGGCAGCCGTGCTACAAGTTGGATCCCTGTAAGTGTTTCGTTATACGAGTGCGTTTGCGTTTCGTATCGTTGTACGTTCCACCGTATACAGCGTTGCCTATCTGCCTTTTCGGCGTTGATATTTCGTAGTTTTCGCCCCAGGTTAGCTGGGAAGTTTTTGGTGTGCGTAGTCCTTTCGTGCTGGGTCCCTGGCTACGTCAGGCGGACCCATGTCCACCATGGAGAAGTGCGCGGAGCAACCTCCGCGGTTCTCCGATACGTCCACCGCCGCCACTTGTGCTGAATCGCGTCGGAGACGTCGCTCACTCTGGCTTCCGATCGCGCCTGATGTTCCGCCCACCTCGCAAGGTGCGAAGGATCATTCCAATCGCCACAAATCCCCAGTGGATACCACTGGCACTGAAACCGACCCCCGTGACGACTGTCCACCGTCCTGTGTTAGGGACCGTTCTCCACTGTCGTCGTCGTCGTCGTCCGACGACTCCTCCGATCGCTTAGTAATTGATCTTTCCCGTGATGAGGCGGCGGACACCTCGGCTGTGTCTGACCACTATTTGGCTGTACCTATGAGTGCACCTCTTCCTCCGTTGTCCCGCCACCGTGGCGAGTCTTCTGGGCGCTCTGACCCAGTTGGAAAGTCCTCTGGCCGTCGCTCCAGACGCTCGGGCGCTCGTCCGCCCACGCGGGCCGTGGTGATCACGGATCGAGCTCCAATGCCTCCCTCCTATCTGACACCGCACCGGATGGTCCGGTCGATGCGGCCATGACTGCTGTTCCCGATCCTCCTTCGCAGGAGACTCCATCCAGCCCTCTGAAAAAAGAGAACATACCCCCTATTGTAGTTTATAATGTCACTAATTATACAAGACTGAACTCTGAGCTCCAGCGGCTCATCTTCGGCCAGTTGCGGGCTGTATACCAAAAGGATCATGGGGAATACCTGCTCGACAGTAGGGACGACTATCTTATCGTTCTCGAATTTGTCAAAACGAGGGCGATGCCTTACTTTACCCACCAGACGTCTGGAAATCGCCGGACTAAAATCGTCATCAAGGACTAGCCCCCAGAAGTTACAGCAGGGGAGGTCAAGGAGGAACTGCTTCGGATCCATTTTCAGGATCCTTTGGTCCACCAGTATAGCAAGAGAGATCCTGAGACCCAGGTGTTGATATCGTGTCCTACCCATGTTGTCTCCCTTTCCCAGAGGATTTACCAAATCCATTATCTTCCGTACACAAAGGACCGGATTCAATCGTATGAGGGCCGAAATGGGCCTGTTATCTGTCACAAATACCAGCGTCTACGACATATTGGGAACTGCTGCTCCATACCATTGCAGTGTGTTAAGTGTGCCGACCCACATTTAGTGGAGAACTGCACACTCCTTGCCTCGGAGAAACCTACATGCGCCAGGTGTTTGGGCTCGAGCCACGATCCCTACCACATGGTATCCTGGAGGTGGTGCCCTGTTTACCAGAAGGCACTGAAGTCTTTACGTCCTCCCAAAAAGAAACCAAGAAAGAATCGCCCTCCCCCACTACAACAGGACACGACCAACTTTGCTGTTCTGTGGGGCCAGCCTGGTGTGCCTCCCTCGTCAGCTGCTGTGGACCCAGTCACTCAGACACTGGACGTTTCTGAGGCAGCTGTTTCCCCCTCTGCCCAGACTCCCAGTCCTCCTTTGCTGCTGCAGCCCAGTCTCCCCCTCATTGTTCGTTTTCCATAATGGCTTCCCCTACACACCCACTACAGGAGCCAGCTGTAGCCCCCTTCAATCCACCTGTGGTTGTATCATAGCCTTCTGCCTCTACCCGCACTCTGCCTACCACTACACACCCGCCCCTGCCCACTGCAGGGGCAAGCTGCCTACCCGGGAACCTCCCCCAGTGGCAGCAGATGAGACATCCTTTTGGGAGGACACGTGCGACATTCTCCAGGTCATCAGCTTCTTCACGCAACCCCAAATCTGGGATGTTATTCGTGACACTGCACACAAAATCCGTCGGTTTGAGGATGGGCTCTACAAAGTCATCGTCCTTGTGGAACAGCCAAGTCAAATATTGCTGTAATGGCGGTTCAACCACTGCAACCTCACCAGCCCCATTGGGATCTTGTCACCTGCATTTTTAATGCCAATGGCATTAAACGGATGTAGACAGAGCTGAACGCCTCCCTCCATGACAGTCATGTGGACATTTTACTGGTCACAGAAACACACCTTAAACCAGCGGACGATTTCCGCCTTCGAAACATGATGTGTTACCACTCTGACCACCTCGACCACCGTAGTGGGGGCACAAGTGTGTTCCTCCACAAAGCACTTGTCCATACCCGGGAGACTCTCCAGGGAATGGAATACAGAGGCCACTGCAGTTACCGTTTCCACATGCTTTGATGCCATTACCTTTGCAGCAGCATACTTGAGCCCAAACAAGCCACTACTAGAAGTGGACCTTTGCACGTTAACATCCTTCAACAGGCTCATCATTGGGGTGGATCTCAATGCGAAGCACCCGGCTTGGCATTCTTGGGTCTCTAACCCCAAAGGCCACCTCCTCCTTGACCTGGAGGACACTTTAGCAGTCAGTCTAGGGCTCCCACGAACCTATCCATATCCCAGCCCATTCCAACTGCCAGCCAGACATTCTGGATGTGGCCATATTCAAAACCATCGCTGCTCAATTTTCCCTGGAATTTCTCCATGAACTGGCTTCTGACCATGACCCAGTCCTCCTACACCTCACCGATCCAGCTCTTTCATTGGATGTTCATTCCACTGTGACCCACACCGATTGGGACAAGTTCACCAGGGTACTTAATAACACCACTAGGCACGACCTCGACTTGACAACACCAACCAATATCGTCCATGCTGTGGATTACCTTACCGCCTAAATCCAGAAATCATTGAAGCTCTCCACCTCCACTATCCCTTGGACTTTAACCCCCTGGACGATTTGCCTCCCCTGTTACAGTAACTGAAAATAAACAATAACCGCTACCGCCGCCGTTGGAAGCAGTTCCGCGATCCTCAGGACAAATGCCAAATGAGGCGCCTCCAGCGCGAATTCTGCCGCCGGCTCGCCGACTGGAGGTCTGAACAACGGGAGGGCCACATGTCCACTTTCCTCCAACACCATAAGTCCTACTGGGCTGTCGTTTGTGCCCTGCGATGTTCTATGCCAGCGACTGCCCATCCAATTCGCACGGCAGTGGGCTTCTCATATGTTACTCTCCAAATTGTGGAAACGCTGGCGGATGCGTTAGAGACCCAAAACCATCTACTTGTCCAGGACCTTTTGTCAGATGAACTATGGGAAGAACACGATGTCTTGACAACTGTTGCCGCTTTTTGCATCCATCCACCTCAGTCTGCCCCCCACTTGACGGCCATTGCAGACATCCAGCGGATCTTATGACGGAAACGTGGCCAGTCAGCCCCTGGATTGGACAGAATTTTAAGTGAACATCTTTGCCACCTACCGCACATGTCTCTACTCTTGTTCACCAATATCTTAATTGGTCATCTCCTGTCTGGCCTTTTCCCCTCTCAGTGGAAGAAAGCCGAGCTCATTGCGATCCCCAAGCGGTTCAAGGACCCTACAGCCCCACCAACAATAGGCCCATCAGCCTCTTAAACAGCATGGTGTTGGTCCTTGAATCGGTGATCCTCCACCGACTTTCCCAACTTCTGGCGGCGGCTGGGACGATCCGACCTGAACAGTTTGGCTTTACTTCACACCTCTCTGCCAAACTTCCGGTCCTCTGAATCACTGAACACGTCAGCAAAGGCTTCAACGCCGCCAAGTCGACAGCTGTGTTTTTTCTGGACTTTCAGAACGCCTACGATAAGATCTGGACCGACAACCTCATGCACAAGATGCTGACGCAGACCCTAATACCGGATATCTATGTGAACATTGTGGATGACTTCCTCCACAGTAGGACTTTCCTTGTGGCTCACCAAGGAATGCATTCTGGCATTCGCCCATTGACAGCTGGCACTCCTCGGGGATCCATGCTATCTCCCATTCTTTTTGACGTCTATGTGAATGATATGCTGGTCATCCCCAAGTGCCTCCTGGCACAATATGCTGATGACACAGCACTCCATATCACTGGAGGTATCACTGACGCCATCATCGTCTGCCTCCAACGACAGGTGGACGCCACCATCACCTTGGGACTACACATCCACGTCGCTGGCATCGCCATCTGGTTCCGCTGACCATCTTCGAGGAATTGGCTTTCGAACAGGACTAACGCTGGGCATGGCACGTGCACCACAGCTGTCTCCTTTGCCAGGTCTAGCCCTCCATTCCACGTCCACAACTTTCCAACCTTACTTGCCCATGCTGGACTACGTTTTTAGGCTGGACTGAAGAGTACTGTTGCCATTGCAAGGTGGTATGGGACTCCAAGTCCCACTGCCACACCTCCAAAGTGTATTTCAGTGAAGCAATGTCACTGACCTGTGGTTTATAATTACTGGCTCACCAACACAGTTAGACCGCAAAAGGCTGGTGATGCTGTAGTGTACCGTATGACAAAATTAAAAAAGAAGTGGTGGCAGCTCACTTCCATTGCAGCTTCAATCGTAGCCACTTCATTAGTGCTCTATATGTAGCACAGACTTATGTTTGTCTATTCTAAAGAAGACTGATTATTTAGTATGTCACCCTTTGCTTGCGACACATCAAAGTTAAGTAATTGTATCTTGTCTCAGTGTAATAAAACTCATTAATACGAGTTGTTTGATTGTTTCTGTAGTGAACTGAGTAGCCAGGATTCCTAGGCGCAACATGGCCCATATACAAACCATTTTTCATCCTGAGCTCAGTTCCTGTCTCAAACTCATAAAATGGTCTATTCAACTTTGCTTGCTTATAAGCTGTATGAAAAAAACACTCTGTAACAGCTTTTTGTTCCTTTGCCTTAGAGGCAGCTGAGTTTCATATTTAGTAGTAGCATTAGTAGCAGCAGTAGGAGCAGTGGCGGCGGCTGCAGCAGCAGTAAAAGCTTTACTCATCTGTAGATCTCTTTTTACAAGGATATAGGACATGTAAAAGTATTTACAAGTTTAGACCAATATACAATAAGCTATTTTATACACACATTCATTTACAAACTTCTAGTTAAAGGCAATCATTAGATTTACTCCTGGTATGCAACACTTTCTTTAAAGAAACTTATTAAGCAATGTAATGCCACACTGTTCACTCATATCTCACCACCAGTCACTCTACACACTACACACACATTGTTTCGTAACACTTCACTCACTACACACAGACACACACACACAGTGGTGATCTCTGGACCATTTGCTGTCCTGAAAAACTGAATCAGCATCCCTCTATAATGAGTGAGAAATTGAGCTCAGAGAGAGCAAGATGTGTTAGTTTTGTGCTATGAATAGCTTGGGGGTCAGTTTTTCCAGACTAGGAAAAAAGAAGAGAATAAGAAGGAAAAAACAAGGTGTTATGTGGAATGTTGAAAATTTTATAATCACTATTATTACTTACTTGTATAACTTTTTTTACCAAACCCCTACTCTGATTTATCTAAGTAATCCTTCAATGTATAAAATGTATTGTGTAGCAGGTACTTTTTAACTACCTTTTTAAATAAGTGTATTTTTGCAATTTCTTTAATTTCTTTTAGTAATCTATTGTACAGTTTTATTCCTTGGTAGAAAATACTGTTTTGAGTTTTATGTTTATTTTTTCTTGGTAAATGTTCCATGGTCATAGACAGAGCAGTCTGTGCAGTAATTAACAATGTTATTTTTTATGTGTACAACTGACTGGTGAATGTATTCACATGGAGCAGTTAAAATCCCTAGTGTTTTGAACAGACCATTACAATGGTTATTATTTTTATGGCTCTTTTCTAGAGTTTGAAAAATGTGTTCGTATTTTGAACATTTGTTCCCCAAAAAAGAATGCCGTAGCTAAGAATTGAGTGTACATATGAATAGTATGTAAGTAAGAGACTGCATGTTACACACTGAAGATAGGATTCTAAGAGCATAATATGCTGATGACATTCTGTTTGCAAGTACCTTTCTGTGTTCACACCATGTCAACTGCGAATCAGTATTCATTGGTAGAAATTTTGCATGTTTTACACAGTCTATAGTTGTACCATCTACATTTAATTTAACATTTCATTTTCTCTCTTCAAACTGAAATTAATGGCATTAGTTTTATGTTCAATGTCACTTTATTGCTTATTGAACAATTGTAAACTTTCTTGAGTTTCATTTGCTTTCTGGGCAAGGAATTCTCTTGTTTTCTCAGTGACTATAATATTGCTATCAGTGAAGAGAATCTTTTCACTGTGAGTAACACTACTGGGAAAGTTATTGATGTATATCAGGAATAGTATTGGTCCTAATATGCTACCTTGTGGAACCCCTATATGTTAATGGTTTTTGGGTCTGATAAGTGTTTTAGTAAATGTTTAGATCTATTTGAAGTATATGTTATATCTACTCTTTGTACCCTATCTGCTAGGTATGATCGGAACCAGTCCTTAGCTACCTCTCTTATTCCTAATGCTTCTAATTTATTAAATAGAATCTTGTGGTTGATTGTATCAAAGGCCTTAGAAAAGTCCAAAAATATGCCTCTGACTCATTCATCTTTGTCAAGAGCATCAAGTACAACTTTTGTGAATTCTACTACGGCTGACTTGATATTTTTGCCACTTTGGAAAAAAAACTGTGATTCACTTCAAAGACTGTATTTATTCAGGTAATTCATTAATCCACCTTTCATAATTCTTTCTATTATTTTTGAGAATGGTGAGAGCAGGGAAATGGGCTGGTAATTTTCTGTCTTCTGCATTACCTTTCTTAAGCAAAGGTACAACTGTTGCATGTTTTAAGTACTCTGGGAATGCCCGTGATGTGAAGGAGTCATTTATTATATTTGTTAAGTGGCCTTATACAGGGTGTGCCGGTATATTTGAAACAGCAATAAAAACTAAACGAGCAGCGATAGAAATACACCGTTTGTTGCAATATGCTTGGGACAACAGTACATTTTCAGGCGGACAAACTTTCGAAATTACAGTAGTTACAATTTTCAACAACAGATGGCGCTGCAAGTGATGTGAATAATGTAGAAGACAACGCAGTCTGTGGGTGCGCCATTCTGTACGTCGTCTTTCTGCTGTAAGCGTGTGCTGTTCACAACGTGCAAGTGTGCTGTAGACAACATGGTTTATTCCTTAGAACAGAGGATTTTTCTGGTGTTTGAATTCCACCGCCTAGAACACAGTGTTGTTGCAACAAGACGAAGTTTTCAACGGAGGTTTAATGTAACCAAAGGACCGAAAAGCAATACAATAAAGGATCTGTTTGAAAAATTTCAGCGGACTGGGAATGTGACGGATGAACGTGCTGGAAAGGTAGGGCGACCGCGTACGGCAACCACAGAGGGCAACGTGCAGCTAGTGCAGCAGGTGATCCAACAGCGGCCTTGGGTTTCCGTTCGCCATGTTGCAGCTGCGGTCCAAATGACGCCAACGTCCACGTATCATCTCATGCGCCTGAGTTTACACCTCTATCCATACAAAATTCAAACGCGGCAACCCCTCAGCGCCGCTACCATTGCTGCACGAGAGACATTCGCTAACGATATAGTGCACAGGATTGATGACGGCGATATGCATGTGGGCAGCATTTGGTTTACTGACGAAGCTTATTTTTACCTGGACGGCTTCATCAATAAACAGAACTGGCGCATATGGGGAACCGAAAAGCCCCATGTCGCAGTCCCATCGTCCCTGCATCCTCAAAAAGTACTGGTCTGGGCCGCCATTTCTTCCAAAGGAATCATTGGCCCATTTTTCAGATCCGAAACGATTACTGCATCACGCTATCTGGACATTCTTCGTGAATTTGTGGCGGTACAAACTGCCTTAGACGACACTGCGAACACCTCGTGGTTTATGCAAGATGGTGCCCGGCCACATCACACGGCCGACGTCTTTAATTTCCTGAATGAATATTTCGATGATCGTGTGATTGCTTTGGGCTATCCGAAACATACAGGAGGCGGCGTGGATTGGCCTCCCTATTCGCCAGACATGAACCCCTGTGACTTCTTTCTGTGGGGACACTTGAAAGACCAGGTGTACCGCCAGAATCCAGAAACAATTGAACAGCTGAAGCAGTACATCTCATCTGCATGTGAAGCCATTCCGCCAGACACGTTGTCAAAGGTTTCGGGTAATTTCATTCAGAGACTACGCCATATTATTGCTACGCATGGTGGATATGTGGAAAATATCGTACTATAGAGTTTCCCAGACCGCAGCGCCATCTGTTGTTGAAAATTGTAACTACTGTAATTTCCAAAGTTTGCCTGAAAATGTAGTGTTGTCCCAAGCATATTGCAATAAACGGTGTATTTCTATCGCTGCTCGTTTAGTTTTTTTGCCTTTTCAAATATACCGGTCATTTTTGAAACACCCTGTATAATCTCTATGCATTGTTTCAGTACACCCATTGGTACTTCATCTAAGCCTACTGATATTTTGTTTTTTAGTTTTTGAACAGTTTTATTGACTTCATTCTCTGTGGTTGGAAGTAACACAATTGTATTTAGTGCAGCATTATTTACAGATGTTATATTTGTTTTGAGAAAGTTTTGCTGTAACTTCTCTGCAATACTTGAAAAATGCAAGTTTGTATAGTTCACTAAGTCTTGTGGATCACTTATTACCTTATCCCCATCCCTTAGCAGTATACTATTCTGCATTTGTTTGCCTCTCCCCGTTTCCTTTTTTATAACATCCCACTCTTCTTTGCTTTTACTCTCTGCTTATATAACATTTAATGATTAATTGACTCTTTTGCAGCAATCAGCATCTTCCTATAGATCTTTTTGTATGTATAATAAAAATTTAAGAATTCTACATCTTATCGACTCTTTTTCATGGAAATGAGGGATTTAAGTGTTTGGGAGGACTTCTTAATACCTGCTGTTATCCATCTGTTTCTGTGACATGTTGATACAGACATGCATACTTTTGGAAATGCCATTTCAAAGTTCAATTTAAATAATTCAGAGAATTTCATATTCACATTGGTTTCCTTATACACTTCATTCCAGCTTTGTTTCGCTAGTTCTTTTGAAAAATCTTTTATTGTGGTTTCTGATAGATGTCGTTTGTAGGCTTATAGTTTAGGGAATGATTTGATGCCTGACTTTACTGTTGTTATTTGACAGACATGGTCTCATACTCCAAGTTCTTTTACAGCTACATCACATTTTTCATTGTCCATAGTTGTGGCCATGTGGTCAATTACTGATGCAGCCATTGTAGTTACCCTTGTTGCACTATTGAGCAATAGGTACATGCCAAAACTTTGAGGGATATTTATGAGGGTGCTGCTGGATCCGTTTATGATATTAGTGTTGATGTTAATGTCCCACACAGAATTATCTTGACCTTTGTACTTGCGACTTTATCTAGAACTTCTGTTAACTTATTGAAAAAAGTGTCTACATTACCACTGGGAGATCTATACACACACAAAATGATTAATTTCTTGGTGGTATCAAGCCCTGTTAATTCAATAGCTGTTGGTCTTCACTTACTGTACTGAGGTCATGTCTTGACCTGAACTGTGTTCCTTTTCTGATATAAATGCATGATCCTCAACCCACTTGAAGCAGTTCTGCAGTAAGAGTTTGCTCTTTCATTCAGTGATAATATTACATGCTGGATTTCTGTGTCTCTACAACAGTACTCAGTAACACAAAGTACTGTCCAGTTCAAAGATTGGAGCTCAACTTCTAATAGCTATATTTTATTTTTTATTGATTTCATGTTTTGATGGAGGATTGTTAAGTCTGTGAAATGCCGCAAGTTACCTTTCCAGTGGTTTGTTTTTCTTTGTGACATCTGGTATGTGTGATATTTCGAGGGTTAAAATCTGTCTCGTGAGTGACTGTTTCAGTATTTTTTAAACTACTGGAGATACTCTTTAGGCAGGGAAACCTGTTGTCTGGATTTATCCTAAAAAAGACTCACTTTTCCTACCCATGACGACAGGTACTTGACCAAATGTGGCCCAAGATCCACTCCCTATACTATCATGAATCAGCTGTACCAATCTGCCCTTCCCAGGCATGTTTAGGTGTAGGCCATGCGTAGTGAAATCCCATCTGTTGATTGTAGCGACGGGTACCAGAGAAACATGAGCAACGTTAGCTGCCCTCAGAGCTATCTCTAATCCCACATCGATTCGCCTCACACCACCAACAAGGTGTGGTCGTTCATGAAGCTAGAACAGCCCAACAAAGTGTACGTTGGTGCCATGAATCGGGGAAGCTATCTTGTCCAGGTCACCACCTATGTCATATGACCCCTCCCTGTCCAAACGGTTTCCGCCCCACCCACTATTACTACATGGTCCTCTTTTGTAAAGTCCTTACATTGAGACCCTATGTCCTCTGTCAAACAACTTAGCCCTGCATTTGGCTTGAAGATACTGATGGCCTGGTATGCTGCCCCTGAACATTCCTGTAACTGAGGGCCTACACCTCGTACATGACTACTACCTAGCAGCACCTAACACTTTGTACATTACTAGGCTTCTTGGCCTCAGCTGAAACGTGCTGCACATTTCCTGCTCCTCGTTCTACCTGACGCTCTTCTCCACTTAATTCTGGCAGTGGTAGATTCCTGTTTTCGGTGTTCATGATAAAACTGTTAGATCGCATTGTCTTTCTTCCTATCCTCCTACCAGCTGCCAGTTCCCAAGCACCCTCATCCCCCTATCTCTCTTGATCCCTGCTTCCTACAACTGCCCCCCCCCCCGACCCCCCACCCGCCAGTGAAAATATTTCCTACAAGATTGGGGACAAATACCTCTACTCGCTGCCCTATAACAGCTCCCACATTTGTTACTCATGGTCAATGTCGAAAGAATAATTACGTCTGAAGAATGTTTTAAATTTGTCGACGGCGCGAGACTGGTTGCATGTAAACAAAAAACGACAAAGCTCCTGTGTGCGCTTGCTGTTGTTTTTGTTCTTATTTAGAGATACAATGGCAGAAGAATGAATTAGTAATTACTTTGCTTTTAGAGAATTTACGTTATCAAGCGTGTTTGGTCAGGTTTTTAAACGTTTCTAACTCGGAAAATTTAGGCCTAGATCACGTCTATCTAACTTGTAAGCAATACGAAATTTATTAGACAAATACGATTTAATTACATTTTTGTTGCCACAAAAGACACTGATGAAATAAGTAGCTGTCTTTTTTTTAACGAATTTTGCACTATCAAGAAAACTTAAATATATTTTTTTGTGTTTGTGTCGCGAAGAATTTCGGGTTATGTCGCGATTATCGGGACTTCATATAACACGAAGTTTTTTCAAGAAAAAGCTCTGCTGGGACGCTAATATTCAAGAACGGACACAACAGCAAGTGTACCAAACAAATATAATTTAAATCTGACACTACTTCCTCTTAAATACGTTCTTTTAGCGGACGAAGAAAATACCTGTGATCTCACTCGGCGGCAATCTTGAATATGACTTTGACGATTTTTGCGTTAGTCTGCACAGCGCGCTACAGACGTGCGATGACCAAATATTTTTTTTTCCATAAGAGATTTTTGTTAGCTATTTTCATTTGCCCTATATGAGCTCAATTCCTAAAACCCGTTGCCCATTCAGTTTCAACTCTTTTTTCTATTTTTTCAGCACCTAGTGTACGTAAATTTTTGCTAACTTGATAACCTAGCTGGTTTTTACCTTCATATTCTACTAGGTGACAAGCCCGGCATTCATTTTGCCACTTTTCTAGGGAACGAGAATTAAAAACCAACTGTGTTTGTACTGAAGTATCCAAAATTTCATTTCCATATATTCACCAAAATATTTTTGAAATTACGCATATCTCTCTGTACGATTGTTTTATAATGTATAAATGTGTAAGTACAGTATCTACAGTAAGAAACATGATCCTGGATAGTTCTGTACGCTGGGCGCAGCTGCTTCGCGTGTCGACAACGTGATTTCGTAAACGTCTCTGTAACACCACATCTTCGTAAATCTACAACTACTGTTTGCACCTACACCCCTTTGCACTTTGCAGTTGAAATTTGTCAAAAGCGCCGCCAGGTGGCAGGGACTTCCTTAATTTGAGTGTTTTAGTAGTAAAAAATTAATGTATGAAACCTTCATGCATGATGCGGCAATCTTTCAAGCATCTTAGTGTTCACGACATCTGTCTCTTGAACTATGTGCCGTACAATGATACATTTGTATAGGTATATTCAGCGGCATATGTGGATACTGTCAGCGAAATATGCTGCGAAAAGTGTTAGTAGCACCGAAGTAATACATTTAAACGTTATGCATGATGCGGTAGTTTTTGATGCGTATCACTGTTTATGACGTCATGTCTCCTGAAATATGTTAGTAGTTCTTACGTCTACAGTGTTTGATGCCTGACAGCGAAGTGTAAGTGTAAGGAGTTTGGCTGAAATCGGTCAGGTGGTTTAGGAGGAGATGTGGAAGAAAACACACACACATACAAACCCACTTCTATAACATGTATGGACAGAGTGTTCATTTTAATGACCATTACAATTGTCATTGCTTTCTGAGGATGATTTATCCATATCTGTATCCACCAATCTGGAAACGTTTTCGTTTAGCGCCGACGACCTAGGAGACGGGTCATCTCCTTTGTTGTCTGTGGCTTATTTTCCAAGAAAGCTGAAGTAGATTTTAAATTTAAACTTCGGTTTTCATTGTTTTCACAAATATTTTGTCGTTTAGATTTAAAGCAGTCAATAATTTTTTTAGAGGTATACGTAACAAGTAAATTATCGTACCCAATCACAGTCACATTGTTTAAATAAACAATACGAACAAATTATAGCAACGCAGTCGGTTCAGAGCAGAACAGACAATACAGCTACTGAACTGGAACTGACTGACTGTATGCAGCGTGAGGGGAGTAATTGGTCAACCGTGAAAGAGTGTGAAACAAATATCCTCGAATTCAGCAGACCTAAAAGGTTTATGCCACTCCTGAAAAGCTTCGAACAGACTGACTCAAGAGCAAAGCAACTACACTGTAGCTGTCGTGCGTAAAGTTCCCTTCTTGTGGACTTAGCTGTCAGGGCTGGTGCTTGATGCAAATTTCACAGCCCATCACAGTTGTTAAATCAGTTACTTGCGTTTCCTTTTTTTTTCTTTTTTTTTCTTTTTTGGAGGTCACCTAGAGATGCTTGTTGATGGGCATATCTCCTTACCCGTAATAAATAGAACAAGCTTACAAACCTTAGATGTTGTTTACGTAAATATGTCTGTAGTCTAAGTATAGTGTCAGATATATGACTTGTTCGTCATCGATGTATTGTTAATGAAGTAATGGGTATGACTTTTTTCTTACTGTTCTGTGTATGAAGCAGTTGTTGAAGAAATACAGGGAGGTCGGAAATTCCCGTTACAAGCATATGGGACATGTGGAATAGGAACCCATGTCCGGAATCGTATCGTTTCCGTTCTACGACAGTTTAAATTCAGATGTGTACCTCGTCAACGTCTGCGTAGGGCAAGAGAAACGTCTCAGAGTTCCCTGTCCTGGTATGCAATAGGGTAGACACGATGACGTGTACTACGTCAAATGATCCCCAGATGTCACTTATTGTCCGCTTTGCTGTGAGACCGAGTCAATACCTGTGCATCACTGATAGAGGAAACAGGGTGCAGTACTCGTTTTCGGAATACATAGACACGCTCCTCGTGTATGGCGAAGCTGGAGTTAACAGAAGAGCTGCTAGTCGGCTGTATCACGATCGGTTTCCACACCGTCACACTCCATCGCACAAACTATTTGCCCAAGTTACACAACGGCTACGAGAAACGGGCACCTTCACCGTGAGGAGGCAGGACTGTGGTGCTCCACGGCGACGCCGCACTCCCGAATTTGAAGACGGTGTTCTGCGTCGCATTGAAGATAGCCCATCAACGAGTTCGCGAACAACTGCGCGTGCAATGGCTGTTAGTCACAGTACCGTCTTTGGAAGTCCTGCATGAGCAATAATTACATCCGTACCACTTACAAAGGGTACACGCTATGGGTCCAGCAGACTTTCCACAACGCGTCGCCTTCTGCGCATGGTTCCTGCACCGCTGCGTCGACGCGCCTCTGTTTCCACGTCGAGTTTTCTTCACAGGTTAACGTAGGTTCACAAGGGATTGTGTTCTGAATGCTCGAAATATCCATGTTAGGGCGGACGAAAACCTTCATGCCACGCATGTTTAGGGATTTCAAGACAGGTTTGGAATTAACGTGTGGACAGGTATTCTGTACGGTCATGTGATTGGACCATACCTCCTTCCATCCAAGCTCACGGGTCCCGCACACTTTGTCTTCCTACGACACGTACTGGACCCATTCTTGGAAGCTGTGCCATTGAATGTCCGTCAGGAAATGAGGTTTCAGCATGATGGAGCACCACCTCACTTTTCACTGGCTGTCCGGAGACATCTCAACAGACGGTATGCTGAAAGATGGAAAGGCCGTGGTGGTTCAACCGCGTGGTCGCCACGATCGCCGGATTTAACCCCTATGGACTAATTCTTGTGGGGTCGTATGAAGAGCCTAATTTATGAGACACCTGTAGAGACAGAGGAAGATCTGCTGGCGCGAATTCTGGCCGCTGCACAAGACATTGAAGAGACACTAGGTAGGATGGAGAGAGTGTACCAGAACATGCTTCGGAGGTACAATGTGTGTAACAACGTTGATGGTCGCCACATCGAGTCGCTGTTGAAATGCATCGGTACGTTGCGGCTGGTGCCGTAGATGCTGGATTCTTATTGTTGTCGACTAATGTAGACCATAAGGTATAAGTTGTAATGCAAATGCGTAAGTACATAATAACGGAACGGGTCAGCATTTTTTCAAATGGATTGCAACAATTGTACTGGGTCACGTGTAAGTACATTTCTCACGTGGATGTGGATGAGATAATCATCTGCATTGAAATTGTCGTAGAACGGAAGCGATAAGTTTCCGGACATGGGTACCTGTTCAAAATGTTATGTACTCACTACCTACTTACAACATGTCCTGGAAGTTTGTAGCGGGAATTTCCGACCACCCTGTATGTAGCCTGTTACCAGCAATCATTAACAACTGTTTTTGATGCGGACTACGTAGAGACAAATTCTGAATTGTGTTCCTGCTCGTCAGAAGTTTTAGATTCTGAGTAACCATTCATTCGTCAGCCACTTCGTCTCGATGCAGAACCTTTTATTGTTACTATTTTTTGCCTTGACTGCCTTTCTGTGGGGCAGAGATCTTCCTCAAAATCACTCAGTGCAGTCTATATTCTTACCGTACACTAGATCGGTGCTACACATGTCCCTCTTCCTGGTTTCCGTATCAAAATTCTTTTGCAGGTTCCGAGTTGGTTGTTGCCCTCATCTGTATCTAGCTTTGTCCCACGACATCATCCAGTTAATTTCCATTCGGGTTTCTTGCTCTTTCTACCGTATGTTTTACGTCAGTTTTTTCTGACTACTTCATCTTCGTTTCTGTCCGTCTGTAAAAGGTTTTTTTAAAATCTCGTGAACTGCTGCTCAGGCGGACATTATTTATTGCTATATTTGCCCCGAGTTCGAGTCTTGGTCCGGCGCACAGTTTTAATCTGCCAGGAAGTTACTCTGAAGATGTTGGAGTTGCTTCTCGTTCTAATCGCGTATGGAGCGCCGGTATTATGCCAGACCGTTTCCGTGGTCGAGATGCCGGCGCGCTAGCTGAGCGTGTTCGGTCAGACAGTTAGCTGCTCTCTGTGATGATGATGATGATAATAATAATAATAATAATAATAATAATAATAAAGTGAGTGAGTGGATCAACAATGAAATTCTACAGAGTGTCCCGGGACGTCTGCCTCGAACAAATGCAACGAATAATAACGAACAAATTGAGATTAAAGAAAAGAAAAAAGGTCGCCCCGGATGTAAGCCAGATCGAATCTTGGTGGTGGATGAAATTTTAAATGCCAGTATTTTGCCGGCAAGAGGGGAAGGTGGTGGTGTGGAGCCCTTGATCACCATACTCGGTGCAAATGTTCTGGATTCAGTCCCGAAGCTCGCCGCAGTGTCTCATGCAGTGAGGGCATGTGGCACTGTTGATGGTGAACCGTCGGTCGGACGGAGACATCAAACTTGGCGGTCCCCTGGTGCTATTAGGAAAGAGTCTTCAAGGCCCCTGCGGGACTGACCTGTAGAGGGTTGTTGATTCCTCACTTAATGCTGGTTCTTGAAGTGTATGAAGTATAATCGGCCAATTTAGGTCTTTCAACATTTTGTGTGACGCTGTCCGGTGAGCCAAACAAATCTACAGCCACTCGTTCCTCCCTTCTTGTATAAGTTCAGTATCCCGGGTGAGATGTGTTTGTAATGGGACCCAAATTCGCAGAAGTGTTTTTAAGCTATTTTCTTAGTAGACTGGCCGCATTTTCACAGTACTCTACAAATGAACTGAAGTCTACCGGTCTACCACCTGCTTTACTGGCAACTCAGCCTCTGTGATCACTCCATTTCATATTCCCATATATCGTTACATCCATGCATTATTCTTTGGCCCATTAATATTGCAGTAAAACTTTAATAAGTTGCGTTCTGCGAAGTGCACTATCTTACATTTCTGAGTATTAAAAGCAAGTTACCAATCGCTTCGAAACCTGATGAAGCTCTGACTAAATATTTATGCGTTTTATTTCAGACAGAACGCCATTGTAGGTACTTGGATTGTCTGTAGCGAGACTGAGGTTACTTCTAAAATTGTCCATTCGTTCATTAATATGCATCATTAATAGCAACGAACCCAACACACTTTCCAGGTGCACGACTAAAGTTATTTGTACACCTGTCAGTCACTCGCTGTCAGAGACAATCTGCTGTGTTCTCCTTACCAAGGAACAGACAATCCAGTCACAAAATTCTTTTGATAACCCATATGCTTGTAATTTCATTTATAACCGTTCTCTAATTCAAGTAATAAGACCAAGTTGGGTATTAGATGGCTGATGGCCATAAACACTGTTTGGCGTGAAGAAGGTTATTCTGTTCGAGGTATTTCTTTAAGTTTGATCTCAGTATATGTTCTAAGATCCCACAACCGATGTTTTTCAAACATACTAGATGATCGTTTAGCCAATCACTTGTGTTATCCATATTGTTGACAGCTGTGAGGTGTGCTTTCTTCCTACTACTGCATTCAGTTTCTTGTACAGTATCTTATAGTTAAAAATGAACTAATTCATTCACGAATTCCGTATGGTACGTGAAAGAGATTATATATATATACCGCAGCACCCCATTCTGCCTGTTTACATATCTCTGTTCAGATACAGAGGTATGTAAACAGGCAGAATAGGGTGCTGCGGTCGGCAACGCCTACCTAAGACAAAAAGTGTCTGGCACAATTGTTAAATGTTACTGCTGCCACAATGGAAGGTTATCAATATTTAAGTGGGTTTGAACGTGGTGCTATAGTCAGCTCACGAGCGATGGGACACACCATCTCCGAGGTGACGATGAAGTGGGGATTTTCCCGTACGACCGTCTCGTGAGTGTACCGTGAATATCAGGAATCCGGTAAAACATCAGAACTCCGACATCACTGCGGCCAGAAAAAGTTGATGTAAGAACGGATCCAACGACGACTGAAGAGAATCGTTCAACGTGACAGAAGTGCAACCCTTCCACAAATTGCTGCAATTTCAATGCTGGACCATGAACGAATGTCAGCGTGTGAACCATTCAACGAAACATCATCGATATGGGCTTTCGGAGCCAACGGCCCACTAGTGTGCCCTTGATGACATGACTGCACGTCACAAAGCTTTACCTCTCGCTTGGACCTGTCAACACCGACACTGGATTGTTGATGACTGGAAACATGTTGCCTGATCGGACGAATCTCGGTTGAAATTGTATCGAGGCGATAGATGTGTATGGGTATAGACACAACCCATGAATCCATGAACTCTGAATGACAGAAGGGGAATGTTCAAGCTGGTGGAGCCTCTGTAATGTGTGGGCGGGTGCAGTTGGAGTCATATGGGACCCCTGATACGTCCAGAAACGACTGACAGGTGACATGTACGTAAGCATCCTGTCGGATCACCTGCATCCATTCATGTTCATTGTGCATTCCGACGGGCTTGGAAAGATTTATTCATGGTCCATAAGATACTCAAGGCGTCTGTTTTTACAATCTTTGTATCTGAATCGTGCATCCGGGGTACCCTCTTCTGTTCTCAGTCCTTCACCGCATAACTTAGCTTCTTGCTTTTTTTTTATTATCTCGTGAGCAAATTAAATTTCATTTGACTTAGTTTCTTTCCTTAAATGTTATAGTACAACCTCCAAACAATGGAAACTCCATATTGGAAAATCAACAATATAAGAACAAGGATAGGCTGCTTCATAAACATTCATTCCCTCTAGCAAGTACACATCGTGTGCACACGACCAAAATCTCCGGCAACTCGGACCGGAGTGCCAATGACTCTGTGTGTGTGTGTGTGTGTGTGTGTGTGTGTGTGTGTGTGTGTGTGTGTGTGTATGTGTTTTCATTTCTAAGAGGGCTTTGGTCGAAAGCTAAATGTGTAACAGTCTTCTCGTTGTGCCTGTCTTCAATTCAGAGTGTAATCTTTATGGTGAGTAGCAGTCTATCCTTTTCTTTGTATTGCTTATAGTACAAACTCCATTTAAATCTCCTACAGTCACTCTTAATGTCGTTGCTATGTAAAGAACGGGTCTAAAGCCGAGAAAAGGGCATGGAGAATATATAAAATATAGATCCCAAGTCGCGATAAAGAAATTTATGTAGTACTTTCACCGTACGTATTTTTAATGCGAGCCATTACTCGCGCGAATTTTGCACAAAAAGTTAACTGTAAGCTGAAAGAGGTTTTACATATTTAATTTGATGTTAATCGACGTAATCCATAATAAATAGCCCTGCACTTTACATGAAAACACTTATATAATCCGCTATAGGAAGAGGTCAGTACCAAAAAATTAAAAGCAGTAGAATGGCCCGATGGAAGCAATCGGTTGTCACGGGCAGTTTGCATAAACGGAAGGAAAACAAATGTAGGCTTCATTATAAAAGTATATTTAATGTCATAAATTTACTGTACGTATTTCTAGGATGTATCGTCCAGCGTAGTCTTATCAGAAGCTAGCACATTCTACCTAAATTAAAAAAAAAAGTTATCGTAAAACAGCGTTCATCTCGCCAACTTCACAGCTCTTAAGGAAAGTAGTAAATGTAAAAGCGGACATCTACTACTAGAGTTAGCGCAATGCTTTTCATTAATTCAGAAAGGGAATGAAGCTTTGGACGCAAACTAACTTCATTTTGCGAAAATATCAGATAACGCTCCTGATAATTTTGCAGAACGCTAGTAACTGTGACTGTTGCATCAAGTCAACTGCAGCAGGAATAAACTGCAGTGCATGTCTGTCATCAGACAAAAAAAAAAGAGGAAGTTAAAATACGCTGACGTTATTTAGAAGAAGTGTACCCTCACAGGACACATGTTGACATATGTCACACAAACAGCAGTTCAGCTCTGAGTTGTTTAGCTCATGGCTCACCCAGCACACAGGGTCGATCGGTCACCCATCCATACAATGCGTCAGATCGTGTTAAAGCACTGGATGTTTTTATCTCTAAATCAGATATTTGCAGCCAAAATACACGGGGTTTCGAGAGATGTAATGAAATAGTGAACTAGGATTCCTCCTCTTTTTTTAATTTTTTAAAGTCCATAATCTGTAGTGAAAAGGGTGCAAAAATTAAGATGAGGATTAACTTTATGAGAATCGTCTGTGATTGCTTCTACATTGAAGACCACAACTATATTGACATCCTTGTGGATAATGATCTTTCATCCGTGAAAGAAGTGGCTTCAGAAACACTCGCACGATCGAGAGTACTAAACATCAGTCTGTGATCTTCACCAGTTTGGATTAATGGAAGGCCGGCCAGTGTGGCCGAGCGGTTCTAGGCGCTTCAGTCTGGAACCGCGCAACCGCTACGGTCGCAGGTTCGAATCCTGCCTGGGGCATGGATGTGTGTGATGTCCTTAGGTTAGTTAGGTTTAAGTAGTTCTAAGTTCTAGGGGACTGATGACCTCAGATGTTAAATCCCATAGTGCTCAGAGCCATTTGAACCATTTTGATTAATGGAAGAGAGAGGCGACCCAACGAAATGTGGCGTGTTTCGTCACAGGATCCTTTGCTAAGCGCCAGAGTGCCAAAACGTGTGATTCTGTGGAAGTAACTGTGCGTCTGTCAAATTGCACTTCTCTGAATGTAACCCCCTGTTGAGCAGTCAGAAAGCGTGCCGTTTTCGAGGCTCTGCTGTTACGCTACTACAGACGCGCCTTTGGAAATGGTTGCACTCATAAGTAAACCTACCTATGATCGGCTTCGAATATTTTGTAGTTTAGAGCAAAATAAGGGAAACGTATTTTTATACGTGCCCATACGACCGTTAAGGGGGAGACGAAAAAAATATTTCTGAACGAATGCTACTGAAATGGTTGCAGACAAAAAAAGCTTCAAATAAAATACTATGATTTTTAATGTACATTACAAAGGTGAACTCATTTTTGTCGAAAAAGTAATTTTTTCGAATTCCCTTCCTCCACACAATTTTATTTCTCATTGTCACATTTGAGTAATGGGAAAACGTGTAGTATCGTTAATACCAAATTCAATCACATATGATGAAGTGTCATTCCAAAGGCGCATTGGTCAGAAATAAGCTAGAAATGCCTCTGTATAATTATACACGCACGCGATATGTATCCGTTTCAGTGCCAGTTGTAATGTTGGATTTTTTATTATGTCTTTCCCAGATAAATATGTTCTAAATGTATATTGTACAGTGTATATATATATATATATATATATATATATATATATATATATATATATATATAATTTTCTTTTAATTCTATGGAATATAAAATATCTTGTTGTATTCCTTTGTTTTCCTTTGACGTTTTGTGTATTATTTTTCTGTTTTCAAATTGTAACCTTTTCAGATTTAATTATGTTATTTTTGATATGGCTAGCAGCTCATTGTTGTAACATTATTGTAAACCTGTTCATAGAGGAAGCGTAGCACTATTTAGGTCAAAAAATGCTGAACGGTAGCGGGGATTTCGAAAAAACGACTTTTTCGCCAAATATGGACGCACCGTTCTAACGTACATTGAAAACGATAGAATTTGTATTTTAGGTTTTTTTGTCTGTTACCGTTACAACGTATTCATTCACAAACATTAAACTCAGATTTTTTGAAGGACGTATTTCACCTACTTAATAGCCTTATGGACACGTATAAAAAAATGTTGGCTCTCTTATTTTGCCCTACACAACAAGATATTCAAAGCCGATCAAAATAGTGGGGTATTCCTTAGGTGGGTTTACCTGATAGTTACATTATGGGACAGCATGGATACTGAAAGACGGGCGATGTGGTCGCGCGAGGTGCCCTCGCTGCGGAGTCGCGTTCTTCATTTGACACGTCGTTCTCACAAGGCGTTACACCCTGGCAACTTGACTACACAACCCAACGTGCACCCGCCGGTTCCCGGAACCGGTCGCGGCGTCTCAACTGCGTTCAACAGTTCTACAAGTGGCGATCCAGCAGCACGGCTGCAAAGGACGGGGATAAACAAACAGTTGCCGCCTCGCCAGTTTGTGCTGCATATTTCGTTGTTTGTAAGCCCTTCGTGACTGTTGAACAACTACCTTTTCCCGTGCCTTTGTAAATACTTTTGTTCATCTTCCATGCTGCAAGAATCATTTTCAACGTGGACGCTTTCATTATTAAGGTAGAATCTTCGTCTTATAATTCGGGATTCAGTTAATAAGAACTACAGCAATGAGATCGAAAAACGTATTGCTTCACAGGAGATGTACAGTAATTTGTTCATCACTTCGAAAATAGAAATTTATAAAAAAAACGGATCTTGTATGTATTATCTTGTTACTTAAGAGAATAGTTTTCATATCTCGTTTATTTGTAAATTAGCATCACCGTCAATGCTAAGAAAGTAATCTGTGAACTTGTTTGCGCCGGCCGGTGTGGCCGAGCGGTTCTAGGCGCTTCAGTCTGGAACCGCGCGCCTGCTACGGTCGCAGGTTCGAATCCTGCCTCGGGGATTGATATGTGTGATGTCCTTAAGTTAGTTAGGTTTAAATAGTCGAGGACATTGATGACCTCAGATGGTAAATCCCATAGTGCTTATAGCCATTTGAACCATTTTGAACTTGTTTCCTGTACTCTCGACACAGCGGCGTTTTGTATGTGAGGTGCTTCTTACGTCTTCTAAACCAGTTATCCATCTCTTTGGCGTACAAAGTTGTTCAGAACGCACCGTGCTCTAATTATTACTCTGTAGAGGTCCTCTTAGTTTTGAGACGAAACACTGACTATTTTGTTGTCACTCCGTAACTAGGTTGCCCAAGCACACGGCTCTTATCACATGCCACACTGTCGCAGCCGGGCAGTTCAGTCACGCGACTCCACAGCATGATGGTCGCAACTGCACCGCGCAGCTGAATTGCCGCGACTAGGTCGTCAGTATGAAGGTAGACTAACAGTTGAAATTCCGAAGGCGTATCTTTCCAGAGGAGCCGGACAACATATTGCTTCCCACTTCAAATCTCGACGGTCAAACACCTGAAATCAGAGCTCATGCATGGCGCTTGCGACAGTTGTTACCATGCACCATTCGCGAAAGGAACAGGAAAGGGAGAAGGAAGGAAGCGATCTTGCTGTCAGGGATATTTTGCGCCCCACTCGGTAAGGTGGCTTCCGGGGTATGGGTGTAGAGAATGAAAATGGAACAACGGAGACATGTCCGAAAGAAGAGACACACCACTAATACAGTTATACAGGGTGAAGAAAATTTCGCGCACTCGGACTTCGCAGCACGATTCCGCACATACTATTGTGCTGCACAAGTTTTCGTGAGCAAGTGGGCATTATAGATTGTCAGTCTGGTACCACTGTAGTCACATGTACGCTAAGTACCTCTGTCAGAAGGTGATAGTAGTCCTGTGCAGTTGGTGCAAAGGATAGCGTTTTGGGTTAGCATGCAGGAGACGAAGGGGTCAATTCTAGGCCTACGCGTATTTCTTTTATTTACTAAATGTAGTCTGCATGGTATGGTATATTGTGCCTTAATCGTCATACAGAGATTACTGTGGGTCTTCTACAAAACATTTCACCTTACACACTACGAACACAGATATGGCAGTACAATCGTTTTCACTGTTCATCTCTTAAAAAACCTTTTACACGTCGTGGACGCGAGTTAACCTTTCACAATGGTCCCACCGATTAGTGCAAACTATTATTCTTGCCACGTTCAGGTCCGTTACATTTAGTGAGGCTTTGCACCACCAGTAGGGCTAGCAACATGCTTCGCAAATAATTTATAAAAATGTGCTATGTAAAGGTCGGATTCATGTGGCTTAAGGAACGGTTTTTTCTAAAGCATTACATAGCAGAATGAAAGTGGCAAACAAAAACAAATACGTCTCGACCCAGAAACGAACCCTCGATTTCCTGCATACTACCCCAAAACACTATACTCTGCACCAACTGCACAGCACTACTGCCGTTTTCTGACAGAGATAGTTACCATGCATGTGATCACAGTGTTGCCAGATTGCCATCTTTAACACCCATTTACTACAGGAAATAGGCGCGGGACGAAATTTTGTGACAGACATATTTGTATCGCAAATATGTGAGGAATCGTCCTGCGATGTCCGGGTGACTGAATTTTTCTTCACCCTGTATACGCGCCATGAAGGGTACTGTGATCGTTCTGTGCAGACCACTCTTCACCCGACCTCTGCTCTTGGTGCGACGAGCACAAAGAGGAAAAAGATAAATGGGACGCTGCTTTGGTAGTGCGTGGTAAATAGGAATTCGGTTTGAGGGATGAGGCGTGCTTGGGTAGACGGTGCAGTTGTGTCTAACCACTGTGCTAAGGTGCCGTAGGTGGTTAACTAGTCTGCCTGGTAAGCAGAAGACACGGGTTCGATTTTCGGCCGTGGTACGAATTGTCGCTTGTCGCCAGTCAATTCTTTCGTTGCCACAATGCGGCAGAGATCTGAATTTCACCTTTCTGAACGCTGAGATCTGTTGTCGGTATAGAGCCTTCTCCTCTTTAACAGAACAAAGGAGGCCATCCAGTTTATTCCCAGGCCACAGGCGCTGGAGGAAAGTCGTGTGCCGCTACGAACATTATGTATAATGAAACGAAAAGAATAAGAAAACTAAAAGTAAGCGATAAATCAGAATCCTATAATTGCAAATAGTGAGACATTTTAGATATGGTTGACAGCAAACACTTCTTGTCTTTTAATAAAATATATATAGTTAAATTGTTTTATTACGTAGAACACCAGTGATGCCACCCAGATTATGAGAAATCGGTTTTGTTAAAAACAGAATAAACATTCAACTGGAAACAACGGATTACATTTGGGATTTGCGTGGCAAACATGACGGAAGTAGCAAACTGAGGAAGACTGGTTGCAAATACTGGCAGTGTTAGTGTTACCGTTATTTGCTCTCATTGCTCGAGACAATGAACAGAAGTTCTGAGACAACTCGTGACACTGAGGCAGCGAGCGATGACCAGTAGTTAAGAACTTCATTACTACATCCAGAATAATAACAATGATGGAAAAATTACCCAGCTGCAACTGGAACTGGACTGTCTTTAGTCTTGTGCACCGCTACAACAGCTGAGTTCTCAACAACGGGTACGGAGGCAGGTCATACGAAATTACCGATAAAGCCTTTCATTCAGGTTGGTGAAGGATTAATAGCATAAAAGAGTAACTGACAGGAAGCACAGTAATATCAACCAGCACTACAGAAAAAATGATAAAAGAATAAAACAGCTTTCAATCTGACAATTCATTCTATTAAAAAATAAAAGACCTTCCAATAGGAAACCCAATCTCACATGTTGTTGTTGTGGTCTTCAGTCCTGAGACTGGTTTGATGCAGCTCTCCATGCTACTCTATCCTGTGCAAGCTTCTTCATCTCCCAGTACCCACTGAAACCTACATCCTTCTGAATTTGCTTAGTGTATTCATCTCTTGGTCTCCCTCTACGATTTTTACCTTCCACGCTGCCCTCCAATACTAAATTGGTGATCCCTTGATGCCTCAGAACATGTCCTACCAAGCGATCCCTTCTTCTGGTCAAGTTGTGCCACAAACTTCTCTTCTCCCCAATCCTGTTCAATACTTCCTCATTAGTTATGTGATCTACCCATCTAATCTTCAGCATTCTTCTGTAGCACCACATTTCGAAAGCTTCTATTCTCTTCTTGTCCAAACTATTTATCGTCCATGTTTCACTTCCATACATGGCTACACTCCATACAAATACTTTCAGAAATGACTTCCTGACACATAAATCTATACTCGATGTTAACAAATTTCTCTTCTTCAGAAACACTTTCCTTGCCATTGCCAGTCTACATTTTATATCCTCTCTACTTCGACCATCATCAGTTATTTTGCTCCCCAAATACCAAAACTCCTTTACTACTTTCAGGGTCTCATTTCCTAATCTAATTCCCTCAGCATCACACGACTTGATTCGACTACATTTCATTATCCTCGTTTTGCTTTTGTTGATGTTCATCTTATATCCTCCTTTCAAGACAGAATTACAATGTCATCGGCGAACGTCAAAGTTTTTATTTGTTCTCCATGGATTTTAATACCTACTCCGAATTTTTCTTTTGTTTCCTTTACTGCTTGCTCAATATACAGATTGAACAACATCGGAGAGAGGCTACAACCCTGTCTCACTCCCTTACCAACCACTGCTTCCCTTTCATGTCCCTAGACTCTTATAACTGCCATCTGGTTTCTGTACAAATTGTAAATAGCCTTTCGCTCCCTGTATTTTACCCCTGCCCTGCCACCCTCTCACATACACTAGTAAATCATACTGGAAACAGAATTTCTCCTGAAATACAAGGAAAAAAGCATTACGCCGACACATAAGCAAACGATATCGTACCCTTCGCAGGTAAACCACAAGAACATAAAAACGGTTTACACTTGCAGTTAAGTACCATGCGCCACAACATTCCTTCACTGTGGAACAACAAATAGAAGTGATAATATTCTACCTCAACGTCAAAATCGCAGACTCTAACAACACATTCGACTTCAACATTTTCAGAAAGGAAACAGCTAAAGACATGATAGCATACAAAAGAAATCAGACGACTCACATTCTTACACAATAGCAGCCGTCAGACATACGGTACTATGGAGAACACATCTAAGCAAAAAGAACCATCAAGAAGAACTAAACATAGCACAAAACTGAGCATACAAAAACAGCAAATAAACTGCATGACACCATTAAAAAGAAAATGAAGACAGAAGACAGCAAAATTAAAAATGATCCCGGTATACAGACACACAAAAGAAACGCACAATGCACACTCACACAAGAAAACACATCCCACAATACAAACACAAAATCGTATAGCATCATGCATCACGAAGATCTCC
Source organism: Schistocerca piceifrons (assembly GCF_021461385.2). Classification (NCBI taxonomy): domain Eukaryota; kingdom Metazoa; phylum Arthropoda; class Insecta; order Orthoptera; family Acrididae; genus Schistocerca; species Schistocerca piceifrons. The sequence goes on from NC_060139.1 coordinate 747,296,093, forward strand.
CACACATGATTAGTAACATCTTCAGAAAACATAAAATTAGTATATTCTTCAATAAAATAGAATACAATACAAAACAGAATGCAGTACGACAGAAATTAAAAACTGTGAAGAATAGAAAGATAAATACGACAGTTCAGGATTATACGAATTACCATTGTAATAGTTGCAACTCTAAATGTATTTGGATGACTGCAAGAAATTTTAATACCAAATACAAAGAAGGTATAAGGGCATTGAAGAGTGCACATACCCACTCATCACATGCGGAACATCTAATAAGAGAAAATCACCAGCACAGTGGGAAAGAGACATGACAGTTTTATGCTGTAACATAACTCACTGTCACACACACACACACACACACACACACACAAATTCTTACACAAAATGTCTTACCTGCTACCTTACCTCCACCCTAACCCCAACACCCCACAATAGTCTCACCTTCTGTAGCATAAATTTTCTAAGGTCACAAATTTTTGTCATGAGACTACCGGGTTCCGCTCTATAATGTCCATATTCAGATACTTTTTTTATAAAAAGTGCCCTAATATGCTGGTTTTGTGTTGAGCACTTCACGATGGCACTATGGCTCCAGTATATTAGGACATGCTTTTATAAAACAGGTCTGAAGATGGTCATTAAAGACCGAAACCGGTAGTCGGACGACAAAAAAATTTGTGACCATAGATGTTAAGTAAAGGAAATTAATTCTATATTCGGCTCATTATTCAATTTGCGACATCTCCCATGATCGCTCAGACAGCCCTAAGGCACGTGAACAAGAACAAGGGCAATATGCTGTGTACAGGTTACGTGGGAAGAAATATTTAAATGTAACGTATCAATTGGAAGCAACCTGTACGACGTGCTTCTAGTACATGCAGAACAACAGAAGGATGCATGGAACAGACACTTTGGTTTCGGAAGTGAATAAGTGGCTTTCGTCGTTGGACAGGGACACTTGTTTGGGAGCACTGGACAGGTGGCGCCACACCCTTGGCATAGTGCCACGGCGCCGAGCCTCGCTTGACACGCTGCCAACATCGGCAGTATCAAGTCGCAAGCCACAAGCCTGTTGATTCTGTCCGCCCACTCCGCACCTCCCACCAAAATTGTTGACTCACGCACCGGTGTTCACTCTTACTTCTGAAAAAGTGTATCGTATCTTACTGACTGAAAGATGCACCTTAATTTTAAGCAATTTTTTTTAAAAAATAACGTTTTTTTCCATTTTTATTATTAGATTACAGTGAGAGACTAAAGGAAATTCTTAGTTTATAAAAACGAAATCACCTTCAAAATCCCTTAAAATCAACATCTTAACTTTCTTCTTCTTCTTCCTCCTCCTCTTCTAATCTTTCTTCGTAGTCGTCATCCTAGTCCTCTTCATATACACCGAAGAGCCAATGAAACTGATACGCCTGCCTAATATCGTGTAGGGCTCCAGAAGCACGCAGAAGTACTGGTGGGAACTGACACCATCAATCCTGCAGGATCGTCCATAAATCCTTAAGAGTACGAGGGGGTGGAGATCTCTCCGAACAGCACTTTGCAAGGCATCCCAGATATGCTTAGAAATGTTCATGTCTGGGGAGTTTGGTGGCCAGCCGAAGTGTTTGAACTCAGAAGAGTGTTCCTGGAGCCACTATGTAGCAATTCTGGACGTGCGGGTTGTCACATTGTCCTGCTGGAATTTCCCAAGAACGTCGGAATGCACAATGGACTCGATTGGGTGCTGGTGATCAAACAGGATGTTTACATACGTGTCACCTGTCAGTCATATCTAGGCGTATCAGAGGTCTCATATCACTCCAGTTGTACAGGCCCGCACCATTACAGAGCCTCTACCAGTTGAACAGTCCGCTACTGACATACAGTCTATTGATTTATGACGTTTTCTCCATACCCGTACACGTCCATCTGCTCCATACACTCTGAAACGAAACTCGTCGTATCAGGCAACATTATTTCCAGTCATCAACAGTCCAATGTCTGTGTTGACGGGCCCGGGAGAGGCGTAAAGCTTTGTGTCGTGCAGTCATCAAGGGTACACGAGTGGGCCATCGGATCCGAAAACTCATATCGATGACGTTTCGTTGAATGGTTCGCACGCTGACACTTGTTGATGGCCCCGCATTGAAATCTGCAGCAATTTGAGGAAGGGTTGCACTTCTATCACGTTTAACGATTCTTTTCGTTCGTCGTTGGTCCCGTTCTTGCAGGATCTTTTTCTTGTAGTCTTAAGTAGGAGTTGACGACCGCAGCGCCGTATTCTGCCTGTTTCCATATCTCTGTATTTAAATACGCTTCCCTATACCAGTTTCTTTGGCGCTTCAGTGTTTAAGATGGTCTTCACTAGCATCGACAGCGCTACTTACGTCGCACTTCTTGAAAGATTTAACGATAGTGTCTTCTCCCGCTCTTCACCACGACAGTTTTATCCTCTGACACTTGTTTGCTTTTAGGTCTCTTATACCTCCCTTCCCCGCGAATTCAAGTTTTCAGCCATCACCCATTTGATCCTCTTCCTCTCATATGCACTTTAACACGGTTTATTTATCAAGACATCAAGAGTTTGCAGCTATGAAGTAAGTCCTTCCGGAATAACAGCCAGCTCTGCATTTGCCTATCTCAGTTTCTGTTTCACAGAATTTTCCAAATTACTACTAAACTGATCTAGCACAAGAAGAGAACTCTTCTACAATAAAGCACTTTTCCTTCTTTTTCATACTCTGTTAATCGATAATTTCATTTCAGTCTCGTCGAATTCTTCTTATATGCCTGAAAAACAACACCTGGCAATATTTCAGAAGGTTTTGCCATGGTATTGAGCGTGAAAATGATCAGTGGATTAAATTTAGTACCGTGAGCACAACGTGGAAGGACAATAGCGTACTTCATTTTTTCGTGTCCACTTGTTTTTATGGTTGGTTTTAACACCTTTCATGTCAACAGTTCTGTCACGCGGCACATCAAACATCAGAGGTTGCTGTTGTTGCGGTCTTCAGTCCTGAGACTGGTTTGATGCAGCTCTCCATGCTACTCTATCCTGTGCAAGCTGCTTCATCTCCCAGTACTCACTGCAACCTACATCCTTCTGAATCTGCTTGGTGTATTCATCCCTTGGTCTCCCTCTACGATTTTTACCCTCCACGCTGCCCTCCAATACTAAATTGGTGATCCCTTGATGCCTCAGAACATGTCCTACCAAGCGATCCCTTCTTCTAGTCAAGTTGTGCCACAAACTTCTCTTCTCCACAATCCTATTCAATACCTCCTCATTAGTTATGTGATCTACCCATCTACTCCTCAGCATTCTTCTGTAGCACCACATTTCGAAAGCTTCTATTCTCTTCTTGCCTAAACTATTTATCGTCCATGTTTCACTTCCATACATGGCTACACTCCATACAAATACTTTCAGAAACGACTTCCTGACACTTAAATCAATACTCGATGTTAACAAATTTCTCTTCTTCAGAAACGCTTTTCTTGCCATTGCCAGTCTACATTTTATATCCTCTCTACTTCGACCATCATCAGTTATTTTGCTGCCCAAATACCAAAACTCCTTTACTACCTTAAGTGTCTCATTTCCTATTCTAATTCCCTCAGCATCACCCGATTTAATTCGACTACATTCCATTATCCTCATTTTGCTTTGTTGATGTTCATCTTATATCCTCCCTTCAAGGCACTATCCACTCCGTTCAACTGCTCTTCCAAGTCCTTTGCTGTCTCTGACAGAATTACAATGTCATCGGCGAACCTCAAAGTTTTTATTTCTTCTCCATGGGCTTTAATTCCCACTCCGAATTTTTTTTTGTTTCCTTCACTACTTGCTCAATATACAGATTGAATAACATCGGGGAGAGGCTACAGCCCTGTCTCACTCCCTACCCAACCACTGCTTCCCATTCATGTCCCTCGACTCTTATAACTGCCATCTGGTTTCTGTACAAATTGTAAATAGCCTTCCGCTCCCTGTATTTTACCCCTGCCACCTTCAGAATTTGAAAGAGTATTCCAGTCAACATTGTCAAAAGCTTTCTCTAAGTCTACAAATGCTAGAAACGTAGGTTTGCCTTTTCTTAATCTAGCTTCTAAGATAAGTCGTAGGGTCAGTATTGCCTCACGTGTTCCAATATTTTTACGGAACCCAAACTGATCTTCCTCGAGGTCGGCTTCTACTAGTTTTCCCATTCGTCTGTAGGGAATTGGCGTTAGTATTATGCAGCAGTGACTTATTAAACTGATAGTTCGGTAATTTTCACATCTGTCAACACCTGCTTTCTTTGGGATTGGAATTATTATATTCTTCTTGAAATCTGAGGGTATTTCGCCTGTCTCATACATCTTGCTCACCAGATGGTACAGTTTTGTCAGGACTGGCTCTCCCAAGGCTGTCAGTAGTTCTAATGCAATGTTGTCTACTCCCGGGGCCTTGTTTCGACACAGGTCATTCAGTGCTCTATCAAACTCTTCACGCAGAATCGTATCTCCCATTTCATCTTCATCTACATACTCTTTTATTTCCATAATATTGTCCTCAAGTACATCGCCCTTGTATAGACCCTCTATATACTCCTCCCACCTTTCTGCTTTCCCTTCTTTGCTTAGAACTGGGTTTCCACCTGAGCTCTTGATATTCATACAAGTGGTTCTCTTTTCTCCATAGGTCTCTCTAATTTTCCTGTAGGCAGTATAGATCTTACCCCTAGTGAGATCAGCCTCTACATCCTTACATTTGTCCTCTAGCCATGTCTGCTTAGCAATTTTGCACTTCCTGTCGATCTCATTTTTGAGACGTTTGTATTCATTTCTGCCTGTTTCATTTACTGCATTTTTATATTTTCTCCTTTCATCAATTAAATTCAATATTCCTTCTGTTACCCAAGGGTTTCTACTAGCCCTCGTCTTTTTACCTACTTGATCCTCTGCTGCCTTCACTACTTCATCCCTCAAAGCTACCCATTCTTCTTCTACTGTATTTCGTTCCCCCATTCCTGTCAATTGTTGCCTTATGCTCTCCCTGTAACTCAGTACAACCTCTGGTTTAGTCAGTTTATCCAGGTCCCATCTCCTTAAATTCCCACCTTTCTGCAGTTTCTTCAGTTTTAATCTGCAGTTCATAACCAATAGATTGTGATCAGAGTCCACATCTGCCCCTTGAAATGTTTTACAATTTAAAACCTTGTTCCTAAATCTCTGTCTTACCATTACATAATCTATCTGAAATCTGTCAGCATCTCCAGGCTTCTTCCATGTATACAACCTTCTTTTATGATTCTTGAACCAAGTGTTAGCTATGATTAAATTGTGCTTTGTGCAAAATTCTACCAGGCGGCTTCCTCTTTCATTTCTTACCCCCAATCCATAGTCACCTACTACGTTTCCATCTCTCCCTTTTCCTACTACCGAATTCCAGTCACCTATGACTATTAAATTTTCGTCTCCCTTCACTATCTGAATAATTTCTTTTATTTCATCATACATTTCTTCAATTTCTTCGTCATCGGCAGAGGTAGTTGGCATATAAACGTGTACTACTGTAGTAATCGTGCGCTTCGTGTCTATCTTGGACACAATAATGCGTCCACTATGCTGTTTGTAGTAGCTTACCCGCACTCCTTTTTTTTTTATTCATTATTAAACCGACTCCTGCATTACCCCTATTTGATTTTGTATTTATAACCCTGAGGTATTCCGTCCATATACGCTATTTAGTTTAGTTCGACTCTGGTTATCTTTCGATGTTGAACAATAAATCAATGGGAATATAATACTTTCCCTTCATAATATTGTAGCATTTTCTGATGTATTTTGGTTTTGGTTATCATACTAAGTCCATGAAGTCTCAAACTTGTAGCACCAACCAACGCCACCTTAAAATCTGTTAATTTCCAATGTGACAGTAGCTTACGAGCGCGTATTTGAATCATTTTCGTGTTAATTCTAGTGCCATTTTTACGGTGTCTTCGAATCCATTTCAATACGTCATCTTCTACTTTCGGCCATTTTGCATTCAGTACTCTCTTTGCACGTTTTGCTTCCTCATTTTTCTTAGTTCTTCTTTACTACCACGCGAATCGCGAATGGTTTTCTCTGTTGCTGGAGGGCCGAAACGCCGCTCAGCTGTTCTTTTGCCATGTTCTTTTGCATATGCTATTACTTTCAATTTATATATTTTTGCAATACGAAACTAGCCATTAACAAAAATAGTATACTGTTACCTATAGCAGCCGGACTGAGTGGCCGTGCAGTTCTAGGCGCTTCAGTCTGGAACCGAGCGACCGCTACGGTCGCAGGTTCGAATCCTGCCTCGAGCATGGATGTGTGTGATGTCCTTAGGTTAGTTAGGTTTAAGTAGTTCTAAGTTCTAGGGGACTGATGACCACAGATGTTAAGTCCCATAGTGCTCAGAGCCAGTTTGTTACCTATAACACAAATCACTTTCAATTCAAGGTCGCTGGCACCGTACACTGACTGCAATGAGACATCACAGGCTAGACAGTGTTCTGGATTTGTGATGGTGAGAGACACTGTTGGCAAGTTTGTGAATCCTCGCAGTTCACGTTCGTCGCATCGATGCACCGCTGCTGCTAGTTGAATCCAATGTTGCCAGATATACATACTCATAGGTTTAACGCGGCATCGAATATGTGGTAATTTGAAAAGTTGGAGGGAATTTTAAATCAAACAGTGGACATTTTTATATTATTTTCGAGTATAACAACCACCTGAATTTTGCAGGAAATTTTTGAAGAATAAAGTGCTTCTTATATTCCATAAGTACGCTGACTGTAGTAGCTGCTGTCACATACTTCGTATCAGACTTTTATTCAAAACATTCGGTTAGTTTTGTTGCTTGTAATAACAGAAAAAGAATGATACATCATACAAATAAACCCCAGACTTGTCTGAAATTTAACACTTTGGTAATAAAAAACTGCTCTTTCCAACAGGTGACAAGTAAAAAATTTCCGAATGCCGATAACACAAGGTGTTTTGACGTTCAATGCTCTGCGGCACCGTCTGGGTACCAGCAACCGACCACCATAACGATTCCTGGCCTGTTGCTGGGCAGTGTGGCCCGTAGAGGACAGGTTTAGCCGAGAGGCAGCTTACACGTCTAACGAGTCAGAGGCAGTGGCTGCGCCGTACAGCGCTACAGGCTGCCGTGTCAGTAGCGTCTGCTCACGGAGCTGTGCACGAACCGAACTGAAGTCTTACAAAGTAACATCAGCGCGCTGACTGACCTACTCTGTGTCTTGTCTGCACACTTTCACTGCAGTAAAAATAGGTCGATATTCCTTTCGTTCGTTAATATCAATCTCCTCGAGTTATTACAGTTGTACTTGTTCAAAGTAACAAATCACGAGCGAAAACTACAACGCTCTTTTAACATTGACAAAAAGAGTACGGATAAAATATTGGGCAACGTTACACATTTCTTGACGTCACTACTGCAACTGCCTAGGCAGCTCCTAAAATCAAAAACGTCTCGTAAACCATGTCGTCTTTTTTATTTTTAGGCTTGCTTTCCGTAGTCGCAGTTAAACACTGAAGTGACAAAACTCATGGGACGTCTCCTAACATCGTGTCGGGCATCCTTTTGCCGGGCAAAGTGCGGCAGCTCGACGTAGCATGGGCACAAGGAGTCGCTGAACGTCCCATGCAGATGTACTAATCCATGCTGCCTCCACACCCGTCCGTAGTTGGAAAAATGTTGCCTGTGCACGATTTTGTGCACGAAACGATGTTTCGATTATGTCTCATAAATGTTTGATGAGATTCACGTCGGGCGATCTGGGTGACCAAACCATTCGCTCTAGCTGTCCAGAACGTTCTACAAACCAGTCGCGAACAATTGTGGCCCGGTGTCACGACGCATTGTTATTCCATCGTAGTTTGGAAACATGGAGTCTATTAACGGCTGCAAGTGGTCTGCAAGTAACCGAACATAACCATTTCCTGACAATGTTCGGTTCAGTTGGTCGATAGGGCGCAGTTCATTCCATATAAACACAGACCACAGAGCCACCACCAGCTTCCACAGTGCCCTGTGGACAGCTTGGGTACAGGGCTTGGTGGGTTGTGAGCCACACATGAACTTACTGTTCTTACCGACTGAAATCAGGTCTCATCAGAACAGTTTTCCAGTCATCTGTGGTCCAACTGATATGGTAAAGAGTCCAGGAGAGGGGCCGTAGGCGACGTGGTGCTGTTAGCAAAAGCACTCGCTTCGGTCCTCTCCTGCCATAGCCCAAATTTCGCCGCATTGTCGTAATGGATACGTTCGTAGTACGACTCACGTTAATTTCACCATTACTTGAGACACACGCAGTTCCCTCCAATATTTAAAGAATTAAATATTGTAAGTTTGGATTAACCAATCACGGGAACAACTGAAATAGCGCATCGCTTCACTGCAATTCGCATTTATTGTAACACTTGATAACAGACCAAGAACATGTCGCGTGTCACACTTGACAGATAATAGCACTAGAACAATAATAAAAACCTTATTCAGTTTTCTGCACTTTAGCTAAAGTTCAACAGGGGAACACACTTTAAGTTCTCTTTTAAATATAAATATGCGCGAAGGCGCGTTAAAGAGCTGGTTATGAAACAGTTACTTATAACATCAAGGCATGCACACCAGGTAAAGAGGAAATAATTAGCAAGTTTACACACTGACTAGAACATTACAATGAATATCAGGGAAGTGGACCGTCCATAACTCATTACGGTGACAGTTAACCGCCAATAAGTTCCTTTCTTCACAATATGACATTAAGTACAGCTCAATAGTAATAAAAAATTTAGTTTATATATACAATTAAAAACTGATGAAAACCAATAAATTGGAAATTTACAAATCTATCCTCAAAGGAGCCGCACTTCATCTAAACACCCCAAAAATAACAACTTAATGGCTACGTATAGTAACAAATTAAGAACAGCATGCTTATGGATTGACTACAATAGAAGGAATAAATAACACATACACGGCTTCTGACGGCCGACATACTGTGTTGGGCTATTGAGCAGTGATTAATTTAAAATTGCCACAACATACGCTAACCAGGTTAGCGGCGTATTTAAAGGCAAACGTCGAGCAAGGACCCTAGTCAGAAGGTAATCAAAACTAGCAGGATTCCCTTACACGGCAGACGTGCCAACACATCCGTTCATACCCCAGAATCAACTAGCACAACAGAAATCATTGACACATTACAGATAATATTTTAAAGCAACATACTTAAATATCTTTGTTTACCAAAAGCCTTAATTAGTTAGCAGGTTAGGCTCTGTTACTGAAGCCACGCAAATGAGGCAGCAAGTTAAGGTCTACAATTCTACTTTGCCATTTAACACGCGTCGTGACGAGGAAAAGGAAAAATCCAGCTAATTAATTGAAACTCGCTACTTGGATCCAGTATTTGACGATGCACTCAAAATCAACAGACAAAGGTGAGAGTCAAGTTTAAACTCGCAAGCAGCACACGCAGAACACGAGCGTAAGGTGAACATTAAATAAACTGCTCCTTGTTCAGTCATTTACACACTAACGAAACAAATAATCTTCACCGAATTAATGTATACGCTAGAATGCCCAATTGCTTGCAAATAACTCAAAATAATGGTCAAAACTTGTTACTTCAAGTCCGACGACATTCGTAGGATAGGAGTTTCAACGGACAACTGGGCCTCATCCCCTTTGATCCATCTGCGACCAAGACAGTAAGATTGGCTGCTATCACGGCCTTAACGATGCATCCTACCTGACACGAGTCACGCCGAACATCAACAAAACGGCGTGACCACGCTCCCAGACGTCTGCAATTAGAGTTCCTCTTCCCGACCGACGCGCTCTCGCAAACACGGCAGGCAGCCGACCGCAGCAATGCCGCAGCGCCCTCTGGCTATGGTAAGGAAACAACAGAGCGCGAAGCGGGAATTTCAAAATGAACGCGCTGCAGACAAGTAGGAAACGCAGAGAACCAACCGTGATATTTCGTCACGGTTCAATTTTAGGCAGTGCTGCCTGTCTGTTAGCACTGACAACTCTACTCAAACGCTGCTGCTCTCGGGCGTTAAGTGATGGCCGTTGGTCTCTGCGTTGTCCGTGGTGAGAGGTAATTCCTGAAATTTCGTATTTCAGGCATATTCTTGGTACTAGAAATATTGAATTCCCTAACGATTTCCGAAACAGAATGTTCCATACGTCTAGCTCCAACTCCCATTCTGTCTTCAAAGTCTGTTAACTCCCGTTGTTTGGCTAGAGTAACGTTGGCTACCTTTTCAGATGAATCAACTGAACACAAATATTAGTTCCGCCAATGCACTGCCCTTTTACACCTTGTGTACGCGATGGTACAGCCATTTGTATATTAGCATATCGCTATTCCCTGACTTTGTCTACTCAGGTGACATGTAGTATAGATTATACGGCGTGAACCAGAACCCTACCGGCAACTTCCAGAAACAAAAACCTTGAAAACAAGAAAAAAAGGCCGTGCGGCTCTAGGCGCTACAGTCTGGAGCCGAGCGACCTCTACGGTCGCAGGTTCGAATCCTGCCTCGGGCATGGATGTGTGTGATGTCCTTATGTTCGTTAAATTTAATCAGTTCTAAGTTCTAGACGACTGATGACCTCAGAAGTTAAGTCGCATAGTGCTCAGAGCCATTTGAACCAGCCAAGAAAAAAATGTCCATTAATCATCGGCTCTAAAATACATACCTCAACAGCTTTGAATACTTGTTGAGTACAGGAGATGTGTTTCACAGTTGCGAAATGAAGAAGAGCTCATATCTCTTAAGATATCCACTGCAAAGCCCAAGTTACTGTACCTTATTATCACCTTCTAAAATATGGAAGGCAAAGAGCTTTCAGTGGAAGAGATGTGACTCAAAGTATGGAAGATGAACATCTGTTCATCGTTCTTAAGGCATCCATTTTAAAACCTACATTTGCCAGACTTTTTTTCTTGGTTTGATTCATACTATCACGTCTGAAACTTTGTTGGATTACCTTGTTTAACGTCGTTTGCGACAGTAATACAAGTCTTACTCGGACCGAACGCGCTTCGCCTTATTTCCAAGAATCTTCAGTGGTCTCTGTAACAAAGTGGTTTTTCTTACAAATCTGATTGCCAAGATCGTTAAGAACTTCTCATGTTTTTGTTAGCTTCTACAAAAAAGTGTTAAATTATAATTATTACTGACGATTTTTTGTCTCTTACTTCATATCTAATGTTCTTCTAGGCATAGGTGTTCGATTTTTAATACATTGCACTTAACTTAAACCGAATAAGTTTTCGTTTTCATTGCATAGATCCACTTGCGCCTCGCATACCTTGTCTGGATATCGTGGTATATTTCCTTTGTTTTGTGTTTGTGGAAGCGTCTGCTATTCTTCTTCTTCTTCTTCTTCTCCTCTCTCTCTCTCTCTCTCTCTCTCTCTCTCTCTCTCTCTGTGTGTGTGTGTGTGTGTGTGTGTGTGTGTGTGTGTGTGCGCTAACAGCGCGCGCGGACAGACAGAATGTGCTGATTACTGTGGTGTTGTACATTGATATAATTCTGCAAGTACGTCATTCAGTGGTATAATTTGATACAGTCTACAAAATTTGTTGTGACAAGAGTTACCAGCAAGGCGTAATAAATTAAACGCGTTGCGCATGATGCTGAAGTTTTAGTGCATGAGAGGCGAAAATGTAATAATTGTCAACCTTTTATCCTTTCATTATTTTTGTTTCTCGAGGATTTTGCCGAGAAAAAGTTTCGAAAATGTTTCTAGTCGTACAGGGTGATCCAACTGCCCCTACTGATTCGTTTCATGCAACCCTCACTATGTATGTATGAGGAACGAAATCCAGAGAGCCGACAGGTATATAATCGACATAAGTTTCTTCTCAGAGCTTCGGGCAACTGTTAGCAAATGGACTCACACAGACGAATTACAAGTGAGGATTGGCCAAGAGTTACATGGTGTTTTTGGCGCAAGATAACCTCATTTCTGCCATAGTTATCAAAGTATTTCCAATCTGCCTCTTTGTAATTAGCGATGTAATCATACAGGTTTTGGATCCCTCTGTAAGTTTATTTTATTTATAATAATTTGGTTGAGTTGTATATACCGGAACATTGTTACTTCCTGTTTTGACATCACCTGTAAATTTCGTTGTTAGCCCGCATCTCGTGGTCGTGCGGTAGCGTTCTCGCTTCCCACGCCCGGGTTCCCGGGTTCGATTCCCGGCAGGGTCAGGGATTTTCTCTGCCTCGTGATGGCTGGGTGTTGTGTGATGTCCTTAGGTTAATTAGGTTTAAGTAGTTCTAAGTTCTAGGGGACTGATGACCATAGATGTTAAGTCCCATAGTGCTCAGAGCCATTTGAACCATTTGAATTTCGTAGTTTCTCATGGTGAAACAAGCTTTGTAAGGCATTGTTTCTGCACCATTTGAATAAAATTGTGTGCTGTTCACTCAATAAACGTATAGAGACATCCAAGACCTCTATAACTATGCCGCTTGTTACACAAAGAAAGACTGGAGACACTTGCATAAGTATAACAGAGGTAAAGTATATCTTGGTCGGAAAGTACTGTGTAACTCATGCCCAATCCTCAGTGGAAGTTAGAATGGTCGGTGGAGCAGTTTATTACTCTGAGATTTATTACACCTGATTACCATTATGACTAAACCGAATGCTGGAATGTAATATGAGTTGCATAGTATTATTATTACAAACATCAAAGAATGTCTTGCATCACCTCGGTTCCGAGAGTTCCGGAACCTGTACAGAAAATTGGAATAGAGATCAACTTCAACATCATTTCCCCTCTTTTTATTGCACATGAGAACCATAGACTGCATGTTGTACCACCATACAGCGAGATTTTCAGAGGTGGTCGACCAGATTGCTGTACACATCCGTGCCTCTAATACCAAGTAGCACGTCCTTTTGCATTTACGCGTGCCTGTATTCGACGTGGCATACTATCCATAAGCTCATCAAGGCACTGTTGGTCCAGATTGTCCCACTCCTCAACGGCGATTCGACGTAGACCCCTCAGTGTGGTTGGTGGTTCACGTCGTCCATAAACAGCCCTTTTCAATCTATCCCAGGCACGTTCGATATGGTTCATGTCTGGAGAACATGCTGGCCATTCTAGTTGAGCGATGTTGTTATCCCGAAGGAAGTCACTCACAAGATCTGCACGATGGGGGTGCGAATTGTCGTCTACGAAGACGAATTTCCCGCCAATATGCTGCCGATATGGTTGCACTATCGGTTGGAGGATGGAATTCATGAATCGTACAGCCGTAACGGCGCCTTCCATGACCAACACCAGCTGCGTACGTCGGTCCCACGTAATGCCACCCCAAAACAGCAGGGAACCTCTACCTTGCTGCACGCGCTGGACAGTGTGTCTAAGGCGTTCAGAGTGACCAGGTGTGAAGTCGCAAATGTCCAATCGTGTTTACGGCATACGACGCCCCAGATACTGTCTACCATCAACCGCGATATTGACTGCTAAGGGCAACAGGGGCGTGACTGGAGGTATCCAGTGGTGAGCACAGTATGAGGCTGCTGATCGTAGTTTATGAGTAACTCACAACAGTGCTACAGTGTTAGTGGTGTTGATACAAAACAGAGCAATGGCAACGATAAACAAGGCAAACAATGCTTTAAATCTACAACAACAATTGCTGAAGTCGGCATTTCGTCAGAAAGAAACCCAAGGAATTTCGCAGAGTGGTAAGGAAGTGGGAGATGAAATCTTGACGTTTCTGCAGGAGGAGTCAGTGGAATGTGTGGTGGTCTATACGCTCGAATGTGCGGACAGTATACATGAGAAGTACAATGACGTCAATAAGTGCTTAACAAGTGAAAGTGGTATTACAACAGCGAGCCATGTAGTTCATCATGTTTGTTGGACAGGGAGCCACAAATCCCGTCTTCAGTGAAGCGTAGTAAAGGACAATCGTTGCCCAAGGAGAGGGTACTAAACATCATTACTTAGAAGATCATACACAGAGTAGAAAAAAAAATTATGAACAGATTTCGAATAATCAACAGCAATATGACCGTGTAGTGTATAAGAATAACTACAAATATTCAAGGGAGGATAAGAGGCACTTGTTACAAAAACTGGTGCTTGCGCGTTTCAAGGGTGCTCAATACAATTTACAGGATGTGCGTGGTAGTGACCTACTACGTCATGCACATCAAATTGCACGCAGCACAGATTTCAGAGTATTCAGGGAAGCCAGTGTATGTTAAATAAAATGTCGTGTGGCTAGGGCCTCCCGTCGGGTATACTGTTCGGTGGGTGCAAGTCTTTCCAACTGACGCCACTTCGGCGACTTGCGCGTCGATGGGGATGAAATTATGATAATTAGGAGAACACAACACAGAGTCCCTGAGCGGAGAAAATCTCCGACCCAACCGGGAATCTAACCCGGGCCCTTGGGATTCAGATTCTGTCGCGCTGACTGCTCAGCTACCGGGGGCGGACAGTGGATGGTTGCATAACTTAAAACAGCTACAGAACTGCAGACGTAAGATAACAAAGTGGAATCGGCGGAAAAATTATACAATCGTTCAGGAAGGAATTTGTTGTCAACTCCGAGCAATCGGGATTTGAAGAGGAAATGCATATGGAAGGGACCCCGGAAGTAAGAGGTACCAAGAGAGTTGTATTAGGATCAACTGAAACAATGCTTCGACTGTAAAGTTATTTATTGTGCTGCGAGAAGTTGGAGGTGCTCTGCCCCCTACTATTCTGTCTCGTTTGCGTGATCTTGCAAGGGCAGAGTGGGAAAAACGGCTAAGAGAACTAAAACTATGGTATGAGCATTGATGTTGCTCAACAGTTGGTCAAAACAACTTGCTTTTGCTTAATTCCTGGTCTGCGTATAAAAATCAAACTCTTTTAGAGCAAATTATCCCTCCTGAAAAGTCTGTAGTATTGAAGTTCATACTACATAGAACCACTGGACAAATTCGGCGTCTGGTTGTTGCTTCCGTGCATGTAAAACACATTATCGCACTATCTGTAGTTCATCTTAAAGGATAGCCAATTTTATCATATGCTGCACGACAGACTGTTTCACATTCAGTTGCATGCCATCACATTCCATCATTTCTCATCTCCACGTTATAACAATACGATTCTACAGGCATTAAGTGTATACCAGTTTGTAAGTCCCAAGGAATTCGTCTGCGGTCTTGATGGTGCGAACCTTTGTCGTCAATGTGACGCGCCATTTTTCATTCGGTGTCTATGGGGCAACTTAATGATTTGTTTTGGACATTTCTTGAATGTCGACGACGCCCAATTTGTTAAGGATAATACGTACATCCCATATATGGTTGATTTGTGCACCCCCAGGACGCTCATTTTTTGTCCACCTCCTGATGCACACATTGAGTCATTAGCAGCTACTATTTTTCCTGTCATAACTGTTAATACAACACTTTGAAATAAGCCTTGAACCTGCGACCTCACATTCAAGGAAGTCCTCCTAAGACTCCCTTAGACTTAAGCAACACACATTTCAAGATATGTAGAATCAAAATATGAAATAAAATAGGTAGTTAAAAAACAAATAGTTTCCATTCGCTGCTTTACTGGAAAAGCACCGAGGCGCTGAATGCAAAAGTCACCAGATTCAAATTTTTTGAAACTCTCCTCAAAAACTGTATTGTAATCGAGGATCATACCATCATTGAGCAATACGTATGATCAGTGCTGAAAGATGAAAACTGAGATTGCATACCTCTATTTTTAGTGTTAAGTTGTACGATTCCAAAGGATACTTGCTGATTTAGCCATGTTACGTAGAGGTAGGCAGTAGAAAAGCTATATTTTATTTTTATTACAAACCATGACTGAAGTGAAATTGTTTATTTATTACTGTTGCCATAACTTCCTTTCTCTTTTATTATTTCATAGAAATTACAGACAAATAATAAGCTTTTGTTCAAAATGTGTAGCGTTATTCTTCTTCAATTATTTCTAATGAAAAACTCATTTTGTAGGGAGCATATATTTATTTACTATTTAACAGAAATTTGAATGCAATTAATGTTTGCTGACAAAACTACGAACGCGCTTTCAAAAACCTTAAATGAATAATTTAAACATTAGGCAAAAAAGAACATTCAAGAGAAACAATAACACGACTTTAAAATCTCAATAATGACCTAATCCAGTGGCCAATATTTATTGATCAATCTGTTAATAAACAGTCGTTCTGTTACATGCTGAACTGCAAGTCCCTTTTCATCAGAACCAATATCATTCAAAAGTGCACACCAACCTTACAGAACCCACGGAACTTCCTACCAATGGTAAATATTTTTGAGCTACAAATAGCAAGCCTGGCACACACTTTTCAGTTTGCTCCCAAAAAGCGAAAGTATCGCTGCTTGTGGGTAGTAATGAACAACAGGTACATTACTGGCTCAGCAATGCTTTAACTATACTTATGCAATGTGTGCACTGCTCATTTCTGTCGCCGTTGTTATTAAACGAGCACTGCTAGCTTTTCCAATTTTCTATAATATCCCAGATTTCAAAGCAATGGAAATTTTGCTAATCATTATTACTCTTACTAAAAACAGTTTTATTTAAAAACGGAAAATTGTAGGGCTGTTTCTATGACAAATTTATGACCTGCATTTTCCCCGGTCATTAGTGAAACATAAAAAATCTTTTCCGACCGAGACCAAACAGACACCAAAAATTACAGGTTATTCAGATTTAAAATATAGGTACGGTTTTCATGGGTTGTTCTATCCCATCCCTATTAGAGAGGGACTTACGATTACCTTGCAGGTAACAGGGACCGCAAGCAAGGCAGCCGTGACAGATTGAAGCCCGTTTACATATACATAGTCTAGTTATCTCGAATTTCAGAATGGTAGTCCCTGTTCTGAACTTTCCATCTGCAGTATAAATTCCACCATACTTATATATAACGCACAATACATGTGGTCAAGCCTGATGGTAAGGAATGAGGTTTCCACAGTGCAGCAGAGATGGTGTTGATACGAAACTTCCTGGTGTGTTCCGAACCAAGACTCGAACTCGGACCTTTGTCTCTGGCGGGCAAGTGCGAAGAAGGTAGGAGTCGAGCTACCGGCGGAAGCACAGCTGTGAGGACGGATCGTGCGTCGTGTTTGGGTAGCTCAGGAGGTAGAGCATTTTCCAGCGAAAGACAACGATCCCGATATCGAGTGCCGCTGTGGCACACTATTTTAATCTTCGTGGTGAAAGGGGCTTTAACAATACATGATAGAAATATCTTACACCTCCAGATTCCAACCAACAAACTTCGAACTGAGCGACATCGACTGCTGCGAGTGATTTGGGGATATGACGTTTCCATTGGCAAACGAGAAACGTTTGTGTAGTTCGGTGGTGGGCAGCAAAACGTGCCCAGCTACGCACAGAGGTTTTAATGGCGGCAGGTGCGATACAGTGCGGGCGCTATCGGGAATCGGAGTCACGTTCTGCGGTCATGACGTGCACAGCGGGTGCAAGAGCGCTGTGGTCGGCCGGCAGCGCGGTCTGCGCCGTGTGTGAGCTTCGCTGCGCTGCAGCAGACGATAACGTCGACGACCGACGCCGGGAGAAGGGCTCGTGATGGATGGACCCTGCCGCCGCCTAATGAGGCACTGGCAGCCCGTTAACTCACACGCACGCACGCACACTCACACACAACACCACGCACTTAATTTGCGCTGCTCACTCCTGCCAACTAGTTGTTGGCTGTCCGAGGACTCTCATCTCGGAATGGTAGGCTCCCGTCTGTGACGTCGGACTGTCACTCAGTTTCCCGTTGTTGACCTGGAAGGTACGACGAAAGGGGCCCTTGAAATAGAAAGTAGGCTAGCCCTCGGATGGAACTTCTACAGCAAATAATCTTTTAAAAACAATCCGTACCAGAATGGAAACGAAAACAATAGCTGACCACACTACATCATTCGCAATCGGCGTAGTGGTTAGCGTAAAGTTGATAGAGTCTTAGTCATCTGAAACATTATTTATTTCTCTGGGGGAATGACGTTCCTGACCTTCATGTCATCTTAATCGATAGTAAGCGGAAGAAAAGAAGGAAGTTCAGGGTTATTCATAAGTTTCTTCAGGGTTTCAGAAGGCGAATGCACTAATACTACAATAAATACTGAAAACACACACGTATCAGTGGACAGAGCATCTCTGCAAGTTTTTAACTTGCATTACAGGAGTTCGTGGTGCGGCAAAGGTCAATACATGTGTGTGGTTCACTGAAGTACAGGGTGACCAAGAAGTCCGTCAACGTTTAAAGATAAAATACTTCAGGGAATAACGCAGGTAGGTAAATAAAATTTGACAGACATACTTGAAATTACAAGGGGTTTTATTAGAACCGTTATAAGTGCATAAAATTAAAAAGAGATGCCGCTTCATTTGATACAAAGGCAATAATTAGCATAAAAATTAGTTTTTAACAAAGATGATGATTTTTATAACAAATACTCACCATATCAGCCGTCATCCAACAACAATATCTATAGTCCAGAGACAATGTTGTGAACAGCACATCAGTAGTTACGGAGAGAACTTCCGTTGGATACTGTCTTTTAGCATCACTAATGAGGACGGGAGAAGAATTCATGGTGGGCCACGTCAAACAAGTCAGAAGACTGAAAAAAAAATGAGACCACACGATTGCGGTAGACTTGCTACTTCAAGTAAGCCCACAACCACTAATGACACGGATTGAAGTCTGCGGACATGGGATGCCAAACATGATGGATTTGGTGACACATCTCGCGATTCTCGCCAAACCATCTGAACAAGAGACCTTTTACATGTGTAGCACTATGGGCTGCAGCGCCATCAGAAAAGTTCTACTTTCCAGCACACATTTTCAGCCAGACTAGGTATGATGCGACTCTGTAACATATCGGCATATCTCGGTCCCATCACACGGACAAATTGAAAAGCAGCACCTCGCAACAGGGTAGGATCACGACTGATAAGATAAATCCACACAGCACCGTGACTTTCTTGTCATGCAATGGGGTTTCCACAACAACTCTAGGATTTTCAGTAGCTTATATTCTGCAGCTGTGAGTATTGACGGACCCTCGAAGTGGGCTTTGCCAGTCCAGAACGCATTCAACAACCAATCGTCATCTTCCTCCATTTTTTATAGTACCCACACCGCAAATGCTTGCCATGTTAGAAAATCGGTGGCTAACAGTTCATGATGACACCTGATTTGATACGGATAGTATTGGAGGGTAGACCTTAATGCTCTCCGAAGAGCAGTGCGTGGAATGCTGGTGCGACGTACGACTTTACAAGCGCTGACTTCACCACGTGGAGATGAACCCGTTGAGGTCCCCATGTCTTCCTGAACTGTCCGAGAAGCACTAGAATTTGTGTCTGGTCGCCAACTTCTGGCCGATAGTCTAAACAGCCCGTGGCTTTGAAGTTTGTGATCATTTTCTTCACAGCGACGCTTTGTCACAGGACCTTCATCCATTCGAATACTCTTCTTCTGGTGATAGGATCGGAAAGCTATAGAAGTGGATTCTCCATTATAATACTAAAGCCTCATCAACAGAGCCATTTCTGGTAAAGTCAACGTGTCGCGATTGCTGGCTCTTCTGACTCCCTTTCTCACTGCAGCTCGTTCTATACACGATTCTCACATGGCGTCACTGACATGTTACTGTCCAGCGCCATATGTTGCCTAGTATTTTCACTCGTTTTTTGGTTTCAATAAAACCCCATGTCATTTCAGTCATGTGTGTCCAATTATACCTCTCTGCCTACATTATTCCGTGAATTAGTGCATTTTCAAGTGTTAACAGACGTTCGGGTCAGACTAAGCTGGTGCTGTGACCAGGAAGGCGCAAAGACACCAAATCTGTTGAGTGTGTTGCCAGTCCGGCGGAGGTTCGAGTCCTCCCACGGACATGGGTGTGTGTCTTTGTCCGTAGGATAATTTAGGTTAAGTAGTGTGTAAGCTTAGGGACTGATGACCTTAGCAGTTAAGTCCCACAAGATCTCACACAGATTTGAACATTTGTTGCCAATCTGCAGACGCCAACTAATTCAGTGCGATATACGGCGACGGTGATGTCGTTTACACTACTGAGATGAGAATACGGGCCGGCTGGCGTGGCCGAGCGGTTCTAGGCGCTACAGTCTGGAACCGCGCGACCGCTACGGTCGCAGGTTCGAATCCTGCCTCGGGCATGGATGTGTGTGATGTCTTAGGGTTAGTTAGGGGTTTAATTAGTTCTAAGTCCTAGGGGATTGATCACCTCAGATGCTAAGTCCCATAGTGCTCAGAGCCTTTTAACTACCTTCTACATCATAATATAAATAATAAGTAAAAAAATTTAAAGAAGTGAATAAATGCAGAATAAAGTCCCCCCCCCCCCTCTCCCCCCATACACATACAAACACTTGCGTGTGTGCTTCTACACTCCTCCCTATCAATACTATTTTTGTAAAGAAGTGTGACACAAAAACGTTTTTAAGAAAGAAATTATTCTGGTTTTGTTTTCTTGTGTAATAACTTTAATTTTCACTCACTCTTATGTACAATAAAACATCGTATTGAGGTGACAAAAGGCATGGGGGGTAGTGCTATCACATACACAGATGATGGTAGTATCATGTACTCAAGGTATAAAATGGCAGTGCATTGCCGGAGCTGTCATTTGTACTCAGGTGATTCATGTGAAAGGGTGGCGACGATGAGACATTACATTTCGGAAATGGATAGTGAATTAAATATTCTGAGATCCGCAGTGTCAGACGTGTCCCGAGAATACAAAATTTCAGGCCTTACCTCTCATCGCGGACAACACAGTGGCCGACGGACTTCACTTAACGACCGAGGGCAGCGGCATTTGCTGTGCTAACAGAGAAGCAACACTACGTGAAATAACCGCAGAAATCAATGTGGAACGAACGACGAACGTAACCTCTAGAACGGTATGGCAAAATTTGGCGTTAATGGGTACCTTTACTAACAGCACGACATTGCTTGCAGCGCCTCTTCTTGGAAAACCGTGGCCTGTCAGATGAGTCCCGATGGGTTCGAGTGTGGCACAGACCTCGCAAAGCCAAGAGCACAAGTTGTCAACAAGACACTGTGCAAGCTGTTGAAGGCTCCATAATGGAGTGGGCTGTGTTTACACGGAAAGGGCTGGGTCCTCTGGTCCGACTGAACCGATCACTGACTGGAAGTGGTTATTTTCTGCTACTTCGAGACCATTTGCAGATTTTCATGGACTTGATGTTCATATTAACCCCTTAGTGCACCATGTGTCGATATTTTTAACATTAACGCAACTGTTAATAGTATGATAACTATAATTAGAGATTTTTAATACTTACCTAGATAAACCAGCTTTTCCTCCCTTGACGTACTACGAAAAAAAAAGTTTGGAAATTTGCGGTAAGGTCTTATTGGACCAAACTTCAGAGGCCATCGGTCCCTATTTAATCTAACTTGAACTAACTTATGCTAAGAACAACACACACGCCCATGCCCGAGGGAGGACTCGAACCTCCGACGGGGGAGCCGCGCGGACCGAGACAAGACGCCTGAGCCCGCGCGGCGACGTACTTCCAATTTGCATCCGTAAGCAGTAGCAGTAACCATTACTCCGTTGTTCCTGCTAATAAACAGAAACATAAAAATGGGACAGATAGTCATATTTTGAATCTTGGCACAAAATGCCAATCTTCGGCCTGACATGGCTGCTTGTCCTGTTCCAGAGGTTGCCCCTCAGTCTGCAAGATCCGGACGGTCGCAGAGGGTGGGCTTACTGGTAGTTGGGAGCTCCAAAGTCAGGCGCGTAATGGGGCCCCATAGGGATATGGCAGCAAGAGAGGGGCAGAAAACCAATGTGCACTCCGTGTGCATACCGGGGGAGTCATTCCAGATGTGGAAAGGGTCCTTCCGGATGCCATGAAGGGTACAGGGTGCACCCATCTGCAGGTGGTCGCTCATGTCGGCACCAATGATGTGTGTCACTATGGATCCGAGGAAATCATCTCTGGCTTCCGGCGGCTATCTGATTTGGTGAAAACTTCCAGTCTCGCTAGCGGGATGAAAGCAGAGCTCACCATCTGCAGCATCGTCGACAGGACTGACTGCGGACCTTTGGTACAGAGCCGAGTGGAGGGTCTGAATCAGAGGCTGAGACGGTTCTGCGACCGTGTGGGCTGCAGATTCCTCGACTAGCGCCATAGGGTGGTAGGGTTTCGGGTTCCGCTGCATAGGTCAGGAGTCCACTACACGCAACAAGCGGCAACACTGGTAGCAGGGGTTGTGTGGCGTGGGCTGGGCAGTTTTTTAGGTTAGATAGCCTTGGGCAAGTACAGAAAGGGCAACAGCCTCAACGGGTGCAGGGCAAAGTCAGGACATGCGGGGACCAAGCAGCAATCGGTATTGTAATTGTAAACTGTCGAAGCTGCGTTGGTAAAGTACCGGAACTTCAAGCGCTGATAAAAGCACCGAAGCCGAAATAGTTGTAGGTACAGAAAGCTGGTTGAAGCCAGAGATAAATTCTGCCGAAATTTTTACAAAGGTACAGACGGTGTGTAGAAAGGATAGATTGCATGCAACCGGTGGTGGAGTGTTCGTCGCTGTTAGTAGTAGTTTATCCTGTAGTGAAATAGAAGTGGATAGTTCCTGTGAATTATTATGGGTGGTGGTTACACTCAACAACCGAGCTAGGTTAATAATTGGCTCCTTTTACCGACCTCCCGACTCAGCAGCATTAGTGGCAGAACAACTGAGAGAAAATTTGGAATACATTTCACATAAATTATCTCAGCATGTTATAGTCTTAGGTGGAGATTTCAATTTACCAGATATAGACTGGGACACTCAGATATTTAGGACGGGTGGTACGGACAGAGCATCGAGTGACATTATACTGAGTGCACTATCCGAAAATTACCTCGAGCAATTAAACAGGGAACCGACTCGTGGAGATAACATATTGGACCTACTGATAACAAACAGACCCGAACTTTTCGACTCTGTATGTACAGAACATGGAATCAGTGATCATAAGGCCGTTGCAGCATCCCTGAATATGGAAGTTAGTAGGAATATAAAAAAAAGGGAGGAAGGTTTATCTGTTTAGCAAGAGTAATAGAAGGCAGATTTCAGACTACCTAACAGATCAAAACGAAAATTTCTGTTCCGACACTGACAATGTTGAGTGTTTATGGAAAAAGTTCAAGGCAATCGTAAAATGCGTTTTAGACAGGTACGTGCCGAGTAAAACTGTGAGGGACGGGAAAAACCCACCGTGGTACAACAACAAAGTTAGGAAACTACTGCGAAAGCAAAGAGAGCTTCACTCCAATTTTAAACGCAGCCAAAACCTCTCAGACAAACAGAAGCTAAACGATGTCAAAGTTAGCGTAAGGAGGGCTATGCGTGAAGCGTTCAGTGAATTCGAAAGTAAAATTCTATGTACCGACTTGACAGAAAATCCTAGGAAGTTCTGGTCTTACGTTAAATCAGTAAGTGGCTCGAAACAGCATATCCAGACACTCCGGGATGATGATGGCATTGAAACAGAGGATGACACGCGTAAAGCTGAAATACTAAACACCTTTTTCCAAAGCTGTTTCACAGAGGAAGACCGCACTGCAGTTCCTTCTCTTAATCCTCGCACAAACGAAAAATTGGCTGACATCCAAATAAGTGTCCAAGGAATAGAAAAGCAACTGGAATCACTCAACAGAGGAAAGTCCACTGGACCTGACGGGATACCAATTCGATTCTACACAGATTATGCGAAAGAACTTGCCCTCCTTCTAACAGCCGTGTACCGCAAGTCTCTAGAAGAACGGAAGGTTCCAAATGATTGGAAAAGAGCACAGGTAGTCTCAGTCTTCAAGAAGGGTCGTCGAGCAGATGCGCAAAACTATAGGCCTATATCTCTGACGTCGAGCTGTTGTAGAATTTTAGAACATGTTTTTTGCTCGCGTATCATGTCGTTTTTGGAAACCCAAAATCTACTGTGTAGGAATCAACATGGATTCCGGAAACAGCGATCGGGTGAGACCCAACTCGCTTTATTTGTTCATGAGACCCAGAAAATATTAGATACAGGCTCCCAGGTAGATGCTATTTTAGTTGACTTCCGGAAGGCGTTCGATACAGTTCCGCACTGTCGCGTGATAAACAAAGTAAGAGCCTACGGAATATCAGACCAGCTGTGTGGCTGGATTGAAGAGTTTTTAGCAAACAGAACACAGCATGTTGTTATCAATGGAGAGACGTCTACAGACGTTAAAGTAACCTCTGGCGTGCCACAGGAGAGTGTTATGGGACCATTGCTTTTCACAATATATATAAATGACCTAGTAGATAGTGTCGGAAGTCCCATGCGGCTTTTCGCGGATGATGCTGTAGTATACAGAGAAGTTGCAGCATTAGAAAATTGTAGCGAAATGCAGGAAGATCTGCAGCGGATAGGCACTTGGTGCAGGGAGTGGCAACTGACCCTTAACATAGACAAATGTAATGTATTGCGAATACATAGAAAGAAGGATCCTTTATTGTATGATTATATGATAGCGGAACAAACACTGGTAGCAATTACTTCTGTAAAATATCTGGGAGTATGCGTGCGGAACGATTTGAAGTGGAATGATCATATAAAATTAATTGTTGGTAAAGCGGGTACCAGGCTGAGATTCATTGGGAGAGTCCTTAGAAAAATGTAGTCCATCAACAAAGGAGGTGGCTTACAAAACACTCGTTCGACCTATACTTGAGTATTGCTCATCAGGCCGAAGTGGCCGTGCGGTTAAAGGCGCTGCAGTCTGGAACCGCGAGACCGCTACGGTCGCAGGTTCGAATCCTGCCTCGGGCATGGATGTTTGTGATGTCCTTAGGTTAGTTAGGTTTAACTAGTTCTAAGTTCTAGGGGACTAATGACCTCAGCAGTTGAGTCCCATAGTGCTCAGAGCCAAGCCATTGCTCATCAGTGTGGGATCCGTACCAGATCGGGTTGACGGAGGAGATAGAGAAGATCCAAAGAAGAGCGGCGCGTTTGTCACAGGGTTATTTGGTAACCGTGATAGCGTTACGGAGATGTTTAACGAACTCAAGTGGCAGACTCTGCAAGAGAGGCGCTCTGCATCGCGGTGTAGCTTGCTCGCCAGGTTTCGAGAGGTTGCGTTTCTGGATGAGGTATCGAATATATTGCTTCCCCCTACTTATACCTCCCGAGGAGATCACGAATGTAAAATTAGAGAGATTATAGCGCGCACGGAGGCTTTCAGACAGTCGTTCTTCCCGCGAACCATACGCGACTGGAACAGGAAAGGGAGGTAATGACAGCGGCACGTAAAGTGCCCTCCGCCACACACCGTTGGGTGGCTTGCGGAGTATAAATGTAGATGTAGATGTAGATGAATGTAAATGACGGCGTTATACTGAAGTGACACAACAATTCCCGAATGATGGTAGCAACAGGACGCTGTTTTCACTCCATAGATTTTCCTATTCCATGAGAATAATACCGAAGAACCCGTTCCTCCAGATGTTGAAACGAGAGACGAAGTTTACGGTGACAAAGTAAATGTGTTCGATCTAGTAAAGGATAATTGAGTTACTAAAGGGAAGAAAAGGCAATTACTTTTGACTTAGTGTTCTTTCACAACAATGTTCCTCGTCTGACAATTATCTTGTGCCATCCCTGAAGTGCCGTGCTAAAATATCTGCAAAATAGCGACCTACGGCTGGTGTAACCCCCATTCGAATCAAATCTCTTTCTAGCGATGAACTATTTTAGAAGTTAAACTAGGTCAAAGTCAGAGCGGACTTTGTCTGGTAAACATCGTTAACGTTCCAATAATTTGACTTCAGATCCCTCAGGTTTCTTGTTGAGGAGGCACTGTTGAGGGTAGCTGTATTGCCCTGATGAAATACTGCCATCACTTCTTGTGTTTTTTTTTTTTCCTACAAGCCTTGTGCAGTATTTCGCAAGCATATGTTTTACTCAGTAGATGCGAATCAAAAAGAATCGCTTTTGTATTATAGGAAACATTACTAGTAACCTGTACGGCAGCAGATACAGACATAATAGATATCTACTATTAAAAACAGGCTTGATCACGATTTATTTATCACGGTGACCGGTTCCGATCATCTTCAGACCATTGAGTAGGAACCTCTTTCTGTTGGAGAATCACTACTCGATATTGTCGTAAAGTGTTCCATATCTTTGTTGGTTGGTTGACTTGGGGGGAGGGGGGGGGGGAACAAAGGGGTCATCGATCCCATTGGATTAGGAAAGGACGGTGAAGGAAGTTGGCCGTGCCGTTTTAAAGGAAACATCCCAGCATTTACCTGAAGCGATTTAGGTAGATCACGGAAAATCAGATAGGGCTTAGTATTGTCCCAACTGCTTGCATTATCTTGTCTGAAGTGTGTTATCTCTTTATGTCACCATGGATGTGCTTCTTGTAGTTTTTCCGTGTTTCTACACATGTCAATATAATATTGTCGGTAGTGTTCATCTTTCGTGAGTGAAAGGCGATATTCCGTTACTTGTTTTATAGTATGGCCGGACGCAGGTTTGAACAGCCGTCCTCCCGAACACGAATCCAGTGTACTAACAACTGCGCCACTTCGCTCGGTGCATGTCTTTCTACAACAGCGTTGGTACAACAGTCTTTTTACAGCTGCGAATTCTCGCTGAAGTTGTGTGGACCATCTGTTCAGTGTTAACTTATCCGATAATGGCCTATAGAGCCGAAAGCCGGTTCATAAAGACCTGTTAAGTAAATATTATTACGCAGCATTAGTACTGTGTATTCAAAATTTTAATTTGCCTATGATCCTCCAAGAATAGACGAAATATTCCATAAATACGCTAAAATATTGTACACGTAGTTTTTTACTCTCTGTCCCTTCCTTGCTGTCGTACAAGCTCTGTACGTTTGACACGGTATTCCTTTCTGCTTCCTTTTTTGTCGTAACGCGCAGGGAATTGTCTCAAGTGGGACGTGTTATCAGGCGAACTACGCGGCGGCAAAGGCAGACGTTTCAGCACCGTCACACAGGCTGTGAGTGCCGCCTTCAGCGGTGGTCTCTAAACTGCTGCGATAGCCCGGTTCCGCGCCGGTGGGACTCAACGCCTGACTCTCCTTCGCGCACGATCTGGCACGCCTACCGTTTTATTCATCTGACGCTGAGCAGAGAGACGGTTCCTCTGCAGGGCACTTAACGCTTTCATTAGGCTACGCCTTTGATGTTTTTCCCTGGCAGCCGTGGATTCGCTGATATTTTACGCTGCTCTTTCTCATCGTCGTTCCGGAGGGATAATCGAGGCGCCTTCACGTTAGCTGTGCTGTCCCACCCAATAAAAACTTTCCCGATACGCTGACATGCCTAATTTTATTTTCCTTTGACCTGCCCTTTATAACGATAAAGGAAGTCTTCTCTTACATAAGTAAGGTTAATGACACGTTTCAAGGGTAACTAGCACGATATATAGCAGTAACGTACAATAAGTCAATTTATCGGCTGTTATATTAATTCGTATTTAATTACGGCTGCTATGTTCATAAGCGAGTTGACACAACATTAGAGGAAGTGCATAACCTAATAACAATGGGATATATGTTGTTCTTTTGCACCGTATACGCTAAAAGTTTCCAGACGAAAAATTTCCGAGGGGCTGGAAAGGATTAACTAGATGAACCTCTTTAACTTACTTTGAAAGTTTGCTTTGGTATCTCACAGGCATTTAATGTCGTTGGGTATGTGATGAAAAATTTTGGAGGCAACATTATTCACTGCTTCCTGAACTAAAGTTCATTCTAATTGAAGGTAACGAAGTTCCTTTTTTCTTATAGACTTGTAATTACGAAGTTATTAGTCCTATTGAGCTGTAATAGATTATTAATTACCAGCAAATTCCACGAGGGAACTTACTTTATCTATGGCTACTGTCAGTATAGCTTATTTCTTTCACATCTGTCTACAAGACATTCGTTGGTTCCGCTGCATATTATTTTCACGGCACCCTTATGTGAGAGGTCAATTTCCTTTCTTTCACATAAATTGTCCAGAATATTCCTTCATATGTCGCAAGGTGATTAAAAGAAATAGAACGTGTTAAACGCTCCGTAGTTTTTTAAACACCTTATTTAAGATCTCCTGTCTCAGTATGTCTGTTGAGTCTGAACATGAAACTGTTCTGCTTCACGTGAATTAAATGGAATTTGGGTATTTAAGGCGAATAAAAATGGACGTCAGACTGAACATTCTGGAACCGTTAGCTGTGTTACTAAATGCGCATTCTCTCTGTTCCAAGGTATCTTCGATTTCTTCTCGTTCCTGAGGCTCTACTTTTACTCACAACCTAATACGACGAACTGGTAATCGAGAAACAAGATATGGGGTTAGTGGGCGAGTGGCTGGGCAGAGGAAGAAGTGATTATGGCGTTCAAATTCCTGTCCGGCTATAATGGTTGATGTTTTCCACGATTTCTCTAATTCACTTGATGGTCTCTCACGCCTTCCTAATGATCTAGACACTGAAGGAACATAAAATTCTAAACTTTACTGCTTTTACACATTTTATTTTGTGTTGAGAAATGATATTAAACTAAACCAGTAATGCTACCTCTCTTTTATTTCCGTGCCAATTTAAAAAACTGTCATCTAAGTTTTTACGAATTTTACCCCATTGCAAATTTTTTTCTGTGTACTAATACTTCTGTTATGAGAGTGATCGGCGAGACAGCCTCAACCATATACGTTTCTTTTCGTTGATTGTGTTATCTTTCTTAGGTAACTGCTCCTACATTTCTCCAAGGCCATCAATCCGATGTTTCATTTGAAGAATGATGCTAATCTCTATTCTGTTTCTTAACGCCCCCCTTTTTTTTCGATCCCTGCTTTCTTTTATCCTGATGAATAAGTGTAGTTTATCTATTCCGCAACTATTTGCTATTAACTAGATGGTCGATATCATTCTCGTAACTACCTTGCTAAGTGAAGTTGGAAAGCCAGTGTATGTGGTTTCATTTTTGTGTCCCATTTTTGGCGTTGATCCGAGAGCGATGTCATTGGCCACACATTCTAATATTTCTGAGTCGTTCCGCGAGGTCGACAGCTCGCGCCCGGCGAGTTGAGTACTTTCTTTGCTGGTTCAGTTGTGTTTGGTTTCTGTCTGTGGTAGGAAGGAAGGAAGGAAGGACTTGAGGTGGTCGAGGCTGACGGGGATTGGTAGTGGTGTCCGGCGGAGCGTACCTGCTTCTTGGGCAGCAGTTGGCTGTATTGCTGTCGCAAGGATCGTCTGGTGCGAGAGTCGTGAGCCGACGTTTATCGTACAGGACGCTACGGTTGTTGATGTGATGTACTTGGCGAAGCCACCCTTGTCCTGGCTGTGCTAGTTCGCGGGGTTCCGGGGTTCCTCTTGGAGAAGTCAGTGTGATTCGGCGAAGCCTACGGATCGTACCCTTGGCTGTCCTAGTCACTCGGAGCGCCTTCATCGTGAGATTTTGCCGGAAACTGGTTCAACGCCCTCTTTGGTTTTCTGGCCGAGGACAGAGATAGTTTCTACCCGCTTCTGTTTATGGGTGGCAGCCATTTGCGATGTCCACCGGAATCTTGTCTCGGTTTCCTGTAGTTTGCTTGAAGCAGCGTAGCTTTGGCTCGATTTTCGACTTCGGTTGTGCTGTATTCCCGTATTTTGCATTTAGTTGGTGATTGTTTGAAGGGGCTGCTGAGGTGTGCTCAACTCCCTCCCGTATGGAAATTAACCTGCCTGTTTAGAGTATTTTTTTAACAATTCTGGGCGCCTGGTTTTAAGTAAAATTTCGAACCGTTGTTCTCTTTTGATTTTCATACTAAGGCCTTGCCACCTGCGCTCAGTTTTAAGTTTAGAGTTTATCTTGCCACTGTGCAGAACTTAAGAAAGGGGATCCACTTCATACAGTGGCGGTGACTTGATTCTTGCAGCCAGTAGTATATCTGAGATTGATTCCTAACTGGAAATGGAGGAAAAAGGTTCTGTTAACATGTGTCCCGAAATGCTCAAATGGTTCAAATGGCCCTAAGAACTATGCGACTGAATATCTGAGGTCATCAGTCCCCTAGACTTAGAACTACTTAAACCTAATAACCTTAGGACATCACACACATGCATGCCCGAGGCGCGATTCGAACCTGCGACCGTAGCAGCAGTGCGATTCCGGACTGAAGCGCCTAGAACCGCTTGGCCACAGCGGCCAGCTTCCGAAAATGCATCGTTGCATCGGTGGATGGCGCTGAAGAATGGCAGCTCCCCTGACCGTGTGCTGTGTGTTCCTTGTGTGTTTCAGGCTGTGTAATTGACGCAGTGTACTGTAAGCAGCAGAATCGTCCGGTATTGAAGTCCGGAACAAGCCGAGATGGTGTTTGTGTACTTTCAAGCAGATCGAAACGGTCGAGAGGCAGCACGGCTATACCAAAACAAGTACCCTCATAGACACCAATCACACCACACAACATTTCAAGCCATTTTTGGGTGTTTACATGATCATGGGCCCTTTCAGACAGAAGGACGTGCAGAGAGGCGGCGGACTGTGCTTGCACCAGATTTCGAGGGCCGGTTTCCACAAGACATTGAGACGAACCCTAGTACAAGCTCCAGGCTACTGTCCCGCTAACATGGTGAAGCCAAAGTATGATTATGTGTGTCCCGAATGACAACCGCTGCTGTCCAAGTCACCGGGTTGAAATATTGTGAGATGTGGTTGGTGTCTGTGAGGGTACTTGTTATGGAATAGCAGTGCTGCCTCTCGACCGTTTCGATCTGCTTGAAAGTACACAAACACCATCTCGGTTTGTTCACGACGTGAGTACCGGACCATTCTGCTGGTTACAGTGCACTGCCTCAGTCACTCAACCTGCAGCCATACAAGGAACACGCGCCACGTGGTAAGAGGAACTGTCATTTCTCAGCGACGTCTACCGCTGCAACGGTGCATTTCAGGAATTCATCCTTGCAATTTGTCGCTTTTTATTAATGTTCAGCCTGTACATGAAAACTGCACGAGAAGGAATTCCACAAGGTTAACTGAAGTACTCAAAAAGCCCTGACGTAACAATTAAACTAATAAGGAGTCGTTCATATAATAAGGATCAAGTTACTTTTGAGCTATGGATACTAGATTTGGAAAGCAGTTTTTGTATTTATCAAGACGATTGTGATAACTGGTCTACGTTTAAAGTATAAATAACCTATGATTCTTGGTTACTCCTGCGTTTATACCTGGTCTAAGTGTGATATCTTCTAGAACTTGGACAAAGGCTGTAGTTTTGTTTTACCCTTTCACTATTTGTGTTTGCTGTACACGTTGTAGTGGTCAACTTGCTGCCGGTTGCCTTGTTGTCGCCTGGGGCTGGTACACGAAGCCCACACCTGCGGTCTATTCTGCCGTCAGCGGGCTTGTGCCCTCACCTGACGTCGGCTTGATAAATTGAAATTTATTAATATTTGATATGTTTAATCTTTTGTAATCCTTTTAAAATTGCGCAGCATGTCTAAATTGTTTAACATCTGGTACTCGGAGTTTAATAATTTTTCTTAAAAATGAGCATTATTATTTTTAAATAGAAAAGAAAACGTTTGTCGTTGTATTTTGCTATTGTTTTGGAAAAGAATTTCTTGTCGTAAATGTGAGATATGCTTTCCCGGCGTATACAGCTGGCGAAGAGTTCTCGGGCTTCCAGCCGGGTGGCGGTGTCTTCAAACAGCGACGTTTCGACGAGTGACATACTCATCATCTTCTGGCGAAGTGATGAGTATGTCACTCGTCGAAACGTCGCTGTTTGAAGACACCGCCACCCGGCTGGAAGCCCGAGAACTCTTCGCCAATTTCTTGTCGGTTAATAAATTTTTGGAGGAGGTTCAATGGCTCTGAGCACTATGCGACTTAACTTCTGAGGTCATCAGTCTCCTAGAACTTATAACTAATTAAACCTAACTAACCTAAGGACATCACACAAATCCATGCCCGAGGCAGGATTCGAACCTGCGACCGTAGCGGTCGCTCGACTCCAGACTGTAGCGCCTAGAACCGCACGGCCGAGGAGGTTCAATGGTTTGCCTCACCATTTCCTCTATGATCTTACTTTTTGTGCCCTCAAACTAAGTAACCCCTCCGCCTGTTCCAATTTCAATCAAACTTTTCAGGTTATACTACTTGCGCTGCCGCGTTGTTACGTAAACCAGTCTTAATCTGTATACAAACTGCGCAATTCTGTACAGTCTATGGTGAAAATTGTTGTTAAACCGATTTATTACCCAACTGAAATTTCTGTTTGGAGAGAAAACGTGTACCATCCATTAATGAAGAGATTATCGCTTTGTCTATTTATTTTTCTCTTGTCTGATTATTGTCATACAGAATTCATTCTGCGACTTTATTTTTTGAGTGCGCTCTCGCTCTCTCTCTCTCTCTCTCTCTCCCTCTCTCGTGTGTGTATGTGTGTGTGTGTGTGTGTGTGTGTGAGAGAGAGAGAGAGAGAGAAAGAAAGAAAGAAAGAAAGAGTTCTCTAAAGATTGTATCTTCTACGGGTGGCTAACTCTACTATGACAGAAGCTATTCCTTGATGTCTTAAAACATTTCCTGGCAACATGTACCTTCTTCTATTCAATATTTTCCACGTATTCCTTTCCTCGGTTCTGCGAACAACATCCTCATTTCCCATCTAATCACTCCACATACCATTCTCATGTCTTGTAACTTCACACCTCAAAGACTTTGAGTCCGTTTATTTCTAGTTTTCCACAGTGCCTGATCGGCTTTCATATGTTGGTATGCTCCAGACGCATATCCTCAGATATTCGTTCCGCATATTAAGGCAAATGTTCGATAATAGTAGTCCTCTTTTACCAAGGAGTCTCCTCTTCGTCTGCCTTAATCTGTTTCTTATATCATGCTTGTTTCGTTCGTCATGCGTTGTTCTGCTTCCGAGGTAGCTGACTCCCTTTCGTTCACTACGTGGTCTTCAGTTTTGGTAACTTTGTGTCTAATCACTGTTTCTCCATACAAATGTATACAAAATGAAAATATAAGTTGTTCTTTGCTGTGGTGGTCTTAGAGATTGGTTTCATGCACCTCCCCATGCTACTCGGTCCTGTGGAAGCCTCTACATCTCCGAGTAACTACGGCAACCTTCTGTAGCACCACATTTCAAAAGCTTCTATTCTCTTCTTGTCTAAACTTTCACTTCCATACATTGCTACATTTCATGCAAATACATTCAGAAAAGACTTCCTCGCACCTAAATCTGTATTAGAGGTTAATAAATTTCTCTTCTTCAGAAATATTTTTGTTGCCATTACCAGTCTGCATTTTATATCCTCTCTACTTCCGCCATCAGTAGTTATTTTTCTGTGCAAATAGGAAAACTCATCTACTTCTTTAAGTATCTCATTTCCAAATCTAATTTCCTTAGCATCACATAATTTAAATCGACTACAATCCATTATCCTCGTTTGCTCTTCCCGACATTCATCTTGTAACCTCCTTTCAAGACATTGTTCATTCCTCTCAACAGCACTTTAAAGTCCTTTGCTGGCAGAATTGCAGTATCATCACCAAACGTCAAAGTTTTTAGTTCTTCTCCCTCAACTTTAATTGCGACTCCAAATTTTTCTTTGGTTTCCTTTACTACTTGTTCAATGTACATGTTGAATAACATCAGGGATAGGCTACAACCCTGTCACCCTCCCTTATCAACCACTGCCTCTCTTTCATACCACGTGCCGGGGTGGCCGAGCGGTTCTAGGCGCTACAGTCTGGAAACGCGCGATCGCTACGGTCGTAGGTTCGAATCCAGCCTTGGGCATGGATGTGTGTGATAGGTTAGTTAGGTTTAAGTAGTTCTAAGTTCTAGGGGACTGATTACCTCAGTAGTTAAGTCCCAAGTGCTCAGAGCCATTCGAACCCTTTCATACCCCTCGACTCTTTTAACTGCCACCTGCTTTCTGTACAACTTGTAAATAGCCTTTGGCTCCCTGTCTATTACCCCTGTTACACTCAGAATTTCAAAGAGAGTTTTCCAGTCAACATTATCAAAAGCTTTCTCTAGGTCTACAAATCCTATAAACGTCGGTTACCTTTCCATTACGTATTTTCTATGAGAAGTCATATGGTCAGTTTTGCTTCTCGTATTCGTACGTTTCTCCAGAATCCAAACTGATCTTCCCCGATGTCGGCTTCTATCAGTGTTTTCATTCTTCTGTAAAGAATCCGTGTCAATATTTTGCAATCATGACTTACAAAACAGATAGTTCGGTAATTTGCATACCTGCCACATCTGCTTTCTTTGGCATTCGAATTATTGTATTCTTTTGAAGTGTGGGGTATTTCGCCTATCTCGTACATCTTGCTTACCAGATGGAAGACCTTTGTCACGATTGGTTCACCTAAGGCTTTCAACAGTGCTAACGGAATATTGTCTACTTCCGAAGCCTTCATTCGACTTAGGTCTTTCAGCGCTCTATCAAGTTATTTGGCCAGTATCCTATCTCCCATCTCATATTCATCTACGTCCTCTTCGATTTCCATAATACTGCTCTCAAGTGCATCTCCCATGTATAGACCCTCTATATACCGCTTCCACCTGTATCTCTCCCTTCTTTGCTTAGGACTGGTTTTGCATCTGAGCTCTTGACATACGAACCACTGGTGCACAGAACTGAAGACGACAACTGTACAACGAAAGACACAGACCTACCTACAACGACTAGAAACCTGGATGGCAAAATGGAGAATCCGCCCAAACCAATCCAAAACCCAAATGGTTCTATTCAGACAGACACATGACAAAAAAAAAGAACAGAAACGACAAAGAACACAGATTACATACAACTAACGTTCTGGAACACACCACTCAGACTTACTGACATTACCAGGTACCTAGGTGTGTATCTAGATAAACACCTGAACTGGAAAATATAGAAAACATACCTCACACACCTGTTAAAGAAGATGAGGAAAAGACAAAGCCTAACCGGACGCGTACAAGGACGATGCCACGGAAGTGACGAGCAAACTGCAATCCAGACCTACAAGACGTACATCAGACCTGTGATAGATTATGCTGCAGCCCCATTAGGAGGCCTGCATAAACGGGTGGCAGAACGACTTTACTCGACGCAGAGGTGACTCTTACTCAGCATATCTAGACTGCCAAGGCTCACGCCCAGTGACGAAGCATATGACATCACAGGCGTGGAGCCGCTACAGGCCAGACTGACTAAACTCAGAGCAAACTACGGATTAACGAAACGCCCAGACATGGAAGACATCCTGACAACAAGACCACGAAGGAACAGGCGATCAAAATAAACACATCCAAGCAGCGCGTACAGTAGCACACAACACCAGCCAAGAATAGCCAGACATTGCCTCCACCATGGAACCCCTAACCCAAGACATCCCACTTCGGCCGGCCGGAGTGGCCGAGCGGTTAAAGGCGCTACAGTCTGGAACCGCGCGACCGCTACGGTCGCAGGTTCGAATCCTGCCTCGGGCATGGATGTGTGTGATGTCCTTAGGTTAGTTAGGTTTAAGTAGTTCTAAGTTCTAGGGGACTTATGACCACTGCAGTTGAGTCCCATAGTGCTCAGAGCCATTTGAACCATTTTAACCATCCCACTTACCCCACACCTGAACCAAAGAAAGAGAAACTAACCCCATAAAACACACACACACACACACACACACACACACACACACACACACACACACACAACAGAATTAAGTTAGACATAAAACGTAGCATAGACTAAAAATTACAATATGTAACTGTTCACCACTGCCACGAAAGTCATTCCCCTAAGTTGACAGGAAGATCTGGTGTAAACAGGAGAGCACCTTAAACACCCAACTGACAACTGCTCTCTAAATTCAATTGTATATCTCCAAATTATCCTCGCCTCCCACCAATAGCCGATAATATAAAGAAAAGTGACAGTGTAAATTTGAATAAATAGATAGCATACTTAGTAGCATAAAACAGCACCACCACCACTCCAAGCACAAAATGAAGCAACACCACAAAAACCAAATGAAAGCACACACAACAGTCGCCTCAAAGGATAAAACGTAAACTATAACCCTAACTATTAAAGTCGCTATAATAATGAAATACTGTAACAAACAACACTTGAATGTATCATTCTAGAAACTTGTTAATTATAACAATAACCCTACTCCGACAATGCACTCTAGAGCATATGCATCAAAAATTAGAATGCATTACATTTCGTCCTGATACACCTTAGATACCTTAATGCAGTTTCAATGTATTTTTTTGTATTGTACTTTTATTTTATTTTACTATTTTTATTGAATTTTACTGTATTCCAATACGATTTACCGAATAATCATGTTGTAAGATAATCTATAATTTATAGAATCTATTCTGTATTTCAATATGACTTAAAATTTTATATTCTACATTGTAAAAACGATTAAATGAACTTCTGCAAGGAATTTGAACAAATAAATAAATGAAATGTACCCTTCAGGAACGTAAAAAAAACCCCTTGTCAGTCTTGTGACTCGTGACTCACGACTCACTCTGAGGATGGCTGGACGGTACGTGGCCGAAATATCAATGGCGGAAATTTTATTTGTGCAGCTGCATGGCCAAAGTTTAATGGACTGTCTCTTTAATTTTCCTGTAGGCGGTACCTACTTTTCTCGTATGACATTTGTCATACAGAAGGAGAAAACACTTAATCGAATAATTAATTAACTAGTATACTCAGAGATTGCAATCGAGATAAAAAGTCGTATGGCATTGTTGGCAGGGGAATCCCGTGGGCTGGGTTCTGCTGCTGGATTGGAAATGGTTTTCTTCCGTCGCCCACCGTGAACTAATTTCCTTAATTTCCTTGCGGATATGAGAGAGCTGTGTTGTATAAGAATTTTTGTAGTGTAGACGGTGGGTACAATGGATGCATGTATAACAGAGCGTTGCATTTGCTTGTAAGATGATGATAGAAGTGAGAGAGTGAAACCTGGTGCTCTCGAACAGCGCCAAGAGGGCCACCGAGCTTAACGTCCCGATCCGACGGACGGATCACCAACAGTGCCACTCCAAAGAGGTTTGGAATTTAATGAAGGACATCGGCGGAAGGACTGATGAACTGGAACTCTGGAACTTAAAAACATCACCTCTCCTCCCCTTGTCAACCAAACAACGGCAGTGAAAATCTCTTTCACCACCAGAATTATAACCGGCTTCCCCTTCCCCCCCCCCCCCCCCCCCCCCCAGTTGATCGCCACCGCACAAGCCTGCGTTAGCGACTTCTTTTACGGAGCCAAGCCAGGATGTTCGGGGTTGTGCTGAGTGTATGACAAAGTTGTGGAAAATGATCTTAAGAAAACTGTTTATAAGCTAATAAAATGTTAAGGAGACGTTATTATTATTAAGGTTCATCAAAGGTGGTGGAAAATTAGAGTATATTTCCCATTAATTCTGTAGTATATCAAGTCGTTTAGCCGCTGGTAACAGCCCTACAAACAGCCATACAAATGTTGTCAGATGGCGTTAGCCCCATGGAGAAAAAGGTAAGTTAAAGCAAGTGTTTCCTCCACGGGGAGCAGCCGGAAACCTTGGCCGGAAATCGTGACATACCGTCGGCCCACTAGCCTGCATTATTTCGCGGCCCATCGATTCCTTGCCACTCGCAACTAAAATCAATAACGGCAGTACTTGGCAGTAGGGCTTAAGTTCTTCGGTTCAGATGAGTATCTTGTTGCTTCAGCAAATACACACACACACACACACACACGCCTCGGGGGGGCGCAGAAATATACACTCACACGCCGTACGCTGTTTTACTTTTCTTCCTCTCAGAGTTTTTATAACTTGGTCATCAGCTCAACTGTGCAGACGTGATAATACAGATTTGTCAAGTAAAATTGTATCATGTACTAAGAAGAATTTATTTAGTACGTTTACTGCCGTTTGAAGGTGAACGTGAGAGTTTCAAAAGCAGTAACGTCACCACGTCAGTAACATAAGTAGACCAACACTGTCTTCATTTCAATAAGAAAATTTGTTTCATGCCACGACGTTCCTGTAATATAAGTTTTTCGCTAAAATGCCTTTCCTTAACGATTTCACATTGCTGCTTTTTATAAACTCTCTTCATACAACAAGAAAGAATTTTGGCATGTACCTCCACGTTATGTGCACAATGGCGTGCAAAAGAGTAATCAAAATGAACGAAGTTTAACCAGTCTTCAACTACGAAATGGCTTTTTATCCAATAAAATAAGAAATAAAAGAAATAAAATAAGAAATATCCAAACTGAAGTGCACAATATAAAGGGCGATCAAAAAGTTTCTGTTTTATAGCGTTTCTGCAGCGTATATGCAACGTAGCGTGATTCCGAAGCAGCGACGTGTAGCCAAGGGATTGGTGTGTCTTTCCGACGTCCGTGTGGTAAATGCGGAAATGTGAAATTTGACGACGTTATTACCAAACTCATCCAAGCAGGACCAACGTGCTGCTGTTCTTTCCTGGCTGCCGAAGTAAAACCAGCGGCAGAGATCCCCATCTGAGAATGAATAATGTGTCAGGGGCAGCATGTCCGTCGAAAACCATCGTTGTGGAACACTGCGTGAAGTTCGTGATAACGCACGTCCCCATGTTGCAAATGTAGCGCTTAAGTTATGCCAACTCAACTCCTGGTAGACACTCGAGCAGGCGCCCTATAGTCGTGATCCTTCCTCATGCGATTATCTTGTCTTCGTCCGCTTCAAAAAGGCCTGAAAGGCCGACGACTCCTGTCGAATAAGGACGTGCAGCAAGCCGTTACAGACCTCTCCATGCAGTGGAGTACGGTGTTTTTCCAAACTGGTATTTTCAACCTGGTGCTTCGGTGGGATGATTGCCTCATTGCTCACGGCGATTTCGCCTCATTGGCATACCGATTCTGATCTAGACGATTTTACAACGGCAACTTTTTAATCGCCACATATAGTAATGGAAATGAACCAAGTTTTAGCAGTCGTCAAAATGCGATATTTTTATTTATTTATTTTTTTATTTTACTTTTATTTATTTATATAATTAACCTGTCCTGACTAGGGCCATCAGACACACTCTTACATCGGACCAGAGTCCACACATACAATTCATTTTTTACATAATAGTTACCAAGTTTAAGATGACAAACAGTATTAAAAATGTGAAACTTCCTGGCAGATTAAAACTGTGTGCCCGACCGAGACTCGAACTCGGGACCTTTGCCTTTCGCGGGCAAGTGCTCTACCAACTGAGCTACCGAAGCACGACTCACGCCCGGTACTCACAGCTTTACTTCTGCCAGTACCTCGTCTCCTACCTTCCAAACTTTACAGAAGCTCTCCTGCGAACCTTGCAGAACTAGCACTCCTGAAAGAAAGGATATTGCGGAGACATGGCTTAGCCACAGCCTGGGGGATGTTTCCAGAATGAGATTTTTACAGAAGCTCTCCTGCGAACCTTGCAGAAAGTTTGGAAGGTAGGAGACGAGGTACTGGCAGAAGTAAAGCTGTGAGTACCGGGCGTGAGTCGTGCTTCGGTAGCTCAGTTGGTAGAGCACTTGCCCGCGAAAGGCAAAGGTCCCGAGTTCGAGTCTCGGTCGGGCACACAGTTTTAATCTGCCAGGAAGTTTCACATCAGCGCACACTCCGCTGCAGAGTGAAAATCTCATTCTGGAAACATCCCCCAGGCTGTGGCTAAGCCATGTCTCCGCAATATCCTTTCTTTCAGGAGTGCTAGTTCTGCAAGGTTCGCAGGAGAGCTTCTGTAAAGTTTGGAAGGTAGGAGACGAGGTACTGGCAGAAGTAAAGCTGTGAGTACCGGGCGTGAGTCGTGCTTCGGTAGCTCAGTTGGTAGAGCACTTGCCCGCGAAAGGCAAAGGTCCCGAGTTCGAGTCTCGGTCGGGCACACAGTTTTAATCTGCCAGGAAGTTTCACATCAGCGCACACTCCGCTGCAGAGTGAAAATCTCATTCTGGAAACATCCCCCAGGCTGTGGCTAAGCCATGTCTCCGCAATATCCTTTCTTTCAGGAGTGCTAGTTCTGCAAGGTTCGCAGGAGAGCTTCTGTAAAGTTTGGAAGGTAGGAGACGAGGTACTGGCAGAAGTAAAGCTGTGAGTACCGGGCGTGAGTCGTGCTTCGGTAGCTCAGTTGGTAGAGCACTTGCCCGCGAAAGGCAAAGGTCCCGAGTTCGAGTCTCGGTCGGGCACACAGTTTTAATCTGCCAGGAAGTTTCACATCAGCACACACTCCGCTGCAGAGTGAAAATCTCATTCCAGTATTAAAAATGATTTGAGTGTGCATAATGATAGTGACTTGTAGCCAAACAAAATAACACGATACCGTGACCACGAAGTTTTCTTTCGCATGTAGATTATAGCTTGTTTCAGTCTCTGATCAGATGCTGCACTTATTAGTGAGCAATAATTGTTTGTAGGGAAGAGAAATGTTTGATACAGTGCGTACTACCCTGTACCGAGCTGTCATGGAAATGTGTTCCTACAAGAGTATTGTTATCTAGAAATTTCCCAACGCTTCTTCCCATTGCGAAACGGCCACAGAGTAAGAAACCTATCTGGGAAATGGATTTCTGCAGTATACATTCATGAAGCGACAGCGCGTCGGTTGCAAGTAGCGGTTGAGTCAAGACTGGCGGGGTGTTTGGAATTTTATGTGACAGCCTTCCTCTCTTCAAAACAAACATCTGCGTCGACACGGCTGGCGTTCCTATGGTGTTCTTAAAGTATGGAAGATCCCACCATCATACACGTAACTTTCTTCTCAATAATTTTTTTTTTAATTTGTAATTTTGTGATATCACTTAATGCGAATGCCGGAATGATTCCTCTGAGGACCTGGCCGATATCCATCCGTATCTTTCAGTAACCCCACTTTCAAATCCATCTCTAATGACTGATTGATGGGTGGGATGTTACACCCCAGTATTGTTATCTTCTACTGCGCCTTTGTTCTCTGGACGCGTACGTCATACACACTTGGACCACGTAACTTGGACACATGGAATATTTCGTAAGAGGCTCTAGAGATATAAACAAAGTTTCCTGCAATGACAGTGCGCAAAAGGGCAAGTCAATTTCTGTTTCTGTTAAACCTGCCTTTTTCTACCCACGGAGATATTGAAACAAATGTTTTAATACAATCTTATTTTTTAACAGCGGTATAAAACTTTTGGGAAAAGGATGTAAGAAATATGACGCTTGTTAAAGTTTGCAGTCAAATTTATCCAAAATAGCTAGGTAATATACAGAAACAGGAATAGGCATGCGTATTCAAATACAGATATATGTAAACAGGGAGAATACGGCGCTGCGGTCGGTAACGCCTTTATAAGACAAGTGTCTGTCGCAGTTGTTTGATCGCTTACTGCTGCTACAATGACAGGTTATCAAGCTTTAACCGAGTGTGAACGTGGTGTTACAGTCGGCGTAAAAGCGATGGGAAACAGCATCTCCGAGGTAGTGATGAATTGGAGATTTTCCGGTACGACCATTTCACGAGTGTACTGTGAATACCAGGAATCCGGTAAAACATCAAATCTCCACAGATTGCTGCAGATGTCAACATATGACAGCGTGCGAATCATTCAAAGAAACATCATCGGTGGGCTTTCGGAGCCAAAGACCCACCCGTATACCCTTGACGACTGCACGACACAAAGCTTTACGCCTCGCCTGGGCCCATCAACACCGACGTTATTCTGTTGATATGAGAAAACATGTTGCCTGGTCTGCCGAGTCTCGTTTCAAATTGTATCGAGCGAATGGACGTGTACAGGTATGGAGACAACCTCATGAATCCATGGACCCTCCATGTCAGCAAGGGATTGTTCAAGTTCGTGGAGGCTCTGTGACGGTGTGGGGCGTGTGCAGTTGGAATGATATGGGACCCTGATACATATAGGTACTATTCTGACAGGTGATACGTACGTAAGCATCCTGTCTGATCGCTTGCATCCATTCATGTCGATTCTGCATTCCGGTGGACTTAGGCATTTCCAGCAGGACAATAGATCCAGGAACACTCTTCTGAGTTTAAACACTTCTGCTCTTCTCAAAACTCCCCAGAAATTAACACTATTTAGCATATCTGGGATGACTTGTAACGTGCTGTTCAGAAGAGATCTCCACCCCCCGTACTCTTAGGGATTTATTTACAACCCTGCAGGATTCATAATGTCAATTCCCTCCAGCAGTACTTCTGACATTAGTCGAGTGCCGGCCGGGGTGGCAGAGCGGTTCTAGGCGCTACAGTCTGGAATCGCGCGACCGATACGGTCGCAGGTTCGAATCCTGCCTCGGGCATGGATGTGTGTGATGTCCTTAGGTTAGTTACGTTTAAGTACTTCTAAGTTTAGGGGACTGATGACCTCAGAAGTTAAGTCACATAGTGCTCAGAGCCATTTGAACCATTGGCCATGGTCGGAGACGACGCTTGAACCCCATGCCCGTCCACAAAGGTAACGACTCTGCTAGCCACAAGGAAAATGATTTAAATCCAAATAGAGGTATTTTTCAGGATATGCCTCCTGCAACCAGTCTAGAAGGAAAACAAAGACAGAGGATGAGATGGTCAGATGAAGTTAACCGACACCTCTTGTTCTGTTATTACCAGGCAACAAACTTAGGAAACAACACAACTGGATATAGATCACAAGTATACACAACATTTATTACCAGATACCCAGAATTAAAATTTTTAACAGAACAACGACTAGCTGATCAGATCCGCGTAATAATAAAAAATAACAGGATACCCCAGTCAGACTTAGAAAACATCAAACAACACATACAACAAATACTGGAACAAAATAATGTGCAATCAGAAGAAGAAGAAAATACAGTAATGGACTCAAACATCCCAGAGCAAACAAACAAAGAACAACACGCATCAGTTAAACAATCAGAGGTAAACGAAATCTTAAGAAAGCCACCAGAACAAGTACAAATTGAACACGAAGTGACACACATGTTAGATATAGAAGAAAAATTTCAGCTGATATATGTAGAATACAAAGACACAAATACAGACATTAGACCATTCTTACATAGACCACCAAATAACCTACAAGTCGAAACAACAGTAACAACTATCAACACAATCATACACAACAAAATAAATGAAAATACAACTATGAAAGAGTTACAACTACTGGTTTATATAGGAGCACTTACTACACTAAATATACGCACAAGGCAGAGATCAGAACCAACCAAAACACAGAAGAAACCCACAAAACCAGCATAGCAACACAGGCTACAGATCAGAATAGAAAAACTGAGAAAAGACATCGGACAGCTAACACAATTTATCATAAACGAAATATTAGACAAAAAACGAAAAGGTTAGATAAAATCTCACAACAAGAAGCGATAGAGCAATTAGATGAAAAGAAGCAGAAATTACAAGCATTGGCCAAACGACTTAGAAGATACAATAAAAGTGAAAATAGAAGGAAACAAAACCAGACATTCAACACAAACCAAGAGCAATTTTACCAGACAATAAATAACACACACATTAAAATAGACAACCCACCAAACATAACAGACATGGAACACTACTGGACCAACATACGGTCAAACCTGGTACAACATAACAGACATGCACCGTGGATACAAGCAGAAACAGACACATACAAGATGATACCACAACTGCCTGAAGTGATAAGTTTGCAACATGAAGTCACCCGAGCAATTAATTCTATGCCCAATTGGAAAGTTCCTGGAAAAGATAAAATAGCAAATTTCTGGCTAACGAAGTTCACCTCAAGACATTCACATCTAACTAAATTATTTAACAGTTACATTGCAGACCCATACACATTGCCTGATACACTTACACAAGCAATAACTTAAAACCTAAAGATCAAGCAGAGACAGCAAACCAGCAAAATATCGCCCCATAACATGCCTACCAACAACATACAAAATATTAACTTCAGTCATTACACAAAAATTAATGACACGTACAACACAGAACAAAATTATAAATGAAGAACAAAAAGGCTGCTGCAATGGAGCATGAGGATGTAAAGAGCAACTGATAATAGATGCAGAGGTGACATATCAAGCTAGCACTAAACAAAGGTCGCTACACTACGCATACATTGATTACCAAAAAGCTTTTGATAGTGTACCCCACTCATGGTTCCTCAAAAATTGGAAATATGCAAAGTAGATCCTAAATTGATACAGTTCCTAAACATAGTAATAAAAAATTGTAAAA
Organism: Schistocerca piceifrons; assembly: GCF_021461385.2. Taxonomy (NCBI): domain Eukaryota; kingdom Metazoa; phylum Arthropoda; class Insecta; order Orthoptera; family Acrididae; genus Schistocerca; species Schistocerca piceifrons. The sequence continues at coordinate 747,340,458 of NC_060139.1, forward strand.
CCACACTTAATATCCAAACAAATTCAAATAATATCACATCACAGCCAATACAGATGAAGTGTGGAACATACCAAGGAGACTCATTAAGTCCTTTCTGGTTCTGCCTTGCACTGAACCCACTATCCAACATGCTAAATAATACAAATTATGGATATAATATTACTGGAACATACCAACACAAAATCACACATTTGCTATACATGGATGATCTAAAACTACTGGCAGCAACAAATCAACAAGATAACAGAAATATTCAGCAATGATATGAATATGGCTTTTGGAACAGACAAATGTGAGAAAAATATAGCATAATGAAGGGAAAGCACACTAAACAAGAAGATTACATATTGGATAACCACAGCGACTGTATAGAAGCGATGGAAAAAAGAGATGCCTATAAATATCTAGGATACAGACAAAACATAGGAATTGATAATACAAATATTAAAGAAGAACTATGAGAAAAATATAGACAAAGACTAACAAAAATACTGAAAACAGAATTGACTGCAACAAACAAGACAAAAGCTATAAATACTTATGCTATACCAATATTGATGTACTCATTTGGAGTAGTGAAATGGAGTAACACAGACCTAGAAGCACTCAATACACTTACACGATTACAATGCCACAAATGTAGAATACATCACATACATTCAGCAACAGGAAGATTCACATTTAGCAGAAAGGAAGGAGGAAGGGGATTTATCGACATAAAAAACGTACATTATGGACAGGTAGACAATTTAAGAAAATTCTTTATAGAACGAGCACAAACTAGCAAAATACACAAAGCAATCACTCATATAAATACATCGTCTACACCATTGCAATTTCATAACCACTTCTACAACCCTTTAGATCACATAACATCAACAGATACGAAGAAAGTAAATTGGAAAAAGAAAACACTACATGGCAAGCACCCGTATCATCTAACACAGCCACACATCGATCAAGATGCATCCAACACATGGCTAAGGAAAGGCAATATATACAGTGAGATGGAAGGATTCATGATTGCAATACAGGATCAAACAATAAACACCAGATATTACAGCAAGCATATTATTAAAGATGCCAATACCACAACAGATAAATGCAGACTTTGCAAACAACAAACAGAAACAGTAGATCACATCACAAGCGGATGTACAATACTAGCAAATACAAAATAAACCAGAAGCCATGACAATGTAGCAAAAATAATACATCAACAACTTGCCATAAAACATAAACTAATAAAACAACACGTTCCCACGTACAAGTATGCACCACAAAATGTACTGGAAATGATGAATACAAATTATACTGGAACCGAACCATTATAACAGATAAAACAACTCCACATAACAAACCTGACATCATACTCAACAATAAAAGGAAGAAATTAACACAACTAATCCAAAAATCCATACCCAATACAACAAATATACAGAAGAAAACAGGGGAAAAAATTGAAAAATACATCCATCTGGCTGAGGAAGTCAAGGACATGTGGCATGAGGATAAAGTTTCATCCAAACCTATATATACAACTACAGAAATCTGTAATTACTGATACATGTTCAGTTACCCAGAAGTTCCTAAATGCAATGTAAAATATACAGTACAGTTAAAAGGAAGTCACGCTTGATCAAGGTCCGCATCACTTTCCATTTTTAACCGGACATAACATCTGAGAAAGGAAAGAAATAATAATTATATAACATGAAATATAACATTGTGTGCAACAGTATGGGAGATATTATGCAGTCTGGTTGTGTTCCACCAGCAGTTACTTCGTTTATCTATTTCAATTAGAGTAATGAAACCATCTAGGATCCATTGCAGGAACTGACTAATAATTTGAAACATCCCCTTAGAACAATTATACATGACTGTCCTTAAACTGACACACAATATTTTTAGCGCAACGCAATCTGACTTTCAATAATCCGTACAAAAGAGTGGCCCTGACTAACATTAACCTATACCTTTCACAGATCACTTACCTCACAAAAATCTTCGTTACTCGAACTACTGCAATACAGCGAGCGCCACTACTGCCAGCTAAATAAAAGATTCAAACTTCAGAAGGCGCTAACTACTGATAGGCACAGTTAGCCAATGAAAGATTTTAATAGAGATCAAACAATGCATTCACCTTAATAGTCATAATATATATAGCAGTTCATGACGTCCATTCTTACAAATGTACTGTTTCTGATACTCTCAAAAATCCGCCATCTCACTTCCCCACATCCACCACTGCTGGCGGCTCACCTCCAACTGCGCAACGCTACGCGCTGTTCGCATCCAGCTGCCCGACACTACAATGGCAGACAACAATGCAAACTAGTCACAGACTGCACACAGCACAGCCAGTGATTTTCGTACAGAGCGCTACGTAACGTTGCCAATAAGAAAACATAAACAGCCTACTTACATAGCCCCCATGCTCCCCTTACAAATTGTTTTGGGTAGTGGCCAATAATGATTTGATAAAATTTTTCATAATTACAATAACGAAGAAATCAAAGGCACACACTTATTGATACAATGTTGGTCAAAAGCTAAAATTTTCTCACAGTCCATAAAGACAGTCCTGATCATTCATCACAGTAACATTGCAGTGTTTTTCACAGAGTCTGAGCAGTAAAAGAAAATGCACACGGAAGTAGTGGATTTCCATGCAATCTTGAAGAAGTAATGTTGTCCTTCCAACGGAAAGACAGTGCTGACTCTTGATATGCAGACAGGTATTGGTCCACAACAGAGCAAACCCACAGCAGAGTCAGTCGAAATTTTGAATAGTATTGGTAGGTAAGTCATCACAGAGCAGACCCACTGTAGTCCTGGTAGAGATTACAGTACTAGTGGGCCACCAGAGGTGCAGACCCACTGCAGTCCTTGTAGAAATAATGGTACTGGTGAGTCAGCAAAGGTGTAGACCCACTGTAGTCCTTGTAGAAATGGCCGGCAGCCATCTGTTGTGACTGTGCAGGTGCACAATCACCATTGAAGAGTCTTGCGGATAATATAGCAAGTCCATGACCACCATTTGTGCACTCACAAAGTTTTTGGAATTGTCCTTAGAACCAGCACTGCTGTTATCCAGTCCCTTGCTGAATTATTAACACACGTGTAAACACTAACAGTCCCTACTTCTCACATATTGTCCATATACTACGACCAACAGAAACGCGTGCAGTGAAATGGAACTTACAAGTTAATAATATGATGAACTGGTATCAATTACAATTTTATAACATAAGAATACAATAACAATGGTACAAAATAAATCATTAAAAACATAATAATACAGATAACATTTGTAGTAATAGGGGCTTTACAAAAGAATAGAAATAAACATATACATCAGTGTTACAGGAATTATGACATAAGTAAATAAATAAAAGATCAGAATAATTATTGAAACATCAACTTCACACATGAGCATTAAAACAAAACAGAATAAATAATGTCTAAACATCTTTACAAAGTAAATAACATATTATTAGAAAAAGTCTTCAACATAACTCTTATTAGCTAAACACATAAAGACAGGAAAAACACAAATATACAATAATACACAAACACATAGGGGGATAACACAATGGAAAGGACAGGATTCATTTTCAGTGTAACATTTGGTACTGCAGTCCAACCCAAAACTTCATTCCATATATCGTCCCTCTTATTTCAACATTTGCTCCAGCCAAAAAAAAAATCCTATCCAAGCATGCTTTCTGTATTCTGTTCACATCCTCTTTCAAAAATAGTTTTTCTCCATGTGCACTACTTTTTTGGCCAAAGCATATCCTTATAGCTTCTCAATGCATTTTTTCCGATTCATCATAGTTAGTTTCTTATATAGTCTACCCCCTCTTAAGCTAACTTAAATCTACTGAGCTCAGATATATATACCAAGGGATGAGGCAATGCAGCAGCACATAACAAATTAACACAAACAGCAAGGACAAAAAAAATACAAATTGGCAAAGTAAGCAACAATATTACAACTAATATAAGGCAATGAGCAGCAAACAAGAAAAATAAATCAGTAGAAAACTGGCCTAGCAGAGTAACACAAAGTCAAATTAAGTAACACTATTCCTGGCAAACAGCAGCAACAAATGAAATAGCTTATATCCAAACATGACATAGCTCAAGCAGAAGAAATATTACATTAAAGACAACAATGCAGACAAGGGAAATGTATATTCACATCTTATTGTCTATGTAATTAAAGTGGTGCACCACAAGAAGTTATTCTACCAAAAAAATTACCAAGTAGTTGAAAAGAAAATTCTGTATGCAATTCCTGTGAAGGGAAAGGTCTTTTTATGCTCCTTCGTTTTTTTTTTGAATAGATCATAAAATTATTTACTGGATCTGTAGGCATAAAATATTTATATTAGTACATCTATTAAATTTTATTTTAACCAATGCTGCAGTGCAGCTAGAAACTAGATATTAAACAAAATGAGTAAATAAATACATAAAGCAAGCCATATGGCATTTCTCTCAACTAGCAAGAGAATAGCCATGAAATGTTTCTCATCGTTTCATTAGGCGTTTTAGTAAATATCATAAATTAAGAGCTCCACAGTATAATCATATGTTTTCCAGCTTTAGGGTGTCGTATTTGCGATGCTTTCTACAAAGGAATGTCAATAGCGAAGATAATGGCCTCCCCTTTTCTTTTCTACCTGTGCCTCTGAAAAGGCACACACTAATGGCTTTTTCTTCAGGCGTCTGACACAGCTGGGTGCCCACAACGCATTACGTGCAGGTGGTCACTTAACTTTCTTACGGAAATATTTACGACAGCAGTTTCCGCTACAGTGACAGTCTCATATAAAATATTTCACAGGTCAAGAATTTGCGTTACAAATCTGTAGAAACAAAATCCTATTGATATAACAGAGTCCAAAAAAATTTTCGTCGGCATTGTTATACTTTCACGCATTTACATACATTTCATAACTCTTAATGTACGATTCTTGGTTTCCAACAACCTTTTTCACAAACCAGAGTCCCTAACCACTACTCATTATTCCTTACCTTATTCGTCGACACTTCTTCAATATTTCATCATAACAGATACGTAGCATACTCAAATAACTCATATAGCATCAGCTTATTGATCATAAACATAACACAACAGCATAATACACATAGTCATAGTAATAATAACATCATAACACCTCAGTCAACTCTCAAAATCGTAGTAGCTTCCTCCAGTAATTTCAAAACCTAAAAAAAATTCTCTGCTCATTTCAGTAGTGTCATCTACCTCAAATGTACTTTAAAAATCATGCTCCCTTACCAAATACATCATTCAAAGCTCTCACAGTATCACAATGGTTCCAAAAAAATATGAACAGCTCACAAAGTACAGACAAAATACAATTTCATAAGTGTGAAGTTACCGAACTGTGTAATTGCGTAAACATGTGTCACTGATGTAGTAAAAAAATGTTTATCTCTCAGTTAAATGATCAGATAGCTCTGTAATTTGTGTGTTAGAGAAATATGGTACCAATGTGTAAAGTTGTATAAGCAAATACCATATTACCTAGGGCTCCTTGTGGTTGCCAAACACATGGTACACAAAGTAGGCGTGTACCCCCCTGACGATTAATGTAATTATACCCTCAGGTGTTATAGATTACAGTAATGGAATGAAATGTATCATGGAAAACTTTCTTTGTAATTCAAAAATCTTTAAAAATAAATGTTTTAAGTACAAAATTAATCACTGAAATGCGTGTCCTGTAGCGCTAAATGTGCGTCTTGTTGTAAGATAATTCTGTTGAAGTGTCGTAGTTATCATCCTCTGTAAGCAAAGTTTTGCTGAAGTCAATGTACTCACCTCATCATAAACAAAAGTGAGATGCTTTGCGTATAGATATCGTACTTATTACTGCCGTGATGATGAAAGTACTATAATGTAACGTATTGTTGTGCTACGAAAAAGGCTGTCTCATTGTAGCTATACCACAAAAGTTACTACTAAAACATGTTTTACTTTACAGATACACCGCAAAAACAACATTGTAAATTGTCACTCATTAGTAGCGTCGTGATAAAATCGTGTAGCTGTCACATAAACTAACCACTTTGTAATCTGGTATCTCACAGAAAGTACTTTAAATCCAGAATGTATTTTCAAGTAAACCAAAATGTTGAATTAAAACCTCATTAGCAGTACCAGTATATGTTCTAAGTATGTAAGCCTTATAGTCATTACGTAATCATCCAACTAACAAGCAAGAATGTACACACACAATAACACTGTGACGTCTGTTCACTATAACAATGCATTCGTAATTTCTGTTTAAATAAGTTCTCTTGGTCCTTGACTTGGTAGTTAACTTTAAACTTTGTTGCATGTTAACAGATTCTAAGTCTGACAAAGCATACTAGTAATGTAAAGTATGGCAAAGACAAAGTTAAAAAGCAGATCATCTTTCAATAAACGGTTTTACATGTGAAATGTAGTACAATCCTTTACTCTTCCTAGTTCTCAGAGTTTAATTGAACGCAATTATCATCAGGTATACGTCGGTAAAGAATGCTGGAATTTTTCTCAAAGTTAGCTTATGTTATTTTTCTCAAGCCCAGCCGGCGCACATGGCTGCCTGCCGGTGCGAGTCATTGTCTGTTTCTTTGTTGGCGTGCGACGTTATTAAGATTAGGACACCTAACATTTACAAATTCACCTTGTCGAGTGTACCCTGCTCTGTTTGAATCTCGCCAGTTCTGATGCAATTCAAGTCTGTCGTTACGATTATATCGTCTGTCGTCATGTCGGTAGTTCCTGTAGTTTCTTTCTTGTCGGTTAAGTGGTGGAGTATTTCTCCCTGAATTATCACTGCACGGTGGACCGTTACGTCTGAAGTTATTCTGTCTCCCGTGATAATAATAGTTCTGGTTGCCATATTGTCTGTTTCTCTGATTGTCTCTGTGATATTACCACGGAGAGGTGGTCTTTCCCTGTAATTATTACTACTCTGCCAATGGTTGTCATACAGGTGGTGTCTGTTTTGGTCACGATTTACGTTGTAAGAATAGCCTTGTCATGTATTATTTCTGTCATCGCGGAATTGAGACAGATGTGACCTGTAATTGTTGTGCTCCTGTTTTCGCGTTCCGCGATTGTCAGTGTCAATTTCCAGTTCTTGTAACAGTCCCTTAAAAGCTTCAATGTCGTCTTTGAAACGTCCTGCTAAAATAATATGTCGTAAATGTTCAGGCAGTTTGATTAAGCAAATGCGGATGAGTTCTGAGGGGCTGTATGGGTTTGAAAGATACTGATTCTTATGCAGCATGTCTTCAAAATATTTCATAAGACTGGAAAATTCAGATTGTTCGAAACGTTTCATCATTATGATGCTATGTTTTACTCGGTCTTGTGTGGCTTGAGACCAATATGCTGAGAGGAAGGCATGGTAAAACTCTCCTTCACTGTGGCAATCGTGAATGACCGACCGCATTCTTACAGCTGGTTCATTCTCTAAGTAGCCGCACATAAATTCTAATCTGTGTTGTAATGACCAGTTGGGAGGAAAACAATGAGAGAATTGATGAAGCCACGCTTGTGGATGAATGTCGTTGCCGGAATTCTTAAATGTTTTGAATTTACGTGTAGTAATGAACGGCTTATAGTCAAAATCATCATGTCGGCGAGTCGCATGTCGGTCATTGTTACGTCGTTTCGGCGGTTCCATCTCAAAATTCGGTGTGCCTTGCCAATTTCTTTCATAATTTCCGAAGTGTACTGTGTTATTATTTTGTGGTTGTTCCGTATTTCTAAGTCCCTCTTCCCGTATTGGAGCGCGAGTGGCCTCTGAATTACGTAATTCTTGTATTACCTGAGACAGCTGATCTTGTACTTCCCGGATTTCTCTTTGGTGTTGCGTATTAATTTGATTCTGATTTTGTTTGAATTTCCTTATTTGTTCGCACCCTTCTGTGTCATTAAAGACTACCGGTTTTGTGTCATTCAGATTATCATCTACCTTCGTAGATAAGTTAGTGAACTGATCCGAAAGTTCGGCTACTTTCTCCGATAGTGAACACATTTCCTCAGTGTGTTTTTCTGAACCAAGTTTCAGAGTGTCCATTTGTGTTGAAATCGAATCTACTGTGTCCTTTAAGTTTTCTTGAGTTTTTGCAAGTTGCGTAACCGAATCGGTAGATGCAACTGAGTCAATTTTAGTCCACAAGGTCTCATGATTTTCATGAACAATGGTTTGCAGTTCTTTTATGGCTGCTTCGTGATTCTGTAATGCATTTTCATGCCGCGAAAAAATAGGTTGAAAATGCTCACAAATTTGTGTTTTTACGTCGTTACAGACTTTTTGACATTTCGATTCGATTTTATGTAACTCAGTAGTTAAATCTTCACGTGTTTGTTCAAGCGTGGTGTGAAGATTTTGTTCCATTGCGTCTAACTGTTGCTGTGTTTGTCTCTGGTGTTGTTCCATTGTGTCTAACTTTTGAAGCTTTTGCTGTGTTTGTCTCTGGTGTTGTTCCATTGTGTCTAACTTTTGAAGCTTTTGCTGTGTTTGTCTCTGATTTTGTTCCAATTGTTGCATTAGCTGTAATAACAATGCATTAGTGTCTGGAATCTGTTCCTCTACGCTTTTCGGCAGTGCATTTGCACCGGCAACATTCACATTTAGACAAGCAGCAAATGTGTCTTGACTTATTTGAGAAAACGGTGAGGACGCAAAACCTGAATCTACAGTATTTGCAAAATTGTGTCCTGTCATTTCGGATTCCTGAGGCGAGCTATTTCCGACCAATCGATCGATAATGCTTCCCTGTCACTAATTGTTTCACTGCCTACGCCATTGTTTGCCACCCGCTCCATTTCCCTATGCACAATTACCAAATTACTATGTTGAACATTATTTAATTCATTACACGGTGGCGCTAACACACTGCTTTCGTCTTCACTGTCATTTCTCAGTTTACTTTGGAGCCTAGTATTACGTTTTTCACACGCCATTATTGTCACAATATTTCATACAACAACACAGAAAAACACAGTTTGAAGAGCAAAAATAAGAGAACACATTAACATAGCACTGAAAATAATATCTAGTTAATTGCAAGCGCAGCTGCGAAATACTTGCTGCAAATCTACATGCATGCCACAACTGTTTTACTGTACAACAATGAAAAACTACAACTACAAAGGAAATTCTCTCTATAATTACGAGCTAGCAATAAATAAAAGCTACACTAATTACACAAACTACAAGAAAAAATCAGAAGATTCCAGTGAGGTATTCTCGGCTAAGGGTCGACATATGAAACGTTCCCTTAGAACAATTATACATGACTGTCCTTAAACTGACACACAATATTTTTAGCGCAACGCAATCTGACTTTCAATAATCCCTACAAAAGAGTGGCCCTGACTAACATTAACCTATACCTTTCACAAATCACTTGCCTCACAAAAATCTTCGTTACTCGAACTACTGCAATACAGCGAGCGCCACTACTGCCAGCTAAATAAAAGATTCAAACTACGGAAAGCGCTAACTGCTGATGGGCATAGTTAGCCAATGAAAGATTTTAATAGAGAACAAACAATATATTCGCCTTGATAGTCATAATATATATAGCAGTTTATGACGTCCATTCTTACAAATGTACTATTTCTGATGCTCTCAAAAATCCGCCATCTCACTTCCCCACATCCACCACTGCTGGCGGCTCACCTCCAACTGCGCAACGCTCCGCGCTGTTCGCATCCAGCTGCCCAACACTACAATGGCAGACAACAATGCAAACTACCCACAGACTGCACACAGCACAGCCAGTGATTTTCATACAGAGCGCTACGTAATGTTGCCAATAAGAAAACATGAACAGCCTACTTACAACTTATAGAAGGAATTTTCATGAGATATCTAGCATTTGTTATATGTCTCACGTTTACTGTCGAACATGCACTATACAAAGCACAAAGTATGCGCGTAGCGAGTGAGTATCTGAAGAAGACGATGTTCATGTATTTGTTTCACTAACTGCAACCTCCACCGACTCGTGTCGCGCAGTAATGGTAGTATTTGGATAGAAAAGTAATTTTTGCTGTTACAAAATCAATATTAAAAACTTACAATATTTATGACAATAAATAATGACTTTTTAAAAATAGTTTCATGACTGAGACACAATGGAAGCGTTTTGGTTTTACCACTCAAAATATTCATTTTTCTCTTCAGGTGTTATTTACCCCTGGTTGAGAATCACTGTGCTAGAAAAATCAAACATATTTACAGACAAGAAAGAAAATCCACAAAATTTATTAAAGGGGCAGAGCGAGAACAATTTGACGGATTTTTTCGTTTTTTCGGTGAGGTTTTGTAGCTGGTGCTAGTCAGTGATTCGTTCATATCAAACGACTTTTACGTTCTCACCAAGATGTGATAACTTTTGGATCAAAAACACAGTTACCGAGCTTTTACGAAACATTAGACACTATGTGATCAAAAGCATCCGGACACCTGGCTGAAAATGACTTACAAGTTTGTGGCGCCCTCCACCGGTAATGCTGCAATTCAATATGATGTTGACCCATCCTTAGCCTTGATTACATCTTCCACTCTCGCAGGCATACGTTCAATCAGGTGCTGGAAGGTTTCTTGGGGAATGGCAGCCCATTCTTCACGGAGTGCTGCACTGAGGACAGGTATCGATGTAGATCGGTGAGGCCTGGCAAGAAGTCAGTGTTCTAAAACATTCCAAAGGTGTTCTATAGCATTCAGGTCAGGACTCTGTGCAGGCCAGTCCATTACATGGATGTTATTGTCGTGTAACCACTCATCCATAAGCCGTGCATTATGAACAGGTGCTCGATCGTGCTGAAAGATGCAATCGCCATTCCCGAATTACTCTTCAACAGTGGAAAGCAAGAAGGTGCTTAAAACATCAGTGTAGCCCTGGGCAGTGATAATGCCACGCAAAACAAGGTGTGCAAGCCCCCTCAGTGAAAAACACGACCACACCATAACACCACCGCCTCCGAATTTTACTGTTGGCACTTCACACGCAGCACTCGCCATACCCACACTCTGCCATCGGATCGCCACATTGTGTACTGTAATTCGTCACTCCACACAATGTTTTTCCACTGTTCAATCGTCCAATGTTTACGCTTTTTACACCAAGCGAGGCGTCGTTTGGCATTTACCGGCGTGATGTGTGGCTTATGAGCAGCCACTCGACCATGAAATCCAAGTTTTCTCACCTCCCGCCTGACTGTCATAGTACTTGCAGTGGATCCTGCTGCAGTTTGGAATTTCTGTGTGATGGTCTGGATAGATGCCTGTCTATTACACGTTACGACCCTATCTCACTGTCGGCGGTATCTGTCAGCCAACGGACGAGGTCGGCCTGTACGCATTTGTGTTGTACGTGTCCCTTCACTTTTACACTTCACAGAATGACCGCTTACCCACGATGCCGTTGCTGTTTCACGCTGCTCTTCATTGCACTTCTCGTCCTTGGACCATTCACTGTTTCTATTTTGCTTTCTTTTAACAGTTCAGTAAACCTTCTTCCTGTTTTCGTGAGCGATCTGCGTTCAGTTTTTTATGAGCTGTCCTCTGGGCCATCTTACTGCTAAATGTGAGGGCGGGTGCGATGTGGAGTTTCCCTTGTCACATTCCAACACATAACAAAACAGGACTGGTTTCTTGTCCGACAGAACGTCTTTAACATGCGCCGAAAGTTAGACGAAGATGACCAAAGACGCGGATCTCGTAGTACAATGATACTACGGGACGTCGATTAAGACATTCAGAGAAAGTCCTCTGAGCTTAATAATTTACTTTACAGATGTTTTTAGGTTATCATAAAAATTATATAAATAATAATAATTTCGAGAGCCTTTTCAAAATTTGAAATAATTCCTCATTACACATTTTTTAATATTTGTACGTAAGTAAAATAATACTCTGCAGTTTACTTAATTGTAACTAAAAACAAAAATTCTTTTAGTGATTTCTGAAGAAAGCCCATGTGTCAAGTAATTTATTTATTGGAGTGTATCGAGATACACAATACATAGTGAAAATGTGCCCCTGACCTGTTCCATTTCAAGCTCAGCCTGCTACGACACGACCTGCTGTTTCTACTGGATCGTCGTAGTATTTGAGCTTAGAATACGCTAGAAGGTCGTAAAACCAACGGACATCAGCGGACTTGATCGGCAATCCAGCACATCCTTTAGCTGTAAGCAGGTCTGTCTTGCGCTTCTTTCTTCTCTCGCGGGACTGTTGGGTCGCGAGAGATTCTCGACGTTTATGAGCAATGAAAGGGGCTAATTTGCAGCGTATTCGTTGTTAAATATAATTTCTATGAAGTTCGACAGATGTGCTCTTGCAGCAGATCGGTACCCCTGTGCTGGCTTCGCGAACTGCCTAATACTCTAACTAGGTGAACGCAAACTGCCCTACTCCATCAACAGACTAATTTGCCTCCCACTGTGTATGATTGTTACATAACAGGACAGCGCCTAAAACGGTCGACGTCACTGGCAACATTCTTTGACCGTTTATGACAGAAATGGTAACTGGTCATTACGACATTTGACCCCTCCACTCTTTTTGTATAATACAATTAAAAGACGTGGAAAAGTACATAGTCCGAAGTCTCATTGCTTGCAACATTAACGCGATTCCTTCTTCGTTGCTTTATTGCCGAACAACGTAACGGCGTAATAAACAAAATAACAACCGCAAAATACACTATTTATAATCTTATTGCGTTAGCTCCTGGTAGTAGCCGAAAACAATAGACCGGGGTCTTCGGGGAGAGGTAGGTCTTACGGAACTCATTTATGAAAATCTTTTAAGATTTCTTTTAACACATTTCCGTCCCATTCCCAGTTTAGAGCCCTCCTTTCCGTTCTTCTTCTTCTTCTTCTTCTTCTTCTTCCTCCTATCCTACTTCACCCCACCTTTTTCCTTTTTTTAAGCCACCAAGTATCTCCATCCTCACGAAAACAACTCACACTCCCTGGCTGCCGTTCCTCCTTTACGCCATCGGCAGTTAGTCCGATTTAAAACAGTTGAAACTTGACGGCAAACGGGATAGACTGCTCGCACCATCGATACACCAATGAGGACCTGGCAGTTTCGTTTCCCTTTTCCACGCGGAACATTGAGCCTGAGAGTTATCAGTGAGTTGTTGGCAGCAGCAGATTATGTAACTTTTGCCCTGTTCTCTGTCTTGAAAGTAGGCGGACGTGTGGCATAGGAGAGACAGTAAAAATACCTATACCATTTGTGAATTACAAAATATCTACATTACTATTTGAAAGATAGAAATTTCAACGTCATATTTGCTAAGAGTTACGTCTGGTCAAAACTTCAAAAAAATCGCGTTTCTCCGAGGCGTATAAATGGAAACAAACGTTCTGTGTCAAGTTTTAAACTTGTCAGAAGAATCAAAAAACAAAGTAATTCTTTTTGTACTTAAATTGTGTCCAAAAAATTGGAAAGGCATTCTGACACCACAGAATTATGTGGATCGCAGTCTGCAAAAACAGTTTCTCCTATGTTGTAAACATTGTAGAAGAGAATAAGTTAAATTCAAGAAAAGAATCTTTAACTACTGAATTCTGTTTCTTACAGAATCCCATTCTTGGGGTTAGATGCCGGGGAAGAAATGGCTTTTCATCACACTTTCTAGACGCATGTTGTGTTGCCTGTTCACATCTCCAACTCTTTTTTGCTATTGTTGAAAGCCTGATTATTTCCTAACATTACAAACATATTTTACTCATACAAAGTGAAAGCTTAAGTGCTCTTTGCTTACCATTCAAAGTGTACGCCAAGTAAATGTAGGACTCCTTGACAAATGACACTGCAGAGGGAAACACTGATTCACGCAAAGAACAAGAGCCATCTAGTAATAAAGTCTGGAACATTTTCCACTATTCTTTGGGACCTGGAACAAGACTACGGACATGCAACAGAGTAACAAGAACACAACAGCATTGGAAACGTCTTTTATGAAAAAATGGTAGTTAGAATGTTTGATACTTTCGCTCTTCATATAACAAAAGCAACCCGATGGGGAACTTCGAAAAACTCCGCTGCCAGTCTCGGTATTTTAGTAGTCAACGAAAAAAGTGTGTTTCAGTAAGTTCAATAGTTTCAGAGATATGGCGCGATGGATCTGAAGCTGTTAAGAAGATGGAAGGATTTCACGCATTTCATGACTAAAGTAACATAATTCTGACCCTAATTAAAGAAACAGATTTTTGACGTACTTAGAGGCACTATATCTGTACCATTCGTGAAGTTCAGGTTTCTTAGTTGATTTTTGGAGGAAATGTCGACTTCAACCTTTTAAGTGACACTGGTAAACACAGAGCTTTCCAAGAGGAAAGGCCAATATTCAGGAATATGACAGAAACGATCATTCCAAGCAAAAAAGTATAGGAAACATGGGTTCAAAAATGCATACGTATGCGCAATTGTTCAACTCCGCTAAAACTATCTCTTCTACTGAAAATGTGTTCGTAGCTCTTAAGGTACGCATTTTGGAGTCCATGTTTACTGGATTTCCTTTTTGTTTCGGATGATCGTTGCTGCCATATCCCTAAATACTGACCATTCCTCCTGGGACATCCTGTAATTGTATTTTTTTTCTCCTGATCATTAGGATAAAAATTTACCAAATAATACCACCCGGTAAACTGAATAATACATAATAAAGTGAGGAAGTTTGTTCGTTGTTATTCCCAAAAAGTACATATTGACATCTATTTCGATGTAATGCCGGTAGTACTATTTGTCATGTATCCCTTAACCGATTTTCTATCGCCACGGAGACTGCGGGCGTCAACAAACAGTATTTTTCGCCACGACGTCGCTACGCCCAACCCTAAACCTCAGGTGCTAATTTAAATTTTGTTACTATTACGTGTGTAGTCCTCCCCCCATGAACCGTAGACCTTGCCGTTGGTGGGGAGGCTTGCGTGCCTCAGCGATACAGATAGCCGTACCATAGGTGCAACCACAGCGGAGGGGTATCTGTTGAGAGGCCAGACGAACGTATGGTTCCTGAAGACGGGCAGAAGCCTTTTCAGTAGTTGCAGGGGCAACAGTCTGGATGATTGACTGATCTGGCCTTGTAACATTAACCAAAACGGCCTTGCTGTGCTGGTACCGCGAACGGCTGAAAGCAAGGGGAAACTACGGCCGTAATTTTTCCCGCGGGCATGCAACTTTACTGTATGGATAAATGATGATGGCGTCCTCTTGGGTAAAATATTCCGGAGGTAAAATAGTCCCCCATTCGGATCTCCGGGCGGGGACTACTCAGGAGGACGTCGTTATCAGGAAAAAGGAAACTGGCGTTCTACGGATCGGAGCATGGAATGTCAGATCCCTTAATCGGGCACGTAGGTTAGAAAATTTAAAAAGGGAAATGGATAGGTTAAAGTTGGATATAGTGGGAATTAGTGAAGTTCGGTGGCAGAAGGAACAAGACTTTTGGTCCGGTGAATACAGGGTTATAAAAACAAAATCAAATAGGGGTAATGCAGGAGTAGATTTAATAATGAATAAAACAATAGGAATGCGGGTAAACTACTACAAGCAGCACAGCGAACGCATTGTTCTGGCCAAGATAGACACGAAGCCCACGCCTAAGACAGTAGTACAAGTCTATATGCCAACTAGCCCTGCAGATGACGAAGAAATTAAAGAAATGTGTGATGAGATAAAAGAAATTATTCAGATAGTGAAGGGAGACGAAAATTTAATAGTCATGGGTGCCTGGAATTCGATAGTAGGAAAAGGAAGAGAAGGAAACGTAGTAGGTGACTATGGATTGGGGCTAAGAAATGAAAGAGGAAGCAGCCTGGTGGAATTTTGCACAGAGCACAACTTAATCATAGCTAACACTTGGTTCAAGAATCATAAAAGAAGGTTGTATACATTGAAGAAGCCTGGAGATACTGATAGGTTTCAGATAGACTATATAATGGTAAAACAGAGATTTAGGAACCAGGTTTTAAATTGTAATACATTTCCAGGGGCAGATGTGGACTCTGACCACAATCTATTGGTTGTGAATTGTAGATTAAAACTGAAGAAACTGCAAAAAGGTGGGAATTTAAGGAGATGGGACCTGGATAAACTGGCTAAACCAAAGGTTGTACCGAGTTTCAGGGAGAGCATAAGGGAACAATTGATACGAATGGGGGAAAGAAATACAGTAGAAGAAGAATGGGTAGCTTTGAGAGATGAAGTAGTGGAGGCAGCAGAGGATCAAGTAGGTAAAAAGACGAAGGCTAGTAGAAATCCTTGGGTAACAGAAGAAATATTGAATTTAATTGACGAAAGGAGAAAATATAAAAATGCAGTAAATAAAGCAGGCAAAAAGGAATACAAACGTCTCAAAAATGAGATCGACAGGAAGTGCAAAATGGCTAAGAAGGCATGGCTAGAGGACAAATGTAAGGATGTAGAGGCTTATCTCACTAGGGGTAAGATAGATACTGCCTACAGGAAAATTAAAGAGACCTTTGGAGAAAAGAGATCCATTTGCATGAGTATCAAGAGCTCAGCTGGAAACCCAGTGCTAAACAAAGAAGGTAAAGCAGAGAGGTGGAAGGAGTATATAAAGCGTCTATACAAGGGCGATGTTCTTGAGGACAATATTATGGAAATGGAAGAGGATGTAGATGAAGATGAAGTTGGATGTATGATACCGCGTGAAGAGTTTGACAGAGCACTGAAAGACCTGAGTCGAAACAAGACACCGGGAGTAGACAACATTCCATTAGAACTACTGATAGCCTTGGGAGAGCCAGTCCTGACAAAACTCTACCATCTGATGAGCAAAATGTATGAGGCATGCGAAATACCCTCAGACTTCAAGAAGAATATAATAATTCCAATCCCAAAGAAAGCAGGCGTTGACAGATGTGAAAATTACCGAACTATCAGTTTAATAAGTCACAGCTGCAAAATACTAACGCGAATTCTGTACAGACGAATGGAAAAACTGGTAGAAGCCGACCTCGGGGAAGATCAGTTTGGATTCCGTAGAAATATGGGAACACGCGAGGCAGTACTGACCCTACGACTTATTTTATATGCTAGATTAAGAAAAGGCAAACCTACGTTTCTAGCATTTGTAGACTGAGAGAAAGCTTTTGACAATGTTGACTGGAATACTCTCTTTCAAATACTAAAGGTGGCAGGGGTGAAATACAGGGAGCGAAAGGCTATTTACAATTCGTACACAAACCAGATGGCAGTTATAAGAGTCGAGGGGCATGAAAAGGAAGCAGTGGTTGGGAAGGGAGTGAGACAGGGTTGTAGCCTCTCCCCGATTTTGTTCAATCTTCCGGCCGTGGTGACCGAGCGGCTCTAGGCGCTCAGTCCGGATCCGCGCGACTGCTACGGTCGCAGGTTCGAATCCTGCCTCGGGCATGGATGTGTGTGATGTCCTTACGTTAGTTTGGTTTAAGTAGTTCTAAGTCTAGGGGACTGATGACCACAGATGTTAAGTCCCATAGTGCTGAGAGCTATTTGAACCATTTTTCTGTTCAATCTGTATATTAAGCAAGCGGTAAAGGAAACAAAAGAAAAATTCGTAGTAGGTATTAAAATCCATGGGGAAGAAATAAAAACTTTAAGGTTCGGCGATGACATTGTAATTGTGTCAGAGATAGCAAAGGACTTGAAAGAGCAGTTGTACGGAATGGACAGTGTCTTGAAAGGAGGATATAAGATGAACATCAACAAAAGAAAAACGAGGTTAGTGGAATGTAGTCGAATTAAGTCGGGTTATGCTGAGGGAATTAGATTAGGAAATGAGACACTTAAAGTAGTAAAGGAGTTTTGGTATTTGGGGAGCAAAATAACTGATGATGGTCGAAGTAGAGAGGATGTAAAATGTAGACTAGTAATGGCAAGGAAAGCGTTTCTGAAGAAGAGATATTTTTTAACATCGGGTATAGATTTAAGTGTCAGGAAGTCGTTTCTGAAAGTATTTGTATGGAGTGTAGCCATGTATGGAAGTGAAACATGGACGGTAAATAGTTTGGACAGGAAGAGAATAGAAGCTTTCGAAATGTGGTGGTACAGAAGAGTGCTGAAGATTGGATGGGTAGATCACATAACTAACGAGGAGGTACTGAATAGGATTGGGAAGGAGCGGAGTTTGTGGCACAACTTGACTAGATGAAGGGATCGGTTGGTAGGACATGTTCTGAGGTATCAAGGGATCACCAATTTAGTATCGGAGGGCAGCGTGGAGGGTAACAATCGTAGAGGGAGAGCAAGAGATGAATACACTAAGCAGATTCAGAAGGATGTAGGCTGCAGTAGGTACTGGGAGATGAAGAAGCTTACACAGGATAGAGTAGCATGGAGAGCTGCATCAAACCAGTCTCAGGACTGAAGACCACAACAACAACAACAACGTGTGTAGTGTCTGTTCTTCCGGAACTGCCCGCCTTGACGGCATTACACGAAATCTTCGGAGTGGATGCACCCTAGGTCCGACCGCTTGCGAGAATCAAACGAGATGCTGCGAGCAGCGTGAAAAATGGACTGGGGGCTGCTGCGGAAGAAGTGTGCGACAAGTTGGGTATTTAGGTTAGACAGGAAGCGTGTTGGAATAGACAGAGCGATGAAGGCGACTGATCGCGTAAGGCGGGAAGATAATGTTGGAGTTCCAGTCTGTTACAGTTTTCATTTCTAGGAGCTGAATTGTTTCAGAACCCTCATGCTTCAGTATTTCTCTTCAACCATACGAGGAGTGTTCAAAAAGTAAAGTAATTTCATATTTTTACGAAAAAATATTTATTTCTTCAACAATATTCACGTTGTCCCCTTTAAACCAATTCCCCCCCTGATACAGTACACTTGTGCCAACGCTTCTTCCAATCCTCGAAGCACTTCTCATAGGCACTTTTTGGTACAGCCTTGAGTAGTTCTAGCGATGCAGTTGTTATTTCCCCAATCTTTGAAAATCTTCGTCGTTTCACAGGTCTCTTCAGTTTTTGGAACAGGAAAAAGTCGCAGGGGACCAAATCCGGTGAATATGGTGGCTGAGGCATGATTGTCGTGTTGTTTTTGGCCAAAAAATCTCTCACATGCAATGATGAATGAGCAGGTGCATTGTCGTGATGCAAAAGCCATGAATTGTTTTTCTACAATTCCGGACGTTTTTTGCGTATTGCTTCTCGCCAACGGCACATAACGTCAGGGTAATATTCCTTATTGACCGTACGACCTTGAGGCAAAAATGCATGACGCACTACGCCACGGTAATTGGAAAAAAAGCAGTGAGTACAGCTTTGACATTTGATCGAATTTGGCGTGCTTTTTTCGGTCTTGCCTCTCCACGATGCTTCCACTTAGATGATTGGGCTTTGGTTTTGACGTCAAAACCGTAAACTCATGTTTCGTCACCGGTTATGACCTCTTGAGCAAATCAGGATCATCATTGGTGTCATTCAAGAGCTCCTGAGCGATGCTCGTGAGACGGTTCTTCTGATCAGAATTGAGAAGTTTTGGAACAAACTTCGGTAACACACGTCTCATGCCCAAAACATCCGAAAAATGGCATGACACGAGCCGACCGATATGCCAGCATCCTCAGCAACTTCTCTTACGGTAATTCGACAATTTTCCAAAACAATTTTTTTCACAGTTTCGACGTTATCATCTGTTGTGCTGGGGCGTCCAGAGCGAGGTTCGTCATTGCCATCTTCTCGGCCATCTTGAAAGAGCTTGTACCACTTGTAAACTTTTTTTTTACTTAGGGCAGACTCAGCGTGTGTCGCTGTCAACATTTTCAAGTGTTTTAGAGCACTTGGTTCCATTTTTCACATAAAATTTTCTGCAAATTGTTTGCTCCATTTTTTGTGATAACTGGAAATCACCGAGCACATTAAAACACGTTTAACCTTTCTATCGGTCAAAAACAAACGAAGTATGCTGTACACTTGAAGCTGTGAACATATGTTCGGGACATGTGTACCAGCATCACAAAAAAAAGATCGATAATCGAATGTACTGCCGGCCGGAGTGGCCGTGCGGTTTTAGGCGCTACAGTCCTTAGGTTAGTTAGGTTGAATTAGTTCTAAGTTCTAGGCGACTGATGACCTCAGAAGTTAAGCCGCATTGTGCTCAGAGCCATTTGAACCATTTTTCACTCACTATACATACACCAGCTGAAAAATGCTCCTACTGCAGCACAAAAAATGCGAATATGTTCCTGTGAATTTAAATTAAAAGACTAAGACTGAGAAGTGGATTACCAGTTGCGTCATTCTCCCTGCCTCTGCACCTTTAAGACTTTCCCAAAAAAATTTGGCAACCGAACATATTAGCGCTTTTTTAACACGCAATTCACCTCAGACTCCCACTAGCTCCCGTAATTGCAGTTCACTCACAACCACTAGTCTATCACTGTAAGTCGCTCATAGCCACCCACTCCTAGTAGCCGTTTCTCATTCACTCATTCAGCCCTAATGATTCATCATCATCTCTTGGGTCTCTCTGTCATTGTCTCCTGTGTCACAGCCACAGCCTTCGTACAAGTCTCCTTTCACTGTCACTCCCCCCCCCCCCCCCCCCCCTTCTTGCTCATGGCTAATATAAGAGGCTTTCAAAGAGAAACGAACCGGAGTCTGGAATGCGCGAACCGGTGTCAGGATGTTAATATCGTGGCGTGTGTAACGAGGTGTGGTTCCGACCAGAGCATGGAAGTTCACAGCCCGTCGCTAGAGGGCACGCGTGCACGTCACGTGACTATACAGAGCTAGCAACAGCATGCATCAATCGTCCAACGCTGCCAGTCGCATTGCAAACAGTGACTTGGAGGCGTCAAAAGAAGAGCAAAGAGGTGGTGTTCGTTTTCTGACAGCGGAAGGAGTAGGAGGAACGAACATTCATCGACGAATGTCACAAGTGTACGGCAAACACTGCATGTCCCTTGCAAGGATCAAGTCGTGTCACAAGTGTTTCAGGGAAGGACGGGTGTCGTTAGCCAGTGATGCGCGGTCTCGAGCACCACTCTGCATTACCGGTGACATCGTCCAGCTGGTCGATGCACTCACTACGCATGTACTTTGCTCGCGCAATTTGAAAAGTCACCTTTTTGAACAGCCCTCGTATAAATCACCTTGTGTCCGTTGTGGGCCGTGGAAGGCGTTTGCTGTTGTCGCAAGTGCCCAGCTGACTTGACTTGAGCAGGGGGCGGCGGTGCAGGCACCGCACGGCCCGAAGGGTGGCGTGCGGCACTGGCGCGCTGCTGGAGCGCTGGAGCAGTAGGGTCGCGGGTCGCGGGACCAGGACCCTGGACCTGGAGGCTGGGGCTGGATCCGGGACCCGGGACCCGGGTGGCGGCAGCCGGGAGCGCGGCGGGGCGGGCCCGCTATCGATCTGTCAGCCGGCACTGCCCTGCTCTGCTGGCCGCCTCGCGACCACCGGTGCCACGCGGGGGCTCCAGCGAGCGCCTAGCGGACCCGCCGTCCGCCGGCAGGCAGTGGCCGAGCCGCGGCAGATCCGGCACGGGCGCCCGAGACCGCCTCTTGGTCACTCTACGCCACGATGGGGTATCCATAAAAAACCGGAGCTATTTTTTGAAAGGTGTATATTTTCAATCTGTTTACAAAACAACATTATTCCCTTCAAATTACTCTCCAATACAACTAATACATTTGCTTTTATTTTTTTAACTATTAAAAACAGTCTTGACCACGATTTATTTATTAAGGTGACCGGTTTCGCCCACTGCTGTGGTCATCTTCAGACCTACAAGTATACAAAGCTTTAATTAGAGGGCTACATACATTAAAGAAAATACATAAAGCTATAAAGCTATAAAACGATGAATTACCATTGAGTAGGAACCTCTTTCTGCTGGAGAATCACTACTGGAGAAACCAGTTCACGTCTTAGTATATATGATGGAGGCTCCGCCCACTTTGGATACTTTAGAAGAAATTGAAATCTTTTCACTTCACAAAAGTAATCCATTATCTGTTTTAAACGAACAACTTCAATTCAAAGACAAACATTTCTTTGAGCTTTTCGATGATCTACTTTAGAATGTTCACTCTTCTGTCCTTTGCTTTTTAAAATTATTAAGACTTTTAGGAAATATTTTAACTTTACTTCATAATTTCATTTCACCAAACATTATTTTATGACTGACTATCTGTTTTAGAATGTTTGCCTGTATGCTTTTAGACTGAATATTGCTAATTCACATCCTTTTATTTTTGACACTAGGGCTCATAGTATCATAATTTAAAATTCCTCGCATTTTCATTATTTTCATTTGTGTATAAGACTGGCATACAACTTAAGGAATAGCAATGCCTTTTAAAAATTGTCACATGTAATTAAAAAAAATATAAAAAATATGGACAACTACTTCGTATAGTATTTGTGCACCATGTAGTATACATGTCAGCTAAAGATTATTGCAGCCTACTCATTGAAAATCGTTTCAATAAAGACATGTTGCTGCTCAATAATAAATCTCAATAATAAATCGCCCGACGTGACAGTCTTCGTCGTTCGCAACAACTTCGTTAGAAAGAAGCCTGCTGCCACATGTTTGCACTGGCGTTTGTCCTCACCATGGCTAACACTAGTTCGCCTATCGACTCTACAACGACTTCAGTGGAAAGAAGCCTGCTGCCTCATCTTCGGAATGGCGTCCAACTTCACCATGGCAACCAATGACTCCAAATGGTTCACTAACACTCCTTGAGAGGGCAACCCATGTACTGCCAAACTGAGGCTCATTTATCCTACATATTTAAATATTTTTAACGCTTCTTAACCGACAATAGCTGTTTAAAAAGCTAAGTTTAGTGTATGTTTATTTTTATTTCATGACAATGTTCTTTTAACTAAGAAATTTTACATTGTTATTCGACTTATAACTCCTTGGTTAGTAATGACATCATGCCGTCAGAAGTGGGCGGATCCTCTATTATATATAGTAAGACGTGCACTGGTTTCTCCAGTAGTGATTCTCCAGCAGAAAGAGGTTCCTACTCAATGGTAATTCATCGTTTTATAGCTTTATAACTTTATGTATTTTCTTTAATGTATGTAGCCCTCTAATTAACTTGTAAGTCTGAAGATGACCACAGTAGTGGTCGAAACCGGTCACCTTCATAAATAAATCGTGATCAAGACTGTTTTTAATAGTAAATATTTGGAACTCATTGATCACTGCTACTCCCATAATGTATTCAAAAGTAATTAATACATTTGCCCCATTGAAGCTTCTACTGGTGCCCCTTTCCATGCGTGAAAATACGAAAAAATCGCACGGAGCCAGGTCAGGCGAGTAAGGTGCTTGGAGCAGCGGAACCATGCCAGTTTTAGCCGAAAACTGTGTAACAGAGATGGCTGTGGGTGCAGGTGCATTGTTATGGTGGAAGAACCAGTCTCCTGTCTGCCACAAATCGGGTCTTTTTTCACGAACACTGTTGCGCAATCATTTTAAAACTTCCAAATTAAAGGTTTTATTGACGGCCTGCACTTGGGGAACAAACTCTGAATGAACTACGGCCTTAACATAAAAAAAAGAATATCAGCGTTGTTTTGATGATTTGACTTGACGAAACTTTTTTGGACGGGGAGAAGATGACTTCTTCCGTTGGCTTGACTGTTGCTTTGTTTCTGGGTCATAACCTTAGCACCACGGTTCATCACTAGTAATGACCTTTGACAAGAAATCTGGATCAGTTTCCACCTGTTGTTTCAAAGCACGATATGTTTCAACTGGAGCTTCCTTATGATTGTCAGTGAGAGCCCGATGGAAGAAACTTGGCAGCAGTCCTTTTCATTCACAAATCTTCCTTTAAAATTCGCCGAACAGAGTTCTAAAATAACCCACTAATCTCTGACAGTTTATGAATTTCTGTCGAAGGCCTTTGAGCACAAGCTCTCGAATTTTTTCTACATTTTCTTTGATTGAGGCAGTTGGTGAACGTGTAGAATGAGGTTTGTCATCAGTCGAAATATTCCCTTTTTTTGATCGAGCAAACCACTTGTACGCTTGAGTTTTTCCCATTGCCGCGTCTTGGTAAGCTGTTTTCAACATTAAAACAATTGCAGCAGCATTTTTACCGAGTAGACAACGAAATTTCACAGCGGTACGTTGTTCACTTAAACTTCCCATCATAGAAAACGAAACAAGTAGAAAACAGGGCTAGGAGAATGAATCACTGCAGATTAACAGAACAAGCCAGGTCGACAACACAGACGGCACTGAACTGGTAATGAGCTGTGCTATACGCGCCTAGCTGCAGAAATGCGTACTACACAAGCTTCGGCTTTTTCTGTTTTTGAAGGAGTAGCCCCTCGTGTACTAGATCTGTACTCCTCAAGCAATCTGACTGTGTGTAGTGGAGAGCGTGTACCACTTCTACCGATTGTACAAAAATGCGGAATATACACTATGGTCGGAAATAGCCTCAAAAACGTTCAAGGGTGTTGCTGGGTATGTTGTGTTGAGAAAGGAATTGTTACCAAAGAAATTCGATAAGTTGCACCGTAACCGCATTACCTGTACGTTTGGTGTGTTGCATACACATAGGACGTTACGTCATTTCAGTCACTTTGTTCGCGTATGCGATCAGTCTCCTTGAACCGTAAAATTACTACTGGTTCGCCACACGTTATTAATCACAGTTAATACAAAAAATGTAAAGTGGAAGTAGGTGCCAAG
The DNA here is from genome assembly GCF_021461385.2 of Schistocerca piceifrons. Taxonomy (NCBI): domain Eukaryota; kingdom Metazoa; phylum Arthropoda; class Insecta; order Orthoptera; family Acrididae; genus Schistocerca; species Schistocerca piceifrons. The sequence continues at coordinate 747,365,205 of NC_060139.1, forward strand.
GAATAACTGGTGAAATTACACACAATTCTCAGTAACACTCTTTATTCAAATTTGGTGCAAGACTTCACGATATTTTTTAAAAAACCCAACAATCATTTAACGAATAAGTCACAATTTACGATAGGAAAGGACCTTTAAATAATTATAAAAAATTTCACGCCGGGAAAGGCAAGTACAGTCAAGCAATTTAACATATACAACGCGACGCTGTATAATATTTCAAGCTCAGCTAAATTACAGGTGAATTTCACTCCATTAATAAATGAATACAATTTGAATATATATAACTTCATTTTTGGGCAGACAAATTTCCCATTTGGTTACAACAGCCGTAGCTACGGCCGCCCACAACAGCCTCACTCAGGATCATTAAATGGCGCAGAATCTAACTTGTCTGCAACATACAGAGACAATCCTGTTAACAAAAGTGCTCAAAATAGAAAAAACCAAAACGCATGATTCATACACACGAGGGGGGGGAGGAGGAGGAGGGGACACTCACACTCACACTTAATAACATTAACATTTCCAAAATATATAAAAAAACAAATTTTACAAATTTCTGCCAGTTAATTTACTGCAAGGTAGGACTTGCGAACTTTTACAACATTCTCCTTTCAAGGCAACAATTTCTACCCGTAATGAAATGGCAAACATTTGTATGACAAGAAAACACACTAATAACCAACTACCTGTATAAAACACATAAGCACGTTGAGTAAAAGCCTTAAAAGGTATTGAATTGGAAAAACACACAACAGTTTTTGCTGACTAGAAACAATATAAAAAAATCCATTACGGCGTACATTAACAACCTTGCTCGATTATAGCCAAATATACATAAACACAAATTTACGTAAGTTACAGCTTCCAGATGAGCAGGAATTCGTTATGCAATTGACTAGTTCTTACCACGAGGCAAAAGGAATTTTTCTTCTTTGAGTACCTTTTACACGTGAACCTAGTAATACTAGTTATGGCAAGCGAGAGAATGGGTCAGGTCTTCGTGCCTTGCATTTTATACAGTACAGCCATCGGTGCCTTAGACTTTCACAGACATGGCAGAGGCTAACAGTCGAATAAACAAGTAGGTAAGCTGGGAGGGGAAAGAAGCAATCCGACCCACAGATTTACTCTGACTCCCCATCCCTTTCGTCCTCAAAAGGGGACAAACGGGACACCCTTTCTAATATTACCACCTTCCGCGGGTGGGCAGATGAGAATGAATGGCGCGAAAACCCCAAAATATACGGCTGGTACAATTAACAAGAATAAGTAAATTTAATTCAATTAAACTTCATAAAATCTGTTAACAATCAATACTCAATTTCTGGTGCGTTACGACTCCCAGGACTGAACCAACGCAACACCTTCAAATGCTCTGCCGAGCCGCCGAATCCAGCCGTTTCAACGGACGCGGGAAGGCTGCCCGATTTTCAGAAACTCCTCGCCGGTCGACAGCATACGGTCGAACTGCAATTTAGGCCCATCGCGGACCCACGCTCTGGAAGATTCCTTTCGCGATGAGCAGTTAACGCCCAATACCACGGAGCCGCTCACTGCTCGCGTCGCTTACGCTGATGCCGAGGTCTGCGTGCTGACCCTCTAGCACCGGCAGAGAAGTCGCTTCTTGACGCGACGACTGCCAACTCTCCACGAGAGCCCATACAGCCACTTCGTAAACCCACGCGAACAGCCCACTTTTCCTCTTTCCCGCTAGAGGGAGACACTGAAGCCTTCAATTGCAACAACGGCGCCACCGCCAGAAAATGGAGGGCGACTGCTTCACGCTACGCGCTGCGGCACGCTTTTCAAAGCTTACTTTACTACGGCTCACTCCTACTACGTTTCCCTAAAAACCGGCAGTGGTGAACCGTCTACAAAACTAAGTCAGGATACATAAAGTGCCGCGTAACTTACGGAACATTTTTATTCTGCATACTTACCCTCCAGCCTGTTACTTAAAAATAACGCATATTTATATCAAAATTAAAATTGTTAATGTTTAATTCTGAATTTATTCTAAAATTACTGATTTGGAACCAGAAACAGAGTGACGTTGTACTAAAAATAAAAAATACAGATTTATCATATAGTGCTAAAGCACGCATTACCTCCAGAAAGGTAAAACTAAAAAACTGCGAAATAAAAACATAACAAACATCACTTCAATAAGTCGTCGAATTTATATAAAATAAAATGTCGCTGTTATTCATAAATAACTTTCGCACTTATCAATAACAACAGGAAACCCTTGCCTCTGACCATGATGAACGTTCTATTGAGTGCAAAATAACAATAATAACTATATAGATTGTTTAATGTTTGTGCGTTGTAACTGCAATTGCATCAAGATAATTGCTGTAGTTATATAAAAGCGTATAAATCACGCGATCAGCTAATTTTTATTACTTACAAAATGTAGTTTAAGTTTTTGAAGGATATAGAATACTCAGTGGAGTACCACTGAACGATATGCAGTTCTAATTACGTGTAAAACAAACAAACAAACAAACAAAGCGAAGCCGTCGGCTATCAGTTATCTCTCACACATGCATTTAATTTTCTTACCCTACCAGCGCTACCGATATTAGCGAACCATAGTTTTGATATAGCGCAACTCTGACTGACGCTAGTTGTATCTGGTGCTTCGCTTGAATTTGCTCGCTCAGCGGCCCGATTGGCTAAATTCAATGCTAATTAACTCGGAAACGGTGCATCGTATGGAATTTTTTTCTTAACAATTATTTGTCAGCACAACCAACCTGGCCGCGCGGGGTTGCCGCGCGGTCTTGGGCGCCTTGTCACGGTCCGCGTGGCTCCCTCCGTTGGAGGTTAGAGTCCTCCCTCGGGCTTGGGTATGTGTGTCGTCCTTAGCGTAAGTTAGTTTAAGTTAGATTAAATAGTGTGTACGCTTAGGGACCGATGACCTCAGCAGTTTGGTCCCATAAGACCTTACCACAAATTTTCAATTTTCCACAACAATCGTACAGTTCTTTTCAAACTGTTTCTGGCCATCCGGAATAAATAAATGACGTTGATGGGTGGTAGGACAAACACATTACGTTTTTTATTTGCATTTTTTTGCGATTCAGTCGTTCCAACTCGAGAACTTTCCTTCTGAGTTACACTATCCGGTACTCCAGTCCATAGTCTTAAAGACGACACCATTCGACACCTATCATACCAATGTACTTCGATGTCTTGGCGCTTTTCTTTTAACGTCTAGGTTTCCACAAAAAATAACTGCAAAATGAACAACAAATCAATCAGTAGTGTAATCTCCGTTGTTGTTTACAATTTTTCCCTGTATTCAGCAAGCTGTTCAATGCTCGACGGAAGAAAACACATGATTTGGACGTAAAATTCCACATTCAGTGTTTGGTTCCAATCAGGCCATTCGTAATGGATCATGCATGCCGTTGAGGTCGACATTGCTGTCTTTGAATCGCTTGAGCCGTCTCAGAGGCACCGTTTGTTCGCCCCACACTTCACAAACCTCTTGAAACGTCCCCCTAGAAAAATTAGTGAATTACTGTGCTGATAAACCTCTTACGTCATTTTATTTTCAAACAGCTAAGCAGAACTGAACTACTCAGACATTTCTCTCTTTACTTCTTGTGATCAACACTAAACCGACACACAATATTTTTAGCGCAACGCAATCTGACTTTCAATAATCCCTACAAAAGAATGGCCCTGACTAACAATAACCTATACCTTTCATGAATCACTCACTTCATAAAAATCTTCATTACTCGAACTACTGCAATACAGCGAGCGCCAATACTGCCAGCTAAATAAGAGATTCTAACTACTGAAGGAACTAATTACTGATAGGCATAGTTAGCAAATGAAAGATTTTGATAGAGAACAAACAATGTATTTACCTTAATAGTGTTCAAAAGTCATAATATATATATATCTCAGCTCATGACATCCAGTCTTACAAATTTACTCTCTCTGATGGACACACGTCCAGATCATCCGCTCTCAAAACTCCGCCATCTCACTCCTCACATCCACCACTGCTGGCGGCGCACCTCCAACTGCGCAACGCTACGCGCTGTTAACAGCCAACTGGCCAACACTACAATAGCGAATTCCAACAATGGAAACCAGCCACAGACTGCACACAGCACAGTAAGTGGTTTTTATACAGAGCGCTACGTGACGTTACCAACATAAAAACCTAAAACAGCCTACTTACACTCTGAAGCAGCTTTGTGGCTTTCACACCTCGATTGAACGCAAAAAGCAGGAATGTCGAAAATGTTCTTCTGTGTCGACTTGACATGCCATTTTAATGAAGTGAAAAGAACAGAAAGTATATCAGCGTAAAAAAACTAGATACATTAATTTATGGACACACAAATCTCTATCGAATAACATAACACGCATTGCTAAAACATTGTATTCTCTCACGCAAAATTTTCACTTACATTGACAGGATTCTTAGGTCACAAGCCCACATTTTATGATGATTTACCCTCTTAAAAACAAATTCTTGGAGATTTTCATTTTCAAAAGGTGTTGTAAGTTATTAAAAATTATTTAAGACTCGCAAAGTACAGTTATTTTGATACCCTTTCAACAAGTATTTTGTTGTGTGAGGAAATGATATGCAGTCTAGTTCTTGCAAGCTCAGCTGCAATACTGGCCACCAGATGATGTGACGTAACAGCCTTGAACCGACTGGCCATGTGAAATGGCACTGCGTAAGTAAAAAAAATTGTTTGCCGCAAAGAGTACTTCATGTACCAGTGTCCCTGTCCCCCTTTCTGCCGTGGCCGTGAATGTTGCGCGGGAGAAACGATAGTTGATAAGAACCCGTCTGAGCTCGAATCTCTCTAGTTTTAACTTCATACTCTTTTCGCGATGTTTGCCTAGGAGCAAATAGCTCGTCTAGGAACGTACACCCTCGGAATTTCAACATAAAAGCACAGTGCGCGTCTTTTCTAACATCTGCCACTGGAGTTCGGTGAACATTTCCGTGACCCTTTCGCGCATATTAAATGAACCTGTGACGAAAAGCGCTGCACTTCTTTTGATCTTCTGTATTTCATCTAGCAATCGCATTTGATACCACTCAAAGACCGACGAGCAGTATTCAAGTCCCAGTAACCTCCATTCCACACTCTTTAAAGAATTGAAATCTAATGTAGAAAACAGCTACGCCTGATGCATTTACTGATGAGTTAATTTATTAAGTACCGGGTTGTTAAAACTAAACTTTCCCTATTCAAAACATTATAAACAGAAACTAATAACTGCACGAAAACCAATCTTGGTAGCATTTATGTCAAGGACATGGGGAAGAGAAATAATGCAGAATAAATTCAATTGAAACGTTGTATGTCCTATGCCGCCAATGTTAAATTATCGAATTTTGTGACCCATTATCTTGGAAACTTTTTAAGACAAAAATTTACAATTTTCCATAATTATTTAATGCACCTCTCTAGATACACTGAACTAGAATTATTACTAAAATTGTATTGTGGGACATGTTACCTTTTTTTAACACTCAATTTTTTGTTAGAATTTTATAAATAAATGAACATAAAAACAAAACAACTCAGGATATTTTAATTATTCTAGTTGAATATGAGTTGAGTCTCACACTTGGCATGCTGTAAAAATTTCATGTCTCTACCATCAGTACGTTTTTAGAAAATGGGTCATTTATTGCAAAAAATGTTGTTAGCGATATTGAGGATTAAAATTTTTTTATTACAAATTCTTATAAAGACTTACATTTCTGCGTCTTTTATGCGCCAGAATTGCCCTGGCCCATAGTCTGTGTATTCTTCAGTGTCACAACAGCCCAGTGCTTTGCTCCTCCTTTTCTTTCTGGTTTCTTTTGTCATTTTCTGAGCAGCTAACTCTGCTTCACGTGCACGAATCTCATCCAGTTCCCGCAGTCCTTTAGCTATGTTCTCTCAAATCTTACCCCTAACTTTTCCAGAACCTTATGTCTTTCATAGTTCCCACCATTAAAAGTTAATGCAGTATCAGACACAGATAACTTTAGAGCAGGGGTTTCCAAATTACGGCCCGCGGGCCGAAACCGGCCCGCGTTAGCTGGCTGGACATCCCCGGTATCCGGCCCGCCAAATATTTGAGGTGGTACCTACACTGCCAACAATTGAGTTTCGAGGTCTATCGCGACCAATATACCGCGACATTGTCGGAGCTCTATCTTTACAAAGCGGAAGGGCATGGTTAAACTTGTGGCTATCCACAATAAACAGGCAGATCATTCTCAGTGCGATAGTGAAAAAAAAGAACAGACTAGTTTGGCGAAAACATTTTAAGTAAAGAAATTCTTTGCAATTTATTCTACACACGAGTCTGGTGCAAGTCTTTCAAACGGGCGCCACTTCGGCGACTAGCCTTAGTAATCAATCATCATGGAAGATGCTTCTTAAGCGAGGTTTCACTTTCTTTTGATTACGTTGTAAAATACACATAGCAAGAAAATCGTATAAAATATTTTTATTTAAACGCAATTTAAAGAAAATACAATACGTGGCGTACATAATGATATTGGATATTTTAGTTGTAACTGATGTATTAAAATAACTGTAATTAATTCATATCATGAAAACTCACAGTGTTAGAGTATTCATGTAAAGAAATTTAACTGACTTTCATATAGCTTTCATAATTACCCCCAGTTGTGGATCAAGTTTACTGGTAGAGATAATCATCAGCGACTTAAAATGCTCATCACTTAATTTTTATCTGCAAATAATTTTTGCATGTTTCATTTTGGAGAAAGTTTTTCCACAAAAATAAGTAGTACCAAAAGCGGAAAAAAACCCACAGCCAAATTTATGTAAATTTGGAAACTGTGTGGATGTAAGACACTTATAAAATTCCAGTAATGTTGACTTTAAATGTTTTTCTTTAAAGAAGCCGCTACATTGCAAATCAGTAATTACAAACTGAAGTTCTGCGGGTAACGCTTCTATATCGACGTCAAAGAGATTTTGTAATATCTTGATATCGTTTGAATTTGCATCGATATCTGAAAAACGTGATGCAAAATTAATTTTTAAAGTGCCCAAAGCTTCAATTGCGAATGTTACAGGAAACGGAATCTCAGTTTGCTGACTGAATGTTTGGCATGTATTAAAATGCGTGAAGCATACTTTGTTCAACTGAGATTGAAACAAGGCATACGTATATAAATTAGGCAGAAGCTGGTTTTCACCTTGCAATTTTAAATTAAGGTCTTTCATATGTTTAGTTAAGTCTGTATAAAATGCTAGCTTCCATAACCACTCACCGTTCCGTAACTCAGCCAGAGGGCAAATCCTTTCGTCCAAAAAATTTCAGTTACTGTTCGCAGTTCAAAAAAACGGGTCAGTACTTTACCGCAGCTAAGCCAGCGCAGTGCAGTATAATATGGCAAGTCGCTTTCCTCAATATCTTCAAGAAACTCGCGGAACTGGCATGGAATCTGATATAATTAACAACTGAAATAACTGGCTTTAAAACTTCTGACATATCTAAATGTTTTCCACACAAAGACTGTTGGTGAATAATACACTGCACTGCTAATGGTTTTCAGCCACCGTCTTTTTCTACGGCCTTAGAAAGGAGAGCAACAACACCTTTATTCGCCAGTGTTCGTCCCGTGAATACTGTGAACATCAAGGAGCTCTTCATACACTTCATAATTTTTGTCAATCCCACAACTTGACTAGAAGAAGGGATCGGTTGGTAGGACACGTTCTGAGGCATCAAGGGATCACCAATTTAGAATTGGAGGGCAGCGTGGAGGGTAAAAGTCGTAGAGGGAGACCAAGAGATAAATACACTAAGCAGATTCAGAAGGATGTAGGTTGCAGTAGTTACTGGGAGATGAAGAAGCTTGCACAGGATAGAGTAGCATGGAGAGCTGCATCAAACCAGTCTCAGGACTGAAGACCACAACAACAACAACTCGAATAAAAAGTAGTACTTGAGCAGTATGTGATACATCTGTTGACTCATCTACGGCGAAAGAGAACCAGTCTAAGTCTTGATTTTTGTCACGCAGTTGTGCTGATATATTTTGTGCAATGTCATCTATTCTTCGAGCCACAGTGTTTGTCGACAAACTTATGTTTTTAAATAAATTAATTTTTTCTGGACAAACTTCTTCTGCTGTTGCACTAATGCAGTTCTTAATTAATTCACCGTCGGTAAATGACTTACACTGTTTCGCTACTAAATGAGCCACACGAAAACTAGCACGAGTTGCTGCATGTTATTCAGCATTTACTTTCTTAAACAGCAACTGCTGGGTTTTTAGCTGGCGTTTCAGAGACTCATACGTTTCTAATCGATCGCATCCTGTAAACCAGGAGTAATTCTAAGAGTGCTTAGTCTCATAATGACAATTTATATTGTATTGTTTGAAGACTGATATTGCTTCATTGCAAATAATACACATTGGTTTGTTGCTTGACTCCACCACGAAATATTGACATCCCCACTGCTCTTTAAAAATTCTGCATTCACTGTCAACCGTTCGTTTCTTTTCCATATTTGTACAGAACTTCACAAAAGATTGTAGCCTGAAAATAAAATTGTGCTATTTAATACTAATAAAACTAGGAAATAGTCTGCCTGAACAAAATGCAATGAATTTATTTTTAAGGTACTTTAATTACTAAATTAAATACTCACAATTGCACTGTAGTTCCACTAAGAAATACAATGAAAAAATACTCAAGTCGTGCTATACGTATTTCGATTTTCTGATTTTCCTTGTCTCTTCGGATTCAGACTTTGAAATGTCCCACACTTCGTCGTCTCACCTACTATTACAGCGCATAAAACACTAAAAAACTCGTGAGACACTCGCAACATAGACACAATCACGCATCAGAACTATCAAATATATGATCTGGCTACTCGCTACAAGACTACATAACTAAACTTATTGTTGCGCCGCTTGAAATAACAATACGTTGACAAACACTACTTCTGTTACGTCTTGCAGTAATAGTGTTGCTAACAATGACTTTGAGATTTCGTTAACTTTGCAGGATGCTTTCGTAAAGAATGTGCAGTGACATACTTTTTTTGTCGGTGAAATTCGCCAGAGTAAAATACGCCAGAATTTTGGTCAGGTACGTCCACCAATCAAAATTATGTAATTAAATAAAAATCATAGTTCGTTTCAGTGATAGCTATTCACACAACCTTAGATTTTTGCGATTTCGTCTTGCCTTTAGCCTTACATTACAGTGATCATGGAGTGCTAGGGTGCTTTAATCCCACTAGGTGGATCTTGGCCCTTATGACTTCGTGGAGGAGTCAATGTAGCCTGCGGACTAAAAAGTTTGGAGACCCCTGCTTTAGAGTCATAAGGGCAACAAATACAATTGTAGGCACACCGCACCACACAACATTATTGAAGGACTCATTCACATTCTGGGTCTTATCATGTAAACACTTCTTCAGTAGCTCAAGATTTGCCAAATCTCTGTAAATAGGTTTGATTGCCTCCATTATTGCCAAAGGAAAAGAATGCTTACGTGTAAATTCACGCAAGGTGCCAGAAAATTCAGCTTGCCTATATAGATACCCAGTGTTTGGTGGAGGTGGACACAAAGCATGACATGGCTTTTCATAGGTTGATATTCGATGAAAGAAAGTGGTCCACACAGCTCTTTTCACCTGCTCTAAATTGTCACAGTTATCTCTAATGGCCTTCCTCCGAGCGGTTCTAGGCGCTACGGTCTGAAACCGCGCGACCGCTACGGTCGCAGGTTCGAATCCTGCTTCGGGCATGGATGTGTGTGATGTCCTTAGGTTACTTGGGTTTAAATAGTTCTAAGTTCTAGGGGACTGATGACCTCAGAAGTTAAGTCCCATAGTGCTCAGAGCCATTTGAACCTTTTTTTTTTTTTTGTTACGTCCCATAGTGCTCAGAGCAATTTGAACCATTTTTTGGCCTTCCTATAATATTCCCGTAATTCATCAATTACTTCGTCCGTTAGTCTTCCAGAACATTTTACTATCTTGCCATCAGAAATAATGCAAGATGGTAGTTTCAGAAACAAAGGACTGATTTGTTTATTCGTAATGCCAAGCCTTCTAGACTCTGTAGTTCCCAAGATATGACTGCTGGACTGTGGCAGTAATGTGTAGCCGCGAAATTTGACAATCACATGTCAACATTCAAAATATTATTTGAAGGTCTCACAATTGTCTAATTTTAATGCATTATATACCAAAATGTTCAGGAAAGTCGAAAGCACATTATGGACTAGAAAACAGAAAAATTTTAATAAATTTCACGTACAATGTCCCCTTAATGTGTTGCTACGGTACGTCATACCATTACATACCGGTAGCATTATTGCTACAAAAGGGGCTCATTATGGCACTCATCAGTGTCCAGACGAGTCTGAAAGGCCAGTATTGCATTCTGCTCAGCAGGACGAAGCACGTCCGTAGGTATGCTGGCTACCTCTCTTGACTCGCTGCGCTTCAGATCAGCACATGTGTGAATGATCGCCAGCAATACCCTGCCTTCAGGTAGCCAACAAGCAGAAATCACACGAACTGAGATCAGGTGATCGTGCCAAGCAAGCATTTTGAGACGATAATTCGATCGTTTCCAAATGTGTTTCGGGCCAGCAGGTGAACTTCACGAGCGATGTGCGGTGGGGCCCCATCTTGCAAGGAAACTCTTGAGTTCAATGCGTTTCTATCCTGTAGGGCAGGGATGACATGCCGGCGAAGCATATCGCAGTAACGCTGTCCCATCACACTGCACATCTTTGGTCTTTAAGCACCAACCTGTTCAAGAAAGAATGGGCCAATGATGAACGTACCAGTGAAGCCACACCATACGGTGACACGTTCACCATCCAGAGGAACTTCGGGCACACTGACTGGAGGTGAAGATCCCCACACTCAGCATTTCTGTGTGTTCACATCACCAGTCAGAAGAAAATGAGCTTCGTCTGTCCATAGGTTGTCCCAGGCCAGCCCTCGTCAATTTCACTCCTTACGAGAAAGTGGAAAGCGAAGTCAACACGTCGTTGTGCGTCCTGTGGTGCAAGCTGCTGTACGATATGGCTCCCGTACGGATACCATTTGAAAATGGTTCGAAGCACCTTCCGTACAGTGGACCATAGGATGTTCCGTTGTGACACAGCACGCGCACTGCCCGACGACCGGGAATTGGTGGTGCAGCCGATCGTCGGGCTCTTCCCGGAGCGACGCCCAGTTCTCCAGATGATTCGAACTACTTCATCATGCTCCGCCAGCAGGCGGAGAAAGAGGACCCTTCCGTAATCGTTTCAGCCGGCGATATGCTCGAAGTCCAGCTGCAGTGTTACTGTCCTTTTGATAATAGAGCTTCAGCAATAACGCCCCGCTTGTTTTGTCCAGGCTCCTGTTGACACGTCAACTAGCGCACTGCCAGTGTCATGTATGGGAGACTACGAATCACGATGACTGATCACGGCACTCGGTGACCTTAGTTGGACCTGCACGGAGGCGCTGTGACGCATGGAAATCATGCACCGCATATTGTGGACATTAATGATACCAAGTTTGGTACTCGTTTGGTAATTAGTTTCCGTGTCATAATGTGTTAAATAGGAAAAGTTTAATTATAACCACCCAGTATGTGACATTAAGCTTGTAAAACCTTCATGGTTGAAGTCGCAAAATATTTAAGTTCATTTTATGAGTTTCGGATTAATCATCCAGATTCTAATCAACAACCTCAGAAAGGATATGAAATTATGTTTAAAGTTGACAAGAAGTAGCTGAAGTGCTAGCATTGTCAAATACTGGATGAGTATAGTCCGGGTAATTTGTGCTCTATTTTAAGAATAAGCTAGTTTTTCATGCATCGTAATGGTTATGATTTCATTGATACATGTAGATACTGTCTGCAAAATCCGTTGCGAATAGAATTAGCAATATAGAAGTAGTAAGTTAAAATGTCATGTCTGACGAAGTTTCACTGCACGCCAATGTAAGCAAAAGCTAGTTTTCCACGCATCTAAATGTCTACGACGTCATATCCCATGAAGTATGCGTCGTAAAGTGATATCATTTTGCAGGTACATTCAGTGGTACATTTAGATACTGTCTCCAAAACGCGTTTCGAATAGAGCGTGTACTTAAAAGTAATAAATGAAATGTCGCGGCGGATGGCAAAGTTTTACTGCGTTAACAGCGAAAATGTAGTAAGCTGTAAACTATTTTCCTTTTATTATTTTGAAGGGGATGTCAGCTAGAAAATGTTTTTAGAGGTTTGGAATTATGTCTAAAGTTTTTTGGAAGTCGCTAAGTACTCTCATTCTCAAATGCTGAGTTAATAAAGTCCGGGTAATTGTGCGCTGTCAGTTACACTGCACCGAGACGAACGATCAGTTTCTAACTACGATGCTTGTCTTTGTATTGAACTTTCAACATAAGCTCATACCTGTCAGTAAGTAGATCATGAAAGCGTTTTAAATTTTTAAATTCGGACAATAATTACATGAACTACTGAACATCAAATTTTTGTTCCTCGTGGGTGCCGTTGGATGGCAGCTTGTAACTGTCACTGTGTTTATCCGAGTTCCGAGCTGTATTACCATCAGTTTCTGACTTTGTACACCTACATGAACGCTTTATGGTATGAATTTTCTTTACTTAACAAGTAGTACATTCTGCATCGATCGTCGTCGTGGTATTTTAAAGATCAGTCATTACATGCGTCTCATATAACTTTAAGCTACAAGGTATGTATTACACATTTTACTCATTCATTTGTTGATGGTTCTGTAAAGCCACCGTTCCATCAGTACTATCAGCGAGTGATGTATTTGAACAATTAAGTTGAAATCATTGATAATGAGCCACGTACAATGTGAGTTGCCAAATAAAACTGGTTAGAGCGTGCTACCTCACTTGAGTGCATTCCTTGCTTCACTGGTTCTCTTGGGGAGAAGGTTACTGCAGGGCAACGGCTTAGCCAGAGCAAACGTGTTGTTCCCAGAGGGAACCTTTCACATTGCAATGTAAAACGCACTGTTTTGAACCCTCCTGACATATCGGAACCGGTGCTTGGCCTGTGGTCGTTTAATCCCATTGCTGACTGAGCTACCCCGATACCATTAGCCATCCGCCCTCAGAGCCTGAAAATCTCAGAGCAAAATACATTTGTGTCGTCAAACCAAATGGTTGAAGTTTGACTTATATATGTAGCTAATAAGGTATTTATTTGGACCTATGCTCGGAGTGGTTCAGTACCTTGAAGGAAATGGGAAATTGAGAGACGTGTGAAAGGGGCGACTATTGGGGAGCATTAAGTTGAGTTGGTTCTGTGTCAGTGGGTACTCTCCCATTTCGCTCCTTGCCAGTTTTCCTTTAAAGATTGGTAGTGACCTGTGGTCACTGGTAGGCACAGTGAAAAACGTTTCAGGATTAGTTATTTATTTCTATAAAAATACAGTTAGCGTCTTGACTCAGACTTGACATCTCTGACAATGCCCGCTGAGGAATCGCGTCGCAAGCGGCCCTCAGCCCACTGAAGGCAGCCGACACCGCATGCTTCGTTCCGGCTGGCTGTTGCGCTGGCGGTTCGCCGCCTGAGGCGGCCCTGGCGTCAGCTGTACCGTGACTACGCGGCAGTGAGTGATAGCGGCAAGTGTATTGAACTTACACACGCAGATCTGGGAGGTGCTCTATTGCCTACCGCTCACCCACCAACCGCCACGGTTACCGCGTAGCCGTAAAGTTCGGCGACATTGGCCTGCCGTCCAGGTAGACCCTACTCAGTCCTCCAGAATGTCTGGATCGCCGGTGTCTCGATCCCGGTGGGAAGGAAAGACCTCTAGGTCCTCCCATCTGCGACGGAGGTAGACTGTGGTGTTGAATTCTGTGACCGGTGATTATGGCGAGGCAGCCAGCTCTTCACGTAGCGGCTGTCGTTCTCTGTAGTTTTGTATCCCGCCTGGAAGGCGGCCCGTGCGTCTGATCCTGTAAACTGAAGGGTAGGCTGAATAGGAGCAGGAAAAGGTGAAGTACTGCGTATAAGTTAAAACTCTTTTACTGGTGTATGAACATGTACAAATAATATTACTTAACTTTGGCCGAGATGAGCACGTAGGTGCTAAGCCATACAGGTATCAACGCTAACAGTTATTAGTTGCTGGACAAACTATCATTGAAGCAACTGAAGCAACAAAGTCTGTAATGGCCCCCTGTGACGTAGAAACAATGTTGTTAGGTCGTCTCCTCGAAATCAAAATGGGCTGAATCCGGAGCGAAGCTCGTAGAGCTGCACAGCGCCGGCTAGAGGGCGCTGTCGTCGGTGTCGTAGTGCCAACCTAGCAGAGCGCATCTACGTTGTGGCATCGTAGCTATCGATACCACACGTAGCATGTAGGAAATCCACAACAGACTGGTGCCAGACGTCAATTCGCTGCAATCATGGAATAGGTTGAGAACGTCACGTACGCCATCGATCCGTCTGAACGACTGCCTTACGAGATAATTGCTGGCGTATTTATGGAACGAAGTAGTGGTTAATGTTTACCCAACACCATTCGTCATGACCGCATAGGGATTGCTGTTACGAAAATATCAGCGGTTTTCCTTCTGCCGTGCTTGCTTAACGAATTTGTTATAGTACTGATCCGTAAAAGCTCTTGGTATCGTTTGTTGCATTCGCCTTAGCTTTTCTTTCGTCATATAACAAAGTTGATGTGACCCAGTTTGGCTGCTCTGACCCCCTACATGCTGCTGAGGTCTGCTGTCTCGCTCGCCAGAAACGCCGATGTTGTGTTTTGCTCTGACCCAGTCTCAATGGCGAAATGTTTTCATTGCGGCCACCTCCTGTCGACATTGCCGTAATGTAGCGAGATAGCTTCGCTCTGGGACTTTGGAAATTTTACCCGTTTTAATGGTCAATACAAGGTTGTCACGCAACAGATGAAAAGTACAATCGACATGTAAAATCTTAAATGAAAAAGTGCTCAAGAGAGTAGCGAAGAGTGATATAACGTAGTAGTTGGTCATGAGGGAAAAGAAAATTAGACTGAACATCGAAAACCTCAGATGTAGTGCGCTAAATAAATCCAAATTCGGATGAGTGTGGAACGACTCATCAGCAGAGTTCTGTCCTGCATGGCCGAGAAGGCCAGCATTACACCCATTCAGTTCAGCGGAGAGGCGTCAAAGACAGTGTGAACGTGAAAATATGTTGCAGTATACCTCGCTGGCATCAAATGGCTTAATATCAGCAGATCAGATAAACTTGACATCAGAATTTGAGACAATGTAGTGGACGGACTGAAGGAATTCTTTTATTTTGGAAGCATAATAAGTATATACGAAGCAAACTAACACCGAAGAGAGAGCATTCCTCTACAAAAGAAGGCCATTACTATCAAACGTACGCGTTGTTTGAGAAAGAAGTGACTGAGAAAATAAGTCTGGATCACAGCATTCCATGGAAGCCAATCATGAATTGTGCAAAATATGGAAAGAAAGAGACTCAAAGTATTTGAGATAGTGGCCTATAAAATAATTTGGAAGATTACGTAAACTGAGAAGAAATGAGAAGATCCTGAGTAGAGCTGGAAGAAGGGATCGGATGACAGGAAATCAGGGAATAAGTTCCAGGGTACTAGAGACATCTGCAGAGGGGAAAGGGTGTATGGATAAACAGAGATTGGAACACATCCAACACACAACTGAAGATGTTGAGTGTAAGTGATAAATTCAGATGAAGATGTTGGAACCGGGGAAGAATTCGTGTTGGGATAGCATCGAACGCGGTTGAACTCCTTGGAATTGGTCAGTCATACCGTGGCATTTCGACACGTATTGTGGTTAAGAGAGGGTCGGATGCGGTGATGAGTGTAGTGGAATACTTACTTTGACATCATCACGGGATGACTGCCGTCTTATCCATAAGTCTGCAAGGGGCATAGTGCTTCGCCCACAGAGCTGATTCAGTGCTTCAACAAGGTAAACCCAGTGGACCTGTCTGAACTGATTGACCTATCTATGCCACAGCACTGGCTTCCGTTGTCTAGAAATTGCAAATACATCTAGCTGGAATAGGCATGTAAGCTACTGAGTGTTTTGAGATAAGATCTTCTTCTATTTGCGGTAGAGTGGTGGCCGCATAAGTGTTACACGCGTCCACGGTTACCACGACCAGACAATGTGAACTGTTGAACAGCATAGCGGACAAACGGAAAGTATAATGATTTTGATTGTCATTCGACGCATCAGGCTATTTCGACTGCTAGCTATGGAGGGTTATTTGGACAACAACCGCTATATCAGGGAATTGTTACAGACCACGCTAATCTGCCTCCCTCAGGAAACATCTCTTACCGTATTTCAGCAAAACAGTGACAGACTATGTGACCTGGACTGTGCAAGCTTTCCTGAAAGGACGGCGTCCATCACTTCGATGACCTGCATATCCATCCATCGATAATGCCTGCGTTATAATTGATCAGTTACTTATTCGACACAGTCTATGTTTTTTGGGCTCGCATACAAACCTCTCCACAGTTTTAGTTTGCTGCCACGATCGCAGGTTCGAATCCTGCCTTGCGCATGGATGTGTGTATTGTCCTTAGTTTAGTTACGTTTAAGTAGTTCTAAGTCTAGGGCACTGATGACCTCAGATGTTAAGCCCCATAGTGCTTAGAGCCATTTGAACCATTTTGAACAGTTTTAGTTAGAAAGAATTACAGGACCTGTTGAGCGGAATGAACATGCTAGTGAACACAGAACATGTACTGATAGCAAAGTGAAAAAAGACGAAAGTAATTAGGAGGAAGCAGAATTGAGATTAGCGATAAGCTTAACAGCAAAATTGGCGACCACGTAGTAGACGAAGCAACAGAGCTTTGCTTACCTGAAAATAAAATAACGAACGAAGAATGGAAGCTAGAAGAAGCAGATTAGTAAATGCAAACAGGGCACATTAGTAAATAACTAAAACAAGGCTACTAATATCAAACGCATACATTAAATTGAGGAATGAGTATCTAAGAATATACCTCTAGATCACAGCATTGTATAGAAGTGAATTATGGACTTCCAGAAAACCGGATAACAGGGCACTCGAAGATCTGAGAGGAGCTGTTGTAAAAGTATTCTGAAAATTAGGTTCAAATGGCTCTGAGCACTATGCGACTTAACTTCTGAGGTCATCAGTCGCCTACAACTTAGAATTAATTAAACCTAACTAACCTAAGGACATCACACACATCCATGCCCGAGGCAGGATTCGAACCTGGGACCGTAGCGGTCACTCGGTTCCAGACTGTAGCGCCTAGAATCGCACGGCCACTCCGGCCGGCTGAAAAATTAGGTGGACCAGTAAGTAGTGAGGAGGTTCTTCACAGAATCGGCCATGAACGGAATATGTAGAAAACAGTGATTTGAGTAAATGACAGAATGATAGGATATATGTGGAGTAACTTCCATTGTAGTAGGAGGAGCCGGAAAGGATTAAGCTGTAGAGGAATAAAGATTGGAACATATCCAACAAATGATAGAGGATGTTGCATGTAAGTGCTACTCTTAGATGAAGATATTGGCAGAGGAGGGGAGATTCTCTGCCTCGTGATGACGGGGTGTTGTGTGATGTCCTTAGGTTATTTAGGTTTAAGTAGTTCTAAGTTCTAGGGGACTGATGACCTCAGATGTTAAGTCCCATAGTGCTCAGAGTCATTTGAACCATAGAGGAGGTGAGACTCGAAGATTCGCTTCAACCAAGTAAGAAGACTGATGACCATCTTCCTACTGTCACCCTCCCTCCTTCGCATCAGCACCCCACCCCAACCCACCGCGCCCCACACCCCTCCGAAGAAAAAAAGAGACCCCTTGAAGGCAGATCTTCAGGAACATAGCGAGGACTTATCAGAACCCTTTCTCTTCCATCCTACAGCTGTTAAAGGTTTTCACTGTTGCACTTTGGGTCTTCGTAGCATACTAAAGTTTTGAAGTCAAAGATCATTCGTATTTTTTTTCTTTTCTTTTACGTGGTACCCAATCAATTGTGTATTGTCACACAACTAATCTGAGGTACCAACTTGACCTCAATCACATGCATCCTTGTTAGCGCCGTAATTTTCACAAACAGCACTGTCTCTGATAGACGTCATGTTGAGGGATAATTAGACACTACCCTAGCCGCACTGCTAGAAAATATAAAGAAAGAACCATATTATGGAATAGGAAACAGAAGATAGGAAGAAGTGGATAAAACTGCGAAGCATGTATCTGAATATCCCATTCGACATAATACAGGGTGAGTCAGAACTCCACCGACATGCTTTAAGAGGTTGTTCTGAAATACCTTCGGAGTATTTTGGTATAAGAGACAAACGGTCTCTGGTGGCTCGTTTCAGTGTTATTGCATTTCGTTTGGTTTCTTGCTCAGATCTTCTTTGTACCTGTATTAAACTACAAATCGTGCACAACAGTGCAGACGTCGACGGAATGCGCTTTGTGCCTCGTTTCCATTCGCTCACGGGTACCTCCTGTTGACAACAGTACCGTCCTCTTTAACTCATTTGCACTCTTGATTTGATTCAACGCAGTTCTGGTCTGTCTCTGGTTTTCTTCACGTAAAGCTAAAATTCATGTATTCTACGTGTCAAATGCTCAATCAGCATACAATCTGCATAACACCAGGTGTGTATGTACGAGGGTGGTTTGAAAAGTTCTCGGAATCTCCACGAGAGGTCAGCGCTAGCGCAACGTGTTGTTCACGTGTTATTCATTGGACTGTTGCCGGTAAACACGTGCCACGTCAGTGTTCTTGGAAGAGAGCAGTAGCAGTGACGTGGCTCTCTTGTTGTTCCCGCATAGTGATTTGCGAAGATGGAAAAGTCGAGATTCGTGCAGTGATGAAGTACTTCGTAAAGAAAGGTATGAAAGCAAAGGCCATTCATGTCGATTTCCAGAACAGACTGGGGGACTCTGCTCCTTCATATTGAACTGTTGCCAAGTGAAAAAACGAATTTAAATTTGGTCGGGAGAGCTTAGATGATGATCCGCGCAGTGTTCGGCCAAGATGTGTCACTACTCCAGAAATCATTGCTAAAGTTCACAAAATGGTCATGGAGGATCGCCGATTGAAAGTGCGTGAAATTGCTCACGTTTGCCAGATGTCATCTCAAAGGGTATACCACGTTTTAACTGAAGAATTAGAAATGAAAAAGTTATCTGTAAAATGGGGGCCGCGACTCTTGACACGCGCCCGCACACATGTGCCATCGCCATGGCAAAATTACACGAACTACGGTATAATTGCTTCCACACTCGCCCTATTCACCTGATATGGCTCCGTCAGACTTCTATCTCTTCCCAAAACTGAAAATTCTTCTTGGTGGACGAAGATTAACTTCAAACGAAGAATTAATAGCCGTAGTTAACTATTTTGTAGGCCTGAAGGAAATTCATTTTCGAGATGGGATCAAGGAACTGGAACATCGTTGGACCAAGTGCATTAATCTACAAGGAGACTATATTGAAACACCAAAAAAAAGTTTCAGTGATGTAATTACTTTTATTCTATTCTGTTCCGAGAACTTTTCAAAGCATCGTCGTATCTAACGTATCACACGGAATATACCACAACAACCAACCGTTACAGAGACGGCTATTGTATATCATGTAGTGTCCTGACATGCTATGTGTGTCAGTACACATAAACACAGCAAACCTACATGAACACACCATTTCAGATGAGAATAACTCGTGGTTCTACCGAGATCTTCCCACATGAAATGGGTAGAATTAGGCTCTTATCAACAAAGAAGCTACTTGGACTACACTACGCGCCTAAATGTAACGTATCTCCTCCCTCTACGTAATGAAACTTATTTCTACCACACTTATTGTATTGCATTTATTTATTTTGACGTTTGCGTTATATAAATTGTAAAACATAAATTATATTCCCCTAAACTAGGCAGAAACACAATTAAAAGAAAACAGCCCTCGGTCACTAATTTTTAACGAATTAATCGTGTTTCAACACTGCTAGGAGTGTCTTCCTCAGAATTTAAACCGAAGAATGGTCTGTAACATGGTCACAGAATTATGACTAAAAACGTATGATACAAATTATAAGTACGGAATTATCGTGAAAGACTGGCAGTACTTATATGTCATTTATAAAATAATAAATATGCCAAAAGCGCATTAGTCACAAAGAAATTTAAGATAAAAAAAAAGACTGTGATGGCGAGCCACTAAGGGCTGCTCATTTACTTGCGTGGTGCAGGTTGTAATCCGACTGAGGTGCCCGCGTTAACAAATGCGGCCAGGTGAACATGGCACTTACTTATAATTTGTATCATACGTTTTTAGTCATAATTCTGTGACCATGTTATAAACCATTCTTTGGTTTAAATTCTGAGGAAGGCACTCCTAGCAGTGTTGAAACCCGGTTAATTCGTTAAAAATTAGTGACCGAGGGCTGTTTTCTTTTAATTGTAACTCTTTACGGTCTCTGAACGTGCAGCCATGTACAAAAAAACTTTAGGCAGAAACAAATTATAATCACTTTAACAATCGCAAGGGATTAAATTATTTGTAACTTTAAAATTTTCTTCTATACTATGTTTTTTATATAATTTAAGATAGCATTGACACCTGCAAACGAATAAGTTGTAACAGTAACAAGTCTTTGCTATTAGATTTAGTAACATTCGACCCGCCTTACATTTCAAGGCGGTGGGCTACTTTCTACTCTTGACGAAATAAATAAATAAGTGCGGTTTTGTTTTCCGGCACTCTGAGTAGTGTGTTGACAGTGATACACTGCAGAACTGTGGATAGGTTCAATGGTGAAGAGTTGGGCGACATACACCTCTTGTGTGAGTTCACTGTCTGCAATGAAAGCGCGGCACAACAGTACTATACTAAGGTGTTTCTGTAGCTACTGTTAACACATCAGAGTTCAGTGTTTCGTTTTATTGTTGCATTACTCTATGTTGTGCGTTGTACGTTTTGGTAATTGGGTATTGCAGGCGTCTTCACTATTGTGAAGGTATTTTCACAGAAACATGGGCGGTACGCTAACAAACCAAATAAATCACAATTACATTATTACTCTGCAACGAGCCGCCGGAGATGGTGGGTCTCTTGTAGCAAAATACTCAGAAGATATCCCTGAAGTACTTCTGAAAGTTTATCGATGGAGTTATGGTTCACCCTATATATAATAATACTGAAGTAATGCAGATGTTTTTCTTAATCTTGTTCGACGACTTAACATGTATACGACAGTTATATAAGATTTACTTTGGATAAATTATGTGAATACCAAGTTGTCGGTTGATTGCCTCTTGTTTGAAGAGCTGAATTGCTGCAAACGAAGTTTTAGTTCGTTTTGTGTATGCGTGTGTCTGTGTCTGTGCCTGTCTGTGTGTGTGTGTGTGTGTGTGTGTGTGTGTGTGTGTGTGTGTGTGTACGTGTGTGAGGTTTGTACTTACTCTGGTGCGTTCTCTCTTGCTGTAGCGCGCACCGACTTAAAAAAAAGACATTTGGTATTTAGAACATATCTTAATTTTCACAGGCAAGCTTATGGACCGGTGCTTTACATTCAAACAACTGCGAAATCTGCATTCTCCACTCTGGAAAAGCCGGTTTGTGCTTTCTGTTAATAGGCGTTACTTCCGAGACTGGAACAATTCGTAATCTGTGCTTCGGAATACTGCTTCTCTCTCTCTCTCTCTCTCTCTCTCCACAAAACGACAGCGTAACTGAAGGACTGCAGCAACATGAATACTCAGTTTTACGTAGAATCATTATCATCTGTATTTGTAACAGGGTCTCACTACAGTATGTATCGCATACGAAGAATTTGGCGGGTAATTTTCATACAAAATACCGACTGAGTTCGTACACGCTAGTTGTCCTTGTGGTGTAACGGACTTACAGGCCTCTTCCTTAGCGCCCACTGCTTCGCTCACGCAGACTGTATGGTGTGCACAGCTTTTTTTTGTTTTTTTTTGTTTTACTTTAACCGAATTTTTATCTTGTACACATACAGCGGACGTATTGGAAACTTTTCACGCTAATTAAGGAAGTGGAAGTGTGGTCTTTTCCAAATGTACTTCTGATCAAAAAGCGATTCTGGAAGCTGGAGTCGGGGGTGTTTTTAATTCTGCTTTTTGAGTTTTTGTGATATTTCCATAGAAACGTTAATCCTCTAACAAATATTTCTTTAGAAGTCAAATACTAATTTTCATATATTTAGTCTTAAGATTATTTTAAGGTAACGAAATATGTTCGAAAACATAGAAACATTTTTTTCTCTAATCTGTAAGCGCAACACATATGTTCTTAGATTTAGCTTTAAAAATAGTTTCAAAATGAAACGATAAGAATTTTCTTCCCCATTTAAGCCCCATAGGTACTGAATTTCCAAAAGCACTGATACACGTATTTTTCTTTTGTAACCGAGAGATCAAATATCAGTTGTGACAGATGTAGCTTTAAAATTTTTAAAGAGTTTTAAAGAATCTTTCACCCACTCTTTTACACCCTTAGTGATTGAATTTCCAAAAATACTGAAAAATACTTATTTATTTGACTGAAAAATCAGTTACCAATTTTCGTAGTTCTTGTTTCAAAATTTCCTTAATAGCGACACATTTTCAAAAAAATGTCATCCCGCATTTCACCTTCTTAGGGATGTAATTTCGAACAATCCCTTACGAAGCGATGCCTACGGCGTAAGTTCAACACCCTGTCCAAATTCCAAGTTTCTATCCATAGCGGTTTCGGCTGGGCGATTGTGAGGCAGTGAAGAAGGATCCTTTATTGTATGATTATATGATAGCGGAACAAACACTGGTAGCAGTTACTTCTGTAAAATATCTGGGAGTATGCGTGCGGAACGATTTGAAGTGGAATGATCATATAAAATTAATTGTTGGTAAGGCGGGTGCCAGGTTGAGATTCATTGGGAGAGTGCTTAGAAAATGTAGTCCATCAACAAAGGAGATGGCTTACAAAACACTCGTTCGACCTATACTTGAGTATTGCTCATCATTGTGGGATCCGTACCAGATCGGTCTGACGGAGGAGATAGAGAAGATCCAAAGAAGAGCGGCGCGTTTCGTCACAGGGTTATTTGGTAACCGTGATAGCGTTACGGAGATGTTTAATAAACTCAAGTGGCAGACTATGCAAGAGAGGCGCTCTGCATCGCGGTGTAGCTTGCTCGCCAGGTTTCGAGAGGGTGCGTTTCTGGATGAGGTATCGAATATATTGCTTCCCCCTACTTATACCTCCCGAGGAGATCACGAATGTAAAATTAGAGACATCAGAGCGCGCACGGAGGCTTTCCGGCAGTCGTTCTTCCCGCGAACCATACGCGACTGGAACAGGAAAGGGGGATAATGACAGTGGCACGTAAAGTGCCCTCCGCCACACACCGTTGGGTGGCTTGCGGAGTATAAATGTAGATGTAGATGTAGATGTAGAATCAGTCATGTCCTATTTCACCCTTAGCAGTTGAATTTTGAGGAACACTGAAACACGTAATTATTTATTTCCAACTGAGAAACGAATTTCAAATGTTAATACATTTTGCTTTAAAAATTATTTCATGCTGAAGTATTTACATAAGAAATTTGATCCCCTATTTCATCCTCTTAATGGTTAAATTTTTAAGAACACTAAAATCTCGTTTTTTTTTTCATTTCCTGCCTAGAAGTCTAATACCAGTTTTCACAGATGGAGATTTCAAATGCTTTAATAGTTCTTTAATAATGATTTATTTAAAAGTAAAAGAAATCTTAGACCTGCTATTTCACCATCCCCAAACACACACGGGGGTCAAATTTCACAAAAATTCTGATTTCTTCATTCCTGTCCGAAAAACCAAATACCAATTTTCATATTTGTAGCTTCAAAATTGCCATAATAGCTACATATCTTCATGAAAACATTTCATCCTCTTAGGGATGAAATTTCGGAAAATCCCATCGTGACCGAAGCTTTATAGTTCAGGGTTAATACCCTCTCCAAATTTCAAGTTTCTATCTTTAGCGATTTACCATGGGTGACGATGAGTCAGTCAGGACATTTCCTTTTATACAGGGTGATCCTTATTAACGTTTAAAAATCTCCGAAGCGACGTAGATGACGCTGAGACAAGTAATTTAATACCAGACACGTGGTGCCACAAATATCGGAAAATATTCCAAAAGTAGATGACAAATATTGAACATGTGACGTCACCTGGTGATGTACCCCGCCGCCCGTGCCGAGGTTGAGCCTCTCGGTCCGTCGCACCTGATCATCCCCATCCAAGTCAAGTATTGCGATTGGTTTGCGCAGCTGTAGCGCATGGATCTCAGGATTCGAGTCTTGCGTCTAGCAGGCAGTATTTTTTTCATTGCGTTAGACATTATGATAAGTTTATTACTTATTATTTACCAGTCTCGCTGTCGCCGCTGGTTTATTGGAAAGTACTACCTTCTTGCGTCACACGTAGATGAGTATAAGCTAACGAATTCCGTCGTTACTGCCAAATGACCTACGTTTCTTTTCCAGATAATGTCAGTAAAAAACAAGGAAGGGATAAAAGGAAAGACACACAAAATAAGAATAGCTTTTACTTGATTACAGCTATGACAATAATTTTGAAACTTCTACGTTGACAACAGATTATAGTTACGATTGAAACCGTTTGCTCGAATGAAAGTATTGCATCGCTCAATCATCCCTTCACACCGAAACATACCCGCTGTACGTGCGGTGTTGTACATCGTCTGGCGACGTCACAAGTTCAACATGTCTCAATAATTTTTGGGGTATTTCCCGACATTTGGGGCCCAATTACTTGTGTCAGCGTCATCTACATCGCTTCCACGTTTTTAAAATGTTGATAAAAATCACTTTGTAGATGGAGATTTAACGAATCCTGCGACATTTAGTTGCAAGAGTTTGTGAAACAAAGATTTTAGTTTCAATTTCATAGATATTGCTCAAAATGTGGTACCATGCAGTGCACATAGCTAAAATCATTAATATTGATTTGGTTTCAATATGTGTGGTGCTGTATTACCTACGGCGCGGGGTAGCCACGAAGTTTAGGGCGCCTTGCCACGGTTCGCACGGCTCCCTTCCCCGCCCCCCCCCCCCCCTTTCACCGTCGCGAAGGTTCGAGTCCTCCTTCATGTGTGTGTTTGTTGTCCTCAGCGATTTTCACTAAGATCTTTCATTTCATGTATAAACTTAAATTTCAGCACGAATTTACGCAAGAAAGCTGCAGTACATCTAGCTGTAAGTACTTTTATGAATTCTGTGAAATTTCAACTTACCTGCATACGTGCTGTTGCTCTTCAAGACTAATCACGTCACAATACTGCTATCAGGTACCGACAGGCAGGGGCATCAGAAGCGATACGGCACAATTTGGCGTTGACAATGAAGCTGCTCTAGCCAGAATTTTTTTCCTTTCAAGAAAAATCTTTGTCTTTCTGTGACTCATGGAATTGACAGCAACTTAAGAATTACTCACATACCACTATCCTGAAAAGTTTTAATCACTTTGTGTTTCAGATTAGCGCTTTTTATAAGGTCGGCAGGATTCTTTGCCGCGCTTTGGTGGAAGTGCACGAACCTCAGACGTACGCTGACTGTGTGTATAGGGAGCCGGATTATCGCGGTTGAGAGGCCACGGAAATACTGCGAGACAGCAGTGAGTCTCTAAATTGGAGCTGCAGTGTTCCCGTCGCTGGGGCAGACCAAACAAGCAGCTACCGCGAAGGCAAACAGCGGCCAGAACGCAGAACGACGCTGGTGGCTGGTGGATGTGGGCGTGTACCCCAGCAAGGCGGTCCAGACAGAGGCGCGACCTCCAGCGAAAAGCGACGCGCTGGCGTGTTACTGTCAACTGCCCAGTATTGTAGGTTCACTCTGTCCAGCTGGGCCTTCATTGGACTTAGTGTAGAAACGAGATCATCTGACTCTTCCTAATCTACCGTCAGCGTTGGGACGATCTGCAGTATTATGAACACTGAATAAATTTTCAGCTGCCAAGATAGCTAAAATCATTTATTCATATAGGTAACTGGTTTCGACAATTCTCTGTTGTCATCGTCGGATTAATATTTCCATCATTACACAATCTCCTCCAGTACAGCAAGTGGTGATATACAATGTATGTCCACGTTGGTATCGTGAGCTATGCTAGAAGTCTGCACGCCAGATTTAAAAGAGCAGCTATGTACACCCTTGTTGCGCCGATTACAAGTGCTCGCATTCATCATCAGTTTACAGCTGCAAAGCGGTGATGAATGTGAGCACTTGTAATCGACGCAACAAGTGTGTACATAGCTGCTCTTTTAAAACTGACAAATTGACATGCTAGCTTCTAGGATAACTCACGATACGTAAGTGAACATACATTGTGTAGCACCACTTACTTTACCGAAGGAGAAGCTTGTGTAATAATGTAAACTTCTTTTGTGAATCATCTGTTTTCTGAATGGTTTGGTGTGACCCGCCACGAATTCTCCTCCTGCGACAACCTATTCATCTCAGAGTAGAGCTTGCAACCTACGCCCTCAATTTTTTGCTGGATGTGGTCTTTCCTCTATTGTTTTTATCCTTTGCAGCTTCCTCTAGTAATATGGATCCATGGATGTAAACATAGACCCGAAGATGGCCACAGAGTGTTGCCGAAACCGGCATCTGGATGAATAAATGATATTAGTGATCTTGCCAGGAGAAAAATTTCTTTAGTGGTCCTGTTGCAGTATCTAAGGAAAACGTTATAAGCTCAAAAGTAACGAGATATTTCGAACAGGAATATCTCCTACGCCACTGATCATGAATTTCTAAAACTTTGGTCATGCGAAACCCATCTCGCGTTTTTATCGCATGGATCAAGACATTCGTATAGCTCTACAGTTCCTTGACTTCCCAAAATCGTTTGACTCGCTGTTGTTGTTGTGGTCTTCAGTCCTGAGACTGGTTTGATGCAGCTCTCCATGCTACCCTATCCTGTGCAAGCTTCTTCATCTCCCAGTACTTACTGCAACCCACATCCTTCTGAATCTGCTTAGTGTATTCATCTCTTGGTCTCCCTCTACGATTTTTACCCTCCACGCTGCCCTCCAATGCTAAATTGGTGATCCCTTGATGCCTCAGAACATGTCCTACTAACCGGTCCCTTCTTTTTGTCAAGTTGTGCCACATACTCCTCCTCTCCTTAATTATATTCAATACTTCATCATTAGTTATGTGATCTACCCATCTAATCTTCAGCATTCTTCTGTAGCACCACATTTCGAAAGCTTCTATTCTCTTCTAGTCCAAACTATTTATCGCCCATCTTTCACTTCCATACATGGCTACACTCCATACAAATACTTTCAGAAACGACTTCCTCATGCTTAAATCTATACTCGATGTTAACAAATATCTCTTCTTCAGAAACGCTTTCCTTGTCATTGCCAGTCTACTTTTTATATCTTCTCTACTTCGACCATCACCAGTTATTTTGCTCCCCAAATAGCAAAACTCCTTTAAGTGTCTCATTTCCTAATCTAATTCCCGCAGCATCACCCGACTTAATTCGACTACATTCCATTATCCTCGTTTTCCTTTTGTTGATGTTCATCTTATATCCTCCTTTGAAGAAACTGATCATTCCTTTCAACTGCTCTTCCAGGTCCTTTGCTGTCTCTGAAAGAATTACAATGTCATCGGCGAACCTCAACGTTTTTATTTCTTCTCCATGGATTTTAATACCTACTACAAATTTTTCTTTTGTTTCCTTTACTGGTTGCTCAATATACAGATTGAGGAGATGCTACAACCCTGTCTCACTCCCTTCCCAACCACTGCTTCCCTTTCATACCCCTCGACTCTTATAACTGCCATCTGGTTTCTGTACAAATTGTAAATAGCCTTTCGTTCCCTGTATTTCATCCCTGCCACCTTCAGAATTTGAAAGAGAGTATTCCAGTCAACATTGTCAAAAGCTTTCTCTAAGTCTACAAATGCTAGAAACGTAGGTTTGCCTTTCCTTAATCTTTCTTCTAAGATAAGTCGTAAGGTCAGTATAGCCTCACGTGTTCCAATATTTCTACGGAATCCAAACTGATTTTCCCCGAGGTCGGCTACTACCAGTTTTTTCATTCGTCTGTAAAGAATTCGCGCTAGTATTTTGCAGCTGTGACTTATTAAACTGATAGTTCGGTAATTTTCACATCTGTCAACACCTGCTTTCTTTGGGATTGGAATTATTATATTCTTCTTGAAGTCTGAGGGTATTTCGCCTGTCTCATACATCTTGCTCACCAGATGGTAGAGTTTTGTCAGGACTGGCTCTCCCAAGGCTGTCAGTAGTTCCAATGGAATGTTGTCTACTCCGGGGGCCTTGTTTCGACTCATGTCTTTCAGTGCTCTGTCAAACTCTTCACGCAGTATCGTATCTCCCATTTCATCTTCATCTACATCTTCTTCCATTCCCATAATATTGTCCTCAAGTACATCGTCCTTGTATAGACCCTCTATATACTCCTTCCAACTTTCTGTTTTCGCTTCTTTGCTTGGATCTGGATTTCCATCTGAGCTCTTGATATTCATACAAGTGGTTCCCTTTTCTCCAAAGGTCTCTCTAATTTTCCTGTCGGCAGTATCTATCTTACCCCTAGTGAGATAAGCCTCTACATCCTTACATTTGTCCTCTAGCCATCCCTGCTTAGCCATTTTGCACTTCCTGTCGATCTCATTTTTGAGGCGTCTGTATTCCTTTTTGCCTGCTTCATTTACTGCATTTTTATATTTTCTCCTTTCGTCAATTAAATTCAATATTTCTTCTGTTACCCAAGGGTTTCTACTAGCCCTCGTCTTTTTACCTACTTGATCCTCTGCTGCCTTCACTACTTCATCCCTCAGAGCTACCCATTCTTCTTCTACTGTACTTCTTTTTCCCATTCCTGTCAATTGTTCCCTTATGCTCTCCCTGAAACTCTGCGCAACCTATGGTTTAGTCAATTTATCCAGGTCCCATCTATTTAAATTCCCACCTTTTTGCAGTTTCTTCAGTTTTAATCTACAGTTCATAACCAATATATTGTGGTCAGAGTCCACATCTGTCCCTGGAAATGTCTTAAAATTTAAAACCTGGTTCCTAAATCTCTGTCTTACCATTACATAATCTATCTGAAATCTGTAAGCATCTCCAGGCTTCTTCCATGTATACAACCTTCTTTTATGATTCTTGAACCAAGTGTTAGCTATGTCATTATTAACCAATGAGTTAGAAGTCGAATTACAATTTAAAATTTCTTAGTTAAAAGAACATTGTCAAGAAATTTTAAATTGTAATTCGACTTATAACTCATTGGTTAATAATGACATCATGCAGTCAGAAGTGGGTGGAGCCTCCATTATATAAAGTAAGACGTGCACTGGTTTCTCCAGTTGTGATTCTCCAACGGAAAGGGGTTCCTACTCAATGGTAATTCAACGTTTTATAGCCTTATAGCCGTATAACTCTATGTATTTTCATTAATGCATGTAGCCCTCTAATTAGTGCTTTGTATACATCTTGTAGGTCTGAAGATGACCACAGTAGTGGTCGAAACCGGTCACCTTGTTAAATAAAT
Source organism: Schistocerca piceifrons (assembly GCF_021461385.2). NCBI lineage: Eukaryota > Metazoa > Arthropoda > Insecta > Orthoptera > Acrididae > Schistocerca > Schistocerca piceifrons. The sequence goes on from NC_060139.1 coordinate 747,394,841, forward strand.
CGTGATCAAGACTGTTTTTAATAGTAACTATTTACAAGACATTGATCACTGCTGTTCCCGTAATGCATTCAAAAGTAATTCAAATATCAATATACTTCTCCCAAACTATCTCATGTTTTATAGTGTAATCATTAATACAATTGAGTATATCTGGTGCTGTTGTTTTTCTTATTTAATAATGCAGTGATGAGTAAATCTACTTCACTACTTTAATAAAACGAATAACGACAAACACTAGTAGTACAGCTAGTCCTGCGACATCTGTGGATTCATCCATTTCCAGTGAATACTCACTGCAAAGCCCAAATCGATAAGTTAACTCTTCTGTATGGCATCAGAAAGATTTCTGATGCATCATAGACCATTATTATTAAATAATATTGTATTGCATCTATTTTTTAAGCAGTCTGCTCATTAATATCGGAAGACACTGTGTCTCTTACGCATGGCTTAATAAGTTTTTCTCCAAGTGAATGAGCTTCTCCATTAAGCACAAAACGGTAACCTACACGATAAGATACTTTGGCTACATGTTCAGTTTTTGCATAAGTAATTATTTGGTATTTAGATTTTTAAAAAAGTAAATGTCTTTTCTTTTGTGATCAGCATGAATTGTTTCTAAGTGATTACAAAATTTGACTGGCGCCATTGAACTATTTGCGAGTTTTGTTTGATGTAAAATACACACAGCAACAAGAGCATCTGACTCTCCTGTATACCTTTCATCATACTTCCAGTTAAGTGTATTTTGGCGGGACACATGCTTCTTATATAATCTTTTGAAGAAACTCCCGGTCTGCGTATCCTTTTCTTCTTCAATAGTAGATGTAGTTGGATTACCACAACTTCTTTTCCTCTTTTTAGCCGTGAATCCATGGATACTTTTTAGCAACATGCAGGGTGGTAAGAAACTGTGTGAAAACTCGTGAGGGTATTGCGGGGAAGGTTGTGGTCTGAGAAATAATTTATAAGAAAAAATCGATACGTTGCACCGTTTCCGAGTTATCTAGCATTGATAGCATTGATGTTAGCCAATCAGGTCGTCGCGTGTGCAAATTCAAACAGTTTGCCTGAGATAGTGTTGCCGCACGTGTTGCTCGTTTCGTTTCCCCAAACTAAACGAGAGAACGATACAAAAATTCGACATTGGACGATAGAAAGGACAGATCTCGCTACCGTCCACTGGTTTCTTGCTTCTTCTCCGGTTGCAGCTATCCAAATGAGGAATACATTTGGCAACCCTGCCTCTGGCAGGCTGCTTGTATTTGAGCGCTCGATAACCTCATTGGCTAACTTCAATGCTAAATGACTAAGAAACGGTGCAAACTATCGTTTTTTTTTCTTTACAGTCACTTCTCAGCCCAACTCCGCCTGCAGCACCCTTATACTCATTTCAGACTGTTTCTGACCACCCTGTACAAATTCTGTAAAAAGAAAAATTATTTTGTTGAAATTCCTCCTTTACGCTTTAAATAACCTGTTCACGAAAGTATATAGGCCTGTAACTTGTCAATGCGTCAAGGAAGACCAGGAAACGTGGGAAGAACACTGCCGCCGCATTGTATACGGACGTTACAGTGGAACATGGCGAGGTGTCTCTTTAAGTGGTCATCATTCAGGCGTGCTCCCGCCTCACCAACTACGATGTAAATTACAAATGAAAGTAACAAATTCTGTGAAAGCCCAGCACAGTGACGTCAATGTTCAAATACACCCATTACGCTAATTTCTCAATTGACGCACACAACACGGTTTCGTCACGATAGTGCCACGCCTGTTAGATCGCTTAGAATGGCAGCAGTCGGAAATGTAATACAGTGGATGACGAGAGTATCAACTTTTACTGGCTTGTACTACATTCGAATTCGGAACATCAGACGCCGCTAGTAGCTTTCTCAACATGTTAGACCGATCATTTTCATGAGCAAGCCAGTGTAACCCACTTGCCGGATACAAAATTCTATCGCACATCAATGTGTGTGTTGTTACTCTAACAGCAAGTGCAGCTTTCAGATGAATGTCTAACTGAACTGAGAAAAAAAACTGGAACTAGTCCATAATTCCTGAACCAAGTCAGTGGAGAATCAAAACGTGGATCAGCTGATCCAGTTTTTCATTCTCCACTGATTTGGTCCACCTTGCAGAATTTATTCGCCTACGTTCACCGTCAGAAGCTCAGCAATGGACAATGATAAAATGTTGTATATAAATGTATTATTTACTGCTACAAATAAAAATCTGTTCTGCAGGTTCCACATGGAATTTAGGTAAAGTATCAGCTGATTTATTATTTTCTGGCCTTTGATTAACCATAATTCACTTTTGTATACAAAATTCTTGAGTTAAGCATGTCGTTTTAAATTTTAGTCCCAGTTAGAATATTCTGAAGAAGTCAGAAAGTCATTTTAGAGCAGTGAATATTGTACGAGTCCGAACATAGGGTACAGTTCAAGTTGCCATATCTGGTTGTAGCATATCAGCACGTATTCTGCCGGCTTCAACCGTACGGTTACAAGCAAATAGAGATTAATTAACGATGTGGAAAGAAAGTTGCTCTGTTTTTTTTTTCTCTCGATTGGAGAACTTGGGAAGGTTAATTTTCGTTATTTCATATCATTTATTCAGAGTGATACGCTCATGGAGTGTCATATTTTCATAGTTATGTTGCCATCTATACCGATTAAGCCAAGTCTCTTGTAGGAAACCATCATCTCACACCATTGTTGTAAGAAAAATGATCGGAAAAATAGGTGGTGTTTGCCAACGACAGGTATGAATTAAAGGAAAAACGTGTGTAGCAAACGTACGTGTCCGCCGTCAACCTACTCCATGTTTAACAGAAAAATTAAATATGAAAGAAAAATTATTACTGCCTCCTCAATGTTAATTTATTTTAATTAGGATGAGTTTATCATCCCACTCCTTTCAAATGTACCGATCACAACCAGAACATTCGGTCTCTACTCAGGAATGTCAATACAGGGATTTGACCAATTTTAATCGGTAAAACAATAATTATTTACTTCTGCGTTATGTATTATTCTCACATATCAGTTTCTTCCTGTGATTACTTGGTGCTCTCCGACGAAGAAACTGTATGATTTGAAAGCTTTTAATATGTTTTAGGGCAACGGAAAACTATAAATAGTCGTTAACAAATATGACAAAAGGAAATTCCACATTATAAACAGTAATTCAATTCGGTAGACGAACAAACCTGATCCTGTAATTTCTAGTGTATGAATCGCCTGCTGTGAATCGAGGGAAGCGAATCATCAATTTTTACGTGATTGAGATGCTGTCCACATTAAATTCTGCATTGCAGCGTTCATCTTCTATGCTTGCAATTGCTTTTTTTTATTCAGATGCTTACTGCCAATAAATGTTCTCGTCCTTGGATGAAAACTAACTCGTGCACCAGAGGAACCTTTGCTTTAATGATTGATGTAAGTATGTCCATGAATACCAGAAAATATAACTTCTAACCTTTTTACTATGTTCATCCAGTCAGTTGTCGGATTTAGAAGAGCTCCCCGAGAAACAATAGATACCCAGGAATCAGAACTTGTTCCAGAAGTTGATCACATTTCATTTCGTGATCCCAACTATTTAACAATAGCTTCTAGCGAAGTCAGGTGAATCGCCCTCTGCATCAACATGTTTTCGTGGATTATTCTTAGCAATTCTCCCTCCTCCTCCATAGGTATACAGTGACACAACTACTTTCACACTGAGCTTTCGCTCGGTTTTCTTATGTCACGTTAATAAAATGTTCACTGGTAGTGAATTTCATGAACTCGTCATCGTGTGTACGGATCCCGCCATCAACTGCTAATGCGCTGCTTGGAAACGGTATGTCGTTTGCATTTCCTGTTAAAACAAGAAGCTGGATTCTGTACTTGGTCTCCACTGCTCTAGGATCATTACAGAAAGATTCAAGACCTACAATTCTTGAAAAATAATTTTCCAGTCAGTCTTGATTTAGTCGGTATGGAAGGATATATCTTCCATCCTCTTTTATTATTTTTCAAACAGTTCTAGAAGTGATGCCATGGAAACGACAAACCCCTTTTGAATCGGCAGTAACCCCTTTCTGTTTCCAAAGTTCTCAACATTGTAAACTTTTCTAAATCTTATAGTGTTTTCTTGGCTTGGAATGTTGAGGACGAATCCACTGCGTAGAGCTATGGCATGGTCAAAACGTCATACACGTGATTGACTAATTTAAGGAAAATACTTCCACGTTTCTTTCCTATAACAAACAGTAGAACTTTATCCATGTGGCGTCAGAATAAACGAGCAGCCATCCTAACATTTTGTCAAGCTGCGCCTATGACTCTGACATGAGCTTTTGATAAGAGATGTTTTGTATTCAGATCACGTGCCATATGGCACGTCTTGAAAAACATACAACAAAAACGACATCAGGTTCCTTGGGAGGACAGGACACAAACTCATACACAGCCACAGATAACTGATATAGATGCAGACACAGAAAATGACACAAACACAATAACAACATTAGATACAGACTGATAACACAAGGAGTATAATGTAGATAATATAACAAAAGCAAACATATCACGAGGCTGGTTCATGCATATAAACTGCAAATATGATAGCTAAATAATGTAAAGGAAAATGACTAATATAAGCAACGAGACAACTATTACACGTGAAGAATACGCCATACGTTTAGGCAAGGCGCGAAGTTTGAGTTCCGAAGCGATCCAACAATGACGACTTCCAACTTCTATTCACCAATATTAATAAGAGGAAGGGACAGAATTAATGGCGGCAGCACAGTATAAGCTATTTTCATAAAGAATATAAACTGGATAAATGCCTAATGTTGTTAACAATCGAGCGCATATGACGTTTTGTAGCGACAGCTGAGATCGGTTATGAAATTTACATTCGTTAGTTTAGTATCATCTAAATGTCGTAAAAAGTGGTTGTTTTATAAATAGTTTTTTTGCGGAGCATAATTCACTTCCTGTGGAACACTAGCTACCCACGGACCGCAGATTGAGAAACGCTAATCTAGGCAAACTGTGAAATTTAAAGCTCGATAGCTAGACGGGGATTTGAACTGCGCAGCTCCTGAACGCGGATCCAGTTGCGATGCGTTATTGAGTGAAATAGCCTTGTCTTTTGGATCCATATCATTTCCTAGTTGGAAAGGTTCAAACTGACGAAAGAAAGCCTTATTTTATTTAGTTATTATCTTCGTTCTCTATGAGGTCAGATTAAATTATCAACAGCCTTCTTTTTGCTCTGTAATCTACAGTGGCTTTGCTTTGCAATGTTCACGACTCTTAACGTGGTTTTTCATGTTTTTAGTCTGTTAGAAAGAAGTTTAGTGTTGTTCATTCTCGTCCGGCACATAAACAAGAAAAAAATGCAACCATCTGTTTCGTACGCATTTTTCGTGCAAAAGATGTTTTAATTTTAATTTTAGTTATTTGACGTGTACATTTCTCGCTGTTCAAAGAGGTTATGTTATTTCACTGGTTGTCGTCACGAGTTCAATAATTGATTTCTCATAGATTAACTTAAGTAACTTAATTCCAAGTGAAAGACACAGAGCGACGGATAAAACAAAAAGAAGAGAGAGAGAGAGATTTAAAAATAGAAAATCTAGGGAAAAAAGATATCTTTTATTAATGAGTATCGTTATTCATTATGTATTACGACTAACGCTAAAACTGTGACGGTAGTAGTAGGCTATTATTACACATTGTAAATACAGAATTACATTAGAGACGGAATGTTGGTATCTTGCTTCTGTTAAGTTGAGGGATAATGTTTTGGGCGTATTCTGTCTTTTTTTTTTTTTTTTTTTTTTTTTTTTTAGAATGTGAGTGCGAATTGGGATGATTCTGTAATTGCACGATAAAAACAAATGAATGCCGTAAATAATGAAAGACCGTTGCTTGGTTACCATCCCCCCAAGCTGGTTTTGAAGTAATGGTTCACTTCTTCTGAATCAACTGCCAGTGGATTAGAATAAAACTACAATCACGATGTAACGGTAAAGTTTCGTTTACGAAACTCCGTACAAAGGTTCGACATATTTAGTGCTGTGATCATGACGTTTGCCGTCGTTGAATATGAAATAAGACTCTTGATACTGCGAGCCATACGAGTGAAGGTACCGTGAACTAGATCTTCTACCTTTAGATACCTAAAATATTTTTAGTTAGTAAAGAAATAGAATCGATTTTTAGCTTACGTAATCGAATATAGCATTGAAAATATAGCATGAAATTATATAAGATTTGGGTAGATATTTTTCTTCTTTTTCTTGTCTTCCATTTTGCCAGACAGAAGAGAACTACAGTTTAATTTCAGTGTACTTCCGCGAAGGTGTGCAGTATTTTTCAAGTATTGTCTGATTTTTTGCAGACGCGTGGGGGTTGTGATTTATTTATGTTGCTTGTGGTTGTTGCACCTCGGCCTATTGAATAACAGAGTGTAGCTTAAAACGTCAGCGATGACTGTACTGACAATGGCATACTTTTCACAATAGAGGTAAAGAAAAGAAGAGAGATGGCGCTATAGACTTACACTGTACGTTGTTTTGAAGCCAGAGTGGGCGGGGCTTGCCGCATCTTAAATATCCAAAAACATTAGCGGACTACTGTGCACGATTGCTTCATATTCATTTTTCTGTCGTGTGCACGCAACAACTGTTTTAAATACTGAAGATTACGATGCTTGCATGACTTTTCTGTTTTTCTATTCTTAAATGGGTATTTGCTCTAAAAATACGACACATTTGGCCTCGTTAATGTAATTTATTTTTTGTTGACATAATTCGAATAACCAAGACGAGAAGGATGTGAAGTGGAAAAAGAAGCTGCAACTCCGAAACTAATGCTTGTTTGCTTACTGGACGTGCTTCTTGTTCGTTACATTTTCAGCTTTCCGCTCGTATGCACAACGCTGTTAATGCTCTCGTTTCGAAAAACTTGCATAAATCTTCGGTGCTAGCCTATAAACGTTTGCAATGAAGAAAGGTTTAAGACGTGCTCTTTACCTTGTGCTTGTCAACAAAGTGAAACACTTCTGAAATCTCAAAGGAACAAAACTGCGTAGAAGTGTACTTCCTGGCAGAATAGCGTTCTTGTTTTATTAGATTGTCAGTACATTAGCTTCACTATAGTTTACACATCTTCTCATTTTGAAATCTTACATGTGCGTCGTGCAGTGTGTGGTCTCATACGCTTAAGGCCAGATAACATGGATATTTTGCTTTAACGTGAATGTAAGTAGTTTTTTTTTAGTAATGATACCCTAACCCTACCTTTCCAACAGCAGCCTGTTTGCTCCTTTTTCCGGAGTGTTTATCGCTTGTAACTCTGTCTGTTTTTCAAGAATGAGCAGTCATAGCACAATTAGAATGTACGTTTACTTTGATCATCTGCTTGATTTTACTTTTGAATTTCATTTTGAGGTTTTCAAGTATATAAGCCTGAACCATGCTTTGTGAAATACTAATAGTTAGTTAGTTTCATGTTTCATATTCCATGTATCATTTGCATGATAAACAGCAATGAAGTGAAATGAGTCATAAATTGACATCTTTTTTAGTAAATGTGTCTCCGTGCTAGGCATTTATTAGTTTTATTTTCGTTTCTCAGTTACAGACAGATAGATGTTAGTAATTCCTACCCATCACCATTTACTCATTACAGTAATAGATAATCTTCTGGGGAAGTTTCAAATTTTACTTTGCAGTCTGTAAGGCATTTTTTATCAATAGCTAAGTGATCGAAACATTCGGTTGCGGCACTGTGAACCCCTCTTTGTGCTACAGATAACCTTCAGGTGGCGTAATGAATGTCATTTTTTTTTTCGTTCTGGTGTTCCTGTTGAAGTGCAGTGGATCATTTACAACCACCATCATGAGGAAATAACTGTAGTGTGAAACTGACAGATAGGTATTCACACACCTAGCAGCAGGCAGGCACGACGAAGAGGGTGTTCACGTAAGTTTTCAGACAAAGCCTTCTTCAGAATGGAAGCAAAGCACACATAAACGTTCATACCCACAGAACTCTCAAAAAGCGTTCTCGCTTCCCGCGCCCGGGTTCGATTCCCAGCGGGGTCAGGGATTTTCTCTGCCTCGTGATGACTGGGTGTTGTGTGATGTCCTTGGGTTGGTTAGGTTTAAGTAGTTCTAAGTTCTAGGGGACTGATGACCTCAGATGTTAAGTCCCATAGTGCTTAGAGCCATTTGAATTTTTGTTAGCAGCATCTGAAATTCCAAACAAGGTCTTCTTTCACGAACTGTGTAAATATATGATTACCCTCTGCTGATTGCACGAGATAAAATTCGTCGGAAAGTATTTCCCACACCTTTAGGAAATCTCCGGACACATGAATTAGTCAGGGTAAAACATTCTGATTGCGAGCATATTTGGTGTCATTCGAGCCTTCGATGTCCAAGCTTTGTACCACAGTACTTCATTTAAGTCTTGTATTTTGAATGCTGCGAAATGTTTTCCGTCGCTCGTCAGATACTCACTGCAATATCAGAAAACAGCAGGATCCGAAATGATTAGGCACATCTTGTTTGACATGGAAGTGCAACGATACATCTAAACTGAACTGCTGATTCCTTAAATAAAGCTTTCATGAAACAGAGATAATCGCATATTCTGAAAAATGTACAGTCAGCTACTGTTCAGGTGTACATCTAAATCAACATTCACTTCACCCTTGCCATGAGTATATTTACATCACTTACCCAACGATTTTCAGTAGACCCACTGATTAAGCATTAGAATTTTCGATACGTTTTAATTATTCAACTGCTGTATAAGTAGACGAGAGCCTGCAAATAAAGTTGTTACAGTATGATTAATTATGGAATGATAGAACCTGAGATTGAGGTTGGATGTTTGAAACTAACCGCTAGCCAGGTATCTACGTTAGATATTACTGGCTGCAGGTCACGACACAGAGCTACTATTTGATCAACAAACATAGCGCTGGAGTCCAGTATTGTTGCGTGTTTGCACTCAGCATGTCCATTATTATTGCAGTGACCCGTTAGTAGCGGAATTGTTTCAGTTTGTTGTCACAGTTATCCAAGGCAGGCTGACTGATTCAAACCCACAGTTTGTGACCTAATTTCACAATTATTATTATTATTATTTATCTTCATACTGACCAACTCGGTTCACGTAACAATTTTCGTTCCTCTTTTTTCTTTGTTGCTTCTTATTCTTCCACTACTCCTTCAGCTCCTTTCCATGTTGACTTTTCTTCCGTATGCTGTTCCCAATTTCTTATTTATTCTGCCTTTAAAGCTTTCTAACTGTAATAATTTGTTCTTAAAAAGTTTCTATTACTTCCAGTTGTTTGATGTTGTTCCTTTCTCGGTATTTTCTCATATCGGTAATTCACACTACTGCCAATTTCTTTTTCCTAAAATACAGGAATATTTGTTCTGTTAGCCTGATCTAATTCATTCGGTAGTGCTGTCCAAAAAAGACTCTTCTTCTTTTTGCGATTACTTCTGATGTTTTCTGTATTTTCTCGTAGATGTCCTCGCTACTTCACAGTTTCTAAATAAATATAGTTCGTATTAGACCTGGCGTTTTTCTCATATCCGTCTTTAAAGTACCTTTGTTCTGTTCAGCTTAAAAAGTACATCTTTAACCATCCAGATGAAAATAAACATTCTTGTCTTACCACTGTGGTATAGTGATGTAGTTTTGTTTAGAAAAACATGGATTTGTTGTTGTAAATGATTTTTATCAAATCACATGATCTTGCTATTTTGTTAACTCTCACACCTACTCAAATTTTCCTGATAAATTGTGCTATACAGTTTCTCCCAGATATTTGAATATACTAACTCACTTTATTTCAGCTTTTTATATATGTGTGTATATTTTTTATGTTTACATTACTTTCCGTCTAAAATTTTTATGGGCCCTTCCCCCAGTCACCACACTCCCCTCCACTACCAGATTAACTATTCCCTGACACTTGCCGGCTGCTGCGGGCTCTAGGTGCTTCAGTCCGGAACCGCGCTGCTGCTACGGTCACAGGTTCGAACCCTGCCTTGGGCATGGATGTGTGTGATGTCCTTAGGTTAGTTACGTTTAAGTAATTATAAGTCTAGGGGATTGATGACCTCAGATGTTAGTCCCATAGGGCTTTGAGCCATTTGAACCATTTGAACCTTGATACTTCAAGACATGCCTCATGTTGTAGCATAAATCTCTTTCCTCTCGTTCTCTAAATTCCAAAATTTTCTTTTTCATCACGCCTATACTGCGTATCGCTTAAGCTTCACTTTCGAATAAGGCAGTTCTCAGGAGAAATATTTTAAAAAAGTACTTCAAAGTGCTTATATTTATTTACAAGATTTAAGTATTTCTATTTTTCAGGAGTACTTTTCGTGCTATTGCCAGTGCGCATTTTATATCCTCTACACTTGGTCACTGTCTGTTACAATATTTGCTACCCAAACAGCGAAACCCAACTACTACACTGCGCAACACAATTAATGGGTCACTTTTTCGAATCCCAGTAAATGTCTCCCACTGCTCAAACGCGCCTACAACCTTCGTATGTTATGGTGCAGAAGCATGGTGCCCTGCGAGGTTACTCTCGGGCACAACGGCGATTCAGACAACAAGGCGTGGACACATGCAGAAAAAAGGCTGGGGCTCAGAAGTTCATGCGCGTTGTAAAGTGGGTTAACGATGCCACATTGGCACCTAATTTCGCCATAGTTCTGCCCAACTCAATCGTGGACGTGTCACAGGATGAGGAAGTCGTCACACCTCCTTTTACCCCCATTTCACACCCTCTATGGCGCCTCTGCAATGGAAGTCAGAACCGAGACGCATTCAGTTTTCGTCGAACGATTCTGAACTTTCGCTAGTAGCTACATCCAGTATATCACAGCAGAACTTCTCATCGTGCTAAACTCCAAAGGGGCAAGTACAAGTTCAATGGGATTGCAGCCCCGCGATGTCCTTAGGAAAGGGTTGAATTATCCGGTGGTATCAGAAGTTGTCACGAACAATGTCCTATTGCTCATCGCATTCCAGTCTGTCATTTCTACCGGCAAATTTGTAGGAATCAACACCCCAATGGATGCAGTGGTTAACTGACCCCCTATATGCCACCCCCGAGGCCTTTTTGTGTTGATTCTGAGGAGTGGGGTGTCTGAAATGTTTTCCTTGGCCTTCTACCTGACTGGGCGTCTCAGTTCTAACCTCCAGCATAGAGGCGTCAAAAGAAGGGGTGGGCTGTGGTTAAGATGGGGTGCGACGGTTTTCCTACACTGTGACTCATCCATGGGGGTGTTGGGCAGAATTTTGGTGAAATTTGGTGCCAGTGCCCACCTTACACCTCACATGAACTTCTGAGCCCTAGTCTATTTTTCGCATGTGTCGACTACTTGTCGTTTACCGAGAGTACGGCTAATGTCGCAGGGTGCCACGTTTTTGCACCATTACAGAAGTAGATTGTAGGCAACTTTCAAAGCCCTACATCGCAGTGAGAGACAATTATGAGGTTTCGAAGAAGTGACCCTTTAATTGTATCCCGCAGTGTGCTTCTAGTGCCTCTTTTCCTTATCTAATTACCTCAGTTTCGCCTGATTTAATTCACTAATGCTAATAAGAACCACCACAGGAGTATTTAAGGTACATTTATTATGTCACAAACAGATTTGTTCAACGGACATCTTCAGACACAATGAAAATTCGTCTATAATCTTCGTAACGAACTCTCGCAGAATTGTGGGGATATCTGCATCTACAAATCTACACGACTACTCGACAATTCACACCAAAGTGCTTAGCAAGTTGCATCGCAGGACGAGAAACTAACCATCTCTGTACACAGCGTGTTAGGTTCCCTGCACTTACTGCTGGCTGTGCTTGTCCCACGACAGAGTGGTTGTGCGCTTTTAATGTTCAACAACGTGCTTTTAATGTTACGTAAGACTGGAGCATAAAACAAACAGGAGCGACTCAAGAACACTGCGTCACACGAACGACTTATTATTTGACGCCACATCTATCCCCCCCCCCCCCCCTCCTCTTTTCCCTCGTACATTTTCACCCGTTTCACATTTCGATACTAATTGCGCGCGCGGTGTACGCAAATTCTGCACTTGTGTGCCGTTGCTAATTGTGGTGCCTCCTGCGGAGAAATCTTACAGTTGTGGCCACTCTGACGCTTCTTCAAGCTTAGCGCCGCAATCGGAGGCTCATGTCGCCTTCACCTAAACCAGACCTGAGCACAAGTTAAAGAAGATGATTAAATTCTGTTGCTCTGCCTTGGCTTACTTATATCGACACTCGTCTTAAAATCTCTTTCCAGAATTATATTGCTAATATTTGTAGACTTTTTTCCTCATTCTTACTTCAGTGCTGTTTATCTTGTACATAAAAATAAACTTTTCTCGCCTTTTACAACTGAATTTGTGGTATTGCTTTTAGCGAAGATGATCCCAATTTTAAGCCGTCTTCGGTGGTTTTCATGTTGCCTACGGTTTACCTGTGCCTGTCAGCTCTCGTGTAATCTCTTCTTGACTTGAACTTCTTTGATAAGCAGTCAGTCAACTATATCTCAAAACCTTGTTGTTTACTGCACTTGACCTTGCGGCTACAGTGGCGCAGTAGCTAGCACACTGGACTCGCATTCGGGAGGATGATGGTTCAATCCTGCGTCCGGCCATCCTGCTTTAGGTTTTCCGTGATTTCCATAAATCGCTTCAGGCTGTGGCGTCGCAACTAGTGCGCGATCGCCCATTTGTCTATTTAAAGCTTTACTTCAGAATGTATGTGGGCTGCAGTGTGAGCCGGTAGAGTATTGTATGATCAGTAACGGACGAGTTGTGTCCTGCAGACTGACGTCACGACCATCTGTTGCAGCTGCGCGTGTGAAAGCAGTGGAGTAGCGCTGGCAGGCCACTTAGTTATACGAAACTAAAAATATTAATAACTAATGAAGGAATAACCTGAGGAACGTCATATTTGATGTACATCCTTCTGTTGCGAAAACAAACAATATGTCAAAGTCTGAGATAAAAAATAGTTGCATTTTGGAAGTTAGTAAAATTCCAAAAAAAAAGTAATTTTCCGATAGTCAAGAATTTAAATAAATACAGTGATGCAATAGTTCACCTTCTGTGACTATGTACGATAATCTGATAACACTTTCAGTGTTCATATATAAATTTGGAAAGTTTTTAGTTTCAGAAAACCTCGGTAACTTTTCTATAATAATAATTTCAAGAATTCTAAGTAAATATGTGTATTGTGTGTTGAATGCGTGCGTGAGAGTATGTGGGACGTTCGGCATTATTAAAAATCATTCATGCAATTCTCTACAGGAACTGGCAAGTGTTCCAAATCTGTAACGTGGGAAGGAATCCACTAGTGGTTCCCCTACTAGTGAATATCGGATGTCCAAGTATGTATGTTTATGTATAAGACAGGCAGAACATTCGCGACTACATAATAAATTTCCAGATGTAGAGCAAAGCTTATAGTTCATTTTCTTTTGTTTATTTAATTAGAGAGTTTTGTGTTACTTAATTTGATGACGTCAATGAGCCTAGAGAAGTGGTTGGTGCTTGCTAGATTTTGGCGCGAGCCGCGCCGTAGAAGTGAGTTCTCATTGGTCGTAAGTGCTGACAGCCAATAAGAAGCGAGACGGTTGGCCGCCTAGCGAGGAGATATAGTTTTGAGTGTGGGAGAGTGAGAGAAGTAGCGAGCTAGCTTTGATTGGAGGCGGTTATGCTGGATGTGACTTTTCGCATTACGTGTAAGATTAAGTCTTGGGATGACTTCCGCGTTATGGTCCAGTGTTAATGGTAGTGACCAGAAACAGTTTATGAAATCTTTAGAGTGTTGTGATAATTCGTTCCGACGAAAATCGCGAGTGAACTTTGAATTATGTAGCGTGGTGATACTGAGTATTTTCTTACTGTGTATTTTATGGCGAGCATAAACTTTTACTAAAGACAACCACTGAATATCGTGCGCCGAAGTAACTGGCCGATCATTGACCGTGTTACAAGTAATTGGTTTCGGAATTTGGGAAGGTAAAAGTTCCGGCTGTTTTAGGTATGGTGATAACTGTGAGCAGAAACTTTAGTAATTTTCGTAAATGTGGGCCGATGAACTTGCTTAACGGCAATAAAGATCTGTTGAAGGTTGAAATTTGAACTTCATGTTTAAAGTACGAGTGACATTCCTTTTCCGAATCATTTCTGTAAAGTACATAGAAAATTTTCAGCAAATTTTACTTATAGCGGCCTCCGGCGTGTAGCTATGAGGTTACAGTTTCCTCAACACTGTTTTTCCGTGATCTCGTAAGTAGCTGCAGTCAGGAGTTTACGTGCGAAGATCTATCGCTGTAAAGAGTTAGGTGAACAAAAATTATAAAAGAAATTGCATTGCACCAGCAACGTATAATCCGTCGCAATTGGTGCATCGCATCGCACGCACGAAAAATCCGTCGCAAGGCAAATGCCGAGATGGTTCCTTTTAAAGGGCACGGCCTACTTCCTTCCTTAATTCGATGAGATCGATGACCTCGCATTGTCTCCTCCCCAAATCAACCCAACCCCCCATGCGGCTACAGCTTTGCTGTTCAATATCTTTCCAAGATGCTATCCATAATGTTCAACCGATCTTCCATATCCTTTACCGTCTCTGATAGAATCAGTGTTATCAGCAAGTGTCAAAGTGTTTATTTCGTCTCCTTAAACTTCAAGTGGCCCTCCAAATTTCTGATCGATTTTCTTTACTGGTTGTTATTACTACAATTTTTACTCGATTTCGATCTCGAATGGGACACGTGACTAATTTTCAGTTACCTTGTGGATTTTTCAGTAATTTTTAATTCGATTATTTCTGAACTTCTTATCGCTTTGCTCCAGTTTTCTTCTTTAGTTTTCCTAGCTATGGGGTTCTAAAACCTTATTTCGAAAAGCGTCTCCGTTCAGTGTTTCATATCCTTCAATCCACGTATCTTCCAGTCTCTTTCTGATTTCTTGGTGTCACTTGCACCAGGCAAATTTTTTCCGGTTGATTTTTTGAGAAATTTATTTTGCATATCCTGGTTTCTTTCATCCAAACGTGATGGCCGTAAGACATCGTTCTACGTTTTCACATCGTTACATTCAGTTGCTCAAATTTCGTTGAGTTTTCGTGGCACCCAATTTTCTTCGCAGAGTTATTTTCGCTCTCCTTTCCTTGTTTTTTATTTCTCCTGTTTTAGTCGAATCCAAATACTCTGCTGCGTATAAACGTTCTGGTTTCATTACCGTAACATGATGCTGTAGCTCAGCTTGAGAGGAGGTAGATCCCTTACTACATACAGCTTTAAACAACTGAAATGCAATTTCCAACCCCTTTGTCCTGCGTTCATTAGCCTCCCAGTGATTGGAGCACTGTATACATCACCAGGATATTTAAATTTATTGGCTCTTTTAATTTTTCAGCAGTCTGTTCGAGCACCTCTTGTATCTGTCATTTTCTCTGTTTTTGCATTAGCTATTGAAGATATGTTTTCTCTGCAATTATTTTCAATATATTGATTTCTCTTGTTCAAATTGCTGTATCTTCGAACAGTACTGCAATGTCGTCGGCAAAATCTGAACACTGAAATCTAAGATTTCCACTTATGTCCGTCTGTCAACTTGAATTTTTACGCATGTGCAGAATAGTCGCAGGGCGCTATATAGGGCGAAACGGAGCAGGTCTTCGTCAATCTTCGATGGCTCACCTAAAAACAACTGCCAGTGCCTAATCCAAATATCGGGCAATGAATTAATGTTCGACCGGCTGCAAGCGCGAAATTGAGTTGGACATTCAATTCGCCGGGAAAATTTTAAAATTCGCAATGTTGCATTACTTACTCAACGCCTCTCGTATATCACAGAAAAGCGGAGAGTCCCAAACCAGCTTATAACCTCAATATATAACTTCGAAAATGAAAAGAAAAATAATATAAAGAAAAATGTGTGGATATTGCAGCCCACTGCAGATGCCTTGCAAATAATAGAGGCGAGAAGCGTATGGTACGAAAAATTATTTTTGAGTTTTAATTACATAGACCTAAGAATTATCAACATAATAAACGACTGTAACGTATTCGATTTTGTCTAACACCAGAACTCCGGATGCCTATCTTCAGGTTCCGCAAATCATTGCGCTTATGTAAGAACTAATACAAATAGTTAGGCTTCTAATCTAAACTTAATGTTCTTTGTTCGAAATCAATTTGTTGCAAATCAGGGTGCAAAGTAACTGGGTGTGTTCATTGCCTAAAGAGATTGCGTATTGACCCTCATTCTACCACTCCCAATACTCTTTCTCCCGGTCCGAAATGTGACGTTCCAGGAGCTTGCGCTAGGCAGCCTGGCCGAATCAGCCCTACCCGAGGTATACAGCCTGCAAGGCCCCTAGAGTTTAGCGAGGCATGTGCTCAGTGATAAAAGCCAGGATAGCTATGCTCGCTGCAGTCTAGATTCAGACCTGAGTGTTGATGTGCCTCAGAGCCCGAGTTAGTCACGCGACACCTAGTACTTCATGTCAGTATCAACGCTTATCAGTCAATTGGTCTTTCTGACGTCTATAACAAAATTTGCGAAGGGTTGCAGACTGTGAGTTACTGCACTGTCCGCTGTGCGGGTTGATAAGCAGCCCATTCGTATGTCTTCTTCCTCTTCTTCTTCTTCTTCTTCTTATTATTATTCTTTCCTTTCTCAGGCGTTATGTCTGGTTAAAAATGGAAAGTGACGCGGACGTTGATCAAGCGTGACTTCCTTTTAACTGTACAGTATATGTTATACTGCATTTAGAAACTTTCGGGTAATTGAACATGTATCAATAATTACAGATTTCTGTAGTTGTATATATACGTTTGGATGTAGCTGTACTGCGTTGATGTACTGGTGAATATTGTGTGGTATGACTCCTGTAGTTGATAGTATAATTGGTATAATGTCAACTTTATCCTGATGCCACATGTCCTTGACTTCCTCAGCCAGTTGGATGTATTTTTCAATTTTTTCTCCTGTTTACTTCTGTATATTTGTTGTATTGGGTATGGATATTTCGATTAGTTGTGTTGATTTCTTCATTTTATTGGTGAGTGTGATGTCAGGTTTGTTATGTGGTGTTGTTTTATCTGTTATAATGGTTCTGTTCCAGTACAATTTGTATTCATCATTCTCCAGTACATTTTGTGGTGCATACTTGTATGTGGGAACGTGTTGTTTTATTAGTTTATGTTGTATGGCAGATTGTTGATGTATTATTTTTGCTACATTGTCATGTCTTGTGGGGTATTCTGTATTTGCTAGTATTGTACATCCGCTTGTGATGTGATCTACTGTTTCTATTTGTTGTTTGCAAAGTCTGCATTTATCTGTTTGTATTAGCTTGCTCGCCAAGTTTCGAGAGGGTGCGTTTCTGGATGAGGTATCGAATATATTGCTTCCCCCTACTTATACCTCCCGAGGAGATCACGAATGTAAAATTAGAGAGATTAGAGCGCGCACGGAGGCTTTCAGACAGTCGTTCTTCCCGCAAACCATACGCGACTGGAACAGGAAAGGGAGGTAATGACAGTGGCACGTAAAGTGCCCTCCGCCACACACCGTTGGGTGGCTTGCGGAGTATAAATGTAAATGTAGATGTAGATGTAGATGTGGTATTGGGATCTTTAATAATATGCTTGCTGTAATATCTGGTGTTTATTGTTTGATCCTGTATTGCAATCATGAATCCTTCCGTCTCACTCTATATATTGCCTTTTCTTAGCCATGTGTTGGATGCGTCTTGATCGATGTGTGGCTGTGTTAGATGATACGGGTGCTTGCCATGTAGTGTTTTCTTTTTCCAATTTACTTTCTTCGTATCTGTTGATGTTATGTGATAAAGGGTTGTAGAGGTGGTTATGAGATTGGAGTGGTGTAGCCGATGTATTTATATGAGTGATTGCTTTGTGTATTTTGCTAGTTTCTGCTCGTTCTATAAAGAATTTTCTTAAATTGTCTACATGTCCATAATGTAGGTTTTTTATGTCGATAAATCCCCTTCCTCCTTCCTTTCTGCTTAATGTGAATCTTTCTGTTGCTGAATGTATGTGATGTATTCTATATTTGTGGCATTGTGATCGTGTAAGTGTATTGAGTGCTTCTAGGTCTGTGTTACTCCATTTCACTATTCCAAATGAGTAGGTCAATATTGGTATAGCATAAGTATTTATAGCTTTTGTCTTGTTTGTTGCAGTCAATTCTGTTTTCAGTATTTTTGTTAGTCTTTGTCTATATTTTTCTTTTAGTTCTTCTTTAATATTTGTATTATCTATTCCTATTTTTTGTCTGTATCCTAGATATTTATAGGCATCTGTTTTTTCCATCGCTTCTATGCAGTCGCTGTGGTTATCCAATATGTAATCTTCTTGTTTAGTGTGTTTTCCCTTTTTCTTACATTTGTCTGTTCCAAAAGCCATATTTATATTATTGCTGAATACTTCTGTTATCTTTAGAAATTGGTTGATTTGCTGATTTGTTGCTGCCAATAGTTTTAGATCATCCATGTATAGCAAATGTGTGATATTGTGTGGGTATGTTCCAGTAATATTGTATCCATAATTTGTATTATTTAGCATGTTGGATAGTGGGTTCAGAGCAAGACAGAACCAGAAAGGACTTAATGAGTCTCCTTGGTATATTCCACGCTTAATCTGTATTGGCTGTGATGTGATATTATTTGAATTTGTTTGGATATTAAGTGTGGTTTTCCAATTTTTCATTACTATGTTTAGGAACTGTATCAATTTAGGATCTACTTTGTATATTTCCAATATCTGTAGTAACCATGAGTGGGGTACACTATCAAAAGCTTTTTGGTAATCAATGTATGCGTATTATTATTATTATTATTATTATTATTATTATTATTACAAACTAGCACAGACAAATAGAGCATTCATCGCCAAAAGCTGTCTTCTAATATCAAACATAGGGCTGAAATTGAGAAAGAAATTTCTGATATTGCACTTCTTCAGCAGTGTATTGTAGGTAATCCAACTACGATCTGTGAAGAAACCAGAAAAGAAGCGATTCGAAACGTCTGACATAGGATGTTAGGAAAGTATGCTGAAAATAAAGTGGACTTACCAGATAAGAAATGAGATGGCACTCCGTAAAATCAACGAAAAGGGAAATGTATGCAAAACAGCAAATAGAAGAAAGGATACAATGATTTGTTTGTTTAGACTTAATGGAATAACTTCCATGCTACTAGAAGGATCAGAAAGGTGCAAAAATTGCGGACAAAGTCAGAATTAGGTACACGTACAACAGATAACTGAGAAGTTTCCATGCATGTGCTACGTTCGGTGAACCTTATCGTACGGCTAGCACTGCCGCTCCCCCATAATACCGCGAAATAATCACGATCGCCAAACGACCGAAAAGGCGTTCGATTCCGAGCATCATTATTAGACTGTGGCCGAAGTCACGAACCGTTAAACTTTACCGTCGCATGGCGAGGCGTACGTATAGACAATAGGCGGTGGCGGGCGAGACGGCGCCTAGCGGAGCTTCCGGAATGGACTGAAGCGGTGATCTCAGCGTTTTATTAGCTGGTCGGCACCTCACGCTAGTGTGTTTACGGCTGAAAAAAGTAGTACTGGTGTGCGCTCTAGCAACCCAGTTGAAAGGAATTTATGGAAGGGCTGGGTCCCAGTTTATGACATCATTCATTATTTGCCAAGTGATTCACATTTATTAAGCATTTTTTTTAAAAAAGGCAATAATACTAAAACCAAGTGAAATAATTTTGTAGAAATAGCAAAATGATACCGGCCTAACACAATGGTTTTGAATTACAGACCCGAGATTTAACACGGTCCCTTAAGCGACCTGAGAAATTGAAAGCAAAATTTCTCAAGATCAAATGTAACAACGACTTGCACAAATTTAGTAACAGGTAAAATGTTTAAACATCCGAAGCTAACAGAATAGTTCTAAATAACAGACCAAAATTTTTGAATGCCAAATGTAACAGCGAATAGCACAATTTGGTAATAGGTAAAATGTTTAAGCAGATTTAAACGTCGACGCTAACAGAATGATTTTAAATTAGAGACCAAAATTTAACACTGAGCTTTAAGAGAGCTGACAAATTTAAGCTAATGGCCCGGTTGACTATGGAAAACTTGGTAAAGAGAACTAAGCAGCAGTCACCGTACCGCAGAGCCGCTTCACACGAGGTAATTGCAGTGGCGAATCCCAGTTGCTGACCGATAATATCGCGTCTTGTCAGGCCGGGTCAGTTGCACGCACAGACTGCGGGAAGAGTAGCTAACCCATCAGTCAACAGCAGGGTGTTCATAAAACAAGCGTCATAAGACAAGAAGATGCCTGGACACACCAACAGGTCAATTAGCACAGTAATACACTTTCAGCAAGTAACTACCTGAATAAGTAATACAGAATAAGTAGAATAACAGGCGGAAAACTGCCGTTACCACACTAAATTTTCAAGAATGGGACAATATAAACACTGTCAAGAACCAAGAATAGGAACGTTCTCATAAATAAGCTACAAATATTGTTTAAATAGATTTCAAATAATTATACAACGTCCGCAGCTCGTGGTCTTGCGGGTAGCGTTCTCACCTCCCGCGCACAGGGTCCCGGGTTCGATTCCCGACGGGGTCAGGGACTTTTCCTGCCTCGAAATGACTGGGTGTTGTTGTTGTCGTCTTTGTCATCATCACTCATCCCAATTACGGTCGGAGGAAAGCAATGGCAAACCACCTCCACTAGGACCTTGCCTAGTACAGCGGTGCGGGTCTCCCGCATCGCCCCCAAGCTCGTCGGAGTATGGGACCTCATCATCATCAATTACACAACGGTCAGATACCGGTACAAGACGGCTCGTAGGCCTAATCAGGCTCTAAGAATCAGGTAAGGAATCTCACCTTACAACGCCCAACGATGCCAACACAGAAAATCTCACAGCTCTCATGCAGAGCACCCGGTAATCTAATAGATCTGACCAGATCAGAATCTGAAACATAATTAAAAGAGCGCAGTGATCATAAAGATTCATTACAGCACCAGTTGCACCTGTGAACTCTTGTCACATTCCCACTAGTTGCACAGACAGTGACGGATAATGATGTTAAGCATCATTTGGCCAAGATTAGCACTATTACAAACAAACAATAATAAAGCTATCACCACAAATGTCACACCCGGAGATCAAATCTAAGTTACTTCTCAAGAAAGCAACACAGGACGCTCATCGAACATAAAGCTGGGCAGGCTCAAACTGTTTTTATAACCGATACGGAACACACTAAACTTCCCGGAAGCACAAATTCACAACACGTAGGGCAGGGCAATAACAGCAGAGCTCGCTAACTCCACCAAACTAGATCTCACAAGACGGCTCGAAAACAGGGAGGATTTGCTCTTTCAGCGCACCGAAAAAAGCCAGGCATAAAGTCGTCCCCGCTGTAACGATTCCCGCAGAGCAAATCAGTCAAGACACGGACCACTGGCGCTTGACGACATACGTTTCCTTCGACCGACGTCCTCCTTGTCCCCGGTGACTGTCCGTTCCACACTCGTCCGCCTCGCACAACATTTCAAGGCGCCCGGCGACCAGATGGAAAACGAACCAAAGATTCGATCTACAGACGCGGCTCACGCTGCCAACCTGCTCGAGGTCAAGCGGCTAGCTGTCGCCTGCTGGGCCATAGACTCGGCCGCTTCCTTTTTGCCCCAGACGTTTCCTAACCATGCGCAGCCTCGGTCTTTGGAACGGCGGGATGTTCTGTGTTAGTGCGTTCCCCAAGACGAAGAAGACGCTCCGTTTGAATTTGAATCTCCTTAAGGGCCGCCGCTATATTGTACCGTTCATTAATTACTTTCAGAATGACGGCAGACGAGATCTGTTTACAGATTTCAGTTCCTCTGTAAGTAGGGAATTATTATTAGAAGGTTTTTTTCGTTTCTGTAAATCTTGAACTGCTTTAATTCGCAATGAATCTTTAGAAACTTCGAAATAAAAATGATATGCTAACTATGGAGAGAGCAGCAGTTTGTTCCTCGTTAAAAGGTCAAGAATTCGTCATCTGATTTCATATTTATTAATTACTTTTCAACTCATCCTTGTTTCCGGTCTCGTGCGGTGACCCACGCGCTCATCACTGCATGTGGCATTCTTGGGAGGGTTCCTAACACCATGTGTTACAACTGTACACAGTGCAGGCGCTGTTGCCAACGTTTCACCTCAAGGATGTAACGATTAGTTTCTCCTTAAGTACGCTAATGTTCAAACTGTCAACTTTAAAACAGCCGGCCGGAGTGGCCGAGCGGTTCTAGGCGCTACAGTCTGGAACCGCGTGACCGCTACGGTCGCAGGTTCGAATCCTGCCTCGGGCATGGATGTGTGTGATGTCCTTAGGTTAGTTAGGTTTAAGTAGTTCTAAGTTCTAGGGGACTGATGACCACAGCAGTTAAGTCCCATAGTGCTCAGAGCCATTTGAACCGTTTTTGAACCAACTTTAAAAAATGTTGTGTAGTCAGAAGTCATTTTAAAATTGTCACACTCACTAAATAGGGGGCATATGACGTTCGTTTCATCTCCTTTAAGGTTTTCTGTTCTGTTTCAGGGAGCTGGTGTTCCCCGTCTACGGTGAAGTGGTGGCCGCCATCTGAACACCGAAAGCGTGAGTGTTAATTTGGTTTTTTCGCATCAACTACTAATGGCCATGTTTTGTTAGCTATGACTGATTTTCACACCTCCAGATTTGGGAATAACAAAGTTGAAACAATAACGCATCACTACTAAGATTCCCCAGTCAGTATTTAGAATATACACGGTGTTCGGAAATCCACGTTACAAACTTATAGGATGTGTAGAGGGGAGTGAGTACATAAGATCTTAAATAGCAATCCATATCAGGAAACGCACCGTTTCCGTTCTACGAGCTTTAAAATTCAGATGTGTAAATCGTCCACGTTTGCTGAGGGAAAGAGAAAAGTCTCAGAGTTGCTTGCCCTGATATGCAGTTGGGCAGACAGGATGACGTGTACTACGTCAGACGGTCACCTGATGCCACCTAACGTCTACCTTGCTGCGACACCTGTAGAGAGAGAGGAAGGCCTACTGACACGATTTCTGTTGTCCGATCCACTAGAAATTGAAGACACACCAGGTAGGATGGAATGTGTGTACCAGAACGTGCTTCCTAGGTACAATGTCTGTAACTACGTCGGTGGTTGCCACATCGAGTCGCTCTTGCAATACATCACAACTGTTCTGTACCCAGAGTATGCTGGGTCCTTTTTTGTTTTGGAATAATGTAAACACGTAATGTTTAAGTGTTGGTACAAACAAATGTGCTTATGTGATAAATGGATGTTACGTCATGTTTGCTTTCGAAGTGTTCGCTAATAATTTACCACGTCTCGCCTAATTCAATTCCTCCAGCGGAAATGGGTGAGTTAAACATCTGAACTGAAACCGTTGTAGAACAAAAATGGTACATTTGCAGACATAGGTTCCTATTCAAAAAATTATTTACTTATTTCCTTCTACAAATCCTAAAAGTTTGTTAACTGGTCTTTCCGAACACCCTGCCTCGATACTGTCAGTGTTCACGATCATGTACATACTGCATCATAGAGTGTCCTACAGTTCCATGCTCCTTTTGTGGTTATAGGAATTCACGTAATTTTGTAACAGGAACTTCTGGAATTTTGGCTTAATATATTTCAAAGGGACCGCTAAACACCTGTAGAAATTAGCGTATGTTTGAGAAAATACAATGAAGCTTACAGAAAGCGCCAGTATTCAACTATATTAATTAAAAGTTACCGCTAAAATGTCGTCAGCCTCATTTGAAGTACCCAAAACACGAATCGAACGTTTTCAGCTGTTTAGTACTGGGTGTAATGAGAGTATTATTAAAATAGCTCAATAGCTGCGAAATATAGTGCAACTCAGTCGCTGAATTATTGGGAACTGTATAATTGAAAATCTTGAAAATCTCACTACATAACCATAAATCAAATAGGTGGCTGCGATTTGTATAAAACTCAAAATTCAGAGTACGTGTTAAGTTTATTCAACTACTGAAGAAATGGTGATAAAACGTTCGATATTCCACTCAATATTCTGTTCCTGTCAGGTATATGCTTGTGACTAAAAGAACACTTTGCATTCTACCCCATATCCGCTCTCTGGTTGTGTCTGCTTTTCGAAACATCTGATAGTAACAACAAACATTAAATGCAACGAATAAGGGAGCGATCAGCTATACACAGAAGAATGTAAAACAATGCCGACATTAGGAACGACTACAGGAAAACAGTTTTGACTGAAATGGATATAACACAAAGAGAAAATAACAATAAGACGTCGTGACTCACCTACAAGGAACTTGTTCACAGAAATTCGGCATGCCCATTGTTGAGTAATGTTTCCCCGGAAAGAATCCTTAAGCATATAGACAGAAAACAACAGCTCCATTCGTCCGTCACGGGATGATACAGTCAGAAGCAAAAAGAACTAGATAGATACAAGGGCTGCATTTCTAACCTCTGATAACGCCGGAACTTAGAACAGATGTAAGTATCAGAAGGAAGTGTGTCGTGCAACAAGTGCAGGTTAACTTCGCTCTCACGGATCGCCTCATATAGGTTTTACCAATTATTTAAAGTCAGTTTACATGTTTTAATGACTTTCCATTAAACATCAATCGAACATTAACATTAATCCTGAGGCAAGCTGGCACACAAAAAGACCCAGTATCTTGGATAGTGGCGTTGCAACGGAGATGACGTCCGAGCTGGTGTCACACATGTGCTTTCTAGGGCAGATCTGGGCTACAGTGGTACCTCAACATCACGCAGACAGTTCACGTGCCACGTTTTTTCCTGTTGAAAATGGCTACAAAATAGTGTCACGTGATAAATAACGCAAGAGATGGGTAGGATGACCATGACGAACCTTTGTGCCACCAGACTTCCCCAGATCACTAGCAGCTGTAAACTGTAGTCCTACGCGATGGCGCCCTACACCATGACGCGGGAACTAACAACTCTGGGCCTCTCCAAAGCATTGCAAGAATATGAACCTCACCACCGGTCCCCGCCGTACTCGCCAACGATTGTCGTCCGGGTAGAGCAGAACCGCGATTCATCACTGAACACACTAACGCCATTCACCGGCAGCGCATACTTCCCAGTCACGGCACGATTCCAAACTCAGCCGTCTGCGTTGTGGTGTTAGCGGTGGCCTGCCTGGTCCGGCTGCTGTTAATCTTGGACCAACGGTGCAGGACGACACAGAATTTTGCAGAGAGTCTATTACTTGTTCTCGGAAAGCAGGCGCTGATATGAACGGCTTACAATGTGCTGGGCGCACAGTACAGCGATCTTCCCTTGTGGTGGCCAGACGTCGTCGACCAGAGCCTCTACGCTGAGTGTGCCTCTCCACACATTCTCATGTACTCAAAAATCGTGCCACTGTCACATCTGAATGCAACAGAAATCTTGAGAGCGCACGAGCCGAACACCTGACCAAATGGAATCAGACAATGAGGCTACATTCAAACCTTGTCAAGTACTGATAACGCCATCTCATACGAGTACGCGGAATCTTCCTGTCCTACACAGTGATCGCTCGACTTCGAAATTGTTCACACTCCTGATATATCTTGCCACTTCTGGTAACAATATTAAACACTAACAACACTAAAGCACTCAGCTGACGGTTCTATTTATTTACTACACAAAGGGTCTTCACACTCATTACACTGCTTCAGTTAAACATTTACATGCGGGACAAGAAATGAGAAATTGCCGAATTTATAAAAAAAAAATCGCTACTTTTATCATACTGAATGGACTATGGAGGTATGAACGAGACACTTTTATACACTACAGCGGATATTTCAGCTGGTAGCCCCCAAACACACACCCAGGTGGCTGGCCATACGAAAGTGAAAGCACTAGAATCACATCAGCTTCAGGCGCGACCTGTCACGGAACACCCAGTAGCACAACCGAAATAACCTGAAAAATAAACAGAGCACACTAAAGCCACGCTACATTCACCGGCCTATCTCTCATCATGAGTATCGTTTACAAAATCAAAACTCAGTGAAACTCATTAATAACACACGAATAACACAGAGAAACAGCTTAGAATGAGTGTTAATTCAGTTTAACCGACAAAAGAAAGCTGTACGAGTACATTTGAACTACAGAATACCGTAAAGATCCGTCGAGCACCACATCGTCACGGTCACAAAGACTCATCTTGTAATTCAACGAATTAAAACCGCAAAATGAGCAAAAATAGTACATGATAACATTGTTTGAATTAATTTAATGCAAAAGAAATTAGAAAAT
The DNA here is from genome assembly GCF_021461385.2 of Schistocerca piceifrons. Taxonomy (NCBI): domain Eukaryota; kingdom Metazoa; phylum Arthropoda; class Insecta; order Orthoptera; family Acrididae; genus Schistocerca; species Schistocerca piceifrons. The sequence continues at coordinate 747,421,284 of NC_060139.1, forward strand.
TCTTAAAGGCCCCCATCGGGCCTTACAGCGTAACACTCAGAATTCACAGCGCTGCTAGAAATTAATAACGTCCGTCCGACCTTGACCAGACCTCGAGGAAGTGTGCCGCTTTTTTCGTATCGTCCGGCTCCCACGTACCAGAATTCCCAGCTAACAGTCTCAATCACGTGATCCATATCAACCTCTGATAATCGACTAAAAATGTTTCATTTTCCTGGCTAACGACCTCTCTGTCTACCCACGGGACGAACGATCTCCCGTTTTTAAACCCAGAGCGAAGTGACGGGATTTTGAGGGCTGTTAACCGATTGCCATACTATTTCTACTTCTTAAGAACGTGAAATGGAGCAAGATGGCCAAACCATATATATAAATATATCGAGGTACTGTTTTCGCCAAGTTATAGCGAACAGTATGGATAATTTTGTGAGGCTCGCAAACAATTTTTTTAACGTTCACATCCACCGAATTACGACACAGACTTTTTTTCTAATGAAGCTATACACTTTTTCGTGCAGCATTTGAAAGAAGCTTCCAACAGAGCTTCAACGTCATGGCATGTATGGGGCTTGGTCGAATAGTATCAAGACAACAACGCCACAAATCACTGTCCCGCCGTAAGGCGAAGAGGTTCCACATCCGCCTGCCTTATTATACCAAATTTAAGCAATGATGTAACTCACGTACGGTTCATGTTTATTGTAACGGCTGCCTTACCAAGTTCTCAAAATGTTGGTCGAACGTTGCAACATTCTATAAAGTGGGTCTTGAGAAATAATACCGCACATTAAATTTCATCTGGAGTTAACGGCAGTACAGACCCGTGTTATAAGGCGTTCCATGCCTTCGGAGTCGTCCGTGTTTCCTAATAGACGTCATGTTTTAATTTTCCTTACAGATATAAGTGTTACGTTTGGTGAGCGTGCAGGTTATTCTACGTTTGCTGAATGACCGTACAATACTCTTCATATGTTCTCTTGAGAGAGTCTGGCATTGCAAGTGCGAAAACAGAGGGACATCTGTCATGTTGGTACCACACTGATTTCCGTACCTCCAGTGGGACGTTTTCCAACAATTGCGGTAGCAGCATGTCTTAGGAACTCGTAACACTTGAGTGTATTTAGATTTCCGTCAGTAAAACAAAAACCAACCATGCGTATCTTGAAAACCACGCGCCAAACGTTGATAACGCTAGAGCGTTATTATTATCCTCTTCTTTGAGTCATCATGGATTTTCATCTTACAATTAGTGCATGTTACGAAGATTGACTTGCCCATGGTTTGTAAACGATGCTTCTTCCTTAAACAAAACTTTGCATACGAAATGCAGGAGCACTTTGCACTATTCGTAGATAATATTCCTAGAACTGTAGCCAATTTGGAAGCCATTGCCATGAAGCTACTGATGAAGCGAAATGTGAACAGGATTAAATGTGATGGAATTTTGGACACTCGTTTGGTTGTTCCCTCTCTTTCTTCAAAGAAGCCACTTAGTGACATTTCCTTTGTGTGCTACTGCTGCTAAAATGATAGTTTCATTTTCTTCATGAGTTGCTCTTCATTTTCCTTAGCCGACTTCAATCGCGTGTTTGCTTACATTTGGCATAATAGGTTGTAATTAAGATCTTGGATAGTTGTACTAGGACGGATATGACGTCCGGGCAATTTCCGCACATGTTCTTTGGGGACAGATGTGAGCTACAGAAACACCTCAGCGTCACGCAGACAGTTTACAGACACACGCGCCCTGTACTATATGAGTATTCAAATGGTTCAAATGGCTCTAAGCACTATGGGACTTAACATCTGAGGTCATCAGTCCCCTAGACTTAGAACAACTTAAACCTAACTAACCTAAGGACGTCACACACATCCATGCCCGAGGCAGGATTCGAACCTGCAACCGTAGCAGCAGTACGGTTCCAGACAGAAACGCCTAGAACCGCTCGACCACAACGATCAGCCATATGAGTATTGTTCTGTTGAAAAATGCAGCAAGATACTGTCGCGTGATATGTAACAGAACAGGACAGTCGGATGACCACTGTAATGAAATGGTCTGGCGACATCATATTCTTTGTACGAAGTGTTAAGTTCCGATACAGCATGTTTCAACATGGATTTTGCGATATCCGTTTTTGTCATAAATTTTGTAAATATTTATTATATAAAAATATTATTTTTATTATTTTAATGAATGTCGATGTCACAGCGGTATGTAAGCATAACGAAATTTAATCATCTTTGACCACTGCGTTGTTATTTTTGTATTTAACCATGTATAGACTATCAGTGCGTAAAGTAAGTTCGTTGCTGTGGAATAATTTGCTGAGAGAATTTGTACATGGCTGCATGTGGGCAAAGTTGGGCCAGTGTTGCCCATTCTGCGTAAATAAAGTGTTACTTAAAGTATGTGACGTGATTTCAAGAATATATCAACAAAGTGAAAACTGAAACGTGTTCATAGTTTCTATTAGAATTGATACGACAAGATCAAACCCGTGGACTCCTGCGAATCCAAATACCTTGTTAATATTCTACAGGAAAGCGACAAATAAGACATGCACACGTGAACCACGAGAAACAACGAAGAATTATTTTACGTGATATGTACCAATTATTTTGATCTATCAACATTTCTGAACTTTCCATCCTGTTTGCCCAGCGTTCTGTTACGAAGGACGAAATACGCTACCGGCCATTAAAATTGCTACACCACGAAGATGACGTGCTACAGTCGCGAAAGTTAACCGACAAGAAGAAGATGCTGTGACATGCAAATGATCAGATTTTCAGAGCATTCACACAACGTGCTGACATGAGGATAGTTTCCAACCGATTTCTCATACACAAACTGCAGTTGACCGACGTTGCTTGGTGAAACGTTGTTGTGATGCCTCGTGTAAGGAGGAGAAATGCGTACCATCACGTTTCCGTCTTTGATAAAGGTAGGATTGTAGCCTATCGCGATTGCGATTTATCGTATCGCGACCTTGCTGCTCTCGTTGATTGAGATCCAATGACTGTTAGCAGAATACGGAATCGGTGGGTTCAGGAGGGTAATACGGAACGCCGTGCTGGATCTCAACGGCCTCGTATCACTAGCAGTCGAGATGACAGACATCTTATTCGCATGGCTGTAACGGATGGTGCAGCCACGTCTCGATCCCTAAGTCATCAGATGGGGACGTTTGCAAGACAACAACCATTTGCACGAATAGTTCGACGACGTTTGCAGCTCGGAGACCATGGCTGCGGTTACCCTTGACGCTGCATCACAGACAGGAGCGCCTGCGATGGTGTACTCAACGATGAACCTGGGTGCACGAACGGCAAAACGTAATTTTTTTCGGATGAATCCAGGTTCTGTTTACAGCATCATGATGGTCGCATCCGAGTTTTGCGACATCTCGGTGAACACACATTGGAAGCGTGTATTCGTCATCGCCATGTTGGCGTTTCACCCGCCGTGATGGTATGGGGTGCCATTGGTTACACGTCTCGGTCACCTCTTGTTCGCATTGACGGCACTTTGAACAGTGGACGTTACATTTCAGCAACTGGCTTGTCACAATACGCCAGTCACTACTCTTGATGAACTGCGGTATCGTGTTGAAGTTGCATGGGCAGCTGTACCTGTGCACGCCATCCAAGCTCTGTTTGACTCAATGCCCAGGCGTATCAAGGGCGTTATTACGGCCAGAGGTGGTTGTTCTGGGTACTGATTTCTCAGGATCTATGCACCCAAATTGCGTGAAATGTAATAACATGCCAGTTCTAGTATAATATATTTGTCCAATGAATACCCGTTTATCATCTGCATTTCTGCTTGGTGTAGCAATTTTAATGGCCAGTAGTGTATATGTCCTGAAAATCAGCAGATACAGAATTTGAATAATTAATTTGTTTAAATAATTATAGGGTGGGGTTTCAGATCAAGATGAACCATTACCTCACCAGAGTCCCCTAAATCACTAGCAGGCGTAAGCTGAAGTCATTCCTGATGGCTCACCCCACCATGATGTCAGGAGTAACAGCATTGGGCGTCTTTGATACATTGGAAAAATGTGATCTGTCCCCTGGTCGCCACCATATTCAGTAACGATTATCATCCTTGGTAGTGCAGAACCACGATTGATCGCTGAACCCACTGTGACGCTATTCACCAGCAGTCCGTGCTTCCCGGTTCCAGCACCACTCCAGACGCGGCCTTTTGTGTTGTGGTGTTGACGGCAGTCTACGCATACCTGTTATTTTGTTGAAGTTCCTGTGCTGGCGTAAGCTGTCGCCAGCACACCGTTCGGCAAACATGAAGCGAAGATCGATTAATATTCGTTGGATCAAGCGGGCCTATCACGAGAGAGGCCAGACACACACACACCGCGCGCGCGCGCGCGCGCGCACACACACACACACACACACACACACACACACACACACACAAAGCTACACGCCGCCAACGCCCTCTCGACAGCATGTATTTAGGCAAGCGCCGCTGATAGCGGGGCCTCACTCAGTGACTCATTCCATCATCCAGTTGGCATCTGTCAGTATACTCACGGAGCCGGCATAGTTAAAAAATGATTCAAATGGCTCTGAGCACCATGGGACTCAACATCTGAGGTCATCAGTCCCCTAGAACTTAGAACTACTTAAACCTAACTAACCTAAAGACATCACACACATTCAAACCCGAGGCAGGATTCGAACCTACGACCGTAGCGGTCGCGCGGTTCCAGACTGTAGCGCCTAGAACCGATCGGCTCAGGTATAGTTCACTGCAGGTTACGACAGTACATAGCGACCAGACTAGTACCATAGTGGGACTAGATACATCAGTCTGTAAGACGAGTATTACTGATGAGCTTGAACCACAAAACATGGACTCTATTCAAGTTAAGATTCTAGGTTTTGTAAATAAAGAACCGTATTAATTCACATGTGCATTTGTGTTGTAGAAAAAGGACATTAGCCACTCACAACAACATTCCCTCCCTTGCTCCCTTGCCGTGCAAGGCTCTACAGTTCTACTACGAGCTTCTAATTCTCTATATTGTCCGCTATAATTTGGTGTGTGTGAGCGTAGTCTACAGACGAAATTAGAATCCGGCACTAGACACATACATAACACAGAACATAGATATGATGACACTGTTCCTTAAATTTCAGCTTTTTCGCTAGTTTCATGTGCTCCACAAAATACAAGAATAATAACTTTTTTCTTCAATTTAATAATAGGTATGTTTACCTAATAACACGAGCAGTGCCATATAGTAATAATGTATTAGTTTTGTTATAAAATTTATGCCGTTATAGTAGCAGGAACCTGAGAACTGACACAAACAATCCTATTTGGCATGCATAATGTAAAACTGAGTCGTTTCGCACCATTACAACGAAATCATTCTGATGGTCTGTAGGATAAGGAATTTCCAAACACAGCACTGTCTCTGTAATGACGCGTGCTGCGCGGCGCGGCTCGCTAGGAAGCCCTGAAACGTACAGCAGAAGCGCCCTCGGCTGACAGCTGAGGGGAGCTCCCGCGGCCACGCCCAGACGCCACGCCCCCTGCAGGCGGCAGTCAGTCTCTTCGGCCTCGCCGTTACCTCGTTACGGCGCGCCAAGGAAGAGAAAGCCCTGCGAAGCTCATCTGAAACGAGGTTTGCCTCTGTGGATGGAGCGTCTTGCCCTGCGGACAAAAAGAGCGCGTTCTTGTAGCGAAAATGTTTTTAGGGCACAGGGTCAAGCATACGCGTGCAGGACAAGCCCAAAGCGGGCGTTCTGTTGTTTTGTTGTTGCGTACTATCTCACTCACTATACATATACCAGGTCAAAAATGCTCCTCTCGGAGCATAAAGAGTACCAATATGTTCCTGTTTATTTAAATTAAAATACTATGAAAAGTGGGATACCAGCTGCCTCGTTCTCCCTTCCTCGGCACCTTTAAAAATTTTCCAAAATACTGGGTGATCAAAAAGTCAGTATAAATTTGAAAACTTAATAAACCACAGAATAATGTAGATAGTGAGGTAAAAATTGACACACATGTTTGGAATGACATGGGGTTTCATTCGAATAAAAAAAACAAAAAACAACAAAGTTCACAAAATGTCCGACAGATGGCGCTGGACAGCAAAACTGCTACCCTGATGGGTGAGAGGTACGCCGATATGTTACAGAATCGCATCATTCCCAGCCTGGCTGATAAACACCTGCTGGAACGTACGATGTTTATGCAGGATGGCGCTCCACCCCATATTGCTAGACGCGTGAAGGATCTCTTGCGAGCGTCGTTTGGTGATGATCGTGTGCTCAGCCATCACATTCGTCATGGTTGGCCTCCCATGTCCGCAGACCTCAGTCCGTGCGATTATTGGCTTTGGGGGTTACCTGAAGTCGCAATTGTATCGTGATCGACCGACATCTCTAGGGATGCTGAAAGACAACATCCGACGCCAATGCCTCACCATAACTCCGGACATGCTTTACAGTGCTGTTCACAACATTATTCCTCGACTATAGCTATTGTTGAGTAGTGATGGTGGACATATTGAGCATTTCCTGTCAAGAACATCATCTGTGTTTTGTCTTACTTTGGTATGCTAGTTATTGCTATTCTGATCAGATGAAGCGCCATCTGTCGGACATTTTTTGAACTTTTGTGCAAACCAGTGACGGGAGGGTAATATCTTGGGGTGTGTAACGAGGTGTGGTTCCGACCAGAGCGTGGAATTTCACAGCCCGTCGCTAGAGGGCACGCGTGCACGTCACGTGACTATACAGAGCTAGCAGCAGCATGCATCAATCGTCCAACGCTGCCAGTCGCATTGCAAACAGTGACATGGAGGCGTCAACAGAAGAGCAAAGAGGTGTTGTTCGTTTTCTGACAGCAGAATGAGTAGGAAGAACGGACATTTATCCACGAATGACACAAGTGTACGACGAACTCTGTATGTCCCTTGCAAGGATCAAGCCGTAACACAAGCGCTTCAGGGAAGGATGGGTGTCGTTAGCCGGTGATGTACGGTCTGGAGCACCACTCCGCATTACCGGTGACATCGTCCAGCTGGTGGATGTACTCCCTACCCAGGATCGCCAAGTGACAGTGAAAGCCATAGCCGCCGTGGTCAGATTGAGCGTCGGAAGTGTTCACACCATCATGAAGAAACGATTGCTAATGCGAAAAGTGTGTGAGCCATGGGTGCCTCACAGTCTTCAACCACACCAAAATTGGCGCCTCTACCGTACTGGGAATTCGCATTTCGCGATCGAGAAGTCTCTTCATCCTCAGCGGGTGGCTGTGTGGTGTGCATCGACCAGTCACGGAATAATCGGTGCGATATTCCTCGATGGCACGGTGACTACCAAACGGTACGTGAAGGTTTTGGAAGACTATTTCATCCCCGTTATCCAAAGTGATCCTGAATTCGACAAGATGTGGTTGCAAGACGGAGCTCGACCCCCGTCGAAGCAGGAGAGTGTTTCACGTCCTGGAGGAACACTTTTGGGCCGCATTCTGGCCCTGGGGTACCCAGAGGCCACTATCATGGGCCTCGATTGGTCGCCATATTCTCCGGATTGGAACACGTGTGACTCCTTTTTGTGGAGCTGTATTAAAGACAAGTTGTACAGCAGTAACACCAAAACCACTGCCGAACTGAAAGGTCATTCAGGAGGTCATCGACAGCATCGATGTTCCGACGCTTCAGCAGGTCCTGCAGAATTTCGCTATTCGTCTGCGCCACATCATCGCCGATGATGACAAGCATATCGAATATGTTGTAACCTAAATCAGAATATCTGCAGTGACGTTTACGTGTTGATAAAGTATGTGCACGCCGTAGTTCGTAAATAATTTACGTTTCTTTCATATAGTCCAATAATTCTCACTCTGTAACTACGACCGTGAATGCCGACGTGTGGAACGTATTGTGTACGTGCCATCGTTTGTGTCCGACTTGTGGAAGCGAGGTTAGTGGGATGACGGAAATGAATGCCCCTAACTAGTTACGCGGTCGCCGAAGCGCGTCAGGTTTCTCAAAGGGGCTGGAAACGCGCATTCTCGCGGGCCGCAGGTGGTGTCACCTGCTAGAGGCGGCGGCATTCCTGGACGCAGAGGCGGTGAATAGCTCCCAGCAGAGCCGATGACAAGGCTCGCGCAGTTGATCTAGTGCTCCCCCACCGCAGAGCCCTCGCAGGCTGATTACAAGGGACTCCAGAGCGTCAGAGGAAGCAGCGCCAGTTCCGTAGGCGACAGCGACAAGTTGTAAAGTTTATGCTGAACTAAACTGTTATTACGATTTATTATCTACTTCCACATCAATATGGTTATTCTGCAATTCATACTCGAGTGTTTGGCAGATGGTGCATTGAATCACTTTCAGGCTATTATTCTGCCTTCCGCTGGCAAATAGCGCGTGGGCAAAATGAACGCACAAAGCTTTCCATGCGAGCTCTGATTTCACTTATTTTATTATGATGGTCATTTCTTCATGTATAGGTGGGAGTCAATAAAATATTTTGGCATTCGGAGGTGAAAGTAGGTGACTGAAATTTCGTGAAATGATCTCGCTGGAATGAAAAACATTTTTATAGATGATTGTCACCCCGACGTGCTTATCATATTCGTGACTCTTTCTCCCATAATTCCCTATAGTGCCAGCAAATTGTCTTTGTTTCAATTCTGTGCACCTCCTTGTTCATTTCTAGGCCCGCATGTCGTGCCAATGAAATAAGAGGTTTACCTTGCGTCAATTCGTTTTTACCTTCTCCATTTCTCGAAGGATTTTCTATGATTTGAAATATATTTACAGTAATATGGTTTTGTAACTAAACAAAACTGTTCCGTCTCCATCTACTTAATCCATCTATTTTCCTAATCGACGCCCTCCATAGATCATTCTGTCAAGGCCGACGGCCTAATCTATCAACATCGTCAGAATGTTAAACCAACATCAAGCACGTTCTTGTTTGTAGTGCCTAATTCACACTAGTCATTTTATGCAACAATTAATCTTCATCCTTCATGTGAAAGCAAGGTTCGTAAACAATACCGCAAGATTTACCCACACGTAATTCTTACAACCATTTCCACCTTCTATGTCCCTAAAAGTATAAGACAAAGCGTGTACTATGTGAGCTCGTGTTCTTCAACGGAACAACACCGGTAGTCCTACTTAAGCTGCAAAGATTATTCCGCTTTATTACCGTTGTTCTGCAAAACACCCCACCCTTAGAACTCCAACGCTGCGTATACCAGATAAATTTCCAAGTAATTTATTGTTAAACCCAATCAAATGTCATGTTTAACCGCATAGACATCACTGGTTACGCGTTCCTGCAAACTTCACATCAGTAACTAAGTACGCACTGACTCTGAAGCAGCATACAATCTCTTCCAGTGAAACTGTTGACGTCCATACCTAATGAAATTTTACAGTGAATAACACTATCGTTACCGAAAGAAAATAAGGCCGGTTAGTTGGAGGAAAGTGTACAACGGACACTTCTGAAGGAAGAATGTATTCTAAACTGAAACTAATTACTGACGATAATTTTGAAATGAGTGGAGTTTAGTGCAATCGCTCATGAACCGCACAGGGGGAAAAAGAGTACCACGTAAATTTTACTACAAAAATCACTGCTAAGACAAAGAAAACAGTGATTAGCTAAAAAGGGGATAATTAAACGGTCGCCTGCCCACTAGTGCAATGAACCTCCAGAATCTTGAGAAAGGTAATGGCAAAGAAATTCAAGCAAATAATCACTGGCGTGGCAACAGAAGGATGTCACGCTTTTCCATCGCACAACAGTTCACGAGAAAATAAATGAATCAGAAAGCACTGAGTTTGCAGTTACTTATTCTAAAATACTAAACTTTGAAAGTACAATTAAATAGAGTTACTAGTTAAATGAATGACTGGCTTAACTTAAACTTTGTTATGTAAAAAAAAAAGAAAAAAAAAGGATTTTAGTAACCTCAGTATAACGTAATGCAATATTTAGAAAAAGGCAACCAATTTATTCTTAATTATTGAAAGATTGAATTGAATTTACTTTCAGTAAATGAACAACAGTTTTTACTTTTAAAATAACAACAATAAAATACATACCGAGCCAGCAGAAGTCACTCGCTAAGCTAGATACAGAATAAATGAAAGCGCGCGCTCTTAATTTGTGCTGTACCTTTAGTTATTAGTTTTGCGAGTGTAATTTTACGTTATCTTAAGTGGCTCAAATGGCTCTGAGCACTATGGGACTTAACTTCTGAGGTCATCCGTCCACTAGAACTTAGAACTGCTTAAACCTAACTAACCTAAGGACATCACACTCATCCATGCCCGAGGCAGGGTACGAACCTGCGACCGTGGCGGTCGCGCGGTTCCAGACTGTAGCGCCTAGAACCGCTCGGCCGCTCCGGCCGGCCCTTAAGTAGCCTCCGTTACGCAATAAAAGACTGAACAGGTTACGAGGTAGAAAAGTTCCACTGAAAATGGTCATTAGTAAACACGCAAAACTGTCAGTAAATAGTTAATCAATTTTCGTATTCTTACGACACTCGGTGGTTGCATGGAAAGGAAATGGGACCCTGGTTGGTAATAATGCCTGAGGACAATGACAGCACAGGTGCCCTACCAGTTTTAACTATTGCAAGTTATTATTCAAGTTATTCATACATTGTGAAAGAAAATCAGCTGGGAAAAGCCTCTACTTTCTGTAACTGTAACAGTCTTACGGTGTTGCAGCTATGCGGACGACGAAGAATGTAGCCGATGACAATGCTATGCTGCCATTGTTGCTGCTGCTGTTCGATGAGAACCCCGATTCGTCTCCAGAGCCACGGATAATTATGAGACAGGCAGTAGTTAGAATTGCAGCTTCCTGCGCTTGTCCACTCGTACCGTGCTCTGAATACTCGCGGCGTAACAAATCAGGCGCGTCTGCATTAGCACAAGTGTAGCTGCACAACGCGGCGGCGGCAGCGCCCAACAAACACTTCCGCACTCTTTCCTGACTCAAGCTGCTCTGCTTCCTCTCAGCTCGCAACGCGACAGACTCTCCAGACGCAAATATAAACAACGGCACAGCTATACCATTTTATCATAGCTATCGATACATTTCAATAAGATTCCCTTGGCTATTACCCACCAATTTACAACATTTTCATTATAATAACAATCAATTATATACAGTCAAAAATAAATACACTAGTACATCGATTACATATTAAATACAGCTTACAGCTTCAAAATCAAGAGTACAGAACAAGTTATCAACGGATATTAAACGGCGAAAATTTTGGATGTTGCAGAAGGTATTTTATCTGCATTTTCGGTGTTAGACGACGTTCGAAACCCCGTAACAGACATTGTTAAGTCACCTTCTTCCTGATCGCACAACATGACAGTATACAGCCGCTTCTTCAATTCAGTATCAATGAAATCCCCTGCTCCTCTTCCAGTTGCCTACAAGTACCGGGAACTCGAACTCAACTGTTACAACGGTTTCAACACTCAAAACAAATTACGAAACCTCAACAACAGTACCATCAATATGCCACTCAAGAACATCACCTTATCAGCAATCATTTCGCCTTCAGCAGCAACACGTCGAAGTCACTTAAACATAAAATTCTTAAGATTTTAACTATTCACTCCTCCTTTTCCATAATTTTAAATGTTGTAATATCTTTAGTCACATATGAACATTGTACGGTTGGAAAGCAACAATCCATCAACCTCTAAAATTATTAGCCCGTTTTTAGTTTAGTCTAAGCACATCTACTCACAGACTGAATGACATTGAGAGTATGTAGAGCTTTACCATACTTTCGTCTCAATTACTGCTCCTTTTTCATGTTGTTCGACTCTTATTACTGCAGTCCGTTTTCTATATATGTTCTAGATAACGTTTCACTACTCATATTTTGTCCCTGGTAACTTGAAAATTTCAAATACTGTTTCCCAGTCAACATTATCAAACGCTTTGTGTAGATCTACAAATGCTGTTCCTTATCTATATAAACGATTTGGGGGACAATCTGAGCAGCTGTCTTTGGTTGTTGGCAGATGACGCTGTCGTTTATCGACTAATAAGGTCATCAGAAGATCAAAACAATTTACAAAAGGATTTAGAAAATATATCTGAATGGTGCTAAAATTGGCAGTTGACCCTAAATAACGAAAAGTGTGAGGTCATCCACATGAGCGCTAAAAGGAATTCGTCAAACTTCCGTTACGCGATAAATCAGTCTAATCTAAAAGCCGTAAATTCAACTAAATACCTAGATATTACAATTACGAACAACTTAAATTGGAAGGAACACACAGAAAATGTTGTGGGGATGGTTAGCCAAAGACTGCGTTTTATTGTCAGGACATTTGGAAAATGTAACAGATATACTAAGGAGACTGCCTACACTACGCTTGTCTGTCCTCTTTTAGAATACTACTGCGCGGTGTGGGATCCTTACCAGATAGAACTGACAGAGTACATCGAAAAATTCAAACAATGGCAGCACGTCGTATTATCGCGAAATATGGGAGAGAGTGTCACAGTAATGGTACACGATTTGGGATGCACATCATTAAAAGAAAGGCGTTTTTCGTTGCGGCGGAATCTTCTTAAGAAATTCCAATCACCAACTTTCTCCTTCGAATGCGAAAATATTTTGTTGTCACCGACCTACATAGGGAGGAACGATCACTACGATAAAATAAGGAAAATCAGAGCCCGTACGGAAAGATATAGGTGTTCATTCTTTCCGCGCGCTATACGAGATTGGAATAATAGAGAATTGTGAAGGCGGTTCGATGAACCCTCTGCCAGGCACTTAAATGTGATTTGCAGAGTATCCATGTAGATGTAGACGCAATATATAAAGGTTCATCTTTGTTGAATTTATCTTCTAAGAAAAGTCATGTAGTCAGTGTTGCCTGGTGTGTTACATTTCTTAGGATCTCAAACTGATTTTCTCCAAGATCGGCTTCCTCGAACAAATATCTTCCGAAGCAAATGAATCTTCTAGCACGAACCACAATGGGAACAGACAGCAGTCTTCCACCATCTGTTCCAAACCTCTGTAGACAATTTTTATTAATATTTTGCAACCATGATTTATTAAAATAATGGTTCGGTTATATTTGCATCTGGCAACAACTGCCGTCTTTGGTGTTGAGGTTATTACATTTTCTTAAAGTCTGAGGGTCTTTCGCCTGTCTCATTCTTCCTGCTTACCACGTGGAATCGTTTTGTCTGCATGAACATCTTCATATGCACTAGAAGAGCCAACATATGGTGCATGGAGGAGGATATCTTGTACCACGGCTAGTCATTTCGTTTCCTGGTTCACTATCACCTGTAGCGAAGGAAAGACGAGTATCTATATGCAAGATCTCCTTTGCCCTATGTAGCTTTCGCGGTTCTCAACAATCTACAATATGTTGCATAATCTGGTTCTCCATATTTTCTCAATAGTGTTTTGCGAAAAGAACTTCGTCTTCCCTTAAGAGATTCAGTTTGAATTCACGTAACACTTACGTAATACTCGCATGTTGCTCGAATCTATCGGTAACAAACCCCAGGAGCAGGCTTATGAACCACTTCTGTGTCTGCGTTAATCCGACCTGCTGAGGGTCCTAAACACTGGAACATTATTCAAGGATGGATCGTACAAGTGCTCTGTAGTGATCTCCTTTCTAGATGAACTACACTCTCCTAGAATTCTCCCAATAAATTAAAGCCGACCATTCGCCTACCCTAAAATCGATCTTCGTGCTCGTTTTATTTCATTTTGCAAAACCAAAGTTACTCCTAGATCTTAATCTACATCTACATCTACATTTATACTCCGCAAGCCACCCAACGGTGTGTGGCGGAGGGCACTTTACGTGCCACTGTCATTACCTCCCTTTCCTGTTCCAGTCGCGTATGGTTCGCGGGAAGAACCACTGCCGGAAAGCCTCCGTGCGCGCTCGAATCTCTCTAATTTTACATTCGTGATCTCCTCGGGGGGTATAAGCAGGGGGAAGCAATATATTCGATACCTCATCCAGAAACGCACCCTCTCGAAACCTGGACAGCAAGCTACACCGCGATGCACAGCGCCTCTCTTGCAGAGTCTGCCACTAGAGTTTGCTAAACATCTCGGTAACGCTATCACGCTTACCAAATAACCCTGTGACGAAACGCGCCGCTCTTCTTTGGATCTTCTCTATCTCCTCCGTCAACCCGACCTGGTACGGATCCCACACTAATGAGCAGTACTCAAGTATAGGTCGAACGAGTGTTTTGTAAGCCACCTCCTTTGTTGATGGACTGCATTTTCTAAGGACTCTCCCAATGAATCTCAATCTGGTACCCGCCTTACCAACAATTAATTTTATATGATCATTCCACTTCAGATCGTTCCGCACGCATACTCCCAGATATTTTACAGAAGTAACTGCTTCCAGTGTTTGTTCCGCTATCATATAATCATACAACAAAGGATCCTTCTTTCTATGTATTCGCAATACATTACATTTGTCTATGTTAAGGGTCAGTTGCCACTCCCTGCATCAAGTGCCTATCCGCTGCAGATCTTCCTGCATTTCGCTACAATTTTCTAATGCTGCAACTTCTCTGTATACTACAGCATCATCCGCGAAATGCCGCATGGAACATCGTTGTGAATGTGTCATGCAGCACACCACTAATACTACATTCGAAGATTGCAGGAGAGTTTTTCTTATTCACCTATATTAACTTACATTTCCGCACATTTGAAGCAAGCTGCCATTCATTGCTAGTTTTCCCAAACATCTTAATGAGTCTGAGGGAATATCGTCTACACCAAGTGCCTCCTAACTCTCTATAAAATCTTCATGAAGTGTTGCCCACCCCCATTTTACCTTCATACACTTCCTTTTTCATAACATTGTCTTTAAATTTTCATGTTCATACAGCTGCTTCTCTTTTCTGCAAAGGTTTCTTTAACTTTCTATAGGCAGCTTACATGTTTCTCGCGAACATGGGGTCTTTACAGTTTTACATTGCTCCTCTAACAGTCCTGTTTTTCTGTTTCGCATCTCCTGTCAGTTGTTTATCAATTATTCTCTTGGGCCTTCTTACAGGGGAATGCATCGTGTACATTACTACAGTTTCTGATTCATCTTAAGCGTAGCTTGCGAGCTAAAGAATCACTTTGCGCCAGAAGAATCTTTTGAGCGATAACTGAACGCAGCACTGGCGAACTGTGCGGGACGAAGAAACTCGCGACCTTTCGTAACCGAGCAAGACGCCAGCGCGTTGCCAGAACGCATCGCTGGCGAACAAGAGCGCCAAACGAGGTGACCGTCTCTCTCGTTTTCTGGGTGATCCGAACGGTTCTTCTTTTCGGATTCGCTGTAACGTTCTGCCGTGCAGTCGGCTGCGGGGAGCGATCGAACGGGCGAATACGCACCATTGCATCTGGCTCAAACCTAACCGCTCTCATTCAGTTATATAAACGGCAGACTCTATGATGGAGGCGGGAAGGGAATACAGGATTCTAATTCCTTGTTGATAAAACTTAATATTGGTTTCTGGAGAGTGGAGTGGAGTGTGAAAAATGTGAAGTTATGGCTGTCAAAATTTCTGACCTTCATTCAGCAATCTTAGACGAAATCTCAAACAGAAGGCAGGTAGGAAACGTGTTCGTGGAATACAAAAGCGTGGAAAGAATGGAAAAGGGAATAACTTTATAACACAGTTATGTAGCGATGCATTCGAGATATTTCCGGATTGGCCATTATTGGCTTGCCCAGAACCTAGGTTTCATACCTATACATTGCTACGCTTAAAACGTGCATTTTCAGAATCTTCTTTCGCAATTCTTTCACTATAAAAAGATTCTTCGTTCGAAGAATTATTTCTTCGCCTGCACCAACCGGAACTTTGCACTATACTTGCTTTGGCCAATTCGTTACCCCTCCTTTAGAGACACCGAATTTGTTTCTCTTCATCTGATGCATATACCAAAACTCTGATTACTAACAAGTTGTTTGCAGTGTTACGCCTCTCTCAGAGGCTACATCTTTGTAACTGTCTCATGCTGGAGGTTCTGAACGTTGCAGTTGTGATTTGCTGTATACACACGGGTTCAAAATGGTTCAAATGGCTCTGAGCACTATGGGACTCAACTGCTGTGGTCATAAGTCCCCTAGAACTTAGAACTACTTAAACCTAACTAACCTAAGGACAGCACACATCACCCAGCCATCACGAGGCAGAGAAAATCCCTGACCCCGCCGGGAATCGAACCCGGGAACCCGGGCGTGGGAAGCGAGAACGCTACCGCACGACCACGAGATACACACGGGATATTAGAAATTGTAGTGCTCAGTGGTTGAGACATTCGACTCGCATTCAGGAAAAGTGGGGACCAAATCCCCATTCGAATTTTCTGGAGACGCAACACACGATGCCAGTGGATAAGGTCGCTGTTTTTAGCCCAGTCGGACTGGTAAATCATCCGTGTCCTAAACTAACGAGGGAAATATTCCATCTAAACCGATTGAAAATGATTTTAAGGTACGGCGCTGTGTCTGTTCTACGACCCACCAAGGACAATTGTCCCTAAAACACTACATCTGCGTACAATTAAAGCTTTTAGGTTGACGATTTTAAAGAATGTGGACGCACAATCCACTTAAGAAGCAATACCGTGTAAAAGACAGCTGCAACCAGTAGTACACGAGAGTCATACCTGAGGTATTATTTGACAAAAGCTACAGAATGCTTGAAACAATATATACAGTACTTAGAGAGTCAAACTTCCCGAAAACGAAGTTTCGGAGCTGAGCCGTCGTACGTTCTTTCCTTCTTCGCCACCCAAGTGAAAACGTGGAATTTCAACGAAGTGTCATGGTCACCGTGGACTATGCATAGCGTTCCTGAACCTGAAGTCCGGGTTCGGTCTCAGCCACTGCTTACGGCTTACAGTATGAATAAAACCGATAAACAATAGCGGCAGAAGATTTCCGGAATATAGATCCACCCTCGCTCTGCCAATGGCCTTGTCAGAGAGGCTGGAGGACGAGGTTCATAGCAGAATCTTTCCTTTGTGGAGGAAACTCCTCATAATGGCGGAAGTATCTACAATGGTGAACGGTATGAGGATGCTGAAGGCAATGAAAACTACTGCATTAATTACACGTAATGTATATCCACAGGACATTTGATCTGTAACTGGAAAAGTCCCTCCATTGAAAAGAGATTCCTGATTAGTCCCATATTCGGATCTCCGGGAGGGAATGGCCAAGCGAGAAGTGACCGTGAGAAAAAAAAATGAGCTAACCAATGAAAGAGTAATATTGTACGAGTCCGAGTGTGGCATGTCAGAATTTTGAAAAGGGAAATGCAAAGGCTCAATTTAGATACAGTGCCGATCAAAAGTTTTCGCTCATCCTTGATGAAAACTGCATAATTTATTTCTGTGTACTAACACATCGTACAAACTAAATAGACTAAGAAAATATTCTCTCTCTCTCTCTCTCTCTCTCTCTCTCTCTCTCTCTGTATCATTAGCTACGATACAATACGGTTTAGATTTTAGCCTCTTCTCCACCCTTTGCCCTCGGAACCGCTGCACAAACTTTTGGGCTTCTAGAGATAAGATTTTGTTGTGTTTTTACAGACGTGGCAATCCAACACGTCTGTAAATTATTCTGCGATCTTCAGCATTATATGACCTCAGTTTTCTGACCTACTGTTAAGTTCGCCCCGTAAGAGTTCAGTGAGATTTAAGTCAGAGTATGAATTGACCATATCATATACTTCGGTTCCACACATTTCTCTTTCGTATTGATATACCCTCTACAACAGTTTAGAAGCATGTTTAGGATTACTGATACGGAACAAATTCAGGACCAACAGTTTGAATTGCACTGTTCATCGGTATCCTGTGATATCCTTCCTCCTTTAATGTGCCATTAATTCTCATTAGATCACCGATTTCATCACCCGCAAAACATCCTCACACCATGAAAGACCCTCCATCATGCTTGACTGTTGACGTGGCACACTGACTCTACACACGTTCACGACAAAGTCGACGAACAAACATTTGGCGATTCCTTATAAAAACTTAAAACTTAGATTAATTCGTGTATAACACTCTGCACCTTCGCTGCACTTTTTATGTTGCTGTGGCAATTGCAATCTTTTCACCTTATTTTGATTTTGTAATAAAGGCTTTTGGCCACTATGCACTCCTTTAAAACTTTTCACAAAGACGGCGTTGCACCGTTGAGATAAACACTGGAGCATTTCGCATACTATTCACCTCCTTGCGAATTTTAGGTGCAGTACGTGTCCTCTAATTTTTACTCTGTACACGTATGAACTGATCTCCCCTGAGTGATGTTACTTGGATCTTGCAGATCGCGAAACGCTTGCATTGGCAAAAGTTTGCTTGAACCGCTGCTATGTATACACCACTGTAGATTGCATTAGCCAACTTTTGTTGCTGTAGCCCTGCTAGAAGAGCCTTCCTGCTGCAGAGCTGCAATTGCAGCACTTTTTTCAATTACAATCTCCTCCTTCTGTTCCGTTATGAGGTAACATGGTATGAAGCTCATCAGATATACAAGCATACTGCCAGATGCACACACAACGCTGTAAACTAATGGGAACCGGTTGCTACACAGATAGCTGAAGGCATGAGGCCTATTTGAATTGAGCCGTCTTAGATAAAGCACTTTAATGTCGCGGATAGTGATCAGCTTACATTTAGGTGAACAGACAGTCAAATACACAACGGAGACGCTTAGTCTTGACATATTTGTGCTAGAGAATAAAACAAACGGCGTTTCATTCTTCAAAGTCCGATTACTAGTTTCGGAGTAACTACAATATTTATAACTTCGGAGTTATCTGTTTTGAACATGAAACTGATTTCTTTAAGTTCGTGATTCATACCCAAATAATGAAATACGTCACATCGGATAAAGAGGAAAAAGTATGTTGCACAACCACGATACCGGTATGAAACGGGCACAGAGGAAATATAGCTTTTATTTCATTTGTATCGTTCTCTAGACAGTGCCGACTGGTTTGGAAGAAGGAAGAAAAAAAAAGAAAAAAAAAGAAGACGACTTCCACGAACCAAGAGAAACTAGATCGTTGCTTCTGTTGTGGATTGGCAGGAGACCAAACCACGAAATTTAGAGAAAGCCTAAAGGCACGCGTTTAAGCTCACGCAGGCTGGCGTGAGGTCTGGAACAGGACAAGGAAATTAGAACTTAGAAAAACGGACGCAGATGGTGGAATACTTAACTTTAATCCATTAATGTTGAGCGTAGCTCTTGTCTGTACATTATTTACAATATCAATAGCAACTGATAATGGCGCCTTGCTAGGTCGTAGCAAATGACGTAGCTGAAGGCTATGCTAACTATCGTCTCGGCAAATGAGAGCGTATTTTGTCAGTGAACCATCGCTAGCAAAGTCGGTTGTACAACTGGGGCGAGTGCTAGGAAGTGTCTCTAGACCTGCCGTGTGGCGGCGATCGGTCTGCAATCACTGATAGTGGCGACACGCGAGTCCGACGTATACTAACGGACCGCGGCCGATTTAAAGGATACCACCTAGCAAGTGTGGTGTCTGGCGGTGACACCACAGCTTCTTTACGGAGAACGCAGAAGGAACGAGAAGACAATCGTTGTGCTTTACAAGTAAGTAACGCCGCAGACGCAGCATTATTGGTGCCTATGAATATTTCATGCGGTTGCGCTGAAATGCTAATCATTCGTCCATCGAAGCATGTGGCCTCGTACAAGCATATGACTGCCGCGGAGACACCGCACTGCCTCTCCCTGGAACTACGGGGCGGGCTTTCGCACACGTGCGCGCCGGAATAATGCAGCGCCCCCGTAGTGACGAGCAGAGAGCGCAGGCCGTGTGCTGCTCGCTCCAGGCAACAGATGGCCGCCGCCGCCTCGCGCAGATCTGCTCCACGTAATGAGCACAGCTGCCACCTGCTTCATTCATACGCATTGCACCTGTCCTTTTGTAACTCCAGACAATGCATACACCACACTGGATGTCTTCTACATTGGGAACTGCCACTGTACGTGGTGTATCAAAAAGAATCATCTGATTTGGCACATCTACAGGGTGTTACAAAAAGGTACGGCCAAACTTTCAGGAAACATTCCTCACACACAAAGAAAGAAAATATGTTATGTGGACATGTGTCCGGAAACGCTTACTTTCCATGTTAGAGCTCATTTTATTACTTTCTTCAAATCACATTAATCATGGAATGGAAACACACAGCAACAGAACGTACCAGCGTGACTTCAAACACTTTGTTACAGGAAATGTTCAAAATGTCCTCCGTTAGCAAGGATACATGCATCCACCCTCTGTCGCATGGAATCCCTGATGCGCTGATGCAGCGCTGGAGAATGGCGTATTGTATCACAGCCGTCCACAATAGGAGCACGGAGAGTCGCTACATTTGGTACCGGGGTTGCGTAGACAAGAGCTTTCAAATACCCCCATAAATGAAAGTCAAGAGGGTTGAGGTCATGGAATTGGTCCGCCTGTACCATTCCATCGGTCACCGAATCTGTTGTTGAGAAGCGTAGAAGCTCCTTTGTGCATGAACCACATGTTGTGTCCTACTTGTAAAGGCACATGTTCTAGCAGCAAAGGTAGAGTATCCCGTATGAAATCATGATAACGTGCTCCATTGAGCGTAGGTGGAAGAACATGGGACCCAATCAAGACATCACCAACAATGCCTGCCCAAACGTTCACAGAAAATCTGTGCTGATGACGTGATTGCACAGTTGCGTGCGGATTCTCGTCAGCCCACACATGTTGATTGTGAAAATTTATATTTTGATCACGTTGGAATGAAGCCTCATCCGTAAAGAGAACATTTCCTCTGAAATGGGGATTGACACATTGTTGGATGAACCATTCGCAGAAGTGTACCCGTGGAGGCCAACCAGCTGCTGATAGTGCCTGCACACGCTGTACATGGTACGGAAACAACTGGTTCTCCCGTAGCACTCTCCATACAGTGACGTGGTCAACGTTACCTTGTACAGCAGCAACTTTTCTGACGCTGACATTAGGGTTATCGTCAACTGCACGAAGAATTGCCTCGTCCATTGCAGGTTTCCTCGTCGTTCTAGGTCTTCCCCAGTCGCGAGTCATAGGCTGGAATGTTCCGTGCTCCCTAAGACGCCGATGAATTGCTTCGAACGTCTTCCTGTCGGGACACCTTCGTTCTGGAAATCTGTCTCGATACAAACGTACCGCACCACGGCTATTGCCCCGTGCTAATCCATACATCAAATGGACATCTGCCAACTCCGCATTTGTAGACATTGCACCGATTACAAAACCACGTTCCTGATGAACACTAACCTGTTGATGCTACGTACTGATGTTCTTGATGCTAGTAGTGTAGAGCAGTGAGCCGGCCGAAGTGGCCGTGCGGTTAAAGGCGCTGCAGTGTAGAACCGCTAGACCGCTACGGTCGCAGGTTCGAATCCTGCCTCGGGCATGGATGTTTGTGATGTCCTTAGGTTAGTTAGGTTTAACTAGTTCTAAGTTCTAGGGGACTAATGACCTCAGCAGTTGAGTCCCATAGTGCTCAGAGCCATTTTTTTTTTTTTTTTTTTTTTTTTTGTAGAGCAATGAGTCGCATGTCAGCACAAGCACCGAAGTCAACATTGCCTTCCTTCAATTGGGCCAACTGGCGGTGAATCGAGGCAGTACAGTACATACTGACGAAACTAAAATGAGCTCTAACATGGAAATTAAGCGTTTCCGGACACATGTCCACATAACATCTTTTCTTTATTTGTATGTGAGGAATGTTTCCTGAAAGTCTGGCCGTACCTTTTTGTAACACCCTGTATATTTAAACTAGTAAACATATACAGTAGAGTCTCCATTATCCGATCTTCGGTTATCCGACCTTCTGTGTTACCCGACACTTTGACCGCGCCGGCCGTGCGCCAGCCGACGACACGTCAGTGACTAACGTGTTGTTTGTTGACACTCAGTTCACTGTCGACGTCTGCTACTCCTCAGTGCTAACTTAGATCTCTAATGGAGTGGACATGTTGCACTTTGTTTATTGTAAAAATTTGTGGTGATGGCTTCGAAACGGAAAAAGGTGGTCGTTTCAGTGGAAGAAAAACTTAAAGCTTTAAAAAGAATAGACCTCGGTAAAACTTTATTAAAAGTGGTGCAAGATTATAACGTCGGGAAAACAACAGTTGGAGACTGGAAAATGAACCGCAATGAAATTGAGAAGTGGTGTTCTCAGCGAGCAACCTCGGCTGTTTTGGAAGATCGGAAAACCATGAAAAAATGTGATTATGAAAAAGTAAGTGAAGCTTTGTTCCTATGGTTTACTCAACGTAGAGATAAAGGTGTACCCTAGTCGGGACCTATTTTGCAGGAAAAAGCCTTCAAGTTTTGTAACGAACTAAACAAAGGTGAACCTGATTTCACAGCTAGTATAGACTGGCTCGACAGATGGAAGAAAAGAATTCGGCATCTTAATGTCTGGGGTGAAAAGTTTTCAGCAAATTTTGAAGCTGTGTAATTGTTTAGGAATAAACTTCACAAGGTATTGGACAAGGAAAACTTAACAGGCGATCAAATTTTTAACTGCGACGAGACTGGTCTCAGTTACAAAACGTTACCGGAAAGGCCGGCCGGTGTGGCCGAGAGTTCTAGGCGCTTCAGTCTGGAATCGCGCGACCGCTACTGTCGCAGGTTCCAATCCTGCTTTGGGCATGGATGTGTGTGATGTCCGTAGGTTAGGTAGGTTTAAATAGTTGTAAGTTCTAGGGGACTGATGACCTCAGATGTTAAGCCCCATAGTGCTCAGAACCATTTTAACCATTTTTGTTACCGGAAAAAACATTAGCGTCAAAGGCCGAAAAGGCAGCGCCAGGCTACAAGAGTGACAATTCTTGCATGCGGTAACGCCACAGCAAATTTGAAAATGAAACTGTCTGTGATAAGTAAGGCAAAAAAACCGAGAGCATTTAAAAATTTATCTAAAAATGCTTTACCGGTGAAACATTACAACCAAAAAAACTGCTTGGATGAGCTCAGACATTTATAAAGAATGGTTTTTTTAACGAGTTCGTGCCACAAACTGAAATGTTTTTGAGAGCCAACAACTTGCCTCGCAAAGCACTGTTGCTTCTAGAAAATGCCACTTGTCATCCTAATCAAGATGAACTTCAAGATCAAGATATAAAGGCCAAGTTTTTGCCTCCAAATGTCACATCCTTATGTCAGCCTATGGACCAAGGGACCTTAGAGACACTGAATAGAAATCACCGCAGAAACTTGCTTTCCTCTTTAATTATGCTATGGACAAGGGAGAAGACATGCTAGAGCAGTTGCGCCGTATTAATTTGAAAGACGTAATTATGACGTGGCCCAATCTTGGTATAGTGTTGGAGCAAATACAATTGCAATATCCTGGAAAATTTTGCTACAGGAAAATCAAGAAAATTCTCCAGATGATGAAAATCTACAGCAGCAGACCGAACCAGAAAATACTACCCTGCTTTCATTGTTACGAAAAGTTCCGCGATGTGCTGACGCCACAGAAGATGACATAAATCGATGGATTGTCCAAATGAAGAATTTGAAGTGACAGATGAAGAATAGTCACACATGGTAAACGAAAAAGAAGAAGACGAAGAAGCGGATGTAGTGGAGGAAAGTGCGCCCAAGATTTCTCACAACGAAGGACACAAGGCCTTAGAAGCTGCTTTGAAACATGTAGAGCAACTGGAGGAAACATCGCGTACCGATGTTGTAGTTCTTAAGAGACTACGTGATTTATCGGCAAATAAAAAACGGCAAACAGCAGGCAAACAAAAGACAATTACTAACTTCTTCACATAGTAAATGTCTATTCAGTCTAATTTGATTTGTATTGTATTAAATACTTAATTCATTTGGCACACTTTAGTTTAATTTTTGTGTTTTTATTTTGTATTATTTTCCGTGTTATCCGACCTTCCCGCTTATCCAACCTTGACGCGGCCTGTTTAGGTCCGATAATCGAGACTCTGCTGTACAACCAATTTTTTTATGAACGGTAAACTCAAAAACAGTTTTTCATACTTTTTCGTAGGTGCTCAATATGCCCCCCGTGAGATGCATTGCATATGTCAATGCGGTACTGAAATTGTTCCCAGAGTGCAGCGCCCGCATCTCGTGGTCGTGCGGTAGCGTTCTCGCTTCCCACGCCCGGGTTCCCGGGTTCGATTCCCGGCGGGGTCAGGGATTTTCTCTGCCTCGTGATGGCTGGGTGTTGTGTGATGTCCTTAGGTTAGTTAGGTTTAAGTAGTTCTAAGTTCAAGGGGACTGATGACCACAGATGTTAAGTCCCATAGTGCTCAGAGCCATTTGAACCATTTTTGAACCATAGTGCAGCGAGTACGTCATGAGTTACAGCTTCCACAGCTGCTGTTATGAGATATCTCAGTTCATTCATTGTTGTTGGTAACGGAGGAACATAAACAGAATCTTTTGTAAACCTCTACAAGAAATAATCACATACGGTAAGGTCCGGTGATCTCGGAGGTCAGTAATGTAAGGCTGAATCATTTGGTCCAGTGCGACCGATCCATCGTTCAGTAATCCTTTGATTTAAAAATTCCCGCATTTCCAGTTGCCAATGTGGCGGTGTCCCACCCTGTTGGCAAATCGGCCGGAGTGTCCGTGCGGTTCTAGGCGCTACAGTCTGGAACAGAGCGACCGCTACGGTCGCATGTTCGAATCCTGCCTCGGGCATGGATGTGTTTAATTAGTTCTAAGTTCTAGGCGACTGATGACCTCAGAAGTTAAGTCGCATAGTGCTCAGATCCATTTGAACAATTTTTTTTTTGTTGGCAAAAGAAGTCGTTCGAATCAGCCTCCAACTGTGGGAAAAGAAAGTTCTCATGCATATCGAGATGTGTGCTTCCTGTAGCAGTGCTCTCGGCAAAGAAAAATAGACCATACACCTTTTCCCGCGAAACTGCACAAAACGCATAAAACTTTGGAGAGTCCCTCTCATGTTGATCAACTTCATGTGGTTGTTCCGCACTCCATATTTTCACATTATGACGGTTCACCTTTGCGTTTAAATTGAATGTTCCCACGTCGCCAAACACTAAGCGTGGAAGAAAACTGTCATCCTCCATCTAGCCAAGAACGTTATTACAGAACTTCACACGTTGTTGTTTGTCACCTTCACGAAGAGCTTGCAGTAGCTGAATTTTGTATGGTTTCATGTGTAAACGTCGACGCAACACACGCCAGACGGACATCGGGGGCATGTTGAGCTGTCGAGCTGCACGGCGAACGGATTTATGCGGAGTCGTGAAACTATGGCGGATGCGTTCGACGTCGTGTCAGACACTCGGGTACGGCCTGGCGATTTGCCTTTTTCTCGGTATTGTCGATGCCATCGTCTAATGCTCTGTGCTGTAGGAGGATCCACACCCTACCTAGTACGAAAGTCACGGTGATCAGTTATCACTGACCCACACTGCGCAGAACGTAGAACACAAAAGGCTTTCCGTTGACCAGACACCATTTTTACTAGAACTGAAGTGGGTGCACACTGCTGCCGCCAAGGCGTAACCATGTACAACTCGAGAGTTTGCTTTTTCCAACAGTACGTTGGTCACTTACATATATCAAATAACATAATAGTTATGATTTTTTTTTTAAATCGGGTGATTCTTTTTGATACACCCAGTATTTCACACAAGATTCAAGACATTCGAACGAAGTTGCCATAACTAATAGAACACAGAAAGGCAATTACTTCGATATGTAAATCTGTGTTTACAGTACCTGAAATCGTCACGCAACTTTTTGACGAGGCAAGTCTCGCTTAATGTAAACGTGGTCTCCAACGTGAAACGTGTTGCGCGGGTCTGTTTCACGGTGACCCAGGCTCTTGTTGGTTTTTGGGCACGAAACAAAAGTGACTCGCTGGTTTTTGTTTCGCATAGTGTAAACGTCTTTCCTTGTTTCACGGGAGACAATGAACCAGGAGTAAAGCATCCGCCTCATCAACTTCCACTAAAGCTACTTTCTTTTGAAACATCCTGAAATTTTAAAGATACTGTGAGCTTGTGTGTAAATCACCTACCGCAAGTGTCACAGGCAACCATCTTCGGACAGTTCCTGCTTCCGTTACACAACCATTTTCTCCACACTGTCCTGTAACTTATGTAAAACCCGTACGAAAGAGTCCTATCAAATCTGAAGAAATTAATCACCACTAGACAACGAAATGTTAGTGCCAGTGAGTGCCACTACTTAACTACTTAGATTACGATTTTCTATGTTAAACTGCACGCACAGCTAAGTGAGAAGCCACTGTGCAGGCAGTCTGGAAACCGCGCAGAACGTTGGATGCATTTTAGCGCCATAAAACTTTCAGGGAGTCATTCCCCAGCCGTGTTCACGGAACTGCCGCTCACATCCTGTATGACAGGAAGCGCCAGGCAGGAATGACGTCGGGCCGGTCTGTGTTTTGTGGAACGAGAGTGAGAAAGAAAGCCGCCCTGGCGCCGAGCGTCTGATGTGAGACAACACAGATTACATATGCAGGAGGTGCTGGACAATAGAGTCTGTTTTTTCACGAGCTGTGTAGCCAGGAGATGTGTACCGTTTCATGGCAGAGTCCCGGAAGAACTGTCATTATAATGGGAAAAAGCGGGCACTCACACTTCGCCGGAAATCTTGGGCTGTTAGGATAACATCTTAGAAACTGGTTCGGGAATGGAAAGTTGAGGGCTTCTTTTAAAATCGTGGGGCACCGATACCTGCCTAGGCGCCGTTATACTGAACGTTGAATGAAATGTAAACGCAGTTACCATTTCTTCATGTAAAAATTTAGAATTGGGAGCAAGGAGTGTGACTGTGCTTACAAAGATACCACTTTGGCTAATGCGAGAAAGTAGTCAGACATTCATTTTGGAGTGCTAAGAATATCAAGCTTTTTAACTAGTTAATCACCTCCTCAAACATGAGTAAGGGAGAGAGACCAGCGTTTTTTAAGACAACGTCTTACTTATCGGCACTCTCAAGAATTAGTATTCAGCCAGTAGAAATTATGCTATGCTGAAAACTCGCAGTACACAGTTATCCTTGTTCGAAGTGCTCTGCAGATAGCTACTTCTCAGGCAAGCTTCTCCGGAGGCAGACTCTACTTCAAGATTTCTACATATCCAGGCTCGTCTGGGACGAGGGACTATTCTGGCGGATCTGAACTTACGATTAGTTGCAGACAGAGGGGAGAGGTTGTTGGTACAGAGCTAATGACTGATTTTACATGCCATTCAGCCGCTGATTGTAGAGTACGAGTTTGATGAGATGCAGTTGTAACAGCAAAGTGAACTGTAGAGAAATACAAATCATTTGTAGCGATGATCATCATTTTCGTTCTTCATTCCAATGACTAGTCTGCAGTTAAAGCTTTAACATGATTTCAATTCCGACAATAGATGCACATTCATGTCCTCCTGTCGTATTTTCTATCACTGTGAATTTAACTTTGGCAGTCACGGTACGACTCCCACAAATGCAAATATTTTGTCCAAATACGTGTTCACTTCAATCACATTCCATATTTCCAGTCAAAATTTTCCAAGACATTAACTTATTGCATCGTTTCCCAATCTGTAGTTGGGGACACCCCAGGGAGTTCGAAAAATATTTCAAGGGGTTCGCCAAAACTTTTTTCCATAATGTCTGCTTCCGATGTTAGGCCTGTTACTATTTCCTTAGTTTCTGCGGTATTTTAAAACTAAATTAACGCTGTAAGGCCACTTCTTACACATATGTAACATTGGGAATTTATTTTCACAATGAATTAATATGTAGCGCGAATACCTGATTTACGGTTACGCAACAACGTTAGAAATGCATTTGATTTCTCCGCAATTGGAATTTTGGCTGCCAGCTTCTTTGTGTACCGCGACGCCACTAAGAAACGGTTACATAGCGGACAGGGCTTCGATTTTCGGCAATAATCTACTTCTTCTTTCCTTGTGACAAATGCAGTAACTTGTCACTTGCGTATCAGAATCGTTTCCGTTCACACCAAAACAGATAACTAGCAGAAAAGTGGAAGCTTGAAAGGGAAACAAGATTTAACAATATCACAAGTTAATGTCAACAGGTCATTCATTCAACTTCGAGTAACATGTATGAATCCGACAAAAGTGAACGGTGTGTAAAGAAAACAAACTGCGATGATAATTACATTAGGTTTGGATTTTCATTTATAGGTGAAAGGAATGTCCAAGACCACAGTGTGTTGTTTGTAGTGACATTCTTGCTACCTTCGGTACTTAATCGCCAATTAGCAACCAAACACGCCACTCACGTAAACAAACCTGTTTATGTTTCTAGACGAAAAGCTAACGAGTGAAAAAATGATTTGTCTGCTTCTGTACCCGCTACGAAGAGTGACAATAAGAATTCTCTTGAAGCGTCTTACCGCGGACAGAACTGTTAAAACCGCAAAACCTCATTCAATAGCTGAAGATTTAGTGAGATCATGTATAAATGATGTACGTACTACAGGGCATGCTTGGAGAATCTTTCACAAGAAAGGTCAATACGGTACGGCTGTCAGAAAATGAATTTTTTTGAAGAATTCGTGCTAGTCCTACTTTTAAGATTCAACTTGGCGTATCGACTGAAGTTGCCAATTTAGCCATTTCGTCACTTTTCGTCCGTTACATTAATGAGGAGTCCGAAGAAGAGGAGCTATTACTCTGCAGACCCTTAAAAGAGAGAACTACGAGAGGACATACATTTAAGTTAACTGACGAATACTTTATAGAAAAATCAGTAGACTGGACTCGATGTGTCGGCATTTGTTCTGATGATGCGAAATCTATGACAGGGTGTTAGGCTGGGTTTTGTTGCCAAAGTAAAGTCGATAGCACCGAATGCTTCTTAGACACATTATTGCAATCTTAGATAGACTCGTGTTTCTAAAGCCATGCCCGATGGATCGAAATTTGTGCTGTACGATGCAACGATAATAATTAATTTTGTTAAGGCTTTCCCTACAAATTCCCGAATCTTTGCATTGCTTTGTGAGGAAATGGGAAGCATTTATAAACGTTTATTGTCTCTCAATGAACTCAGGTGGCTGTCTTGAGGAAGAACTATTTCCAGATTGTATGGTCTTAAAGAAGAATTTTACGTTTTTCTTACCAGTCATACGTTTCACACAGCAAAGTACGTGGAAGATGAAATCAGCCTTCAGATTTTAGCTTATTTGGCAGACATTTTCTCAATAATTAACAGTTTGAACATTTTGCAAGATCGCAACGCATCATTCATTAAGAAACTTAATATTTGGGAAACGTGTTATGATAGGAATGAAACAGATTGCGTTGATACCCTTCACGAATTCCTGATTGGTAAATCATCTTTCGTTGAACTAAAATGTCAAGAATGTAGTTAAAAACATTTTAAGGGACTTGGAAAAACCTTCAGAGAATATTTCCCTGCTATGGCCAATAATAACAGCTGGATTCGCTAGCTCTTCGATGAATCAATAATTTATGAGGCCATATTAAGCGTAAATGAAAAAGAGCAGCTTCTTGAAATTTCCACAGATTTTCAGGTACAGAAAGCTTATAAACCTTTGTCATTACTTGGTTTCGGTTGAATTTAAAAGAGTTCCCAATGATAGCCAATAAAGCACACCGGTGTTATTGTCCTTTTCATCCACATAGCTGAGCGAAAAGTCGTTTTCTTCATATGCCTATTTCAAAAATAAATACAGAAACAGACTTTGTGCTGAATGTGATTTGAGACTTTAACTTCTGTGGTTCCTGACTTCAGAGCTCTGTGCCATGGAAAACAGGCGAACTTACTTTTTTTTATCGTCAGTAAAAGCATCATACTGTGTCCAGTTTACACCTCCACAATGCGGTATCTTCTGTATTTCTTTCTGTTATCGATACCTTTACTTAAACATTCAGACATAGTATGAACTTCTTACAGACGTAAACGACCACTTTGCTTCGTCCATGACACAAATAAAGCCAATAGAACATGACACAGTAACATCGTTTATTCCAAATCAGCTACAAAAAAAGAAAGGAAAAATAGGTAAGCTACGCTACAGTGCACATTATGTTGCACACAATAGTTCAATTCTGTACGTTTGAAATGATTCAAATGGCTCTGAGCACTATGGGACTAAACATCTGAATTCATCAGTCCCCCTATAACTTAGAACTACTTAAACTTAACTAACCTAAGGACATCACATACATCCATGCACGAGGCAGGAGTCGAACCTGCGACCGTAGCAGTCGCGCGGTTCCGGACTGTACGTTTGACGTCCAGGCTTGTCTTCACAGAGCCAGTACGCACACGTATGAGGAACGTTCACACTAGAGAAGATGTTTAAAGCGACCATCTCACATTTGCAAACGCTTCGCCACTCAATGGACCGTTCTTTTCTGGACCCTACGCCACACACTGCCATGCACTATTGCTGAAGCGGCATGCATGCGAGTTATTAGGTCGTATACAACCGTGTGTAAAGTACTATAAAACTGTTCCTTTACGTGTCCCCACAAATGAAAAGCTAATGGATTAAGGTCCTGGGAACGTGGAGGCCAGAACACTCGATCTCCATTTCCCAGGAAACGCTTCATTTAAATAGTTTTGCACATTAATTCCAAAGCGTATCAAGAGATTGAAAATACCTTCATGATAGAAAATACCTTCATGATTGAAGCTAGTATCGTCAGTCGATATCACGTTATTTATAAAATGTTCGTTATCTTCCATTAGGTGCAAAAGCCACTCACAAAACTCTTCCCGTCGAATGCAGTCTTCTTGCTGATGGTGTTAAGTTAACGTGTAATGATACTGATGTAGTTCTTCATCGTGCAACAGTAGTTCAACAACCAGCCTTTGGGGTATCTGGAACTGCCCTGCAATATCACAGTTACTTCGCCGAAATGAATGGTGAACGGTTTCAAGAAGAGCGCCCTCTGTTTGTGGAGTACGTCTAGCTCTTGTACGACCTCAATCTGTCATTTGTGAACGAAGATTACCGCTTTCCTGAAAGGCGTTGTTCCATATGACGAGAAACACTCTTGTCAGTATAGCGCCTTTGAGGTTATAGTGCAGCATACGCACTCGCAGCAGCAGCAGCTTGGTTTATCGGATGCAGCTGGCACGAAGCATATCGACATATTCATCGTTTGTGTGCCCCATCGGGAACTTGACAACGTCATTTATATGTGTGCACTGAGCGGTTAGTAGACGCATGCATGCAGTTTAATGGGTCCCTCTGTCTTGTGACAGGCTGTTGTCAAATGACAAAATGATGCCCTGCCTATAAGCGACGAGAACTAGGGAACGGGCGTCTAAAACATAAAAAAGGAACCTGACGAGGATTTTTTAGTTACCAATTTTTTTTCGTCAAAGGAACCTTCCTGGCACCTAATGGGAAAGGTGGGGGCAAGGTGCGCAGGGGTCGCAACCCGAGATCTGGCCACCACGTATCTTCCCTCCCCTCTGCCCCCACCCTAGGAACCAAGTAAAGCGTAGAGAACGTGAAGTAGAGGTAGAAAGAACATTAAAGATTTACTTCTTTTCTTTCATTTTATTTTTCAAAATTATTATTAATACAGGTGAAAATATTAGGAAACAGGCGTCGCAAGGAGGGGAGGCCCGGCAAGGCGCCAGATTCGGTGAGACTTGTGAATGAGTATCACATATTAGTCATACAGCACTCTATATGGAGCGACAGCTTTCTCTGTAAGAGTCACTTATCCGAAGATGTTACTCAATAAAAGGTTAAAGAAGTAAAGCATGTAAAATACTCTGATTTAATCATTTGTGTTTCACCGAAAAGTCCAGTTACATGAAGTTCAAACGAGTTTGAACTTAGGTCTATATCTTTCCCTTCAAAGTCTCTTACATACGTATGGCTTGAAAATTAGAATGCTCTGCTCAAATCGTTCGGATACACTTTCTTTTTTTCAAAGGCAGTGAAATTACGATTTATAGAAAACAAACTAATAATTCTTTATCAGAAAAGAAAAAAGTACCTTTTTCAATGTGCGTGTGTATGTTTCACTATAGAATAACATTTATGTCACTTGTGGAACTTCATTCATAACTATCCCCAAATATTTCCGTCGCCCTCCCCCCCCCCCCCCCCTCCCATCGCCACTAGAAAACCTCTGCGGTTTTGGTCACTTCACTTATTTAGCACAACTAACCTTTTATAAGGGCAGGAATATTAACAAATAATAATAATATCAAATAATCAACTGCAACAAATATTAGAGAGAATCAGCAAATCTGTGCAGAGACAGGCGCTTAGAAAATCACATGCAAGCAAAGTGTATGTCGGCCACTCAGGCAGAGGTGTGGCAATTAGGCCTAGGTTATCTGAGCAGGAGAGAAGCTGGAGATTAAGAGAGAAACGTTACAAAATTTGACGGTTTTCGTTTAAGGGAAAGCCACTCATGTGATGAAAAATTAAGTTTTAGTTACAAATACTAGATTATAATTGCAAAATCGACTTTATTTTTCATTTGTCGTTAAATATACCTCCACATAAAAAACTTTGTGTTCCGTTTTTTAGTTAATGTAACTGTTGGGGTGGTGTACGATATAAAAAAATGTAATAGTTTCGTGTGTAAACACTCTGGATGTTACCATTTTTGTATCTTCTGTACAAAAACATCTGCGTATGTCGCACGTCATTTTATCTATGTTTACTACATTCGGTTTTCATACGACGATTGTTGTGTTGGCAGAAGAGCCAATACCGTGTTACTAGAGGAGGCCGAAATAAACGCGTTTTAGCTCATGCAGGCTGGCGTGGGGATGGAAGAACTATAATGACGTGAGGTCTGGAACATGACAAGGAATTAGAATTAGAATTCAGAAAGCGGACGTAATTAGTTTGATCCTTAACTTTAATCCATTAATAATGAACGTCGCTTTTGACGGTACATGAGTCACAATATTATCTGTTCAGAAGACATAGTAACTGAATATGGCGCCTTGCTAGGTCGTAGCCAATGGCTATGCTAAACTATCGTCTCTGCAAATGAGAGCGTATGTAGGCAGTGAACCATCGCTAGCAAAGTCGACTGTACAACTGGGGCGAGTGCTAGGGAGTCTCTCTAGCCTAGACCTGCAGTGTGGCGGCGCTCGGTCTGCAATCACTGATAGTGGCGACACGCGGATCCGACGTATGCTAACGGACCGCGGCCGATTTAAAGGCTACCACCTAGCAAGTGTGGTGTCTGGCGGTGACACCACAACGACTGTGTAAGAAAGCTGGTTCGTGAATAAAATAACTATAAATTTACAGAATCTCAGTTGTTGTTTCCCCTGTTATCCCTATTAAGATTTGTTGAGCAGGGAAGATGCAGTTATATCGTCCACTGAGGTGACAAAAATCATCGAACACCTCCCAATATCACGTCGGACCTCCTTTTGCCCAGCGTAGTGCAGCAAATAGACGTGGCGCTGACTCAGCAAGTGCTGGAGACCGCTGCTGAAACACTGCCCCTATAGCCGTCCATAACTTCATAAGAAAGTGTCGCCGGAGCAGGATTGTCTGCGAAACAATCACCAACAGCAGTGACATGGAGCACTGTCGTCCATAAAAATTCCAATATTGTTTCGGAACATGAAGTCAATGAATGGCTGCAAATGATCTTCACGTAGCCGAGTATAACAAGTTCCAGCGAATGATCTGTTTAGTTGGATCAGAGGACCCAGTCAATTCCATGTAAAAACAGCGCACACTGTTATGCAGCCACCACCAGCTTGCACAGTGCATTGTTGACAACTTGGCTTCAGGGCTTCGCGGACTCTGCGCTACTCTCAAAACCTATAATCAGCTCTTACTATCTGAACTGGGGAATCATTTGACCAGGCCATGACTTTCTAGTCGTCTATGGTTCAATCGATATGGTCACGAGCCCAGGACACGCGCTGAAGGCGATGTGGTGCTGTTAGCAAAGGCACTCGCGTGGGTCGTCTGCTGCCATAGCCCATTAACGCCAAATTTCGCCGCACTGTCCTATCGGATACGTTCCTCGTCCGTCCCACATTGGTTTCTAGGGTTATTTCACGCAGTTTTGCTTGTCTGTTAAGAAATTTATAAGTATCATTGTCGCTTCCTATTGGCAAATCGTTTACTCTTTATACTGAGGTGACAGAAGTCATGGGACAGCGATATATAGATGACGGTAGTATTGTGTACACAAGGTATAAAGGGGCAGTGCACTGGCGGAGTTTTTCACTCAGATGATTTATGTGACAAGGTTCCAGACGTGATTATGGCCGCACAACGGGAATTGGCTCTGAGCACTATGGGACTCAACTGCTGAGGTCATTAGTCCCCTAGAACTTAGAACTAGTTAAACCTAACTAACCTAGGGACATCACACACATCCATGCCCGCGGCAGGATTCGAACCTGCGACCGTAGCGGTTCCAGACTGCAGCGCCTAGAACCGCACGGCCACTTCGGCCAGCACAACGGGAATTAACAGAATTTGAACGCGGAATGGTAGTTGCTGCTAGAGGCATGGGACTTCCCATATCGGAAATCGTTTGGGGATACTAAATTCCGAAATCCACAGTGTCAGCACTGACAACTCTCCGCAAACGCCGCCATTGCGTTGCCCGTGGTGAGAGGTAAGGCAGGAAATTTGTTACTTTGAGCACACACTTGACACTGTGGATTTCGGAATTTTGTATCCCCAAACGATTTCCGATATGGAAAGTCCCATGCCTCTAGCAGCAACTACCATTCCGCGTTCAAATTCTGTTAATTCCCGTTGTGCCGGCCGAAGTGGCCGTGCGGTTCTAGGCGCTGCAGTCTGGAACCGCTACGGTCGCAGGTTCGAATCCTGCCGCGGGCATGGATGTGTGTGATGTCCTTAGGTTAGTTAGGTTTAACTAGCTATAAGTTCTAGGGGACTAATGACCTCAGCAGTTGAGTCCCATAGTGCTCAGAGCCAATTCCCGTTGTGCGGCCATAATCACGTCTGGAACCTTGTCACATAAATCATCTGAGTGAAAAACTCCGCCAGTGCGCTGCCCCTTTATACCTTGTGTACACAATACTACCGTCATCTATATATCGCTGTCCCATGACTTCTGTCACCTCAGTATAAAGAGTAAACGATTTGCCAATAGGAAGCGACAATGATACTTATAAATTTCTTAACAGACATTTCTCACTCCGATTCATATAAACATGCGACTTAATGAACGGAAATTATTCATTTGCATAACCGCAGGAAACAGAGTGCACATGGACTGGAGCTAGCAGGTTGTGTTGCTGGTACTCTCTCCTGGCTGACGTCAGGGAGTACCACCACGCACGTGTCGGCCTGTGTGAGATGGCGGCGTCGATACGGCGTGTGCGACTGGCCGAGCACAAAAACTGATCTGCATACAATTACACGGACACGTCCCCTTTGAGACGAGCGCCGCAGGCAGCATTAAAGGCTCTCCATCCACGCGGGAATGGAGTTACTGACCCATTTTCCCCGCCTCTCGCCTTATCACTGCCCTTTTGTCTACTCATTTCTGCGGGCGTACGCCCTGGGGCGCTGACAGGAATACCGTGTAAACATCCTCACGCGCTGGCTAGTACATCGTAGAAGATATCGACTTTCCATTTCAAATAACTTCATCGTGTTTCTCTCATATACATAAACGATGTAATATCATAAGTGACCACTGTATTATTGTACTTGGGCTCCCTTGGCCGTCATCGAAAACAGGCCGCGACGATGTAGTACACAAGTACAGTGGTTACGAAAGAAAACACTCGCATTATGAATGAGTTCAAGATAGTTGTGCATTCACTTATCAGCCAGAACATAATGCACACCTTGTAAGGTATAGGATTGGTTCAAAAATGGTTCAAATGGCTCTGTCCACTATGGGACTTTACATCTAAGGTCATCAGTCCCCTAAAACTTGGAACTACTTAAACCTAACTAATCTAAGGACATCACACACATCCATGCCCGAGGCAGGATTCGAACCTGTGACTGGAGCGGTCGCGCGGTTCCAGACTGAAGCGCCTAGAACCGCTCGGCCACACAGGCCGGCATAAGATTGGTGAGCAGGGCATGTGGGCCGCTGGAGTGGAATGCTGACCCCACTTGAGGATACAAAAATTTATTTTCACCACGTTAATTAAAACAGGGCAGTGGTAGCAACACAATGATTAGCTAACATTTACAAATTGCGGTCACCTGCACCGATTATTCAATTGTATAAAAGCAATGACAGTAATTCAGTAAACTTTTTAAAGAAAAACAGCATTATGGCCCCAACTTTAAATTAATAAAAAATAAATTTACGCAAATATAACTTTATCATAACTGCAGGTCTGAACTCACCAGTTGTGAAATTAAGTCACTTACTAGGCCTTGTGAATATGAAAAACAACAATTTGTAAAACTTATTAGGTTTCAAAAAAAAAAAAAAAAGCAAGATCTCACAAATACAGCAGTCAGCACATTCTTGACGTTTGGCGTTCACATCGGCCGCGCGTGTGAATTCCATGCTCTAGAGCTCTAGTGACAACAGGCAGGAGGGCCTGCGCTCACCGAAAACGGCTTCTAGAACACACAAACCCAGTACTAATACACAGTTCACTAAAATACTAAAACCAACAGCCAAGCGCTGGGTAGCGCCAAATGCAGGAAGAGATGTTAACCGTTATAGTGGGATAACCGCAGTTACTATTAAAGCAATAGTTCATTCAACAATCTCCAATGACGTGAAATTCACTTGATAAATTTATAAACCACAACAAGCTCAAGGTCATAATGACCAGACAATCCGCACACAACCTTAAACACCGAAACATCGTTTGACGGCCCAAAGTTGTTACTATTATAGTTGCCAACAAGGCAGAAGTTCGCAATTCCACTTTAAATTAGCGGCTGAAGTTTTATACCGTGAATAAACTTTGATTCATAAAATTGACCACTTACAGATTAACAATAATAATTAGAAAAGGAATCTCCGAATATCGGCCACACTTGTAATTCAAGACAAATGCAACGGAACCAGGGCACAGCGCAGTTACATGGACTTGGAATACCAAGTATCCCGGATCCACGTCCAAGTGGTTTAAGGAATGCCTAGCGAAAATCAAAGTGGCTACGCGGAGCAGTCACATCCAAAAGTTCCACCACAAAATGGCTCACTATTTAACGTCAGTCCAGGAGCTAGCTGTAACATGCACGCCAGGGTTAACAACCCGCGCTCTCCTCGGGATTCGAGATAGACACGACTATTAAACGGGGGCCTATGTTGACCGGTGACTGCTTCAGCACTCCAGTTCCGCTCGCCACCAGACCCAGGCATCGGAATGTCGACAGCGTGCGTCCTCGCAGTACACCGAGCGCCGACTGACTACTCTCGATGGCCCCTGTGCTGTCTTCCCCCTGTCACTGCCCCCGACCGAGTCTCACCTCGCGAGCTGCGGCCTTCCTAAATAGAGGGCGCCAGCCAACCAGGACGCCGCAAAGCGCCTAACCACGACAGAGAAACTATCCTGCCAAGAGCATCGCATGAAGTCACGGCTCACCACCAACCTGCTATCGATATAAACCTGTCCAGGTGATAGCAGCCTCACCTGGCAAGGAATGACTGCTAGTCATACGCATGGACAGTGCTATAGTATCAGTGAGCGGGCTGTCTGTGTGTAGAATGGAGAGGGGGCGTGAGCAATCTGAGCTTGATTGTGCAGATTGTGATGGTCCGGAGGCTCGGCACGAGCATTTCGGAAACTACACGACTTGTCGGGTGTTCGAGGAGTGCTGTGGCGAAACCAAGGTGAAATCACGTCCAGACGTCGGAGTTGGGGGCCTGACCTCATTACAGATGTTGGACGTCGTAGGCTGGGCAGACTGGTAAAACAGGACAGGCGGCAAACTGTGGCGGAACTAACATCCGACTTTAATGCTTGGCATACTACAACCGTGTCTGAACAGATATGGCCCCGCACATTTTCTACTGGACCTACATTCCTGGAGTTTGGTGGCCACGTGAGTACGGTAAATTCACCCTGCGGCTCTTCGAACCTCGTACATACGCTGCGAGCTGTGTAAGACGTTGGCCGGCCGCTGTGACCGAGCGGTTCTAGGTGTTTCAGTCCGGAACCGCGCTGCTGCTACGGTCGCAGGTTCGAATCCTACCTTGGGCATGAATGTGTGTGTTGTCCTTAGGTTAGTTAGGTTTAAGTAGTTCTAAGTCTAGGGGACTGATGACCTTAGATGTTAAGTCCTATAGTGCTTAGAGCCATTTGAACCATTTTTGTGTAAGACGTTGCATTGTCCTGGTGGTAGATGCTGTTGTGCCGCGGGAAAACTGACTCCATATACGGATAGAGGTGGTCCCCAGGGATAGATTCATATGAGTGTTGATCCATTGTGCCTTCCAGAATGACGGGATCACCCAGCGAACGCCACGAAAACATTCCCCGGTCCATAACGCTCCCTCCTTCAGCTTGGACCCTTCCGACGATTCTTGTAAGGTGATTTGCTTTCAGACGTTTCGCACCGCGCATGCCAACAGCTGTCTGTCCGATGGAGCACAAAAAGTGGTTTGTCTGGAAAGACCACCTGTCGGCACTTAGTTGACGTCCACTTGCGTAACTGGAGTGAAAATTCCAGCTTTCGTCGCTGACGAACAGCAGTTGGCATGGGTGCACGAACCAGACTCCTGCTGCAGAGACCTATACGCAGCAACGTTCGCTGAACGGTCGTTTAGGTTCATCTGGGCGGTCAGTTACTTAACACTTGCACGTCTATTCGCCCGTACACATCTCCGCAGCCGTCATTCACCCCCGATATCTATGGCCTGTGGTGCACCACAGCACCATTTTGCCATGTACGATATACTTTAATCAGGGCTGCACGCGAACAGTTTACAACCGTAGCCGTTTGGAAATGCTTCCACCCTTGGGCCGAAATCGAGTTATCGTGCCCTTTTAGACATGAGACAAATCTCTCCGTTTCTGCGTTACGATAGCGACTGGCTTTATATACCCTTCACTGTTAGAGTTACCACCTGCCGTCTGTGAGTGGTTATTGTGCGTTGACGTCGAACATAGGCGATGATCGCATTCATGTGACTGTCGCGTATTATATATAAGTTTACAAGAACACTTCAGGTAACGCCACAAACAAGATTTGACACGTGGTTTTGAGAGCAATGAAGTTCTAGAAGAGTAGCAAAATACCAGTTGGCCTCGCCATATTAAAAAAAAACGCCTTATTAAACGTTGATGCCTCTAACACTATTACTTTAATTTTATTTCGCCAAAGTGTGGCCAGGGGCATCACAATAGAATAGGTCTCCAATGATAAAGTTCAGGCAAACAAATGAAGGCTCATCTGATTTAAAATATTTTATGAAGCGTTTATTAATAAATCTGTCATAGTTGCAGCAAATGTACTTGGCGACTAGTTTCGAACCATCTGGTTCATTCTCAACCCTGACCTAAAGAGGATGCACTGAAAGTGCCTGACTTAACAACAAACATCAAAATGACAATACCTGTGTTACAAAGTGATCGCAGAAGTTTTACAATCAACAGGTGCCTACTTAGCAAATCATAATCAAAGAAGAGTCCAGTTGCTTAGATGGAATTTCGGTAAATTATCAGTGAAAACTTCCTCAGTAACTTCCAACCGAGAATTTAAGTAACAAAGTACATAAATGCATGGTGTCTGTTCTTTCGGGCATCTCCGAAAGAACATACACCATGCATTCATACAATCTGATTCTTCTATGCGGATGCACAGATACGTCTGACCTCCTGTGGGAATCTCAGAGAGCGAACATGGAGAAAATTGAAAGCGGCTGCGGACAGGTGGCGCTCGATAGGAATGGGGACCGGGGGTGAGGCGTGCCGAGGTAGTCTGCGCAGTTGTGATAACACTGTGTTCAGGATGGCGCAGTGGTTAATGCGCCTGCCTACAAAGTAGGAGATCTCGGGTTCGAATCCCGGTTCGGTACACATTTGCACTCTTCGCCGCTGATTCTGTGTAATGTCCCGATGCAGATGCAGCAGTAGTCCCCTCTCTTTCCTTTACTTTCTTCCACTCGCCGCCTTAAATTTACACGTAGCTTAAAGTCGTTTGGCGGTAATCCATTGCGCCGCACGACGCACAAGGGCGATTACGGCTGAATTCCACACCACCTCATCTTACGACACACTCCATCCCCCAAGAGGGTATAAACATTGGGTTTCATTCGTCTGCCTTGTCGCACGCCGCTCCAGTACTCAAGCCATCAACACATGGGCGCGTACCGGGCGAGACCTCACGCAGGCGCGTCCGGCGCTAAATTTTCCTAGCCGCCTCTTTCCGCGCCCCCTAGTTGGACGCAGCGAAATCTGTCATCTAACGACGAACTAAGTAGGTCTCTGGACGCACTTGGAACTTCTCCGTATGAGCCGGTGTATGGCTCATCTTCCTGAAACTTCGTGGGTACCCCAAACGCTCTAGCAGTACTCAAGTATTGATCGCAGAAACGTTCTATAAGCGGTTTCCTTTATTGGTGAACTACACTTTCCTAAAATTCTCCGGTAAACCGAAGCCGAAATTCGCCTTTCTTACGTGCCTGGTTCCATTTGATATCGCTTTGCAACATTATGCCTAGATATTTAGCGGATGTTATTGTATCAAACAGTATATTACTAATACTGTATTTGAACATAACAGGATCAGTTTTCCAACTCATCTGTAATTACCCATTTTCTCATGTTTAGAGCAAGTTACCATTCATCACAAACGGAAATTATGCCTTGTCGTCCTGTGCCGTACTATAGCCATTCAGCGAAGACACATTCCTCCTACACTACATCGTTATCAGCAAATAGTTGCAGGTTGCTGTTCATCCTATCCGTCAGATCGTTTATGTATCTAGAGAACAAGACAGCCCCTGTCACGTTTCCCCGGAGCACACCTGACGATACTCTTATCTCTGATGGGCACTCGAAGTCCAGGACGACGTATTGCGTTTATTTAGGAGGATTTCGAACTATTCATGTATTTGGGAATCTATTGCATAAGTTCTGGCCTTCGTTAACAGCCTACGCCAAACGCTTTCCGGGAACCTGGGATATGGAATCTTCCTAGAGAAAGCGTCCATTCCCTCAAGTGCATCCATCTTTCTCCTAATCCGTGCAGAAGCTGTTCTATCGTGGCGTAGAGTTTTGAGACAGATACAATACGTACACTTGACAGCAAAAAAAAGTGGGTCACTGCCGAATACAACCAACATAACGTAGCTGTGTTGCAGGTCCTCTAAACACCAAAACTCCGTGGGGTACAGTCGTTTGACTACACACAATGGGTACCGCAAGAGACTACCAGAGACCAAAGGTCTTTATGGCAGTCAGTCTAAGCATCAACTAATATCGTCATACAAAACATATTAGAAAACACGTTCTTAGCGATGAGACACCCCGTAACACTCATAAACTAACCTTAATTACAACAAGTGACTTTCCAAAAGTTCTGAGAAAACGGATTATTTTACATATATCGTACAGTAATCCTTAGTCAAAATTAAATACTTGAGACAATATATGGAGTTACAAAGGCGTACAACAACTGGAAAAAAGTTTTTCACTCACGAAAAGGTTTTCCATCCATGTGCTGAACGTCGCTCAACGGCGAATGGCTCTAGAAACTTGATATTGGACGAACCAGTAAAAAACGCGATTAACGGCAACAAGCACTCTACGGAAATCTCAACATTAACAGCGAATCACTAGCGATATCATTGTTCTTGTAACACATCAACAGCTACGTGTACACAAATTTGAACTTTAAATGACATGACCAACGTCGTCGTTCCGGACCTGGATTCAAACTCAGCACCTATAGCCGTTGCTAACTAGGGTAAGCTGTGTTTGTGCTTTGTTGAGACCCGATCACTAGGCATAGAGAAACGTGAAGTATAGACGTCTGCACCAGTATCAGTTATCAATTCAGATCCTGAAAATAAATGACGAAAATGTTTGTACTGCACTGGGAATCCTGCATTAACAGTTACCTTCCTGGGAATTACCCCCATCGACGTTTAATATGGTATGATTCACAAGGAACAAGGTATGCTCATGTGCTCATGTTAAAAATTGAAATGCCATCATGTAAAGCTTGTGACAGGGATGTGAACCCAGCACCTAATCGGATTGTTCACCAATAGCGAGATGTTGGAACCTTAAATGACGATAGAATTGTTTTTGCCTGACCGGGATTCGAACCCAGCATCTACCGCCGTCGTTTTCTAGCCAGGAACAGGCGATAAATAGCGATTGTTGGTTCACCAGTAGCGAGATGTGCGCATGGTTAGCTAGACATCAGGCGACGAAAAGTTCTCTGCTGAATGGAATTCAAACCCGGCACAAGGGGTTATAAAGACACTTCAACTATCAAATTCTTTTCCAATACTAGCTAGGAGTGACATGTTTGTACTTTCAATGATGTGATGGAAAGTACTCTGCAGGATAGAAGTTGAACCCACAACGTATCGCCGTTGGTGATCACAACGAACACAAGGTCAAACCCAAATCCCTTTTCGCCAGTAGGATGGAGAGGAATGTTTGAACTTGAAAAGATGTAAGGAATCGTTTGATCTTGTAATGTTGTGATAAAAAGCTCATCATGTGGCTGTGAGTTGAAACGAACACATTACAGCTGACAACGCACGAAGAGACGTTGAAAATGCAGCTATTTTTCACTTGTATTTCGGAGTGCACATGCTAGGGCTTGAAATGAAATAATGAATATTTTGTGCTGATCAGGACTTGAAACCAGATAGGTACCTTTCGAGGAGGCCTAGAAGAGTTTGCAATCTTGGGTAACACAGTGAAGCCGGCCGGAGTGGCCGAGCGGTTACAGGCGCTACAGTCTGGAACCGCACGACCGCTACGGTCGCAGGTTCGAATCCTGCCTCGGGCATGGATGTGTGTGATGTCCTTAGGTTAGTTAGGTTTAAGTAGTTCTAAGTTCTAGGGGACTTATGACCACAGCAGTTGAGTCCCATAGTGCTCAGAGCCAACACAGTGAAATCGAGCTCAAATGGTTCAAATGGCTCTGAGCACTATGAGACTTAACTTCTGAGGTCATCAGTCCCCTAGAACTTAGAACTACTTAAACCTAACTAACCTAAGGACTTCACACACATCCATGCCCGAGGCAGGATTCGAACCTGCGACCGTAGAGGTCGCACGGTTCCAGATTATAACGCCTAGAACCGCTCGGCCACCCCGGCCAGCGAAATCGAATTCGAATCCTAGTCCAGCACCACAACTTTCAACGTCTCAGTTTCAAATAAAGTAAGAGCCTTGTGAACTTACATGGCCATCGGTTAATTAAATGAAATGCGTTTTCTAGTTTACGACGGCTTGCTGGTGACAGAGTCTCTGCCTTCCGGGGTTTCTTCATCTGTCACAGCTCAAACGAATGCCGCTCTGCCCCAGTCGGCAGCGAAGGGATGTTACCTTTACTGTGGATATTGAACTACGCGGCTTACTGGCGTTCTGCACTTGGCGTTACTAGAGGTGAAGGAGAGTTACTCGTGTGTGTTAAAAATCTACGCCTGACGTGAGATGTCAACTTACACGTTTTACACATCAATACAAGATTAATGCACCAGACCACAGAACCCCT
This sequence comes from Schistocerca piceifrons, assembly GCF_021461385.2. Lineage (NCBI taxonomy): Eukaryota > Metazoa > Arthropoda > Insecta > Orthoptera > Acrididae > Schistocerca > Schistocerca piceifrons. Next base: position 747,465,040 of record NC_060139.1, read on the forward strand.
TTCCAAGCACATAGTTATGAATTGCAGAGTATTCATTTAGATGTAGATGCAGATGTCAAGGGACGGGTAACAGGAAGAAGGGCGGGATCTGGGAATGGATAGAAGCGCAGAACTGCAAAATATAAGCGTGAAATGCTTGCAAATTATTGCTTACTTAGATGTGTGCCACAGCTAGTTTTATCTTAGGACCGAGAGATAAGGAAGGACTGTTTTCAGAACGAAAAATGGGTTACAGGGAAGGGGAGATCAAAGAATACGGTTTCATAGGTGTTGAGAGGAATGATAGAGAGTAATGACAGCAGCAATTAAAAGAGGAAATGTAGCGTCAATGGAAACCGCTAGATTTGTTGTAAAGTTTTGGGGGAATGGAAAGGGCACTTGCGGCGATAGTGTCAGAGAGAGTGAGTGTGAGAGAGAATAGAGGAGATATTAACAACGAGTAAACATAATATGAAATCGTTTGCGTATTGTGTGGAGGCCGGAGGGTGTATTCACGGATGGAGGAGAAGAGAGAGCTGTATTTGAAGTAACAAAAACTCCATCTACGCTGATTAGTTTGTAAGTATCTAGACAGGGTGTATATGAAATCAAAATAGAATATTTAACAAACTGTATATTCAAAAGAAACCCACTTGAATTAAAAAGGCAACTCAAAGGAAAACTAACCCATATTGTACCTTTTCTGTTGCCCTGTGATCTTCTACTAGCCCCCAATGAGGAAAAATGACGAAAAGGAATGTATAACAAAACACTTTAAGGACTCTAATATTTTACCCAGAATCCTTCTTTATTTTGTTCTCCTATCATGCATCTTGGCATAGAATGAAAAAGCCGTCGGACGTAACAGCCTGAAGAAGCAACTTCCTCCCAGGCTTCCAGGACTCAGTCCCAAAGAGCGTCAGCAGTAGTTGGTTGGTTTCGTGGCCAGTTTCTGTTAATGTTCTGGTGACCTCAGCCCACATGCTTTCCATGGGGTTCATATCAGCCGCCCGTGGCGTCCAGTCCATGACGTTGACGCCAATCCCGGAGAGCGGCTGCTGAACATATGCAGACTTGCAATATGACGTCCCCTTCTGCGTACAGCACTCGCACTGACGGAGCATCACATTTTCCAATACGTGGGCATACTGCACGCTGTCCAGAGTTCCTTCTATCCTGTGAAGAATTCCCACCCCTCTCGCAGAAATCCAACCCCAGCAGGTAACAAATAGCCGGCCACTTCTTCTCGTCGTGGTTACATATTCGCGTCGATGGCGAGTCCCTTGCGGCCTGTAAACGATTCGTGGACCGTCGTTACTGGTGCAAAACACCTTCTCATCAGTGAAAATGACGTTGTCGCACGACGCCCTCAGATTGAGCAAATGCTAGCCAGTATAAAACGTTGTTTTCGCTGAGCTCTTGTTTCACGGCGGATCGTCGTGCATGCAGTCCAGCGTCCCTCAGCCTTCGGCGAATCGTGTCACTGGAGCCGGGGAAGTTGGTCTCCCGCCGCAACTGCTTCGCGTTTAGAAAGGGATTTTCTCTGCTCTTAGACAATAGGTCCCTGTCTTCCTGCTGTAAGCTCACTCTCTTCCTGCCTGATCGAAGAGCCCTGTCGGTGGTGCCTCTTTCAAGGCAGATCCTCAACCATCTCTTTGCAGTGGTATGTGGTAAAAAATGAAATGTCGTGTGACGAGAGCCTCCCGTCGGGTAGACCGTTCGCCTGGTGCAAGCCTTTCGATTTGACGCCACTTCGGCGACTTGCGCGTCGATGAGGATGAAATGATGATGATTAGGACAACACAACACCCAGTCCCTGAGCGGAGAAAATCTCCAACCCAGCCGGGAATCGAAGCCGGGCTCTTTGGATTGACAGGCTGTCGCACTGACCACTCAGCTACCGGGGGCGGACAGTGGTATGTGGTACGCCATACCGTCTGCCAGCTTCTCTGACGGAACATCCTCCTTCTTCAATGAGAGCGACGACTCTATCTCGAATAGACCTCTCCCAGTGAGTCATTACGGCAGATAGCCTGATGTGTATTTTTTTGTTTTTGTTTTTTTTCTTTATTGATTTTCAATTCCTCCCGAAGGGGGCGGGCTGGCAGCAGCTTAGTACGCTCTCTACAGCCTACAGACTTTTTTTTAAAAAACGGAAGAAGAAAAGAAACAAGAAAAACAGGCAAAAAAAACGGTGACTTAAAGTGTAAAATGGCGGAAAAAGCGGAAAGTTAAAACAGAAAGCAAAAAGGGTTGGCAATGTTAATAAAAGACACAGGAATCAGACAAGTTACGTAGTACACACACAATTAAAAAACATGGCGACAGTCTGGTTTCTGTTCGCAAGAGATGAAAAGCACACCTAGTGACAGTATGATGGCCGTTCGCAACACTTCCCAAAAAAAACACAACACGGAACACTCACTGTAAAACACTCACTGTAAAACACTGCACGAAAATGGCGGCACAAAGATGACACTCCCAAGCCAAAGACAGCTGGGGGGGGGGGGACCTGGAGGAGGGGGAAGAACAAGGAGGGAGGAAGGAAAAAACGAAAAGGGGGGAAACCAAGGAGGGAGAGGACTCATAAAGAGGGAGAGGGACAGGGCAGATGCGAGAGGGAATGAGAAGAGGCAGAGGAGGGAAATGCGAAAGGACTCGGGGGAGAGAAGGGGGCAGAGAGTGGGGAGGTGGGGAAAAAAGAGGATGGAAGGGGGGAGAGGGAGCCCGGGAAAAGGACAGAGGAAAGGAGGGGGAGTGAGGATCAGAGTTGAGAGGAGGGATAAATGGAGGGAGAGAGGGCATCATCTGGGAGCGGGAGTTGATGGAAGCCACCTTGGGAAAGGAGATGAAGGGTGTAGAGATGGAGGGTAGGGGGGATACAACAGTGAAGACGTGGCAGGGGGCGGGGATGGGAGAGGAGAGGAGCAACTGGGGGTGAGGGGGATCAAGGCGGCGGGAGGTGTAGAGGATGTGGATATGTTCAAGGAATAGGAGCAGATGGGGGAAAGGAATGAGATCATAGAGGATCCGCGTGGGGGACGGGAGGCGTATACGGAAGGCGAGGCAGAGTGCATGACACTCAAGGATCTGGAGGGACTTTTAGAATTTGGGGGGGGGGGGGGGCAGATATCCAGGCAGGACTGGCATAACAGAGGATGGGACGGATTAAGGATTTGTAGGTGTGGAGGATGGTAGAGTGGAGCAACCCCCATGTCTGGCCAGAGACGAGTTTGAGGAGTCAGAGGCGGTTGTGGGGTTTGGATTGGATGGAGCGGAGATGAGGGATACAGGTGAGGTGACGGTCAATGGTGAGGCCAAGGTAGGTGAGGCGGGGGGTGAGACGGATAGAACGGGCGCAGACAGTAAGGGAGAAATCCAGGAGCCGGAAGGAGCGAGTGGTATGACCTACGAATGATTGCTTGGGTCTTGGAAGGATTTATATTCAGGAGCCACTGGTTACACCATGCAGCAAAAAGGTCAAGGTGATTCTGGAGAAGGCGTTGGGACCGTTGGAGGGTAGGAGCGAGGGCGAGGGATGCGCTGTCGTCAGCATATTGCAAGAGGTGTACTGGAGGGGGGGGGGGGGTTGGGGGCATATCTGCCGTGTACAGGAGGTAGAAGAGAGGGGAGAGGACAGAGCCCTGGGGCACACATGCAGAGGGGTAGAAGGTGTGGGAATTGGCATTATGGATGGTAACATAGGAGGGACGGTGGCAGAGGAGGGAGGCCATCAGACGGATGTTGTTGATAGGAAGGGCGGAGGTTTGGAGTTTAAACGGGAGACCGGGATGCCAGACACGGTCGTAGGCCTTTTCGAGGTCGAAGGAGACAAAAATGGCGGAGCGGCGGGAGTTAAGCTGGAGGGAGAGGAGATGAGTGAGGCGGAGGAGTTGGTCATCAGCAGAGAAGGAAGGTCGGAAGCTACATTGGGTGTTGGGGAGGAGGTGGTTTTGGCGGAGGTGAGCCTAATGTGTATTTCTGCTTGCCGCTCTTAAACTGATGCCAGGAGATGAGGTAAACATATTTACATCAAACGGAGCGGCAGAGGCAGAGGCATGCGGCGCAGCCGTGCTGGCTCGTCCCGGGCTGTTGGCCCACCAACGCCACTCCCAGCTCGCTCACTTCCGTCTCGCCTCGGCCAGCCTGGCTGTCCCGTAGCTCGCGAGCCGCGGCTAGTACAGACCCGGGCCGCAAGGCCACGATCACCCCTTGAAGGATCAAAAGTTACACCCAACCTACCCAAGTCTGTAGTATAGACTAACGCAGCTGCAGCTATTCTGCTATAACATGTGCAGGCACACCTACAGTTGGCGATTCATTCAAATATTTGACGAATAATACGTTCAAAAATACATTCATTTTAAACCTAGCTACCACAAAATATTTCCCCTAAATAGCAATAGCATGACGCAGGAAACTATTCTTTCTTGTAAGCGTTCTGCATTAGATGTAGCCTTAAGAAAACGTGTATTCAACCACGACAACTAAGCGGAATGGCCGGCCGGAGTGGCCGTGCGGTTCTAGGCGCTACAGTCTGGAACCGAGCGACCGCTACGGTCGCAGGTTCGAATCCTGCCTCGGGCATGGATGTGTGTGATGTCCTTAGGTTAGTTAGGTTTAAGTAGTTCTTAGTTCTAGGGGACTGATGACCTCAGAAGTTTAGTCCCATAGTGCTCAGAGCCATTTTTGAATTACTTTCTGTTGAGGCTCTTCATTTACATCTCAATGATACACGACTATTAGAGAACATTGCTCTTTACGGCAGTCAATCCATTTGTAAATCAGCACCATGATATCGCCGATATTGGGCAACACGTTACTAGGGATGAGAAAGGCTTTAAGATTTGCAACTAAACGTGCTACTCCTGGCTACTACTGAATAAGAATTTGATTATTAACGTGTGTTCATAACCATGTGTGCGGCGTTCGACTCTCAGTCAGCATAGACGTTTTCGTCGCCTTATTCCTAGTTAAACGCGCGCACATCTCGCTGATGGTGAACGAACATTGGACATTTCTCGTCTGTTCCTGGTTAGACAACGACGGCGGTAGGTGCTGGGTTCGAATCCCGGTCAGGCAATACAACTTCAATCGTCATTTACGGTTCCAACCTCACTATTGGTGACAAACTGTGACATCTACATTCTGATTTTACGTACTTATTCAACAATCCGATTAGGTGCTGGGTTCGCATCCTTGTCACCAGCGTTACGTGATGGCATTTCAATTTTAAACATGTGCATCCTTTGTTCCTTGACAACGCAACAGTATACAACGTCTTTCGAGGTTAATTACCAAGAAGGTAATTTTCATGTTAGGGTTCCTGGTTTCGTACAAACATTATCGTCATTTACGTTCAAGATGAAAACCGATAACTGATACTGGTGCAAACGTCAATATTTGACGTCTCTTTCTGCCTAGTGATGAGTCTCGATAAGGCACAAAGCTTTGCTTCGCAAACAATGGCTTTGCGTTCTGGGTTTGCAACCGGATCCAGAACGAAAACGTTGGTCATGTCATTTAAAGTAGAACTTTGTGTACAAGTAACTGTTGATGAGTAATGTGAACAATGATATTACTTGTGATTCGCTGTTAATGTTGGGATTTCTGTAGAGTGCTTGCCACCGTTAATCACGTTTTCTTTTAACTGCTTAGTATTACATAAAGTTGATGTGAAACCACTCCCCGTTGAACGTTGAACGACGTTCAGCATGTTTTGGGCAAACCTTTTAGACAGCAAAGAACTTGTTTCCAATTTCCATACAACTTAATAAATCCATATACTGTATCAAATATTTAATTGTACCTAAGGATTACTGAACGATTTATCTGACAAAATTAGTTGCCCCATAACGTTTGAAATGTCACTTATTGTAATTAAGTTTAGTTTACAAACGTTATGGACTGTCTGATCTGTTCTGTACTATCGTAGTGTTACTTTACATCTGGATGGACTGTCATAAAGACCGGTGATCTCTAGTAGTCTCAAGCAGTATCCATTGTGTATCTTACAACGACTGTACCGTGGAGGGTTGCGACGACATGCAACACAGATATGCTATGTTGGTTGCATACATTCAGGTGCAGCCTACACGTTGGTATTCAGGCGTGACCCACTTTTTTTTGCTGTCGAGTGTACATTTTTCGGCTTAATAACGCCGTATGCTCTTAGCATCGCATTCTAAAGATAGCTGCAATATGGCCAATGTTTAACTTACTTCCTGCGTTTCATATTATACACTCCTGTATACTGAAAAGAAACGTCGTCTCTTTTCCTCTCAGCATTCCGTAGCTGGTACGAAACTAATTTTGTTTTTAAAATGCAACCTTCAAATTCAACATGTCGAGTAGATCATCGACTTTATGCTGTTACACATATCGAGAATTTGAAAAAGGCTCTCGGCCTTCTTATTTAAGTCTGAGACAAATTGCCTGAGAAATAAATTGATAACAACTACTCTTTCCTGGTTTGAGCCAGGTTTTTGGGAGATTTACATTGATTGTGTGACAAATGTCGCAACTGGTATCCCCTCCGCAGCACTATAAGGCCTTATGGAATTTATCTGAAAAGAACTGGGCAGCTCACCTCGTTGGATCTTGAAGAAACGCATAGAGAATAAAATATAAATGAAGAAATTGCCATTTAGTAGACCATGCAGAAGTAGTTTATATAGTGGTCATGGATCACGGGGTGTAGCACAAATACTATTTCACGCAGTGGTCGTCATCCATTAGCTTAAGTGCTTCAGTAACATACATTCTCTTCATCCATCGTGAAGCAGGTCGATCTAGGTGGTGAGCATTCTTGAGTCTAGCGTTAGCTCTCTAAAATCCCCTTGGTCGTATGAGAAATGTGAATAGCAATTTACATCCACTCGAAACATTTCCGCGATTCACTAATTCACTGTTGTCTCTAGAGAAAATATTTAGCGCAGAAAAGCTGGAAATTATTCTCTCGTCCACTGAGATAACTGTTCATTGTAACTGACCACCAATTGCACAGGTATGTAGCGATAAGGTAGAGTCCCTGGTCAAACTGAATTCTGTGCACAGTTATAAATAATCGAACATCTATTTTATACATATTGTTTTTCTAATGGCAAAACGTTTCTATCAGTTCCTTACACTTATTCATTTTATTTCCTTGACCACAAAAATATGTTTTTTGTCATTTAATGGGACTCTATGCTGACTTTGCTAGTATTCTCTACTGTTGTTTTAGTCCGGTCGCAATTGCATGACGTCGAAAACGTTTGAGGTTTATACTAGGTATTATCCTGTCCACTTAATCAGACATTAACCGCATTCATACTAATAAGGTGAGCATAATCATTTCGCGTTAGTATTAGGCGTGTGTTTGTTACAGTATTCTGCCCACGTAAGAAACAACGTAACTAACTTAAAATTACGATTAGATACGAAAACATAGACACAATAGATAAATTACACTTAATATATTCAAATGGGTAAGTTATATCAAGGACTTGCTATGCGAAACAAACATTATAAGTGAGGAAAGCGGGGTGGGGGTGGGGGGGGGGGGGGGAGTGGGAGGGGGAGGCTTAACGTTCATTAGATCGGTATCTAACAAGGTCTTTACCAAGAGGCATTGCCTTAATTGGTTATACCACGGTGAACTATGATTAACCTCTTCCACACAGTGAAGAGGCTACACAAAACGTAAGCTCGTTTTCTTTATACCTGACTGGAATTTTCTTACTTCAGCTGAAATTCGATGATTTCCAGATTTCTCCGTGTTCTGGTGGAAGATGGCGTCATTCATCCAATAAGCTGGGAACTTAAGTCTGTGAGACGATGACTGCCAAAGCAGGCCTTCAGTCAAACGTAAATCGGCTTCGCCTGGTCTTCAGTCATCGGTAGGCAAGAATGATTCTGTGTAACGGATGTTACTGTTAAACTTTTGTAACTGATAACAGGAAATACAGGGTGTATCATAGATGATGGCGCAAACGTATACTGTTCAAAGTACACGATACTACAAGCAAAAAAGTCTCAGTAAATGTAAGTCAGCAAATGAACAGTTTCCTAATTAACTGAGACTTCGTGGTTACCGCCACTGACTGGATTTTGTGTCAACATCACCCCAGTTAGAAAAATGTAAAACTACTGTACAACATTAAGAAAAGGTATTAGACATACTTTGGTAGAAGTGTAAGTGTTCGGAATGAACACGTCAACAGCTCGTAGCTGCAACCGTACTTAAGAGGGGTAACTACATTAGGAGATTTAAAGAAAATCAGAATTTTTTATTTCATAAATAGTTAGCTTAACAATCCAAGAATACGCAGTCAGAATTTCAAAACGAAATTCGCGTTAGTTTAGATTTTATGAGCATAGAACCGAGTGCACATATATGAAGATTTATCAAGGGATGAATCACTGGAGAGATGCTTAGGTGGCCACAAACAAAACGATAATGAAAGTTTTAATTCCACTATTTGGCGATTAGCTCCTAAACACTTGCACTCCGGACTAAAAATCGTTGAATTGGATCCGTTTCTAGCAGTGGGCTCATTCAATGAAGGAAATTCATCCGTTCTGATGGTCCTGAACGAGGCAGGAATTGTAGTAGGCACGCAAAGCTTCAATCATGCCAACAAATGGATAACCAGGGTGAGCCGGCGGAATTGACGCAGTTCATTGGAATCGAAGGAAGGTCGGAATGCACTGTTGCAAGTGCGAAACGAAGCCTATGAGGAAGAAGAAGGATTACTATATGATTCTGGAATCGCAAATTAATCGGGAAGCATTTTACGTTCCTTGAATTTCTAGTTTCCGAGAAATTATATTTCAAACGCGTTTATCTCGAAATGACTTTTTTCACACTTGCGTGCAATGTAACTCAAAAAGTATAGAACCGATCATTACTAAAATTGATAGGACATTTATTTATAAAATTTCGAATTATATGAACCAACTTTTGAGATGATATCATGATTTTAAGGGTATTTTTCTTTGCATAATTAGAGGAAATAAATCGTGAAAATCGAAGTAAATTATTCCAACGCCTGCAAAAATTTTAGTTTTCATCATTTTCATCTGCACTGATGTTCATATTCTTAGAAAATACGTTATTAATGTAAAATCAAAACCTTTCTGATTTCAGATGAAAATCAGATTGGCTACACTTACAACCTTCAGCGAACATCAAAGCGTTATTTTTGGCTGAAATTATTTTAAAAGATTCACAAAAACTTTGAGAAATATGAATGAAATGATATCAAAATTTGATTAAATTCTAATTAATTCTTCCCACCACAAAAAATCCAAAAAAATCTGTGTCAAACAGCCTCCTAATGTGGTTCCCCCCCCCCCCCCCCTTAAAGGAGCTGTTCAAAGTGTCATCCTTATACCCGAGATGCAGGTCTATACCCGTCGCCGCAACGAGTTTCAATTCTTGCAAACTTGCGTCTATCATTTCGAAACTCTTGAGAACCATTGACAAGTATCTGCACCAGTTCTTCAACCGTGTTAACTGGAGTGTCGTCCACTACCTCTTTAAGCAGGCTCCAAACACAGAAATTCATGGGATTCGCATATGTGATCTAGGAGGGCACGGTACTTGTCCTCCTCGCTTAATCCGTCTTTGGCCAGATCGGCGCGTTAAATGTCGTCACACCATACCAGCATAATGTGCCGGTGCTCAGTCATGCACGTACCACGTCCTCCGGCGATGCTCTACAGGAACATCCTCAAACAATCCTGCAAGATGATGCCACGGAAACCGAACGTAATTCCATCCTTTGTCTTTGTTCGGTAACACCCCAGCAAGACTTTTACCTAGTACCTCTAACCATACATTCGATGAGAAACGTCGCTGATGTGGAGGTCCATGTACAGCATGCATACTGGAGCCTAGATGACTCCAGATGTGATATGTGTGAAAATAAAGCACACCATCACGAGTAACTCCTCCTTAACCTGTAAATGAAAAATTATTATCAAACGTAGGTTTGTCTACAGCTTGTTGTCGCATTCACTGACATAACGTTAGTGTAGGACCGAAGTCCTTCTCGTTAAATCACTGAATTCGTTGGAGATGGGTCGGGTACATTGCGCTGCGATGCTTTATTCTCCAAACACGACTATGGCTCATTCCAGGAATTTGTATGCAAGTCTCCTAGTCGAGATTCCTAGAGAGTGTTCGACTGTTTCTGTTAACGTATCTTCAAGCCAAGGCGTATTTAGTGCAGGCCTACCCGCTCTTGCAATACATGCAAAGCTCCACGTTTTTCAGAATCGTTGATGCACCCTTGTAAACATGCGACTCTCGGGGTGCCCTCGGGCAGACTGTGCTTGTTGGTAGAAGCGTGTAGCCTCACGTGCATTGCCGTTAGCCCTGCCATACATGAAATGCATATCCGCATTTTCCTCATTACTGTAATTTTCTTCGTTGCTACCAACACTCGTGCAACACAACCGATGAGCTGCAAACAACTGACACGACTGGCAGTCGTGTACCGTACTGTCGCATCTTTTCTGTTAACAATTCCACGTCTCTAAAATGTAAACAAGGCCCACACCACGGACTGGCATGTGGTGTTTGCACAGAATCTCGTCAGTAGTGACTGGTAATCATAAAACGGGAATTACGTCGTAAGCGGTTCGTTTACGGGCCTATGTTTACTGAAACTTCATTGCTTGTAGTACCGTGTACTTTCAACTTTATGCTTTTACGCCATTAATTACCAGGCACACTTTATACTGGAAATATTCAGACCTTTATTGAAACTGCTGTCTGCCTATTTGAAACATGGAAAAGTCAGAGAGGTTTCTTATCTTGTCTAGTGTAGATGTCCGATTAATGTGCAGTCGATAAGTTTTTAGGCGAATGAGTCATTTGTATTGAGCCACCCGTTGTGGCCGAGCGGTTCTAGGGGCTTCAGTCTGGAATCGTGCCACCGCTACGGTCGCAGGTTCGAATCCTGCCTCGGGCATTGATGTGTGTGATGTCCTTAGGTTAGTTAGGTTTAAGAGTTCTAAGTTCTAGGGGACTGATGACCTCAGCTGTTAAGTCCCATAGTGCTCAGAGCCATTTGAACAATTTTTATTGCTACTGTTAGAGCGCTGACTTCAGTGGGTAAGACGAGAGGAGGCCATGGGGTGTAGTACTGATTAAGGAACCACCTCTAGGTTTGGCCAAAGCGATTTGTGTAAGCAACAGAACTTCGAAATCGGAGAGGTCAGTCCGGAAAATGATTCACTTACTTAAGTTTGACCTTCTTGCCTGGTAACTATTTTTCTGTTCTTCCTTGATCTGAGTGTTTGACCGAAGAATTACAGCAGGCTACAGGTACAAAATACAAAAATACTTAAATCATTAATGTATTTATTTTATCCACTGGTACTGATACATTTTTAGAACCTAATTTAGGTGAGGATGTTTATAAAAAGGTGGAAATGATAGTGTGGCTCAAGATACACCACTGCATGATAAGAGATATTCGACGTGCGTTAACGTTCTCCTGTCATAACTCAGCATTACAAATTTACATTTATTGTCTTTCGTAACACTAACGAGGGTCACTTCGCTCTGTGTGGAACTGTTATCTTTGTGGTACTTTCAGGATTGCTGCATCCCTTCTCGACATGTTCCAAAGTGCAGAGGACAGAGAAAAAGAAACTGTAAACACCCAGATTGAGAGAAGGAGAGAGCGAGAGAGAGAAAGAGACAGGCAGAGACAGGGAGACGGGGTGGAGGTGGGAACAGAGGCTGGCCTTTCAGACTTTATGGAGAAACATCTGTAAAAAGCTTTAAGCAGTTTCATCTCAGCAGGCATTTTTTTTCTTGAATGCGCCAAAACTTTTTAACGCTTGGCATTAATGGCTTCTCAGTGTTTTGCAGTGACGTAAGGAACTGCTGAACCTTACGCCTTTTTCTTTCAAAATTAGATGCATTTGTAAATCGTCTATCACTGACGTAAACCTCCAAAAGAGTTTTTTGGACGCTGAAATCTCGCATTCGGTGTTTCAGCCTATAAATCTTGTAACACCCCACCCGTCACTTACCTGGTTGTGGCATGTGTTCACCCCTGGTAGTTGACTAACAGATCAACAGAGAATGCAAAACTGCCGCAACATCGGATAAGGCAAAGAAAGTAATAAGGCCCTGTGACTCATGATTGAACTGCAGTGGCAGTGTTGACATTAACTGATTCAGAATTGATCCATTTTAATTAAAAAGGGGTGCACATTGATGTTATATTCAGCTATTGAACACCAGATGCAAATGTTGAACATAAAATTAATTAAGAAAGTGACTTGGGATTTCGACTACTTGATTGAAAACAGATGCAGTAGATTAGCACAAATTTATTTTAACTCACGACCTTCAATCACCACATTACATGACTCTCCTAACAGGCAGTGGTAATAAATTGCATTTGCATGGAGTAAAGTGCGATAAGTCAAAAGTAATTCCTATCAACTGACCCAGTCATAATGCGAAGTGCGAGAAGAATTCTACAATACACAGCCCATGAAACCCTCGTGGAAACTTTGCCGATGTGATCCAACAAATTAATCAGCGGCCGGAGCGGGCGCAATATCACCGAATTCAGCGTGGCTGGGCGGCGTCGTTTTGTGGACGTCGGCCGACCTCGTTGTGCTGCAAGGTGCGCTCCGTCTATTCACTTCTAGCTATCTTGCTCAGTACATAGCTGAACCAAAACTTTCTATCCCCAAGCTCAATCGTTCCATTTGCTAAGTCCTAAACTGCAGAGATGCTCACTCTCTCTCAGGAAAGCTGAGTAAAGAAGGCCACGTTCGCACTCTAGGCAAGCTGGGAATGGAAGACCACTACGGGGACTTATCCCAGTCCGCTCTTCACCTCGGTTTCCCCTCCAGCAAAATCACTTACGCCAATTGCAGCGTAAGTCGCGTTAATTATGCGTCGCTTCCCAGCGCCGACCAATGCCTGCTCTGGGAAGTGAACAATTTCCCACAAACTTTCCCTTCCTCTCAACTTCTGCTATTTAGCTCCTCCCAGGCCACCCATCAAGGTTAGCGTCTGCACAAAACACCAATTTTTCCGGAATTCTGACTCCCGGAAGAGTACTTCAAATTCCTCGGTCCTACGTTCCCATCGGAGGCCGGCGTATTTCATTCTGTCGCTCTTTACTTGATTTACTTCAGACTCTGCGGACTGTGAATTCAGCGTGAAGTTGCTATAGTCACGAGCACGCATATTTTGGCCTCTGCTGACCGCTCCACTGTAGCTTTGCGCGGCTTTCTCGTATTTTTCACTGAAAACGGAACGACGGACATTTATCAATAGACGTACAAGTTCTCCGTCTGCTTCCCGGTACACCAGCATGGGGTCAACCATCCACTGACTGTCACTCATCTTAAGGCAGCTGGAGGCCGCGCCCCGTTACCCCTTTCTCAGAGCTTGAGCCGCCCTAAGCTGCCTATTGTCGCTTCCCTTCGCCGCTCCCAGCTGGCCTTGGTCAACTCTTGAACACTTCCCTGGGATAAACTAGCCTCCAGTAAATCGACGCGTATCCAAAAAGCTTTCATGTCATGTGAATTACTTTTTAAACCATCACCTGACATTAATTATTCCAATACGTCCATACTATACCCTCTACAAGATGCATTGTGCCTTGTCAGCCATTTTTGTTCAGCCCTACTGTTTGCTCAACGTGAGTTAGGTGATCTTTAATGACTTCATATAAGGGGCATAGTTCTTGCCATCTTACAATCTCTTAGAATTATTACATTTACCGTAGCACTTAATGTAATGTATGTGGTCGCTACAGCTTTCTACTCGTGTACTATAACATTTCCAACAAGAAAATGAATTATCAGACTTTGTTTTCATAAGTGTCAGGTAAGTTACAGTCAAGAAGTAGTTTACTATTCGTGACACGAACAAATGTGTTGTGTACCGCTACCATAATACTCTCAAAAAACACGAAAATTTGATAGACCATAATTTTTTAAAATAAGGAGTGAAGGCTATAAATTAACTATTATCAACATCCAGTGCATCAGCGCGGGAGCACAAGTGCAGGTAGAACAGAGAAGTGAAAACAAGTTATCGTCGTCTGTTTAAGGATCATCCCTGCATTCACCCCCTATAAGGGAAAATAACTATTATGGTTGTTTGTCGCATGTTTGATAGCAACATCAGAGAACGTGCACAAGCTTGGGTTGTGAAAGGACAGTGAAGAAAACAGACCGTGTCATTTCCAAATGAAGAATACAGGAATTTTCCTTAAGCGAATCTGGGAATGTGAAACCGAATGGTGGACGAGCATTAGAATCCCACTCCTCCCGAATACGACTCGAGTGTCGCAACCGCTGCACCACCTCATCCGGCAATATTTCAGAGGCTGCTGTCTTTCTTGACTGGTATGTGCTATTCTTTCTCCTAATTGCTGCCCCAGAGGAAGTCGCAGCGGTTTGTAGCCTATATTCTGGATTACCGACATCGGCCGACGTACCGCACTACCACTGAGACGGCTTTTGCCGCAAGGACTTCGCTACTCGTATCGCACATGCGCACAGGGCTCTTTATCTTGCCACACCCCTCGCCGCACTGACGGTGGACATTCCATTACGCAAACCCCCGTTAAATGGGTCAATCTCCGTAAAAGATGTGTGTTACCTTCTTAGTCTATTTTGTGTTTAGGAGTGATTGGGGACAATAATAATTTTGTGTGGCTCAGCGCTCTAGCGCAAGTCTTTCACTTGGTAGCCACTTCGATGACTTCCGTGTTCCTAACCTGTCCCAGCTAGCCAACAGGGAAAAGGCGACCTACAGTTTAATGTGGAATCCGAACCGCGGATCATTCCTTACGAAACTTCACATCAGTGAGAGGTGAAGACTAGATTAGAGGCACACTGAAAAATTTCCGTTGTCCGATAGGAATCTAATCCCGCTTTCCAGGTACGCGCTATACCGGTACATCACCACGCTCGATTGTATTAAGGGCAGTTGTCGTATTGTTTGAAATCTACTTACTCCGATCGCACACTTACAAATACAAGGTGTTTAAGAAAAAAGTCACACATATTGATGCGAGAGTGGTATTGGTTGAAACTAAAGAAAATATCCCATGATGATGTATCCGGAAACCGGTACCTCTTTAAAAACGGGAAAATACGTCCTCTCATTCCCATACGTCTTTTACATAGAAGTAGACACTGCAGGCGGTGCTGCACGCGACTACCTTACATCGTGACACATCCTTCAGCTCTTCTTCGCAGGGAATCACGCACTCTTTCAGATGCGTCCGGCTCTATTCGGTTTTGCGTCACATGCGTTGATAATACGCTCCTGTAACGTTTGTTCGTTGTTGATGGATTGGAAGCACCATCGCCTGTCAATGTCCCCACAGCCATAGATCTAACGTATTCATGTCATGGGAATCTAAAGGTCACGCTACAGGACCACTATGATCAATCCATCGCCTGTGCAGCGTTGTGATGAAGTTGTAATTTCGAGATCCGTTGAAAATGGTTTTGTACCGTGTCGTGCACAAACCATGGTCTTTGTGTTTCTGCAAGGTAACGTTCATCAACAGCGCTGGTAATTCATCGCTCAGAAATCGGTGATACGCAGCGCCTTTTGACCTTTATGGTGAAGTGTATGACCCTTTGAGCCTGTCACCATCAATTCCTTCTCAATCATTGTTACTAAAGCAATACAGATTTCCTAAGTGCAAGATTGTTCTGGGATTAACACGTTATTATTGTGGTAATTTACTATTCCACCTCACTTGACGCTCTACGTCACAAGTAAAACGTCCATAAATCAACAGATCTTGGTTTCCGAACATACCATTACAGAAAATTTTCTCCTAGTTTTGGTAAATACTACCTCCTGTAGGAATAAGTGACACTTTCCTTTAAGCACCCTGCATATCGCTTTAATGTTTCTGAACACAAGGTACTGCCAATGACCTGGTCCACAGTTCGCACGACTTGTGATCACTGTTACATAGTCAACCAGCTTTCATCGATGTCCGAGGCAGGATTTGAACCTACGACCGTAGCGGTCACGCGGTTCCAGACTGTAGCGCCTATAACCGCTCGGCCACCCCAGCCGGCGACTATACAGTCACCTCAAAACTGGAAATGCTATTCCAAAGTATGATTTGACAATTCAGAATATACATATAGTATACGTTGGCTTAGTCGTTCGCTGGTACGAAGTTACCTAGGCTTAACAACGGACATGTGCCGACATAAAACACATATCCACAGTATACTGAATCTATTATACAAAACGAAAATTAACTGAGCATGTTTTGAGCCATCCGTAAAATCGCAGAGGTGTGTTCGTCTTGCCTGCTGTACGCGGTTCACAGATAGCGGTAGCGTATCCAAAGTTTGCCTGGGTCACCTGAATATTGTAGCAATGTAGATCCGGTAACAGCTTTCCATAACGCATCCTGTCATTCGCCAGATCTTGTTCGCCGGCTGATTAAAGACGAGTACCTGCACGTAAATCGTGGTCGTGGGAAAAACTGTGTAGTATCGGTGAAGTCAGAAAGGGGAGGGAGAAAGAAGGAAATCTACAACATCGATCACAGTCAGCCAGAACGCATGGTTCCGTGTATCTCTTCCAGCTAATGCTAGCTTACTCCTTGGTCTGAACTCTTTTCATATCAAATACGACTTAACACTTCGTTTCAAATGTCCTCGACATCGTTTGGATAGTAATCTACCTCCCTTCATCGAATTCATTGCCTGCCGAATTCTGTGCGCATATAGCTGCGTGGAGTGCATGCTAAATACACAGGACTGATATAATTTTATCGCCTGTGCCGTACCTTTCAGCGAGCAACTACCTCGTTATGAAAATATTTTGGGTGTGCAGCGCCCTCCATCATTGGCTGTGATGGAGCACTGTTCGCAGTGACAGTTGATCGCGTTACCGCCTGAAATGCAAGCTCGTCAGCTAGCATTTGCAATTCAACGGCGCTGACAATAGCTTCCAGTAACACAACGATGGCAGTGGCGTACCTGGCGAGTACAATGATATCTTCTAATGCTATCAGAGTCGTTACTAAGAATATACTACACGGCTGGGCACTAAAAGTGCAAAACGCGCTATAGCCTTGGATAAGCAAATGATCACCATTTCAGTGCACAAAGCTTTATACAGGGTGTAAGAAAATTGCATGGTCAGACTTTCAGGAAACATTCCTCACACGTAGAGGAAGAAAATATGTTACATGGACACGGGTCCGGAAACCCTTTATTTCCGTGTTAGAGCGCATTACCTGCAACTCTTCAACACATTCACAAAGCCTCATCAGTGAACGACCCATGTGCGCTTAAATGAGTCTTGACACATCGTTGAGTGAACAATTCACAGAAGCACATCCTAGAAAGAAAATCAGCTGCTGACGGTGCCTGGACATTACCGTACATGGTACAGATGCAGGAGCTTCTCATTTAGCACTCTCCATGTGGTTAACATCGTTTTTAGGTAATTGTCCTACGCTGACATTGGGGTTTTCGTCAACTGCACGAAGAAGTTCCTTCTCCAGTTGAGGTGTCTTCCTTCTTCCAGGCCTACCCCAGTCGTGAACAGTAGGCTTAGCCTTACAAGTACCAAAGCATTTTTCATAACGCCCGTTACCAAGGGTTGGAGGGGGGGGGGACATTTTATGCTCACCCCAAAGAATTTGGTAGAAAAAGAAAAATTCTTTAATTGTTGTTGAATTATCTTAACAACATACTTTTTAATGTGTGAAACTACATTGTAGCACACTCTTGCCACTATCAATGTACTTCCAATTCCGAGCCCTACTGACTTCATGACCTGTACAAAAAAAGTCAACAAACTCAATTTTAGTTCATTGTTGACGTATTCTCAAAATACTTTTTAGAGAGATATTGATGTGTAAGTAAGGCCCTGAACCTCGAAATATTCGATATGACATTCAATGGGGAAAGTGGCATATTCTACGGAAGCTAAAAAGTTTTGTGCTAAGTTTAACTGAAAAAATTAAAACACGAATGGAATCTGGTAGAAGAACTGTTTAAGAGCAACAAATGATTTCTTTTCAAAATTCTAAAATTTAAAATAACTGTCTAGATCACAATTTTTTCAAAAGTTGGGCGTGAAGTATCCGCCTCCCCTCCTTAGTACCGCGGGGGCTAAACATCCCGTGCTCCCTAAGACAACGATCAACTCCTTCCAACATCCCCTTGTCGGGGCTCCGTCACTCTGGAAATCTCTCCCGATACAAACATTGAGCACCACGGCCATTACTATCTGCTGATCCGTACATTAAATGGGCATCTGCCGCTTTCACATTTGAGCACACTTCCATTGCAGTGTGTCAGAAACGAAGTCCACAATGAACAGTTCACAGTTGACACTACGTTCGTGGCCGTAGTAGAGAAATGAGGTTAGTCGCATGTCAACATAAGCAGTGATGCAAATCACATATCAAAATTACAGTCGTTTCACAGAAACATTAAACATTGGGGGTCAACCTACCTGTACATTCTAATCAGTGTTTTTTTTCTAAAAAAAAGTTTGAGGGTACTCCGACATTGGATATAATGCAGCGAAAATTACTTATAACTGAAGCATGGGATACCACCCGTCTCCTTTTAGCCATGACGTCATCAACACGTCGAACTACAAAAAAAAAAAAAAAAAAAAAAAAAAATGGTATCGGACTCTTCAGTTGACTTTACAGCTCAAATGAAGCAGGCGATACCGGGAAACACCCAGACATACAAGGGAATGTGGTATCGAACACTATAGTTTACATCATCTCAAATGAAGCACGCGTTTCCTATCAACCGCTGAACAATAAAATAAAATGGTAAAAAAAAAGGTTCAAATGGCTCTGAGCACTATGGGACTCAACTGCTGTGGTCATAAGTCCCCTAGAACTTAGAACTAATTAAACCTAACTAACCTAAGGACATCACTCACATCCATGCCCGAGGCAGGATTCGAACCTGCGACCGTAGCGGTTGGACGGTTCCAGACTGTAGCGCCTTTAACCGCTCGACCACTCCGGCCGGCCAATAAAATGGTATCGTACACTTCAATTGACATATAATACACCTCAAATGAAACAGGTGAGTCCAATCAACCCTCCGACATACAAAACAATACAAGGAAATATTAGCGAACACATATTTCAACCTATAAAACACCACTAAAAGACACAATACAACAAAAACCATCCACACCTATCATGAACAACAATAGAAACAACACTACAAAAATTTTTTGTAACCTTGTTTGGCTCCCTAAATGGTATACATGATGGGTGGTATCCCGATCTTCAACTGACCCAATTTTTAATACATCTGAAAATTTATTTAACTATAAAACTATAGTGCAACTTACATTAATAGCATTACAACAGTTTCCAAACTAACTTTAGTTCATGGCTGCTGTAGTCTTCACGCTTTCTTACTTTACTGTTGCCATCAGTAGCAAGATGTCTGCCTTTCATGAACCAAGAGTTTACATAGTCCATGGGCTGGAACAACATCTGTGGAGGACCAGCCAACTTTATGAACATCAGATTGCTGACTGTGGAAAGATGAAATGAAGCTCTTGTTGGCGAGGCGATCATTTTCATTTGGGAAAACCCACGTCCACACTCACTCGTTGATATAGGAACACATTTCAGTACATTCTGAAGAGGATGGAGGGATACTGGAATTTTCTTCTTCATCAAATTCTCCCGAACTGGCTGCCAGCGATTCAGTTGTCTAGAACGGTTGCTGCAGCTTCGAAATGCTTGAAACAGTCAGTGACATCGCTTTTCCCACCAAAAACTGCACTGGTATCGTTCGTATTGCAATTACCAACACGGAAAAATGAAATAAATCTTTGGTACTCTTCCAAGTTCTCAACATCGTAAAAAAATCACTTTGTCGACGAAAAAGTTTAGGGGTACGCATCCCCCAGCGTTCCCCCAGAAAAACATTACTGATTCTAACCAAATGTAACTAAGAGGATGTTTGAACATTTCGTGTAAGAAAACGTTTCATGCACTGCTGGTACGTTACTTTTCTGTTTCCCATGATTAATGTGACTATGAAGAGAGGTGGAAATTAAGCTTTTCCGGGCACTTGCTATACAACACACTTTACTCCTCTATGTGTGAGGAATGTTTCCTATGTTTCCTGAACATATGGTCAGACGTTTTTGTTACAGCCTGTGTAACGAAGGATTACGCAGTTGGTTTGTCATTCAGAAATATTGGACGTTAGTTGTTTGTGAAAAGATGCGTTATGGTTCGTGAAGGTAGGAGAAACGTCTGTAACCATGTGGGACGATCATGGCCCACTTGCACAGCAGTTTATTGGTCAACGATATTGCTGCTCATATTGGTGAGGACCTCACAACTGTCATGCACATATGGTATCAATGTGTTCTGAAAGGCCATACTATATGAAATACAGAATCTCAGCTGATATTCATATCGGGTCTCCAGCCGGAACATAACGTCATCTTGACACAATATTTCGGCGGTCCATCCGGCTGCCATCTTCAGGTGAGAAAGCCGTCGCACTAACTCTCCAGAAGTGAAATCAGACCGCAGCGGTGTCCCCTTTAAAATGGCTCTGAGCACTATGGGACTTAACATCTGAGGTCATCAGTCCCCTAGAACTTAGAACTACTTAAACCTAACTAACCTAAGGACATCACACACATCTATGCCCGAGGCAGGATTCGAACCTGCGACCGTAGCAGTCGCGCGGTTCCGGACGGAAGCGCCTAGAACCGCTCGGTCACCGCGGCCGGCCGATGTCTCCTTTACACATCGCCTGCAGGTCCACGAGCGTACGCAAATTTAACTTCCCTCTTGCGCAAAGCACGACAGCGCACCGGTGGTGAGAACTCGCGGAAACGATAAATTGATATCAAACACTTTTGCATCTTTTGGTAATCGAAACAAAGATCGTTGTTTCTTAATGTAAGACAAAACAGGGTTTGAATTCTTACTTAAAGGATACCTTTTATGTCTGTTTATACGATGTTGTCACGTAGCCGGATTTTAATAGCTTCTTTCACTACATAGTTCCAATAACGGGACGCGGGGGCAACAATTTGGGTCTGATCATACAACATGTTATGTTCCTCAACCCCAGATTTTTCCGCCGGAAATAAACGCGTATGGCTGTGGTGCTCCACGGATCGATCCTGGACCGTATGAGTCGTTTGTCCAATACAGGCTTTATCGTGATGGCAGGGAATTTTGAAGATACCGGGCTTCGTCAAACCCAAATCATCCTTCACTGAACTAAGCAGCGCTCTAGTCTTAGCTGGCGGACGCAATACACTTTTAATACGGAGGAGCCACCGCTGCGGTTTGATTTCAGTTCCGGCGAGTTAGTGTGATGGCTTACTCAGCTGAAGATGGCGGCCAAGTGGACCGCCGAAATATTGTGTCAAGATGACGTTATGCTCTGCCTGGAGGCCCGATATGAATATCATCAATTACTACGCCGAAAAAGTTCACACAGCGACAAAATGTCAGATTATATACGTGAATACAACCAAAGAGGACTGATATACGAGGGGCGTTTGAAAAGTCAGTGCAAAAATAAAGACTAGTTAGGTGTTTGGCGTAAACCTTTTTTTATTTTTCGACATAGTCTCCTTTTAGACTTATACACTTCGTCCAACGCTGCTCTAAGTCCTCCATCACCAGTCCTAGTCTCTGCTTGTGCGATTTCTATACTTTTGGAGCCCTGAAGAAAGACGCTCGTGGACATCGAGGACAGACAAACTCAGATGACAAAAGTCACTAGATACCTTCTAATACTGTATCTGACCTCATTTTGCATGGCGTAGTGCAGCAAATCGGCATGGCATGGACTCAAGAAGTTGTTGAAAGTTCCCTGCAGAAATAATGAGCCACGCTGCCTCTATAACCGACTATCATTTCGAAAGTTTTGCGTGTGCAGAATTTTTTGCACTAAGTGACGTCTCGATTATATCCCCTAAATGTTCGATGCGATTCATGTCGGGCGGTGTAGGTGGCGAAATCATTTGCCGAAAAGCCGAGAATATTCTTCAAACCAATGGCGAACAGTTGTGACCCGGTGACATCGTTGTATGAGAACATGAAATCCGTTAATATAAATGGTCTCAAAGTAGTCGAACGTAACCATTTCCAGTCAGTGATCGGTTCAGCTGGACGAGAGGACCGAGTCCATTCCATGCAAACATAATCAACAGCCCTTCGAAGCCACTGCCAGCTTGCGCAGTGCCTTGTTTACAACCTGAGTCCACGGCTTCTTGGGGTCTGCACCACACTCGAACCCTACCATCAGCTCTTGCCAGCTGATATCGGAACTCATCTGACCAGGCCACGGTTTTCCAGTCGTCTAGGATCGCACCGATATGGTCATGAGCCCATGAGATGCGCTGCATTCGATGTTCTGCTGTCAGCAAAGCTACTCGCGTCGGTTGTCTGCCGTCATTGCCCATTAACGCCAAATTTCGCCCCAATGTTGTAACGGATACCTCCGTCGTACATCCCACATTGGTTTATACGGTTATTTGACGCAGTGTTGCCTTTCTGTTAGCACTGACATCTCTACGCAAGCGCCACTGCTCTCTGTCGTTAAGTGAAGGCCGTCGGATACTGCGTTGTCCGTGGCAAGAAATAACGCCTGAAATGTGATATTCTCGGCACACTCTTGACACTGTGGCTCTCGAAATATTGAATACCCTAACGATTCCTAAACAGAATGTCCCAAGCGTCTAGCTCCAACTACTACTCCACATTCAGTGTCTGTTAATTCCCTTCGTGCGGCCATAATTAAGTCAGACATTTCTTTTCACATGAATCACCTGAATACAAACGTCAGTGCCACCAATCTATTGCCCTATTATACCTTGCGTATGCGATACTACAGTCATCTGTGTAAGTGCATATACACTGAAAACCCAAAGAAACTGGTATAGGCATGCGTATTCAAATACAGAGGTATGTAAACAGGCAGAATACGGCGCTGCGGTCGGCAATGCCTATATAAGACAACAAGTGTCTAGCACAGCTGTTACGTAGATCGGTTACTGCTGCTGCAACGGCAGGTCATCAAGATTTCAGTGAGTTTGAACATGGTATTACAGTCGGCGCACGAGTGATGGTATAAAGCATGTCAGAGGTAGCGATGAAGTGGGGATTTCCCAGTATGACCATTTCACGAGTGTACCGTGAATACCAGGAATCCGGTAAAACATCAAATCTCAGATATCGCCGGCCGAGGTGGTCTAGCGGTTCTGGCGCTGCAGTCCGGAACCGCGGGACTGCTACGGTCGCAGGTTCGAATCCTGCCTCGGGCATGGGTGTGTGTGATGTCCTTAGGTTAGTTAAGTTTAAGTAGTTCTAAGTTCTAGGGGACTTATGACCTAAGATGTTGAGTCCCATAGTGCTCAGAGCCATTTTTTTTCTCAGATATCGCTGCGGCCGGAAAAAGGTCCTGCAAGAACGATACCAACGACGACTGAAGAGAATCGTTCAACGTGACAGAAGTGCAACTCTACCGCAAATTGCTGCAGATTTCAGTGCTGGGCCATGAACAAGTGTCAACGTGCGAACCATTCAACGGAACATTATCGATATGGGCTTTGGGAGCCGAAGGCTTACTCGTGTACCCTTAATGACTGCTTCGCCTGGGCCTGTCAACACCGACTTTAGACTGTTAATGACTGGAAACGTGCTGCCCGGTCGGACGAGTCTAGTTTCAAATTGTATCGAGTAAACGGACGTGTACGTTCGCTGAACGCTTCTGGCACTGAGCTCCTAATGTGAATTTTGGTTTCATTTATCTTTTTTATGTCTGACAGGTCTTAATGAAGTCGTTGTTGCTTTCATATCAATTTTCCAACAATATCACCAGTGTTGAACCATGGTGTGTTTTTCCCGACCCCCCAATGTTGCGCGGCATATACAATGCACCGCCTTCCGAAATAGAAGGGTTTACATTTTCTCCATTGTGCTTCCAGTGACAAAAAGTACCATGGCTTCAGTGTTTACCATAATAACAGGTGTCATGGTATCGAAATTAGCGTAAAATAAAGTCATTTTAGTGCTGACTAAGCTGATTTTTCTTCGCACTAAAGAGGAGTTTTCAAGTATAAGCTTACTTTGTCCGAGGTAAATCGCCAGGATCAGTTATGTGGTACCTTACACAGCTGGGACACTGAAGGCCAACCTATTTTACTACTGCCTTCTTCAATGAATAAAACAGTCTTGACTCTTATCCCGGCGACATATCGTAGTTGTTTGCTGTTCAGACATTGCCCAAAGTAATGTGAATTCATATTCTCACAAGAGGAGGTCCTGTTGTGCAGTTAACAGCTGACTCTAATTTCATTGACTTACAATTTTAGCGTATTTTTGATGTTGACTGGTGGGCATCAGATAAATTACCAACGAACGTATATTATATTTTAGCCAAAGACAAAAGGAATGATTTACAATACGAAATTACTGCGTGATGTTCCCATCGCAGGTAAACTTGTTAATGCCACTCTGCAAGTCAGCCTGCAAGTCTAATAGATTTCTACTCAGCCACTGCCCGTTTACGGCAAAACGTTCTGAAATACTGCAACGAACTGGCGCTCGTTCGGACGTATCGCTTTTTGGACTGCGCAGCTTTAGCTGAAGCATCATTTGTTCAGTGGGCGGCGAATATCCGATAGTCGCCGTGATATTTCACGTGCAGCTGTCCTGAATCTGTGTTTCAGCTCTGAGTAGATTGAACGTGTAATTACTCTGTAACGTTTTGTGTAAAACGTGTCCTAATGTTTAGTACGATAACGTACAAATTATATTCCGCTTGGAACATGCGACGCAGTCTGAGATCAAAGGCGAGCCACTCTGTGGTTAAAAGGCGCAGTAGACCTCCACAAAAGTATGCAAACATTATCTGCAATGAATATGGTACTTTTCAGAGCAAAGCGTTGCTACTGCTCGATTCTGAGCACAAATTGATGTCATTCACAGCAGTTGCCGTTGCAAAAACCACCTAGCGTAGCTGGTTCCGTTTGGAACATGAATTACCTTTCTAAAAGGTGCAGTTAAGTGAAAATGCTCAAGTTACGTAAGGTAACTGATTGGATTCATTGTAATATCATTAAATACTGTAGGACATAGTCGTTAACCTAATACCATCTGTGAACACTAAGTTTTATTTTTACTCGAGAAATTTAATATATCAGGGTCCGCTCTGTTAGAATTGCATATAATTTTTTACCTACAGGTCGCCAGCGTTGGTGTGATGATGCTGAATCTCAGTACTGGTCTTGCTTACGTAAATTACCAGATGACTTGGTTGATGAAGGAAAATATCTAAGCAGTAAGTCAAACCACAGCTAAGCCCAAAGGACATCACCAAAATAAGCAGGATATAATTTAATAGTAAGATAATGAACGACAGAGTAGCAAGGTACTCGAGCTTTCGGTCGTCAGATAAACCACCAAACAACTGAGACGGCAAAAAGGAAATTCGTAAAGGCTGCTTTGAAAATACAACAATTTTCAAGAATTGACAAGAATGTTAACAGTAAATAATCAGTATATAATATTTGTGGTGTCACCGCCAGACACCACACTTGCTAGGTGGTAGTTTAAATCGGCCGCGGTCCATGTAGTACATGTCGGACCCGCGTGTCGCCACTGTGATCGCAGACCTAGCGCCACCACCAAGGCAGGTCTCGTGATACGATAGTGGACTCGGCCCCAGTTGTACGCGAACCTAGCTATCGCCCAGTTGTACGAGAACCAAGCTACCGCCCAGTTGTACGCGAACCTAGCTATCGCCCAGTTGTACGAAGCCTTTCTCTCTCATTAGCCGAGAGACAGAATAGCCATCAGAAGTTAATGGCTACGAACTAACAAGGAGCCATTTGTAGCAGTGCCTATAGCTTCGAGTATTCAAGAGAGATGTATTCCAAGGAATAAATAAAAGTTAAGTAAAAAGCATCTACATACTTTTCTTCGTATTCATTTATAAGTTCTCATGTTCCAGACTTCACGCCCGTCTGCTGTATGCCGTGCGCTATCGGCTACCGCGTAGTCAAGCTTTCTTTTTCAGCAATCCACATCACGGTGTCGGTCCAGCTACCGACACTACAATATTTACGTACCTTCCGCTGTAGTAGCTAGCGTATATGTTATTAAGACAAATGTTAGTACAAAGCACTAATTTCCGTATGCAGCACTTAAATATGAGCTATTTTAGAGATCACGCACCACTGGGAACGCAAACCAGAGAGAGAGAACAATTTTATCAACTGCAACAAAATATTCTAGCGAGCAGATCATCGCTGCAATGCGTTCAGAGATATAACCGAACGAAGTTAATAATGTTAGTTTGAATATCGCAAGTACTGGATGAGAAAAAAAAGGGAAGAGGTTTCAATTATCCTGTCTCTTTGTAAGACATTTCCCTTACTAAACTTATAAGACTGATTAAAACGCAAGAACCTTAAACATTTCTTCCTTCCGACGTCGACAAATTCGGCGCAGTCTGTCATTCGAGAAAGTTTCATCGTTCGCCATTGTACTGCCAATGAGATACGAAATAAAACTTCCAAAGATTTCGTGTATTTTTTCTAGAATAAAATACATTTCAAAACAACCAATTAGAAAAACGGGCCTGAAGTTTCAATGTGATCATTGTTTATTAGTGTCAGTAATAAAACCGTAAATACGTTGTCAATCATAGCGCATCTCGAGAACGTCAGTTTTGCCATGGCATGCACAGTAACAGGACTACGGAGACTATCCCGGCTGTAACTTCTTCCGTCTTTTGCCGTGCAGCATACGGTATTCGTTGTATCGAAACCTATAGAAGTGTCTGTAATCTGGATAGCGGTGTCATTCCACAATTGCTCTACAGTCGTCGAATAGACCAGATGACATTTAACATTTACTGTTATAATTAAAATGCATCACCATAAGCAGTGACTACGCAGTATTTTTGAAGCTCGCGTATTCGTTTCAGGTTGTGTACGATAACATCATCTCGGCCGAACACTTCTAATAAGAGGAAAAAAAGACGAGGTTACAGATTATAATGAATAATTGACTGAGAGATATTTTTGGCAGAACACAACGAAAGGAACAGGAAGAATTAAAAGCACTGCTGGCTGCGAAGCCCAGAGGGATAGTTTAACCAACTAGTCGGCTTCCTCCGTGCACAGTAGTGACTTTCCTCGCGGGGTACGAGAGCTCTCTGTTATACGTACATCTATCTGGTGTAGCTGACTGTTACAGACGCGGATACAGTGTGGGGTAACGTTTGTGATATACTAGTGTGAGGAAGGGCTGGTGAATAGACTACTACTCTGAAAAAGCAGCAAGGAAACCGCAAGTCTTCATATTCCCATCAGACAGACATGTGCCAAAGCGACAATCTCACGTTCCCTGACTTCATGAGATACTGGATAGACATTTGGAATGTAGCCCAGGATATTGCCGCAGTCACGTGATCGTTAATTACACTGTAGGAAATATTGCACCAGCCACGAACAACTTATGGCTGGTTCCAGTATTTTGTAGACTGTAATTTACCTTATTAGAAGAGAGGTTAAGAAAAGGCTAGACTATAACTTATCTTAGAAGAAAGGTTAAGGAAAGGCAAACCTACATTTCTAGCATTTGTAGACTTGAGAAATATTTTAACAATGTTGACTGGAATACTCTTTCAAATTCTGAAGACGGCAGGAGCAAAAGGCTATTTACAATTTGTATAGAAATCAGATGCCAGTTGTAAGAGTCGAGGGACACGAAAGGGAAGCAGTGGTTGAGAAGGGAGTGAGACAGGGTTGTAGCCTATCCCCGATGTTGTTCAATCTGTATATTGAGCAAGCAGTAAAGAAAACAAAAGAGAAATTTGGAGTATGAATTAAAATCCATGTAGTTATAAATAAAAACTTAGAGGCTTGCCGACGACATTGTAATTCTGTCAGAGAAAGCAAAGGACCTGGAAGAGCAGCTGAACGGGATGGACAGTGTCTTGAGAGGAGGAGGGTAATGGAATGTAGTCGAATTAAATCAGGTGATGCTGAGGGAATTAGATGATGGTTGAAGTAGAGAAGATATAAAATGTAGACTGACAATGGAAAGGAGAGCTTTTATGAAGAAGAGAAAAGAGAAATTTGTTAACATCGAGCATAGATTTAAATGTCAGGAAGTGTTTTCTGAAAGTATTTGTATGGAGTGTTGCCATGTTTGGAAGTGAAACATGGACGATTAACAGTTTAAACAGTAAGAGTTAAGAAGCTTTCGAAATGTCGTGCTATAGAAGAATGCTGAAGATTAGATGGGTTGATCACGTTACTAATGAGGAAACACTGAATAGAATTGGGGAGAAGAGGAATTTGTGGCACAACTTGACTAGAAGAAGGGATCGGTTGGTAGAACACGTTCTGAGGCATCAAGGGATCATCAATTTAGTATCAGAGGGAAGCGTGGAGGGTAAAAATCGTAGCGGGAGACCAAGAGATGAATGCACTAAGCATATTCAGAAGAATGTCGGTTGCAATAGTTATTCAGAGATGAAGAGGCTTGCACAGAATAGAGCAGCACGAAGAGATGCATCAAACCAGTTTCTGGACTGAAGCCCAAAAAACAACAATTTAAGAAAACAGCTGGGGTGTTCTACAACTAAGATGGATAAAATAATCACATGAACATCAACTGCACATTACCAAGCTGGCCAAATACTGATTGTGAAAATTTTTGCCACCACCAGGACAAGCGCCGGCAAACTTTGATTGTAATGGAAAGACAAAGCAGCATTGGCGACATCAGCTACCTTTTTCTTCTTTCATCGTTTATTCGTTAAAATATACGTAGTTCATATCCATTTCATTTCTTCGTTTCATTGCCTGCCTTGCTCACATCATTCGGATTCTCAGGAGCTTCCTTCAGCCGGTTAGCACTTATACGAAGCGAACAAGTATCAGCAGGTGGTTTGTGCAGAGCAGTCGTGCTGGGTGACGGGTTTAGGTTTCCCTGACGGCTACTTCAGTGGTATCGCTGTTGCTTTCAATGGGATGGCCACCTTTCTCTCCTTCTCCGTGGCATCAACCATCCTCAGCCGCTAGTTTTTGTCAACAGAGAACAGCGGGAGGTCAGATATGTATGCCTTAACATATCGCACTAGGACGTGCTAAATAGTAATGCTTCCAGTTTTTTATGTGAAATTCTTAAATCTTTCAAAATAAAACAGACGTTATTAACATTATACGTTTTTATTCTTCATGTCTACGTACTAGTTTCTCACCATACTCGCCCTGGCGACAAACCCATTTCTCGCAATGAGAGACCTGTTTATTGATATCATCACTGTAGAATGTTTGACTTTGTTGGCGGAACCACAACTTCACGTTTGCTTGCACCGTTTCGTCACTATTAAAGTGAAGTCCTCGAAGGCGTTTTGTAAGTTTTGGAAACAGATGAAAATCGGGTGGGGACAAATCAGGATTGTACAGAGATTAATCGATGACCCAAGGGGTTGTATTGTTGCTCTGTCACTGCCCTCGTAAGTGGTGTGGCATTGTAATGCTGAAGGGGAGGGTGCACCATGTGTGGACGAACGCTTCCAATTCGAAACTCGATTACAGCACCCTTTTTCTCACTGATACGGTTACGTTACACACGGCCATGTAACATGCTACAATTCGCAGTCCTCTAGTGGCTGAGGGCTGCAAACACGTAGACAAGACGAATAAAGATATAAATTGTTAATAACATTTGTTTTGTTTAAAATGCTTCAACAGCTTCCACATAAAAAAATCCGGATTATTACTTTTCAGCACACTCTCGTAGCCCACATTCTGCAACGAGGACTGCGCTGACTT
The DNA here is from genome assembly GCF_021461385.2 of Schistocerca piceifrons. Lineage (NCBI taxonomy): Eukaryota > Metazoa > Arthropoda > Insecta > Orthoptera > Acrididae > Schistocerca > Schistocerca piceifrons. The sequence goes on from NC_060139.1 coordinate 747,494,870, forward strand.
TTTCCGACGATGATGATCAACAACAATTCCTGTCTACCTTGCAAAATTTGCATTGAGTCCAGCACTCTTCTTTCGTCAAGTGTGAATCCATGACCTTTGCGCAATTTTGTATGAGAAGTACATGCTGGACATCGGACAAAGGGCTTCAAAGCAGCAACTGCTAGACCCGGAGCAATAACCTTTTCCTTCTCAGTTCTGTTTTCCCTCCTCCTAATTTTGGTGGCACGCTGGTTGAACCGAGTTTTCACAAATCACAGCCCACCTTTATGAAAATTCCCGTTAGACATCATATTATTCCTTTTATGGCATTCTTAAATTCTCACGTTTCCGCCTTAGAAGCTAGTTACGACTTAAGACTAACACACTTTGTTGAAGTCGTGGAGCAATTGTTTCTGTCTTGAAGGAATACATTTATCAGAGATGTTACAAATATCTGCATATAAACGAGTAATAGTGTCGTATAGGTGTAATATTGACTTTTTCATGCAAATGATCTCTTCTGCGTACATATAAAAGCACATATAAAGTGTGCCTAACTTTTTACACTGAAGCGCTAAAGAAACTGGTATAGGCATGCGTATTCAAGTGTATGGTGCAGTTGTTGGATCGGTTACTGCTGCTACAGTGGTAGGTTATCAAATTTAAGTGAGTTTGAATGTGGTGTTATAGTCGACGCACGAGCGATTGGACACAGCATCTTCGTGATAGCGATGAAGTGGGGATTTTCCCGTACGACCATTTCACGAGCGTACGGTGAATATCAGGAATCCGGTAAAACACCAGATCTCCGACATCCATGCGGCCGGAAAAAGACCCTGCATGAACGGGACCAACGATAATTGAACAGAATCGTTCAACGTGATAGAAGAGTAACCCATCCGTAAATTGCTGCAGATTTCAATGCTAGGCCATGAACAAGGGTCAGCGTACGAACCATTCAACGAAACATCATCGATATGGGCTTTCGGAGCCGAAGGGCCATTCGTGTACCCTTGAAAACTGCACGTCACAAAGCCTTACGCCTCGCCTGGTTCTGTCAATGCCGACACTAGACTGTTCATGACTGGAAAAAGTGGCCTGTTAGGACGTGTCTCGTTTCCAATTGTATCGAGTGGATGGACGTGTACGGGAATGGAGACAACCTGATGAATTCATGGACCCTGCATATCAGCAGGGGACTGTTCAAGATGGTGCAGCCTCTGTAATGGTGTGGGGCGTGTGCAGTTGAAGTCATATGGGATCCCTGATACGTCTAGATACAGCTACGACAGCTGACACGCACGTATGCATCCTGTCTGACCACCTGCATCCATTCATGTCCAATGTGCATTCCGACGGACTTGGGGAATTGCAGCAGGACATTGCGATAAAAAATGGTTGAAATGGCTCGGAGCCCTATGGGACTTAACTGCTGAGGTCATCAGTCCCCTAGAACTTAGAACTACTTAAACCTAACTAACCTAAGGACATCACACACGTCCATGCCCGAGGCAGGATTCGAACCTGCGACCGTAGCGGTCGCGCGGTTGCAGACTGTAGCGCCTAGAACCGCTCGGCCACCCCGGCCAGCACATTGCGATACCCCACACTTCCAGAATTGCTACTGAGTGGCTCTAGGAACACTCTTGTGAGACATGAACATTATTGAGCATATCTGCGATGCTTTGCAACGTGTTGTGCAGAAGAGATGTCCTCCCACTCGTACTCTTACGGATTTATGGGTAGCTCTGCAGGATTCTTGGTGTCAATTCCATCCAGCACTACTTCAGACATTAGTCGGGTCCATGCCACTTCATATTGCGGCACTTCTGCGTGCTCGCGGTGGTCCTACGTTAAGCAGGTGTACCAGTTTCTTTGGGTCTTGAGTGCATTACATAAAATTATTTTCCGTTTCTCGTGGCTGCTCTCGCATATCAGTAGTTTTGTCATGAAGAGTCGTGGTGAGTAAGGAAGCTAGTAACTTATAAATGAGTGTATAACGGTTTAGACATGAATATGTATATGTATAAATATTTGTAGTGCCAGTATATGGGTATATAATGAACGGCCTTCTGTTTTTTTGCCTTATGTCGAATCTTAATTGAAAAATATTGAAAACTAGAAAAAATTTCTTTATTATCAATTATTTCGATCATGACCTTACCCCAACGTTATTCTAGGAACAGTGTGTTTGGTCGTGCCTTCTTTTACCCGGAGGGAAAGCTTTTGTAGGTTGGGTACACGTGAGCAAGCCACATAGAGTTGTGCACGAGAAAAGTACCGTTTTTCTAAATGCACACGGGCAGCTTCGAGTGTTTATCCTTGAGCTTTATTTATGGTCATTCGAAAAGCGCTTTTCAGTGTGAACTGCATTTTTTCGAATTGTAAAGGCAGATCTATCCGTATAATTGGGATTCGTGCAATCAAAACATTGCCTATTTCACCGTCACAAGTGTCCTATTTTTTGATGTTCTCAAGTGCGCTATATTCTTTCCACGGGTGCGAAGTATCTCCATACCAGATTTCATCAAAATTGTTTCAGCATTTTAGTTATGAAAAAGTAGCAGACAGAGTTACTTTAAAGTTAAAAATATTAGTATGAATCTTATTAAAAGTACACTATATTTCTGTCACTAAATTACAGCTCACGTTTCATTTGACGATAATTTCTATGTTTGTTGCTAGCAAAACAAAAAAGGAGTTGATACCTTTCGAGTTATTCTTTATTCAACGCCTTTAAATTATTAAACGGAAATATGCACGGCTCACATGATGTTCACTGGTATTAAAACGTCGCCCACGATTTAGCTAAGCTGTAGGCAAGCTCGAACTAACTTGTACTGGGCCTTCCAAGAATGAAGCCAGTATCAAGGAAGATGATTTGAAACGGGTAAGTACTGACAGACGTATGCTTCATCCAGATGACTAACTAGGTAAACGATTGTACGTGTTCATTATCATTATGAAATTATTTCGTTTATTACCTTTTTATTTGTTTGCTACTGTTATTTACCTGTTTGTGAATTTGGAAATTTTCACCAACTCCTTTAGCGCGTTTACAATATGTTTACAAAAGTTCACACTCAAGTTGCAGCAGTTCATTTTATTTATGTTATCTACCGTATGGCACACGTGGTAGTAAATGAATTTTAAAGAAAACAACATATAAAATATAAGTTTCGAATGCTTTGAGCAGCTGCAACTATCCATTCAAGGGACAAGAATGTTGGAACGAATAAGTCCTTTGGATTGCCGAGTTATGCTCTCAGCTCAGATTCCTCGATAAAGTGACGGATAGATTGTCTAGGAGTACCACAGTCACACGGAAGTCCCTCACCCGTCTTACCATATACACGTCCCGTGCGAATTTTGTTTAAAATTTCCCGTATATAACTAGGAGCTAAAACTACTATTCTTTTCCAGTGTGTCTTGCCAAACATTTCAATAAGACAGTCATCAATATCAACGCCTTTTTGTTCTTCCAAGATAATATGTTGCGTCACTTGCTTCAATGCATTACTGTGTTCCTCAATAAAGGAAGTGGCATCTGTGGTGCTACCTAGAAGATCTTGAGAATCAAACTTTCTTTTGTCTCCAACAATAGATGTAAACAAAATTTTAACTACTTTATTTTTGTAGTTTTCATTGACTAAATAATGATACTACAGAACCAATCCACTCACGGAATATGCCGTTGATATGCCGCCCCACGGAGGATTTCAGCTGACGTATTTGATCAAAAATGCTAGTCAATTCTGTAATTCGTCCTTCCAGAATAACACGACCTTTGGATGTTTCACCAGTAACAACGCAGCACACACTGACAGATAAGAGAGTTTCAAAATTTGGTGAGTGCGAATGTGTATTTTGTTGAATTCGTTAAACATGTACGCTGAAAAGACTCTCGCTTTGAGACAAAGTATCAAAAATTATAGGAAAAGTTAGACGATCCGGAATTATACGGTTTACAAGTGTCGTTGTTATTTTTCAGCAACATCCGTCGCACAAATAATAAACATGTATCAATCTGCCTAATCAACGTAAGTGAAAACGTTGCATTTTAAAGGTTATTTGCACAAGCAAATCAGGAGACTTGTGCTGCACTCAGGTGTACTCGGGATTGCTCACATTCGTACATTCTTGACAAGCAACATCAGACCTTCTAAGATAAGTTACAGTCTAGCCTTTACTTACCTAATTCCCTCAGTTTCATCTGATTTAATTCGACTACATTCCATTACCCTCGTTTTACTTTTGTCGATGTTCATCTTGTATCCTCCTTTCAAGACGCTGTCCAGTCCATTCAACTGCTCTTCAAAATCAATTTGCTGTCTCAGGCAAAATTACAACGTCATGGGCAAACCTCTAAGTTTTTATTTCTTCTCATTAGATCTTAATTCCTACTACAAATTTTTCCTTTGTTTCCTTAACTACTTGCTCAATATATAGATTGAATAACATCGGGGATTAGGCTACAACCCTGTCTCACTCTCTTCTCAACCACTGCTTCCCTTTCGTGCCCCTCGACTCTTATAACTGGCATCTAATTTCTGTACAAATTGTAAATAGAAATGTACGTTTGCCTTTTCTTAACCTAGATCAGTTCAGATTAGATTAGATTAGTACTCGTTCCATAGATCATGAATACGACACTTCGTAATGATGTGGAACGTTTCAGCTTAATAAAAGGTGTCTAGGTGTCTATGCAAGATATTACATTACACAAAATATTACATGACACTCAATAAATATATATATATATATATATATATATATATATATATATATATATATATGTGGAGGTTGGGGAAATTACCCACTTACTATATCCAAAAATTCATCTAATGAGTAGAAGGAGTTGCCGTTAAGAAATTCTTTTAATTTCCCTTTTAATTGCTATATGGCTATCTCTCAGACTTTTGATGCTATTAGGTAATTGACCAAAGACTTTTATGGCAGCATAATTTACCCCTTTCTGAACCGAAGTTAGATTTAATCTTGAGTAGTGAAGATCATCATTCCTCCTAGTGTTGTAGCCACGTACACTGCTATTACTTTTGAATTCGTTCGGATTGTCAACACCATATTTCATAAGTGAATATGTGTATTGTGAGGCTACAGTGAAGATCTCTAGCTCTTTAGATAAGTGTTTACAGGATGATCTTGGATGAGCTCCAGCAATTATTCTGATTACACGCTTTTGTGCAATGAATACTCTTTTGCTCAATGATGAGTTACCCCAGAATATGATGCCATACGAAAGCAGAGAATGAAAATAGGCGTGGTAAGCTAATTTGGTCAGATGTATCTCTCCAAAATTTGCAATGACCCTAATAGCATAAGTAGCTGAACTCAAACGTTTCAGCAGATCCTCAGTGTGTTTTCTCCAGTTCAATCCCTCATCAATGCATACACCTAGAAATTTTGAATATTCTACCTTAGCTACCGATTTCTGGTCGAAGTCTATATTTATTAATGGTGTCATTCCATTTACTGTGTGGAACTGTATATACCGTGTTTTGTCAAAGTTTAATGAGAGCCCATTTGCAGAGAACCACATAATGATTTTCTGAAAAACATCGTTTACAATTTCACCAGTTAATTCTTGTCTGTTGGGTGTGATAGTTATACTTGTATCATCGGCAAAAAGTACCAGCTTTGCATATTCGTGAATATAGAATGGCAAGTCATTAATATATATTAAGAACAGCAGAGGACCCAAGACCGAACTTTGCGGCACCCCATTCTTGATTGTTCCCCAGTTTGAGAAATCACTAGATTTTTGCATATTATGTGAACTGTTTATTTCTTCAAAGATAAATTACAGTCCAGGAAATACTGGAACGAGCCAAAAGTTGGTTGTGGCTGGTTACAGTATTTCCTACAGTGTAATTAATGATAAAGAGACTGTTCCAATGTCTGGTCTAAATTCTGAATCTGTGGTCAGTGTCTCGTAAAGTCAGTGCCTCTGATACTGTCGATGGGCATGCGTCTGTCAGATGGGGATACAAAACGTTGCGATTCCCTTGGTGCCTTTCAAGGGTAGTAGTCTATTCACCATCACTAGGTTTAAAATCTTTTTGTGGTATTCAAAAAATTAAAAAACCTCTCTCACACCGGCCTGATTTAGCTTCACTGATCAGGATAGTAAAAACATGCGTATGTTAAGGGAATTTTCATTCACAAAGCAGACTTATCACATTCACACAGTTCAATACTGTTCTATCCTGATTAAATTGAGCTTAACTTAAATTCCATAAGGCAGTGAAGCAATTTCGAAGTCTCGGTGCGACGAAAATTGTCAGTCGATCTCCTGAAAACATTTGTAATAATTATTAAATTTCGGTGATCACATGGGGAAGACCGGAGATCTGCTGGTAAGACCGTGTTAGCCTATTTATTTGAAGTAACTGGATATCTTGAGCATACAAAACGGCAGGTTCGTCCAGTGTAAATCAGACGTTCCCCACTGATCCCGTGCAACACAGCGTAGTAAGCAGACAATATACATCCTCCTTCTCTCACAGCTAATCGGCAAGCATTGCCTCATTCTTTTCATAAGAGAAAACAGATAGCAGACAAGCTATTCCATGGAGTAAATGGACGCTCCAAGGAATAATAGGGCTTGAAACTACTTTGCGTTGATAATCATCGTATGTTAAAGTTTAGGAATCGATAAGATAAGAAGAGATATTTCGAGATATGTACTGAGTTATATAATCTATAAAATTTCTGAAAATATCGCGGAGAGACCGCTGCAAGAGACATTACAACCCTCTCTCTCTTCTCTCACCCTAGTGAATCACAAACATGCCACCACACTACATGCAGAGCAATGGCACCGTTCCATATGTTCAAAATTAGATAAGACACTAGCAAGCAACAGATTCTTTAAGAAATCGAAGTCCCATGTATAAAACAGCTTTAAACGTATTATTGCTTTACAAGTGAGTTCAGTTGTTAAATATTTGACTTCAAGCATATAAGTGAAGAAAAGTTTTAAGAAAGATTTTAAATTATGTTTAAAGTTCGTTGATAGTCTCTAAGTGCTGTTATTGCGGATCACTGGTTGAATATATACTGCGCTCCATTTTATGTAAAGTTATTCACGCATCTCAATGTTTAAGTCGCTATATCTTCTGAACTGTGTGTCACACAATGATATAATTTTGCAGGTAGATTCAGCGATACATATAGATGCTTTCTACCAAGTGTGTTGCGAATAATGTGAGTAGTAAAGAAGTAATCAGTTATACATCTTGCCTGAGGTTGAAGTTTTACTGCGCGCCATTTTAATGAAAAGCTTGTTTTTCATGCATGTAAATGTTTATGAACTATATCTACTGACTATGTATTGTACAACGATATTACTGTGTAGATGGTGTATGTAGGCACTGTCTGCAAAGTGTGTTGCAAATGGGGTTAGTAGTAAAGAAGAAATAAATTAGAACGTTTGCGTCATGCTGAAATTTGAGTGCATGAAAAGCTAAAATGTAGTGAGTGGTTAAGTTTTTTCCTTCCACCATTTTGTCGGAGATGAGAGAGAAAAAAAGGTTCTTAAGGGTTTTAAATTGTGTGGCAATTTTGTTAGAAGTCGCTGAGTGCTCTCATTCTCAAATATTGGGTGAATATATATTCCCACTATTTGCGCACCGTCAGGTACGCTATCTTAGACATATAACCTATACGCACAGTTTCTGACTATTTCATTGTCTTACACTTTCAACAAAAGATTGTACCTCTTAATGGGTAGATTATGACAGCAATTTGGTCAGTAATCACGCGAAATACTGAAAATCAAATTTTTTCGCCTATGTAAGTCATTAGACAGACAACCTGCAACTGATACAGGGATTCGGAACAGCGGTTTACTGAGCTGAAGAGATATTAAGCGGGCTACACTACTATTAGAAGTCAGTGCAGTTAAAACGAGTACTAAATCTGAGAGCAATTGAATAGATCTAATGTCGATATGGTTGCACCTTTTCCCTGCTTCATATTATCACATCTTAAATCTCCTAAAATTTAGCCCCCCCCCCCCTCGCCCCACGATTCCATTAACACCGATGAGCCAGAACATTATAACCACTGCACACTCAGTCATTGCTTGCCGCCTGATGGCATTGAGAATACATGACGCTGCAAGGAAATTAAATAAGCGGAGCGTAGACGAATGAGGAATCGTTCTGTCGATAATCAGGGCCGTATCGAGGCCTTGGCGAGATAGGTAACCACAAGAGGGCAGGCACAAACGGGGCGCAAAACTGACCGCAAATAAGTCGATTTAAGAATTATCCGGGAGAGATGCGAGAAGTTCTCCTCCTCACATGTTCCTCGATCAGGAACTGTAAACGCACACTGTTTTCACAGTGTTATTTCGTCCCAGTAGGTTCATAAACAAATGACTTGTCGAACAGGTGTCACATTGGCTATGTGTTGATAGTGCACTTGGTTCATTTAGATGCCATCTACACAGCTAAGTAATATTCAACAATGCAGTTTTTGCAAGAAAGTGCTGAAGCAACTATTCTATTTCACCGAAGGCACTGGGTTTCCACCGATCCGTGCCAAGTGAAGAATGGAGTGAAATTGTTTAAGCTAAATTGTTTAAAAGTATTTGATAGAGTAATATGTGAAATGGGAAACATCTGAAATATGACGCATCATTTCATCTCACTTTAATTTCCTTTCAGGAATGCCTTAATTGAAATCTCTATATCTTGTAGTGAAACAAATTTATGGCTGGAATATCGATACAGCCGAGCTGGTTAAAGAAATAGCGGCTTTCAGATTCTAGTAGAAAGAGCTGGTGAAGAGCATTGCACAGCTTCGCATTTGGATATTTTGAAGTTTTTTTTTCCAAAGTGTAAGTTACGAGATGATTATCTAAACATCGAACTCGCTTTGAGGATATTTATGAGAACTGCAGTGGCTGCAGCATCTTGTCAACGCGATTTTAGCAAATTAAAGATCATAAATTATTTAAGGCTGATTATGAGTGAAGCTAGACTGTTAGATTCAGCAATTTTCTCGGCAGAACACGATACAGCTGCTAAACTTAACTTCAGTGACATAACCAAAACTGAAAGCAAGGAAATGAAAAGTAAAATGATAAGAAAATCGTAATTCTTGGGAAGGGATGTTTAACCAACACTTGATTATAGCGTACTTCCCTTCATTTCAGATTAATAATTTATGCACTACAATAATTTACGACGAACCAATAAAATATGTTACTTATTTTACAGTATTCTAAAACCAATGTACAGCACTTGGTATAAACGATAAGTCATAGATTTTGATTTACTTTCAAGGTTTCCAGAAAGTTTATATAGTTTCTAATTTATTTTCGATTATAAATTTAAATTGTGTGCAGTTTTCTTCATCTAAAGAGCCGATTTAAGTGATATTTTGGAAAAACGCTACATTTCTACAAAATTTTGTAAATCTATGCAGAAGAAATTGCAGAAAGGTAGTTGTTCTAGGAGGGGGCGACAAGTTTTGACAGTTCTGTCGGAGGCGCAACATCACCTCGGTAAGTTTCTATCAGCAATACTTGCCGCAAATGAGGAGATCCACTGACGTAAGCTACTTTGAAAAAAAAAGTAAATTGTTATGACCTGGCACCTGGGAACATGTATCACGGAATCGGATATGATGTTGTTGCAGGCAGAAGTACAAAGGGCCTTCAAAAAGTTTTGCACAGTCGTTTCTAATTTTTTTGTTTTTTGCAGGAGGAGAATGAAATTTTTTGTGAACATACTTGGAACATTTAGCTATAAGTTGGTGTATAAAAGTATTTTCTTTCATTTACGGATGAGCCATAATAAAACTGAAGTAGATGTCAGGTTGCGACAACGGTCGGTGACGGGGTTCCTCTTCAGGACCGGCGATGACTCTGCCACTTCGGTTCACAGGAAGTTGCTCCCTGTTTATGGGGAGGACACAGTGGATCGCAGCAGTATCCAGCGGTGGTTGCAGAGGTTAAAAGAAGGTGATTTCTCTCTACTGGACAATCCATGATGCGGTAGACCAACGACGGCAGTGAGTGATGTGACTAAGGAGACCATTTATCAAACCATCCAAAATGACAGATGTGTGACGACACGACAGCTTGCTGAAATGACTTGGTCGTTATTGCGTAGTGTGGTATCACTGGTACAGTCACTACGGTACAGAAAAATCTGTGCACGTTGTGTGTCTAGATTACTGACAAGAGAAATGAAAACGATGAGGAAGAATGTGTGCGAGGGTCTGATGAAGACCTTTACTTAAGAGTGGAAACAGTGTTTTAACGGCGTCATTACCCAGGATGAAACATGGTTGTTTTTGCCCTAACCTGAGACCAAAACCCAATCCATGGAGTGGCGTCATCAGGTTCCCCTCGGAAGAAGAAACCAAGACTTTAACGAACAGCAGGCCGAAAGGTGATGGCCTCCCTCTTCTGGGATCAGTGTGGTGTCATTTTCATTGACGTTTTGGATCTTGGCTCCACAATTAACCGGCACCGTTACTGTTTGTCACTGGACAAACTGCGACGTGCCATCAAGACCCACAGACCACAGCTCCATGGTCAGCTCATCAGACTACACCATGACAATGCCAAACCCCGTACAACCCTTATGGCGCAGGAGAAAATCAGGAAAATGGGCTGGAAAATTGTTCCTCGTCCTCCCTACAGTCTGGACTTGGCTCTGTCTGATTTTTACCTCCTTGATCTTCTGAAGGTCCACCTGCGAGGTGAAACATATGATAGTGGAAAAGATCTTATTTCCTGTGTCAAGCGATGGTGTAAAAGTCAATCCCCAGAATTTTACCCAGAATTTTTATGTCATGGAAAGAACGTTGGGCCAGATGATTCACAGCTGATGGAGGCTTCATTGAATAGGCTCAATGTATAGCTAAATGCTCCAAGATGTTGTTGTTGTTGTTGTTGTGGTCTTCAGTCCAGAGACTGGTTTAATGCAGCTCTCCATGCTACTCTATCCTGTGCAAGCTTCTTCATCTCCCAGTACTTACTGCAACCTACATCCTTCTGAATCTGTTTAGTGTATTCATCTCTTGGTCTCCCTCGACGATTTTACCCTCCACGCTGCCCTCCAATACTAAACTGGTGATCCCTTGATGCCTCAGAATATGTCCTACCAAACGATCCCTTCTTCTAGTCAAGTTGTGCCACAAATTTCTGTTCACCCCAATTCTATTCAATACCTCCTCATTAATTATGTGATCTACCCATCTAATCTTCAGCATTATTTTGTTGCACCACATTTCGAAAGCTTCTATTCTCTTCTTGTTCAAACTATGTATCGTCCACGTTTTACTTCCGTACATGGCTACACTCCATACAAATACTTTCAGAAACGACTTCCTGACACTTAAATCTATACTCGATGTTAACAAATTTCTCTTTTTCAGAAACGATTTCCTTGCCATTGCCAGTCGACATTTTATATCCTCTCTACTTCGACCATCATCAGTTATTTCGCTCCCCAAATAGCGAAACTCATCTGCTACTTTAAGTGTCTCGTTTCCAGATCTAATTCCCAGAACATCACCCGACTTAATTCGACAACATTCCATTATCCTCAATTTGTTTTTGTTGATGTTCATCTTATATCTTCCTTTCAAGACACTGTCCATTCTGTTCAACTGCTCTTCCAAGTCCTTTGCTGTCTCAGACAAATGCCATCGGCGAACCTCAAAGTTTTTATTTCTTCTCCATGGATTTTAATTCCTACTCCCAATTTTTCTTTCGTTTCCTTTACTGCTTGCTCAATGTACAGATTGGACAACATCGGGGATAGGCTACAACCCTGTCTCACACCCTTCCCAACCACTGCTTCCCTTTCACGCCCCTCGACTCTTGTAACTGCCATCTGGTTTCTGTACAAATTGTAAATAGCCTTTCGCTCCCTGTATTTTACCCCTGCTACCTTCAGAATTTTAAAATGACTATTGCAGTCAACATTTTCAAATGCTTGCTATAAGTCTACAAATGCTAGAAACGTAGATTTGCCTTTTCTTAATCTATTTTCTGAGATAAGTCGTAGGGTCAGTATTGCCTCGCGTGTTCCAACATTTCTGCGGAATCCAAACTTCTCCGACGTCGACTTCTACAAGTTTTTCCATTCGTCTGTAAAGAATACGTGTTAGTATGTTGACAAAAAGTTTCATTCTCCTCTTGCAAAAAAGAAAAGAATTAGAGACGACTATGCAAAACTTTTTGAACGCCCTTTGTATTTCGGAGCACGCCTGTCAGTCAGTGCACATAGTTGAACACGGGGCTCCGCCGCAGACAACCACTACTTGTTCCCATGTTAACGGCATCGTTAATTACCACTGCAGTGGTCGGGAGACATCGAGATCGGACTGCGCATGTATGGAAACGTGTCGGCAGGTCGGATGAATCACGTTTTCTGTTACAGCAGATCGATGGTCGTACCCGCATATTCCATCAGCCAGGCGAACGGCTATTGGAAACGTGGACTACGCATGGACACAGGCCTATTGGAGCAGTATTGTCCTGTGGACGACATTCACTTGCACTTCCACGGTAATACAGATCAATGGGCAGGCCTAGACACAACAGCGGACGCTATTTAAATAATATTAAAAGAAGAATACGTGAAAGAGGGGCCGTATAGACCCGCATCAGACCAGGAAGTAACCATAACACTAAATGGGAGCAGTGATGATAGTGAAAGTAAAACATCGTACAGTTATACGGAGAGAGAAGATGAAGCAGATACACACTGAGGCAAGGCAACAGAAAAAACGGACGTAGCTACGAAACTACAAAATACGTAGGATAATATTAGAGATAGAAATGGACACAAATGCAACGGTATAGAAACTTACAAACAAAGAAACTGCTGGTCATTCGGTAATTCGGTGGCTCCATTCCGAGGATGTGCCTTTCTGACAAGCACCATAATGTACTGACAGCAATAACCACTAAAATTATTCCCTCTCAAGAATATTTCATAATAGTCTGTAAACAGTAACAGCCAATTGTTGCCTAAGGTACACTTAAGAAAGGGTAATTAATTTAGGAAACGAACTCTTAATATACAGTCCAATTATACATAAAACTCTTAATGTCAAATCAAAATCGAAAAACTCCATGCAGTTCCGACGCTTTCCTCTGTGACCTCATGTATGCTTTCCTATCTTTCTTTTATTCTCATCCAAATGACCAACACTCTCCATTTCCTTTAACTAGTTTGCAATTTCAGTTCTGTTTAGTTTTCTTTTTAACGCAATATTATTACTTTAATTTTTCTTTGCTGAGTACAATATTTGCATGTATATTTGAAAAATTTATGTAATTACTTGATGAAAACGATAGAATGTGCGCTCTCCGTTAAAACAAGATATAACAGCTCTTTTAATACGAAATAAATGAAATGAAATGAATTGAAAGTAGTTCCATAGCGCTTGCGGCTGTAATCAAACGATTCCTTACAGCTGCAGTCTACGTGACCATTATTGCAAACCGTCTGCATCCCTTCTTTGCTTCAAGTATTCACCGATACCAATGGCATCTTCATGCAGTCTGGCCGTCCGTATCACAACACCGGCAATACACTACAGTGTTTTCAGGAACGTATTAGATATCTGACCTTGACGTCTTGGCTACCAAATTCGGTTGGCCTGAACCCGCCAGATGCGGGACGCTATCGAGTACAAGTCATCCTTGGGAGGGATGTTGAGACCTCTAAACTAGCTATTTCTTACTGTGAAGCATACCCAAACAGCCATCACGAGGCTGAAGGAGCTCCGGTAGACATAACAAACTTTCTAAGTTGTAAGTGTAAAAGGAAGACAACAAACACTTCTCTGAGAAAAATCTGTAAGTATTCAAGTAATTTCAGTATCAGCTTAATCTGACAAGCCCATGCACACCATATCGCTTTGCGATGTGGTACTATTAACATGCATGACGCCATTAAATTGCTACATAACAGTGAAACATGCTTACTTAACACGTCTGTAGGTTTACTATTAATAGTTGACACACACTTTTTTTGCTCTTGGTTACAAATACGGCATTCCTGTAAGAACCTTCTGACGCCTTCTCCCAGATTACAGTCTTGAAACGCTCATCTTTTCTTTCGAATGACCACTCTTATTTTACAAACAGTTAATAAAAATTTGTAGTTTTTTACGTGAACCATAAACCTAGGCGTTGGAGGGTTTGCCTGCATGTCTCAGCGATACACATAGCTGTGCCGTGGATGCAACCGAAATGAGGGGGTATCTGCACAGAGACCAGACAAACGTGTGGTTCCCGAAGAAGGCAGTAGTGTTTTCAGTAGTTGCTGGGGAAACAGTCTGAATCATTGAGTGATCTGGACATGTAACATCAACCAAAAGGGCTTTGCTGTGCTGATACTGCCGAACGGCTGAAAGAAAGGGGAAACTACAGCCGTAATTTTTCCCGACAGCATAGAGCTCTGCTGTATGGTTAAATGATGATGACGTCCTCTTGGGTAAAATATTCCGGAGGTGAAATAGTCCCCCATCCTGATCTCCAGGCGAGGACTACTCAAGAAGATGTCATCAGGAGATATAAAACTAGTTGTCTACGTATTGGAGCGTGGAATGTTGATTCCGTAATCGGGCAGGTAGGGTAAAAAATTTAAAAAGTGAAATGAATAAGTTGAACTTAGGTGCAGTGGTAATTAGTGAAGTTCGGTGACAGGACGAACAGGACTTCTCGTCAGGAGAATACAGGATTATAAATACAAAATCATGTAGGGGTAATGCAGGAGTAGATTTAATAATGAATAACAAAATAGGAAAGCGTGTAAGCTGCTATGAATAGCATAGTGACCACATCAGCGTAGCCAAGACAGACACTAAGGTAAAATACAGAGCGCGAAATGTTATTTAGAATTTGCACTGAAACCAGATGGCTGTTACAGGAGTCGACGGGCACGAAAGGGGAGTCAGACAGGGTTGTAGTCTATCCAGCATATTATTCAATCTGTATATTGAGCAAGCAGTAAAGGAAACAAATTTGGAGTTGGAATTAAAATCCATGGAGAAGAAATAAAAACTTTGAGGTTTGCCGATAACATTGCAATTGTGTCAGAGACAGCAAAGGACCTGGAAGAGCAGTTGAACGGAATGGATAGTGTCTTGAAAGGAGGATGTAAGATGAACATCAAGAAAAGAAAAACGAGGATAATGGAATGTAGTCGAATTAAATCAGGTGATGCTGTGGGAAGTAGATTCAGAAACGAGACACTGAAAGTAGCTGATGAGTTTCGCTTTCTGAGCAGCAAGGTAACTGATAATGCACGAAGTAGAGAGGATGTAAAAGGTAGACTGGCAGTAGCAGGAGAACCGTTTCTGATGACAAAAAATTTATTAACGCCGAATATAGACTTAAGTGTTAGAATGCCTTTTTCTGAAGGTATTTGTCTGGAATGCAGCCATGTACGGAAGTGAGACATGAACGATAACCAGCTTAGAAAATAAGAGAATAGAAGCTTTTGAAATGCGGTGATAGAGAAGAATGCTGAAGATTAAATGGATAGGTCATATAACTGATGAGAAAGTGGTGAACACAACTGGCGAAAAAAGAAATTTATGTCACAATGTGGCTAGAAGAAGGGCTTGGTTGGGTGGGACACACTCCGATACATCAAGGGATCACCAGTTTCCTATTCGAGGGAAGTGAGTGTGGCAGGGAGGGGGTGGGGGACGAAAAAATTGTAGATGGAGGCCAAGAGATGAGTAAAGTATGCAGATTCAAAAGGATGTAGGTTGCAGTAGTTATTCGGAGATGAAGAGGCTTGCATGGGATAGAGTACCATGAAGAGCTGCGGCAGACCAGTGTTCTGACTGAAAACCATAGGAGCACCAACGTTTTTATATGAATAATTAAGCGGTCATTTGTTTTCGTAGGAGACCATGGAAGACTCCCTGTCTTTACCTTCAAATACGCATTATTATTATGTTCTATAGGTCATTTATGGGAATTTTCTTTCATTTTGGTCTTCATAGAAAAGCTGATATTAATTGCATATCCAGATTCGACCGAATTATGTCATCGTGAAGAGTGCTTAAAATATGGACATGATTTTGGTTCTTCGCTGATATGGATGATAGTCATTCGCTACCCATAAAAATATTCGGATTGAGAAATTAATGGACGTTCATTAGGTGACAGTTCCACTCGCTTGTAGTAGCCGCTGGTGTATGAAAATGGAAAGTGCGATAAGTTTCTGCTGTTCGTATGAGATGGCGCTGCTTCCTACTGCCCGCGAAATTGAGACCGTGTAATGTTGCCCTTAAAGCAGAACTGCGCCTCTCTTTGGGTCTCGAGAAACAGTGTTATTGCCCTGCATCATCCTCCTCATAACCTGCAGTGAAATAGCCCTTCACGGCCTACGGAGAAAAATTAGCCTACCCTACACTACTTCTTTGTCCTAGTAACCACGGAAGGATTGTGAACATACATAAACCTAACCGTTTTAACATGACTTGAATTTCGCTTTCGGTGAAGTATCTGCCTTGTACTGTTGAAATCGTGCTGTCACTTTCCAGCTTCCTATCAGCAGCCGTCGCAATAAAGCAGCAATAAGCAGACCAGTGTGATGGGAGCGGATGCAAACCCTCGTCGGCTTGTTCACTACGTTGGTTAGGAGTGGTCACTGTTCAGAGATATTTTTCCGTAACCTTTATTCATAGCTTTATTTTGACCTATTCTCTTCAACCACTGTTACAGGTCTCCTTAGGATGTCGTAGAATTAAGTTAATGAGACGAGAAAATTTTTTGTTGTTAACACTTTTTAGTGTTCCGTGATAAAAGTTGCTATAATCGCTGCAAATTATTTCACTGTTCATGTAAGTTTACGTAAAGTAAAGAGACCAGTGATGTCCATTACTCGTCTTCAGGCTTTTATTATTAAAAATGTATAAACTTTCAAACACCTCGTTATCTTGTCGTACATAGTAACAATTTTGTTCGTCGGCTGTGTTATATTCTTCACTTGTACTCTCAAAGTTATACAAAACCATTCTGCCATTATAAAGTGTTTTACCATCGATACCGTTAGACGGAAAGACTTTACATTTCGGCAGATGAACATAGGCTTACTGTTCTATAGTATCTCAAAATATTTCGTTCATTTTAATACAGTACACTTTTTTCTTTAACGCTTTATAATAATTAAGTATCAGCGAAGCAGGGGAATCCAATTGCATCTGCTTCTCCTGGCTGGTTGTCGACTGGTAGTTCTTCAGCGTCCACCGCCATTTATACCCATTACAAAGGAATTATACAGCGTTGCTCTCCTCTGCTCACGCTCAGTGACAATCAACTTACAAAGTATGATCACGATACATTAAAGGCATAATTTAAGCACTAACGAAGCCAATAGTGCTTCACAATTGCTAAATAAGTATTGGAACTTGATATACATCCCAATCTCCTTCTCCCCGACCCCGCTCCAAAAAAATGGTTCAAATGGTTCTGAGCACTATGGGACTTAACATCTATGGTCATCAGTCCCCTAGAAGTTAGAACTACTTAAACCTAACTAACCTAAGGACATCACACAACACCCAGTCATCACGAGGCAGAGAAAATCCCTGACCCCCAGCCCCGCTCCCTCTCTCTGTCTCCATCACCGACTCCACCTCTCTTCGTCTACCTCCTCCTCCCCCTCTTCTACACCTCTCCTCTTGCTCACCCTCTCGCATCTTTTCCTCCTCCCTTCTTTCCCCATCCTGCTCCTTCGCTCACCTTATCTCCATTTCCTCTCCCCCCCCCCCCCCCACCCTCCGCTGTTCAACTCCTTGTTTATTGTTTTCGCAAATACATATTTCGTATTAGTAATGTAATCATAAGCCGAGAAGCCATAAATACTACCTCTCAGTTTTCTGTGAAAACCAACTGTGAGGGGAAAAAAAGCGAGTATACTGTTACGTGTAGAATTTGTTTTTGAAAATATATAATGAGAATTAAAATGCATAGGAGAAACAATCTTTCTAATATTTTAAAGGCCCTTACCGTAGTTACAACGGACATCGAGGAAGAAAAGAAAACCGCACATTTTCACAGCACAATACAGCACAGCACTTACTTTCCCCCAGTCAGTCTTAACAGAAAACCAGTTTCTCGTTAAAAAAAAAAAAAAATGTAGCCTATGTCCGTCTGAATTTTTGCTAACAATGTTTCGTTGTTATGTATATATTAAAAATATATAGCTTCTGTACCATCCAAAGTTTTATGAGAAAATCGTGTAAAAGTCTGAAGTAGTTCGACCAAGAGCTTTTTGAGACTTTTGAAAATCTTTTTCCTTTATACTGAGTGTTGGGGGTATAAATGGCTTAGTACCTTGATACACTGACGAGCCAAAACATCATTACCACCTGCTTAATAGCTTGTTAGAACAGCTTTCTGAAGCAATACGTTATCGATTATGCATATAATCGATTCTACAGTTTGTCGGTAGATTTTTGGAGCTATGTGGCACGAGAAGTCATCGTACAAGTCATGTAATTCCCGTAAATAGCTTTCGGCTGAGCGGTATACGTGATAACAGCGCTTGATTGCGATCCAGGACGGGAATCATGTGATTCACAATAGGCGAATTAGGGGGCCAATACACTAACGTGGTTTCACTATCATGCTCCTCGAACCACTGTAGCATGATTCTGGCTTCGAGACACGGGCAGTTATGCAAGGTGAGTCACTAACTATTGCCACCAAGAATAACTCTGAAAGTATGACAGGAGCTGAAAAGTTTGTGGGACCAAAGTTGCATGGGCCAGCGGGGCCCATAATATGACGTTGATTTTTTGTTGCTACGTGGGGTCGCTTCGGAGATATGAAGGCCAATAGTGTTTTTAAATGGGATGCTATAGTTTGGTACTTATTTTCTGATAGTGGCTATCGAGACGAATCCAATGATGTGTAACAATAAGGTCTTTGAAGGTCAACGAAGGTCACAAAGGTGGCATGAACGTCCATTTACAGAAGGTGTTCGAAGTGATGACCATTGGTATCAATGTACGTCTGCAATCTTCTTATCATGGATTGAATGGTATTCCTTATCACTTCGGCACTTATTGAAGCACATGCTCTGACTATTCTCACTCGCATATCTCCAGGTGTAGTTGGAACGTCTTTATAAACCATGTCTTTTACGAATCCCCACAAGAAAAAATCCAGAGGCGTCAAGTTTGGCGAACGAGCCGGCCACGACACATCTCCTCCGCGTCCAATTCAACGATTTGGGAATTGTCTCCGCAACTCCTTTCTAGCCATCAGCGAAAAATGTGCCAGGCGCCCATCGTATTGCTACCACATTCTGTTCCATGTTCCTAAAGATATTTCCTACAATAACAGACCTAATGTATCTTACAGTAATGTGGTGTTCTTCCTACCCTTAAGATTTCCTTCGATGAAATAGAGGCCTATAATTCTGTCCTCCAGAATCCCACACCATACATTCACCGACCACGGTTTTTGGTGTGCAACTTGCCGCAGCCAACATGGATTTTCAGTTGCCCAATAATGCATGTTACGCAAATTAACATTTCCAAATAGCCTCGTCAGTCGATAAAATCAAATTAATAAATGTGTCATCCCTCTGAACCTGAAGTTGCGCCCGTCGGCAGAATTCAATGCAACACATACAATCCGTACCAGTTAATTCTTGGTAGAGACTGATGTGGTAAGGAAGATATGTATCGCGATGCAAAACACCAACAACACTACTCTGGCTCATGCCAGATTCCCTTGCGATTTGACACGAACTAACACAAGGATATCCAACCACAGTGGCAAGAGTACCAATTTCCGTTCCCTCGTTAGTAACTTTCCTTTGCCGGATATGTTTCCGATGCGTTAAAGATCCAGTTGTTCTCAGTTCATCATACACATATTTAAATATACGACATGTAGGATGAGTACGTTGAGCATATGTTTCAACGTGTAAGTCTCTAGCTCTCATTGAATTTCGCTGGTGTTCTCCGTGAATGAGAAGCATATGGTCTCGTTCTTCGAAGGAATACATCATTCACATTCGTTTGATTCGACGATACTAGTCTTACCGTTCCTATTAGTGCTGTATTGCGCTACCGTCAGATGGTGTTTACATGTCAATGCCACGTTAGATGGATACGCCGTATTCGGCGAATATTTTCTATTTGCACGATATACACTATTTGATCAAAAGTATCCGGACAACTGGTTGAAAATGACTTACAAGTTCGTGGCGCCCTCCATTAGTAATGCTGGAATTCACCCTTAGCCTTGATGAAGGCTTCCACTCTCGGAGGCACAAGTTCTATCAGGTGCTGGAAGATTTCTTGGCGAATGGCAACCCATTCTTCACGGAATGCTGAACTGAGGAGAGGTATCGACGTCGGTCGGTGAGGCCTGGCACGAAGTCGGCTTTCCAAAACATCCCAAAGGTGTTCTATAGGATTCAGCTCAGGACTTTGTGCAGGCCAGTCCATTACAGGGATGTTATTGTTGTGTAACCACTCTGTCATAGGCCGTGCATTATGAACAGGTGCTCCATTGTGTTGAAGGATGCAATCGCCATCCTCGAATTGCTCTTCAACAGTGGGAAGGAAGAAGGTCCTTTAAACATCAACGTAGGTCTGTGCTGTGATAGTGCCATGCAAAACAATGAAGGGTGCGTGCTAGGCCCTCCATGAAAAACACGACCACACCATAACACCACTGCCTCCGAATTTTACTGTTGGCACTACGCACGCTGGCAAATGAAGTTCACCAGGAATTCGCCATACCCACGCCCTGCCATCGGATCGCCACTTTGTGTACCGTGATTCGTCACTCCACACAACGTTTTTCCACTGTTCAGTCGTCCAATGTTTACGCTCCTTACACACAAGCGAGGCGTCGTTTGGCATTTATCGGCGTGATGTGTGGCTTATGAGCAACCGCTCGACCATGAAATCCAAGTTTTCTCACCTTCCGCCTAACTGTCGTAGCACTTTGAGTGGATCCTGAGGCAATTTGGGATTCCTGTGTGATGGTCTGGATAGATGTCTGCCTATTACACATTACGACCCACTTCAACTGTCGGCGGTCTTTGACAGTCAACAGACGAGGTCGGCCTGTACGCTTTTGTGCTGCACGTGTCCCTTCACATTTTGTAAGACGTATGCTTCGCCGGCGATGGGCGAAGCATGACAGAATCTCTGACTAGAGAGTAGTTTATCATTAGTTGTTGCTTGTCGCTAGTCTGCGCTTGACTGCGCGAGCTGACAGTAGTAGTCTGGTGTAGTCTGCGTGAGTCGGCGGGAGTCGGCATGTGTCGGCTGTGTGCTCTGCTCGCGACTCTGGTCAGGACTCTGGAGGATGAGTATTGTTGTCGAAGGTAAAGAAGCAGCCTTGCGCTTATTTAATAATGTATGTTAATTGTAATGTAATGTGTTCCGAAAAGATGCCTCAATCATAATTTTTATAATATGAAGTAACTCCTTTAAAGAAAAGCATTCATTTCGATTTAAAGAATATTTCCAATGCATGATCATTCCTTCCAAGAATCAAAAAAATATATACGCCAGCATTGCACGAAGCTGTGTCGAAAAATATCTAATTAAGAGCAGATATAATTGCAGTTTTTATTGAGGTAAGAATTTTTGCTTTTTTTTTATTCAGAATACAGGGCCGAAGGTCAGCGCTGCTGTCCTCATAAAATATATCAGGTTACTAAACTTTTTTATTATTTCCGGATTTAGGAATTGAATTTTGTGGTTACATTAAATGTGAATGCATTTTTGCAATTTGGTTCAGAGGTTACATTAAAATTAATTTTGTTCAGAGGTTACAATATTAAAAAATTCATTTAATTAACATTTTTGTAGGGAGGTTACACTTGGTTCATGGTTCATGGTTCGTGGTTCATGGTCAATTTTCTTTTTAATAATATTTTCTATGGGGAGGTTACAATTTCCACTTCACTATTACATCGGAAACAGTGGACCTAGGGATGTTTAGGAGTGTGGAAATCTCGCGTACAGACGTATGACGCAAGTGACACCCAGTCACCTGACCACGTTCGAAGTCCGTGAGTTCCGCGGAGCGCCCCATTGTGCACTTTCACGATGTGTAATGACTACTGAGATCGCTGATATGGAGTACCTGGCAGTAGGTGGCAGCAAAATGCACCTAATATAAAAAATGTACGTTTTTGGTGGTTTTGAGATATTTTTGATCACACAGTGCATGAGGGAGAATTGTCAGAGCATGTGCTTCGATAAGTGCCGAAGTGATAAGGAATACCATTCAATCCATGATAGGAAGATTGCAGCACTGCATTGATGGAAATGGTCATCACTTCGAACACCTTCTGTAAATGGGCGTTCATGCCACCTTTGTGACCTTCGTTGACCTTCAAAGGCCTTACTTTTACACATCATTGGATTCGTCTCGATAGCCTCTATCATAAAATAAGTACTAAACTATAGCATCCCATAAAAAAACAACAAAGTTGACCTTCGTGCCTCTGACGCGACCCCACCTGGCAACAAAACACCTACGTCATAGTAAAACCCCCGTTGTCCCATTCAACTTTCGTCCCACAAACTTTTCAGCTCCTATTATACTTTCGGAGTTATTCTCGGTAGCAATAGTTAGTGACTCACCCTGTATTGCTGAAACATGACAACGTCTTCAGGGAAGACATCAAGTGTGAAAGGACGCAGATGGTTCGCTGGTGACATTATGTCTTCGACTGCTACCACAGGTCCCATGCAAAAGCAGGTGAATGTCTATCATATCACAATGCTGCTCGCACCAGCCTGTTTTCGTGCCGTGGTGCACGTTTCTAGTTGCCATTCGCCTGGATGGCGGCATTTGTGGAGACGACCATTGATCTGGTGTAGCAGAAACGTGATTCATCCGCTAGCCGACACGTACACGGTCCAATATAGATGACCCCGAGCCCACTACAATCGTAATCAGCGATGTCGTTAGTTGCAACATGTGAACAGGCAGGGCTCGTCTGCTGCGAAGCCTCTTCTTCGACAATGTGCCCTCAATTATGTGTTCCCAAACACATGCGCATCCACCAACACTGTGCTCTTTCGCCAGAGGTGGCACTGTTTTCCCTATATCTTACTTTACAGAACAGACAAGCCTCCGTACCACACGTTCTGTGAAGAGTCGAGGACGTCCAACCGCTTTGCTGTAGTTTCGCTGCCCTTCCCGCCCTTATACCACTTTCTGTAGATGCTCACCACAGTAACGTGAACATTCGACCAGCTTCGCCGTTTCGGAGACATTCGTTGACAGGCTCTGCGTAATAATAAGCTGCACTTTGGCAAAGTCGCTTATCTCAGTGGATTTCTCCATTCGCAGCGCATATCTTCGCTTCAGTAAGCCCCCATCGGTCTGTGCCTGTCTTACATGCTTTTGTAACTGCGTCATGTGCCCGTAACAGCACCAGGAGTCATCCAGCCTTGTAGCGGACAGTGGTCATAATGTTTCGTCTGATCAGTGTATATACCCATATCGGTGTGTTAGTTGTTTATCTCTGCGTCTGTCTTCCCGCAAACACGTCACGTAATTTACTACCTGATGTTTTCTGGGCGGTCGTTAACTGCACCATTAAGTAGACTACGCAGGTCAGTATAGACTACCCGATTTCCATCTACACTTCAACACCTGACCTGCTGGCCATGGGAAAATATACATTATTGGCTTGCTGATGCCACATGTACTTGTAGGTACTATCCAATCAAAAACATATTATCATTTATAGCAATAATTATTACTCTGCTAATGAAGTAAATACTGACATAATGCTGTTCTGCCACCAATTAAAAAAATCTGTACTTAAACCCCTAACACACTGTACGTTCATTAGACTATTGTGTAAAAATTTGAAAGAAATCTGTCAAGAACTTTTAGAAATTTTGGTAACAACGGTAAACAATGACTTGTGTTTGAGATAACATAATTTCACGCACGTCAGTCACCCCTCCAGGAACGTAGTGCTCCCAAAAGGCTGGGAAACGATGGAATACAAGTTACAAGAAGAGATAAATTGGTTTACCTAGCAACAGAATTACGGACAACCAGTTCTCGAATTAAATGAGCGAGGTAAAAGTTCCTTGATAGTAGTCGCTGACAGGTTCACTGAATTACACGGAAGACATTCTGGGAAACAACGTAGGCTGTACGCATAAAGCGCCTACATTGGAGTACAACCGGTTGCGACCTTCGCTGCCATTATCAAGCACTGTATTGGTTTGCACAACGGACTCTTATGCTAGAGAAGTGGAGTTTGTATCCCCGTCTGGCAATCCTGGTATGAGTATTCGGGTTCTCTGATTACTTGTCTCTGATGTCAGGAGGAATCCCTCAACAAGATCATCACTCTTTCATCAATCATTCTGTCTCATATCTACTATTCCCTGACATCTACTGCCGAGGACACGCTGCACATCAAAGTTAGTCTCTCGTTCTAGTAATGGAACAACGTGACAGAGTAAAAGTCAAATGCAAATATCATTCTGTAAGCGGGAAAGCGTGTCCCACTGTGTACCACAGCCGCGTCTACACTCCCGCTACCAGAACTACAGCCAGAGGTTCAGCATACAGTAGTTGTCTGTAGATATTCAATTCGAACATTCTTCGTATAGGATGTTTGTTGTTTGTTCCCCGCGTTCGTAACGCGAACCTGTTCACGTGTTGAGTGCAACACGCTGTAACAATGAACTACAATGATTTCAAATCTAACCATCTGTGAAACGACGAGCTAACTGCTGATGAGATGAGTAATTTCGAGACACGTGTACCTCGGACGATGCAAAGTCAACGCTTTCTTGACACTATCTCTTTAACGTAAATGTTTTCCCACTATCATCGTTTGCGTCCGCGAAAAGCATTACACCCCGTATTATACAGCAGTGTACACCGCAGTCCGTATTTAATTCCATTCGAGCGGCTGTGTGCGAACATAACGGAAATTAGAACGGTCTTCATTATCATTTTCCATTTCATAGAAACAAGCGTCTACATACTTTCGGCATTTATTTTTCTCTGGGAATACCTAAATATTTTCCCAGCAGACACTGTTCTACGAGCAACGCTACACACGATTCCAATCCACAAACCAAAAGTTGGAAAATCCATACTCTGTCCGTTAGGTACAACCAGCATTTCTGACCAACATTATTCAAGTTGTGAAACAAAACGTCTTAAAATTAGCATCATAAAGGACGTTAGTGAGACACGGATAACCAAATCTTCTTGCCACGCAACATCCAAACCACGATGAAAACCTCTCTGAATCTAAATCAATACAGCAAAGTTTGTCAGAGGAGTCATGAGAACAAAAGCTGTAAAAAACATTTTCAACTTACGCTATAGGAAAGTCACAACACCAAGAATGAGTTGTGCGACATAAATAAAAGTTGGTAGGAGTGTTTTTACATCTGAAAGATGGTACCTAATCAAATTTTACACCAGTCGCATAAGAGAGGCGCTAGTAGCGCCGCTATGAGGATGTAAATCAGATTTGCTTTTAATACAGGCTGTAACAGTCGTGAGCGTTGAGAATGGACATGGTGAGTTGATGTTAGTGATCAATACCTTTAAGGCGACAAAGATGCCATTGTCAAAACCTCGCTGAGTTTTAACGATGTCATGTAATAAGGCAACGAGAAGCTGAATGTTCCTTCTGCAATATTACAGAAAGACTTTGCAGAAAATAGCTACTCTACATGACTGCTGTCAGCGGTGGCCACGAGAATGTACAGTCGCAAGAAGATCGAAATCCGAATGGCCACTTGGCCCTACCATAAGGGAGAACCATTGTGTTGGGCGTATGGCTCTGCCGCATCGTACTGCGTCTGTAGCAGCAATTTGAGCAGCCATTGGCAGTACAGTGACACACCGAACCGTTACAAATCGGTTACGTTAAGTACAGCTCCGATCCAGACGCCCTGTGGCAAACATTCCACTAACTCAAAACCCCTGGCATTTGCGACTTCAGTGCTCTCAAGCGAGAGCTCATTGGAAGGCAGAGTGGAGGTCTGTTGTGTTTCGTGATGAAAGTTGGTTCTGCATCAGTGTGTTGGTTAGGAGGAGACCAGTTGAGGGCCTGCGACCAACCTCTCTGCGTGCCAGACACACTCGACCTACACCTGGGGTTATGGTCTGGGGTGCGATTTCGTATGGCAGTAGAAGCACTCTCGTGGTTGTCCCACGTACCGTAACTCCAAATTTGTACCTTAGTCTAGTGACTCAGCCTGTCGCGCTGTCATTGATGAACAGTATTCCAGCAGGTATTTTCCAGCAGGATAACGCTCGACCACATACCGCTGCTGTAACGCAACGTGCTCTACAGAGCGTCAACATGTAGCCTTGGCCAGTTAGATCACCGAATCTATCTGCAGTCGAGCACATACGGGACAAAAAAAATGGCTCTGAGCACTATGGGACTTAACATCTTAGGTCATCAGTCCCCTAGAAGTTAGAACTACTTAAACCTAACTAACCTAAGGACATCACACAACACCCAGCCATCACGAGGCAGAGAAAATCCCTGACCCCGCCGGGAATCGAACCCGGGAACCATACGGGACATCATCGAACGATAACTCCAGTGTCATCCGCAGACAGCATTAACAGTTCCTGTATTGACCGACCAAGTGCAACAAGTATGGAACTCCATCCCCCAATTGACATCCATCACTTGCACAACACAATGCATGCACACTTGCTTACTCGCATTCCACATTCTGGCGGTGGCACCGGTTATTAATGTACAAGCATTTCACATTTGCAATGGCTTATCTCACGCTTACATTAACATGTGATCTTGCAATGTCAATCACTTATACATGTTATCTAGGCAAATGTGTTCCCGAAAGCTGAATAATTCAAATTAATTATTTTTTAGTGTTACTATTTTTTTCCCCGTAATTGTATAAAAGAAATATCTGCACCTTGGTGAAGGTGATAACTAAAAAAGTTTTCATCTGACATCATCTTTTGCAAGCCTGAATAAAATCTGTGTCCTTTGTAGAAGTACATGTTATGGCCTACATTTTTCTCATTGTGTAATGTTATCTCCATTTCCGCTGCCATAACTCTCTAAGTAGACGACCTTACTGTCTTAAATATCTGTACTGCTGTCTCGACAGAACAAAAACTTTTCTGCAGTGATCCCATCATATCTACTTATCATAAATGTAAAGTCGAAAACAGAGCACATTTTCTTCTGTGTCAGTCCACACCAATTCTTTCAATTATCAATTAAGATTCAACATATATTGGTAAATGTAGAGGATGGTAAAATATAAAATCTGATTCGTTTTCTGATGACTAGTTCGAAACCGTAACTAAATTTTTTCCACTTTAATTCTCTGTTTTGTTTCTCATCTGTATGTTAAGTTCGTTATTAATTACTCGCAGTCGTCATAGCTTTGCTTTAATGAACGTCACAAAGTGAATAATACACACTCATGCTCATAAATTAAGGATAATTGCAGAATGTGGTGCCACACAACATGGCACTATACAAAACTGGCGCTTATAGCATAGGCACAAAGGGAACACAGACGACACAGATCTGTAAGTCCACGGTATTGGTGATAAGTTGAGAAAACCGTCCCGAAACATATGTGCTACAAAACGCCACTGTTTCCTGCGCATTTACCCCGACATCAATATGGGATATGATCACTATGCACACGCACTCGCCGCACAACGGGTTGGCATACTCTGGATCAGGTGGTCGAGCAGCTGCTGGGGTATAGCCTCCCATTCTTGCACCAGTGACTGTCGGAGCTCCCGAAGTGTCGTAGGGCTTTGAAGACGTGCAGCGATACGTCGACCGAGAGCATCCCAGACGTGCTCGATGGGGTTTAGGTCTGGAGAACAGGCAGGCCACTCCATTCCCCTTATACTTTCTCTTTCAAGGTACTCCTCCACGATGGCAACTCGGTGGGGCCGTACGTTATCATCCATCAGGAGGAAGGTGGGGCCCACTGCACCCCTGAAAAGGCGGACATACTGGTGCAAAATGACGTCCCGATACACCTGACCTGATACACTTCCTCTGTCAAAGACAGACCTCCACACAGGTCCCTTTCAAGGACATCAAGGGGTTGATATCTGGTTCCTGGTTCACGTCAAATGAAAACCCGGCGAGAATCACTGTTCAGACTATATATACCTGAACTCGTCCGTGAACATAACCTGGGACCACTGTTCCAATGACCATTTGCTGTGTTCTTGACACCAGGCTTTACGGGCTCTCCTATGACCAGGGGTCAGTGGAATGCACCTTGCAGGTCTCCGGGCGAATAAACCATGTCTGTTCTTTCGTCTGTAGACTGTGTGTCTGGAGACAACTGTTCCAGTGGCTGCGGTAGGGACCCGAGCAAGGCTACCTGCAGTACTCCGTGGCCGTCTCCGGGCACTGATGGTGAGATATCGGTCTTCTTGCCGTGTTGTACACTGTGGACGTCCCGTACTGTAGCGCCTGTACACGTTTCCTGTCTGCTGGAATCGTTGTCATAATCATGAAATCACACTTTGTGGCACACGGAGGGCCCGTGCTACGACCTGCCGTGTTTGACAAGGCCCCAGTCGCCCTAGTATTCTACCCCTCATAACGTCATCAGTATGTGTTCTTTGAGCCATTTTCAACACACAGTCACCATTAGCGCGTCTGAAAACGTATGCTCACTTTCTCGCTGCACTGTATTCTGCCATGCACCAACACACCTCTGCGTACGTGAACTGCTGCCAGCGCCACCGTTCGACGACCGCAGGTCAAATGCACCACGTGGTTATACCCCGAGGTGATTTAAACCCGCACACCGCACACCAGAGCGTTGTTTCACCATGTATCTGCATTATCCTTAATTTATGAGCGTGAGTGTAGTTCAAATGAGGCAGCGTTGTGTATTTTTGTTGGAGACTAGACTAAATAGGGCTACCGACAGTTAATTAATATCTTTTCCATGGTCTGTCTAGACATGGTACAGCGTATAGGGCTAGTATTCAGAGTAAGTCCTCATTACTTCAGCACACATGGCATACATATGGCCTACAGAGGTCTGCTACACTTAGAAATTTGTTATTCGAAGGTGGGTGGTCAACTACTATGGCTTCAGATACTTAATAATTAAGGCCACCACGTTGGATAGAGAAACAATGCAACATTCTGTAGTTTTTTGGAAAAAAATTAACATTGTTGAGAACGTCACCAAATTTGAGTGGGATATTATTGAAGAAGAGGGAAACATTATGGAAAAAAAATGTAACGGAAATTTTCTCCACTATATCCTGCTTTCTGTAAGCTTCATAACGTGAATGTTATCGGCTACAAATAACAGATAAACGCAATACAACACCCTGGTGAGAGCTGCACGTTAAACCAATGTGTCTGTGCAATGTGCAAGACCGCCCAAGTTTGGCATCAACAGTTGCGTCACTGTGAGTTAGGGAAGCCCATCCACCACAGCAAGGCCAAAAACTACATAAAAAGCAACAATGACATCGATTTTAATCATCCTGAGATCAAAACGCGCATAAAAAGCAACCATGACATTGGTTTTTAGTTGTCCTGAGGCACATAACCTCAGAAAAATCAGTACTGGAATCGGTTTTTAACTATCTTGATGCCAAAAACTGCATAAAAAGCAAAAATTAAATCGATTTCTAACCATTGTCATACTGGTTCAAAAATGGTTCAAATGGCTCTGATCACTGTGGGACTTAACATCTATCTATGGTCATCAGTCCCCTAGAACTTAGAACTACTTAAACCTAACTTACCTAATAACATCACACAATTCCCAGTCACACTGGTGAAAGACACGTTTCGTGTGATGTCCACTGCTTTCTGCCACAAGTTGAAATAGCGAAACAGCATGTTGGACAACAGATTGGAGGGCCTGAGTGGTCACGTGCAGAATGCCTTGCGCAATGCGTGCCTTCAGCTCGGCTATGCTTGTAATTGGAGTAATGAACACAGCATCTCTAAGATAAAGCCCCCCCCCCCCCCCCCCGCCACCACAACTGCAAGTCACACTGATGAAGATCAAATGATCTGGGCGGTCAGGCTGTAGGGAAATGATGGGTGATAATTCTAGTATTTCTAAGATGACTCTCTAGCAGTTGCTCCACTCGCTGTGTGGAGGAGCGCGATCTTGCATGAAAATGGTTCTACTCACACACCCACGCTTTTGAAGGGTTAGACTTGGCGCACAAAAGACTGTCATAAAAAAAAAATGTCCATACTATAAACGATGCCACCAGCCCAAACGACACAGTTACCTTTGCCGAATGAAATACACTCCTGGAAATGGAAAAAAGAACACATTGACACCGGTGTGTCAGACCCACCATACTTGCTCCGGACACTGCGAGAGGGCTGTACAAGCAATGATCACACGCACGGCACAGCGGACACACCAGGAACCGCGGTGTTGGCCGTCGAATGGCGCTAGCTGCGCAGCATTTGTGCACCGCCGCCGTCAGTGTCAGCCAGTTTGCCGTGGCATACGGAGCTCCATCGCAGTCTTTAACACTGGTAGCATGCCGCGACAGCGTGGACGTGAACCGTATGTGCAGTTGACGGACTTTGAGCGAGGGGGTATAGTGGGCATGCGGGAGGCCGGGTGGACGTACCGCCGAATTGCTCAACACGTGGGGCGTGAGGTCTCCACAGTACATCGATGTTGTCGCCAGTGGTCGGCGGAAGGTGCACATGCCCGTCGACCTGGGACCGGACCGCAGCGACGCACGGATGCACGCCAAGACCGTAGGATCCTACGCAGTGCCGTAGGGGACCGCACCGCCACTTCCCAGCAAATTAGGGACACTGTTGCTCCTGGGGTATAGGCGAGGACCATTCGCAACCGTCTCCATGAAGCTGGGCTACGGTCCCGCACACCGTTAGGCCGTCTTCCGCTCACGCCCCAACATCGTGCAGCCCGCCTCCAGTGGTGTCGCGACAGGCGTGAATGGAGGGACGAATGGAGACGTGTCGTCTTCAGCGATGAGAGTCGCTTCTGCCTTGGTGCCAATGATGGTCGTATGCGTGTTTGGCGCCGTGCAGGTGAGCGCCACAATCAGGACTGCATACGACCGAGGCACACAGGGCCAACACCCGGCATGATGGTGTGGGGAGCGATCTCCTACACTGGCCGTACACCACTGGTGATCGTCGAGGGGACACTGAATAGTGTACGGTACATCCAAACCGTCATCGAACCCATCGTTCTACCATTCCTAGACCGGCAAGGGAACGTGCTGTTCCAACAGGACAATGCACGTCCGCATGTATCCCGTGCCACCCAACGTGCTCTAGAAGGTGTAAGTCAACTACCCTGGCCAGCAAGTTCTCCGGATCTGTCCCCCATTGAGCATGTTTGGGACTGGATGAAGCGTCGTCTCACGCGGTCTTCACGTCCAGCACGAACGCTGGTCCAACTGAGGCGCCAGGTGGAAATGGCATGGCAAGCCGTTCCACAGGACTACATCCAGCATCTCTACGATCGTCTCCATGGGTGAATAGCAGCCTGCATTGCTGCGAAAGGTGGATATACACTGTACTAGTGCCGACATTGTGCATGCTCTGTTGCCTGTGTCTATGTGCCTGTGGTTCTGTCAGTGTGATCATGTGATGTATCTGACCCCAGGAATGTGTCAATAAAGTTTCCCCTTCCTAGGACAATGAATTCACGGTGTTCTTATTTCAATTTCCAGGAGTGTAGTACCTAGTGAAGTGCGAGCGGACTTTCCGTCCCCCATATTCTGCAGTCCTGTGTATTGACATATCGCTGGAGACAGAAATGGTCCTTGTCTATCCACAGAATTTTCCATGGCCATTCAAAGTCCATTTCAATTCTTAATCTTTTGCTGGTGCCTTATCCCGCGGTTGCGCAGAGTCGGCATGGGTAGAATCGGATTTGTCAAGGTTAACTTTAAGGGGTGGCCAGATGTCCTTCCTGCCGCCACCCCAGACCCCCCAGGATGGAATTAGTGTACCGCAGCCGTTTGCGTCTGGTGGAATTCATGGAATAGTGCGAACGTGTTCAGATGTCTGCGAGCCGTGTAACTGAGGCAGAACGTAGGGACCAGCCCAGTATTCACCTAGCAGGATGTGGAAAACCGCCTAAAAATCACATCCAGGCTGGCCAGCACACCGGCCGACGTCGGTAATCCGCCAGACGGATTCTATCCGGGACCGGCGCGCCTACCTGAGCCCAGGAAGCAGCGCATACGCGCTCTCGGCTAACCTGGCTGGTCATTGTCCACTTTTATGCGAATAAGCAATTCTAGAGCAAGCGTTTGTCGTACTGACAGATCAGAATGAAACAACTCATGAACATGGCTAATACTGTATGTAAAGAAATGCTCACAGACATCTCCGAAGTTCGGGCAGTTGCCTGTGCACTGGATGTTTGCAAACTACTGCTTGATCCTCCTGCAGTACTGTCACCACATCTGCTTACGCCGAATCAACTGTTTTTCTCCCTCTACCACACTGCACTTCAAGAGAACCTGTCTTTTCGACTTCTATAGCCATTTTCTCCAACTCTTGGCAGTCATTGGGCCAATGCGTTTTTCCGCACCCTTGAGAGCCGGTATTTCTTCAGAGTTACTGGCACACAGTCACCGTTCTTGTAGAAGAACTTTACCAGTAGAGCGCGATCCTGCATTGCGACAGTCATGCCGAGCTTCTCAGACTCAAACTCAGGAAGAGCCGTGTATACGCATCTTTTATTTTGCATATTCTGCCTCTTACAGTGCTATATAGATATAAAATTTCGTTATTATCTTCATAACGTTTCCTCCTCCCTCGATAATATTCCTTTCAAATTTGACATCGTTCTGACCAGTGTTTTTTTTTTTTTTTTCATGGAGTTGGAACTGTAGTTGTAATCACTCTTTATGCTTCCACTTGTTGAAACAGCAAAGAAACAGCAAAGGCACTTCAGTCAGGAACCGCGCTGCTGCTACGGTCGCAGGTTCGAATCCTGCCTCGGGCATGCAAAATGGCTCTGAGCACTATGGGACTTAACATCTTAGGTCATCAGTCCCCTAGAACTTAATACTACTTAAACCTAACTAACCTAAGGACATCACACACATCCATGCCCGAGGCAGGATTCGAACCTGCGACCGTAGCAGTCCTGCGGTTCCGGACTGCAGCGCCTAGAACCGCACGGCCACCACGGCCGGCACCCTCGTGCATGGATGTGTGTGATGCTCTTAGGTTAGTTATGTTTAAGTAGTTCTAACTTCTAGGGGACTGGTGACCTCCGATGTTAAGTCCCATAGTGCTCGGAGCCATTTGAACAATTTTTTTATCGAACAGCATTTTAGTCGATATGTTTGCCAAACTTGACAAAGACTATTTCATTCAGAATCATATTCTTGCCCACTTTTCGCTGTCGGATACGTCAATGAGAATTGTATTGATGGGTGGAACGGTAGAAGATCTTCTTCTTCCTTGCCGTTTTTCCTACGCGGTCGAAGTCGTTACGTGAGTTTTGGCAATGTTGGCGGTAAATGGTGATCGGATGCCCTTCCGAAACCACAACTTTCACCGGGACTGATTCTATGTACCCAATACGTCTGTGTCTAGAGTAAATCTACTTTCAAGTGTGAGAATGTTTTCTAGATGTTTGTGTAGCGTGTCACTGAGGCGTGACGTGGCAGCCCGCTATTTGCTTAGTGGGATGTGGGAGACCGCCTGAAATACCTAACCACGCTGGTCAGCTTACCATCCCTCACTGTTAATCCTCAAGGTGGATTGGATGGCAACGGTACAAGGTAAGGCATTAAAAGAAAGCGTGGCATTCCTTTCGGTCCACTAAATCCCGCAGGGAAGACTTTTAGGGGTAATTGTACCGATACTGACATGGTTTTATATTCTCTCCTCGGTGACACCACTGTCGATGATCACAAAGCTGAAAATATAACTGTGTGTTGAATGGTGTTTGGTCAAAAAAACACAGGACACCAAAATTTAGATTTCGTGAACATACATACATTTATTCTTCACCAGCTCATTGCCTGTTATATGGCCTGCAGAAATTTTTTTGTTTTTATTTAATGTTATTTTTATGTTGTTCACAAATTGCAATAGTATCTAAGCTTTTCACACTAATTAAGACCATACAAGCATGGTCTTTTCCGAATGCACTTCTGACCAAAAAGCTATTCTGATAGCTGGAGCCGGCCAGAGTGGCCGAGGGGTTCTAGGCGCTACAGTCTGGAACCGCGCGACCGCTACGGTCGCAGGTTCGAATCCTGCCTCGGGCATGGATGTGTGTGATGTCCTTAGGTTAGTTAGGTATAAGTAGTTCCAAGTTCTAGGGGACTGATGACCTCAGAAGTTAAGTCCCATAGTGCTCAGAGCCATTTGAACCATTTTTTTTTTTTTTTAATAGCTGGAGTCCAAAGTTTTTGTTAATCGTGTCTTTTGCGTTCTTGGTCACAAGTACATCCGTAAAAGACCATGCTTCTATGGTCTTACTTAGGATGAAAAGCTTACAAGTTGTTGCAATTTGCGAGGTAAATCAAAGAAAGCTATTTAACAATCCAGAAAAAGAAATGGCTCTATAATCGTTACTGCGGGAAAGGCTTCTGGCTGCTCGGTTCCTATTTAAGCTAAGAACCTGGGGTGAAAAGTTTCTGTTTTGGCTTGGACCAGTTGCTGTTTGTATAGTCAGTGGAACATCTGTCTCACTGTAGCTATGTTACAGTATTTTGAGCAAGATTTGAACGGCCAATTGGAGCTGATGCCCAGGCAGATTGTGCGAATCGATTAATTCCTTTTGCAAAAGATTATAATTCCGCTGAAATTAATGTTTGTGCCATTCATATGTGCACCGCTTGGATTTCACGAGCAAAAACATTGACACCTGTTCGGATTTTACGTGAAAAAAGAGTCATCCCTATATTATTCCGGCCTGGAGCGAGAAAGATGGTTCAAATCTGGTCCACCAGTGTATCCGTCGTTGGTGTAAGATAAGTTTCAACCGCTTGAATAATCTTCTTTCGTTTGGATTTTGCGTGCAGGAAATACGTTTTTCAGGAAGGCTTTTAGGGTGCGTCACTCCTGTACTTTAAACATGTACTAATCGGTTAAATCTTTGCTCGAAACTGTATTTAGGGATAAAGTCAAAACGGAAGATACGATGGTCGAGATAAATGTAACACGTAAAATATTTGTTCTTATGTGAATTGAATGAGCGGAACCTGTTTAAAATGAATCATACAAATAAAAAATATATTCTTATGATGAAGCTGATGACTCGCTTTGAATAATATAGCTTCGCCGGGCGGGGTGGCTTAGCGGTTCTAAGCGCTACAGTCTGGAACCGCGCGACATCCTCGGGCATGGATGTGTGTGATGTCCTTAGGTTAGTTAGGTTTAAGTAGTTCTAAGTTCTAGGGGACTCATGACCACAGAAGTTTAGTCCCATAGTACTCAGAGCCATTTGAACCAATATAACTTCATTCGGATTTTACGTGCAAAAACACGTTTTTGTGAGTTTCTTACGCGAACCACTTCTGTGTTTCAGACTTGTGTGAATCTGTTTAAATTGTGTGAGAAGATAGACGAACACATGTAACTAATGGTCGTCCTGTTTTGTGAAAGTTTTATCCTTTGCCATGATATAAGCAACTTGGTTCCAAGGATAATAAAAAAAGACAACATGCAAGGATCAGCCGACGCCCAAGCAAGCAAATATCTACATCGGTAGCCAATCTGTGACGGTCTAATTTCAAAATTATGGTGGAGTGAAAGCTCGGAACTAGATTTAAAATTGATCCTATCGTAGCAGAAATAGGCGAGTATGTTCTAGGTAAAGTCAGACATCTTGACATTTGCGCTTTTTTACGGGTTAACACTACTTCCCCAGCTCAGTGAGCTCTCTTTATCTTCAAGGTGTTGGCACACCTGCATCTTGCAATTTACAGTCTGAAGTCCCTGATCCTATTCCCAAAAAAAGATTCGCCACCCATAGTAAGCAATATGTAATATACTATGTGGCTGAAGCGCAAACATGTAATAGCTAAAAAAAAATTTCTGGCAGGCATAGCATTTTCGTGGTTGGATTAAAAGCGTGAATTTGTCAAGATGTTTTGATTTAAATGTTTTTGAATCTACCAGATAAGTTCCCCTCTTTTATGTCCTTATCTCTGCACGAGACATATTCGCCTTTTCTGTGCTAGGATAGGAGCATTTTTCATTCTGGTTCATCATTTTTTCATTAGGCCTAATATATGTCTATTAAATTATTTGTGTTGTAATTACTACTCAAACGAAATCGAAGCAGCGGATGCTAACCTAGTCAATTATATAAACTTATTAGCGCGCAGAACCAGATCAGCACCTGCAATTACAGTGATGAAGTGAATTATTTCAATGTGGCACAAAATACAGTTCACAGTTACTCGACAAAGACGGAGTTAGCACATAGCACAAAACTGTAGAAGTTTGTTATACTGGATCACACTTTGGTATTTCTTTTAATTCAGTCCATAATGAGCATTACCACTACAATACTCATTTTTTCGATGACAACTACCTTTCACACCACTTGTTAACCACAACACAATTGACTTACAATGTTCATTAACTTAGGTTACATAAATCATTCGAAAGTTATTTAGCTTTAGAGTTCTTCAGTTTTGCAGATGTTGGTGCGCGTACTTAGCCTAAAGTACGTGATCGACTGTGACGTGAGCCAATACCGAGACTGCACCCGACAAAAA
Source organism: Schistocerca piceifrons (assembly GCF_021461385.2). NCBI lineage: Eukaryota > Metazoa > Arthropoda > Insecta > Orthoptera > Acrididae > Schistocerca > Schistocerca piceifrons. The sequence continues at coordinate 747,531,609 of NC_060139.1, forward strand.
TCTAACCGTGACCTACCGGTTTTGGGTGACGACCGAATACTTACAGAAAGGCGTAAGAATAAAGTGTTATTTCGTACATTACGTTATGCTTTGAAAAACGCTAAGGTTGTATTTTACTGTTTTGAATGAATTACAAGAACTAATGTGACTTTGGCTTATAAAAAATTTTCCTGGTCAGAAAAATACATTAGCCCTATTACTCTTACGGAATGTGAATGCCCTTGTTTACATTATTGAGCGCCATACAGCAAATTAAGGCAAATTATATTAAATTAATAATTCATGAGAGAATATCGTATTTTGCACAGAAAAATTAAAGTAAGAAAAGAATGTAGCTGAAGTACAGAATCTAACAGTAGTTATGACAAAATTTTCAATCGACGTTGGCATGGTTCTGAAATTTTGGCAATTTGAGATGTTACTAGAAAAAAGGAATGCTTATCTTTCGGATGACATGTGTCATATGAAATTATGCTGATTAACTCACAAAGCCTTACATGTATCGAAATGGAATGCTAACTTTAGTTAGTAGTAACTTTTAATTAACATGCTCCATACCCACACTAATGTTACTCCTGGAGTAAGTTTAGGCAAAAGAAGTGTCCGAACAGTACATTTAAACGCGGAAAGCTTAATTACGCTTTTGGATTATCAGTACATATACCACATATGACTTAAATAAGAGTATTGAAAGTATAGCAGAAAATTAGAGAAACGGAAAAAACATTAGATATTAACAGAGCTCGAAAACATAATCTAAATCTCATACCTCTCCCCCCTTTGTGTTATATAGACATATGTTGACAAAAACTTACTATACAACCTAATTCCAGACAGTTAGCTAGAGCTACACACATCAAAAAAAGTTTTGCATCACCCCAGATAGACGTTGACTGTGGATATTGTGTCACAGACAGAGTCCCTTTGACTGTTCAGAGATGTCACTAAACCCGCCCAAAGATGTAAACAACCATGCATGAGCAGCGCCTATTAGACGGACGGGTCCGAGAGCCGATCAGTTCCAGTCATTTCACCAGGAAGGAGGTACACGGCTCATGTTGTCTGTAGTTCGACCGTGCCTAGACGATCAATACCGCGGTCCGATCGCGTCCGCATTGTTACTTTGAGCCAGGAAGGGCTCTCAACAAGGGAAGTGTCAAGGCCTCTCGGAGTGAACCAAAGCGATGTTGTTCGGACATGTAGGATATCCAGACAGACAGGAACTGTCGATGACATGCCGCGCTCAGGCCGCCGAAAGGTACTAATGCAGTGGATGACTGCTACCTACGGATTATGACACGGAGGAACCCTGACAGCAACGCCACCATGTTGAATAATGCTTTTCGTGAAGCACAGGACGTCGTGTTAAGACTCAAACTGTACGAAATAGGCTGCATGATGCGCAACTTCACTCCCGACGGCCTTGGCGAGGTCCACCTTTGCAACCACGACACCATGCAGCGCGGTACACATGGGACCAACAACATGCCGAATGGACCGCCCAAGATTGACATCACGTTCCCTTCACCGATGAGTGACGCCTATGCCTTCAACCACACAATCGTCGGAGACGTGTTTGGAGGCAACACTGGCAGAATGAACGCCTTAAACACACTGTCCAGCGAGTGTAGCAAGGTGGAGGTTCCCTGCTGTTTTGGTGTGGCATTATGCGGGGCCGCCGTACGCCGCTGGTGTTCATGGAAGGCACCATGCCGGCTGTATAATACGTGAATGCCATCCTCCGACCGATAGTGCAACCATATCAGCAGTATACTGGCGAGGCATTCGTCTTCAGGGACAACAATTATTGCCCACGTCGTGCACATCCTGCGAATGACTTCCTTTAGGATAACGACATCGCTCGACTAGAGTGACGAGCATGTTCTCCAGACATGACCCCCTCGAACATGCCTCAGATAGACTGAAAAGGTCTGTTTATGCGCAACGTGACCCACCAACCACTCTGGAGGGATCTACGCCGAATCACCGTTGAGAAGTGGGACAATCTGGACCAACAGTGCCATGATGAACTTGTGGATTGTATGCCACGACGAATATAGGCATGCATCAATGCAAGAGGACGTGCTACTGGGTATTGGAGGTACCGGTGTGTACAGCAATGTGGACCACCACCTCACAAGGTCTCACTGTATGTTGGTACAACATGCAATGTGTGGTTTTCATTAACAATAAAAAGGGCGGAAATGATGTTTATGTTGATCTCTAGTCTAGTTTCCTGTACAGATTCCGGAACTCCTGGAAGCGAGGTGATGAAAAACTTTCTTTGATGTGTGTATTTCAACATAACTCACAGAACATAAAATTTTCATAAATCATGAATTAATTTGTATTGTATGTAATTTTGCACACAAAAATTAAAGTACTAAAAATATGTAACAACAGTTTTGACAACACTTAAAAACGAAATGATATACATACCAAAATTTGTCACTGCTATACATTGCAGAATATACATTTCATACATTACTTTTAGGTATGTATATTCTCCATGTTCTTCAGAGACTAAACAAGGTTTCACAACCTTTTACAAAAACGTACAAAGATATTCTTTCCAAACTTCTGACTCACAAGCTTCCTTGAGACAATTGGTTGAATTACGGGTACGAACTTCTGATCGCAGCCTAACACTGTCCAGACGTTGAATTCAATTCCAGTGTACAACGTCATTGTCATGCTAAGCAAACAGATACATAAAAAATAGATACAAAATGGCCTACATTAATTAAAAAGGTATATCTTGTTCTAAACCTAGAATAAAACATGCTAAAGAAAATTTCATTACGCAAGTTATCACATATTATTACTATGTTACAGTATAGTACATTGTAACTTCAGTTAAGGGCATGGAAACTATATCACACAACCCTGTAATTTGCTCAAAGCACTGTACTCACTTTACTTAACCCAAAAGAAAAATTTCAATACAATTTTCAGAATGTTACGTACATTTCCCAAAATTGCTACTTTACTAGTGATAGATACTGTCAAAATATTCATGGTATTTTTCAGTTATTGTAGTTATTTAATTAGCAATACATTTTTGTCTAGCGCATCAAAACTACAAACAGTAAACTTGCAAAGCGTGAAAAACCAAAGTCCCAGCCCTAAATAATCAATACTTTGTCACTATATTAATATTTCAATACATTTTTCCTCGGAAGTGCCGTTAGTTACATAAACAATGCTAAATGTTGTCACAGTCAGTACCGATGTTTCACCACAGAAAAAACTATATTTTTGTATACAAAGTTAATATAAGCCTTTTATTCTCATCAAATTCCTTCGATAACAAACAGTTTTAACTAGGGGAGTGCGAAACAAGCTATTGCAGCGTCATGTTTCCTAGCCGACGCTACTTCACATGATATTTTTCATTGCTTATGCTTCATAAATTCTATTATGCTTCATTATATCGTCACTATAGTTTACCTCATTACTTTATTAAAAACAAATAAACAGCTGCTTTGCTTAATTTCTAAAACGTTTAAAAAACTATTAAGGTGTGCGTGTGTAGCTTACCTGTAAAGACGACTCAGTTTCACTGTACATCACAGTAGTCTGTTCCTTGGTGGCGTTATACCAAAAGGGTAGTTTCTGCTACCGATCTGTAACTTATTATAAAAATGCAATACCATCCTCAGAAAATTATCGTATTCGTCAATTTGACTAGAACTTTTCTTAATTATTTGGATAAGCGGCATGTTGTGTGGCATGCGAGCCCAAGATATATTTCATAGACATGTATCGTAAGTTTCTGAATACATCGTCGATCCAGCCTTATTAGTATTCAGAGTAATCGTCGTTTCGCGGCATTGACATCACAAGGTGGAAGAAGTTCGTTCAGGTTATGTTAAATCTCCAAGTGTACCTGAACTCATACCACCTGTAGTGCTCCCTTTAGCGTCTGAGAGATTCTTGAAGTGAGGAGAGGTAGGGGATGGAAGTGGTGGGGACCTTCACCTAGCGAACTTGCCGTTAGAAGTGGCTCCAGAGAGTTTCAATTAAGTGAAGATCCAGGAATTTCTAACGTTGATAACTTCTGGCAAGGCGAATTACCCTCTTGGATAGTTTCGCCCTTCCTCAGAAGCGATAACTTCGAAGTGTGGGTGCAGCTTGACACAGTCACGTCAATTAAACGTCTAGTCGTAACGTTGCAAAGCGGTATGAAATGGAACGAGCAAGTAATACTGATAGTAGGGTGACGAATGGTCGACTTCGTTTTATTGGGAGTATTCTAGGAACGTGCAGCTCATCAATGGAGTAGTCCGCACTATAATTGAGTTAAGCTTGTTCTGCGCGCCTACGTCACGCGTTCTTCGACAGCCAGTGAGTGTTCAGTAGTGTTTCGTCCGCTCTGCTGTGAATTTTGTACGCAAAGCGAGCCTTATACGCAATCTTAGCGATTTATTTAGTGAATTTCTGTGTCATTTGTAGCGAGTTGTCACGCCTCGTAATGGTGGTGAGCGACAAATTCTGCACAAGCAACTGAGAGGCGTAATTTACGGGATAAACGCTTTCGTCAGACGCAAAGCGCGTGTGTACACTTACCGCAACTGTCACTTGGAACCGGCAACAATGCAGTCTTCATCCTTGTTTCGACCTGCGTGAACCGCTATCGTTCCTGAGCCGATCTATAGTGCGTACCATTGTTTGGTACTGTTTAAATGTTTGGAATCTCCAACAGGTCGGAAGCAATTCAGAGGCTTGTTGGTGGATTTGTTACCGGTAGCTTCGATCAACAGGCGAGTAGTACGGAGATGCTTTGTGAACTTCAAGAGAAATCCTTGGAAAGATACGACGTTATTTTCACGAAACACTACTGAGAAATTTAGATAACCGTCAAATGCGGCTGGGTCTCGAACCCAATCCCTTGCCTTTCATGGTCAACGCTACCACTAACTAAGCTATCTAGACAGGAAGAGAGAGGAACTGCCAGAAGTAAAGCTGTGAGGGAGGGTCGGAAGTCGTGCCTGGGTAGCCCAGTTGGCAAGAGCATTGCCCACCTAACTCAACGTTCTCAACTCGAGTCCTGGTCCAACAGAAATTTTTAACTGCCACGAAGTTTCAAAAAGCGTGCACCACGCTGCAATTAGAAAGGTTTGGTCTGTAATTGCGTAAGTATCTGTTTCAAAGTGAACGTTCTCCAGCGTTTCTAGCACGACACGCTACCATTCATTCCTGCTATCAGGCAAACATCATGTGCACAGAAGAAATATAACAGGCAACAGTTAGCAGCATCCTATTTCGAAGTTTGACGAAAAAGCCAAATCTTTTCGGTCAAGCCACAAGTTTCAGGATGAGTAAAAACGCTTCCACCTCAGAGTCAGTTTCACAATAGGTTTTGCTGGACTACGCTGCTATTTTGTCGAAAATTGAAATTTTGTGAACTGGGCTGTAATACTATAAGGTTCATAATGGAAACAGCAACCAGCCAAAAGTATGTTTTAAAAATGTTTGTTTGCATCAAATTATGACCGATTTCGGATGAGGAACCGATAAACTTAACTGCAATAACTGTCCCAAATTTTACATTGGCCAAACAGATAGAACTTTTGAAACAAAGTTTAAAGTACACATGGATGCCCTACGACTGAAGAACTTAAGCAAACAGCCTTTGCCACCCATCTTGCAGATAATAATGACACAATAAAAAAATATAGAAAACAGCCAGCAGATCATAGACATTACAGATAAAGGTGGCAAAACGAATCTATTAGAGGAGATTGAGAGTTATCGACATAAAAACACGTTCCCTGATCCCATTCTGAATGGACGAACAGAGTCGTCCAACATCTCCTTCCTAAATAATTTCTGCGAGGTTTTCTTGCCGTTTAAGGTAACCTAATATTCCCTTGTAACATTAACCAAAACGGCCTTGCTGTGCTGGTACTGCGAACGGCTGAAAGCAAGGGGAAACTACGGCCGTAATTTTTCCCGAGGACATGCAGCTTTACTGTATGATTAAATGATGATGGCGTCCTCTTGGGTAAAATATTCCGGAGGTAAAATAGTCCCCCATTCGGATCTCCGGGAGGGGACTACTCAAGAGGACGTCGTTATCAGGAGAAAGAAAACTGGCGTTCTACGGATCGGAGCGTGGAATGTCAGATCCCTTAATCGGGCAGGTAGGTTAGAAAATTTAAAAAGGGAAATGGATAGGTTAAAGTTAGATATAGTGGGAATTAGTGAAGTTCGGTGGCAGGAGGAACAAGACTTTTGGTCAGGTGATTACAGGGTTATAAATACAAAATCAAATAGGGGTAATGCAGGAGTAGGTTTAATAATGAATAAAAAAAAATAGGAGTGCGGGTTAGCTACTACAAACAGCATAGTGAACGCATTATTGTGGCCAAGATAGACACAAAGCCCGTGCCTACTACAGTAGTACAAGTTTATATGCCAACTAGCTCTGCAGATGATGAAGAAATAGATGAAATGTATGACGAGATAAAAGAAATTATTCAGGTAGTGAAGGGAGACGAAAATTTAATAGTCATGGGTGACTGGAATTCGTCAGTAGGAAAAGGGAGAGAAGGAAACATAGTAGGTGAATATGGATTGGGGGGAAGAAATGAAAGAGGAAGCCGCCTTGTAGAATTTTGCACAGAGCATAACTTAATCATAGCTAACACTTGGTTCAAGAATCATAAAAGAAGGTTGTATACCTGGAAGAATCCTGGAGATACTAGTAGGTATCAGATAGATTATATAATGGTGAGACAGAGATTTAGGAACCAGGTTTTAAATTGTAAGACATTTCCAGGGGCAGATGTGGACTCTGACCACAATCTATTGGTTATGACCTGTAGATTAAAACTGAAGAAACTGCAAAAAGGTGGGAATTTAAGGAGATGGGACCTGGATAAACTGAAAGAACCAGAGATTGTACAGAGTTTCAGGGAGAGCATAAGGGAACAATTGACAGGAATGGGGGAAAGAAATACAGTAGAAGAAGAATGGGTAGCTTTGAGGGATGAAGTAGTGAAGGCAGCAGAGGATCAAGTAGGTAAAAAGGCGAGGGCTAATAGAAATCCTTGGGTAACAGAAGAAATATTGAATTTAATTGATGAAAGGAGAAAATATAAAAATGCAGTAAATGAAGCAGGCAAAAAGGAATACAAACGTCTCAAAAATGAGATCTACAGGAAGTGCAAAATGGCTAAGCAGGGATGGCTAGAGGACAAATGTAAGGATGTAGAGGCTTGTCTTACTAGGGGTAAGATAGATACTGCCTACAGGAAAATTAAAGAGACCTTTGGAGAGAAGAGAACCACTTGTATGAATATCAAGAGCTCACATGGCAACCCAGTTCTAAGCAAAGAAGGGAAGGCAGAAAGGTGGAAGGAGTATATAGAGAGTTTATACAAGAGCGATGTACTTGAGGACAATATTATGGAAATGGAAGAGGATGTAGATGAAGACGAAATGGGAGATAAGATACTGCGTGAAGAGTTTGACAGAGCACTGAAAGACCTGAGTCGAAACAAGGCCCCGGGTGTAGACAACATTCCTTTAGAACTACTGACGGTCTTGGGAGAGCCAGTCATGACAAAACTCTACCATCTGGTGAGCAAGATGTATGAGACAGGTGAAATACCTTCAGACTTCAAGAAGAATATAATAATTCCAATCCCAAAGAAAGCAGGTGTTGACAGATGTGAAAATTACCGAACTATCAGTTTAATAAGTCACAGCTGCAAAATACTAACGCGAATTCTTTACAGACGAATGGAAAAACTGGTAGAAACGGACCTCGGGGAAGATCAGTTTGGATCCGTAGAAATGTTGGAACACGTGAGGCAATACTAACCTTACGACTTATCTTAGAAGAAAGATTAAGAAAAGGCAAACCTACGTTTTTAGCATTTGTAGACTTAGAGAAGGCTTTTGACAATGTTAACTGGAATACTCTCTTTCAAATTCTGAAGGTGGCAGGTATAAAATACAGGGAGCGATAGGCTATTTACAATTTGTACAGAAATCAGATGGCAGTTATAAGAGTTGAGGGGCATGAAAGGGAAGCAGTGGTTGGGAAGGGAGTAAGACAGGGTTGTAGCCTCTCCCCGATGTTATTCAATCTGTATATTGAGCAAGCAGTAAAGGAAACAAAAGAAAAATTTGGAGTAGGTATTAAAATCCATGGACAAGAAATAAAAACTTTGAGGTGCGCCGATGACATTGTAATTCTGTCAGAGACAGCAAAGGACTTGGAAGAGCAGTTGAACGGAATGGACAGTGTCTTGAAAGGAGGATATAAGATGAACATCAACAAAAGCAAAACGAGGATAATGGAATGTAGTCAAATTAAATCGGGTGATGCTGAGGGAATTAGATTAGGAAATGAGACACTTAAAGTAGTAAAGGGGTTTTGCTATTTAGGGAGTAAAATAACTGATGATGGTCGAAGTAGAGAGGATATAAAATGTCGACTGGCAATGGCAAGGAAATCGTTTCTGAAGAAGAGAAATTTGTTAACATCGAATATAGATTTAAGTGTCAGGAAGTCGTTTCTGAAAGTATTTGTATGGAGTGTAGCCATGTATGGAAGTGAAACATGGACGATAACTAGTTTGGACAAGAAGAGAATAGAAGCTTTCGAAATGTGGTGCTACAGAAGAATGCTGAAGATAAGGTGGGTAGATCACGTAACTAATGAGGAGGTATTGAATAGGATTGGGGAGAAGAGAAGTTTGTGGCACAGTTTGACCAGAAGAAGGGATCGGTTGGTAGGACATGTTTTGAGGCATCAAGGGCTCACAAATTTAGCATTGGAGGGCAGCATGGAGGGTAAAAATCGTAGAGGGAGACCAAGAGATGAATACACTAAGCAGATTCAGAAGGATGTAGGTTGCAGTAGGTACTGGGGGATGAAGAAGCTTGCACAGGATAGAGTAGCATGGAGAGCTGCATCAAACCAGTCTCAGGACTGTAGACCACAACAACAACAACAATATTCCCAAAGTTCAAACTGGCCAAAGTACTTTAAAAGTTGTTTCATAAAAATGGTTTTTATCTATCTTGTATAAACGCAATATAAAATATTTATGCCTTTATTGTTAAATGCAAATATAAATGACATTCGTAGTTTGAAGTATTAAAACATTCACTGCTTAAACTTATCTTCATCACTATAGTAGAAAATGTATCTTACTGTGCTTATGTAATAGACACAGTGTTTGTTAGTGTTCATAACCTTTGAATGAGTAATCATAAGTATTCAGCACATTAGAAGTTATTGTAAATAATTTTATTTCTCTTTTCGATTTTTGAGTTAATTCCAGTGCACTAGCAAAGGTATATTTTCGCAACGCTCATACATTCTTCACAGCATCGGAAACCTAACATATTCGCCACTGTATTATCTTCGAAAATACTCTTCATGTTACTCATATAAAGCTGGGTCACATTTTGTAAATGTTTATCGCGTGTGCTACCTTTAGAAAGAAGGGGATGTGGTGCACAGTGTTTTCGAGTGAACTGAGCAGCACTCACATAGCGGACGTCCACGAAATATGTCGATTTTAAAATTCATAACAAAAGCACAGGGTGATTTCGTTATACAGAATCGTACACGAAGTAGGTTTTCACCACATTTAGCGTTTTAATAACTTTAAAAGGCTTTCATAAATGTTTTCATACCGAAAAAAACTAAATCTCAAGTAAATTTTCCCAAACAGTGAACAACGAACTTTCTATCTATCCCAGTGCTACAATCCAGTAACCAATACAAAACAAGACCCCAGCAAGAAAACAACGAAACCTGTAACAACCATCTGAAGATGGATTTATCAGAAACCCGAAACCGTTCATGGTTTGAATCAAATAAACCTTTTTAAACGATACTTGCGACTGGTTGTTGTTTCAGTTATAAACCTTATTTATATATGGTAATTGGAGAGATTCTAGTTTCTGCATGGATCACTTGGACAGATAGGGTCACAGAATTATTGACACCATAGTTTGTAGTCTGGCTGCTCGCGCAATTACTGGCAGTGTCTTAACGTTGTTACACATTTTGTTTTAATGGACTGTTATTTAATCTATTTAATTTTTTTCACAGGACATGGTTCGTGTTTTTTATTTTTTATTTTTATCTTTAATGTTTTTTAATCGAGTTAAAGCGAACTAGCGCCGAAGGGGGTTCGTCCACTGCATAACATAGATTGCTGCTGTTGAATATGCTGCACATGCCAAAGATGCTGAGAGGACGAGCACCTTTATGTTATGTAGACACTGCTTTTTAGCTGTGAATTATTGTTAGTTGTTTTTGTTGATTGATTGGAGGAAGCTTTCAAAAAAGGAATAACACTTGTTTATTAGTTCCGTTGAGTAGCGTGTAACATTAATTGTACTAAAATGTAATATATATAGTAGCAACGAAAAAGACATCATAGTTACGTCTTTTTTTCTGAGTTAGTTGCTTTTTCTAAGAATGGATTGAATCTACTATTAACAAAAGCCTCAAAAACGACAGCCACTGTATCTGGTGACCATGACAGGACTAGCCTTGCTAAGCATATGGAGGACACTCAACAGTCACCTCCAAACAGGAGCCGCAGACACCACAGGAACTATCAAGGCAGCTGAAATTGTGTCAAAGGTACAGTTCTCTCCCATAGACTGCCTCTTCACACACATCATAGTTGAAGGTCACCTCAGACATACGGAGCGCCTAGCTGCGCGTCAGTAATTCAGAATGGTGGACTAGTCATCGGAAAGTCAACTGTCATAACTATGATTCGACAGTGTTCGAAAAATTTGTGGCTTACAAAAAAACCTGAAATGACTGCCGCTCCCCAGAAACTAATGTCTTTCGTCGATTGACATATAGACACCGTTCACTAATGGAAATGAGCATATGGCGTCATTGGCCGGGAGGCCCCTTGCGGGGCAGGTCCGGCCGCTTTGGTGCAGGTCTTATTACAGTCGACGCCACATTGGGCGACCTGCGCGCCGGATGGGGATGAAATGATGATGAAGATAACAACACCCAGTCCCTGGGCGGAGAAAATCACCGAGCCAGCCGGGAATCGAATCCGGGCCCGTAGGACTGCAATCCGTCACGCTGACCACTCAATTACCGGGGCGGACACTGTTGCAGTGAAAAGAATAGAGCTACGTAGAAGCGTTAGTGTCACTACCGGTCACCTGAGGGAATTAGGCTCATGAAACAATGTTTTAGTCAGAGTGGAAACACATTTCGGTGGGTTTACCGCAGGGTAATAGCGTAAAACCCAGCTGTCGTGATGTTATGGGTTCCCGTTGCCATCTACACGCGCTCGAGGCTCTGCAGTAGCGTCCGCGCCGAACCAGAGTGCACCTGCTTTACGGCCTCGGCCGCAGTTATGCCCCACAAGTTGCTTCGGAACGTGCGGTGCAGCTGACGTTGTTTTGAAACAACAGCTATGGAATGTGTATTTATTTATGACGCCACACGCAGGGCACTCCAGAAGAAAAGTTGGCGGTGTTGCATATAGGAGAAGTAAATCAAATTTATACAAAATAGATTTACTGCTAAGAAATTATTACTACTACATTACTATTCACAGTGGCTATATTACACAGCTGTATGAAATGGAAAAAAGTATTGGCAACTGCGAATACGATTTGACTTCATCTCTGCAACTGATTAGTGAAAATGAAAATTTGTGCCAGACCGGGACTCCAGTCAAGATTTCCCACTTATTGCGAGTGGTCACATTAATAACTTCGGCTGTCTGAGGACGCCTCTAGGAGCAGCCCAGACTTCCACAGGTCACTGTGTGTCCACGTCCTGCACTCGCGTAGTTTCTGTGCTTCCCGCGTAGGGACAGATTTTTATTGTTACTATGACGGCATGAAATACTATTTGCAGTGTGTCATACAGTGTATGATGCAATGTCCTTCACACACGCACCCACAGTGTGAGTGCAGGACATAGGCAGACAGTGACATATGAAAGTTTGGGTCGGCTCAAAAAAAAAAAAAAAAAAAAAAAAAAATAGCAGCAGCGCGGTTCCGGACTGAAGCGCCTAGAGCCGCTCGGCCACAGCGGCCGACTTTGGGTCGGCCCTCTTCTTAGATAGCTGAAGTGGTTAAGGCGACCTTCCACGATAAGGGGAACTGTGGATTCAAGTCCTGGTTCGGTACAATTTTTCATTGTCACTTATCAATTGTGCACCTGAAGTCTAATCGCATTCGCATTTCTCTGATAAGAAATTTTCCTGCATATCATTTCATAGCAACACGTTCAAAGTTTCAAATTTCAGTCCTTCGCTTCAAGATTTTCCGTGAAAACCGCTCAGCAGCAGTGAATGTTATTTCTAGTAAAATGATGCTGTTCGAGGGGAAAAAACAAATAGTTGGTGTTGTTCTTTCCAGTGAATCCACTGTCCAGCTACAACACGAATTCCGTGTCGATTGCATGAATGTATCTCTTTTTAACAGGCGGAATTACGAATAACGTAAAACAAGCGTGGCATAATATGCAAATGGATAAGCGATCTCGTGCCTCACGTAATAAGATAAAAGCATCTAATTTAAGTGAAACTTGGAAATAAGGGAGCTCAGTACGTTAGAATACCCATAAAAACATTGAAAATGAAAAGTTAAATCGTTAGAGAAGGAACAAGCAGATAATTTTCTTATGAAAGGAACCATATTGATGTTAAAATGAAGTGATTTAGAATTGTCAAGGAAATGCATTAGAGATATCCTACGGCTATTTGAACTACATTTCTTCTAAAAGCAACCGTTATGGCACAAAAAAATGGCTCTGAGCACTATGGGACTTAACCACTGAGATCATCAGTCCCCTAGAACTTAGAACTACTTAAACCTCAATAACCTAAGGACATCACACACATCGATGCCCGAGGCAGGATTCGAACCTGCGACCGTAGCAGTCACGCAGTTCCGGACTGAAGCGCCTAGAAACGCTCGGCCACCACGGCCGGCGTTGTGGCACAGCTCCCGCTTCAGTGAACTTGGCTTTTCCCAAACAGTGGTACGACGTGATACAGTGCAGCTGCTTGTAATGAGGTCGCCTAAGTTAAGTCACTGCAATACATTAGTTACTTACTGGCAAACTTAACAGAAGACCGAGATTCACGAAGGATTTCTGAATGCAAGTTGAATAGCCATTACTTTCGGACCACTCGTCAATATATATATATATATGAGCATCTATTTCACTTCTGTATAAGAGCTTTAGACTCTCGAGCATTGAAACGTCTTCCTGAGCAGATAAGCACGAAGAAAAGAAAATCACTGAACGAAGTGGCGCAGTAATTACGGCACTGGACTCTCATCCTTACTCTTCAGACGGTCGGCATTAGGCATCTCACAGTGCCCTGTGGGCTTGTTAAGTTTTATGGCCGCTGGAGAGAGTTATGACTGTTCCATTGTTCACTGCCAGCCATCTCTTAGCCAACAACAAGCCTGAGATCCCTCCTGCTTTTCCTTCACGGCCCGTAAGGTCGTATGAGATGAATCCTTACTTCACTCTTTCGGCCTCCCGCAAGTATAGGCATATTACAACAATCACACCAAACGCTATGCATTGTTGCTGAGGTAACACTAGAGTTTCAACAAAATCTCAGGTATCATGTCTGATGAATTATTCCACCTCAGAATGACCTTAAAAATCTATAGATCGTATATCAAAGATAGGAGAACAAAGAAGACGACAGCTGAGGTTAAGAAAGAAGAGGTCTTACGATAGATCAGTTTGGTAAAAAGATACAATGTGATGTTATCTTAAGATATCACCTGTCTCTTAAAGCTCTTGATCACCATGCATTCTGCCATTATAGTGACACACATCTGCAAATCTCTCTGCAGTATTTCATGGAATGGGAGCATAAGCCAAGGAAGGGAACATTAAGCTCGACGACCATCTCAGTACCAATACAAAACAGGCAGATGTGTTTGATACCGAATTCTCAAAACAACATTCTCCTTTTAAAAACTTTCTAAAGCCAAGGTCTCATAAATATTTCTTTATGTACAACAACCGGTTTCGGCAGACTTTGGTGTCATCTTCAGGTCAGTCACATAGTGCTTTTACGTGAAATATATCTCATATCATGAGTTATGACATTCTTGTCTGGCATTACAAGAAACAGAAATAGAACTCTACATTTACATATCTTAAAATTTTTTTAATATAACGTGTTCATTTTAAGTTGGAACCTCGTGCAAAGTTCTCATGTTAGTGGGCAAGCTGTCTCTCTGTCATCTTCATCCACTACTTAAACAAAACAATACACTTTATATATTCATCCCAGTCATGGAAATTAGTCAGCTATCTTTACTATATACCAGTCATAGCTTTCAAACGAAGGTGTTGAGAGTGTACAAATAAAGAAAACTTTTCCCACATAGATAGTTGGGTCTTTGTGAGATGTCATACCACATTTGTATTTATTTGCTATAAGAAGTATACCTTCAGTCAAGACAACTAACTACGTATCGTGTCAACGAAAAAGTGATCTGAGAAAATCTTGACATGTTGCACAGTGATAAGTATACAATGATATGTAAAAGGAGTTTAAAAACACACTATTGGTGTAATTACTCGATTAGTGGCACAAAAATTTCAAAAAGAGGTGTGGTGCCCTTTGGGAATGGTTCCCATATTCTGAATGACACCATTGAGCCTCCATTGCTGAGCGAGCACTCTCTGAAGGTCAACTATTGTTCGTTGTGTCGGTTCATTGTAATCGTTAGACCTGAAGCGTTACCTGCGTTCTTAGTCAGATTTAAGATTGTGAAGCTACGTATCTGACTACTCTAGACACGTCATGTATTGTTTTTTCTTTATTTATGATTTCATTCACCCATCGTTACGCCTATCGGGAGGAAGGGGCGGGTGATTGCTAGTACGTGCTGTGGGGTTAGAAAATGAGGATAAGGGGATAAGTGGGAATACAGATGGATGGATCACTACGACTGAAACGGGGTGAATGGGGAGTGAAACAGGAAGTAACAAAGATGGGTTTATAGCAGTGATCAGGAAGCTGGGAGAGGTACAGGACCTTTGATGAAAGGAAAGGTAATAGGCAATAGGGCTATATCTGGTGAGGTAGATAGCTGTCAGGACTGATTTCTTTACCAGGAAGAGGGAGTCCGCTGAGGTTACCTTGGAATAGGATATGGAACATGTGGCATTAAAGGAAGGTGGGAAGAAGCACGCGGTTGAGGAGGATTAGACACACACAGCGATTTTGTTCTTCAGGTTTACATACTGTATAAAATTTGTGAAGATGTACAAAGAATTGACAAGAGGGAGATGCATGATGTGCTCATGTTGCTGGTACTCATATGGACGTGTACTCAAACACTCGAATGCTGTGCACCTAACGCGCCACTAGTCAAAGTCGCACTTCTCAAGACCTCTCCCTACCCGGACTGTTGCAAGTACAGTAAGCGGTCTTCTGCAGGCATTCTACCTATGCCACATATTTCCTTTTTGTCTCAATTTCTAGCCGCACGGTGTTGTCATGACACAGTGCTCTTTCGTGTTCTATAATTCTCTTTAATTTGTGGAGGTGAGTGTACTTGTAAAGAAATAAATTTCGTCAACACTATTGTCACGAGACATGTTCTTCTGTTGCAGCCATATTTTCATATGAGCTAGACATTAAACTGTTATAGCTGGTATTCACTGGAACTAAGGCCCATCAGAATTGCTGGAAATTTTTCTATGAAATAGGAAACTAAGAAAAACTTAAATGACGAGAGAACTGTAAAACATGTATATTTTGATAAAATTTGGTTCTTAATAGTACCCGTAGGATTGAAACAGCCGCTATAATGCATCAATAAATAAGGACTCGTTAAAAGTGTGGTGACTTACCGCTTTTCAGTCTCTTTCTTTACACACAGTATAGCTTTACCGAACAATCTGCAATACATAACATTAGGAAACGATTTTCAACGGAATATTCATAGTTCTTGCGATGCTTTGGGAGGTAAACTGAACAGCTTTATCCTGAAGAGCAGCCTGTGAAATCTTCTACCACTTCCTCGACGAAAACAGCAGGATGATATATAAAAGGTGTAACGCACGGTACACAGTATCAATTACATTTTACAAGTGACGTATATCATGAGAGGCAAAGTTCTTCCCGTTTTACAAACCCGCAGGAGATAGGAAGGAGGTGGAATACTGCAAACATCGTTTAATGAAATCTGATGCATTGTTTCATTCCCTTGTGTTAACCCCATCTTACACAAACACTAATTTATGAAAAACTATAGGGTGTTTACCAAACAACAGTACCTTTCCTTCTCATGTCTCTCCAGGTGCATTAATGAGAATTTAAGTTATTGACACAAGAGTGCACGCAATTAACCAGCGTACGCTAATGTCTGCGAAAATGTGAAATATCAAGAAGTAATCACCACAACTGCGTCAAATTTAGAACACGTATGGCCGATAGTGATGCAAAATAGATTAATGTACAGCGCAATAAAACGTAATTGCATGTCTACCACGTTAAACACTCGAGCGCTGTGGTAAAAGGCTCTGCATGCTATAACATTGAATTAATCAGGCTTTGAACATGTTCTTGCATACTTTCTTTCCCAGGAAGTGAGAATCTGAGTACAGTCAAAAATGGTTCAAATGGCTCTGAACACTATGGGACTCAACTGCTGTGGTCATTAGTCCCCTAGAACTTAGAACTAATTAAACTTAACTAACCTAAGGACATCACACACATCCATGCCCGAGGCAGGATTGGAACCTGCGACCGTAGCAGCAGCGCGGCTCCGGACTGGAGCGCCTAGAACCGCACGACCACCGCGGCCGGCTGAATACACTCACAACCAAAGAAATCACAGTACTGTTCAGTGGCCGACAGTTGAGTTGAACTGGCAGTGAAGCGACATTTTTAGTACAGACATGAGACCATGAAAATTACTTACGCTGCTCTGTTGGAATACGCCTCCCGACTGCAGGAGAATGTGTACCACTCAGTTATCTGCAAATAACTGCTGTTAGAAGCAGCTGCAGTACACAAAGTGAGAAATTAATTATTCAGAAATGTTCAAATGTGTGTGAATTCCAAAGGGACCAAACTGATTAGGTCATCGGTCCCTACACTTACACACTACTTAAACTAACTTATGCTAAGAACAACACACAAACCCATGCCCGAGAGATGACTCGAACCTCCGGTGGGAGGGGCCGCGCAGTCCGTGACATGACGCCTCAAACCGCGAGGCTAATGATTCAGATAATGAAATGAAATATATATGTGCAATAGTTAAAAGAGAAACCTCGAAATCAGGTAAGGAATACCAGGACATTATTATTAAAGGAAGAAAGCAAATAATAAGTGATAAGATTCAGCTAGGCAAAGTATTTGATAATAACTTTCTGCGAGTAGTTCAGAACAATGGTGAGGGATTGCAAGGGATAAAGCAATAGAATACATACATGAAGCAATTCCAGTGCCACGTAAAAAGGAAGAAGGAGGACAAGAGCTTAACGTCCCAGCGACGAGGTAATTACAGACGATTCACTGCCATTTACATAACGCCAAATCACAATACTCTATGCTATGCCAAAGGAATTAAAAATACATTTAACTCCCCCAAAATCGAGAACTCTCTCAGAGTTGGTAATGTCTCAACCAAATTACTAAAACCCTGTTCCACTCAAACACGCAATGTATTCAGTCACCCATACAACACATCACCATCGCAAGGAATATTACGTGACAAATTAAAACATGTTATTGTCAGACCTCTTTACAAAAAAAAAGGTAGTAAGATATTAACAATTACCGAATATTAATAATTATCGACAGTACCATTCCTTTTCAGCTCTTGCCCAGCCCATTAATGAGAATTTAAGCTATCGTTACAAGAGCGCACAACTGTCACTTCCACAATGTTCTCCAAGAAAAGCTCAAATAATACGCTGTCACAGATCCTGCTGGTAACTAGTTTTCATTCTAACTCAATGGGTGCCAAATGTCGCATTAAGAAGCCCAATGGGTTGACACAAGAAAACAACACATTCAGAACGGAGAGCAATCACTACAGATGTACCTCACGGATCGATATAGGGCCGTTTCTTATCCTCGTTTGCAAATAAATGACCTAACGACATACATCCAAAAAGCGGAAATAATTCTTTTTGCTGGCAGTGAGATTATATCAAGTCTAATTGACAAACCTCATCACTAGAAGACGTAAATAAAATACAGTAAGTTCTGTGTAAATGATTCGTTATCGAATGTGCACGAAACTCATTACATTTGCATTTGCACCACACAAGGTCTGATTACACCATTAGAAGTCATGCTTGAGATTCACTCAATAAGAGGAACAGAATATTTAAATCTTTAGGTGCTTGTATTGATAAGAAATTGAACTGGGAATTACAAGTTATAGATTTTCTTAAACATCTATAACCTGCAACTTCTAAAATGTTCAAAAATTTATTTATTTTCCTGTTTCCGTTCATTAAATATCTTCTGACATTCTATTCTGGGGTAACATGCGACTTCAACTCTAGCACCTCTTGTAGGCAGCTCTTTTAACAGTTGGGCATACTGAAAACAGCCGCATAGTTCATTTGCTAGCGTGTAAAATTTTTTCTTCACAACCAATTCCAATTCGAAAACAATAACAACATTCATAAATATAAATGAATTACACTGTCCGTTATTCAACCTTAGCGTGACACAGAAACGATATGAGATATTCAGCCGTAAAATCTTTTGACCACCCACCCACCGATATTGTGAATTACATAGGTAGTAAAATCAACTTTAAGAACAAACTGAAATCGTATCTGGTTGAACACTTCTCTCAATGTCATAGAATAATTTCTGAATATATATATATATATATATATATATATATATATATATATATATATATATATATAATGTGTGTGTGTATGTGTGTGTGTGTCGGCGCACCTTCGAGAGACAGAAATATTAAAAGTAGTTAAGTACAAATTTCTGTAAGTCATAAAAGAAAAGTAGCCCAGATACTCATGATGCATATTGCTTTATTTTTGGCTAAGAAAATTTACTACAATTTTAAAGCTTGTTTGTTCCACGTGAAAGCATGAGATAGCAGTTACCTTCCATGGAATACGCCAGTCATTGAACCCAACTAAACTAAGCCCCAGTCTATCACGCTTTACGTTCGTCCAGTATGGCACTGGATAATCTATTGTGGCTAAGGAGTTTCACACCTGCTGCATTTCGAGCGAGACGGCACAGTGGTTTAGGCTCTAGACTCCTGTTCAGGAGGGCCGAGGTTCAATATGTCCTTCTGCTATTCATGTGTAGATTCTCTGCGGTAAATGACATAAGGCAAAAGCGGGCGTAGGTTGGAATTTCCTAATCATCCTTTTATTTCTTTATCCTGCGACCGTCATAGTAGACAAACTGAAACTAGAGTCATTGTAAAAATAATTTCATTCGTAATTAATACAATAATGTCGGCTTTTATGATCCAGTCACAGCAATTGAAATATTTCTTTGGAAGCTGGTATGTTCCACAAAAGGAGCGTTTTTGTGCATTCATGCGACTACATCCCAGTTCACGCCACCATTATCTGCAGGCACAACGATAGGATAGGCTATGTGTCTCAGTTCTAATGTGAACGAGATGGCTATCAACAAGCAATGATGTCACACATTTTGGCTCGTGGTGTTTAAGACTAGATCGCTCCCCTTTGGCCCACGTAATCCGCTCTTGCATGAGATACGCTTTAAATCTGGAACAGGTTCTAATTTCACGATCAGGTAAATCGCTTCTCGCTTTCATCCTAGCTCTGCAATTTAGGCACTTGTTACATTTAAACTGAATGGCAGATAGTTCTGACTGTCAGAAAGTCTATACCTGAAAAATAATAAAGTACACCTGCCAAATTTTCATTAGAGAAATTTATGCTAGTTGAACACGAATGTGACTATATCTAAAGACATATTAAGCACAAATTCTGATTGCGAAGTATTAGGAAATCACGGAAGGCAGCTATTCAAAATACACATGACGAGAATCTGGAGAATATGCTGGCCAGGGCAGCAGTCGAACATTTTCTGTATCCAGAAATGCCCGTACAGGACCTGCAACATGCTGTCGCTCATTATCCTGCTCAAATGTAGGGTTTCGCAGGGATCGAATGAAGGGTAGAGCCACTGGTCGTAACACGTCCACTGTTCAAAGTGCTGTCAATGCGAACAAGTGGTGACCGAGACGTGTAACCAATGGCACCCCACACCATCACGCCGCGTGATACGCCAGTATGGCGATGACGAATACACGCTTTCAAAGTGCGTTCACCGCGATGTCGCCAAACACGTATTCGATCATCATGATGCTCGATTCATCCGAAAAAATGACGTTTTACCATTCGTGCACACAGGTTCGTCGTTGAGTACACCATCGCAGGCGCTCCTGTATGTGATGCAGCGTCAAGGGTAACCGCAGCCATGGTCTCCGAGCTGATAATCCATGCTGCTGCAAACGTCGTCGAACTGTTCGTGCAGATGTTTGTTGTTTTGCAAACGTCCCCATCTGTTGACTCAGGGATTGAGACTTGGCTGCACGATCCGTTACAGCCATGCGGATAAGATGCCTGTCATCTCGACAGCTAGTGATACGAGGCCGTTGGAATCCAGCACGGTGTTCCGTATTACCCTCCGGAATCCACCGATTCCGTATTCTGCTAACAGTCATTGGATCTCGACCAACGCGAGCAGCAATGTCGCGATACGATAAACCGCAATGGCGAAAGGCTTCAACTATACCTTTATCAAAGTCGGAAAATGTGATGGTACGCATTTCTCCTCCTTACACGAGGCATCACAACAACGTTTCACCAGGCAACGCCGGTCAACTGCTGTTTGTGTATGAGAAATGAGTTGGAAACTTTCCTCATGTCAGCACGTTGTAGGTGTCGCCACCGGCGCCAGCCTTGTGTGAATGCTCTGAACAGCTAATCATTTGCATGTCACAGCATGTTCTTCTTGTCAGTTAAATTTCGCGTCTGTAACACGTCATCTTCGTGGTGTAGCAATTTTAATGGCCAGTAGTGTAGATGTCAACCATCGATTTCCAAACATATACTGCTTTAAAATACACTCCTGGAAATAGAAAAAAGAACACATTGACACCGGTGTGTCAGACCCACCATACTTGCTCCGGACACTGCGAGAGGGCTGTACAAGCAATGATCACACGCACGGCACAGCGGACACACCAGGAACCGCGGTGTTGGCCGTCGAATGGCGCTAGCTGCGCAGCATTTGTGCACCGCCGCCGTCAGTGTCAGCCAGTTTGCCGTGGCATACAGAGCTCCATCGCAGTCTTTAACACTGGTAGCATGCCGCGACAGCGTGAACGTGAACCGTATGTGCAGTTGACGGACTTTGAGCGAGGGCGTATAGTGGGCATGCGGGAGGCCGGGTGGACGTACCGCCGAATTGCTCAACACGTGGGGCGTGAGGTCTCCACAGTACATCGATGTTGTCGCCAGTGGTCGGCGGAAGGTGTACGTGCCCGTCGACCTGGGACCGGACCGCAGCGACGCACGGATGCACGCCAAGACCGTAGGATCCTACGCAGTGCCGTAGGGGACCGCACCGCCACTTCCCAGCAAATTAGGGACACTGTTGCTCCTGGGGTATCGGCGAGGACCATTCGCAACCGTCTCCATGAAGCTGGGCTACGGTCCCGCACACCGTTAGGCCGTCTTCCGCTCACGCCCCAACATCGTGCAGCCCGCCTCCAGTGGTGTCGCGACAGGCGTGAATGGAGGGACGAATGGAGACGTGTCGTCTTCAGCGATGAGAGTCGCTTCTGCCTTGGTGCCAATGATGGTCGTATGCGAGTTTGGCGCCGTGCAGGTGAGCGCCACAATCAGGACTGCATACGACCGAGCCACACAGGGCCAACACCCGGCATGATGGTGTGGGGAGCGATCTCCTACACTGGCCGTACACCACTGGTGATCGTCGAGGGGACACTGAATAGTGCACGGTACATCCAAACCGTCATCGAACCCATCGTTCTACCATTCCTAGACCGGCAAGGGAACTTGCTGTTCCAACAGGACAATGCACGTCCGCATGTATCCCGTGCCACCTAACGTGCTCTAGAAGGTGTAAGTCAACTACCCTGGCCAGCAAGATCTCCGGATCTGTCCCCCGTTGAGCATGTTTGGGACTGGATGAAGCGTCGTCTCACGCGGTCTGCACGTCCAGCGCGAACGCTGGTCCAACTGAGGCGCCAGGTGGAAATGGCATGGCAAGCCGTTCCACAGGACTACATCCAGCATCTCTACGATCGTCTCCATGGGAGAATAGCAGCCTGCATTGCTGCGAGAGGTGGAAATACACTGTACTAGTGCCGACATTGTGCATGCCCTGTTGCCCGTGTCTATGTGCCTGTGGTTCTGTCAGTGTAATCATGTGATGTATCTGACCCCAGGAATGTGTCAATAAAGTTTCCCCCTCCTGGGTCAATGAATTCACGGTGTTCTTATTTCAATTTCCAGGAGTGTATGAATCAATGTTTACTGAATTTGCTCAGCTAACCGAAACTGCCGAAATGTTTATCTTTAAAGGTTCAGTTGTCGAGTAGTGATGTCATCCGAGTTGTGCGGGGGAAAAGTTGAAGCCATATGTTTCAGTTAGTACTAGTTGAGAAACCTTGCGTTGCCCAGATATTAATTTACAGCTGTGCC
This sequence comes from Schistocerca piceifrons, assembly GCF_021461385.2. Taxonomy (NCBI): domain Eukaryota; kingdom Metazoa; phylum Arthropoda; class Insecta; order Orthoptera; family Acrididae; genus Schistocerca; species Schistocerca piceifrons. The sequence goes on from NC_060139.1 coordinate 747,554,332, forward strand.
CGGGACATTGTGCATGTGGAATATATGTTTGACTTATAAAGCTTCTTCGTAGACAACGTTTCAGAAAGTACGACTGCGTATATGAGCAAACAGCTTTTGTGGTTCACTAACGCGGGAGAGAGCCACATAGAGCTGGCAGAGAGAAAAGCAACTGACAATGAGGTCCACGCCTACAACACGCAGTGTCTGGCCTTTGTTGATGATTATACCATAACATAAGATCATGGCGATTGTACATATTTAAAGAGAAATGGTAAACATTTAGGAATAAGCGGGATTAGGGGTATAAATACTATCTCTCCTGCACCACTTCTCGTCAAAATTTCCGCTTCCATGATGTTACGTTGTGGAGCAGTAACTTTAAGGCTATGTGAGTGTGGGGTTTGAGAACGAAATAATGCATGACGCACTCGATCAGAGTGACGTCACGCCTGGCTTTCCAATGGAGTTCCCAAACAGCGAGTTAAAGACAGATGTTCCCAATCCGCAGGAAGTCCAGTGATCTTCACTGGACCCTTGAGACTATATAGGTCTCAGTCTTTTAGCCATTCTGGTGCATGTAGAAAGACTCAGTCTTTTGCTGGGCATTTTTGTCTGTAAAAAGAAGAAAAGAAATCGAATTGTAATGAGTAGGCAGCCAAATCACGAAGTAAACTTAATAAATCCGTTTTTTGTAGCAAAGAACATAAATAAAACCTATCGAAAGACGCAAAGCAATGTTTTTAAGTCTCTAATACACAAAAGTAAATCGGTAAACCCATACATCATAGCTAAGTAAATTCGCTGTTAGTTTGTTTTCATAAAGATAAGATTGTGGCGTTTAGTTCCGTCACTGACCTAAACTTCCGAAAATACATATGTTACCGAGTTATAAAAAAAAAGAAAAATAATGGCTTCATCTATCGGTTTTTCGGTTTACCACAAAATTAACACCACCGTCTATGGGTTCTTTGGTGTATGACGCCCTGATGGGTAAACATGCGAACTACTAAGCTGCGCAGACGATTTTAGATAAGACTTTAAATTAGTATATCTTTCTTTCTGTTTTCCGATTTTAATGAAATGAGGCGTGTATGTTGTCCCAAGCTACGCTCAAGCTGCATGTGGAAACCCCAAAAATGGCCTAGCAGGTTTGGAGATTACCGTGTTAAAACAGGCGGACACGACGGTTCTTGTTAAAACTTTAAATCGAAATATCTGTTTTGGCGTGATCCGACTTTCATGAAATAAAGCATGCAAGTCGCCTCAAGCTACGTTCAAGTTACGTATAAACATCTCATGAAAATTTGTCTTGTAGATTTAGAGATTGGCGTGTTCAAAGAGAGACATGACGGGTTTTCACTTATATTATTAGTATAGATATAGATTAAGATCGACAACTTACGCCTACTAGAAAATACGGAGGACTGGATCTTTATGCTAAACAAAAGAAACCACGCCAACTTTTCCACTGTACAGATTCCATAACAAAATAAAAAAGGAACATTAGGGTCTGAAGTACAGTCAACATCGAGGTCGTTAGAGACGGAGCACAGGCTCGGGGTGAATGAAGGATAGAGAAGGAAATCGTCTGTGCCCTTTCATGAGAAACCTTCCTGGCATTTAGTTGGAGTGATTTAGGGAAATCGCGGAAAATGGTGGTTCGACACGTATATGAGCCGTCGTTCTCCCCAAGGCAAATCGAAGGTCCAGAACATATGTCGAAGCGGCTCCAGGTCCTGTGTCAACGGTCTCAACCTAATGCAGTTTCATTGTATTTGTTCATCATCAGAAATAGCAGCTATTTAGGCACGTTTTTAATACGGTGACCTGCTCCAGATTTCTCAGGTGTCACATCCATATTGCTGTTGCATGTTCTGTTTCGTCATCTACTTCCTTATTTTAGGTAGTTACCGCAGTATTATATCTTGGAATCCAACATAGAACTTTCTCGCTCCATCAGCCTTCCACTAACGTAGCCACTTATCCTGTCCATCTCCACTTCATGTTCATAACAGTCATAATAACGCCTTTCACTAAAAGCAGGTCCCTTTTCCATTCGTCTGTTTTCTTGTCTCTCCCACTGATCCATCTCTTTTGTCGTTAGGCAGTCGTCAGTCTTTGAATAATTTTCACATTCCGGGTCCATATTTGAATGCCATCTACCAAAATTAATAATATGTACTCTTTGTCAATTTTCCTTTTAAGACACATTGGGAGATTGGTTTTGGAAACGCTATGCCGTTTACCGAAAGCACTCCCCGACATTTTAATTCTTCTGTTTACCCTTTTTTGTTGTCCAGCAAGTCGTCGTTTTCGACATTGCTAAATACAAACTTGTTCTATGACTTCATTTGTGTTTTATCTTCGTGCTGATCAACTAGGATCATGTAACAGCTTCAGTTCCTCTTCTTTCTTTCTTGTTACCTATTTTTTCAGTACTCTTTCATCTTCTCCCCTTGCTGACTTTGCCGCGCGGAGTGGCCGCGCTGTTTGAAGCGCCATGTCACGGATTGCGTGCCGCCTCCTGCTGGAGGTGGAGTCCTTCCTCGGGCATGGGTGTGTGTCATATTCTTAGCGTAAGTTATTTTAAGTAGTGTGTAAGTCTAGGGACCGACGACCTCAGCAGTTTGGTCCTTAAGCAATTCACACACATTTGAACAATTTTGCTGCCTTTCGCATTACTTTGTCCAAATTGTTTCTCGTTTATTTTCTTTATTGCCTTGAGAACTTAGCACTTAATTCTTAAAAACGTTCTTCCAGTTGTTTTCTATTCTTGTTTTTTTTATTCTGTCTCCATTCTTAATTGTGTAATCCATCCCATTCTTGACTTCTTTTTACTGAAATACAGGAATATTTCTGAGGTTAGTCTGTTCTCATTCATATTATTTTAGTCACAATGGTGGTGCAGACACAGTTGCTTCAGAGCACACCGTGCAGCGCACTCTGTTGAATATGGGGCTGTGCGGCAAACCGAACCGTACGTGTTCTCGCGTTGACCCAACGACATCGTAAATTCTGACTGCAGTTCGATGGTCGTGCTGGATATCTCATCATGCAGGCAAACGGCTGCTCGAAACGTGGACAGCACCAAGGACGTAGGTCGACGGCGGAAGTATTACGCAACGGGGAACATTCACTTACGCTTCGATCGGACCTGTGGCAATAACCAAAGGCACCCTGGTAGTTGTGCACTACATTACTACGAACCACCTGCACCCTTTCTTGCTTAATGTCTTCCCTGACGACACTAGCACTTTCCCGCAGGACAACTGTCCATGTCATAGTGGTACAACCATGCTACTGCTTTGAAGAGAGTGATAATGAACTGACCTCGAGATGTCGACCACCAAATTCGCGCGATCTGGACCCGATGGAAACATCTGGGATACTACTGGACGCCAGATCAGCACCCCCAAAGCATCGGCCCGTAATTTACGTGAACTGCGCGACCATTGCATTAAACTCCTCCAGAAACCTACCAACGACTTTTCGAATCAATTCCACCCAAAACCACTGCTGTACTGCATTCCAGATGTCGACCAACACACTATCAAGCAGGTGGTCATAGTGATTTGCTTCATTAATGTACATTTTGTACATGTTATCCGCCAAAAGTTTTGTATTTCAGTTTGTTATTTATCTATACATAATTCTGAGTGACTCTACAGTTTCATGAATTGCAAGTTTCTGTCGAGGTTTCTGATAGTAGTGGAGCTGTCACACCTGATTTTTGTGGCATTATGCTTCACTTTCAGTCCATGTTGAAATTCCGCTATATTGGTTGACTCATAAACACAGCCACGACATTCTAAAATACGAAAATATTCTCCGGGACATTATGAAAAACCCCCATTGAAAGTTGTAAGCTCTGAAGATGAAACTTCAGACCTTGAATACCTACAACTAACGAGAAATCGAAATATAGTGAACTGAACGATTTTTATTCATTTTAACGTATTAATTATACGTCAGTACATGTTACTTTCTGCTTGCTAATTCACTTCCGGGTACGGCCTTTCCCGAAGCGTACAACAGATACGCTTTCAGCTACGTTAGTTGCTGAAATTGAGTGGAATATGCCCTATGGTCTCCTGAAATTATAAGGGTAGCATTCAGGAAACGAAGGTTGCAGTTACGAGAACCGAAGGACAGGAAAAGAAAGCAGTAATTGAAAAAGTAGTGAGACACTGTTGTAGCTTACGTCTACGTTATTCGATCTGTACGATGAGCTAGCAGTAAAGGACACAAAGGAGGAATTTGGAAAGAGAATCAAGGTCATGGACGAGAAATAAATACGATAAGATTTTTTGATGATACCATAATTCTGTAAGAGACAACAAAGGAAGTTCAGTTGAACGGAAAGGATAGTGTTCTTGAAAATAGTCTTTAAATCTAATGCAAACAAAAAGTGGCAAATCGTATGTGGTATTGTTCAAGTAAAGGACAAAAACATTTAATCTATGCGATACTGTTAGTGCACGGCAGCGTTCGACGTGCAAGGACATCGAAACATACTCTGTTGCCATCGCTGTCTTACGATGTTGCTGCCACTCCAGCTTGAAGTTTAGTGGCGCTTGTCAGGTAAAACAACTGGATACTGTGTCGCTGAGTCTCCTGGTTCGCGGCATCGTACCGATTATCTACGCCGGAAGAGGTAGAGTTTCTCGGGAGTAATTAACTTGCTTTGGAGTAGGCCTGGGACAGAAGTGTCTCCTTGGAAATAAGAGCAGGCTAACAGGTGGCACGAGAGAGCTCTGGTGGGTCTAGAACGGAAGGACGGAGGGGAAAGGAGGGAACGGAGGCAGTGCGCCAGACACCACGTAAATTGGATAAACGCCCAGAGCGGCCAACAGCTAACGAGCCATACTCGTGCCGCGATTGGTTCCTCCCAAACCCAAGCAGCCGCAGCCTCCATCTACAGCATCGTGACCTTTCTGTTCGTTCTCAGGTATCTTCGACAACGCTCTGCTCCAAAAGATAGTCATTGCTGTAGCCTTCAGTCCAGAGAGACTCAATTCTCCCACGCTAGTCTGTGTCGTGCATATCCTTTTCTAACTCCTGTACTCTACATCCATTTGAAAACATTGCTTTCTGCATTCAAGCTTTGCTCTCCCTTTATAATTTTCACCTCCTACACATTCCTCCATTATCAACTTAACAATTCCTTGCTGCAATTAACAATTTGGATATGGTAGTAGCGAGATAGCCGATTAAAGAAATTAATGCTAGACATAAGCTAGTCGTTAAAACTGAACAATCAAAAGATGGACCATATTAATGAACAGATGAATCAGAACTTAAATCAACTATCTATTAAACTGGACACAGTTGAGGTACGAGTGGAGGGCGTTGATAAAGGCCTTACTAAATCAAAGTTGAACAATTAACAGACGAACTTACTAGTGATAAGGAGAGTGCCTTTGATGAAGTACATTTTGAAATCACTACTGTCTGTGAAAACCTACAGAAAAATATTAACGCTGTTGAAGAAAATACGAATGTGAAGCTAGTTACAATTACTAGTAGCCTAGTACAGAAAGTAAAATCGGTAGACGAAGAAGTTGAACTTAAAGACGTACAACTTAGAAAGTAATTGTACTAACCTAGCGAACATGTAGATAACCTCATTGCGGACATTGTCAATAGAAGCCTAATTTTAACACTGGTATGACTTGGTGTAATACACGAGTCATGGGCAAACCGTTTTGTTTTTTTTTTTTTTTTTAACTGACATATCATTTGAAGCTTTTGAAACGAAATTTTTGAGACAAATTTTGATCGGAAACAGAGCGGGCACGTGTCAAAAATCAAAAGCGAATTTTTAAATTTACCAAGAGAAGAAAGAGTATGAAATAACTTTTTACAGGAAGCAGATACGACAATTAGCACAAGTTTGCCTAGCGAAGCTTTCTATGGCCGCTTGTGGTCAAAGATGGACGAGTGTCGCACATTATGTCTAAACAACAATGCGTAAAAGTGTTTTTTTTATAATTGTAAATTACAAAGAAAAAGTGTTATTTAAAATTTGTGAAATGATTTCAGGAATACAAGTGGAAACTGAAATGTGTTCATTGTTTTGTGCCGGCCGGTGTGGCCGTGCGGTTCTAGGCGCTTGAGTCTGGAACCGCGTGACCGCTACTGTCGCAGGTTCGAATCCTGCCTAGGGCATGGATGTGTGTGATGTCCTCAAGTTAGTTAGGTTTTTAAGTAGTTCTAAGTTCTATAGGACTGGTGACCACAGATGTTAAGTCCCATAGTGCTCAGAGCCATTTGAACCATTGTTTTGTTTAGAATTGATGCAACAAGATCAAACCCATTAACTCGTGCAAATCCGAATATTTTGTCAATATTCTACAATGAAACGAGAAAGAAGACCCTTGACGTGAACCACGAGAAACAACGAAGAAGAAGCAATTATTTCGATCAATCAACATTTCTGAACTTTACCCCTGTTTGCTCTGTGTGCTGTTACGAAGGACGAAGCATATGGTCCGATGAAAATCAACAGAGACAGAATTTAAATAATTAGTAATTATAGGGTGGGGGCGGGGCAATCTATGAAGCTATCCCTTCTGTTAATCAAATTGTGTCCATAAAGCTTCTTTCTTTCCACCTCGATTCAGCACATCTTTATCAGTTTATCGACGTAGGCATCCCACGTAAAGCATTTCTTAGTAACATCTCAATTCGAAGCTTGTATTATTCTTGCTAATACTCCCAAGTTTCGCTATGTTATAAGGCTAGATTCCAGAGAGTTTCCTTCAGAAAATCCTTACGAAGACTTTTATTGCTACAGCCGATCGGCGTTTTATATCCCCTCTGTCATCGTCAGTCATTCTGAGAACAAAATAGCTGATTTCGTGTACTACTTTTAGAGCGTCATTTTCTAATTTATTCCTTCTGCATCATCTGATTCAATTCGACTAAATTCCATTATCCATATTTTAGTTTTGTTAATTTTCATCTTATAGCCTCTTTTGAGGACACTATCAATCCCGTTTAACCGAACTGATAGTGTATTCTCTACATCTACATGCATACTCCGCAAGCCACCGTGCGTGATGGAGTGTACCCTTTACCACGACAACTTTTTTCCCCCCTGTCCCTCTCGCAGATAGAGCGAGGGGAAAACGACCAGGTATGTGCCGCATGAACCCTAATTTCTCAGATCTCACCTTCGTGGTCCCTACACGAAATGTATTTTGGCGGCAGTAGGATCGTTCTGCAGTCAGCTTCAAATGGCGGTTCTCTAAACTTTCTCAGTAGCATTTTTCGAAATAAATACCTTCTTCCCTGCACGGATTCCCACTTGGGCTCCCGTAGCATGTCTGTAACACCTGAATGCTGATCGAACCTACCGGTAAAAAACCTAGCAGCTTGACTCTGATTGCTTCGATGTCTTCTTTCAATCCGACCTGCGGCGGATGCCAAACATTTGAACAGAACTATATAGGATCTCCTTTACAGATACAGGAAAATTCCCTAAAATTCTCCCAATAAACCGAAGTCGACCATTCGTCTTCCCTACCACAGTCCTCACATGCTCGTTCCATTTCATATCGCTTCGCAACGTTAAGCCGCCGACACACGGACCGTGCATCCAAACGTTGAGCGTTGAGCGTGCCCAATTTCTGACGTCATAGCGTGGAACAGCACGTTCGGGAGTCTTTCCGAACGTGACGTGCAAAGCAATATCTAGCATGTCAGATATTCTCAGCGTGCGTCTGAGCATTGACCAATCAGATGGTAGAACGCCACCTACGTCACACGCACGCCATCTCTCTTCAGCACAGAGCTATGAGGCGCCATATTGGCATTCAGTTCAAGTCTATACGTACATATGCCGTTTCTGAGCCCCAGCAAATTGATAATCACTCGAAAACCCGTTGCTAACTGCGTGATTCGTTGCAATAAAATAATGAGAAACTTAATATTCGTGGCAAAGGAATTATTGTATGTCATTTGAAGGTAGCGACATACTGAGGATCCACCGAAAACACATTGTTCTTGGTACAATTTGCTATAATTAAATTTCAATTAGTAACATAGCTACGATTAAAGCATTTAGCATGTGGTAACATGTTAGAATTGGCCACAGGTGCAGCGTAGTGAGTAGCGTCAATGATCCACGATGGTTGGTGTCTCGCGAAGTTAAAATATTTGTTTTCCCTAACATTCGCGTGTTTAATAGGTTCTGATGCTCTATTATTAGTTTAATGTAAGTATATACTACATATTTGATGTCACGTAAATATAAGTTCACCTTTTCTTGAGGAGTGAGTTTGTTCGATTGGCTTAATCTACAGGACAGCTTGAGCTACTTGTATAAAGATATTTTGTTCCTTTTTCCTTTGAGTTTCGTAATCCACGTCTTTTAAAGATTCTGCTACTGGGTAGGAACAGTGATCTAATAAGAATGACCTTATGGTTTTACCAAAATGTGGGAAAGATAAAATAACGTTTATCTTATGTGAAGAACTATTGCAAATTTGTGTCGCACAGTTTGTAATGGAATTTTTATAAGCCTGTGACCTTATTGATTGGACATGGTACTTTGCTTTTTGTCTTAGAACATGTACATCGATATTGAAGTTTTTGTGTATATTACATATAGAACAAAGTCACTAGGATATGGACAAGGGAAACGTGTGTTTTAATAGAGCTAACGTGGGGCTTTTACGCGCGCCCGTTGAGTAAACAGTGTGATTTACGAATAGAAACATCCCACAACTGCTACTGGAGTGCGTCGCGATCACGTATAACACGTTGGGACTCACTTACCGTGTTTACTAGTCGCATCGTTCCTGAGCGATCAGCAGCACGTTGAAGTCGGCACGCTCAACGTTGACGTTCGACCGCACGGTCCGTGTGCCGACGGCTTCACACGCAGATATTGAAACGACGTGACTGTGTCAAGCAGGACACTACTAATACTGTATCCAAACATTACGGGTTTATTTTCCCTACTCATCCACATTAACTACAAAAAAATGGTTCAAATGGCTCTGAGCACTATGGGACTTAACATCTGAGATCATCAGTCCCCTAGAACTTAGAACTACTTAAACCTAACTAACCTAAGGACATCACACACATCCATGCCCGAGGCAGGATTCGAACCTGCGACCGTAGCGGTCACGCGGTTCCAAACTGAAGCGCTTAGAACCGCACGGCCACACTGGCCGGCCACATTAACTACATTTTTCTACATTAAGAGCCAGCTGCCATTCATTACACCAACTAGAAATTTGGTCTATGTCATCTTGTATCAAGCTCCATCTCTCACTGCGCAGAGCGCAACACGCAATCACAGCCCCAACTCCCCTCCCCCCCGTGTAATATGGTACTGGAGATGGGGAGCTGTATTCTATTGGCGCTCCGTGACTGCTCCGGGACCTATATTAAGTTTGCTAGCTGTGTGGCCGGCGGCAAGGCGGGCAGTGGTCAGGGCTCGCCTTGTGGACTAACCGGACGCGAAACCGCGGCCGACAGGCGCGGTCGGTCGCCTTTGCTTACTCTGGCGGAGGCCATAGGGTCTGGCCGCTGCTACCAGTGCGAAATTGCGGAGCTACGCGAATCCTTATAGCAGGAAGAGTCAGTTTGCCCGGTAACAAATTGTAACACATCCGCACTTATTTCAAAGTGGCTTGATGTACTGTGGCACGCTAGTGGGTCGTGTTACTTTGATTTCTTCATTTAAACATTTGCTTGCCCTTCCTTGCAAAGATCGTTGACGCCTTTCATTTTCACTGATGCACCATTCTGTGACTTGAATGCCCATGTGTTTTTAGTGGAAAATAGGCCAACAGATAAGATTAGCAGCATATACAACCGACTGAAAATTTAGTTACTGGTAGTATTACGTTATCTACAGACGTTGCAGAAGACGCAAAGGATAACGCAATAGGGATCTAGAGGCCGTCAGAGAAAGGGACGTACTAGTTTTAATTGAAACAATGTCTGCCATTTGTCTTTCTATGGTGCGCAGTTACTGCAAAAAACTCTTGTGCTTCGCTAGCCAACTTTTCATTTTTATTGACAATTGCTCATAGGGTTCTCTTTCAGTCATTCAGGTTCAAATGATTAGACGAGAAGGGTATTTGATTTTTTTAGGCGATAATGACATTTGTTTTTTAACTTGGGAAATCAGACGATTGACAATGAATAAACAAGAACTCTTTCGTGGCTCACAACTTCTCTACGTATTTCTTATGCTGTTTCAATTTATAATAATAAAACATGTGCCTTTGATCTGGCACAAACCTGAGCAAAGAAAGGGTTGTAAATTCGGGAAAGTTTGCGGTCTTAATTCGGATTCGCTAATGTACGTTCACATGCACTGGATGTAGGCAGGTCGTTAAAACTGGACAATCAAAAGATCGACCATATTAATGAACTGTTGAATCAAAATTTGGATCAAATATCCGTTAAACTGGACACGATTGAGGTACAGGTAGGTGTCACTGAGACACGAGTGGAGGAAGTTGATAAGGGCCTTACTAAAAAAACTGAAGATTTAACAGACGAACTTGCTAGTGATAAGGAGGAAAATGAAAGGTCTTTAATCGAGAGGATTAATTAATAACAGATAGGGATTAAAAAGTTAATCGAACAGCGCTTGATGGTGGTTATGGCGAATTATGTGTAGGTATGTGAGGCACAACTACATTCGCTTTGGCACGCAAAGAAACTCATGTTGGACGAGGAAAAACGCATAAAATCTGGACAAAACGGTGTCATAATTAATCACACGATACCTGAATCAACTGCCTACTAGGTAATTCAAGAACTGCACAATCACAGGGATTTATGAAGGCCAAATGTCGCATTTGAAAAATCATTGGTCGCACCTAACGGAAGCCATACAATTTCAGTTAGACAAGTCCCTATCCGACGAAAATCAATAAAATCATGACCCCCTGTTCTGTTTGTTCGATGATAATAGACCCGTGAAGCAAATAATAATTAGTCTAAGCTACTAAATAAAACATTCTGATACCTTTGTCCAATCGTTCGACGCAGGCGGCTCTGATGGAGCGTCTGATCGCTTAGCCGTCTTCTAGCTCTCTCACCGTTAGCGGTCTCGAGGACCGGTCTTAAGTCTAGCACGAACGATGGGAGGAAACAAACCAGCCACCATGACCAACCTCCGCACACCAAACCGTTAGCGTTTGCTCATCTTTGGCTTGACCACCCTGTTCCTGTTCCTGTTTTTGCCCCCAGACAGAAGTTGGTGCAAGATTGATATTCCAACTACACCTCTCTCGTTCGTCTACCAGCGCATTCAAAACCACTCATACTTGACATCATGCTCCAGGAAACGGTAGAAAAGGAAAGAGCGGTCCAGGATGTGCGCAATATCCAATTAAAGAAAACCCATAATTGTCCCAAGGTGGTCTGTCGGAATTGAAACGCCGTAGTACATTTAATTACGTGAAAATTGTTGATGTCAGCTCAAATAAAATGAAATAAATTATTTAAACGCGTAACGAATAAAATGGAAAACAGGGAGAGGGGATATATGGTAATAATAAAACAAAAATAATGAGTACATGGCAGGAAAAAAGCACAGAAATGCCATTTTCAGTGATGGAATAGCAGCAGTTGTGGTGTTGTAAAATTCAGAATTTTTCAGATAATCGGGCGAAGGTCTCTATCTCTCTCTCTCTCCCTGTCTTCGTTTTCTATTTTCTTCAGTAGGCGTTTAAATAATTTATTTCATTTTATTTGACATGATATCAACATGAATTATTCCACATTCAAAGATTAAATACTGATAAAATATACTTGGAACAAACTACTATACACTGCCTGACTACTGTTTGTTACCACTTCTGGTTGGCTAAATAAGGGGTGTGAACAGCGTCAGGTACTTAGTGATCACAGTGAAGGACACCAAGGTGCCACACAGTTGTCTGAGACAGCGTTATCAGGAAGTGCCAGAGATTGAAAGTGGTCCCACTGTTGGTGTCCATTTGGCCAGGTGATCGAATCGTGCAATATCAAGATTTGTGAGGCATTCACATGTGACAGTGGTCGGATATTGGACTCTATGGTAACGTGAAGGCAGGAATTCTTGCCCTCGAGGTTCCAGTGGACCACATATGACCACCACAAGGGGGAAGCACCGTATTGTACACCAAACATATCATAACTGCTTCTCATCTGCAGTCTGCCATCTGTGAACACCCAGTGCACTTTGTAACGCACTGTGTCATCCAATACCATTTGTCTGAGGCTATCAGCAGTTGGGCTGGGGAATTACCGTCCCATGGCTGTCATTAACACACAATACAAACAGCTGCGTTTGGATTGCTGTCGTCACTGGGAAGCATGGACTGCCCATGAAGGTCCAATCTTTTGGAGAGGCGCGGTGGCGCTGCTTCTAGAGTTATGGTGTGGAGAACCATCAGGTATGGCTTTCAGGTAATGACTGAGGAACTGTAACGGCACAACAGTGTGTCACGGAGAATCTACATCCTGGTGGATTACTTTTCATGTGACAGTGCTGTGGTGTCATTTTTCATTCAACTGTTGGTATGATGATGACGTACTCCTGTGGTCAGCAAGATCCCCAGACTTGTAGCCGATAGTACACATATGGCACCTGCTGGGACGGCAACTCCGTCCCAGTGCCAGCATCCAGGATATCGAGGGCTAGTTGCAACAGTAGCGGGCCAGCTTGCCTCAGGAGAAGATACAAAGGCTTTATGACACCCTACCCAACTGAATCAGTGCACACATCCAGGACAGAATGCGTGCAACGTCATACTGATATTTGGACTGATACTGACAACCTCGTTGTGAATTTGATTCGGTCTTCGACTTCGAATCGGTGCAATAACATCACATACCGTCCCGACCCGTGATTGTTCATTCCGTTTCCTTCTCCCCTTATGAATTCTTTACTTGTTTTATGTTAGGTAGTGTGAAAATCGAAGTCACCTCTGATTTATTTAAAGATTTTCATTACAATGGGCAATATCTACACCTACAATCCTCAAGACATCTTATTGTGCTTGGCAGAGGATACTTTTTATACTAGTGTCACGTCTCCATTTCTTGTTCCAGCGGTGAATGATTAATAAACCTCCGTATGAAAGAATTTTTACGTTCGTGGCACTTTCGCAAGATATTCGTAGGCGGAATCCATATATTAAATGACCCATTTTCGAACATACACTGTCGGAAGCAACGCCATAAGTATTGAGTATAAGTGCGATTGTAAATTTTTGAGCGTCTACCACAGAACCTAGATGCTTAAGTCTGTGACGCTTTCGCACTTACTAAATGAACCTGTGATTAAATATGCTGCTTTGGTCTGGGTCTTCTCTGTTACCTCTCTAAATACTATCTGATGTGAGTCATAGAGGGACGAGCAGTTTCCAAGTATCGGTCAAACAAGGGTTTTTTATGTGACACTTCTTCGTTGGATTACGGTTTCTGAGGATTCTTCCAGTCATTGTCGCCGGCCGAAGTGGCCGTGCGGTTAAAGGCGCTGCAGTCTGGAACCGCAAGACCGCTACGGTCGCTGGTTCGAATCCTGCCTCGGGCATGGATGTTTGTGATGTCCTTAGGTTAGTTAGGTTTAACTAGTTCTAAGTTCTAGGGGACTGATGACCTCAGCAGTTGAGTCCCATAGTGCTCAGAGCCATTTGAACCAACCAGTCATTGTCAGTCTGGCAACGGCCTTTCATGCTATTTGTTTTGTGTGGTCTTCCCACTTTAAATCGCTCCGAAATAATGCTCCCAGATATTTAATGGATCTGACTGCTTCCAATGATATCATATTGCAGAGCCTGTGTTGTTCAGAAGTACGATGCAATGTCGTTTCAGACATGCATGTATGTCGTAAGGAAAGGGGAGTGTCACAACTACATCCGTTATGAAATACACGAAATGTATTCCCAATTGCGAATATCTAAATACACATCTATACTCCGCAAGGCTCCTGACGGCGTGTGGCGGAGGGTATCTTGTGTACCTCTATCGGTTCTCCCTTCTATTCCAGTCTCGTATTGTTCGTGGAAAGAAAGACTGTCGTTATGCCTGTGCGTGGGCTCCAATCTCTCTGATTTTATCCTCATGGTCTCTTCGCGACATATACGTAGGAGGGAGCAATATACTGCCTGACTCCTCGGTGAAGGTATGTTCTCGAAACTTCAACAAAAGCCCGTATGGAGCTACTGAGCGTCTCTTTTGCAGAGTCTTCCAAACAGCAACATCCGCAAAAAGTCTCAGTGGACGTCTGATGTTATCCACAAGGTCATTTATATACATTGCGAATAGCAACGGTCCTACGACACTCCCCTGCGGCACACCTGAAATTACTCTTACTTCGGAAGACTTTTCTCTATTGAGAATGACATGCTGCGTTCTGTTATCTAGGAACTCTTCGATCCAATCACACAATTGGTCTGATAGTCCATATGCTCTTACTTTGTTCACGACTGTGGGGAACTGTATCAAACGCCTTGCGGAAGTCAAGAAACACGTACCTGTGAACCCGTGTCTATGGCCCTCTGAGTCTCGTGGACGAATAGCGTGAGTTGGGTTTCACAAGATCGTCTTTTTAGAAACCCATGCTGATTCTACATATTAGGTTTCTAGTCTCCAGAAAAGTCATTATACTCGAATATAAAACGTGTTCCAAAATTGTACAACTGATCATCGTTAGAGATATGGGTCTGTAGTTCTGCACATCTGTTCGACGTCCCTTCTTGAAAACGGGGAATATCTGTGCCCTTTCCCAGTCTTTTGGAACGCTACGCTCTTCTAGAGACCTACGGTACTCCGCTGCCCTTCGCGTACTCTGTGTAAAATCGAACTGGTATCCCATCAGGTCCAGCGGCCTTTCCTCTTTTGAGCGATTTTAATTGTTTCTCTATCCCTCTGTCGTCTATTTCGATATCTACCATTTTGTCATCTGTGCGACAATCTAGAGAAGGAACTACAGTGCTGTCTTCCTCTGTGAAACAGCTCTGGAAAAAGACACTTAGTATTTCGGCCTTTAGACTGTCATCATCTGTTTCAGTACCATTTTGGTCAGTGTCTGGACATTTTGTTTTGATCCACCTACCGCTTTGATATGTGGAACCATCAGCTGTATAATGGAACGACGGGAATGAAAATTTGTGCGAAATCAGGATTCGAACCTCAACTTCCCAGTTACCACAAGCGGCCGCCGTGTCACAAGTCTATCCGAGCACGCTCCACGGCCAGGCCCGACTTCCGTATGTCGTTAACGATTTGTGAATGTCCGAAGGAAAGCTGCATCGTACTTCTGAACAACACAGGCACTGCAGCATCGTATTTATCCGCCAACACCGGGCAAGCAACTTTGAATTGAAATGTATCCCCTGTGTGCGAACGTACTTAACGGATGTACGAATACAAGTTGTGGACTCAAGTTGACGCCTTATTGAAGATTGTGTCTAGCCGTGGAGCGTGCTCAGGCAGTGTAATGATGAGACGAAAGCTTGCGATAAGCGGGAAAATCGCGTTCGAGTCCCGGTCCATCAAAAATTTTTTCGTCATTCTGTTATACCGCTGATGGTTGTCCATATTCACAATTGCGAATACATTTCATGGCTTCCAATGACTTTTTGGTATTCGTATAATCAAAAAAGACAGACCTTTCCCCTTATTTATGCACAATGCGTTGCATTTGTTTATGTCGAGGGTCAACTATTAATCCCTGTAGCAAAC
Organism: Schistocerca piceifrons; assembly: GCF_021461385.2. Classification (NCBI taxonomy): domain Eukaryota; kingdom Metazoa; phylum Arthropoda; class Insecta; order Orthoptera; family Acrididae; genus Schistocerca; species Schistocerca piceifrons. Next base: position 747,570,022 of record NC_060139.1, read on the forward strand.
GTTGTTCCTCTGCAGGTCTTTCTGAATTTCGCCACAACTTTCTAATGTTGTTGCCAACGGCCTTGTCGCAGTGGAAACACCGGTTCCCGTCAGATCATCGAAGTTAAGCGCTGTCGGGTTGGGCTAGCACTTGGATGGGTGACCATCCGGTCTGTCCAGCGCTGTTGGCAAGCGGGATGCACTCAGCCCTTGTGAGGCAAACTGAGGAGCTACTTGATTCAGAAATAGCGGCTCCAGCCACAAAAAACTGACAACGGCCGAGAGAACGGTGTGCTGACCACATGCCCCTCCATATCTGCATCCAGTGATGCCTAGGGGCTGAGGATGACAAGGCGGTCGGTCGGTTCAGTTGGGCCTTCATGACCCGTTCGGACGGACTTCTAGCGTTGTTAATTTTCTGTATACAACAGTATCAACGTTGAACAGTCTCAAACTTCCAACGTTATCTAGTAAACGCTAATGGTCGTGTAACTGCATCCGGGTGTGTCCGAAATTACTTTCGAACCATAAGATTTCTATCTTTTAATAATGGTATTCTGTTGTCTATTTGCTAGGGAATCTACAGTTCACACAAAGCTTGTTTGATACACTATAAGCTCGTATTTCGTACATTAGGCGAAGTCCGGAACTGTTTCGACCCCCTTCCAGAAGCCAAGGAACACGGCATCCACCGGGATGGTGGCATCTACTTCTTTCTGGGACCCAGGCACAAACATAGTGAGCTGAGATTCACCCTATCCTTATTTACAAAACCCACGTTGATTCCCCCGAAGATTTTCGGTCCACAGAAAAGCTATAATGTGTTGCAAAATTCTACTACAATTGACGTCAGTGATGTAAGACTATAATTTTGTGCGTCTACTCGACGACTCTCCTTAAAAATTGGGATGTCCTACATATTTTTCCTATCACTGGGAACGTTTTGCTCCTTCAGTGGTTAACTATAGACTGCTGCTAGAAGGAGAACAAGTTGTTTCGCGTACTCCACGTAGAATCGTTTAGGTGCCCCTGCAGATCAGTGTCTTTTCCTGTGTTGAATGATTTTAGTTGCTTTTCTATCCCATGGCCGCTTATTTCAGTATCTGTCATTTTGACATTCATGTGATTGTTGTGAGAAGAATAGCAATGCGATCTTTATTGGTAAAGTAATTTAGTAAAAAGAAATTTAGTATTTCGACCTTCTCCCTGTCATCTCCCATTTACATACCATTGTAGCCATCAAGTGTCTGGACGGATGATCTGGGTCTGTAATGTGACGTAATAGTGCAACGTCAGAACGATTAGTTAAAATTCTTCTCTTCTCGGACGAACTAAATTAACTGCAGAGACTTTCAATTTCTCTTTCGTCTCGGCAGTGGCAATTTAAGGTATTATCATCACCCGCGGTTTACACGCTAAAAGCAGTCTTGATAGGAAAAGATAGCAACATAGCGTTACAGCAATTTACGAATCCATGTATTGCGTCTTTACAGGGCCCCTAATAGCAAAAGTGATTAATCGGCTGAATTATTATGGCTGATGTACTGCTATTTAAGACACCTAAAATAATTACCTACATTACGCTTTCATTTATCTGTTTCTAAACTTCCTTAAATCATATGTGACGCTGTAAAATATGATGATATTACTATGAATGATTTTTTTGAAGATGGTATCTGCTCTTTCTGACATGTTCGAAAGAAAAGACACCATCTTCAAATAGTTACGGCTAATCGGCCATTGACCTCCTCCTTCTGTGCTGGATACACACGCATTGCCCGAACTCTTACGGGACTGGTAAGATAGTCTTCCGCGAGTAATAAGTATAATGTGCAGGGGCACTACGAATGAAGTGTGTGGGCATTAAGTTGGGAATGTGGGTCACACGAAGAGCGTGCAAGGGATAAATCCCTGCAGTCGCACTTTCCTCTGTGCCCTCGGTGGCTCAGATGGCCAGAGCGCCTGCCATGTAAGTAGGAGGTTCCGGGTTCGAGTCCCGGTCGGGGCACACATTTTCAACTGTCCCCGTCGATGTATATCAACGCCTGTTGACAGCTTAGGGTCTTGATTTCATTATCATTTCATAATATGAATGATGTTGTGAAAACTGTATTAGTCGTTTTACGGTTTCCACGTCATTTAGCAGGCCTTTGTGCAGTATAGCAATATTACTGCTAATGATGATATGCAGGTGTGGTCCAGTCATGGTGTACTACCACTAAGCTAAAAAAAAGTATGTTGAAGCTGAGGCACTTAATGCATGCCAATCCCAAATACATGTTTCCTCTATGTTGTACAGTAAAATGCAGCGAATTTTCCGACGTACATAAGTTCAAATGGTTCAAACGGCTCTGTGCACTATGGGACTTAACTTCTGAGGTTATCAGTCCCCTAGAACTTAGAACTACTTAAACCTAACTTACCTAAGGACATCACACACACCCATGCCAGAGGCAGGATTCGAACCTGCGACCGTAGCGGTCCCGCGGTTCCAGACTGTAGCGCCTAGAACCGCACGGCCACGGCCGGCACGTACACAAGTGAGTTTAACGTTTATAACTACCGAATTTCAGGCCGATTTTTTTTTTCAAATCGATACTTCTGCCTGATGGAGAAACTGACTGTCTTCCGACAACGTCACATCACAAAATGCTGCCAATACCGACCTTCAATGCGGAAATCAGCAACAGGGCCTCTGGGGGTCCACGTTGCTGTTCAATACTCAGGCAGCTTTGAGTGCTGAAAACTATAAGGGGTGGGGAGGAGATCAACCGACGCAGGGCTACTAACACCAGGTACGTAGCGGATGGTCGTGAAGGGTCATCGTAGAATTCGGAGTGGGACTGAGGACACTCCAGTAGTCAGCGCGAGAACCACTTCGCCCTGGGGAACGGCCGCCCCTGCTCGCCGGCAGTCCGCAGCGGCGTCGGGGTCACTGACATCATCTCTTGGGCGCGCAACCGCTGCGATGACTCGACGGACGTCAGCTAGAAACCAACAAGCAGCTGAATGAGCAACAGCCGAGACTGGTGCGGAAGAACGACGACTTGTAAACTGTTTTACTAGCGTCGTTGAGGCTTCACAGGTTCCTAACAGCTATCCTGATTTCATGCAGAGGTGTCTCCGCTCTGCCCTCAATAAATATGCCTTCAGCGACTTAACATGTGTGGAGCTTCATCAAGTAGTATCAAGATAACAGAGCCGCAATGCACTGTCCCATGGTCTGTAGAAGAGGTCTAATCAACGTTGCCCTACTGCACCAGGCGCAAACAAACACCTAACTCAGATACGATTCGTGTGTTCGTTTGTGCAATTGAAAATCATCAGTCATTTCTCGGGTGTTATAGTGACCAAGCAACTTTATCTTGAAGATATCCAGACTTTTGTAATGAATACGATAGCTGAAAAACGTATGTAAAGAAAACATACTTATCCCCAAAATGGAAACATACTTACAATGTGTCTGATAAGATCAATATACAGTAGCCATTCCAGTGTGCTTTTTTTCACATTATACTCGTACTATGACTATGATTCTAGGATAAACAGTTATTGCAGTTCATATATAGTAAATTAATTCAGGTAGCGTTTGTGATGTACCTCGAATTCTTTCATCATCCATTCCGATGCACACACAAAAGTTAATATCATTAATCTTCCATCATTTAAAAAACGAAAGTATTCTATAGTTTAGTTAGGTGCTAAAGTTGATGATAGTTCGGGGAAGGGCAACAAACGACAGGGAATGGGAGTGGGGTGGGGTGGAGGTGCTACCTAATGTATGACTGCACTCAGGGGTAATGGTCTAAGAAAGGTTGGGGAAAACTGATGTAGACGAAGCTACTGGTCCTCAAGCCATCAGTCAGCCTGAATGGTTGCAGACTTCAGACTGTATCAGTCGAGGCGAGGCCAGCCGCTGTTACACTGCATCAGCATTCATCAGCCCCCTCGCCCACTCACTCCCTGTCCGCTAGTTGCTGACTTCTCCTGCGCCGCAGTCGTCGATCTCCTGTATGGAAGATTTGAATAATAAATAATGTTGTTCAATAATCATTCTTGACTCACCGCCCACCAGTGTACTGGAGATGCCATCCCACGGCTCCCCGATCACCTTACTTTGGAGTGGCCATCCTGCAACAGTGGTGTCAGCGGAGTGGTCACTGCCTGCTACAGCAGAAACAGTGTGGGTCCAACTTGTTTCTTTTACGGGAGTCAAATAGAGAAAAATAAAAAGTGATTAATTCTGACAACACGGTAGAGGTACGCTTATAAAAATTGAATCATTCAAAAAAAAAAAAAAAAAAAAAAGGTTCCGAATAAATCTAAAATCAGATTCGAAGAATAGCATACTAGTAATAGGTTATCGACGTAATAGGGACATTGCTTACATGAAAGCCCATCACCATTCTCCATTGCATGAGCTTTGAGGTATGCATTAGGCAATCTCAACACTGAAAAAACGTCAAACGAAGTCTTGACGAGGCCACAGCAGCTGATGTGGTCCAATGATCGTAAACGGTTCTGTTGCGTATGTTGCTTATTAGACCGATGGCATGCGTATCATTGATGGCTGGAAAGAGTCGAAGAAGCCGATCTGGAGGGGAGAGGGAGGGGAAGGGATCGGTTTAGGATAAAGATAAATGTAGTAACACATGAAGCAATACTGATCCAACTACTTGCCATAGCAGATGGAATTCGGAAATCTACAAAAAAAAGTTTTGACGATGTTAATTGGAGACACAATTTACAGTTCTGATATTATCAGAGATAGAGTAAAATATAGGTGACCAAAGGTTCTCTACAACTTTTAAAGAAACCGCCCTGCAGTTATAAGGCAGAAGAACGTGAAAGGGAGGTAGTCATCGAGAATGGTGTGAGGCAGCGTTGTAGTCTTTCCTCAACGGTATGCAATCTTCACACATATTAAGCACTGAAGGAAACCAAGGAGAAAATTGGAAAAGTAATTAGATTCCAGAGAGGTGAAATAAAAATCTCAAGGCTTGTCGATGATACTGAAATTCTGTCAGAAAAGGCAATGCACTTGAAAGATTAACGAAATGGATAGTGTCTTGAGAAAAGGTTTTAAGATGAAGATAAATAAAAGTGAAGCAAGCGTAATAGAGAGTAATCCACTTAAATTAGGTGACGCTGAGATAATCAGGTTAGCAAATGAGCCGCTTAAAGTAGTAGAGCTTTGCTACGTTGGCAGCAAAATAACTGACAACGGAAGAATTGAACAGGATATAAAAGTAATGTAGACTGCTAGTAGCAAGAAAATCCGTCTTGGAAGCGAGAAATATAATAACATTGAATACAGTTTTGGGTGTTACGAAGTCCTTGCTAGTAGGATCGTTCGTTGCGCCCTGTGATTTAGTTTTTGACTTTTTAGTTGCAGGGATAGTGTCTTATCTGTTATAACTATTTGTTGTATGATACTGAACAATGTCACAAACAAGTTCGTTAAATGTTATTCAGCGGAAAGTTCGACGTCAGCTTATCGAGAGAAATTGTTTGCGCTTCACGTACCCACTTTCAGAAAAATACATTTGAGAACCGCTTCTCTTTTTTAATAAGTTCATATAAATAACTGCTGCATATCTAAAGGTAAACAAAAACACTGACATGAAGGAAAGAAGAAGAATGTGGGACATAAGGGGAAGAAATGTTGTATGGATAAGTGGATTACTAAGATACATTTATTCGCGAAGGATTCATTGCAGTAGTATGTTTGTGATTATTATCGTATGTAGTAACATCCCACTCAGCAAATTTTGACCTACTTGAAAGCAGTCACATATCGCTATTTACAGTTCTGTATAAATTGGGTTTTCGTGTCATTGATGTTTCTGCAGGTGTAAGCTGCTGATGGAGGGAGAACCGTAGCTAGGTGGCGACACCAATAGAACTGTTTAAGGGTTACTTTCCAAGAAACAAAAGAAACCAGTTTCCATGTAGTCGAAGCACTCGCCAGTTAAGCTGTTAATGGCGTCACCTCTGAAGACTGGAAGAAAGCCACCACTAATACGTAGCGCATTATAGGAAAATGGTAGAATGATGTTATTTTGGAAAATTCGGTAGACTAAATGATCACGTCATTGAAAAACTACGGTGGCACAGTCACTTCAAAACGATACATAGGCTTATTCAGCTGAATGTTTGGAAATCACCGTTTCAGTAACTGCACAGATAAATTATATTTTCGTAAATTTTAATTTCTTGTAAGTAAGCTGTTATCAGCGTCTGTGTCCGAATGAAATTCAACTGTGGGAGTCAGTCGCTACCACACACAAATCAGATAGTCTATCTTTCTATTGACAACACAGTTGATGCAATCATGAGACACTGTGTAAGGTACTATCAAAAAGTTCTCGTTCGAATGCAGTACTGTCCAGAACCGGTTTACCAGTTAGACAAAATCGCCGTCTTCACTGAGACTATCACCTCACCGAGGCACCAGGTTTCAGATACCCGTTTGGTAAAAGACCGCCTCCTGATGCGCGAAGAAGTCCCTAATTGCCTGCCGTACACCTACGTCGGATAGGAGTTATCGACCATTAAAGACATTTTTAAGTGACCAAAAGGCATGATAATCGCATGGGGAGAGATCAGGACTGTAGGGAGAGTGCTCGAGTGTCTGCAGCATGAGTTGGCGTAACTTCTGCGTTGTGACATTTTCGATATGGGGACGTGCGTTATCATAAACTTGGTGCACCGTTCCACAGCGGTCGTTTTAGGTTGATGTGCTGCCCCATACACATTCTTCATTCTTCGATGGATGTCTACCTATGTTTGTTCTTCGGCAACCAAGAAAAGAAGTAACAGCACGATGGTCGTCTTTGGACATCGGCATAGTCCACGTTTCCACATATGCGCACGCACGTCGAAAAGTCACGAATGGCACACTGATCGCTTGCTTAATGTCGGTGCTTGTATACCCGCGTCGGATTTGTGCTATGCTGCATGTACGTTGCAGCAACACCCTCGAACGGAAACTTCTTGACTGCCCTTATATTTTTTATAACTATCCATCTTTTTTCCAGACCTACAATGGTTACTACGGTTAACACTCATAACTTATGCTATGTTACAAATCAGCTCAAAGTTTCATCACAGAAGTCGTAACAAGTTAGTCACAAACATAGCGATTTGTTTGACGTCATGAAAAGGCGAGTGCTAAGGTTTCGAAGCGTGAGCCGAGCAGTTTGCTTTACATCTATTTCAAATTATCCCGTGTTGACAGAGTTGCTGTTAGGAGCAATTAAAGCATGACGTATTCTTAAAGTTTGGTGGACGCTATATTATCGCTGTGATTCAAGAACAAAAAGATTTCCCGCATGTCGAAAATTCGATAACGTCATCAGGAAATGCTTTTCCGTGCACCATCTTAAAAGTTTGCTGCTGTAAATAAAACAAAAATTGAAAGACACTGTATCTATTCTGTAACAACGTGATGCCAGCTCCATTTGTGTACGACTACGATGAACAGTGTTTGAGTTTGAGCAAGCTGAATTAAATGTAAGCTAAAGCGTGTTTTCAGTAAGGAGGTGGCAGCACTGCTCCGCGTCTCCAAAGTGTTCCTGTCAAAATGTGAGTCCTAAAGTCGATTTGAACTGATTATAGTTACTTCTCCCTGCCAGAGCCTCGCCTACTCACTGGTCCAATTACACGCGGCGTCCCTAATCGTGCTCAATAACGCGCACAGCAAAGCGCTGGGAAGGCAAATCCCTGAACGTGCCGCACGGCACGCCTCATTTACCTCGCCAAATACGCAGATAAACCGTGCAGCCCCTAATGCACGACCAGCGCTCTGGCCGAGGATTATTGAAATGAAATTCCACCCCCATCTCTGCACATGCTCAGTCTGACTGCGTAACTGTCAGATTGTGGAAGATACACCAACTAAATAATTATTCATGGTTATTTACTCTGAATTTCGATTGAATACGTGATCAGCGTAACTACTTATCCCAATAAGGACACACGTATTTCCAAAATGGAAAGGTGGCATCAGCCTCAGTTCGGCTTAAGGACTGTAGCTGAAACCAGTTAAAGTCTGTCAACTATTTCTTGTGATTTCCCTGAATCGCTTCAGAGAAATGCCGGGATGATTCCTTTGAGAGGACACGGCCGATTTCCTTCCCAATCCAATGCCACCGGTGACCTCGCTGTTTAGTCCCCTCCCCCAAATCGGTCAGCCAGCCAGCCAACCATTTCTTGCTATAACCGTCCCATCTTTTCCAGAATAGTCTTACAGTAAGTTTGGGTAGGGACACCTGTAATATGACAACGTGTCCATGATACCACAGCCGTGATTGCAAGAGAAATTCCCAGGAGGTAAGGCACTACTTAACCACGAGAAGCGAAGGGAGCGAGATTTAAGGAAATACTGACAGTCAAGATCTACAGTATCATACAAACAATGATTCGTAGATTCTCTTGTTTTACTGATAGAGCCTCCCACAATACGTCGATTCCGGATGTAGCTTCCTTTTTTCAAACTGTACATTTGTGGTGAAATTGTACCCCAACATTTTGCCTAGGTACCGGTTGGTTATAATCAAAGTGTACCTGCTCACAGAGATCAGGTGTGGGCTGCATTTGTCGTATAGCAGCAATACTTCGTAGATATGCTAATGCGTTAATGCGGATGGATTTACGATGGAAACAAAATAGTTCCAGTGTTGGTCCCCAGGTGCAAATCCGGCACTGTGAATGCAAGAAAATGGTATAGAAATGTCTCCATATGTAATTGATTAGGAAGGGGACGTGGGCTTTTTAAAGTCAAATAAGTGAGAAACGTATAAGTGGCTCGTAGCAGTTCCAATGGACTGTACGCAATATGTTCCTGTATACTGGCCTTCGGATCAGGTAGGGACCGAACGTGTCCCTGGTACACAAGTTCTTTTAGATATCTCCCGAGCAAAAACTCACATGTGTCCAGATCAGATGACCTCGCATGCCATGCATCTGGAAAACCAAACATTCGTGGAAGGCTGTATGAAGCAGATCTTTCACTGGGTGAGCAACTTGAGCTGTTGCTCCATTTTGTATGAAAACAGCAGTTTCCACACAGTTGCTCTCTTACAGAGCAGGAGTCACTTGCTGTACAAGATGGTGTCGATAACGTGGAGGCATCACGGTACTCCTGACAGGTCCTTTGGTTGTGTTCTTTTAAAAAAAGAAAGAAACGAGAGTGAAAGTACTTGTGAATCCACACCACACTGTCACGTACAGCGAGTTCAATACTATGTCGATACTGTGAGACTGTCAGAAAACAAAGCTGAGCAATCCAAACTCGTAAACGTCGAATGCTTTCTCACGGTATTGTGCTTCTTCAAAGAAATGGTTGCCTTCACAGTGCTCCAGCAATCAGAAGCTTGCTGGATGAATTTGCATGGAAAGTTTCTGATGACCCATCCTTGCTCTTAGCGATTTTCATCTTTTCACAAAACTCAAAGAGTTCTTCAGCAGGAAACATCTCAGAAGGAATGCGAAGGTGAAGAATGCAGAGATCAGCCGGCGTAAAGCCCCCGGCTCACGGACCTAGCATTCGAACGTCAACGTTGAGCTTTCCGAGTTTCTGACGTCATAGCGCGGCAAAAGGACGTTGAGGATTGTTTCCGAACATGAAAAGGCAATATCAAGCATGACAGATGGTATGAATGTTATATGAATGCAGACCAGTGAGATGGAAGGAAGCCACCCACGTTACATGCACACCATCTCTTTCCAGTGCAGAGTATGGAGACGCCATATTCGCTTTCAGTCGAAGTTCATATTTGGCGGACTTTAAATTATAACTTACGGTCTATGAATGTATGTCGTTTCAAAGCGCCAGAAAATCGATCGATCGAAAAACCGTCGTTTATGGTACGAGTTTTGCAATAAAATGGCGGTTAAATAGTTTTCTAATTGGAACTTGCGCGTTATAAAAGTATGCCTTTCCGAGACAATGTCAAATAAAGATTTACCAGACACACATTTTTCTTCGTACAGTTTGTTATAATTAAATGTCAGAACCGGTAAATAACACATCTGAGATTAAAGCCTTCAGAAAATAGTAAAATACAAGGTAACGCCACATGTTACGGAAGCTCAGTGTAGTGTAATGAATTGAGCTGTAGAGTTACGAAGTGAAGTGCGAAGTGTTGCAGGTTCGCCTCTTGCTGCATCCAATTTCTGTTTCACTCATTGTCGCGTTTTCTAACAGGTTCTAAGACCTTCTTATTAACTTAATACAAGCGCGCTCTCTCTCAAGAGAGTGTGTGTTCAAGTGGTTTTATCTACAATAGAGCTTCCACTGTTTGCAGTAAGATATTTTCCACCTTCTCGTTTACTCTTTTATTTCACTTTGCTAAAGATTCTGCTACTGATTACAAGCAACAATCAAATAAGAATGACCTCTGGAATTTACTAAAAAGAGAGAACGATGAAATATTTTTTATCTTATATGTAATACTATCGTATATTTGTGTAATTCTATTTGTAATGGAATTTTCCCTAAGCTACTGTCCTTACTAGCTGTATATGGAACTTTTCTTTTGCCTTATAATGTGTTCATGGACACTGAAGTTTTTATTTATGTGTACTACAGATAGAACAACTTGACTATGATACGCATAACGGAGGAAATGTGCATTTTTAGTATAGATGACGAAGGAATTTTGCCGGCCGGAGTGGCCAAGCGGCTCTAGGCGCTTCAGTCTGGAACCGCGCGACCGCTACGGTCGCAGGTTCGAATCCTGCCTCGGGCATGGATGTGTGTGTTGTCCTTAGGTTAGTTAGGTTGAAATAGTTCAAAGTTCTAGGGAACTGATGACCTCAGATGTTAAGCCCCTTAGTGGTCAGAGCCATTTGAACCATTTTTGAACGAAGGAATTTTATACCCGCCCATGTCGTAAACAAACTTGTGAGTTTCGAGCCAGATGCAGCCGACAGCTACCGCTGGAACGGGTTACGATCGCGTGTACCACATTGAGACGAGCGTATCTTATGCTCAGCCCGAATCCTTTCTGAGCGTTCAGCAGCACATTTAACTCGGAACACTCAACGTTGACGTTGGAAAACACGATGCGTGTACCGACGGCTTAACGGATTGCCGACAGCTGAATATTACAATGGGAAACTAAATGTTGTGAAGAGATGTGATGAATGCTCAAATAACGGAAGCTATTGTTGAGAAAAACAAGGAAAGCTTCATTTTCCAAAAAGAGTCGCGTGGTTCCGGATTGAAGCGTCTAGAACCGCTCGGCCACCGCGGCCGACTAACATTAATGGATTATTGAATTAATTCTATGCTTTCTTTTTGTAATCTTGACTGGCATAACCGAAGATGAATAAAATGTATTTTGAAAACTGTATACTATTTTGGGTTGGTTGGAAAATGTGAAACCCAGGGCTGATTCGGCTGAATGAATGTGTGAAACCTCGCAAAACCACCATCAAATTGGCTGACAGAGCAGTCTTTTATAAGCCTGGGACTGAACCAGTGTGTCACATTTATTGTGCAGTCGCAATGATTGAACTGTAGAAATGATAGTACTACGCTGCATTTGGCCCTGTGTTGCACAACACAGCGTTTGAGAAACCGTCAGTTCCGGGAGAGGACATCTTTTGGACCTTGAAATTTCATGCTTATTTTACTCTTCTGTCTCATAAAGCGATATTATGTGTTTTCAACTGACCTATTTACTCCAAACATTAAATATGATTATACACGCCTACACTATATCATGGCCCAATTCTTCAGAGAGCACAACTGTACTCTGCCGTGTAAAACTGAACGTAAGCAGAATTAGCAAGACATGAAGGACGTCTACAGGAAACTGTAAACTGCTGTTGTGGTTCTGTTGTGCAGCAAAGAGCATTGGATGACAGGATGGGCACTTATACTGCTACAAACTGCAGGACAGAACCAAAATCGCTGCTGCATCGAAGAGTCGGTACAAATTCCTGTACAGAGAAAGAAAAAAAAAATCCGAGATGTATAGTGAGAACTGAATTTCTCCTGGCGTATACAATAACTTACTGGCGACGTCATCGACAACCGCCGGGACAGGTGTACACCCTGTCATGTTCAAGGGAAAACTGCAGCATGTAAGAGCTGTGTAAGCGAATTTAAAATCTCGTTTTGCAGAGCAATTTCGGAAAGATAACACACACACACACACACACACACACACACACACACACACACACACACACACACTGTAACGTTAGCGTCACCACTCAACAGGGAACGGCAACTATCGCTGAAACAACCGGTTTTCGGTTACATCGGTTTGCTTTAACGGTGGTTGAACCTGAGTTTTAAAACTGCTCAGAACAACCAGTTTCTGAAATAACCGATTCCCTTTTTTTATTCCTATTATTTCCTGTAAAAAAAAAAAAAAACGTAGAACTCGAACAGAAACAAAAGTATTGACTCCCTCAGTTTCAGGATACATAAAATCAAAATATTAAATTAAATAGGTTAACAAAAGAAAATTTAGTCCGTCCACCATTCGCTGCTTTTCTTGAAAAGTGGCGACTGAATACTATAAATAATCAGCATTATTCTCCTGTTGATTCTATTCTTTTAAACTCTGTTTACAAATCATATTATATTCGAGGATCCTACCAAACGAATAATTTGTGCTAAAGGGTGAAAACTGAGGTTGAAGAAGCATTTTTCATGTTAATTTGTACTGTTTCAAGGGATAAGTCAAATAAGGCACATTATGTAGAACGGGCAACACATCAGACACTTTCTATTTTTATTGTAAACTACGAGTGGATTGTTAAGTTTCATGTTTTCTCCTTATATGATGTCACAAGTTTTTAGTGGCTCGTCTCGTTCTTAATCGTTTAAAGGAAATGGAGCATTATAGTTCATTGATACCGCACGTCGTAAAATACTTTCAGAGTGAGGCTGATACCATACTGCAACACGTCTAATGTCCGATGACAACAACGAGATACCATGAAAGTCTCTCACGCAGCATGTACACGCTTATCATCCAATAGGCCACGCGACATGGTAACATGTACGTTATTGTCAGTGTATCAGCTGGTATGACATGTGTTTATTACTCGTTTCTGTCGACATTGATATTAAAGTAGCACTGATCGCTTTTCTCATTTTATATAATAACGTAGTATGTGAATCCCACGTAAGTTTTATGAATAAAAATTTTTCCTTTTATAAAAAAGTTTTACTTAAACAGGAAAAATTTTAGCACTGCTGTTATGGTTAACTAGCATTTCGGTTTTTTAACAGATTAGTAGTAAGAATAGCTTTTCTCATTTTATATAATAACGTAGTATGTGAATCCCACGTAAGTTTTATGAATAAAAATTTTTCCTTTTATAAAAAAGGTTTACTTAAACAGGAAAAATTTTAGCACTGCTGTTATGGTTAACTAGTATTTCGGTTTTTTAACAGATTAGTAGTAAGAAATAAAAAACTGGTATAATCTGGACCAAACAAAGAGCGAAAAATACTGGTCATTCAGAAGTAAAATACCGGCATCGGTTTTAACCAGTCGGCTTTTCGCATCTCTACACACAACCAGAGATGACAGACGTCAGTAATTATCTGTAGCGAAAACTGATAACTATTGGTTGATGTAGCAGTAACCCTGTCCCTCTGTTTTTTGCCAAGAAAGAGCAGCGTTACAAGCAGAATTTAAGCATGCACTTCCGGCTATTGGGATGGTGTCATTAAGGCAACAGTTGAAATTAAATTAACAAGTGACTTCATACATAGAGAGGGATGTTTTTGCTTAAACTTTGCATAGAATGCTGCTCTCTACCTTGTCAAAAACCAGAGGGACACCGTTAATGGTACATCACCGGTTGGTTATTAATTTCACTGTCGATAACTTCTGACATCGCTCATCTTTGTATGGCGGCCTAGTGTTTACATTGTGTGTGTGTGTGTGTGTGTGTGTTCACGGAATGTCTCTGCAAACCGATGTCTTAAATTCCCTTGAAGAGCCCTTACTGCAGTTTTGCCTTGAAAATGACAGGGTATGTACTAGTCTGAATATCGGCGGTTATCGACCACTTCATCCATCTGCATTACTGTAAGTTATCTGAAGACATACAGGGTGTTCCGTAAGTGGCTGCAAAAAATGTAACATGTCATAGAAGATGCTCCACTGAACAATTTGGATTTACGTAACCTGGGGTCGGAGAAGGCAACTTAAGTATACTATAGGAATAAAGTCACGTTACTGTGTTCTTTTTTGTTTACATTAATTATAGTTAACTATTTTATTTTCATAAGTTACAGTTAACTGCAAATACCATCATTGATACCATGAACGTACCATTTGTACTGTATATTACAAAATGTGCTGAGACTGACGGCCATCAGCATCAATGCAAACATGACATCGGCGATTAAGATTCTGACGCATATTGACATATATCCCTGGTGTGTTTCGAATCGCATCACAAGCAGCTACAATTCTGTCAACAAATTCCATCTCCGTATCCCCTGGGGTCTCTTACACAAGTGACTTTGGATATCCCCATAGAAAATAATCAAGGGGATTTAGATCAGGTGACCTTGCAGGCCGTGGTATAGGACATCCCCTTCCAACCTAGCAACCAAGAAATACTGTAACGGTACTGTTCCATCGTATCGTACTGTACGTCTCTGAATAGCACTAAGTAATGAATGGGTCTGTAGTTGATTCATAAAACGTTCCGTCATAGGACAATGTAAATACGATACACCTTATGGACAAATAAAAAAAAGAAAAGCTTCATTTTGACGTCTTGGTTGTCAGGCTCGCCCCTTTTGTTTCCTTCCAGGAAACAAAGAATGTACATATAAATAAACAGCACAGTAGATGTAACCTTGTATGCATGTTAATTGTAAAGAAGCTGGAAAGCAGTAATGATAGACAAAGCTGTAGCGTAATTTATTTCGATACCCTCTTAAGCTGGCTACTGCGACACTAGTTTCCCTATCTCATATTGTTCAGTGGAGCATTTTCTATGTCCTGTTAAATTTTTGCACGCTGTTACGGAAACACCCTGTATAGTGGATGTCAAGGTCACGGAAGCCCGTCCGGCTCAGCAGCGTTAAACTTGCCATTCGGTAGAGTCGTTGATAATCTGTGTTAAGAGTTTTGTTATGAAGAAAACGACTGTGCGGGATTTCAGGAGGGACAAATACTTCCTCGTGCCCTTTCCCCTCTGCCCCCCTCCCCCCCCCCCCCCCACCTTTGAGGTGGCATCTAGCGAAGTGATTCGTTAGCAGACGGCGACATTCCCGAGACGTTATCCGCTTTAACAGCGCGAGAATTGTTGTGGTTCAGCGCGGCGGAGTGCAGCTGCGTGAGGGGGGGGGGGGGGAGCAGGGGAAGGGGAGGGGAGTAGGAAAGGATAGAGTAGCGGGGGGGGGGGGAGGGTTGAGGAGGGGAGGGGGGAGAGGATGTCTCGGAGCAGCGCCGGGTATCCGGGTACGCGCTCGCACAGCCGGGTAGTATCGACCAGCGGCGCGGCTGCATAGTAGGCTGGGCGTGCTGCATTGTGAGCGGCGCCGGCTGCTGTCTGCTGCCTGGTGCCTGGTCGCTGTGGCTCTGCTACCAGACGAGACGAAGCGAGGCGAGGCGAGACGAGACGCCATGCCGTGCCATTCAGCGCCCCTCCGCCCGGCGTCGCCGCCTCATTAGCCCAGCGCCCACTCTTAGCTCCATCTGCCGCGAGCACGCCTCCTTTGTCTGCCGTCACTTCGGCGCCAAAGGAAAGGAATGCACACATTGATGGGCATTCCGCCGGCACGCCGTCTTCGTTACGGATTTCAGGTTTTCCCTCGCCAGGAGATGCAAGGTCACACCAGTTCGTGTCTGCACGCGAATCAAATAAATGCAGGGATGGCTGGCAGTCATAGTTTTAATGAGCCGCTACCGTAGGGGACTGATTCGAGCACAGCTATAGTTTTTTTGATATTAATAGTCAATATTTATGCAGAAAATCAGATCTCTTCTACCACCTCCAAGTAATTTGGGGCATAAATCTGTACATACATAAAAAGGCAATGCCCTCACTGACTGACTCATCATCGCCCTGCCCGAACTACTGAGGATAAAAACTTGAAATTTGAAGAGACTGTTGATCTTGTACTGCAGACGTCGTTTAAGAACGAATTTTTCGAAATTCCACTCCTAACGTGGTGTAATTAGGGATGAAAGATTCTTTGAAAATACGCATTTATTAAGGCAATTTTGAAGCTACACCTACAAAAATTGTTGTTTCGTTTCTCGGTCAGAAATAAAGAAAAATTTGTGTTTCATCATTTTTGGAAATTTAACCTCTATTTTTAAAGTTACATCTATAAAACTTGGCATTTGTCTTCTCGGTTACAAATTAAAAAAAAAAAAACTATTTAATTGTTTTTGTAATTTCATCACCTAAGGGAATGAAAGAGGGGATGAAAAGTTTCGTGAAATTATTTCATTATGAAAGGACTTTCAACGCTAATTCAATGAAAATTTATGTTGGCTTCTATGTTAGGAATTTTTAAAAAAATGCGTTTTTCACTGTTCTTGAAATTCAACCCCTAAGGAGGTGAAATAGAGGACGACGATTTTTAAGGAAGTTTTTCGTTATATTAAAAAAAATTACATAGATCTATGAATATTGGTATTTCAGATCTCAGTTAGATATAAAGTAACATGTTACAGGATGAAAGTGTCTATGGAAATATCACCATTGTGTGTGTGTGTAGTGACTGAAGTGTTATGAAACAATGTGCATATTGTGTGTGCAGTGACATAGTGAGATATGAATCAACGGTGTGGCATTACATTATTTAATAAGTTACTTGTAAAAAGAGTATTGTATACCGGGAGTAAATCTAATGATTATGTCTAACTAGAAGCCTGTAAATATATGTGTATACAAATTAGCTTATTTTAAATTGGTCTAAACTTGTAAATAATTTGACATGTCCTATATCCTTGTAAAAAGAGATATACGGATGAATAAAGCTACTACTACAACTACTACGTCTACTAGGAACGCATAAACATGATCCGTAAACACCTTGGACTACAACTACAAGAATGGCTTTTTGGTCAGAAGCACATTCGGAATATACTATGCTTCTGTGGCCTTAACTAGCGTGTGAGTTTAGAATCTATTGCAGTTTGTGAACAACATAAAAATTCGATTAAAAAGAAGAAAGAAAGAAAAAAACTAAGCAAACCTTACAGACTACGCGAGAGAAGCAGCGGGGGCTAAGCTAGTTACAAATATAGCTTCTAATATGAATGACATATACTGGGTGGCTATAATTAAAATGCAACTACTCACAGCGGTCCGGTGTGGACTGTAATTATCGCATGCCTGCGAAACTTTGCAGATATGTTAACATGTTAAAGCGGAATCGACTTACACAGCAAAGATATAGTATGTATGGAAAGCTCTGTATAAAGGAAAGTGTGGCCATCTTATTGCCCTGCGTTTGCCGCCGTTTTCAGTTCAGCACTGTCTGAAACATTGTCACGTTACATTAGTAGCCATTGTGGGCCCAAGCGTTACGTGTGAAGCATAAGAAGTGTTGTGTGTTTTCGAAGTTTTAAGTAGAATAACGCCTCAGCTGTCAGTACCGTACAAAGTTATCATAACGTAGATTGACTGTACAGTATGGTTTAAACTTATATTTAGTATGCTCCAAATAATAAATTGTACTTTGTTCCACACAATATAAAGCACAAAAAGAAAAAAAATGTTTTGCATAATGCAAGTACTTACGACCCTTCATTAAATAACCGTTAACGTTGCCATGTATTTTTTTTCGTTATGGTTCGTTGTATTTCGTCGTAGCGGATATCACATGACATCCGTCGAAGCTCGTTGTTGATCTTTTCACTCAGTTCTTTTATTACAGTGGGCAGCTAATCCTCTGACCGAACACGCTGAGCTACCGTGCAGGCTTGCCATCAGACTGTTATTACTGTTGCAACCTGGCCGTTAATCTACATTTTATTAATATAAGTACAGCCGTTGCTGTTTCCTAAGGCTCACATCAGATCGTAGACCTAGTTTTTCTCTAACACATTTTAAAAATATTGCATTCTCTTATATTTTCGTCATCATTCTCCTAACGTCATAGAACAATTCATCATCATCATCATCATCATCATTTAAGACTGATTATGCCTTTCAGCGTTCAGTCTGGAGCATAGCCCCCCTTATACAGTTCCTCCATGATCCCCTATTCAGTGCTAACATTGGTGCCTCTTCTGATGTTAAACCTATTACTTCAAAATCATTCTTAACCGAATCCAGGTACCTTCTCCTCGGTCTGCCCCGACTCCTCCTACCCTCTACTGCTGAATCCATGAGTCTCTTGGGTAACCTTGCTTCTCCCATGCGTGTAACATGACCCCACAATCTGAGCCTGTTCGCCCTGACTGCTACATCTATAGAGTTCATTCCCAGTTCTTCTTTGATTTCCTCATTGTGGACACCCTCCTGCCATTGTTCCCATCTACTAGTACCTGCAATCATCCTAGCTACTTTCATATCCGTAACCTCAACCTTGTTGATAAGGTAACCTGAATCCACCCAGCTTTCACTCCCATACAACAAAGTTGGTCGAAAGATCGAACGGTGCACAGATAACTTAGTCTTGGTACTGACTTCCTTCTTGCAGAAGAGAGTAGATCGTAGCTGAGCGCTCACTGCATTAGCTTTCCTACACCTCGCTTCCAGTTCTTTCACTATGTTGCCATCCTGTGAGAATATGCATCCTAAGTACTTGAAACCGTCCACCTGTTCTAACTTTGTTCCTCCTATTTGGCACTCAATCCGTTTATATTTCTTTCCCGCTGACATTACTTTCGTTTTGGAGATGCTAATCTTCATACCATAGTCCTTACATTTCTGATCTAGCTCTGAAATATTACTTTGCAAACTTTCAATCGAATCTGCCATCACAACTAAGTCATCCGCATATGCAAGACTGCTTATTTTGTGTTCGCATATCTTAATCTCACCCAGCCAGTCTATTGTTTTCAACATATGATCCATAAATAATATGAACAACAGTGGAGACAGGTTGCAGCCTTGTCTTACCCCTGAAACTACTCTGAACCATGAACTCAATTTACCGTCAACTCTAACTGCTGCCTGACTATCCATGTAAAGACCTTTAATTGCTTGCAAAAGTTTGCCTCCTATTCCATAATCTTGTAGAACAGACAATAACTTCCTCCTAGGAACCCGGTCATATGCCTTTTCTAGATCTATAAAGTATAGATACAATTCCCTGTTCCGCTCATAAGACTTCTCCATTATTTGCCGTAAGCTAAAGATCTGGTCCTGACAACCTCTAAGAGGCCTAAACCCACACTGATTTTCATCCAATTGGTCCTCAACTAATACTCGCACTTTCCTTTCAACAATACCTGAGAAGATTTTACCCACAACGCTGATTAAAGAGATACCTCTGTAGTTGTTACAATCTTTTCTGTTTCCATGTTTAAAGATTGGTGTGATTACTGCTTTTGTCCAGTCTGATGGAACCTGTCCCGACTCCCAGGCCATTTCAATTATCCTGTGTAGCCATTTAAGACCTGACATTCCACTGTATTTGATGAGTTCCGACTTAATTTCATCCACCCCAGCCGCTTTATTGCACTACAATCTATTGACCATTTTTTCCACTTCCTCAAATGTGATCCTATTTCCATCATCATTCCTATCCCATTCTACCTCGAAATCTGGAACATTACTGATCGTATTTTCACATATATTGAGCAACTCTTCAAAATATTCCCTCCATCTGCCCAAGGCATCCACAGGATTCACCAGCAGTTTTCCTGACCTGTCCAAAATGCTTGTCATTTCCTTCTTACCTCCCTTTCGAAGACTGCTAATTACACAATTTTCAGACAAAATTTGTAGGATAGATGCGACACAAATATAAAGTATGCGAAATCATATAGGCATGTCTGTCGATTCTGTTTACTAAGGTACCACGCAAAATATATTTGAATCCAGTGCTTTAATTTGTATAACAAAAGAGACATTGGGCGAATTTTCGCAGTACCGAGTAGCAGGAACAAGAAGTAAGTCGACATAGAGCTATAAAATAGCGATGAATTTTTCCTTGCACTTGCGAACTAATATTGGTTCCCTTTTGTCCTGCTGACAACTGGTTAGGACCAATTTAACGCTAATTACGAAAACAGGTGTTCTAACTCGATACCGCAACAAGAACTGCGAAATCTGCTTTCTCTATTAATAAAGGATAGCACGGAAAAACTGTTTCATGCTCGCCACAACAAATGCTTTTTGACTCATTCAGCTTAAATTTATTGAGATTTTTTGTTGCTAAATATCCGACATGTTCCGATTGAAGCCACTGATAAGCTTTAGCAGTGCGTTAGACGGTTGAGTGCACTGCTTTAATACACACCGCTAAAAATTCTGCAGAAATCAATGTATCGCCAGAGGCGCAGTGGGCCCATAAAGACGGCCACTGGCAAGTGGGCCGTACTTTCTCTATACAGAGCTTTATTTGTGTGACGGCATTACATCCACGCTGTCATTTGACCTGAGTGAACGGTATGGCTTTCGAGAAGAGAGACCGTGCACTGTTAGTGAAACAGTTCTATGTGAACGGCAGAAATTAATGTTCCTTTGAAAGAGTACCGCTGACTGAAAGGTCCGACGAAAGGTCTTATGTTATTAAATGATTTAAAGACGATGATAATAAAATTCGAAGACACAGGTGAGCAGGGTAAGGCACCTGGAAGTGGAAGGCGTCATAACCCAGTGGAAGCTGCTGACCGGGTCACTGTTGCTGTGCCTTTCAATGCACCAAGTGCCCCAGGCAGTGCCAAACCTCGTTCAGCGTCACGAGAATTGTTCGTCCCAAGATTCAGAAGTGTGGAAAGTTCAGAATTCTAGGTTACTCTTGTACCCTTGCAAGATCCAGACGGTTCAGCAAATGATACACTGTGTGATCAAAACTATCCGAACACCCCTAGAAGCATTAGTTGTTCATGTTAGGTGTATTGTGCTATATCAGCGACCTCAGTAGTCATTAGATATCGTGAGAGAGCAGAATGGGGCGCTCCGCGTTACTCACGGACTTCGAACGTGGTCAGGTGACTGGGTGTCACTTGTGTCCTACGTCTGTAAGCAAGATTTCCACACTCCCAAACATCCCTAGGTCCACTGTTTCCGATGTAATAATGAAGTGGAAACATGAAGGGACATGTACAGCTCAATAGCGTACAGGACGACCTCGTCTGTTGACTGGCAGAGACCCCCGACAGTTGAAGAGAGTCGTAATATGTAATAGGCAGACATCTATCCAGACCATCACACAAGAATTTAAAAAAAAAAACCGGCTCTGAGCACTATGGGACTTAACAGCTGAGGTCATCAGTCCCCTAGAACTTAGAATTACTTAAGCCTAACTAATCTAAGGACATCACACACG
The DNA here is from genome assembly GCF_021461385.2 of Schistocerca piceifrons. Lineage (NCBI taxonomy): Eukaryota > Metazoa > Arthropoda > Insecta > Orthoptera > Acrididae > Schistocerca > Schistocerca piceifrons. The sequence continues at coordinate 747,591,455 of NC_060139.1, forward strand.
TCCATCCCCAAGACTGTGGCTAAGCCATGTCTCCGCAATATCGTTTCTTCCAGGAGTGCTAGTTCTGCAAGGTCCGCAGGAGTGCTTCTGTGAAGTTTGGAAGGTAGGAGACGAGGTATTGGCGGAATTAAAGCTGTGAGGACGGGGCGTGGGTCGTGCACGGGTAGCTCAGTTGGTAGAGCACTTGCCCGCGAAAGGCAAAGTTCCCGAGTTCGAGTCTCGATCCGGCACACAGTGTTAATGTGCCAGGAAGTTTCATATCAGCGCACGCTCCGCTGTAGAGTGAAAATTTTCTTTCAAGAGCACAATGAGGTTAGCAGCCGCTGACGGAAGTATCCAACGCCCTCTCTTTGAAAGGTGTTTCAGTATATTGCAGAAGAGTTCTAGGAATCGGAGTAGTTGCAAGTAGAACTAATAACCCGTAGACATAAACTGGTGAAAAGACAAATGGTCATCATCTTCCTCACCAGCGATGCGAAAATGTACAGTGTAACCAACCAACCATATGATCCTGTTAGTCTCTGTCCTCGGAAGACAAGAAGTGGCCGCCCGCAGAATTATATCAGTGGAATAGGCAGCCTCGACAGACAGAGAGAAGAGAGCAAGTTGCTTCCTGATGCAGGACCAATTTGCTCGCTGCTGTCATGGACTGTGCGGCAGGTCCCGGCGGAGGTTCGAGTCCTCCCTCGGGCATGGGTGTGTGTATGTTTGTCCTTAGGATAATTTAGGTTACGTAGTGTGTAAGCTTAGGGACTGATAACCTTAGCAGTTAAGTCCCATAACATTTCACACACATTTGAACATTTTTAACTAATTTGTTAGGTGACGTCAACAAGTACACCGGTGCTGCCGAGTATCTAGCGCAGACATACTGCATTTACCTGTGTCACTAATTCCGTTACGATATAGAGGCTCGTTATTGGAAATCAGATTGTTGACCACCCTTTGCAAGGAAGAGGCTGCTGCCATTGATAGTATTCCAGGAAATTCAGGTAGTGAAGGAAGACGAAAATTTAATAGTCATGGGTGACTGGAATTCGTCAGTAGGAAAAAGGGAGAGAAGGAAACATAGTAGGTGAATATGGATTGGGGGGAAGAAATGAAAGAGGAAGCCGCCTTGTAGAATTTTGCACAGAGCATAACTTAATCATAGCTAACACTTGGTTCAAGAATCATAAAAGAAGGTTGTATACCTGGAAGAATCCTGGAGATACTAGTAGGTATCAGATAGATTATATAATGTTAAGACAGAGATTTAGGAACCAGGTTTTAAATTGTAAGACATTTCCAGGGGCAGATGTGGACTCTGACCACAATCTATTGGTTATGACCTGTAGATTAAAACTGAAGAAACTGCAAAAAGGCGGAATTTAAGGAGATGGGACCTGGATAAACTGAAAGAACCAGAGATTGTACAGAGTTTCAGGGAGAGCATAAGGGAACAATTGACAGGAATGGGGGAAAGAAATACAGTAGAAGAAGAATGGGTAGCTTTGAGGGATGAAGTAGTGAAGGCAGCAGAGGATCAAGTAGGTAAAAAGGCGAGGGCTAATAGAAATCCTTGGGTAACAGAAGAAATATTGAATTTAATTGATGAAAGGAGAAAGTATAAAAATGCAGTAAATGAAGCAGGCAAAAAGGAATACAAACGTCTCAAAAATGAGATCGACAGGAAGTTCAAAATGGCTAAGCAGGGATGGCTAGAGGACAAATGTAAGGATGTAGAGGCTTGTCTCACTAGGGGTAAGATAGATACTGCCTACAGGAAAATTAAAGAGACCTTTGGAGAGAAGAGAACCTTTTGTATGAATATCAAGAGCTCAGATGGCAACCCAGTTCTAAGCAAAGAAGGGAAGGCAGAAAGGTAGAAGGAGTATATAGAGGGTTTATACAAGGGCGATGTACTTGAGGACAATATTATGGAAATGGAAGAGGATGTAGATGAAGATGAAATGGGAGATAAGATACTGCGTGAAGAGTTTGACAGAGCACTGAAAGACCTGAGTCGAAACAAGGCCCCGGGTGTAGACAACATTCCATTAGAACTACTGACGGCCTTGGGAGAGCCAGTCATGACAAAACTCTACCATTTGGTGAGCAAGATGTATGAGACAGGTGAAATACCCTCAGACTTCAAGAAGAATATAATAATTCCAATCCCAAAGAAAGCAGGTGTTGACAGATGTGAAAATTACCGAACTATCAGTTTAATAAGTCACAGCTGCAAAATACTAACGCGAATTCTTTACAGACGAATGGAAAAACTGGTAGAAACGGACGTCGGGGAAGATCAGTTTGGATTCCGTAGAAATGTTGGAACACGTGAGGCAATACTAACCTTACGATTTATCTTAGAAGAAAGATTAAGGAAAGGCAAACCTACGTTTCTAGCATTTGTAGACTTAGAGAAAGCTTTTGACAATGTTAACTGGAATACTCTCTTTCAAATTCTGAAGGTGGCAGGTATAAAATACAGGGAGCGAAAGGCTATTTACAATTTGTACAGAAATCAGATGGCAGTTATAAGAGTCGAGGGGCATGAAAGGGAAGCAGTGGTTGGGAAAGGAGTGAGACAGGGTTGTAGCCTCTCCCCGATGTTATTCAATCTGTATATTGAGCAAGCAGTAAAGGAAACAAAAGAAAAATTTGGAGTAGGTATTAAAATCCATGGAGAAGAAATAAAAACTTTGAGGTTCGCCGATGACATTGTAATTCTGTCAGAGACAGCAAAGGACTTGGAAGAGCAGTTGAACGGAATGGACAGTGTCTTGAAAGGAGGATATAAGATGAACATCAACAAAAGCAAAACGAGGATAATGGAATGTAGTCGAATTAAATCGGGTGATGCTGAGGGAATTAGATTAGGAAATGAGACACTTAAAGTAGTAAAGGAGTTTTGCTATTTAGGGAGTAAAATAACTGATGATGGTCGAAGTAGAGAGGATATAAAATGTAGACTGGCAATGGCAAGGAAATCGTTTCTGAAGAAGAGAAATTTGTTAACATCGAATATAGATTTAAGTGTCAGGAAGTCGTTTCTGAAAGTATTTGTATGGAGTGTAGCCATGTATGGAAGTGAAACATGGACGATAACTAGTTTGGACAAGAAAAGAATAGAAGCTTTCGAAATGTGGTGCTACAGAAGAATGCTGAAGATAAGGTGGGTAGATCACGTAACTAATGAGGAGGTATTGAATAGGATTGGGGAGAAGAGAAGTTTGTGGCACAGTTTGACTAGAAGAAGGGATCGGTTGGTAGGACATGTTTTGAGGCATCAAGGGCTCACAAATTTAGCATTGGAGGGCAGCATGGAGGGTAAAAATCGTAGAGGGAGACCAAGAGATGAATACACTAAGCAGATTCAGAAGGATGTAGGTTGCAGTAGGTACTGGGAGATGAAGAAGCTTGCACAGGATAGAGTAGCATGGAGAGCTGCATCAAACCAGTCTCAGGACTGAAGACCACAACAACAACAACAATTGTTTTACGGGACTAGTGCAGGGAATACCTTCCCACTGAGTCAATTAAAACTTTGTCGTGAGCATCGGCCGCTGCAATTTGTCAACTCCTGCTTACACCTACATAGAACTCTGGAATGTCTTAGTTTAAAATTCAGACGACCAACGTCCACAGGGGAATCAAGACTCGTTGGACGCACGTAGGTGAATAGCCGAGACGTGAAAGAATATAATTCCTGAGTGATTGCCAATACGGTGCGCCGAACTTGTAAGACAGACGCCTTCCTCTTAATGTCAGGAAGACCGAGTCCGACGAGGGAACGTGTCTTCATCACAATCACGTATTGTAATCTGAAGATATGACACTTCAATAAAAAGCGACCGGACAACTGCTTGTTTCTTAGCCATCAAGGAGGGAAGCGGGAAAAGTTGTACAACACGTACATGTCCAAAATTTATACCTTCTGAAGAAGGGTAAGAGACGGTCATTCATGCCTCTAGACTCTCATAAGTGACCGATTTCCAATTGCAGGTCGCCATTTCGAGTGGGCAACAATCAGTAGTGTATTGTATGTCGAACAATAGCAGTGGCCCTGTGATTACAGCTTTACAGCTCCATTGAAACCCCATGCATTAAAAAGTTTATTTTGCCGTCGTTAAGTAGCGCACACGAGACATGGCGACAATCATCGATGATCGCCTTCAGCAGAGGTATCTCTGCACGTTGACGGAGTAAAACCATCATGTCATCAGCTGCGCGCAGTAGCGAGGGGCCGGCCGGTGTGGCCGTGCGGTTAAAGGCGCTTCAGTCTGGAACCGCGTGACCGCTACGGTCGCAGGTTCGAATCCTGCCTCGGGCATGGATGTGTGTGATGTCCTTAGGTTAGTTAGGTTTAAGTAGTTCTAAGTTCTAGGGGACTGATGACCACAGATGTTAAGTCCCATAGTGCTCAGAGCCATTTTAGCCCAGTAGCGAGGGTCCTTCCAGAAAACGTCCAACCCCGAAGCTGGGACGGAAGCTTCCGAAATAGCAGCCCCAGAGATCAGACAAAGACATCGGGAGCCGGTTCCGATGTGACGCTCCCCGATGCATGGAAATCGGGGGCGCCAGTGAACAACTTCGATAATGGTCTACTAGTCTCAACAGTAAACCCGATCACCTCCAAAATTGTCGCTTACACGATCGGAAACCGTATCGAAACCTAAAATGACAAAGGCACAATGGGCAGAAGTAACAAGAGCAACCGAAACCACCCGCTAGGCATCACGATCACGTAGGAGCAACACACGACATGAAATCTGAATGTCTCGAACGTCCACCTTACTCACCAAATCTTACCCCGAGTGGCTTTATACGTATACTGAAGAGCCAAAGAAACTGGTACACCTGCCTAATATCGTGTAGGGCCCCCGCGAGCACACAGAAGTGCCGCAACACGACATGGCAGGGACTCGAGTAATGTCTGAAGTAGTGCTAGATAGAATTGACACCATGAATCCCGCAGGGCTGTCTGTAAATTCGTAAGAGTTCGACGAGGTGGAGATCTCTTCTGAACAGTGCACTGCAAGGCATCCCAGTTATGCTCAATAATGTTCATGAGTGGGGAGTTTGGTGGCCAGCGGAAGTGTTTAAACTCAGAAGAGTGTTCTAGGAGTCACTCTGTAGCAATTATGGACATGTGAGGTGTCGTATTGTCTTGCCGGAATTGCCCAACTCCATCGGAGTGCACATTGGACATGAATGGATGCAGGTGACAGACAGGATGCTCACGTACGTGTCACCTGTCGGCGTCGTACCTAGACGTATCAGGGGTCCCATATCACTCCAACGGCACACGCCCCACAGCGTTACAGTGCCTCCTTCGGCTTGAACAGTGCCCTGCTGACATGCATGGGCGTACGGGAAAATCTCACTTCATCGCTATCTCCGATATGCTGTGTCACATCGCTCGTGCGCCGAAAGTAACACCACGTTCAAACTCACTTAAATCTTGATAACCTGCCATCGTAGCAGCAGTAACCGATCGAACAACTGCGCCAGACGTTAGTTGCCTTACTTAGTGCGTTGCCGACCGCAGCGCCGTATTCTGCCTCTTTATAAATATCTATCTATACTGCCTATTGTACCGTCCCAATGACAGAAAACTTTAACAAACCTTATAGAAAGTAGGGAAGTGGGTCATCTTGACAGTGACGGTAACTATTGACAATAAAATCTACGCAGGTAATATTTTGATTAACACCTATATTATTCAAATACTGAGAACAGGATACAAAAAGGGGAGATAAAATGAAAAAAAAATGGTTCAAATGGCTCTGAGCACTATGGGACTTAACATCTATGGTCATCAGTCCCCTAGAACTTAGAACTACTTAAACCTAACTAACCTAAGGACAGCACACAACAACCAGTCATCACGAGGCAGAGAAAATCCCTGACCCCGTCGGGAATCGAACCCGGGAACCCGGGCGTGGGAGATAAAAGGAAAGGATTATCCTAGATTCTTTATCAAATATCTATAGAGTAAATTCAAAATCATATGAACGAAGGTTAAATCCAAGAAAGTAATTCAGTCAAAGATAACATTTACCATGGAAGAGAGTTGTAGCCGTATCGAAAAGGAAATTCACTGCGACTACAATGCAACTCGGATATGGAAATGTTCAGTTAGTTGCTCTTGAGTCACTCTAGAGTACTTTTGCGGTAGTTGTCTGGACGCAAACGCTATTAGATTGTTTCTGTTTTGGAATTTTGATAATTCTTGAGGTAGAGACTGAAGTATTGCTCAGTCATTCGACTGATGGAAGTTAATCTTTACCGTTCTCAACGCGACGGTATAGTAAGACGAGTGTTAGACTTAAATTGAGTGATATTGGTGTATCGGACATAGCCTCCGTACTGATGAACAGTTATAAACCTTGAGAGCAATGGATTCACAACAGAAAAATAGTTCGTAGTCTTGAGTAGCACACAATAAAACGAAGACACATAGAAAGACAAAGTACGACGGATAGTCAGATGTTGTCGTCAGCGTCATGATTACTGAACTGAACAAAAGTTAATCTTGAATGACATATCGGTATGAATGTGTTGTAAGGACAAACAATTAATTACAGAAAGAACAATAAAATCTGAATCAAAAGGTAAATATTACGTGTCGCCTAACTCTTTAACCACTTTAAGTGACTAAGTGAGTACATGGATAATGAACAGTGAAGAGTGATTAGTTTAAACCAGTATTACGGCGTATTAAAAAAAAATGTTCCAATGAAAGTTATCTCTGGAGTTACGTCGGACCGTTGTTAATAACTGGACGTAGCAACGGCATAGCAGCGGAATAGTAGACAGAAAATTTTTATTCTCGCTATGTATGATGTGAAAAACGACTGTAATGATGAAATCTAGAATCAAGATTTTATTTCACCATGGAAGTAACCGGGCATAAAAATAAAAATAAACGACTGCAGTTTATTAGTTCGCACAAGCTGAGAAGACGGTTGCGCGCAGATAACAGAATATTTCTAAACCACGCGAGGAGTTGTGTTCTGACGAGAGTTACAGGTGCTGTTCCACGTCACACCGACGGGGACGAACATGGTTACGAGTCACGTCTCTTCCCGGCGAGTGAAGGAGGGAAGGGACGTCACACTATACCAGTTTATTTGGCGCTTCAGCGTATGTCCGGGCGGCTCAAAGAAGCGCTGGTAGTCAAGAGTTTCAGAAGATATGAAGAATGGTTCAAATGGCTCTGAGCACTATGGGACTTAACTTCTGAGGTCATCAGTCCCCTAGAACTTAGAACTACTTAAACCTAACTAACCTAAGGACATCACACACATCCATGCCCGAGGCAGGATTCGAACCTGCGACCGTAGCGGTCGCGCGGTTCCAGACTGTAGCGCCTAGAGCCCCTCGGCCACACCGGCCGGCAGAAGAAGATATGAAGAGGTGAAAACAGTGTTGCACTATGTAAAGAATTCTTCTCACTCTGTGTCCATGTACTTCCATTCGAACTACGTCGAAAAATTATATATCTGTAATTTTTATCTGCCGTATTACTTGATTTGCATAATAATAAACAAAAGAGTCTTTCGTTTCAATCTGCGTGATAATAATGGAAGAGCGACGTTACATTTTGTTCGTGCTCCACGGACGAATGCGACCAGAGACGCTGGCAGTGAAATCTGCGTTGGAAGAGCGCGAGGTGGAGACGTGGGGAGAGAGTTAGCAGACGTGGGCATACAGCGGCAACAGGCGGCCAGATCGATGTCGCGACCCCAGCAACAGCCACAGCAATAGCAACAGGCGGCGCACTCAGCTGCCGCCAGAACTCGCACACTCTTTTTATCAGCCGCCATGAGACCCGCGCTGGCTTCCTGCAGCCGCGCTCAGCGTCCACAAGCTCACACGCTGGATACCTGCTCGCTGTTTTCAACCCGCTACCTGTGCTGTTTAACATGCAGGTAAACACAGGGCTATGAACCCTCTGTGTTTGTTGTTGACTCCCTGGTTTCTTCTTCCTGCGGAACGTAAATCTCACGATGTGGATCACAGTCGTGTGTACGTAGGATCCTGAGGTAAGTTTGTAGCCTACCTGTCTGTTTCTATCCATCCAGCTAAGTGGGAAGTCTGTCGTTATTAACGAGTCATTGTCGCAACCTATTTGCTCTAAGTTTCGCCAACGAATAAGGCATTCAGGATTCGTTGAACCGTATCAGTGTTTACCGTAACTTGTATTAACGCGATAGTTTTTAATCAGATCTGTCAGTTCATTGACCCAAGATTTAAACACAATCCTGTTCCTAGTACGGCAATGGGTTCTCGTCCTCAGAAAGGAAAACAGATATCATTTGTAGGTACTGTATGAGGTCCCATACTCCGAGGAGCGTAGGGGACGATGCGGGAGGCCCGCACCGCTGTACTAGGCAAGGTCCTAGCGGAAGTGGTTTGCCATTGCCTTCCTCCGACCGTAATGGGGATGAATGATGAGGATGAAGACGACACAGCAACACCCAGTCATCTCGAGGCACGAAAAATCCCTGACTCCGCCGGGAAACGAACCCGGGACCCCGTGCGAGGGGAGCGAGAATGCTACCGCAAGACCACGAGCTGCGGTCTTAGAGGTACTGCAAAAGGTCTAATTACTGTTTTGAATTTACTCATTTATTTACCTTAGCCATTTCGAGAATATATTCACCCCATGAATTCTCGAAAAATGATCTGGTTCAAATGTGTGTGAAACCTTATGGGACTTAACTGCTAAGGTCATCAGTCCCTAAGCTTACACACTACTTAACCTAAATAATCCTAAGGACAAACACACACACCCATGCCCGAGGGAGGACTCGAACCTCCGCCAGGACCAGCTTCACAGTCCAAGACTGCAGCGCCTTAGACCGCTCGGCTAATCCTGCGTGGCGATCTGATTCATTCCAAGATCCTCCCTGTAACTACAAATACTCTCGATGCAAGTTAACAAAGCTGAAGATTATCCGATCCTACTCGGAGAAACAAAACAATGATCATGTGAGACCTGAAATGACATATTGCAGGTAATACGACGTCAATTAACGGGAATGACAATTTTAAAAAAAGGCTGAAATGTATTTAGAGGAAAACAGTTGTTGCTCAGCCATAACTGACTTGGCTCACTGCAGTGTGAAGACTGGCATCCTTTGTCCATGGGGCATACAATACCTCGTCTCTTCAAATCCACGACATAACGCCAAATTACGAGGGCGGTCGAGGAAGTAAGAGATGTTTTGACACAAAAAATTTTTACCAATGTGGAAAGCCAAATTTTGTTATACACATTTTAAGGGTACATTCACTACATGCTTTTCTACGTAATCGCTGTTCAAATTGAGGCACTCATCGTACCGTTGTACATATTTTTCAGTACCGTCTCTGTAGAAATCTGCAGCCTGCAATTGCAACGACTGGTTTATACCGACTTGCAGTTAGGAGTCAGTAGCAAAGCGATGTGTAGCGAGCCATGCCGGGAAGAGGTGGTAGCCGCTCGGCGCGAAATGCAGGCTGTATAGTGAATGATCAAACACCTCTCATCCAAAAGCCCGTAGGAGCTTCAAAATGGTTCAAACGGTTCTAAGCACTATGGGACTTAACATCTGAGGTCATCAGTCCCCTAGACTAAGAAATACTTAAACGGAACTAACCTAAGGACATCACACACATCCATGCCCGAGGAAGGACTCGAACCTGCGACCGTAGCGGTTGCGCGGTTCCAGACTGTAGCGCCTAGAACCGCTCGGCCAGCCCGGCCGGCTAAAAATAAACAAGGCTCCAGGTCAGAGGGGGGAGGGGGGCTAGAGGAAGTGGACAGAGGAGACAGAGGAATGTGAGAAAAAGAAGACAGAAAGCGGAAAGGAGAAAATGGACACAGAGAGGGGAAACGGGGAGGAGGAGATGATGGACAGAGACATGGAAGAGAAGATCCAAATCCCATAGATATTAGGGACGTGTGCTTTCTCTTTTCTTTCTTTTGTATTTAAGCAGAATGACCACAACAACACATGGCTGGGGACAGCTAGTAAATAATGCACAGGAAAACTTTGTAATACGCTTCACAAAGGATTACACGAAAAACGAAAATCACTAGAGGGAACGAGAAGCAGAAAAATCAGTCGCGTACATAGGATAATTAATATGTGTGAGGTATGTGCGACGTAATGGCGTATTATGTGACTTCACCATACAACCAAATACTGCAGCTACGGAAGTCAGATTACCTGTGCGCTGTTTTTCTTTTCGCAGTCGTGCACCCGTAAAGACACTAGGGTTCATTCAGATGTTGTTTCTGAAACCAGAAGTATCGGTGGCAACTGATTATTTTTCTAAATTCTTCGAGAAGACATTAAACACAATCTGTTTCCCCTTTGCATTTTAATGGTTTTACGCACGTATATTTCATTACAGAACACAAAGTTCACACATTTTCACAGCACTTAGAACTACAAGACCATGTGAATACGACCGACGGTCCATTGAAATCTGAAACAAAAACTACATGAAATTGTGTTTTAACATGGTAATTGACCAAAACAACGGAGTCTTTCAATGCTTCAGCATGCCTTATTGTGTTACTGACGCTAGAACAACGACGAAATGACTGTTACATTGTACGAATTCTTCCAGTGTAGTCGTAAGCAGTCCAAAAGAATCAACGGTCTCCGCAAGCTACGAACTTTGAACACCACAGCAAATTGTGTGAAAGATTTTGCGACAGCGGTTGCAATTCAGACCGTACCCGTATGCTGCTCGTGCAACAATTCAGAACGTAAGATTATGGCCGGCGCCTTCAGTTTTGCATCACAATGCAGTAACCTCTTGAGGATGAATATTTTGCTTCTATGTAGATATTCAGGGACGAAACAACCTTCCATTTCTCTAGAAAGGCTAAGCACCACAATGTGAGACAGCGGTCCACTGAACATCCGCATGAAATTGTGGCGCGAGAACGAGGTTCGCCGAGGATTTATGTTTTCTGTCCCATGTCACATATATGAAGCTGTAATAGATCGTTTTTCTTCTGTGGGGAGACTGTGACGGGTATCTCTTACCTCAGTATGCGGTAGTTGTTGTTGTTTCAACAACGAACTTCTGTTTCCGAGAATTTCATCTTCCATCAAGACAGTGCTCGCCCACATTGCAGCATGGATGTTCATCGCAGCATGTTCGCTCCCCAGGTCACTTTAGGGGTACAGTAAGGGGAGTGTTAACTTGCCACCACTACCATGCACGCTGTAACAACTCAGAGAACGCATAAGTACTGCTGTATCGACCACCGACAGGTATAGGACGTACTTGGACTTATGCCGAATGACCAGAGGGACACTCATACAACATTTGTAGAGGATAAAATGCAAACTTGGTAACCTTACCGTTCTCTTCAAACTCAAGCATATCTGTATCTTGACCGGTGCTTCCTCACAATCGTCTGGTAATGACTATCCAGGAGTCTATTCATGACTTCGAAAACCGCAGACGTTCAGTGATATTCATCTGGACCACAGAACATGACGGAATCCCGGAAAATGAACTTGCTCACAGACTGGCCAAATAGGCTACCGGTAAACCGACTCTGGAGATCGCCAGACCTGCAATACCGAATGCTTTCCCTCTGCAAATAAGTTACGAGCTATAAATATGAATGTGTGAAGGTCATCCATGCGAGACATTCGCAGGGACTCTGTTGTCCTTTGCCGGCTCCTGCATCGGCCGTACTTGTGTGACTCACGGTCACTCCTCCGTCATGAGGACCACCCCCAGTGTCGCTGCTGCTCTCGGCTGACGACAGTCCACATTTCGTTGCACTGTCCCAACCTGGCCGCACTTAGGCGGTCTTTTATCCTTATACAAGCACTGCCTACGGTGTGAGGCGACAATGCCTCAACGGTTGGTCTGGCTTTAAGTTTATTCTAAGTTTATTCTAGAAAAGGGGGGGGGCGGGGGGAGATTTATAATCAATCCAAGGGTGGACGTCTGGCCTTCTTTCCCAGGCCTTCGTCCCACCACCATTTTAACTCTTCCTCGCTCCTTGTGGTGCTATCTATTCGACTTCACGTTGGTCCTTTTACCATTTATGTTTCTCTTGCTTTGTCCTTTTTGGCTGGAGATTTTAGTGTATTGCAGAGTGATTGGCTCACCCGTTCTTTACCCTTGGGACCAGCCAGTGCAGGCCATCTGCTATATTGTTTTAGCGCTTTCTACCGTGTTTTTCCCCTTCCAGTTACTGCTTTCACTTTTGGTTTGCTTAAACCGTTTTCTCCTTCTGTGCAGTTACACAGTTCGTCTTACGCATTTTGTTTCTTTCCCCGATTTTAAGTGATAGGATTCATTTGGGGTATGGTTTTCATCTGAGATCTGTATGACCTCGGAAAAATGGACTGATAACCCAACAGTTTAGTCCCTTTACTCCCTAAACCAACCACTCACATTAGTACATGTAATATCTTGGGAAATATAGAGCTGTGAATGCGAATGACTTACGCATTGCAGAACACAATTAACGGATCACATTTTCGAAGGTCTGTGACTGTCCTCCTTTGCGACACCTAAGTTTGCAGTTTGACTCAAGGGTGCCTGCAACGTTACTCTGCAATGGTGCAAGAGCCTGGCACCCTGCGGCGTCGTCCTGTGGCTGGGCGACGCATCTAATAGCTGTGTGTTCACACATGCGACAAAACCGAGAGCTCAGAAGGTCATGTGTAAGGTGGGTTAATTATATCACAATGGCACCAAATTAAACCACAATTCTGCCCAACACCACCGTCGACTTGTCACTTCCTGGTAAGACAGTCACATCCTTTTACCCATATTTCGCCTTTCTTTCGATCCCTGTCCAGTGGAGCTCAGAACGGCGATGCCCGACAGATTTCTTATGAGTGACAGGCGAAGATAATTCACACAAACCGCCCCTCGGAATCGACACGAAAATGCCGTACAGGGTGGTATAAGGGGCCTCAATGAAACCACCCTTTATCTTGGCGTTGATTCCCACAATATTGCAGCCGAAAACGACTGTTCGCAGTGCGCTGATCAACAGCGCCACTTTCTTGACAACGTCGACACTGTTCACGGTTGACCCTGATGTCACCCCTTGAGAGTGCAATGCGACCGCAGTTTTCGTCTTGTGTGCAGAACGGAATCACTAGGGACCGTTTATAAGAGCTTGGTGGATGACAACGAGGATGTTGCCAAGCGGAGTGATCTCAGAGGGCAACTTTGCCGTTTTAATCACGTTGTGTCAGTGTACCACCAACCCGTGATCACGCCACAGGATGGTGCGAAATTGGAGGGCTGAAAACGCTTAAGCACCGTTTGTTGCTTTGGATCACCTTCACATTTCATCGAATTGTGTTGAACGGTCCGTAGTGGTTCCAGCCTGCAGGCCAGATCAAAAACTGTGGTCGCATTGCACTCCGAAAGGGCGCGATCGTGCTTAATGTGGTTGCTGGCCCACGATGTCTTTAGAGCAAGGTTGAATCGTCCGATGGGTGTAACCAGTGTCAGATGTTGTCAAGAAAGTCGTCCTGTTCATCCCTCTGCGAACGTCTGTTTTAGACTGCGAAACGTGTGGGAATCAACGCCCCAAGAAAAGGAGTGGTTTCATCGACACTCTTTATGCCATTCCCTAAGAATTTTTCGTGTCGATTGGGAGCGGCGAGGTGTCTGAATGTTGACGACGGCCACCTATAAAGTGCATGATTTCAATCTGGGTTTCGCGATTCTGACCTCCACCGCAAAGACGTCGAAGGAGGGTGAAATGTGGGTAAGAGGGGATATGCCTAATTTCCTATCCTACAACAGATCGGCGATGGCGTTGGGTATAGTTGTGTTGAAATTTGGCGCCAAAGTGACGTAATTAACCCACCTTACATCTCAGACGAACGTCTGAACTCTGGCCTATATCTCGAATGTGTCGACACCTTGCTGTTAGAATCGTCACTGAACCCGATGGCTTACGTCGCTGGGCGTCACGATTTTGCATCGATACAGAGGAGTATTGTAGGCTCTTGTGAGCTTAATTTCAAACCCATGCTCGTAGTTGAAGATAGCTCCAGGATTACGAAACGTTTACTTTAGTTGTGCTGCGCACAGTAGTAGCCCCATGCGGTGAAGGTCCACTGAGCCCTACGACCAGTCACTGACTGTCCTGAACGGGCGTTACGAATTTATGATGAACAAGTTATAGTAGCTGTCGTCAGGTTCTGTGACAGCGAGATTGTCTACCACTCTTGTAGTATGGACATACGGGGTTTCTCTGAAAATCTCAGCTCGATTTTCAACTCGAGTGACTTTTTATTATTGGCAACGACGACATTTTAACTATAGATTTGTCGTTTTCTCCACGTATAACGATAATCTTTAATTCTCCACTTTTGTTTTGTTAGACTGATGTTAATAACAGTTGCATCTCATTTTCTATCCTGTAACTGTAAAGGTCAAAATAGTGACTCGTATTATTTACATGTGAATGGAGAATCGGGTAGAAGCCCAACTCTAGGAACATCCAGAAAAATGTAGGAACACGTGCGGAAGTACTGACCGCAAGACTAAATTCGCAAGATCGACTGAAGAAAGGGAAAACTACTTTATACAAATTGTACACTGATGAGCCAAAAAATTATGATCACTGTAGACCACGAGGCTGAATGCCTGCTGGTGGTGTTGCGGGCACGTGACGCAGCAAGGAAAGTATGTAAGTGGAAGAGAGACGAATGGACAGTCATTATAGCGAAGACTCGGGCCGCAAATGCGGAAATCCACTCATCTAAGTGGTTCTGACGAAGGCCACATTGCTGTGGTGCTGCGGCTGGAAACGAGAATCTGTGAAACGGAGAAACTGGTCGCCTGTTGGCGTACTACTGTCGTGAAAACCTATGGAAGGTGGCTGAACGATGATGAAAGAACCAGTAGCCTATATGGTACTAGACGACCATGTCTCATCACAAAACGTAGATGTCGGAGGATCCCCCACTGTGTCATCCAGGATAGGCAACGAAATGTGGTACGTCCGACGACAGAGTACAGTGCTGGTACACGCACAAGCGTTTCGGAGCACGCCGTTCAAAGGCCATTGTTGAACATGGAGCTACACATCACACTTTCCCTACGTGTTCCTGTGTTGACCAAACGACATGGCCAGTTACGTTTGCAGTGAGCACAGCATCACTGAGTTTTTATCGCGTGTAGCCTGTCGAATGAGTCGCATTTCTTGTTACACCAGGTTCAAGGCAATCGTAAAATGCGTTTTAGACAGATACGTGCCGAGTAAAACTGTGAGGGACGGGAAAAACCCACCGTGGTACAACAACAAAGTTAGGAAACTACTGCAAAAGCAAAGAGAGCTCCACTCCAAGTTTAAACGCAGCCAAAACCTCTCAGACAAACAGAAGCTAAACGATGTCAAAGTTAGCATAAGAAGGGCTATGCGTGAAGCGTTCATTGAATTCGAAAGTGAAATTCTATGTACCGACTTGACAGAAAATCCTAGGAAGTTCTGGCCTTACGTTAAATCAGTAAGTGGCTCGAAACAGCATATCCAGACACTACGGGATGATGATGGCATTGAAACAGAGGATGACACGCGTAAAGCTGAAATACTAAACACCTTTTTCCAAAGCTGTTTCACAGAGGAAGACCGCACTGCAGTTCCTTCTCTAAATCCTCACACAAACGAAAAAATGGCTGACATCGAAATAAGTGTCCAAGGAATAGAAAAGCAACTGGAATCACTCAATAGAGGAAAGTCCACAGGACCTGACGGGATACCAATTCGATTCTACACAGAGTACGCGAAAGAACTTGCCCCCCTTCTAACAGCCGTGTACCGCAAGTCTCTAGAGGAACGGAGGGTTCCAAATGATTGGAAAAGAGCACAGATAGTCCCAGTCTTCAAGAAGGGTCGTCGAGCAGATGCGCAAAACTATAGACCTATATCTCTTACGTCGATCTCTTGTAGAATTTTAGAACATGTTTTTTGCTCGCGTATCATGTCATTTCTGGAAACCCAGAATCTACTTTGTAGGAATCAACATGGATTCCGGAAACAGCGATCGTGTGAGACCCAACTCGCCTTATTTGTTCATGAGACCCAGAAAATATTAGGTACAGGCTCCCAGGTAGATGCTATTTTTCTTGACTTCCGGAAGGCGTTCGATACAGTTCCGCACTGTCGCCTGATAAACAAAGTAAGAGCCTATGGAATATCAGACCAGCTGTGTGGCTGGATTGATGAGTTTTTAGCAAACAGAACACAGCATGTTGTCATCAATGGAGAGACGTCTACAGACGTTAAAGTAACCTCTGGCGTGCCACAGGGGAGTGTTATGGGACCATTGCTTTTCACAATATATACACTCCTGGAAATGGAAAAAAGAACACATTGACACCGGTGTGTCAGACCCACCATACTTGCTCCGGACACTGCCAGAGGGCTGTACAAGCAATGATCACACGCACGGCACAGCGGACACACCAGGAACCGCGGTGTTGGCCGTCGAATGGCGCTAGCTGCGCAGCATTTGTGCACCGCCGCCGTCAGTGTCAGCCAGTTTGCCGTGGCATACGGAGCTCCATCGCACTCTTTAACACTGGTAGCATGCCGCGGCAGCGTGGACGTGAACCGTATGTGCAGTTGACGGACTTTGAGCGAGAGCGTATAGTGGGCATGCGGGAGGCCGGGTGGACGTACCGCCGAATTGCTCAACACGTGGGGCGTGAGGTCTCCACAGTACATCGATGTTGTCGCCAGTGGTCGGCGGAAGGTGCACGTGCCCGTCGACCTGGGACCGGACCGCAGCGACGCACGGATGCACGCCAAGACCGTAGGATCCTACGCAGTGCCGTAGGGGACCGCACCGCCACTTCCCAGCAAATTAGGGACACTGTTGCTCCTGGGGTATCGGCGAGGACCATTCGCAACCGTCTCCATGAAGCTGGGCTACGGTCCCGCACACCGTTAGGCCGTCTTCCGCTCACGCCCCAACATCGTGCAGCCCGCCTCCAGTGGTGTCGCGACAAGCGTGAATGGAGGGACGAATGGAGACGTGTCGTCTTCAGCGATGAGGGTCGCTTCTGCCTTGGTGCCAATGATGGTCGTATGCGTGTTTGGCGCCGTGCAGGTGAGCGCCACAATCAGGACTGCATACGACCGAGGCACACAGGGCCAACACCCGGCATCATGGTGTGGGGAGCGATCTCCTACACTGGCCGTACACCACTGGTGATCGTCGAGGGGACACTGAATAGTGCACGGTACATCCAAACCGTCATCGAACCCATCGTTCTACCATTCCTAGACCGGCAAGGGAACTTGCTGTTCCAACAGGACGATGCACGTCCGCATGTATCCCGTGCCACCCAACGTGCTCTAGAAGGTGTAAGTCAACTACCCTGGCCAGCAAGATCTCCGGATCTGTCCCCCATTGAGCATGTTTGGGACTGGATGAAGCGTCGTCTCACGCGGTCTGCACGTCCAGCACGAACGCTGGTCCAACTGAGGCGCCAGGTGGAAATGGCATGGCAAGCCGTTCCACAGGACTACATCCAGCATCTCTACGATCGTCTCCATGGGAGAATAGCAGCCTGCATTGCTGCGAAAGGTGGATATACACTGTACTAGTGCCGACATTGTGCATGCTCTGTTGCCTGTGTCTATGTACCTGTGGTTCTGTCAGTGTGATCATGTGATGTATCTGACCCCAGGAATGTGTAAATAAAGTTTCCCCTTCCTGGGACAATGAATTCACGGTGTTCTTATTTCAGTTTCCAGGAGTGTATAAATGACTTAGTAGATAGTGTCGGAAGTTCCATGCGGCTTTTCGCGGATGATGCTGTAGTATACAGAGAAGTTGCAGCATTAGAAATTTGTAGCGAGATGCAGGAAGATCTGCAGCAGATAGGCACTTGGTGCAGGGAGTGGCAACTGACCCTTAACATAGACAAATGTAATGTATGCGAATACATAGAAAGAAGGATCTTTTATTGTATGATTATATGATAGCGGAACATACACTGGTAGCAGTTACTTCTGTAAAATATCTGGGAGTATGCGTGCGGAACGATTTGAAGTGGAATGATCATATAAAATTAATTGTTGGTAAGGCGGGTACCAGGTTGAGATTCATTGGGAGAGTGCTTAGAAAATGTAGTCCATCAACAAAGGAGGTGGCTTACAAAACACTCGTTCGACCTATACTTGAGTATTGCTCATCAATGTGGGATCCGTACCAGATCGGTCTGACGGAGGAGATAGAGAAGATCCAAAGAAGAGCGGCGCGTTTCGTCACAGGGTTATTTGGTAACCGTGATAGCGTTACGGAGATGTTTAATAAACTCAAGTGGCAGACTCTGCAAGAGAGGCGCTCTGCATCGCGGTGTAGCTTGCTCGCCAGGTTTCGAGAGGGTGCGTTTCTGGATGAGGTATCGAATATATTGCTCCCCCTACTTATACCTCCCGAGGAGATCGCGAATGTAAAATTAGAGAGATTAGAGCGCGCACGGAGGCTTTCAGACAGTCGTTCTTCCCGCGAACCATACGCGACTGGAACAGGAAAGGGAGGTAATGACAGTGGCACGTAAAGTGCCCTCCGCCACGCACCGTTGGGTGGCTTGCGGAGTATCAATGTAGATGTAGATTTAGATGTAGGTCGATGGTTGGGTCCTTACACGCCGTCATCCACGCGAATGGCTGCACGAAACATGCACCGCGCCACAGATGCAAGCTAGCGTGGGCAGAATTATGCTATGGTGTACGTTGAGTTGGGCCACCATGCGATCTGTGGCGGTAATAGAAGGCATCGTGACAGCAGCGAACTACGTGAACATTATTACGGACCACCTGCATGGTGCTTGAAGTCTCTCCCTATGGCGATGACACCTTACAGAAAGATAACAGTCCGTGTGGCAAGATCTGAATCGTGCTGTAGTGAATTGGGGAGCATTATAGTGGACTCACACTGATTTCTTGGCCAGAAAATGTACCTGGTCTCTACCCGGTGAAACACGTATCGGGTGCACCAGCTGCGTGCCCGGAAACAACCGTACCGTAATTTACGGGAACTGCTTGATCTGTGCATAGAAACCTGGTAGCACATACTTATGGAATCCTGTCAAGTACTCGCAGAATTCATGCCAAGCAAAATTGTCTTAGAAAAGTGGAACAACACGCTATTAAACAGGTGGTCATAATATTTTGGCTCACCGGTGTAGATTTAGAAACGGCTTTTCGCGATGTTGACTCTAATATATCCATTGAAATTTTGAAAGTAGCAGGGAAAAAATACAGGAAGCGAAAGGATTTTTACAATTAGTACAGAAACCAGACCGCAGTTTTAATCGGTATGAGGGTAGCAATCTAGCCAACACCACTCAAGCCTATGTGAAGGCAGGGGGGAGGGGGGGGACGGGGGGGGAGGGGTGGGGGGAGGGGAGGGGGAGGGGGTGGCCCTTTCCGGGTCATCCAGGTTGTCGTCTGCCAGATTGTTTTTCTATGCTCGTGAGAAGAGTGGAAGGAACGCAGAGTCAGACACGTTTTGAAACTGGAGTTAAGACGTTTGCAGTGTGACAGACGAGGCAAAATTGGATTCCTCTGTAGGAAGTGAGACGCTGATTCCAAATGACGGCATGCAGTTTTCTAAGGGACAAGAGTGCTTTCTTCGAATGCCTTTTAGCGTCTGGGTGTGCACTCTGGCCGGGAGGAGTGTTGGAAAAACGCACTGAAGTGAAAGGAGGCTTTTGCAGAGGAGGAAATGGAGACAACAAATGGACGGGACGCACGATATCATTATCATCATGTTATTTCTCAACAGTGTCTTTTTTTGTCGGTACGTGTTATCTCCCGTACTACCTAATAAAAATTAACGACTGAGACATCATTTTCAAGATTTCGTTCGCCACGAATGAAGAAAAATACACAAATAACCTGAAGTTGTTGCTTTCGTTGAAAACTTCATTTTGAAAATCTTTTTGTAAAAACAATGTAGAAGGTACGATCTATTGACAGTACGTTTAACTAAGATCCACGCCAACTGTTGCAGTTGTTTAGATTCTGTACGCAAGCAAGCGTAGTTTACCATGCAGGTACCCCTACCACGAAATTCCACAATGTTTTGTGTGGTCAAAAGAACAATGAATCATTCGCAAGAAAAACACCAAGTGCTTTAGGAGCGTCTACATTCTCAACCCAGTCGACATAGAAAAGTGCAACCTTCTAGCACTATTTCTGCACGGCGTAGGACAGCAGCCTTTTTGAAGTTTTTCGCGCAATTGATGGGGTGCTGTGGAACTCTGTTCTACAGGATACAGAAAAACTTCATTCAGAGATTAATGACGTCCAATGGGGAGACATGCTAGGAGGAGATTGCCAGACACCAAATGCCAGTGCAACTCGGATGGTTTTTCGCCATCATGTGCATAACCTATTCTCCTGCAATATACCTGAGTTGTGGACAACATTTCAGAACGCACTTGTAGGAAATCTGCAGAGAGAGCGCACGTCATCTGAAGTCTACAACCTCAGGTTTGCAGAATTAGGGAATCTTTGAAAGTATCATGACAAATCTTTCCAACAATTCAACCTGCTGCCCCCTGATGTGAACGTCGCGCAACACACAACGGAAACCTACAACGTAGAACAAGAACGTACAAAAGAGAAGGCAGCTTACGAAAAACAAAACGAAGGAAATAGCTGAGAATGTCTTACATTCAGTAAGAAATAAGACTTTCAGTTGTTACTTTATTTGCGCAACGGGAGTCTACGGTAAAACATTTATATACAAAACTTTGCGTCATATTTCAATATGTTAAACCAAGGTTGATTTAACAGCTGAACGGACTGGCGCTGCCACCAATATCCTGCCATGGGGGGACACACATAAAAGTCGATTTTCAAACTACTATTTACTAATGTATAACTATCTTGAACATGTCGGTCTTATCAATTCGCACTCGCACCAAGGATGCATAACTTCTCCTTGACTCTGGCCTCATCATTTGGGGCGAGATTCAGTGGTTATTAAAGATGCGCTAATAAGCGTTGTACATCAACTAGTAAGAGACATCATAAGTAATAATTTCCGTAATGGAGGCAAAATTATTGTTCGGTGGAGATTTCCCTCATGTGTTACCCGTTGGTAGAAATGCAAATCGAACAGGCATTGCCGAAATTACAGTTAAACTATCACCCTTACGGTCTCATGTTAAAATTCATAAATTGACTCAAAATAGGAGGACCAATGGTGATCCCGTCTTTACTGAATGGTTACTTAAAACGGGTATCTTCAATGAAGCGGTTAAAATTCATAAAATTTTTTATTGTAATTACGATGGTTTTATTACCCCCATTTTCAATGCGACAGAAATCAATGAACAAAATTTTTCGCAATTCTGTTCAATGGCGATGACACAGATTGCGTAACAATTAATGAATATGTCATTTCCAATTTTTTTGCGTGGAAAGGCAAAGGTTTACCTCAGAACTGATTCTGTCCAGCTTGAAGAAATAAACAACGTTGAACTGTAGTCAGCAGAATTCTTGAAGTCCTTAAATCCGTCCGGTTTACCACGTCATCCATTCATTAACTTTAAAGAAAAATGCTATTTTTATATCAATTTAAAATCTCAATGTTACTCAAAGATTAATTAGTGGTGTAACATAAATGGTAACTCACTTACATCATGTACATCATCAGTGCTAAATCCACTGGCTCCTATAAAAACTGCGCTCATACCCCACATCAACCTTAAACTTTCCGATCTCCATTACTGTATTAGCTACCGGTGATAATTACGAGACGCGCGTCACTAGCCGAGCGGTCTAAGGCACTGTAGTCATGGACTGTGCGGCTGATCCCGGCGGAGGTTCGAGTCCTCCCTCGGGCGTGGGTATGTGTGTTGGTCGTTAGGATGATTTAGGTTAAGTAGTGTGTAAGCTTAGGGACTGATGACCTTAGCAGTTAAGTCCCATAAGATTTTACACACATTTGAACATTTTTTTGATAATTAGGACAGGTCGTGAATTATCTGCGCTGGTCAACTTGTCTATTCTTAACTGGCAACATGGAGCTTGTCCAGTGAAGGAATTCCACCCACAATAGGCTCTACGGGAATTTGGAACCTGTGGACGGTACAGAAATGTTTAACAATGATAGTGAACAATAATGTGATTGGCCAGAAAGAGAATATGAGCCAGCCAGTCGAAGGTATGACCACGCCCAGGAAATATCTCTGAAGGACGCAAAGGGATCACCTGAGGCGAACGCTTGTGATAGAGCCGGGAAAGAAGAAACTTGTCGGTCATACGGAAAGTTGACAATATCTTGCGATAGATCACGCTTGGATGCTGAGTGCCCTCCATCGCGACTCCAGCGTGGAACACGCAGCATTGGCCGCCGTCAGAACACGCCTCACCCACTGACCACATGCCGCTACCGAGGCGCCGCCAGTCTTCTGGAGCGCGGTATGTTCCACGCCGATAACAGCTGGATCTGCGCCCGGTAAGAACGCACTACAGCTGTCAGCTAAGTCCGCCTGCCAATTCCGTGTGTCTCATAGCAAACGCGATTTAAACATCCTGGTAACGAGCCTGAGAAATTTGTAATCGATAGTAGACAAAGACTATTTACAACTTGTATGGAAACCAGACGGCAGTTATAGGAGTCGAAACACATGAAAGGGAAGCAGTGGTTGAGAAGAGAGTGACTCAAGGTTGTAGCCTATCCGAGGTGTTATTCAATCGGTACATTGAGCAAGCAGTAAAGGAAATCGAAGAAAAATTTAGAGTAGGAATTAAAGTTCAGGGAGAAGATATAAAGACTTTGCGGTTTGCCAGTGACAATGTAATTCTGTCATGGACAGCAAAGGAGTTGGAAGAGCAGTTGAATAGAATAGACAGTGTCTTGAAACGGGATGGAAAGATGAGCACCAAAAAAAGCAAAGCAGGGATAATGGAATACAGCCGAATTAAATCAGGTGATGCTGAAGGAATTAGATTAGGAAACGAGGCACTTACAGTAGTAGATGAGTTTTGCTATTTGGGCATGAAAAAAACTGTTGATGGCTTAAGTAGAGAGGATGTAAAATTTAGACTGGCAATGACAAGAAGAGCGTTTCTGAAGAAGAGATACTGATAACATGGAATATAGATTTAAGTATCAGGAAGCCTTTTCTGAAATTATTGGTATGAACTGTAGCCATTGAAACCTTTCCGTCTCCTCTATATCTCTTTTGTTGCGCAACCTTCCCTTCAACAACAACCTATGAAACATTCCCTTAGGATTTCTATCTCTTGCTTAATAATAACAAACGAAATATTCCCTTTGAAATTAATTCTCTTTCTCAATCTTCGCATGCAAATTTAAATGCTGCTTATTAAAAGTGATTTTCTGATTATTTCGACGAAACATAGAATGTGTCGTCGTCGTGGCCCTCAGTCGTTACCTGCAATAACCCAAAACTGTTCCTTACGTTTTTTACTGTTACTCGATCGCCATCTGACTGCTATATCGAACTGCGACATGAATATACTTACTCTGTTTTACTGTACTGTATTAGCTGCTGGCGGGCTGTCATAATAAGTGGCTGTATTTATTAGCAAAGCTGACTTTAGTCTTTAATAGCAAAGCTGACATTATTGTTTAATTAATTTGACTGAAGTTACGTAATTCACAGTTAAACTTTTTCTTGACAAAAATAAAATTTTGCAAAGTTTTACGTTGATGGTTTTTGGTGTGGATTATAATTAGTAATGCAATATTGCTGGCAAAAATTAATTATATTCTGAATGAAATGATCTTACAAACGTTCAAATGGGACATACTTTTTACAATAATCTTACAACTAGCATTGCGCCAACATACCTTCAGTAGTCTTGAGTTTCTCAAAAAAATTATTCAATAATATTATTTCCTCTTATGATAATGGCTAGCTGATATCTCTGCACATCAGTTTATGAACTCTTGTAAATCATAGCTGGTGGCTGGTAGGCACACCGCTCCTCTCGCTTCAGACCTGCTACCGACTCGCTTCACTTCTCACTTACTACTGACTTCCTACGAACGCTAAAGTGCGGTCTCTCCCGCCAACAATGTTTTCTGGTGCAGACAATCCCTGCTACCATTACAAAATGTATCAGTGCGCGGTCTTTCCCGCTCTTTTCTTAAAATGTATCCATACGCGGTCTCTCCCACCCTTTTTAAAATTATATCAATGTGCGGCCTCTCCTGCCAACAATACTTTGGCGCAGACATTCCCTGCTACCACAATTATTTCCAACATGACAAATATTAATTATTCCTACTGAATCCTATTAATAAAATTTAAACATATTTCACAAATTGTGGTTTGACAATATACAATAGAAATATACACGTCTTACACCATGAACACAAGTGAAACATCGGCGTCAAACAATTTTGAGAAGAGGCAATTAGCTTTTGATGGGTGGTGCACCGGAAGAATGCTGAAGATTAGATGGGTACCTAATGTTGATGTGTTGAATAGAATTGGGAAGAGTAGTAGTTCATGGAACACCCTGACTAAAAGAAGGTATCAGTTGATAGGGAACATTTTGAGATATTAGGGTATTACCAATCTAGTACTGGAAAAAAGTGTTGGGGTTAAAAATCATAGAGGGAGACCAAGATATGAATACAGTAAGTAGATTCGGAAGCATGTAGGTCGCAGTACTTATTCGCAGATGAAGCGAGTACCATGGAGAGCTGCATCAAACCAGTCTTCGGACTGGAGATCACAACAAATATGGGCAAATTATTATTTACCTTTCTTATGAATAATGTAATTTGTAAATTTATTTGTGCAACTGTCGACCAAAGACCTATGAAAATAAATTCTTATGACTGATCTCCTTGAGTTCTTCTGCTGGCACTCCTATTCATTATTATTTAATATGCAGATGCCAGACTCAAGTGCAATTTTACATATGTTGTAATAGCCCTAAAATTTCGGCCATTATACGTTCTAAGAGTCAAAGAACATGGAAAGGAAGTAATAACTGCCGAGCGAGTGAGACAACGTTGTAGTTTATCCCAGTGTTATTCAACCTAAAGGTGAAAGAAACAGTACAGTAGACCCACAAGAAATTTGGACGGAAAATAACGATTCCGGGAGAATAAATAAAGGGGATGAGGTTTGCTGACGATGTAACTTCGTCAGACACTGCAAAGGACAAAATGGGTAATGTCTTGAAACGATGTTGTAAGATGAACATCAAAAGGAAAGCAAGGGTCATGGAATGTATAAAAGAAATCAATTCCGAACCAACTTAAGAAAAGTCTTCAGAGAGTGTAACTTCGTACAAAGCTCAACTGATAAATCTAAATGCACGGTAATGAACTCCTCGGCTCCAAAACTTCGATCGCAACCGAATATTCACAAAGAACGTTGTCCTATGTGCAATACTGTGAAGTTCCAAAAGAACCCTTTCTACAGATCAGGAAAAAAAACTCAATGAGATTCTCACCAAGGCTTTTACATTTGAAGATAATTTTTATGTAAACTAGGGCTATGAGCTTCCAGAAAGCATCAAAGAAATTCTTATACCAAACACACACAGATTTGCATCCTTTGGTATAGTTAAGTTGTATGCAAATATACCAATAAAAGAAATAATCTCAATAATTAAGAATGACTTACTTAAATTCAAAGACATCAGTCTACTGAGATTATTGAAATTATATCCTTAGCGCTATTACGTAATTATTTCAGTTTTAACAACTAAATTGTTCTGTGCTCTCCAAATTTTACATTGGCCAAACTGGTACGACTTTCAACGTGCAATGCCGAGAACACATGGATGCTCTCAGGCTCTAAAACGTAAATAAACCAACTTCCGCTGCTCACTTGACCCTACAGGAAAGGATACAGACAGGCATCGATGAAAACTCAGAAATATTACGTTTTTCAGAAAAGGGAGTACAAATGAATTTGTTAGAAGAATTAAAAGTATTCAGTCACATTCACAGTAAACTTGACTGCATCCTGAATGATCGACTACAGTTAAGAAACCAAATGTGCCTTCAGAATTTCATACATACTTATCATTTCAAACGGTTCTAAGCACTATGGGACTTAACGTCTGAGGTCATCAGTCCCCTAGACTTAGAACTACTTAAACCTATTTAACCTAAGGACATCACACACATCCATGCCCGAGGCAGGACTCAAGCGCCATCTCGAAATGGTAGAAATAATAATAAATAACAGAGAAAATATTCTTCCTTGAGCACTACCAGCAATACTGAATACATCAGCGACCTCAGAAAAAATGAGGCGCATCGAGGGGCACGTCGTTTTCAATATCTTTAAAACTACAAAAAGTTAATATTTCACAGTGAATAAACATTTTCACAAAGAACCTCTGAATTAACAACTTTTAAACGGTTCAAGCGATTTCAACAAACAATATGTCAGATGATAGCACTAAACGATAGCTGTCATCCCAGAAAGCCACTCACCTGTATCTATTTTATTTATTGACACATAACGTCTTTTACGTCTTTTTTCTTTACGTAAATGTTTTTCAGAAGATCATATACTCCGCAGTTACACAGTAAATGAATGCAGCAGGAATACCTCATATTTTGTCGTAGTTGTGTATTTATTGAACGAAAAGTTTACCATTTTGCCAGTAACTTTATTTAATATTAATTACAACTGGTAACACAAAATCATGGTAATTTGAGAAGTGCTAAATCACATGTGTTAGCATACACAATCTTTGTAAGATACTACCAAAACACATTTCTGACAAGAAGACGTTAATAACTGTTTGAACAATATTTAATGACAAACTGTAACCATTTATCATGAGCGCACTTGCGCAAGAGTACTGGCTTGTTTATTTGTAGAAGAACCTATATTTATATTTATTGTAAATGGTCTGAGTGCGACTGAAAGTTTATAGCATTACTTCATTTAAATATTGGTGTAGTATAGTAGTTTAGTCCAGAAAGTGATCAAGATGAGTCAGGTCATGTCTATAAAACTTGAGAAAGATGTATTTTTGTTTGGGACGGCCTTCAGCCAATTGAGAATGCAGGCAGTGACTAAACACTATGAAAGTCAAGTGGAAACTGAGACTTCTCGAGTAAAGAGCTGAACGGAGCGAATGTGTGCACTTTTCGACGTGTTATAGAAGGAGGCACACTTACCTGTGGGAACAAGTTGTTCTCGATCGCGGAGGTGTTTGATTCTGGGCGCCGAACAGCCACTGCCGCGCTTTAACTTCTGAAGGGACTTCATATTTCGAGAGATCTCAATGAACTCCAGGTAGGGCTCTAACATTGTCGCTTTTTTATGGAACTGGGGATACTGTACGATTTACTATTCTTTGGATCATTTGTGTCAATTTGTAACTCATCATGCTGAACTGTTTTGAGTTAATGAATATTTCTTATATTATGCTTACGAAGTGGACTTAGTCCTCACGTATCTTTGGTGACTGTTTAGTTTAAAGATTTTGCTACCATTCTCGTATGGCTCTCACCGTAAAATTTACTGCATTTTATAAGGGTATTTTCTGTCTATATTTGAACTGACTATCGTAGGACCATTTCCCGTTTATCTGAGATGTCCTTTCTCGAATAAACGTTATTTCTCTGTCGTCTAATCAATTGCAAACATTAGAACGGAACGCTCGTTACTAAGTTTTTCATTGAACATTTATTTTGTATTTCTGTGTATTTTATTAACGCTCAATTCTAACCAATGCAGAATCAGTGCTGCAGGATACTATTTGCTGCGATTTAGCTGCAGGACATGAAAGCAGACATGCGCAGTTCGACCCTATGGCTACATCGAGCTACTCTTTTTAAACAGAACCGTGCGTAGTCGAAGAACCTAAAGTACAAGTAACCGCAGGTAACTGATTTGCTCTTATGTGGTGCTGTTTGGATGAGCAGCTTCTTAGCAGGAACCGGTAGGTACTGTCGCATGGTGAACAATGATTTCTATCGCGATATTCTAAGACATTTGAGGGAGGACATGAGGAGAAAGTGTCAGAAATTGCATACGAACGACTGGGAACTCTAGCATGCCAATGCACGATCGCTGACGATATACGTACATTACTCAGGAATTTTTAACCAAAAGGAGGATGACACTTGCTGCTGATCCGCTATATTCGCCGGATTTAGCAGCGTTTTTCTTAACCTTCCTCCAGATTAAAATCGGGTTAAAGGCGAGAAGATTTTATACAGTGGAGGAGATTCAGTAGGAATCACATATCTTTTGCGCAGCCAGTATCCTAAATGCGCGTGGCGAGTAGAGTACTAAAACCTTCTACTTTCAGGCGAGCTAAACCGTCTTTTGAATTATTTGAACCATGTGCTGCAGAAAAGGAATTTATAAATAATGGAGCTTTGAGGAGATTTATATTCTGAACTGTGCCGACTGTTGAGGATATTAATTCCGTTCATGTGATTTTTTTTAAAAAATATATTAGGTTGGTGCATAAGTTAGTAGAGTTTTGTTTTGCCTTTTGGTGTCCCGTTGCTTTGGGTTTACTTATGGTCCGTCATTTTTTATGTGTAGTTCAGTGTTGCTATTTGAGTTTACGTGTTGTCATTTTGTTATTTGGAGATATGAATGTAACTGTGGACGCTAGAAAATGGAGTGCCAAATGGAGAAGTCGAAACATCTCCGACATACTCTTCTGTCTGATTTCAATAGAGGGGTGACGACTGCGAGGGCAGTGGCGCCGTGTATGGGACAGAGCAATGCAAGTACATGGTCTTCCGCGTTTTAGGCATGACCATTTTGACGGTAGTGGCTCTCGATGTCCAGGAAGACGTTCGTGATTTTTTAAAGGTCGTGTAAACGCATTAACCCACAATGATCCACGTCAGTGTACTCGAGAACTCACAAATTTGAAGAACTGTGATCGTTCCACCATCGTGCGATATTTGCATGCAATGCGGAAGGTTCAAAAATCAGGTGTGTAGGTACCGCATACTTTAAACCAAAATCACAAAAATCAGCGGGTGGCCATATATGCATCTCTGCTTGCTCGTTATCAATTGGCTCGTGAAACACACCGACCATTCTCATTCTGTATCGTTACTGGTGACGACACTTGGTGTCTCTAGGAAAAGAAAGGAATCGTTGAGAGCAAACGAAGCAGAAATTCACAGTACAAAGATCTGCGCGATCCACAAAAGATAATGTTTTCATCTGGTGGAACAAGGACGGTGTGGTGTACTACGAATTGCTTACCCGAGGTGTAAGCATCGCTGCTGACATCTGTTGTCAACAACTGAGACGTCTTGCAGACACAGTCCAAGAACAACGACCAGGAAGACTGCGTGAAGTGATACTACACTACTGGCCATTAAAATTGCTACACCACGGAGATGACGTGCTACAGATGCGAAATTTAACCGACGGGAAGAAGATGCTGTGATATGCAAATGGTTAGCTTTTCAGAGCATTCACACAGGGTTGGCGTCGGTGGCGACACCTACAACGTGCTGACATGAGGAAAGTTTCCAACTCATTTCTCATACACAAACAGCACTTGACCGGCGTTGCCTGGTGAAACGTTGTTGTGATGCCTCGTGTAAGGAGGAGAAATGCGTACCACCACGTTTCCGACTTTGATAAAGGTATGGTTGTAGCCTATCGCCATTGCGGTTTATCGTATCGCGACATTGCTGCTCGCGTTGGTCGAGATCCAATGACTGTTAACAGAATATGGCCCGCATCTCGTGGTCGTGCGGTAGCGTTCTCGCTTCCCACGCCCGGGTTCCCGGGTTCGATTCCCGGCGGGGTCAGGGATTTTCTCTGCCTCGTGATGGCTGGGTGTTGTGTGATGTCCTTAGGTTAGTTAGGTTTAAGTAGTTCTAAGTTCTAGGGGACTGATGACCATAGATGTTTAAGTCCCATAGTGCTCAGAGCCATTTGAACCATTTTAAACAGAATATGGAATCGGTGGGTTCAGGAGGGTAATACGGAACGCCGTGCTGGATCCCAACGGCCTCGTATCACTAGCAGTCGAGATGACAGACATTTTATCCGCATGGCTGTAACGGATCGTGCAGCCACGTCTCGATCCCTGAGTCAACAGATGCGGACGTTTGCAAGACAACAACCATCTGCACGACCAGTTCGAAGACATTTGCAGCAGCATGGACTATCAGCTCGGAGACCATGTCTGCGGTTACCCTAGACGCTGCATCACAGACAGGAGCGCCTGCGATGGTGTACTCAACGACGAACCTGAGTGCATGAATGGCAAATCCTCATTTTTTCGGATGAATCCAGGTTCTGTTTACACCATCATTATGGTCGCATCCGTGTTTGGCGACATCGCGGTGAACGCACATTGGAAGCGTGTATTCGTCATCGCCATACTGACGTATCACCCGGCGTGATGGTATGGGGTGCCATTGGTTACACGTCTCGGTCACCTCTTGTTCGCATTGACGGCACTTTGAACAGTGGACGTCACATTTCAGATGTGTTACGACCCGTGGCTCTACCCTTCATTCGATCTGCGAGAAACCCTACGTTATAGCTGAGTAAAGCACGACCGCATGTTGCAGGTCCTGTACGGGCCTTTCTGGATACAGAAAATGTTCGACTGCTGCCCTGCTGCCCTGGCCAGCACATTCTCCAGATCTCTCACTAATTGAAAACGTCTGGTCAATGGTGGCCGAGCAACTGGCTCGTCACAATACGCCAGTCACTACTCTTGATGAACTATGGTATCGTGTTGAAGCTGCATGGGCAGCTATACCTGTACACGCCATCCAAGCTCTGTTTTACTCAATGCCCAGGCGTATCAAGGCCGTTATTACGGCCAGAGATGGTTGTTATGGGTACTGATTTGTCAGGATCTATGCACCCAAATTGTATGAAAATGTAATAACATGTCAGTTCTAGTATAATATATCCGTTTATCATCTGCATTTCTTCTTGGTGTAGCAATTTTAGTGGCCAGTAGTGTATTACATGATAAGGCCCGACCTCTTTATGATAGACTGACAAAAGTACACTATACAGGAGCTGTATGTGGATGTCATTCCAAACCCACCTTATTCACCTGGTCTTACACCCTCAGATTTTCACCTTTTCCGCACTGTGTCGAACAACCTTAAAGAAACTTCCTTTCCGAAGAAAAATATGGCTCGACAAGTTGTTTGCCTAAAATTTACGTGGTTCCTACAATCGCGGAGCCGAAAAGTTACTCTAGCGTTGGCATACTGTCGTAAGTAGTGAAAGAGAATATATGATTGATGACTGAAGTATCTGCTAGTTGCATCTGTTGTGTATATTAAAATTACGGGAAAAATCTACGAACTTATGCACTAACCTTATACATGCAATTATTATAAACATTTAACTTTTTATTTTCCGTCGTTACTTCCTCACTCCCTAAAGTAATGAATAGGGATTTCTTTTTCAGCCGCAATTGAAATGTGACAAGCGGACTGGCAGTTGCGAGTAACACTTTTAGGACCATTTTATGGCGTGGATAAAGACCACTGTAGGAAACGAATATGTAGTAAAACCATCTGTTTCTCACTAAGTTTCAGTCTCTTTATTTAGAGAAGTAAAAAGTTAATGTGTGTTGGATGAGGGACGCCCAAGTTTCCTTCAAGAAACTTGAGAAATATGGATAAAATTCCCGGTACATTTCATTGACACACATGTGATATTCAGATATTCATATGACTGTCAAAAAAGGAAGACAAAAAGATAATGATTTGCTGATATTTGATTTATTGGATTAAGGCCGTGGACGAAAGGCATAATCCTCTGCCTAGCGTTTCGTCTTCCACCATTGGAGACTTCATCAGGGACTTAAATGACCCAGAAAACTGTTAAAGACTCAAAACAGTCTCAGCAAGCCGAACTGTTTATATATATCCACGCAACGGTCGGTTCGTGAAGTTATCAGATGGCTGTGTAAGACCGCGCAGTAGCGCCGACTCATGCTATGGAGCCTATAGTGGAGAAGAGTTGCGTTGTTTGTTTCATTTAGTACTAGGGGTCACAACTCGACTACTTTGAAATTGTTTTTGTGTTTGTGAATTTCTATGGCCTCTCTGAACATCTTGTCTTAGTAATTATTAGATATTACTAAACCACAGTGTCAGAGAAACGAATTTGGTCGTTTTCCAGTCCTAGATCGTGATCTGCTACTACTGTTTTATCCGTCTTGCTGAGGCGACAAAATCTCTTGTGTTCCTTGAGTCGGGTCTTAATGCTTCTTTTTGTAGTTTCTATGCGCACTTGACTGCAAGTGCATGGAATTTTATATACTCCTGCTGTGGCGGGCGTAGGTCCTTTGCATTGTTTAAGTGTTCGCGGACATTTCTTGTTGGTTTAAACATGGTGTCAACACCGTGTTGTTTGAGTACTTTGCTGAAGCGATCTATTATTTTTCTTAAAAATGAAAGGACCGTAAAACCACTAAATTCGTTTCCAGGACACTGCGGCTTGAGCAAGATTCACCATACTAATTACTACTCTGGATGTACAGAGAGGCTATGGAAGTTCAAAAGCACGAAAACAATTCCAACAGAAAAGAAGTAGGATTGAAATAGACAAAGTGTGGGCCTCGGGCTAAATAAAACAGACAACCCCAACTCTTCCCCTGCACACGTATGTGTCCCATAGCATACGTCGGCACGACTGCGCGGTCTTAAGCCGTTTTACAAGGGACGTGAAACACGTCAAGAAAGTCGTCGTGTGCTGCAGCTCTCTACGCGACAAATGCTCCAACTACAAAAAGAGTTTACAAGGTACGTACCTATCTTGTCATCTACTCTCCATGTCTGCTAAGTTTGTTGTTAACATCTTAAATCCACTTTTATAGACTAATGATTTCATGTCCTTTTGCAAAGATAACTATATTTATTGGTATTTTAAACGTACACTGTGTCGCTGTATTTAACTGTTTTCATGCAGATTATGTGGAATTGAGTCACTTAAATGTGTAAACGACCTCATTGTGAGCGCTGGAGAAGATGGACAAGCCAGTAGAAATGATGCTTTTCTGTCGACAGTGTTAATTTACTCGATTAGTTTTTTCTCTAATAAAAACATACATTATGGCTTACCTCTACTTAAATCTTGAATGCGCCTGCAAGTGAACAAGAACATACTTTTTGAGGGTAGTTCCAGATAGATCAGGTAGCTGAATTACATTAACTTCCTCGAATCAGCGTCTTATAGTTTAAATTCCAGTGAATGTTTATAGCAGATGTTTCACACGTTAACTATTTATCAAACGAACTACACTGTTTCGATGAACAGAATACACAGTTCACGAAGAACTTCGCGCTGTTTGTTAATTGGGCTCCCCATTCTATCGCCTGCGCATGCGCAAAACACTTTCATACTCGTGAGAAAAGGGTACGTCCTATTCCGCCGGAAGACGATCGTACGCATGAATCTCGTGAAAGTGCCCCGCCTACACGGCAGAGGCCAGCGGAGCCCATACATCATGGATGATCTTGCATGCTGAAAATGCCTGATAATGTCTTCAGCAGTGGAAGACGAAACTTTGGGCAGGCCTTGTATCCATTAATCAAATATCAGCAATATCGCAAACAACGGCCGTTAAAGCTTGCATTGTATGACAAAATAAATTAAATCAACCGAAGTCGCATCTTTTTAATACTTTTCGTGAGCAAAGTAACTCGGAAGTGAGGAAGCTTGCAGGCATCAAGCGACAGCTGCTTGATCAGGATCACCGTGAGGGTTTCTCCGGCCACGTTGGCAGCAGCACTGACCGTACTGCTCTGTATGTATGGCCCGCAGGGGCGGTTGGCCGTTTCATACGCGGATGCCAATTACCCGCTGCTGAGCACTGCCCGATCAATAGTCTGGACCCGGTGGCTGGGATCACATCGACCTGCTGGCCGCATCCCGTAAGAGTTCCTCGTCTTGGCGGCTGGCTCTTCGCGACACAGTAGTTGCCCACCGAAGAGCAGCACCCTGAGAAAGAACTTGCTTTCGGGAAACTCATACACTGAGGTGACAAAAGTAATTCGATAGCGGAAAAAGTACAGATGGCATTAGTATCGCATAAGCAAGATATAAAAAGGGCAGAGCGTTGGCAAAGCCGCCATTTGTACTCTGATCAATCACGTGAAAAAGTTTCGGACGTTATTATGGTCGCAGGACGGGAATTAACAGACACTGAAAGTGGAATGGTAGTTAGAGCTAGATTTTGGAAATCGTTAGGAAATTCATTATACCAAGATCCACAGTATCAAGAATACCCCGAGACTATCACATTTCCGGCATTACCTCTCACCTCGGAGAAAGTAGTAGCCGACGGACTTCGTTAAGCGACCGACAGAAGCGGCGTTTGCGTAGAGTTGTTAGTGATTACAGACAAACAACATTGCGTGAAAAAACCGCAGAAATGGATGTGGGAACTACGACGAACGCACTCGTTAGGACAGTGCGGCGAAATTGGGAATTAATGGACATCGCATCATACGACCGACGTGAGTATCTTTGCTAACAGCACATTGTCTGCAATCACTCTTCTGCCATCGTGACCATATAGGATGGTTGTTGTATGTATGGTATATTTTAAAGAGCCTGAGGATGACTTAGTTACAACGTTGAAACTAGTTTCCTAAATAAAATCGACTCCTTAAATACAGCTGGAGGAATTCCTTTGCCGGCCGGTGTGGCCGTGCGGTTCTAGGCGCTACAGTCTGAAACCGCACGACCGCTACGGTCGCAGGTTCGAATCCTGCCTCGGGCATGGATGTGTGTGATGTCCTTAGGTTAGTTAGGTTTAAGTAGTCCTAAGTTCTAGGGGACTAATGACCTCAGCAGTTAAGTCCTATAGTGCTCAGAGCCATTTGAATTCCTTTCTTTTTTAATATAAATTTATACCAGCTGACGTCCCATTGTCCTCCATTTCAACTACGGATGTACGAAGATATTGGTTGGACTCTAGCCGACTGGAACACCGTGGCCTGGTCAGATGAGTCCCAAGTGTAGTTGATAAGAAGTGATGTAAGGGTTCAAGTGTGGCGCAGACCCAACGAAGCCATGGACTCAAGTTGTCAAGAAGGCACTGTGCAAGCTGGTGGTGGCTCCATAGTATTGTGGGCTGTGTTTACATGGAATGTACTCGGTCGTTTGGTCTGTTCGGCTACTCTGAGACCATTTGCAGCCACTCATGAACTTCATGTTCCGAAACAACGACGGGATTTTTATGGAGACATGTCACCAAGCTACATTTGTACACGATTGGTTCCAAAAACATTCCGGACGATTCGAGCGATTGAATTGGCCACCCACATCGTCTTACGTCAATACATGATCAGCGGTCAGTTAGTGCACATAATCCTGCAGCAGCAACACTTCCGCAATTCGGAACTGTTGTAGAAGCATCATTTCTGCAGCGGGCTTCCAACGACTTGTTGAGTCAGTGCCACGTCCAGTTACAGCACTGTGCCGGACAAAATGAGGTCCGACACGATATTAGGAGGTATCCTATTACCTTTGACACCTCAGTGTACATTGTACATTTTTGGATGTACTGTTGGCCTGTGGTGCCAGGATCTACGGGAATACCTGTCACGTTCTATATGGGGAATGCAAATGAAATGTTTCCGCTCTTGACTGCAATTTACTCCAGATCCCTCAAGCAGAGCCCTATGCCAAGCGACTGTAGAAGAGCAAGGGTCATCCTCACATAAAAGGAAGTAAGCAGAGTGTGTATGCTCACGCAGTTACCAGCAACTATCACTCTCCTTGGTTTATTATGGAGCTCTGCTATCGACTATGACTTCTGGCATAATGTCACACCTGGGACAAAGTGATCTACTACTTGACAACTAACACTGGATCTGACGACACCGACTATGTGAAACTCGTCTTCATTTTTCTACATACAGTACTCGAATAGCTGTGGATAAAACTTATCAGTGATGATTTCTCTAGAGTCCTTAATAGGGTACAGTTGTGGATATCAATGACGCCTAATAAGGAAAATCATTCATACCGGATATTTAGACAGATTAGGGGCAAAATAAAATTGATTTCTATTATTTCTTGCCAGGCAAAGTGCACCGTGTTATCCTCCACTCGAAGTCAATTGCAGACACAGAAATAATTTCAACTCTGACTCAGGATCTTTACTACACGTTAGGTACTTAATGGATACTCCTAACTGAATTCAAGACTTCTCTGACTGAAATTAACTATAATAAAGCATTACCCAATGAAAATTAACATTAGTCTGATCTTGTTTGGTATCATGTATTGATACCATACGACCAGCGTCTCTAAGTTGGAACGGAATTGCAAGTTTCTGCCAGAAACCAGTGGCTGTCGTGTGGGACCTGGCGGACCCAGTGGTGCATCCAGCTTGGTCATGCCTTCAGTGGCTCTCTACCACGTGCACCTTCTGTCCGGTGAAGAGCCAAAAAAATGGGTACGACTGCCTAATATCGTGTATGGCCCCCCGAGCACGCAGAAGTGCCGCAACACGACGTAGCGTGGACTCGACTAATGTCTGAAGTAGTGCTGGAGGAATGGACACCATGAGTCCTGCAGGGCTGTCCATTAATCCGTAAGAGAACGAGGAGGTGGAGATCTCTTCTGAACAGTACATTGCAAGGAATTCCAGATATGCTGATGTTCATGACTAGGGAGTTTGGTGGCCAGCGGAAGTGTTTAACTCAGAAGAGTGTTCCTGAAGCCACTCTGTAGTAATCCTGGACGTGTGGGGTGTTGCATTGTCATGCTGGGATTGCGGAAGTCCGTCAGAATGCACAATGGACATGAATGGATGCAAGTGATCATACAAGACGCTTACGTACGTAACACCTGTCAGAGTCGTATCTAGGCGTATCAGAGGTCTCATATCACTGCAACTGTACATGCTCCACACCATTACAGAGCCTCCGCCAGATTGAACAGTTCCCTACTGATCTACAAGGTCAGAGATTAATGAGGTTCTCTCCATACCCATACACGTCCAACCGCTCGATACAATTTGAACGAGACCCGTCCGACCAGGCAACATGTTTCCAGTCATCAATAGTCCACTGTCGGCGTTGACGGGCCCAGGCGAAGAGTAAGGTTTTGTGTCGTGCATTCATCAAGGGTACACGAGTGGGCCTTCGAAACCGAAAGCTCACATCGATGTTTCGTTGACCGGTTCACACGCTCACATTTGTTGATGGCCCAGCATTGAAGTCCGCAGCAATTTGCGGAAGGATTGCACTTCTGTCACGTTGAACGATTCTCTCCAGTCGTCGTTGGTCCCGTTCCTGGAGGATCTTTTTCCGGCCGCAGCGATGTCGGAGATTTGATGTTTTACCGCGTTCCTGGTATTCACGGTACACTCGTGAAATGGTCGTACGGGAAAATCCCCACTTCATCGCCACCTCGGAGATGCTGTCTCCCCTCTCTCTCTTGCGCAGACTATAACACCACATTCAAATTCACTTAAATCTTGATAACCTGCCATTGTAGCAGCAGTGGCCGATCTAACAACTGAGCCAGACATTTGTTGTCTTACATAGGAGTTCCCGACCGCAGTGCCTTATTCTGCCTGTTTACATCTCTCTGCACTTGAATATGCATGGCTAAACGAGTTTCTTTGGCGCTTCAGTGTAGGACGGCTTGCGGCAGACAGACACGCGTCTCGCACTTTGAACTTCTTCGCTTCTTGATGCTACGCAGACGCAACCTAGTCGTGGCTCTGACACCATCGTACATGTCCTTGATCAGAGAGCCTCATTATTGTTGATGTTGAGAGCTGGACTCTATTTCTTGTTGCACTATTTGTACTGAGTCTTCATGCACTTGGAGAAATACATGTTACTTAAATTTTCTGTTGTCTGTCTTAGCTAGTTCGCTAATCATTTCTACATACGAAATGTAATAATATACCAGTTTTTCTTTGCAATATACAGGGCGTTACAAAAAGGTAGGGCCAAACTTTCAGGAAACATTCCTCACGCACAAATAAAGAAAAGATGTTATGTGGACATGTGTCCGGAAACGCTTAATCTCCATGTTAGAGCTCATTTTAGTTTCGTCAGTATGTACTGTACTCCCTCGATTCACCGCCAGTTGGCCCAATTGAAGGAAGGTAATGTTGACTTCGGTGCTTGTGTTGACATGCGACTCATTGCTCTACAGTGCTAGCATCAAGCACATCAGTATGTAGCATCAACAGGTTAGTGTTCATCACGAACGTGATTTTGCAGTCAGTGCAATGTTTACAAATGCGGAGTTGGCAGATGCCCATTTGATGTATGGATTAGCACGGGGCAATAGTCGTGGCGCGGTACGTTTGTATCGAGACAGATTTCCAGAACGAAGGTGTCCCGACAGGAAGACGTTCGAAGCAATTGATCGGCGTCTTAGGGAGCACGGAACATTCCAGCCTATGACTCGCGACTGGGGAAGACGTAGAACGACGAGGACACCTGCAATGGACGAGGCAATTCTTCGTGCAGTTGACGTTAACCCTAATGTCAGCGTCAGAGAAGTTGCTGCTGTACAAGGTAACGTTGACCACGTCACTGTATGGAGAGTGCTACGGGAGAACCAGTTGTTTCCGTACCATGTACAGCTTGTGCAGGCACTATCAATAGTTGACTGGCCTCCACGGGTACACTTCTGCTAATAGTTCACCCAACAATGTGTCAATCCTCATTTCAGTGCAGATGTTCTCTTTACGGATGAGGCTTCATTCCAACGTGATCAAATTGTATATTTTCACAATCAACATGTGTGGGCTGACAAGAATCCGCACGCAATTGTGCATTCACGTCATCAACACAGATTTTCTGTGAACGTTTGGGCAGGCATTGTTGGTGATGTCTTGATTGGGCCCCATGTTCTTCCACCTACGCTCAATGGAGCACGTTATCATGATTTCATACGGGATATTCTACCTGTGCTGCTAGAACATATGTCTTTACAAGTACGACACAACATGTGGTTCATGCACGATGGAGCTCCTACACATTTCAGTCGCGGTGTTCGTACGCTTCTCAACAACAGATTCGGTGACCGATGGATTGGTACAGGCGGACCAATTCCATGGCCTCCACGCTCTCCTGACCTCAACCCTCTTGACTTTCATTTATGGGGGCATTTGAAAGCTCTTGTCTACGCAACCCCGGTACCAAATGTGGAGACTCTTCGTGCTCGTATTGTGGACGGCTGTGATACAATACGCCATTCTCCAGGGCTCCATCAGCGCATCAGGGATTCCATGCGACGGAGGGGGGATGCATGT
Source organism: Schistocerca piceifrons (assembly GCF_021461385.2). NCBI lineage: Eukaryota > Metazoa > Arthropoda > Insecta > Orthoptera > Acrididae > Schistocerca > Schistocerca piceifrons. Next base: position 747,630,693 of record NC_060139.1, read on the forward strand.
ATCCTCGCTAATGGAGGACATTTTGAACATTTCCTGTAACAAAGTGTTTCAAGTCACGCTGGTACGTTCTGTTGCTGTGTGTTTCCATTCCATGATTAATGTGGTTTGAAGAGAAGTAATAAAATGAGCTCTAAGCGTTTCCGGACACATGTCCACATAACATATTTTCTTTCTTTGTGTGTGAGGAATGTTTCCTGAATGTTTGGCCGTACCTTTTTGTAACACTCTGTATAACAGTCTCAAGTTGAGCCAAATGGTTCAAATGGCTCTGAGCACTATAGGACTTAACATCTGTGGTCATAAGTCCCCTAGAACTTAGAACTACTTAAACCTAACTAACCTAAGGACATCACACACATCCATGCCCGAGGCAGGATTCGAACCTGCGGCCGTAGCGGTCGTGCGGTTCCAGACTGTAGCGCCTTTAACCGCTCGGCCACGCCGGCCGGCCAAGTTGAGCCAGTCAAGACGTACAAAGACCAGGGAAACACAATGCATGGGAACGTGAAATGGGGAAAACGAGTAGGCTCAATTACAGCCATGGAAAGAATCCCTTCAGTTTAGGACAGTGAGAAACTACAGTTTATCTACGAATGAGATTGTTCAGAAAACAATTGTATTTTGGATTATTGCCAAGGTATGTGGAATCTATATCAGTCAAGAATATGAGGGACAACTAGCGTAACGAAGAAGACTGTCGCGAATGACGACACGTGTGTCTGCACTGCGTGAGAACGCATCACAAATGCTAAAACACCTTACCCGGTACGCACACAAAGAGAAACAGACCACAGGAACATTTAAGAACTTTCTTCATGGCGGAGTACAGAAATAATCTTTACCTCGTTTCCTATCGCCGCCTTAGAGACAAGCTACATAGAATCAGACATAGAGAAGCATCTTAATAATCATAACTTCGGCTGTTTAAGGAATAAGAAGAAATCGGTATATGGTACGCCAAAATTTACAGTCTTCCATTTACAAGGGGCAGTGAAATGTAAACGACACAGATTGAAAAAAGTAAGTAAATTATTATTTCAGAAGTGATAGACATACATGTTAATAGATTTATCCTACAGTGAGACAAGACTCGTCAATGCCTTAATGGAAAAATGTTTTCGGTTGCCTGCGGAACCATGTTCCTACCCAGGCGTACATACCTTCGTCCGAAGGAATTCAGCGGGCACGAATGTCATTCTTCAGGGCTCCAAAATGTGGAACTCGCGTGGGTAGAGATTATTCGAAACAACTTTGACAACATGCTAGTGACAAAAAAACAAGAAGGAAAAAATGGCTCTGGGGGCTATGGGACTTAGGTTCTAAGGTCATCAGTCGCCTAGAACTTAGAACTACTTAAACCTAACGAACCTAAGGACATCACACACATCCATGCCCGAGGCAGGATTCGAACCTGCGACGGTAGCGGTCGCGCGGTTCCAGACTGTAGCGCCTAGAACCGCTTGGCCACCCCGGCCGATATAAAATCCTAACGAACTGTGATCTTTTTATGTTTTTGGGTCGCTGATTGCGAACCCGATGTCCGGAATGAGTGATCCAATTTGGCGGATCAAAAAATTATAAATTTAGCGGTTTCGAGTAACGCTTGTGGAATAAAGTACTTTAGGGTCACTGGTAACGAATTAGAAGTCGAAACTGCAGTATTGAAATGTTTTATTCAATAGTTTACATTTTTCAACCGAAATTGTAGTCACATTCGTCGCCTGCGTCATTATCGCTATCAGAAGGTCGTAGTCGAATTGTCCACTGGTAGGTGGTTCTGAAAGCAGGTCTTTTGCCGGAGGCATGCGTTTATCTTGTTGAATTATTGTTTCCGTAATCTCTAGTTGAGTGGATCCGAAGATGCTAAAGCCGACGGAATATGCCACGCATCGTTATCTCAGGGGAGTACCTGCGCGCAAAATCTTCTCGGTAACGCCGGGTATCATTTGGAGTTTCCTGCGCGTTTTCAGATAGCCTACCACTCGGCAGTGGAGCAGGTTCGATTACGGCATACCCGTGCATCAAAGCTATGCGGACTGATTGCAGGATACTCTGCATTATTGCACAATAATAGTCTAACGTGTGGCACTGTCGCACGGCTAAAAAATGTCCGCCCACTAAAATCGCACAAATATGCGCACGCAAATACGTTTGGAGAGCCATTTACAGAAGAGGGGCCACACACAGAAAATTTTGTAGCCAACGATTTCTGATAACATCGGTAGTAGTTTAGTTTTAAGTCAATATGGATGAATATAACTGTTAAAGTATCATAAACATATCTTCTGGAGTGCTATCTCAATTATTTTATCCCGGTGACTGGGCGGGATCGCTGCCATATATTAAACAGGCTACACAAACAATATCTGAAAAACAAATCGTTGCCCAGGTCACTCTTTACCGTATTTGTAACGATGTGTATCATATCGACTTATGACTGAAATGGCACTACAGCATTCGACTAGTATGTACCGGTACAATCTACACAACATCTCACGGGGCATTGTCAGAGTCGCTTACGTCAGTAGATTTTCCCTTTTGCTGTCGGTACAGCCGCTAGAATGGTTCGCCATTCGTCCCTGATCCTCTTATGTAATTGCCTCACCGCGTCAGTTGCTCACAGCGCCACAAGGCGGCATTCAGTCTTGTGGTGGGAATGGGTCATAAATGGGTCATAGTGTTTGGCTCATAACTTTTATCTAATCCACAAGTCATTTCACAGGTCATGGCGTAAATATGTCGTACCAATTTTACAGGTTTTCTTTCAATTTACATCCGCGTTTTGAGCGGGGGAAAAATGACTGTGTGTACGCGCCGTAGTCCCTCTGACCTTATTTTCATGATCCATAAGCCAGATACGCGTAGGTGACAGTGTAATGGTCGTACAAGCTTCTCCTAATATATGATCCCTAAAATTATCAACCAACGCGTCGCAACGTGGAAGTGAAGGAGTAATGTTAACAAGCAGTATTAATTGGTACGAACACGTAAATTCAGTAGAAGATTTACATTTGTTGGAAGGATTCTGGGAAAATGCAATCCATGTGTAACGGGAACTGCATAAAATACAGTTGACAGACCAAATCTAGATATTGTTCTAGTGTTTGGAGTCGTTATCAAGTGTGCATGACAACCTATATCCAAATAGTTCAGAGACCGCTATTAGGATAATAACAAGTCGATATAAGTTATGCGAAATTGTAACGATGGCGAACAGTTGCACAGAACAATTCGAAGTTGTATCCTGCAAGCTCATCATACAATATGCTAGGTTCTGTGAGTGACGGTAGAGGATAACTAGATATTTAGCCTTTCTTTTCTGACGATCGGATTGTACTAGCAGGAGATGAAGATGATCTGAGCTGTAAAGTAAGTAATTTGGCGGTAGATGGAAAAGTAATTGTATATGTAGACAAGTCAAAATATCTTGGGGTATTATTTAATAAATAAGGAACAAGTAATGATGAAATCATTAGTAGGAATCAGAAAGGACGTGCTGTAAAAACGACAATGAAATCCGAAAAGATTTACCCAACCAAGTTTCATGAGAACTAAGTCATCAGTCATCCAAGGACAGCCATTCAAATTGCCCGAGTATTTCTGTTACACTTCCCTCTTCCACTTCTTCTTGTGGCAGATTATCTACGGCTGGCGTCGCTCCTCCGCCTCCAGTCTCCTTCTTCACCTGTCTTGACTTTCCTCGACGTTCATATTCCTTGGTTCCAGTGCCACCTACACATCGTCTTGCTGGTTGCATCGTGGGCGACCCCTTTCCTTCCTCTGGGATGGGATCCATCAAAGTATCCCATTTGGTATCCTGTCTTCATTCATTCTATCCATCTGGCCAAATCATATCAGCTGTTTTCGGTGGATGTTTTCACAGATATCCCTATCCATTTTTATCGTTTGTCATTTTTATCCTATCCATCCTAATACCGCTTGAGCTTCGTCTTAAGTAATCCATGTCAGTGGCAAGCAGTTTATTCTACTCCATACAAAACTACACTTTTCATCTCGTCCTTTCTTACATCTAATATTGATTTCATCATTACTTGTGCCTTGTTTATTAAATAATACCCCAAGATACTCCTCATCAGATGAAGTAGAGGACGCCACTGTGCTACCGCCTGGTGCCGCAGGAGGGCAGGTCCCGATGGAGGCGTCGGGCGCAGCCACGATACAGTGACTGATAACAAGATGGATGCAGAGACTGGTCTACCCTGGACTGCCACCGCTCGTCGGAACAGACGGCACTTTCCAGACGGACGTGGATACCCATCAATACCGACTGGCGACTCTACGTCAATAACATCCGCGCACTCCATAAACTTACGATGTTACAAGATACACTGAATGCGGCTGGTATAGACATAACTCTCCTCCAGGAGGTTTAGTCACCGATTTTGTCTGCCCTTTCGGACAAATCGCTTACGTCTTCTACGCGTGTGCTACTGGTAGTGGCGTGGCAATTCTTCTCCTTGATGCCTACTTACGAAGATGTCGCTTTGCTATCTGACGCAAGAGGATGTGACGCTTGCCCTCCATGGCGTCAGAATCATTAACATCTACGCCAAGTCCTGTTCGGGCCGTCGCCATGAACGGTTTCCTTCCACCACGGATGCGGTCGCGCCCCTCTTTACGGGACGTCAGGACGCCTTGATCTTCGGTGGGGATTTTACGCCACCCAGGCGCCAATGCACCAATTGCCATACTACAATCCATGTGTAGTGCTCTCCACTATCACAACCAACCTTCGACTCGTAGATATGTGAGAGTATATACATGGCAATAGAGAGGGTTTCACGCACTAGCCACTCCTTCAGCTGTGTAGACAGCGCTCCGTCGTTCAGGGCACTAAGGCCACTGAAATATAGCCCATTGCTTTTCCTGACCATGTAGCTTATATATGCACTGTCAATTTGTGCCGCCAGATGGTATAGCATGGGCGAGGCCCTTGGAAATTGAACATGACACACCTATATTTGCCTGAATGCCAACGGCTCAGGGAGGCAACGTGGACATCCTGCATCCATCGATGGGGAGCATGCCCGATCGCACTTCCCTATTGGCTGCTATGCGCAAAGCTGGCTCTTAGGAAGATCACAGCAAGGAGGCGGCATTCTGCGAGATTGTTCCACAATGCCGCACTCGCTTGCCCATCAGCAAGCAATGATCCGCGCGAAAGCACGGATTATGGCACTCACGAGGCGACAACTCAAAGCGACGATTGTTCGTGTGCTCACCATAGATAGAATGGACCACGAAGGGTCGTCGATGTATCACGCCATAGCTGAACGCCAGAATCGACGTACGCTTATCCATACTGTAACTTTGGACGATGGTCGCTGTGTCAATACGCAACTTGAGATCGTAAATGCTCTCCACTCTCACTATAGTCAAATACTGGCAGACCACCATCATCCCCAGGACGTGACTGAAGAGGTCTCTAGTCTTACTTATGCCATGCCATGCTACCACAAAACGCGCAAATGGAATTTCTTGAGGACGTGACAGAGGAGGTCTCTGCAGCTACACTGTTCGGAGCGCCTCACAAGTCGCCAGGACCCGATGGCTTCCCATTAGAGTTCTATAGGACTTACCGCCAGTTACTGATGCTGGCCTGGATGGACATATGACGCGCGCGTGTGTGTGTATGTATGTGTGTGTGTGTGCGTGTGTGTGTGTGTGTGTGTGTGTGTGTGTGTGTGTGTGGATTCCGAAGGGACCAAACTGCTGAGGTCATCGGTCCCTAGACTTACACACTACTTAAACTAACGTATGCTAAGAAAAACACACACTCATCCCCGAGGGAGGACTCGAGATTCCGGTGGGAGGGGCCGTTCAATCCGTGACATGGCACCTCAAACCGCGCGGTCACTTGATGTCTTATGCAGTAGAGCTTCCTGGTGTGTTCCTCAAAGGACTGGCCGGCCGTGTGGCCGAGCGGTTATAGGCCCTACAGTCTGGAACGGGGCGACCGCTACGGTCGCAGGTTCGAATCCTGCCTCGGGTACGGATGTGTGTGATGTCCTTAGGTTGGTTAGGCTTAAGTAGTTCTAAGTACTAAGGGACTGATGACCTCAAAAGTTAAGTCCCATAGTGCCCAGAGCCATTTGAACCATTTGATTGCTTGTTCCTGTCCATAAATGAAATGGTGGAACCTGCATCAGTGACTATTCTCTCCTGTCACTGCTGAACTCTGACATGAAGATCTGTACGTGGCTTCCGGCGGCACGCCTCAGAAGGGTCGCCCGCTTTGTGGTCTCCCACTATGAAGTGTCTGTCGGAGGCGATCACAACATCCGGACTGCCTTATTTCGGTTGCGTGATATCATCACTCTTGCGTGGACACGACGCATGGCGGGAGTCTTTGCCTCTCTTGATTTCAAACATGCCTTCGAAAAGATTGATCACTCCTATCTGCCCGCGATGATATGAAATATGGGAGTCCCAGACACCTTCTTACCTTCTTAGAGGGAATAATGCGTCTGCTAGGATCCAGTAGAATAGGCGTCTTATGCCGCCCATCCTGGTACAATGATCGGTGCTACAGGGATGCCTTATTCCCATGATCCCGTACGGTTTCGGCATGGAACCGCTACTTTGCGGCCTGTGCCAACGTCTCACTGGAACGACTCTTGGTGGCGACACTTTTGTTGCACGGTCTACTTGGACGACCTTGTCCTCCTCCTGCGTAACGACATCAACGTTCAAGCAGCATTGGCATGGGTGGGGTTCTGTAGCTCTGGTTCAGGCAGCGTCATTAACATGCGCAAATCTCGCGCGCCGCCTATAAGTCATGGGCTGCCTGCTGAATGCGTCGCTCCCCTGCGAGTGATATCAGGGCATTGATTTTACTGCCGACTTGCGGCGATCTGTGACTCTTAACAGTAGATACGGGTGGAGCTCCTTGACCACTTCCTTTAAAGCCAGTACCGCCATTAGACTGTTTTTTACTGACTTTAAAGAAATATATTATGACTGTGGCCCCACATTATGAAAAAATCCTTGACCACTGACTCCGACACCTAGACATGCTGCAATGGTCCCGGTATGCTAACGTTAATGTCGCATCGCGAATCCCTTATGTCCCCAAACTTCCCATCCGACTATTGATGGCTAGATGCGTGCTGGGAGCATTTGGTTCGTTTTTGAGTCAAGGCATGTTATTTAAAATCAGCTATGGGTCACTCACCGTCCCAAAGGCCAAAGGCTGCTTCAGTCTTTGTCATGCCCAACATCGAGCAACAGCCCTCTTTGCAAGCACGTATGCCAGTATGTAGTGGCGTACTATTACTTGCCTCACTAGCCTATTGAGAAGGACCCTTACCCCGAGCTCGCTCGTTCCTACAATATCGCTGACAAACGTCCCAGCGCCCTTTCTCTACTTGAACTATTTGTTCTTTATTACAGCTACACCCCGACCACATCTACTGATTGCCCAAATAGTGTATGCCTCTCTACATTCGCAACTCTCGTCCAGTGAAATGCCATGTGGCGGGCAGCGCACGGCCCTAATCTTACGTCACATGTCCAATCGACCTTGTACGTGACGGTTAATGGGAAGCAGGTATGCCTATCGCCTTCTCCGGGTATATTTGGCAGCTTCGCCAGCAAGTGCCACGTGTGGCCTGCAAGATGACGGTGGCCATAGCGAGGCGAACGGTGTTTGGCGTTTGGTCCTCCAGATGCTGGTGTTCATCACACGCACGACTCTAGACAGCATCACCGCACCAATGCTTCTCTTGCCAGACACAAACTACTTCCCGCTGGTGAAGACCCACTCAATGACTTGGATTAGCGCGCATGCTTTTCACTACCAGTTTGGTGCCAGTGAAAAATCAGCCCTCGATTTCTGCAATATGTTAATGGCTGACATTGTGCAATTGTCAGGAATCCTAAATACCAACAATATTTCTCGAACTTTCTCCAGACGGCTTTCTGCAACCCCTTTCGCAGCTTCATCATCAATTCTAGGAGTGGATGACGTATGTACCTTCTGCCAGGCACTTAAATGTGATTTGCAGAGTATCCGTGTAGATGTAGATATAGAAGAGTTAGGTGTACTTGGAGACGTGGGGAAAAAATGTGGAAAAAGAAATAAAAAGAGATAAATGAAGGTGAACCCACTGGGCCCAACCAGGTCACGAATGTTACAAACCAGAAGGTGTGGCCAGTACTTGGACTGGTGGCCGTCCGGGTATGCCATGTGCTATTGACAATTTTCACTTTTCCTACCAGACAGAAGAGTTAGGGGCGTGAAGTTCCTGATGATTAGTCTTGCGCCAATGTCCTAGACTAATTCCAAACTATCTGCAGTGTCTCATGAAGTGTCGACATCCGACACTGTTGATGATGATCCAATCATCGGATGGGGATCTTAACCTCGGCGGTCCCGTTGGTGGTATTCGAGAGGAATAGACTACGTGCCAGGACCAGGTTTCATCCTCGCCCTTCTTTCGTCACCTCCAACACGAACATGACACTACACTACAAGCAAGTAATCACAATAGTCTATGCCTAACAGAGGGGTTACACACACACAACTCTCGTACGTCGCGACGGAAAGGTGCATCTGGGCGTGGAGGACAGGGAAACCCCTTCCAGTTAGGCAGCTGGACCTTGCCCACGGAATTCCGCATCCATTCGTGCCAAGTGACTGTACTTCACCTTTTTCTTTTCTGTAGGTATATCTTAGATATAGACGTATTTGAAGAGAGCTGCCAGTCATTAAAACGAGCGAAAATTTTGTCCCAGACCTTCTGCAACTCCTTAATCTCTTCCAACGACGGCTCTTCCTTGTACGTGTCATCTTCAGGGAAAAATCTTATAGGGATGCTGATCCTGTCACATAAATCATTAAAGTACACTAACTGATCAAAAGTTTCCAGACATCTGTTAGTGGACATCAATATGGGGTGTGCCCACCCTTCGCCTTTATGACAGCGTAAACTTTACTGGGAATGCATTCAGTGAGAGGTCTGAATATCTGTGGAGGAAGGCCAGTCCATTCTCTCTCAAGAGTCTGAACCAGAGAAGATAGTGTTGTAGGACGCTGATGTTTGGAGTGAATTGGACGTTGTAACTCAGCCGAAAGGTGTTCCATTAGGTTCAGAAAGAAACTCACGGCAATTCCATTTCAGGAATGTTGTTGTTCAGAAACCATAGCCTCACGGACTGCATTATCATGTTGATACTATCATTCTCTACGAAGTCTTTTTCTACTGTACATAGTACGCAATGCTGTAAAATATATTCGTGTCCTTCCTCATTCAGCATTTTCTTAAACTTGGTAAATGGACCACATGTAACCACGAAAAACACGTCCACACCACCTCCCATGTATTTCACTGTTGGATCTACACATGATGACAGGTAATGTTCTCCAGGCAACCGCCAAACCCAAATCCTTCCGTCGGATTGCCATTCGGTACAGCGTGATTCAGCATTCCTAATCACTCGTTTACAGTCACCCAGTTGCGTCACCACCCTCAGCGTTGCTTAGCACCGAGTACAGAAATGTGTAGCTCATGAGGAGCTGCTCGGTCATTGTACCACATTCGTTTTAACCTCCGACGCACTGTGACTTTTCTAGATGGGCTGCTGGCAGGACTTGGAACTCACGAGTAATTCCTTCCATTGATGTCAACAGACTTTTTTTACAAACACCCTCTGCAATCCAGAATGAGATTTTCACTCTACAGCGGAGTGTGTGCTGATATTAAACTTCCTAGCAGATTAAAACTGTGTGCCAGACCGAGATTCGAACTCGGGACCTTTGCCTTTCGCCATGTCTCCGCAATATCCTTTCTCTCAGGAGTGCTAGTTCTGCAAGGTTCGCAGGTTCGCAGGAGAGCTTCTGTAAAGTTTGGAAGGTAGGAGACGAGGTACTGGCAGAAGTAAAGCAGTGAGGAGGAGGCGTAAGTCGTCCTTGGGTAGCTCACATGGTTAGAGCAATTGCCCGCGAAAGGCAAAGGTCCTGAGTTCGAATCTCGGTCCGGCGCACAGTTTTAATCTGCCAGGAAGTTTCACCCACTGCAATGGTCGTCGGTGCCCGTTCGTTACTACATTGATCTTGATTTATACGTGTTTGTTCTTACGCTTTTGCACTTCATAATCACTTCACCAGCCATCAACTATGGAAGCCTGAAGAGAGTAGAAATGTCCCCTGAGGCATTTGTTACTCGGGTGAGATCCAGTGACTAGTCTACTCCCGAAATCAATGTCCTCTCGCGACGACCACTGTGTTGTTACTGATTCTCTAATGACAACACAACACTCCACGCGTTCTTTTATGCTGGCTGCCGGCCGCGGTGGTCTAGCGGTTCTAGGCGCGCAGTCTGGAACCGCGCGACTGCTACGGTCGCAGGTTCGAATCCTGTCTCGGGCATGGATGTGTGTGATGTCCTTAGGTTAGTTAGGTTTAAGTAGTTCTAAGTTCTAGGGGACTGATGACCACAGTAGTTAAGTCCCATAGTGCTCAGAGCCATTTGAAACATTTTTTTATGCTGGCTGATCTGCCTCTCGAGACATATGGTAGCCAATTAGCATTATGTAACGGTTTCTGGGTACTTTTGGTCAGATAAAGCATATTAAAAACAACAGAGGTCTTATTACGCCTCCTTGGAATACACCAGATATTAATTTTGTTTCTGTGAAACATTCGTCGTACAGTATGACGTACAGGTTTCTGCTACTCAAATATTGCTCGAGTTAGCCACATATTTGCATATATATTCCTTATGGTCTTACCTTTGTCGGTAGTCAACGGCATTACAGAGTCAAAAATGCGTTTTCCAAGTCTACCTAGCTTTTACGGCTTGAAAGATATTGTGTATGGATGAAGCTGTTTCCACCCGGTGCGGTGCTGAGTCTCACACAAATGTACTTTACTTAAAAAAGGTAGGCATCAAGCTGCAACCAGTAGACGATTTAATGTGTGAGTTAAATGCAATTTCCAACCAGAACTGTCTTCACTATTACTTACCACAGCAAGATCTCACTCAGTTTGATACCTATCGAACTTAACTTCATGACTGATTTTAAATTCACACATACGCTTTTTAATTAGGTACCACGTCGAAACATCTGACACAAAAGCAAGTAAAATGGTCTTGTTTCCGATACTTCTCCTCATCATTTTCACATGAGTTTGTATTATGCTTCGTTCATTTGCTAAATCCTTACTATTACTTTCGCAAAATGTTATTGGCTACAAGACAAACACCAGCTTGAAGAGCTGTAGATCAGATTCCTTTTGCCCTTCCTTAAACACGATTTTATTGGCAAATGCCAGCCTAGTGTTGAATTTTGTTTTATCGCAGAGTACGGGAGCTTTCTGCATATTGTTGGTAGTGCTTCATTTGCGACGCTGCTGTTTGCACACTGTACCTCTGTGATGCGCCTTACTGCTACTGCACTTTTCATCCAGTTGAGGCTTTGAACACGACGGAAGCCACAGATTAAAGAGGCGTCTCTACTTTGCTCCTAATTTACATTATTAATTACGATCGCTGGGAGCGTAATCTCCAGCGGAACAGGGGTTCAGATATTTTCCATCCAAAGTACTATAAGCCCTGAAACTTCTCCGGCCGTTACAGAGTATCCTAGCTGTGCAGGCCGGATAAAACTTTTATATCCGGCGGCAGATTCCTAACATTGGCGCAGGTTATCAGGAGTCGCGCAGAGTTTTAAGAAATGTAAAAATTTATTAACACGCAATGGAAACAAACATTTATCTTTAAAACTCCAAAGCAGCTTTTTGATTGAATTTGACGGTAACAATTTCTTTGCTCAGATAATACCGTGACCTTATAGGATTATGGACTCTCATCTTGACGAGGCTAAACGCTCCTCTTGCCGTTTATCCACGTCTGCGAATTAAATTTGTTTTCTTAGGAATTCAGCATTCTGCAAAACACTATATTTTTTTCTTTTTTATTGTTATTTACAAATATATGTTTCGGCTTCTATGTTGTTGTTGTTGTTGTTGTGGTCTTCAGTCCTGAGACTGGTTTGATGCAGCTCTCCATGCTACTCTATCCTGTGCAAGCTTCTTCATCTCCCAGTACCTACTGCAACCTACATCCTTCTGAATCTGCTTAGTGTATTCATCTCTTGGTCTCCCTCTACGATTTTTACCCTCTACGCTGCCCTCCAATACTAAATTGGTGATCCCTTGATGCCTCAGAACATGTCCTACCAACCGATCCCTTCTTCTGGTCAAGTTGTGCCACAAACTTCTCTTCTCCCCAATCCTATTCAATACTTCCTCATTAGTTATGTGATCTACCCATCTAATCTTCAGCATTCTTCTGTAGCACCACATTTCGAAAGCTTCTATTCTCTTCTATGGGTCATCTTATTTTTCTGAAATTGTACTAATTCAAATGTCGAGTTTTATGGGGTGGCCTGCGCCCTTTGTGTAGTTCGTGGTACATACACTGCCCAGTCACATTAAAGTTACTCCCTGTCAAAAACCTGAATGACCACCTCTGGCAGCGGGAACCGATGCGAACCGTGTAGCAAGAGAGTCAAAGAAGTACTGGAATGTACCGACTCCAGTCCTATGGCCAGCTGTGCTAGGTGTCTCGATTGACTGTCCATGGTGCGAGTTGCCCAGCTGAGGTGGTTCTACAGATTCACTATTGGGCCTAAAGTCGGGGAATCTGGTGGTCAGGGGGGTTCGGAAAATCCATGCTGGTCTTTGAACCACTCACATACACTGCGAGCATTGCCCTACTGGTAGATGCCCTCGTGCCGAAGAAAAGCAAACTGCATGTAGGGGTGGAAATGGTTCTCAGTGTTAGTTGCATACTTGTGTTGATCCACTGTGCCTTAGAGAATGATGAAGTAACCCAGGGAGTGCCACGAAAATATTCCCCAAACCATAACGCTCGCTCTTCCGACCGGCTATTGTTCGACGGTGTTTGCTTTCAGACGTTTCACGACGTACACGTCAAGGGCTATCTGTCGGAGGGTGCATAAAACTTGAATGATATGAAAATTTCACCTGTCGCCACTCAGTGAACGTCCAACTGTGGTATTGGCGTGAAAATTCCAGCCTACGTCGCAGACGAACAGCACTCAGAATAGGTGCATGAACCAGGCGTCTGCTGCGGAGACCCATACGCAGTAACGTTTGCTGAACGGTCGTTGAGGAGATACTGTTGGTAGCTTTTTGGTTCATCTGGGCGGTCAGTTGCTCGACAGTTGCACGTCTACTCGCTTGTACACATCTTCACAGCCGTCGTTCAACCCTGTCATCTGTGGCCGGTCGTTCACCACGGCTGCCTCACCACCAGTTTTGGATAGCGCCATTTTGCTATGCACGGTGTATTTCAATCACGGCGGCACTCGAACAGTTTAGAAACTTAGCCGTTTCGGAAATGCTTCCGCCCTTGGCCCGAAAGCTTGCACTGCTATTGCGCACGTTCCCTCGACACGCTTTGTATACTTTCCACCGTTAGAGTTGTTACATGCCATAAGTGAATAATTTTTGCATGTTGGCGTCGAACATAGGCAGTGATCACATTCATGTGACTGGACCGTGTAATTATACTCGCTGTATTTCAGCCCTTTTGTCACTTCTGTGTTACGTGGTATCAAACATCCACATTTACATCTATCACTTCGAAGTGCATGGCAAAGGGTACTTCTCATTATACCCGTACTAGAATTTCTTCCTGTTCCATTAATATATGGAGATAGGGAACGATGATTGCTTAAAAGCCACTGTGCACTTCGTAACTCGTCAGACGGCCGCTGTGGCCGAGCGGTTCTAGGCGCTCCAGTCCGGAACTGCGCTGCTGCTATGGCCGCAGGTTCGAATCCTGCCTCAGGCATGGATGTGTGTGATGTCCTTAGGTTAGTTAGGTTTAAGTAGTTCTAAGTCTAGGGGACAGATGACCTCAGATGTTAAGTCCCATAGTGCTTAGAGCCATTTTTGTAACTCGTTGAATCGTATTTTTGTGATACCTATGGGAGACAAACGCAGGGAGCTGTGGTCATTGAAACTATGTAAGCAGGCTTTCATGGGACAGTTATCGTCTGTCTTCAAGTAACTTCCAATTCAGGTTTTTTTAACCTTCCCCGTGACACTTTGCCATGGGTCTAACAAACCGCTACCATTCATGCAACTCTTACTTGCATACCTTCGATGTTCCCTCTTAGTCCTGTTCGGTACGCAGCTCGCTAACTTCTAGGACAGGTTAGACGAGTGTTTTGTAAGGAGTCCTCTTAGTAGACTGACTGTATTTTTCTTATTTTCCCAGTATTCTGCCAATGAACTAAGCCTGCCACCTTCCCTGCCTACAACGGAACCCGTCGGGGTTCTATTACTTATCCCTACAGATTGTTAAACCTAGGTATGAGTATGAGTTAACCGCTTACAGCTGTGATTCATCGATTCTATAGTCATAGGATACTACGTTTCTTTCCTTTTTATGAAGTGTATAATTAACATTTCTGTACATTTAAAGCAAGTTGCCAATCCTTGCATCTTTTCGAAATCTGCAGGTTTTTTCACAGTGTTTCATCAGGAAAGTGTTTAAGTTGCTGATAATACTGTCTGCCTGGTAGCTAATGTGCAACAAGAAGAGCGAACGTCCGAACGCAGTTCCCTGCGGAATGCCTGAAATAGATTCTACGGTCATGGAGGATCTTGATGCCACTAGCATTGATAGATGTTTTGTTATTGCTGTCAGGTCATAAAATGTCTAACAGCGGAGCACCACGTAAAACTCAAACTTTACATTAATCCAACTTCAGAACAACAAACGATGCCCACAGAATATTACATATTGGTGTCGCAGATTGAACAGGTAAATAATCAAAAAAAGAAAAACACTGTGTTTTGCAGCATAGAGGCAGTTGTTTAAGCAAATTTTTGACTGCTTATAGCCGTTCACTCCAGTTCAACATGAGGTAGCTAACGTTCTCAAATCTCTTCCAGCTTAAAATTATCTCAAACGATAGCTGTTCCTATCGCAAGCAGCAGTGAAATCATGCGTTTTCATGTAAGACTGTCTCCCTCTTTCCTCTCTCTCTCGACTCGTTGATTGAATCTGTCTTCTAAACACCAAACAACGCGATGCGTTCAACAATGGCGTTCGAAGCTCGGGGAAATTTTTTCATAAGTATGAAAAATTATTACAGGTGAAGGTTGCGTTAAGTTATCGTACCTGCCTGGTGGCCTTTGCAAGGAAGAGAAATGTTTTTCGCCGGTCAGGCTGGCATTTGGATTTTCTCAGTGTACCTTCAGACGAATTGCGGGTAGCCGATTATCCATCATGGGCGCTGTTGTTGGGAGCGGATGGCAGAGTTGACATCTCTGTGCCTAGGAGCTACTGTTACGTTTAATGTTAGACAATGACGAAGTAAAAAGTTAGGTCACTGTTGGTACGGGTAGTACATCACTGAAACGGCCATCGCTGTGTCTTTAGTGAACGCAGCTTTCAGTCTGATTGATGGAGGCTACTGTGAAGTGTTGACTTCCTGCTTTGCGGACGGACTTCCTTCAGCTACTCTGACACTCTTCTGCTATGTTACAGCCTTAGTGCGTTAGTGTACCTTTGACATGACGTTTTTGGAACGATATATATCCTCTTGTCGGTGAGCAGTGTGTGATCTGCCAACTACACTGTTGGAAAGGTGGCCGGGGGTAGAGTGGTGGGGTCGATGTGACCGAATGCAAACACTGTTGGCAGCAAACAACGTCCTTTTTAGCTGTGTTACATGTTTCTTTGTGGCTCCGTGAGCAAACACCCCTCTCCTCATTGACAATGGCCAATGGTGACATTTGGACAGTGACATATGGGCGATAGTAGCACTCCCTCTGGATGGACCACTCCAGCACGAGTGCATTCACCGCAGTGGGCCTTGAAGATTGCTCTGCTCGGAATTCGATCCGCTGCTCCTGGGCAGGAGTCAGATGGCGGCTGGCTCTGTGGCACTGAGTCGACCGCCGCGAAGGGTAGCCTCGCGGTCTGGGCACCTTCCCACGGTTCGCGTGGCTCTCCCCGTCAGAGGTTCGAGTCCTCCCTCGGGCATATGTGTGTGTGTGTGTGTGTGTGTGTGTGTGTGTGTGTGTGTGTGTTTTGTCCTTAGCGTAAGTTAGATTAAGTAGTGTGTAAGCCTAGGGATCGATGGCCTCAGCAGTTTGGTCCCATAGGAACTTACCACCACAAATTTTCCAGTGAGTGGATCATGGAGCCCCATGCCAGCGATAACAGGCGACGGCGGCAGGCTGGCGGGGCTGGGGCGCTAGGTCCCACCAGGACCTTAGTGCTGAGGGTTATCCTACCTGACCAGAGTAACAAATGGCATATTCCAGCAGGATAATGCAAGACGCCATAATGCAGTTACACCGCCAACATCTTGAGGAATGTATCTGGAGGAATGTATCTTGAGGAATGTATCTTGAGGAATGTATCTTGAGGAATGTATCTTGAGGAATGTATGTTGAGGAATATGCTGGTACCATGATTTTTTCACACATAGGTAATGTCTGGAATGCTACGGGAAGTTGTATACTCGCTTACAAACTGAAACAGAATGTACTAGTACTTCATGTTAGGTGATCTCTTCCTTGAGACGACGTTCAGTGGCTGTCAGCTTCCATACCGCAACGAACACAAGAGTGTATTTGTGCTCGTCGGTGTCACTCGTCATACTGATACTCATTGTCAACATCTATTTTGAATGGAACGAGCATTTAATCATTTAACATCTGAAATGAATAACTCGTAAACACGATGCGATTCAGTTCAAAAATGGTTCAAATGGCTCTGAGCACTATGGGACTCAACTGCTGAGGTCATTAGTCCCCTAGAACTTAGAACTAGTTAAACCTAACTAACCTAAGGACATCACAAACATCCATGCCCGAGGCAGGATTCGAACCTGCGACCGTAGCGGTGTTGCGGTTCCAGACTGCAGCGCCTTTAACCGCACGGCCACTTCGGCCGGCCGATGCGATTCAGTCAATTACTTTTTAAAGTGAGGTTCTCAGAGGTGAACTCATCTCTTACGGCTTACATCTCCCCCCTCCCTTCGCAACATATAATCTTCGAGACTAATTCTTCTCTTATGAAGCCTTGTAACAAGAATATGGTTAACTGAGTACGCCCTTATCATTGATACCGGTTGCTGAATAAAAAGAATCCATTTCTTACGAAAATCTCATCGAAACATTCTGGGCAAGGTACGTCATCAGAGCGTCTGAAACAAATTTGTTACAAAGCATCGTATTAAATGATATCTTTAACATCGATTTGAAGCAATGTTGCTGGCTGCTCGTTTAATGGTATAATGGCCATAAGCCTCCTGTGCGATCTTGTATTGTAACTGAAACTGTGTGGTAAGTAATTCCCTTTCTTCTTTGTTCTCTTTGGTCAAAATTCACGATTCGGCGCGTGTACAAACCTGTGAGTAACCCAGTTATTACAATTATGTCACCCTTAGCAATGGAAAGCTTGCGATACCCTGTCACGTGCTGCTCGGCGTGAACAACGCCAACTACGTACTGGGTGTTTGAATGAGTGTCTGGTCAACATTTCTCTTCTTCACCCTGCAGCTTCCTTATACCACCAAACGCAGTTCCTAACTGTTCTAAAATCATTAGCTGCCCCGAAAATTTCTGAAGCCCATCATGAATGCGGATCAAGTTCCTCTCTTCAGCATTTAGAAATCCGAAAACAATCCGTTATCTAACATGCACACAAATATTGGAAACCGGGTGTTTTCTGAAACACTGCAGTGCACCCCATTGCTCACGTAGCACGCTAATATTTGCAGAGTATACAGTGTCGACAAAAGAAGTACTTTTTTGTATTGTTAGAACATTTTAGTGTACAAACAGCAGAGTATTGTTTTTCTTGTCCTGAAAATATCTTTTAATGTTTTGCATCCCAGTATCGCATCCTATACAAAGTTTAGTTCTTTTCACGCCGTAGATCGTCAAGGATAAATCTCGTTGGGGTTTGACTACATTGTAGATTTTCAAAAAATGGTTCAAATGGCTCTAAGCACTATGGGACGTAAAATCTGAGGTCATTAGTCCCCTAGACTTAGAACTGCTTAAACCTAACTAACCTAAAGACATCATACATATCCGGGCCCGATGCAGGATTCGAACCTCCCATAGTAGCAGCAGCGCGGTTCTAGACTGAAGCGCCTAGAACAGCTCGGCCACAGTCTTGCACTGATAGCCAAAGCTATTAAGGCGACCGCTGGCGGTTAGGGAAGAATCAGGATTCCAGTTCCGGTCCGACACAGATTTTCATTATCGTCTTTCCCTTATACAACTAACGGTTATTCGTATTCACAACTGCGGATGCATTTCATGACTACCATTAACGCTGCTATAACAATTTCATTTTGATTGTTAATTATGACTTCGTTCTATACTGATAGCAAACAATGATCTATTTTACCTGAATCTCCAGGTGATACATCAATCAGATCTTCTTCAAATTTAGGCAGTTTGCTACCTATAAAACAAATCAGCTCTCGTTGCGATACTGAACTGCGTTCTGCTACGTTTTTACAGGTCTGAAGCCGCAAGTTCAAATTCAACGCTGGAAACAGAGTGTTTAGTTTGGAGGCGAGGGTATTATGGAAGGGCAGAGTAACGCTGTTGTCGCCGTACCAGTCGACAGACAAAAGCGCCGAGCGCCGGCCGCGCTGTGACCACAGCGGCGAGTTTGAATGCCGCTTGTTGCCGTGTCGCCGTGAATAAATTGTGCCTCAATGGCTGCGGCGAGGGCGCCGTAATTAACCCAATTAGTTGAGATCACGTAGCGTGGAGGCCCGATAGTAGCCAGCCGCACCAGATCAATGGCTGATAGCGGCGGCCGGCGCAGCCGTGACTGCCGCACTGTGCCCCACTCAGCCTGTAAGCTCCCGTTATGGGTCGCAAAGCACTGCTGTGACATGCTGGTGAGGGGCACGAGGAAAAGGATACTGTATGACGTGGTCAATCTCCACAGACACGGGAGCAATTTCAGGTGTGTCCCCCGTAGCTGAGTCCAAGGGTCTGTGACATGGAAAAGTCAATGTAGGCGGCAAGAATTTCACGAAAGATTCTAAAATATAGATCACGGACTAGAGCATCTCTGAAACCGCCATAGATTCGTTTTAAAAAGTTGTTACCTCATAATTCGCCCTTTTTTTGGTTTTAGTAAAAGTGTAGTGGACGTGCACGTATAGTGGAACAGACAGCATAGAGGCTAGTGAAACAGGCAGATTGTAACACGCCCGGGAATAGTAATTGGTGGGGGTGCTTTAAACTGGTTGTCGTTTGGACTTTTCTTAACAGTGCGCCCTGTCCACACCAGGTACCTGATAATCCCGCGGCGGTCATACTGTTCTGCTCCACACTGCTGCTGACTTGCCTGAAATTATCTATCGAATTATGCAAGCGGGTTGAGGAGAGCCACTCAACGTTAAAAAACAACACTGTTCAACGTCTGGTATGAACAACTATATTCTAAGACGATTAAAGGAAACCGCAGGTTGCGCTGTTTAAATTCTAATTCATAACTGTTTATCCAAATTAATGGATGATTAACAGTCCACAATATCGCTCAGACGAGCGTACGCGTAACCGACATGACGCGGACGATTGTTGATGATTCGGAACCCGAATGATAGCACGGAAGTTCTTACGCTCGTCACACATACACAGATATTTGGTGCCAGTCCTCCTTGACACTAGTATTAAGTTTTAACACTGTTCACAAGTTCAATTTACAGTTCACAGTTCTCAGTTGTACGAGCGTGCGCGTAACCGTCGCGGCGCGGTTGATTGTTGATAATGCGGAATGCGATGATCGAACGCACGACCTCACGCTCGCTACAAGACACTGGCACTTGTTTGCATTCTTTAATGGTAACTAATTTTTTTTATTACATTAGTTCATTCTGGGAGACCGAACACGGCGCGGATGATTGATACAGTATGGTACGACACGCAACGAGTGAATACACAAATACGTTATCAGCAGCACTGCACATTTTTAAATTACTTTTTGACGCACTTTCCTCTGAATCATTTGCTTATTTTATCACTTTACTGTAATAGCACTTGTAGCAACACTTCAACTTCCATAGTAACAATGCCTCTCACATGCAGAGCTACACACAACACAACAGTTCCATGTCCCGCGCTCGACTCGACAGACGCGAGTGCCTGAAAAGATATTCTACAACTAAGCCAGCGATATGACAATACAGCCCCCTGCGGGTTCGGGGGTAAGAATAGGCCCGTGGTATTCCTGCCTGTCGTAAGAGGCGACTAAAAGTAGTCTCAAACGTTTCGGCCTTATGTGATGGTCCCTTCTCGGGTTTGACCTCCAACTTTCTAAATTCTTCCGAAGAGCGAGCCAATTGGGGAAGGGCGCCTTACTTGGTGCGTTGTGTCCATTTTGCGTTGAGAACTTTCGCCAGCTTATTCGTCGTTGCATTGCAGTCCCGCCCGCTCTCCATTTCTTGGGCATGGATACGTTCCTGCGTGCACTTTCCACCTTGCGCTGTGCAGTGCCACTTTCTGCACTGACGACGACCGTGGACGACATGTCACCTAACATCCAGCACGGTAGCCAGTCCGTTGTGGTGGGGCTGCCATGTACCCTCTTGGTTGTAGCCCCCTGACTACACAGGGATCGCTCTACTGATGCCTGCGCCGTTAACTCCGCACGTATGCCAAGGAGTAGATGCCCATCTCCCTGGGGCATCAGGACTCCTGGCAATGGCCATCCTGCCAGGTGGCTATTGCTGCGGCTGGGTGGCGCCCGTGGGGAGGGCCCTTGGTCGGAGTAGGTGGCATCAGTGCGGATGATCCGCAATGAAGCGTGGTACATCATCTCTCGCTGGCGGCCAGCCGCCAGCAGTCTCTAAGCGTTCTCGGGCTCAATTTAATGCTCAGAAGTACGATCCGAAAACGTTCCCCTCCCTGGCCACGCCGTGAGAGAAGCGTAAGTCTCAGGATGGAGGTAACAGTTATTCGCCCCGATTCTTAGTTTGCACGAGAGCTGATGGGGAGTCTTTTCTATCCACAAAGCCTCAGTTCTTCGTCGAGCATTTCGAGGACAAGTTTGGGGAGGTGGAGGGCTTGTCCAAAATGCGCTCTGGGTCAGTACTGATACAAACGGCATCCTTCGCCCAGTCACGAAGGTTACTTGCTTGTGACAACTTGGGGGATGTTAACGTTACCATCACACCACATAAGAGTGTAAATATGGTCCAGTGTGTTATCTTCCATAGGGATCTACTTTTGCAGTCTCATGACGAGCTGCGCGCCAACTTAGAGCATAGAGGTGTTCATTTCGTCCGGCGCGTTCATCGGGGTCTGAGGGACAATCAGGTTGCTACCAGTGCCTTCATCTTGGCCTTCGAGGGTGATACATTACCGGAGAAGGTCAAGGTGATGGTCTACCGTTGTGACGTCAAGCCCTATATCCCTCCCCCGATGCGGTGCTCTAAGTGCTGGAAGTTCGGCCACATGTCTTCCTGCTGCACTTCCAGCCTCACATGTCGAGATTGCGGACGCCCATCACATCCCAATACTGAATGTGCCCCGCCTCCCATCTGTGTCAACTGCGGAGAGCATCATTCACCTTGCTCGCTCTCTCGGAAAGAACGCAAAATCATGGAATATAAGACCCTGGACCGGCTGACGTATACTGAGGCCAAAAGGAAATATGACAGACTACATCCTGTGAGAATGACATCTTCTTACGCAGCTGCTACAACAACTGTGCTAGCCCCATCAGTTTCGAGACTTCCAGCCAGCTCGATGAGCAGTACAAATTCTCTTGCCCCCTTGCCCGTGGTGGGCTCTACCCAACCGGTTGCTCCTGCACCACCTACCTCAGGAGCAACATCCTCCCACCCATCGGGGACGTCCGTCCCCGCTTCTCAGCTGGAGAAGCGTCTGACTTCTTCGGCTACTCTCGCCCGTAAGGGTTCCCTTGGGTCCCTCCCTTCCCAGGCTTCCACAGCGGGAAGGATGACGCCCGACAGTGGCATAAGTCCCCACCAGCGGCTGGTCGTAGGGCTTTGCGATCCTCCTCCGTCCGGGAGACTGAATCGGTGAAGCCTTCCCAGCCGGTGAAACCCAAGGTTCAGCGAGAGAAGTCCAAGCGAAAGACCTCTAAGGCCAAAGAACTTGCGGTGGCACCGACCCCACTGCAACCTTCGAGCTCTGAGTCTGAGGATGAGGACGAGATCCTGGCGTCCGCTGAGGACCTTGATCTCGCCGGTCCCTCAGACGCCATGGATGTCACTCGCGCGGGTCCTGAAACTGTGGCAGCGAGTGAACACACGGCGTAAACGGCCTCCCGAGTCCCTTCATGCCTTTATGAGCCTTGGACAATACCATCCTCCAGTGGAACTGCAGCGGTTTCTTCCACCATCTAGCTGAGCTCCGACAACTTCTCAGCCTTCACCCTTTCTTCTGCATTGCTATTCAGGAAACTTGGTTTCCAGCCATGCGAACCCCCGCCCTCTGTGGCTATCGGGGTTATTATAAGAACTGGGCAGCTTATGAAAGGGTGTCTGGTGGCGTCTGCATATATGTCCTTAACTCTCTTCACAGCGAGTCTGTCCCTCTACAAACACATTTAGTGGCTGTCGCTGTTTGGGTGTGGACGCCACAGGCTGTTACCGTCTGCAGTCTTTACCTTCCACCGGATGGTGATGTCTCACAGCATGTCCTGGCTGCGCTGATAGCCCAATTGCCGCCAACTTTCTTGTTACTGGGCGACATCATCGCCCATAACCCTCTGTGGGGTGGGTCGGTGGCGACAGGTCGAGGCGCCACCATTTTAAATGATGGTTCCTTCACACACTTCAGCGTGGCGCATGGCACGTACTCTACCTTCGACCTTTCGATCTGCAGCCCTAGCCTCTTACCGTCTGTCCAATGGAGAGTGCATGACGACCTGTGTGGTAGTGACCACTTTCCGATCTTTGTGTCACTGCCACAGCGTCAGTCTTCTCTGCGCCCTTGCAGGTGGGCTATGAATAAGGCTGACTGGGATTTGTTTTCCTCCACTGCCGCTATTGAGCCTCTCTCTAATGATGACATTGATGCGGTGGTTCAATCGGTCACCACCGGCATCGTTACTGCCGCCGAATCTGCCATTTCCTGTTCTTCTGGGTCCTCTCGGCGGCGGACTGTACCTTGGTGGTCACCTGAGATCGCTGAAGCGATTAAAGATCGCCGGCGGGCGCTCCTGCGTCACAAGCGACATCCCTCCATCGAACACCTTATCGCCTTCAAATAGCTGCGTGTGCGAGCCCACCGCCTTATCCGCCAACGCAAGCAGGAGCGCTGGGAGCGGTATGTTTCCACCATTGGCCTCTATGTCTCTCCATCGCAGGTCTGGGCCAAGATTCGACGCCTCTATGGCTATCGAACCCCTGTCAGCGTCCCAGCGCTCTCACTGAATGGAGCAGTTTGTACTGACTCCGACGTCATTGCAAACCGCTTGGCAGAGCATTTTGCTCTGAATTCCGCTTCTGCCAATTACCCCCTGGCCTTCCGCTCCATTAAAGAGCGGATGGAACGTCGGAGCCTTTCGTTTCGCACCCACCATCCAGAATCGTACAATGTACCATTCAGTGAGTGGGAATTTCGCAGTGCCCTAGCCGCTTGCCCTGATACCGCTCCTGGGCCAGATCGCTTCCATTGTCAGATGCTGAAACGCCTTTCAGTGGACTGCCAGCGACGGCTCCTCGACCTCTACAACTGTCTCTGGGTCGAGGGTGAGTTTCCGTCGCAATGGCGGGAAAGTATTGTTATCCCCATTCTGAAACCTGGCAAGCACCCTTTGGAGGTGGACAGCTACCGTCCCATTAGCCTCACCAACGTTCTTTGCAAGTTGCTTGAACGGATGGTGAGCCGGCGCTTGAATTGGGTACTGGAGTCTCGGGGCCTTCTGGCTCCATCACAGGGTGGGTTCTGTAACGGCCGCTCCGCCGCCGACAATCTGGTGAGCCTGGAGTCAGCCATCCGTACTGCATTTGCCCGCCGTCAGCACCTGGTCGCTGTCTTTTTCGACATGCGGAAGGAATACGATACGACATGGCGTCATCACATCCTTTCTACGCTTCATGGATGGGGGCTTCGGGGCCCTCTGCCGATCATTATCTGAAATTTTCTGTCGTATCGTACCTTCCGTGTGCAAGTCGCGGCCTCCCATAGTTCCTCCCGAGTCCAGGAGAACGTTGTGCCACAGGGATCTGTTTTAAGTGTCTGCCTGTTTTTAATAGCCATTAACGGGCTCGCTGCGGCGGTGGGAACGTCTGTCTCAGCGTCCTTGTATGCTGACGACTTCTGCCTTTCCTACAGCCCTATTGGCATTGCAGCTGCTGAACGTCATCTACAGGGCACTATCCGTAAGGCGCAGTATTGGACTGTAGCTCATGGGTTCCAGTTTTCGGCAGCCAAGACCTGCGTTATGCACTTCTGACGGCGACGCACTGTCCACCCGGAGCCGCGGCTTTATCTTGACGGCGAACTTCTTGCAGTGGTGGAGTCACATAGGTTTTTGGGGGTGGTTTTTGATGCCCAGTTGAGTTGGCTGCCTCATATGCAGCAGCTTAAACAGATGTGTTGACGGCATCTAAATGCTCTGCGATGCTTGAGCCACACCTGCTGGGGCGCCGACCGATCTACCCTGTTACGGCTCTACCAGGCGTTAATTCAGTCCCGTCTGGATTATGGGAGCCTGGCTTATGGCTCAGCATCCCCATCTGCGTTGCGAGTGCTGGAGCCAATCCTCCACAGCGGGATACTCCTTGCCACTGGTGCCTTACGGACCAGCCCTGTGGACAGCATACTTGTGGAGGCAGGTGTCCCTCCACTGCAGTTACGACGCCAACAATTACTGGCTGCTTATGCTGCCCATGTTTTTAGCTTGCCCGGGCATCCAAATTATCGTGTCCTATTCCCGCAGTCAGTCGTCCATCTCCCAGAACGTCGGCCCCGGTCGGGTTGTCCGGTCCCCATCCGCGTCAAAGAGCTTCTCTTCAGGCTTGGAGTTTTCCCTGTTCCACCTCCTTTCCGGGCCCCTCTGCATACACCCCCGTGGTGTGTGCCTCGCCCTTGCCTTCGGCTCGAATTGGCACAGGACCCGAAGGACTCAGTCCCTCCGGAGGCCTTCCGCCGCCGCTTTTATTCCATCCTGGCCACGTATCAGGGCTCTGGCGTTGTTTACACTGACGGCTCGATGGTTGCTGGTCGTGTCGGTTACGCTCGGACTCTAGGGGACCACTATGAACAACGTTCCTTGCCAGCTGGCTGCGGCGTTTTTACTGCTGAGCTGGTCGCCATCTTTCGTGCCCTAGAGTATATCCGCTCCTGCTCAGGTGAGTCCTTCGTTATCTGTAGCGATTCCCTGAGCGGTTTACGAGCTCTCGACCAGTGTTTCCCTCGTTCTCGTCTGGTGATGGCTATCCATGAGTCCCTGCATACTCTTGCCCGTTGCGGCCGCTCTATAGTCTTTGTGTGGACCCCCGGTCATGTCGGTATCCTAGGCAATGAACGTGTTGACCGCCTGGCCAAACAGGCCACCAGTGAACCCACCCTGGACATTGGCCCCCCGGTGACTGATTTGCGAGCAGTCTTCCGCCGCAAAATTTTCGCGCTACGGGACGCTGAATGGTGCGGTATGACCACCCCCAACAAACTCCGTGCCGTCAAGGAGACAAGGACTGTGTGGCGGTCATCCCTGCGAGCCACCCGCAGGGACTCAGTAGTCCTTTGCCGGCACCGCATTGGCCACACCCGCTTGACGCACAGCTTTCTACTGCGGGGAGAGGACCCACCTCTACGTCGATGCGGGTCGGCTTTGACGGTGGTCCACATTTTGTTGGACTGCCCACTTTTAACCGTGTTCAGGCAGCCGTTTGGGCTGCCTGATACGCTCCCTGCCCTTTTAACTGACGACAATGCTATGTCTAGCTTAGTTTTAAGTTTTATTCGAGCAGGGGTTTTTTATCATTTAATTTGAGTTTTTGTTTTTAATGTTGATTCTGGCTTTTGGCCTCCGATTTGAAACTGAGTTTTTAATGTGTTCTCGGTGGTTGGCTTTTCCCTTGTTTCTCTATGGTCGGCCAACCACCGTCACACTGTGTGCGATTTTAATTAGTTTTGTCTGATCTCTGTTGGAGTATTTCTTGTCCTGCGTCGTCTGCCGTCTTTTCTGTTGTTCGTTTTTTATTCTCTTTGGGTGGTTTTAGTTTTTTGGAAAAAGGGACCGATGACCGTAGCAGTCTGGTCCCTTTCATCCCACAAACCAACCTATGACAATACACTTACAGGATGAGCTGGACCTGAAACGAATCCGCACGGCGGATTAACGACTGCAGCTATTGAATTACCCAGCCTGACTGTGGCTTTTAGCCAGTTCCCCATGCTCGTTAACGCAAATGATGAGCTGTTCCCCACTTTCTACCACATATGTAATGAAGCTCCAAAGAAACTGGTGTAGGCATGCGTATTCAAATACATAGATATGTAAAGAGGCAGAATACGGCGCCGTGGTTGGCAACGCCTCTATAAGGCAACAAGTGTCTCGAGCAGCTCTTAGATCGGTTACGGCTACCAAAATGGCAGCTTATCAAGATTGAAGTGACTCTAACCGTGGTGTTGGCTTGGGATGTTTGGGGAAGGAGACCAGACAGCGAGGTCATCGATCTCATCGGATTAGGGAAGGACGGGGAAGGAACTCGGCTGTGTCCTTACAAAGGAACCATCCCGGGATTTGCCTTGAGCGATTTAGGGAAATCACGGAAAACCTAATCAGGATGGCCGGACGCAGGATTGAACCGTCGTCCTCCCTAACGTGGTGATATAGTCGGCGCACGAGCTATGGGACACAGCATCTCCGAGGTAACGATGAAGTGGGGATTTCCCCATACGACCATTACATGAGTGTACCGTTGATATCACGAATCCGGTAAAACTTCAAATCTCCGACATCGGTGCGGCCGAAAAAAGTTCTTGCGAGAACGGGACCACCGACGACTGACAAGAATCTTTCAACGTGAGAGAAGTGCAACCCTTCTACAAATTGCTGCAGATTTCAGTGTTAGACAATCAACAAGAGTCAGCGTGGGAACCATTCAACGAAACATCATCGATATGGCCTTTCGGAGCAGAAGGCCTTGATGACTGCGCGACACAAGGCTTCACGCCTCGCCTGGGTCCGTCAACATCGACACTGGACTGTTGACTGGGATTCCTGTTAGGTCTAGATACGACTCTGACTGGTGACACTTGAGTAAGCATCCTGTCTGAT
Source organism: Schistocerca piceifrons (assembly GCF_021461385.2). NCBI lineage: Eukaryota > Metazoa > Arthropoda > Insecta > Orthoptera > Acrididae > Schistocerca > Schistocerca piceifrons. The sequence continues at coordinate 747,658,001 of NC_060139.1, forward strand.
CACCTGCATCTATTCATGTCCATTATCTGTTTTGACGGCACTAGGCTATGTTGTGTGTCGCTTGACGAAACTTGATGATTTTGTTGTTGTAAAGTGTTTAGAACGTTTAAGTTTTCCAGACGTAACGCAACGGGTGGTGAGAAGTTCGTTTCTCAGAATGGCAGCAACGCCAGCAATGCGTTTCGTTAATATCGTCGACAGAAACAGGTGTGAAGAGCCTCCATGTTAATAAAAGGAGTAAGGAATATAATCCAGAAATTAGAAGAAACAAGTGAACTAGGTAGTGGACCAGAGAGAGGGAGGCAGTCCACTCTCATGGCAGTAGATGATGAAGTTTCTGTAGGTATAGCCAACCGCACAGCATATGCCTCAAATTTTGCAGCCAGTGCTCGAGCTGCGTCACGGGAATTCTCTCTCTCTTGTTCATCAGTTCAAAAGCTTTCACGGTGTATTTTACACTAGTATCCCTAAAAGAACCAGAATGTGCACCAAATGAAACCCCAAATAAGCTACAACGCCGTGACTTTACCCTTCGTTTTTTGAAGCGCATGGCTATAGATGAAATATGACCAGGAAATATTCTTTGGGCGGACGAGACAAGGCGTCGTGAATGCGCAAACCGTCGGAAATGGAGTTTTACTCTGCCACATGTTGTGCAGGAACATCCTCTGCACTCAGTTTATGTGAGTGTGCGGTGTGGTTACACAAGCTCCTTCATTCTCGGTTCGTTTCTTCTTCGTGGGCCTGTTACGTTTACAGTGAGTGACATCTGTACGTTATAAGGACCTTCTTGTCCTACAAGTGATTCTACATTTGCACGAACGTCGACAGCATCGTTTTCATGCAAGATGGGGCGACGTTATATGTCACTTTCCAGGTGAAAGAATTTCTTTGAGAAGCCTTCGGTAACGTTTGCATCATCACTAAGCAATTTCAGTGGCCTTCCAGATCCCCGGCCTAAATCCATGTGACTTCTGGTTGTGGGGATATCTGAAACATCGTGTCTATCAGGGATGTATCTGGACGCATCCTGATCTGAAGGACAGCATATAATGACATATCACTCTGGTTACACTGGATATGCTGCGAGCAACTGTCGACCTTGCCTTGTTATGGATGCAGCATGTGGCTGAGTCGAAAGACAATACTGAGCACCTGTTGTAACTTGTGACCATATCCTAATAAACTTGCCGGAACCACCGTTACGATGTGTTCTATCGTTCATCCCCTTTTCCTGCGCGCACGCCACTGTCTGACTGTCATAGCGCCATAGTTTCACCTAGCGGCAGAAAGTGAAATTATTATGTGTTTTCAACAGACTCCGCGAGCGTAGCCATTAATGCGTACTGCGATATATGAAGGGCTTATTTCAGTAGTGGTACAAGTCAATTACTTCCACTTTTCTGAATATAATGCTTCTGAAATTAATGGTCCAAACAAACAGAAAAAAAGTTTCATCTCTAGTAAGAAGCCATATGCGTGAATATTTCTGGTATCTCAACTGCATATTTTTAGCGCTCATTTAACTTTAGGACTCTCTATCTAAAAATGAACAAAAATGGACTTGTAGCACTATTGAAATAAGAACTTCATATAAACCCCCCACAACAGCACACGGGACACTTATCAGTTTAATTATAACCACCCGGTACTAGACAAAAGTATTTAAAATTCGATCACACGTAGAACAAAATTTACACAATTGACAGAGAGGTAGCGCACTCGTCTTCCCTCCATCACGTAATTGGCGACTCTGGCGAAAGCCACGGTATCCAGCCACAAAGTTAAATACTCAAATAAATTTGACGAAACCTGAGTACAGCGGAGTCCGCAACTAGACGGGTAAAGGCTAACGAAAAGAAGAAGAAGAAGCAGAGAAAGAAGTAATGACGTAGCGGCCCGCCAGCTGTGAAGTTTGGTAGTTCACAAAACTTCCGTCCCATTACGATTCAAGGGATCGTGAAATCTCCGCAATCGCATCAGCAACATATTTCCTCCGTTTTATTGCCTTCATAATATCGATTAAAATCAAAAGACGCTTCAAGCAATATGATTACAAAGTTGTTAAATAATGCGAGTGGAAAAGTGACGGTGTGACATGCTGATGAGGAGCAAGTGGAAGAGAATTACTGTTTGCCGTGGCCAGCCTCTGCAGACGCGGACCAATTTCGAACGTGTTCCCTAAGGAATCGTAATAGGGATTTTGATACGGTAACGTGAATTTTAATTAGACGTCGCTGATAAAGAAGTCGCGGGTTGTACATCACGTTGTAGAGTGTCTTAGAAACCACTCTACAATAGTAGTAAAAGAAAGTGTCTCGTAATTTGGGTTTTTGTTGGTTTTAGTAATGACGCAGCACACCAGCCCTTGTGAAACTCGGTACTATGCTTCGATCGGGTTTTTAATTAAGTTAGCGCCGCATCTCCATTACAAATAACATCCTTCCCCCATTTATTGCATTTATAATATTCTATTAAAATCGGAAGACATCTCAAGCGCAGCGAATACAAAGTTATTATACAACAAGGGTAGGACGCCATGTTAGCAGCACGTCCCATGTGATGCTACAGTAATACACTATTCCGCAAACTTGAGGACGAGATAAATAAAGTAACTTAAAATATTAACTGCGCAGATCGAGGATCTCTTGGAACGAGAAGATATTCGGTGAGTGGATTGATGTGCACATTTCCCCCACTTCCATTCCAAAAAAATTGTTCAAATGGCTCTCAGCACTATGGGACTTAACATCTGGGGTCATCAGTCCCCTAGACTTTGAATTACTTAAACCTAACCAACATAAGGATATCACACACATCCATGACCGATTTTAACCTGCAATCGTAGCAGCCGTGCGGCGCCTGACTGAAGTGCCTAGAACCGCTCGACCACAGCGGCCGGCACTTCCATTCCACCCAGCACGTGTGCGAAGTGGTCGGAAGGCGTATTGCACCACGTCCAATGTGCACCAACGACCATCCGGCAATTGTCAATCGCGTTGGTGAAGGAATGGAAGTCCCTGTCACAGCTGCTCCTTGCCAACCTTTCGGTCAGCATGGGAGCACATTGCACAACATGCATTGTCGTCCATAGTGACCACACATTCTACAAAGGACCACGCCCCGCCTTTTGAAATGTCCAGGGGACCATCACGAATCGCAGTAACTTCAGTGTTATTATTATTTTTTAATAAAAGTGTCCCTTCTGTTCGTCTCATTACTTATTTGTTTCAGTTACGTTATGTACTGTACTGGAGCAGTTCTTCCTATGTATTGTCCATGGTTCATTGAATCATGTTACCTGACGGTGGTGAATCATGAGAAACTTATTCTCATTATTAAGTTTTGCACATCATTGTATGTTAATGTCAATACATCACTTTTAAGAAGAACACCTGACGTTACTAATGCGAGACGAGTATACCTGAACTAAAACGAAGATGTACGAACTAGGGTTCAAAGTATGATAAGGTTAATCGAACTGAAATGTCGTTAGCCGGCTGCTGTGGCCTTGCGGTTCTAGGCGCTTCAGTCTGGAACCGCGCTGCTGCTACGGTCGCAAGTTCGAATCCTGCCTTGGGCATGGATGTGTGTGATGTCCTTAGGTTAGTTAGGTTTGAGTAGTTCTAAGTCTAGGGGACTGATGACCTTAGATGTTAAGTCCCATGGTGCTTAGAGCCATTTGAACCATTTTTTTGCAAATATGTCGAGCAGTGGGTTTCGCCGAACTATAGTGGACAATGCGGTGGATTTTCTGACGGAAACATGTAACTTTTATAGTTCCGCACCTCAGTCGGTAAAAATGGAAACGATTACGGTGCTTTTCTGTCCGTCCATCTGTCTGTCTCTCTGTCCAACCGACTGTTAAAAACCAGTTTCCTCAGGACGGCTAGACGTAATACGTTGAAAGTTATGTCACGTTCCAAGATCTACGGCTCGATTCCGGTGTAAAAAACTGAAGCTTCTAAGTCAATGCAAGCAAAAGATAGAGCTATTTACGTCATGGATTTTGATATCCGCAAACTCACTCACCAAAACCAGCTGGGTGTTTCACATTGACCTCGAATCAGGAAAGGTAAGAAGCAGTGTTTCATAGTACAAATAAAAGAAAAAATCTGAAAATTGTTATTTTGTAATTTTATCACATAAAAAATTGACATTTGCTATCGGACTGTCCGTCCATCTGTCAAGACGCCTTTTCCTCATGAGAAGGTAGACGTATCAAGAGCGGTGACAAGGAAGAACAAACCTATACTCTTCAGATACTGTACTACTAGTGTCCTGGTTGACAGTCAAGTGCCGACCGCTGGTGGCCGAGCGGTTCTGGCGCTACAGTCTGGAACCGCGCGACCGCTACGGTCGCAGGTTCGAATCCTGCCTCGGGCATGGATGTGTGTGTTGTCCTTAGGTTAGTTAGGTTGAAGTAGTTCTAAGTTCTAGGGGACGTATGGCCTCAGCAGTTGAGTCCCATAGCGCTCAGAGCCATTTGAACCATTTTTTGACAGTCAAGTCGTTTAAATATCTGGGCGTAACGTTGCAAAAGCGGTATGATGTGGAACGAGCATGTGAGACCTGTGGTAGGGAAGGGGAATGGTCGATTGCGGTTTATTGGGAGAATTTTAGGAAAGAGTGATTCACCTGTAAAAGAGACCGCATATAGGACGCTGATGCGACCTATTATTGAGTACTTCTTGAGTGTTTTGGATACGTACTAGGTCGGATGGAAGGAATACATCGAAGCAATTCAGGGGCGGGCTGCTAGAATTGTTACCGACAGGTTCGAACAACTCTGAAGCGTTACGGAGCTGTTTCGAGAACTCAAATGGGAATTTCTGGAGGGAAGGTGACTCTCTTTTCCGGATAACGCTATTGAGAAAATTCAGAGAATCGAAATTTGAAGCTGATTTGCGAATGTAGCACGAAAATAAATGACAAGTAGTGGTACAGGGTTCCCTCCGCCACGCACCGTACATTGTCTTACGGATTATGTATGTAGATGTAGTCACTCGAAAAATTGCTCATCAAAAGCTTTAGTGTACTTCCTGTCAATCTAGAATCATGAAATTTTGAAAGGAGGTAGGGCTCACAGTAAAAGTAAAAGTAAGAATCAGAGAATTGTTAATTTGCCATTATATCACACGAAAATATTTCTTTTGTCACTTGTTATTCTATTTCAGACTTGAAATTAAAACATTCTCGAAACTCTTAGAATTTCATTGACCGATATCTAGCCAGTATGAGTGCCGATAACAGGCAAAACTGGTAGAGGTTCTGGATTCCCGGGATGGATGAGCTGTCTACAAATACGTAATTAAGTTTGTGGGGAACCCTGACTTGCGCAACACAGGTCTGTGTTATACGGTATTTCACCCCTTCGGTCTTCGTTGGCTGCAGAGGGAAACCATATATTCTTTTCCGACTGCCGTATGCGTTGGGAAAGTCTGAATAGCTTCATAAACAAGTTGTCTGATCGCTACAACAGCAGACCACACGCTGATTCCCTTCAAGCGACCCTTTTCTGAGTTACATTTGGTACAGCAGGGCAGACGTTTGCGAAACGAAGGGACGAGGGTCTGCGGCGCTGTTACCTTGTTAACATTCCATAAAGATCCACACACGTTATGTCGCTTATAGTCCTGTTTAAAGGCTCTTTACAGAATAAACTTTATTTGTCTATATCGCAAATTTATAAAGTGATACGTCCAGTTTCGATTGTTCTGGCAATTTTGAGATCAAAGAGACACAAAAAATTTTTTGTGTCTCTTTGTTGGTGAGCCAGTCGCAACCTGAGGCTGCGTGCTGAGCTGACTACACAGCTAAGTCCAGGGCCAGCATGCGCGGCTCAGCGCTGACCGAGGCAACACGGTGTTTTGACTGCTGTACTGCTTGTAATAAGAAACTGTGTATGGTTTTCTCACTGGTTTTTTTTACGTAACTACGGCTGCCCAGATATCTTTACATACCTGCTGCCCCACCATACATACTACATTATCGCAACCTCCAAGGAGGTTGATAAATACTCAAGACATTCGAACCAGTTACAGTATCCAGAAATAATCTTTTACTCTGGAGCGGAGTGTGCATTGTTTAGAAACTTACTGTCAGGTTAGAATTGGGCTGGACTGAGGCTCAAGCTTTGATCCACATGCTTCAATTGCTTTGGCAGGTAGCACAGAGGTACTGGCAGAAGTGAAGTTGTGCTGTCGGGTCGTAAGTCGTTCTCGGAAAGTTCAGTCTGTAAGGCTGTTGCTAAGTCATTTCTCCACAATATCCTTTGTTCCAGGAGTGCTAGTCCGACAAAGTGTATAGGAGATCTCCTTTGATATCTGGAAGTTAGCAGAGAGGTACTTGTGAAAGTAAAACGTAAAAGTGCTTCGAGAGCCGTGTTTGGACAGCTCAGCTGGAAAGAGCAACAGCTCACGAAAGACAAACTTCCCAGTCAGAGTCCCATTCCAACACACAGTTTTAATTTGTGAAGGAGCTGCCAAGGTTCAGTCAATTTGCAGGTTCTTGTATGTAAACAACCGGATCCACACGTTCGAACAAAGGTACGTTTGTTACGGAGAGATAATGAATCACGTGGGCTGTAAATATCTCCCACAAGAGAATTACCCCACCTCCTATTACAATGGTGCCCTGTGGTTAATCAAGATATCTCCCCTTGATATGGCGTTTAACATACTGGTACCCTATCTACAACAGCATGTACTGACATAATTGCGACTCATCGACACTGGAGACTTTTCCCACACTTCGAACATTTAATAATGGCGTTCTTGTGCTCACGTTAATGTCTGAGCACTATAACTGGCAGTAAGGAAGGGCAGAAATAGAGTGGCTGTAATGCAGAAAGGTATTCGCTTCTGACCGCTGGATAACTCCATCTTTATATTTCAAAGAGGCGGTGACCTGCCGAACTGTGCACTTGGAGCGTTATCGTGGTTACAGCTTTGCTAGGCAGCATGGCACCGCAATATTCACGCACCGTAACTACAGAAAAAATTCTTAATAATCAGGTAGGAGGATTTTATGCAGTAAGATTTAATTTATGTCGGGAGAGGCAAACGAGGAAGTTAAAATTTCATTGGAAACTGTGCTAGAGAAGATTTCAGGAAACTATAGCTATTCCAGTCGCATAGTGAAGAGAATAAACGGGAAGAGGAGGAACACAGCTGAAAGGACTTCCAAAGGCTTCAATAGTGCAGAAAATATGTGGAAGGAGGAGATGAAAATTATGTATTTAAGTAATCTCGATTAGCTGGTTGTCTTGGGACTGAAACATTCATTCTAAGTCAAAAAAGAAAGACGAAGGAATTATACGAATGGGATCGATATCGGTAGATGTGACGTACATGCAAGGAAAACATATCATCACAGTTTCAGAAAAATTGGATGCTTTATTCAAGAGAAAGAGCTTCAAAAATTGAGCAAGTCAGTAATGCGTTAATCCACCTCTGGCCCTTAAGCGTCCAGTTATTCCACTTCACATTGATTGATACAGTAGTTGGATGTCCTCCTGAGGGATGTAGTGCCAAATTCTGTCCAATTGGTGCGTTAGATCGTCAAAATGCCGAGATGGTTGAAAGGCCCTGCCCATAATGCTCCAAACATTTTCAATTGGAGATAGATCTAGCAACCTTGTTGTCGGATAACAACCAAAGGCGTCCTGCTATGAAAAGAAATGGCACCTCAGACCACCACTGCTTATCGTCGGGCCATATGGCGGGCGACAATCTGGTTCGTATCCTATAGCTGTCCGGGGCGTCTCCAGACACGGCTTCGGCCTGGAATCTCATTGACTAGAGTAGAATTATCATCAGTGATGAGTCTCTCTTCACACTGAGCCCTCAAGACCAGCGAAGACGTGTATGGAGGCGCCTCAGACAACGGTGGGATACCAACCTGACTGTCGCTCGCCATATGGCCCGACAGCTACGAGTGATGGTGTGGGGTGCCATTTTATTTCGTAGCAGGAACCCTTTCATTGTCGTTCGCAGCACCCTTACTGCACAGCGGTACGTCGACAATATTCTACGCCCATTTTGTTTCCCTTTATGGCATATCATCCTGGGCTTAAATTTAAGCAAGATACTGCCTGCCCGCACATGGTGAGAATTTCTACTGCTTGTTTTGGAGCTTACGAAACCCTACCATGGCCAGCAAGGTCGTTGGATCTCTGCCCAATTGAGAACATTTGGGGCATTATGGACAGGGTCTTACAACCAGCTTGCGATTTTGACAATCTAACGCGTCAATTGGACACAATTTGGGACGATATCCCTCAGGACGACATTCAAAAACTCTATTAATCAATTCTAAACCGAGTAACTGGTTGCATAAGGGCTATTGATGACCAAGGCATTATTGACTTGCTCAGTTTTTGAATCCCTTTCTCTTGAATAGAACATCGAATTTTTCTAAAATTGTAGTCATTTGTTTGTCTGTACATGTACATCACAACTAGTGATTTCCCACCCTTTCGAATAATTCCTTCGTTTTTGTCCCCTTGTTAAAGTGTATTTAGGCTGGAAGACTGTTTCAGTCACAGGGACCTCGACATGTACTTACACAACAGACCAAATGTAGGCCAAGGGTAACGTTGCAGCATAGGGATGAGAGTAACAGACGGATCAGCAGCAGCAAGGAAGGGTGGGAGGGCTGCCAGCTGTGTCGGGATTTGCTGAGGCGTCTTCAGATGAGCTGGAGTTAAATTTGTGATATTTTGGAGATCGTTTTGATATTGTCGTGTTATTAAGGTTATTTATATGTATATTGATAAGTCCGCGTGGTTGATTTTCATTGTCATTAAGGGTTAGTTATATTGCGGATACATGACACGAACCTAAGCTCACAAAGTGACGCTACACACAATATGAAGGTAGTGATACATTTTACACTTCTGGCCATTGAAATCGCTAAACCACGAAGATGACATGCCACAGACGCGAAATTTAACCAGCAGGAAGAAAATGCTGTGATATGTAAATGATTAGCTTTTCAGAGCATTCACACAAGGTTGGTGCCGGTGGCGACACCTACAACGTGCTGACATAAGGAAAGTTTCCAACCGATTTCTCATACACAAACAGCAGTAGACCGGCGTTGCCTGGTGAAACGTTGTTGTGATGCCTCGTGTAAGGAGGAGAAATGCATACCGTACCATCACGTTTCCGACTTTGATAAAGGTCGGATTGTAGCCATTCGCGATTGCGGTTTATCGTATCGCGACATTGCTGCTCGCGTTGGTCGACATCCAATGACTTTTAGCAGAATATGGAATCGGTGGGTTCAGGAGGGTAATACCGAACGCCATGCTGGATCCCAACGGCCTCGCATCACTAGTAGTCGAGATGACAGGCATCTTATCCGCATGGCTGTAACGGATCGTGCAGCCACGTCTCGATCCCTCAGTCAACAGATGGGGACGTTTGCAAGACAACAACCATCTGCATGAAGAGTCTGACAACGTTTGCAGCAGCAGGGACTATCAGCTCGGAGACCATGGCTGCGGTTACCCTTGGCGCTGCATCACAGACGGGAGCGCCTGCGATGATGTACTCAACGACGAACCTGGGTGTACGAATGGCAAAATGTCATTTTTTTGGATGAATACTGGTTCTGTTTACAGCATCGTGATGGTCGCATCCGTGTTTGGCGACATCGCGGTGAACGCACATTGGAAGCGTGTATTCGTCATCGCCATACTGGCATATAACCCGCGTGATGGTACGGGGTGCCATTGGTTACACGTCTCGGTCACCTCTTGTTCGCATTGACGGCACTTTGAACAATGGACGTTACATTTCAGATGTGTTCCGACCCGTGGCTCTACCCTTCATTCGATCCCTGCGAAACCCTATATTTCAGCAGGATAATGCACGACCGCATGTTGCAGGACCTGTACGGGCCTTTCTGGATACAGAAAATGTTCGACTGCCGCCGTGGCCAGCACATTCTCCAGATCTCTCACCAATTGAAAACGTCTTGTCAATGGTGGCCGAGCAACTGGCTCGTTACAATACGCCAGTCACTACTCTTGATGAACTGTGGTATCGTGTTGAAACTGCATGGGCAGCTATACCTTTACACGCCATCCAAACTCTGTTTGACTCAATGCCCAGCCTTATCAAGGTGGTTGTTCTGGGTACTGATTTCTCAGGATCTATGAACCCAAACTGCATGAAAATGTAATCACATGTCAGTTCTAGTATAATATATTTGTCCAATGAATACCCTTTTATCATCTGCATTTCTTCTTGGTGTAGCAATTTTAATGGCCAGTAGTGTAATTTAGATGGACTTCTTTAGTGCCTGATGTGACGTACTTGACTATGGATGTTATTGGTAGTCATTTCAGGTTAGGGCGCTACACTGGTTGCCAGTGACACTGGGCTGACCCATTATTGCGATAGGTTAGTTATAGGATAAGTTAAGTTGGAAGAAAAATTATATTACGTTAGGTTTTTGTTTATAATTGTTTTTGTACTTTCTTCATCACTTCTGTATTGTTTAAAAGCCTGCTTACGAATTTTAAGTACCACAAAGTGCCTGTTTTAGCCAGTAAATGGTGAATCAATCGGCAGCTAAAAAAAAAAAATAAAAAAATAAAGCACTTGGATGGAAAGAGGTACGGGCGTTCACTGTGGCTTGCTGGGAAGTTGGTGATACTGAAATAGGTTTATTTCTTTAATATCATCCGAAACAAAGTGAACTGTATCTTCAGCGGCGAGTACAGGACAAAAGGGGGGGTGGGGTCTTGAGAAACTAAAGAAAGGAACAGATAAGCTAATGTATAGTTGAGAAGAGAGCTATGAAAGTCGGGGCGATAGAACAATGACCTGAAACTTAACTTACCACGTGCTGTACGAAGGCATTACTGCGATAAACGTTACGAATCTCTAACGTCGAATTTGCCTCGTGAGTAAGATGGCACCGCTCTTAGATGACGGGCCCGGGCGACGAGGAAGTAAATCCTAGAGGACAGTCTGTTAAAGTCGAGAACAGAGCGCGCCAGCTGAGCTGAACTTGGACGAACCGCACCGTTAACACCAAAGCACTAAAACGCTCGGAAGGAAGACGGGCATAATTGAAAGAGTAGTAGGGCTTAAAGCAGAGGGCCCTAAGTAAGGCAGCGCACCAGCTGCAGCACTAAAGACGCTGACTCCATTACCAGCGTCTGGGGACGAAGTAAAATTGGCCGCTCTTTTGTATTTAACAGTCTTTTCATGCAGCTGTGTCTCGCAGTTCGATTTTATCGTCTGGCAGCGTGCAGACCATTAAAGTTACGGAACGGTTACTTGATTCTTCAGAAGTGCTCCAATGATTCTTTCATATTCTATGACGTTTGCTGTCCGCTATTTACATGATATTTTTTTCGATCTAAAGATGTGTCACATTCATACGCTGCGTTTGCTGGACATGAAGAGAAACTCACACTGCTTTTTTCGCGAGATCCTTGAACTGTTTCTCCAATAGTACCACTGCTGTTAACGTCATAAAAAAATTGTATTGTTCTTTTTTCGAAAAATCTGTATGAACTGGACGGTGTGCTTTTTGCATATTACTCGTTCTTAGCGTTCCGTACTTTGATGTATACATAAAGATTGGAAAGCATGGAATTCTATTATGGAGGTGCACCATAGAAGTAGCAACTTCACCACTGTCCCATAAAAAACAACGGTACACATCTGGTATTCGAACACGCGAAATCTACAAAATGTACAAAACTGAACGTGTTGCGCTACGATAGAGAAAGACGTCCCAGATGCTGTGTTGCTGTGGTCTTCAGTCCGAAGACTGAATACAAGCAGTTCACCAAGCTACTGCGTTCTGTGCAAGACTTGGCAGCTATGCTTAACTATTGAAACCATCTGCCTCAACCTGCCTACTATGATCATTCCTTGTTCTTCCTCTACAACTTTTATTCCTCACACTTCCTCCGTTACCAAACTGACTATTTCTGAGACACCAGATATCGAAAGCTGGTACTCTCTTCTTGTCTGCGATGTTTATCGTCCATTTTTCACTACCTTAGAAGACTACACTCCAAATACCTTCAGAACAGACTTTCTAACACTTAATTTTGTATTAGCTGTTATCAAATTTCTGTTATTCAGAAATGCTTCTCTTGAACACAGCGTTGTACTGGCGAGTTCGTTCTCATCAGGCACAACAGTTTCTGCTTGCTTTTGTTTACTATTTGTTCAATTTATAGGTTGAACAATGTGAGGAACAAACTCCAACACTGTCTCATTCCCTTCTCAATTATTGTCTCCCTTTCTTATAATTCCACTCTCATAATTTGTCTGGTTTTTATGCTAGTTGTAGATAACATACCACAAGTTGTATTTTATTCCTGCCTCCTTCAGAGAGTATTCACGTCAATATTGCATTATTTGTGTTTCTTCAGTCTGTCTTCTAAGATAAGTCGTTATGTGCGTAGTGTCTCACATGTTCCTTCATTTCTTCAGAATGCACACTCTATGACAAGACAATATCCTGTTCCAGTTACCACTATGCTAAATAATGTGAATGGGTCTTAACAGTATTCAAAGTCCAGGAAGAAGACAGCACTGAATTAGAAGCTCGATTATACAGGGATCGAAGCGCACAGCTTTCAACAGAACTTCAGTCACTCAGTTCGAGCAAAAGTCGAAAGTCTGCTTAAACCCGTTACACATAAACTGCAAAGCTTAGATAATTGCGATCCGTAACATGCAACTTACAGTTGATTTTCTTGTGAACATACAAATGCAAGAGATAGGTAAACTCTGCTTCGTTTATTGATTTTTCCCGTCATTCATTATTAATAGAATTTTGGTTAGCGTTTAGCTTGTATTATATTGTATCTAAATTTAGTAAAAGTCAGTTCAAAAAATGGTTCAAATGGCTCTGAGCACTATGCGACTTAACTTCTGAGGTCATCAGTCCCATAGACCTTAGAGCTAATTAAACCTAACTAACCTAAGGACATCACACACATCCATGCCCGAGGCAGGATTCGAACTTGCGACCGTAGCGGTCACGCGGTTCCAGACTGAAGCGCCTAGAACCGCACGGTCACACCGGCCGGCCAAAGTCAGTTCTTAGAGACTGGTAATTTGAAAAAAAGTATTTACATGTATAGTGTTAAAGAGTCTGCATTAGGCTTTACTGTAACTGTGATTATTTTACGCCGGCCACTGTGGCCGAGCGGTTCTAGGCGCTTCAGTCCGGAACCGCGCTGTTGCTACGGTCGCAGGTTCAAATCCTGCATCGGACATGGATGTGTATGATGAGCTTAAGTTAGTTAGGTTTAAGTAGTTCTAAGTCTAGGGGACTGATGACCTCAGATGTTAAGTCCCATAGTGCTTAGAGCCATTTGAACCATTTTTTTGATTATTTTACTCCTTGTAAATATGGTTGCAAATTTTTATACAGTTGTATGCCAAGAATAACATCGATCCAGTATTGATCTCTGTACTTCACACATACTGCTTAACTCCCACTCTGGAGACGCTAATTCACTACGTACACTGACCGAGTTTCGCAATCCAACGCTCTACATTCTTCTAGTTCAGGCCTGGCCAGGATTTGCGCTCCCACAGAACACTCGCGCTGCTAGAGCGCAGATGAGGCTGTTTGCTCAACACTCCGGCTTCCCCCACCACTGCGCTATTCCCAGCAGCTGCGTGAGTGAGACTCCCCTATGGGGAAGGATACACGCGCGCGGAACTTACGAAGACGTGTTTGCAATGCGATGCAACGCAACTACTTTTAAAAGGCGAATATTGCAGCACTCTTTTATAAGCAGGGGTTTATCATGTGTGTTTATTTTCAACTTTCGTTTTTTCTGCTAAAACAATAACTTTTATTACTTGATTAAATAAGAACAGTAGATAATGTTAATATGGTGATTGTAACTGCAAAACCCTACACATACAGGCATTTAACATTAAATTACGATGCTCATATATATACATTTCAATTTTAGAAATATGAAATATATCTGGAACTATGCTTCATGTTACAAAGAAATGGAGTTATGCAAATTACAATCTTAAAATCTGTTAAACCCTAACGTTAGCTGCGCTTTGTCAGTTTCGTAACAGAAAAAAATACCTTCGTACACATGTGTTGAAACAAACATTGAAATAAGTTTAGCAGTTTTTTTGTGCAGTCGAGGATTTTGCTCTTAGGGTCACATTTTATGAAAGTCTTGCAAATTCTTGGATTGGACAAACAGGTCATTTAGTTGGATGCTCAATTGTGTGTGTGTCAGCTCAAGATGGAAGTAATGAGGTACTTCAGCACCCAAAAGTGAGAACAGTCTGACAAATAAATTGAAATCCAGTCCCAGTCGTGCAGTGTGTTGGAATCTCTTTGACAAATCACGACGAAATGTTTCAGTTACTGAGAGATAGTCATGTCTGGCCCACAAATGTTTGATTCGAATTCCAGGAAACGTCCCATGTCATGAACTTGAAGCTGGGTTTTCTATAGGGTTACTTTTTGTTCGATAGCGTCACACTTATACGCCATATCTGCTACCAAATAGTTCTCCCGTTGGCCTAAGGCCCTTGATGAATTCATATAATTGATGATGTCGACCACAAAAGATTTGTCACCATTCTACTTGCTGTTCACTGAGATATTTCCCTAATGGCCACCTTTCTCTGTTGATCGTCAGAAAACAAGCGCGTATACCGTTTTTATGGCTGGTGTTGTAATGATTTTACAGTAAGTTTTCCAGATTGTAATGGTGTGATGGCATATTTAGCAGTTTTCATGCCATTTAAATGATACAGGATGCAAGGAAATTCCCGTTCTGCATTGAATTATGTGGCTGCTATTTTTTACTTTTTTTGGCCAAGTGTATAGACTCCATTCTGTTCCTAACGCAGAACGTAAATCTAATATAATACGTGTAGTATTGCCAGCAAACTGCTTTGAATGAGTCTGGCTGCAGCCTCCATTTGCCTGTTCCTCTTCAACCCTCAGCTGCAGTGGCCACTGCTCTCGGAGCCCTAGACAGGGGCGCGGCGGGGAGCCCCTGCGCTCGCGAAACGCTGTTTGGCCATGCCTGTTCTAGCTAGAATGGAATCAGTTAGTAACCAGGTTCCTAACACTATCTTATTTGATTTTCTCGCTGACATTACCGTGAATTACACAACTGAATGCCTTAGAAAAGTCCAGAAAATACACTTCACCATGACTGTGACATTTAAATTTTGATTTTTCCTATTTTAAACAAAAAATCGGATGTTCCAACTTTCTATCCGAAAATAAAATTGGGAGCAACTAAGTATCCCAGTTTGGCAGATGTTTGTTTCTGTTCTTCGGTACATTGTCTTGGAGAAAGGAATAAGCAACTACTGATTGAATCAAATATGTGTTTCACAAAATTGATTGTACAGGATCCTGTCATGCTCAACATATTTTGACAATTACAGCTTTGAAATGATCATATCTTATTATCCAGATTTGTGACGTTTCCAAACTCAGAACAGGACTCACACTTGGACTGCAACACGTGGAAGTGCCAAGCACAGTCATCACGAACAAGTAAGAACACGCTCTTAATCTAACGTTTTAGTGGTTCAAATGGCTCTGAGCACTATGGGACTCAACTGCTGAGGTCATTAGTCCCCTAGAACTTAGAACTAGTTAAACCTAACTAACCTAAAGACATCACACACATCCATGCCCGAGGCAGGATTCGAACCTGCGACCGTAGCGGTCTCGCGGTTTCAGACTGCAGCGCCTAGAACCGCACAGCCACTTCGGCCGGCTAGCGTTTTATTCAGCTCTCACTAACTCGCACTCTGTTCAAGGTACAAAGATGAAAGTAATATTAGTGCGTTCTTGCGGCAAAGCATTTGTAATGGCATTACCGGAATTCCTCCTGCTGTAAACTATACTAAAAGTAAGTGAATTCATCATTGTAATTATGTCTTAAGAATAAACCACATTTTCATCTGTTACAAAACGGAAGTCTGTTACATCTTTAATACAGTATGATTAGGATCCAAGCTTAAGCTAATGCTCTGTTTACGAGCTCAAGAGCTAGACGAACACGGGCACTGTTTTATTAAGCGAAAAAGATTGCTGGTGTTATTTACTAGTTCTTACTTTTTAATAAGACTGCTTATTTCTAAAGTAATAAATATTGCCTAAAATTTCAGTCTATTAATTAAAGGCAGACAAAGTATCTCTAAAGTTCTCAGCGATAAAAAGGCGAACAGCAACACAAAAGAGTACCACACAGTATATCAGCTGTGACGTTTCAAGCAGAGTGGGAGGTTTGTTTGGTTGTGCTTATGGTATAACACCAGGAGTAGTTTTCTGTCAACAATAGTCACGTGTGATCTTGAGTCTTCTCGCCGAACCAGCTGTTTGTGTTACTCTCGGGTGACGAGCCGGTTGACGTCGTCTGTGTAAAACGATAGTTCGACAGTGTACTTTGCATCATCTTCAAGTGACACCTGAAGTCTGAGTGTTTGTGCTAGATCGTGCCTCCATTAAGGCGTCCCACTCCTTCCCTCACCACGTGGCCGCACGGCGCCTTCGGGGGCGGCGCTTTCGCCGGAAGCCGGGCGCGAATTCCAGTCCCTCAGTGCTTCTGCCGCTGCTTCGGGCGCGGAAGTGTCTCCCGACCCACGATGTGATTTCAGGTGGCTACGTGCTGACTCTCACGCTTCACGGACAGTGAAGCAACTTACAGTGGAGCTACTGTCTACTGATCAGGCCATCGGCTACTCGTACTTCAGCAGTCTCCTTTAGAACACAATGTCAAAGCTACGAGATCTTTTGATCATACTTCACTGGTCCCCTGTAGCTATGCGATGCTCTGCGGTGGCGGAATTCATTGGACGCTTCAGTTTGGTGTGCCGCCTAAGCTCCTGGCACCTTTCTTCGACTGTCCAAACAATATGCCCGACGTATGCCTTACGGCATTTCCACGGAATACGGTAAACATCTCGTTTACGGAGGTCGAAGGCATCGTTCACTGTACCTAATAGTGCAACTGGTTTCGGAGGTTCAAATGGTTCAAATGGCTCTGAGCACTATGGGACTTAACATCTGTGGTCATCAGTCTCCTAGAACTTAGAACTATTTAAACCTAACCAACCTAAGGACATCATGCACATCCATGCCCGAGGCAAGATTCGAACCTGCGACCGTAGCGGTAACGCGGTTCCAGACTGAAGCGCCTAGAACCGCACGGCCACACCGGCCGGTGGTTTCGGAGGTGAACAAACAATGCGTTTAATGTCACATCTAACGAAGATTCTGCTGGTTTTGTTCAGTATTTTACTGTTGTATGACACGTTATTATCTTATCATCCTCGTAGTGTTCTACACTCCTGGAAATTGAAATAAGAACACCGTGAATTCATTGTCCCAGGAAGGGGAAACTTTATTGACACATTCCTGGGGTCAGATACATCACATGATCACACTGACAGAACCACAGGCACATAGGCACAGGCAACAGAGCATGCACAATGTCGGCACTAGTACAGTGTATATCCACCTTTCGCAGCAATGCAGGCTGCTATTCTCCCATGGAGACGATCGTAGAGATGCTGGATGTAGTCCTGTGGAACGGCTTGCCATGCCATTTCCACCTGGCGCCTCAGTTGGACCAGCGTTCGTGCTGGACGTGCAGACCGCGTGAGACGACGCTTCATCCAGTCCCAAACATGCTCAATGGGGGACAGATCCGGAGATCTTGCTGGCCAGGGTAGTTGACTTACACCTTCTAGAGCACGTTGGGTGGCACGGGATACATGCGGACGTGCATTGTCCTGTTGGAACAGCAAGTTCCCTTGCCGGTCTAGGAATGGTAGAACGATGGGTTCGATGACGGTTTGGATGTACCGTGCACTATTCAGTGTCCCCTCGACGATCACCAGTGGTGTACGGCCAGTGTAGGAGATCGCTCCCCACACCATGATGCTGGGTGTTGGCCCTGTGTGCCTCGGTCGTATGCAGTCCTGATTGTGGCGCTCACCTGCACGGCGCCAAACACGCATACGACGATCATTGGCACCAAGGCAGAAGCGACTCTCATCGCTGAAGAAGACACGTCTCCATTCGTCCCTCCATTCACGCCTGCCGCGACACCACTGGGGGCGGGCTGCACGATGTTGGGGCGTGAGCGGAAGACGGCCTAACGGTGTGCGGGACCGTAGCCCAGCTTCATGGAGACGGTTGCGAATGGTCCTCGCCGACACCCCAGGAGCAACAGTGTCCCTAATTTGCTGGGAAGTGGCGGTGCGGTCCCCTACGGCACTGCGTAGGATCCTACGGTCTTGGCGTGCATCCGTGCGTCGCTGCGGTCCGGTCCCAGGTCGACGGGCACGTGCACCTTCCGCCGACCACTGGCGACAACATCGATGTACTGTGGAGACCTCACGCCCCACGTGTTGAGCAATTCGGCGGTACGTCCACCTGGCCTCCCGCATGCCCACTATACGCCCTCGCTCAAAGTCCGTCAACTGCACATACGGTTCACGTCCACGCTGTCGCGGCATGCTACCAGTGTTAAAGACTGCGATGGAGCTCCGTATGCCACGGCAAACTGGCTGACACTGACGGCGGCGGTGCACAAATGCTGCGCAGCTAGCGCCATTCGACGGCCAACACCGCGGTTCCTGGTGTGTCCGCTGTGCCGTGCGTGTGATCATTGCTTGTACAGCCCTCTCGCAGTGTCCGGAGCAAGTATGGTGGGTCTGACACACCGGTGTCAATGTGTTCTTTTTTCCATTTCCAGGAGTGTATTTTCTGGACCTGTACCTTCCGCCTGAAAGCACATCGGGTTTGCCTCTCGTCGTATACGTTCCTCCTGAATAAGTCCTTAAGGTGATAGAGCTCCCTAGGTCCATTTGCCCAATTTTGCACGGCCTTGTGGACTAGGATAAGTGGCACACCCTCACGCTATGAACGATGAGGCAACTGAACACGTGGAGATACAAATCAGAGTGGGTGGATTTCCTGTACACTCTGTGTCCCATAGTGCCGTACGATTTGCACATGACTAGTACAGCTTAATGACAGGTAGAAGGGGAAGGCGGCCACAGTGATCGTCACTAAACTAACAACCAAATGTGACGAACGCAGTCAGTGGCCAGTGCAGCACATGCACTCCTCCTTCGTACATTTCCTCCTTTGTGTTAGCACAGATGACATGTACAGGACTATTACAAATGATTGAAGCGATTTCATAAATTCACTGTAGCTCCATTCATTGACATATGGTCACGACACACTACAGATACGTAGAAAAACTCATAAAGTTTTGTTCGGCTGAAGCCGCACTTAAGGTTTCTGCTGCCAGAGCGCTCGAGAGCGCAGTGAGACAAAATGGCGACAGGAGCCGAGAAAGCGTATGTCGTGCTGGAAATGCACTCACATCAGTCAGTCATAACAGTGCAACAACACTTCAGGACGAAGTTCAACAAAGATCCACCAACTGCTAACTCCATTCGGCGATAGCATCCGCAGTTTAAAGCTTCTGGATGCCTCTGTAAGGGGAAATCAACGGGTCGGCCTGCAGTGAGCGAAGAAACGGTTGAACGCGTGCGGGCAAGTTTCACGCGTAGCCCGCGGAAAATTGGCTCATGCCAGAACTGGAGACCGACAGCGCCGACTTCATCTTTCAACAGGATGGTGCTCCACCGCACTTCCATCATGATGTTCGGCATTTTTTAAACAGGAGTTTGGAAAACCGATGGATCGGTCGTGGTGGAGATCATGATCAGCAATTCATGTCATGGCTTCCACGCCCTCCCGACTTAACCCCATGCGATTTCTTTCTGTGGGGTTATGTGAAAGATTCAGTGTTTAAACCTCCTCTACCAAGAAACGTGCCAGAACTGCGAGCTCGCATCAACGATGTTTTCGAACTCATTGATGGGGACATGCTGCGCCGAGTGTGGGAGGAACTTGATTATCGGCTTGATGTCTGCCGAATCACTAAAGGGGCACATATCGAACATTTGTGAATCCCTAAAAAAAACTTTTTGAGCTTTTGTATGCGTGTGCAAAGCATTGTGAAAATATCTCAAATAATAAAGTTATTGTAGAGCTGTGAAATCGCTTCAATCATTTATAATAACCTGTAACTGTGCGCATTTCTACCGGAATGCATGCGAGGGGCCTATGTACATGCTGTGTGCCAAGTCAGAACACCGACATTCTGTAATAGTTTGAAATGGTTCAAATGGCTCTGAACACTGTGGGACTTAACATCTGAGGTCATCAGTCCCATAGACTTAGAACACCGACATTCTGTAATAGTTTGAAATGGTTCAAATGGCTCTGAACACTGTGGGACTTAACATCTGAGGTCATCAGTCCCATAGACTTAGAACTACTTAAACGTAACTAACCTATGGACATCACACACATCGATGCCCGAGACAGGATTCGAACCTGCGACCGTAGCAGCAGCGCGGTTCCGGCCTAGAACCGCTGGGCCACAGCGGCCGGCTGTAATGATTTCACCAACCCGATGTCTTGTAAAGATGTCCTTGTCCCAGTGCGGGTTTAGCCCTCAGGTCGTGAATAGGTTTTTCTTGAGATGAGACTGTAAGAAATTAATGAGATACCTAAGGCTCTGAACTCTAAGAAATAATCTGTCAAATTTCAGTTCAGGATATCATATGCTTTTCTATTTGTCACACGAATCACGTTGCATACAAAGTAACGAATTATAGACAATGTATTTTCAAAACGCGTAACTACAAAATCACATGTATCCTACTCCACACTAGAAACATTAATAAGTCTTGTACATTAAGTAACTTGGAGAAATTACAGCCACAAAAATAAGGTACTATGTACTCTGGTGTTCTCTGCTGTACACGCAAAGTCGCTATTATTTAATATCATTCTATACCTCGCGCGACTGAGTATTAATCGTGTGGAATACAACGCGAAATGTACCTTATGGCCCCTCCTGACATACTAAAGAGGTCAGCCCGGATCACTTTAGTTGACGCGAACTTTTGGCGGGAGCCGAAAATGCAGGAAGGGCTCCCTGAGAATATTGTTATTCTAAAGTTAATGAAAACCGTTTTACAAGTATCTGAAATGAGTGGATGATAGCTTATTACTGATAGGTCAGTTGGCACGATTGATAATTAAATTTGAATAATGCTTTATAGAAGGTTAATAAATGAGATAAAGAGATTTGGCATGCCGGCCGTTTTGGCCGAGCGGTTCTAGGCGCTTCAGTCTGGAACCGCGCTGCTGCTACGGCCGCAGGTTCGAATCCTGCCTCGGGCATGGATGTGTGTGATGTCCTTAGGTTAGTTAGGTTTAAGTAGTTCTAAGTCTAGGCGACTAATGACCTCAGATGTTAAATCCCATAGTGCTAAGAGCCATTTAAACCATTTGAAGATTTGGCAAACTGCTCTGTGGTGCCAGCCAGTCAGCTTATCCTCCTACTAAACAGGAGCAAATTCTCACGAATATGGTGTTCCATGTACCATATCCGTTGTCTGTCTCTCATTCCACTTCTGAAGTCGTACCTCAGCTGTTACACTTTCAACCCAACTATGAAGTGAAGCTTCGGATATAATCTTATGGCTCTAAACTAGAAATGTCACACTACTATATCCAAAAAGGGATTTCCCCAATTTCTTCGATCTCCATAGAGAAACTGATTCTGGGATACAGACAGTTCAGAGGTTAGAGAAACACTGGAAGTCTTTCAGTCCCTTGTAGGCACAGCTGAACTGTGTCATCACCATATCTGAAAATAGCATATGAGCCTCCGTACAACTTTCTCAGAGCTTTCTCTTCGAAATCCTACATGACTGAGTGTGCCACAACCAGTGACAGTGGGAATCTCATGCCGAAGAAAACCGTTTGCTCGTAACAGTCGGTATTGCCGAGAAAGAACGCAGATGTGAGGACGAATTCGAAGAGGTTAGTCACTGTTCGGTTGAATTTTTCCCTTATCAGCTAGAAGAATCAGCATGGGGCACCTTCGTGAAAAGGAAAACGACATTGAAGCTCCAGTTGAATGAAATGAGGTGCTGAGAACCATAAGGGCATAAAGTACACCATTATCGTTTTTAGATTGTAGTATGTATGCATACTCCTGACATTTGTTGGTCTGATGATGAACCAACTTGCTCTATATCTGTAGCCCCACACTGTACATATGAACATTAATGAAACGCTGTGTCATCAATTTCATGAATATTCATTTTCATATGGGCCCAAAGCACAAAGCATAATTTTGTTGCCCTGCTCAATTGTAATCTAGGTTTGACAGCATAATTTAGTGTCTACATCAGGTACGTAGCCCAAATATTTTATAATCGGAGGTGTAACGATAGTTTTATCTGAATCTCCAGCAGCCACAGAATGTTCTTAATGAAAAGGTGATAACGAGGACCATGAAGTGTTTCAATAGGTCATAACTGTGTGTGTGTGTGTGTGTGTGTGTGTGTGTGTGTGTGTGGCATCTAGTATCTGTTCTTTATGTTCTGCTTTAAGTTAATTACAAACTTTACAACTGTCAAAAGACACTATTTTCAACAGTCTTTATATGTAAATTTTGTGAATTAACATTGTTAATAAATACAGTTTAAATATTAATTAATATTTCATAACATAAAGTGAGAATATTATTTTTTCATAGTATCATAGTAATTATGGGACACAGACACTTCGCAAAAAAAAAAAAAAAAAAAAAGAAAGAAAGAAATAGGTTCAGGCGTATGGGGACGATGGTTTGTCTGTAAGTTTGATTTTCAAAAACATTTATTTTTCTCGAAACTTTCTGTGCTTTGAACCTTTATGGTTCTCAGTGCCTCAAATGTATAGAGTTTCTGATGTGGTGCTCACATTTTCACATTTGCCCAAGAGGCGTTAATACTGTCGCTAGATGTTTGACCAACTGGTACGTAGGTATGCATATTGCGGTTAAAATATACTGTGGTCGAAGCTTCTCTATGATTTCCTTCTGCAGGGACTAGCGTTGAAGCTCGATCGTCTTCCATTTTACACTGTTGTCCGGGTTTCCTTTTAACTACCTCTATGCTGTATCCTCGAGTAAGTTGTACATTTTGTGATTTTACTCCGACAGCGGAACTTCCTTCGTCCACAGGCAAAATACCTATTGCAGGATCATTCTGTAGTACTCGAATGGCAGTCCTTTCCGCTTTTAGGATGTGTATCTTCGGTAGAATGGAGGCGCATTTCCCGACATATCCCTTCCCCTCTCTGCTGCACCACCAAGGCTGTACGATTTGAAATGATAATTAAATGGACACCCTCGCTGCAAACAGGCGTTGATGTACTTCATTGGGGACATGTTGAAAATGTGTGCCCCGACAGGGACTCGAACCCGGTCGAGGCACACATTTTCAACACGTCCCCAATGAAGTACATCAACGCCTGTTTGCAGCGAGGGTGTACATTTAATTATCATTTCATTTCTAGCAAAGCTGCATGGTCATCCATGGTAACTGTTCTTTCGGGAACAGATACTACCGTCATATATAGCTGTACGATTTACCAAAAATTCGCAAATAACTTATCGCTCCACGGCCCATTGCTGCGTGGCCTACAGAGATGCATTGGCTTCAAATTGCAGTTTCATTCGCCGTTATCGGTTACCGATGAAGCGTCTCGTAAAGATAAAGGTAGGTATCTGTCTGTCAGTAATGGAGTTAATTAACTGCATTTATCAACACCGAAAAAGATGCACCACGATGTCTATATCTACATACAAAAGCGTAATCTGCAGACCACTGTTAACTGTATGGCAGAGAGTACTTAGCTCTTTAGCAGCATTTCTGTGTCGCTCCCTCGTGAATCAAACCTCTGAGCACTCGGACCGGCATTCTTTGTATTCATTCAGTATCCCTTGTTTTTCCTAGCTGTATCTGATGTGAGTCTATCACACTAGGGCAACATTCTAAGATAGGGCACACAGCTGTTTCATAAACAGTCTCCTTTAGAGACTACAAATTCCCAGTATCCTGCCAGTGACCTGAAGTCAACAGCTTACTTTACCTACATCTGAGCCTATGTGATCGTTTCATTATCCATATCAATTATTACATCCAAATATTTGTAGGAGTTGACTGGTTCCAACTATGAGTGATACTGTAGTCATAGGATACTACCTTTCCGTACTTTGTAAAGGGCACACTTTTACGTTTCTGTACATTTAAAGCAAGTTGCAAAACCTTAAGCATAGAATGTAGGCTTTCACAGCCGGTGTTTGCGTTATTGCTGATATTTGTTTTATGTGCATTACGCTGTAATCCAAGGCATAATTTTCTGCCAATCTTTGTACCACTTTGAAATCTACATGAACAACAAGGATACTAACACACTTCCTTCGAGCACGCCTAAATTTATTTCTACATCTGTCGTTGACTGTCTATCGAGGGTAACGGGCTGCGTCCTTCCTAGCAATATGTTGTCAGTCGAGTCACAAATTTTGTTTATTACGCCATATGACCATAGTTATGTTAATAAATGTTGGTGTGATAAAGAGTCAAGTGCTCTTAAGAAGTCAGGGAATGTTTCATACGCCTTAATCCATGACCTTCAGGATGTTCAGCGAGTTGGGAACCGCACAATTAACGTTTTCGGAGCTCATGCTGGTTGGCATGGGCTGTGCTACACTAGCCGCTCTGTGTCGAAATCTCGCTGATGTCCTTGCAACGTCGATCAACAAGGAGGCCCGGTGCTTTGGATAAGGCGCAGCGTGTCTCTCCGTGTAGCATGTGCAGCGAGCTTGGCTTTTATCGCCAGTAACACGTGCGGTCGACCAACCGGACTGAACCGGTTCCGCTGAGAAAACACTCAGCAAAAGCCCACCCACATCGTGGCTCGTTGGTCTAGGGGTATGATTCTCGCTTAGGGTGCGAGAGGTCCCGGGTTCAAATCCCGGACGAGCCCACTTTTTATTGAATCATACTTATGTTAAACAATTATAATGTATGTTACGTATTTCTTCTCGTATACGTATAATCATAAAACACCTTGTGACAGGAAATCTTTGTATATGGTTTCTTTAACTGTTTAGCCAGGATTGGTCTGACACAGTTGTAATATTCCAGGCGCTGATGAAAGCGTATTATCGCACGATACTGCACTTCGTTTTGGCTCCTCTGCGGTGTGCTACGGTACTGCGATACGTGGATTTAGGGGAGAGGTAGAAGTAGATAGATAGATAGAGAGAGAGAGAGAGAGAAACGGATGTTAGAAGTAACAGAGAGATGAGAGGAAGTTGATGCGTTAGAGGAAAAAGACACCGCCAGTATGGGTAAACTAGAAGCTACTTCGTAACTTCTGGTTTCAGGAACAGCATGGTTTTATTACAGAACGTTGTCGAACGAGCAGAGCTACCTTTCCTTCTCTGAGACCGTTTTGTTTCTGTTTTGTTAAGCATTTACATGTTGTTACAATGTGTTACTGTATTTCTACTGCATGACCTATCGTTGATTCAATATCCAGGATGATTCAAAATGAGCATACGGGTTTTAAGACTCTGTAGTGTTTATTACATTCAACTCGCAATTATAAATGTTACGTCAAATGAAAGAGCAACTAAAACAGCTTTTATGACAAGAGTTCAATGTGAGCACCATTCGCCACACATCGAATCGACGGGCTTGTTCAAAAATCTTGATCAGTGTGTCTGGAATAATTGTTGCAAGAATACTGTTTCTAAAGTCGGATTGCCCAATTCCTTGCGGAGGCACACACACGTGATCCTTTATGAAACCCCAAAGGCAGAAATTGCGTGGTGTCGGATCGTGTGTGAACATGGAGGTCATGCAAAACAAGCTCTGTCATCCGGCCCCTTGCTGCCAATACGGCGGTCGGGTGCAACATCGTTGCGTGTGTTCACGTTTCCACTTAGATGAAATGTCGATTCGTCACTGAAGACGATACGATCCAGTCAATCTTCATCGTCATGCAGCAACATTTCGTTTGCAAAGTTGGCACGGAAATTCTAGTGTGTATGCTTTACAGGTTGTAACAACTGGAAACAATAAGGGCGTAGTTGTAAGTGTATTCTTCAAAGTCTCTATACACATGTCACTGAAAGTACTAATTCACGACTCGCTTTCCGAACTTATTTCTTGGGGCTTAGCGTGCAAGACTTTCACTGCTTCAACACATTCTTCAGTCACTCTTGCTCGTTCCATATTCTTCCCTTTGCTTAAACAAAACTTTTTCAGTTGCTCTTTCATTTGATGTGTTATTTATAATCGTAAGTTCAATAGAATAAACGCTACAAAGCGTTAAAACCAGTAAATTCATTTGGTACACTCTAATATTGTCTTCTGACATTTTTTCCCCCGTAGGTACTTCGAGTGAAGTCGATCGGCGTATTTAAAGTTTTCTTCTTTCCTCACTGTACAGAGTATCCGCAATATACAGTGAGAGTATATAAGTTTTGTGTCTCACCGTATGTACAAGAGTTGCGGTTCGGGGACGGTACACAAGAGTAGTTTTGGATTATATTTTCAATAAATGTGTGGTCGATACGTATCTAATAAAACCACCCACATTTTAACTACTATTCCAAGCAACCTCCACAAGGTGACTCATGCCAGTAAGACGTTCAATTGGAAGTTGAACGAGAAGCTGGTTTCAGGGTTCTCGTAAACTGTAAGTCGTATCCAGAATGAGATTTTCAATCTGCAGCGGAGTGTGCACTGATATGAAACTTCCTGGCAGATTAAAACTGTGTGCCGGATCGAGACTCGAACTCGGGACATTTGCCTTTCGCGGGCAAGTGTTCTACCAACTGAGCTACCCAAGTACGACTCACGCCCCGTCCTCACAGCTTTACTTCTGCCAGTACCTCGCCTCCTACCTTCCAAACTTTACAGAAGCTCTCCTGCGGTTCGCATCGACGCCACGTAGAATATCAGCGAAGATTTTTAGGGAGCAGCGATTCTAGAGACCCTTACTCCTCCAACTCCTGGAATCAAAGTGCGAGGGGTTACTGGATGTGACTGATTTGGTAATTTTTGAAGGGCAGTGAATGCTCGCCAGTATGTCGTAAGAATGATAAACACTGTTGCTATACCCTTCATGACTGTGGTACCAAATGACGTGCTACAGCAGCATCATGTAAGATCCCATAGATGCCTTGACAATCATGAATTGGATTCACGTTTTGTGAAAATGTATTAGCGTCAGCTACTTCTGACAAGTGAAAATTCTTGTTGTATTAAATGCAGTTATTGTGTAAAGACAGACACTGTCGCTGTTAATGATTTAATCAGGCCTGGCAGGGCTTAAATGACGATACAAGAAATAACATTTGTCTTTCTATGCTTAGTATCACGATTGCGTGAACATTTGGTCTGTGGTTATGTGACATCGGAGGTTTCGACCCGCATTGGGTGTAACGGCCTAATTCCTGAAATATGTTTTTATCTTGCCTATCATCTTGAGAGGCGGTATATGCGTACTGTAGAGCATGTTTGGCCAACCTTGTATAAATTTATGCAAGATTGCATTTCATGGACTTTTATTTAAATGGTCATTTTTGTATATAAAGTTGCCACCCTTCCACCGTAAGACTTTTCTTAGAAGTTAAAATCAAGTTGCACCTTCGGTGGCAAGTTAATATCTTAATTTTAGTGTTTTGTACCATTTCCATCCCTCCTACAGGGTGCATAGTTGGTGTGCTTGTGTGAAATGTTAAAAGTATTACTTTAAGGTAATCTGATGTGTTGCAGATTTGCACCTGTGTAGTCTTTCAGAGGGTGTTGTGAGCGGTCCTCAGCCCGAAAACTCATAAACTCAAAAATTTGTTTCTTTCTGCTTCTGAATAAATTGTAACTTGATATTTAGAGGGTGCTTTCTGCTTATAATTTTAAATCTGTTTAAAAAAAAAGCCTTTAGGAATGAAATTCCCATTTGTTAAAAGCAATTTCATCAGTTACTCTCTGGCAACTACTTCCATGCCGGCCGAAGTGGCCGTGCGGTTAAAGGCGCTGCTGTCTGGAACCGCAAGACCGCTATGGTCGCAGGTTCGAATCCTGCCTCGGGCATGGATGTTTGTGATGTCCTTAGGTTAGTTAGGTTTAACTAGTTCTAAGTTCTAGGGGACTAATGACCTCAGCAGTTGAGTCCCATAGTGCTCAGAGCCATTTTTTGAACTACTTCCATGCTCACATAGTGTGATTAAATGTGTTAATGTTCTTGATGAATCGCTAGTAAATAAAGTAAATTCTTAAGAAAATGTTTTGAAAGTAAATTCACGGTTCAGGGCGTGTGCTCGGATAGCAGAAGGCAACCGCTGATGACAAGTGGGAAGTCCGCGTTCGAGTCCCAGTCCGGTACAAATTTTCATTTGTCACGAGTAGCTGACGCCAATACATGTTCACAAAATGTGAATCCATTTCATGATTTCCACAGCTGCAATTCTTCAAAGACAGTTTCTGTTCCTTCAGACGTGAAGGTATGTATTGCAATTATTGCAGTTCTTGCATAAACACAGACACTGTCGCCACTTATGCCTTTAGGAATGTTCGGGTCCTTGAATGGCACGGCCAATTCCATAGTTTCTGACCCATAGAGCATGTCAAGGCTGCGATGAGAGTAAGTATATTCTTATACGAGCTTCAGGATAGCAATCATCATAAACTGACACAGCATGTGTTTCAGAAATCGGAAGAAATTTTTCAAGATGGCTTTAGGATGTTTTGTACTTCCATGCCTCAACGAAGGAAAGAGTAATCGTGTACGTGCAAGATATACCTCATACTAATGTTGAAGACAGACACCAGTTCGGAAAGGAAATGAAATGAGCGTATGGCATTGTTGGCCTGGAGGCCCCATCCGGAGAAGTGCGGCTGCCAAGTGCAAGTGTTACTTCAGTCGACGCCGCATTGGGCGACTTGCGCGCCGGTGATGAGGTTGAAATGATGATAAGGACAACACAACACACAGTCCACGATCGGACAAAAATCTCCAGCCCGGCCAGGAACCGAACCCGGGCCCGCTGCATGGGAGGGTTAGCACGTTACCACCCTGCTAAGCAAACGGACACGAGTTCCGAAGGGAAAAGAGAGCTTTAAATACATAATGTCCGTTAAATGATGAACCTCTCCACAAAGTTTAATAACTTGTACTTTATGGTTGTAGAACTTTCCATTTCCGTCAGTGTATTTTTAAACTACGTTATTTACATAATCTGACTTAACTTTCTAAAATCCGAAGTCTATTTGGCATGTGAGAAAATGTAATAACTTTAAATCATGTTGCGGCGTGGCGGGTTAAAAGGCTCGTAACTGCGTACTGCGTAACTGACTCTCGGTGTACTGTCAATGACTTACAAATATTCCACCTACCTTAGCACAACGTCTAGTCACCAACCCGCTTCTTTGCAACGTAGATAATATTCAGACGATGTTAAAAGCAGCGTCGAAAAAAAGAAATCGTCAATACTTACGTTAGCACAGTCCGCATTATTTCTGTAGCTAAAAGCCCTGTAATCTCTTGTAACAAAATTCGGGTGGAGGGCGATTGTTTCATCTTTTTAGAAAAAATGTCAAAATACGGGAAAGAATTCTTTATTGCCTTTAGAAGCAAAACTAAACAGCCGGCCTTTTAAACTAACAGCTAATATCACTGTCCTTATTCCACAGTCCACACCATTTAGTACACACGCAAGACTGCCAGAAATGTGCTAAAGTCCAAGCCGAATTATACGTAATTTTACAGTCAATACTCTGCTACAACATGTGAGTTTCACACTCGTTCCTTTTCAGTGGATTTCTTTATCAGAAATTACTCGCCAAAAATGTTCCTTTATTGAATACTGTCCATGCCACGCGGAATTTCAGTACACAAAGGCCAAGAGTTCACACGCGTTTATCTCACCAACAAATTACTTCACAAAGCTTAAATTTTCTCGATATGTCCATAAATGCACATGCTTTCACGGCGTTATAAACCAAACGCGAAATAACACTGTATTCTTCATTTTACATATAACTTTTTCGGACACGTCCAACATGACCTGCTCGTCCGACAGCGAGCCTACGACTGCCTCTATGCCGTTGCTCACAGCGTGTATACTACTTGACAGGACACGGGAAAGACTTCACTGTGATTGGTTGATCAAATGAACAGCCAGTCAGATCAATCTTTCAAGACAATATTCGCCCCTAAACTGTTTTACTCCAGTCAACATTCACAGATGCATTTACGTCATTTCATGCTGCAAATATTAATAAAATGTTCCATCGAAGCAAACCAAACGTAAAATAATCTTGAAAAGACTTTAGAAAAACATCACTCTACAAATAACTATTCTGGCTGCCTTCTTACAAAACCAAACACACTTAGACATACCTCATCAGCAAATAAGGGGAATTACAGCTTTCGTTAGCCGGCCGAAGTGGCCGTGCGGTTAAAGGCGCTGCAGTCTGGAACCGGAAGACTGCTACGGTCGCAGGTTCGAATCCTGCCTCGGGCATGGATGTTTGTGATGTCCTTAGGTTAGTTAGGTTTAACTAGTTCTAAGTTCTAGGGGACTAATGACCTCAGCAGTTGAGTCCCATAGTGCTCAGAGCCATTTGAACCATTTGAACAGCTTTCGTTGCAACAGCTTGTTGCACACTTTCAGATGACCAAGTTACATAATGTTTAACAGGAGATAATATTGAATCTTTACGTATGTCCCGCATACACTCTCTTATTTACTCTCATTTACTCACACAATCAAACAGATAGTTATTAAATGAATACGAATTCTTACCGAATTCTCTATTACGAAAACGAAAAATAGTAAAATTCAAACATACTGACCTAACATTTTGTGAACTTCAGTAATGATTCTAACTGATAGCAAAGGACAAACTGTTATGCATCCGAACTGACTTTAATCTTACTAGTGTCGTGTTTTTGGTATTTTAGGTAATTTTCTATAATTCTGAAAATACCCCAGCCAGAAAGCTGACATTTTGCAACCAGCTTCTTTTTAATAACAAGAGGCTACATATTAAGTTTTATCAAAATTGAATAATATTTAGTATCGTTTATTTAGATTCTTGGGCGCTTGAATATTCTGTCACTGGAACTGACACATGTAGCACTTCCCACGACAGGTTCAAGTGAATCACGCCGAGATACAAGCGGCTGTCACCGCCACCGGCTCCTAGCTACGAGCCCGTACTGCATGGAATCACTATTGCGGATTGACTCGCGACGTTACAATGTGAAACATAATGTTAAGCGTTATGCTGGTAATTTTCGTAGAGTGCATGATCCTATAATTCACCTTTTTATTGTGTATTCAAGGGCACAATTTAAGTAAACTTGGTTCTGGAGATAAATTGTAATGAAAACCATACTGAAAAAATACACAAATCACAGTCGCTTTCTTAAATTTTCTTGAAACGACGTGGAACAAGCAGATTGTGCCGAATGATGCCTTCTCTGTTACTGTCTTATTGCCTCTGATTACTGAACGTAAAATGTCACTTTAGTGGGGTATTTGATGTGAATGAACATAATATAACATTATTATGTATTTGAAATTTCAGTCTTATAGACTGCTAGTACGGGAGTTCATTGATAAGGCATTAGTCTGAAACGAGGGCGTGTTGGTTTACAGGACGTGCATATTTACTTACTTACGCATTTGCAGAAAATACAAAAATAAAAGTTAATTAATAATCAATATGTCGTGGTCATATGTCTTGGTACATGTAAAAAAGGCACCATTTTTAAATGTTTCACGCGACACGCTAGACAGACAATTAAAGTGCTGCTACGTTTAGGCGCTTTAGTAATAATATTTAGAAGCTATTACTCGCTGTCCCGTTGAAACAGGAAGAGATTTTTCTTCCACGAGATACGTGGAAGAAACGGTGCGGAGTTAACAGCTACCTATTCCCACCTTTCGGGCAAGAGTGGCGGCAAACCCTGAGCTGTCTGAAGTTTGTTGCGGTAACTTGGCAGCCCTGCTGAGCGCGAACTTGTTCTAATGAAATAACAACTTGAGGTGGCCCCCTGTATCAGAGACGACAGCGGGGAGGATAAGGGGAAGGAAAACCTGGCGAAACTTGACAAACAGAGACCTTATTGAATTATAACTGAAATATGAGTAGCAATAACTGAGAGGTTACGTAGCGAAGGGACCCGTCGACAGCAGGAGACGCCCGTAATGGAAGGTCAGGGGAATGCAGTTGCCGATTTGTGACGTCAGTTCGTTAATCTTTCGTTTACCGAAATGGTTTGCCTTACGACTGAAACACTGGGGAAACATTTTATTTAATGCGCACTCATTTGAGCACAATTAGAACGACAATCTTCGAAGGGACAACTTTTCGTTGAGAGTTTCTGTGAAACTTCGCAAATTTACTGTTTCTTAAAGTGTAGATTCTTACATCTGTGACACACATTATTTGCTAAAATGATGTTCAATTATTTATTGGTGCACCTAAAGACTCTTAAAAAGTGTGTGAACGGACATTTTGGTAATGAAGATTGTCCGATACACGGTCAGTACGGACTGAAAAAAATGTTGTTGTTATGAAACACAGTTAGCTCTTTATACCGTTCCTCACTAGCAGCTTCTAATCTAATTGCGTGCCTATGGAGTACCGCTTCATCTGTGCGACAGTATTCGTGATGTCATGTCAGAAAGGTTCGCAATAACCGACGGAATGTCATCGTGTAAAACAGAAGTAATATATTGCGTCCTGACCTACAAAAATGATTTAGGAGACAATCTGAGCACACTACTAAGGTCGTTTGCGAATGATACAGTCATTTGCCATCTATTAAATGCATCAGAAAATCAAAACCAATTCCTAATGTTTCAGACAAAATATCTGTACGGAGCGAAACTTGTCAGTGGACAGTAAATCACGAAAAGTGTGAGGTAATCCACAGGAGTACTAAGTGGAACCTGTTAAATTTCGTTACACGACACATCAGACAAATCTAAAGGCAGTCAGTTCAGTTAAATACCTACGAATTACAGTAACGAAGAACTTAAATTGTAACGGTCGGAGAGATATTGTTACTGGTAAGGCAAACCAAAAACTGCGTTTTAATGTGAGAACACCTACAAGATGCATCAGAAGTACTAAAGAGACAGTCTACACCATGGCTGTCCGTCCTCCGCTAGAGTATTACTGTGCAGCAAGCAGAAAGGATTGACGGAGGATGTCGAAAAAGTCCAGTGAAGGGCAACTTGTTTTGTATCATTGTGAAATAGAGGAGAGAGTGTCGCGGATATGATATGCGATTAGGGGTGACAATCATTAAACCAAAGTCGCGACGAGGACTTTTCGCGAAATTTCAGTCTCCAACGTTCTACTCCGAATGCAATAATATTTTGTCGACAACCAAATGCAGTGGAAGAAACGATCATTGCAATAAAATAAAAAAATCATAGGTCGCACGGAAATATTTAAGTGTTCGCTTTGTCCGCGCGGTGTTGGAGAGTGTCTGATGTAAGGAATTATTATTATTATTATTATTAAGCATCAGACTGAGGAGGGGAAGCAAAATATACTTGCATGGCTCCCTTCCCCGTTTAGAAAGTGTCGCCTACCAATGCGGAACAGTGAGGCTTTGTGCGAACGATGTGCGGTTGGAGAAGTAAAGTATGCTAAGAAATTCCCAGACGTCAGTCGCACTGAAAATGTACCTAAGGGCCAGTTTAAAAGTGAGAATATTACAATGGAGTAATATAAGTAGTGTGTTAACGTCGGCCTCGACTGTTCTGTCCGCACAATGACACGTTGGGCACGGTTGGCTCCGTAAAAATAACTTGGCACATAGAAAATTTAGAGTAATTGACACTATAATTACGAACTTGACATTAAGTCCATATAACATGTTAACTCTTACGTCAATAACAATGACAGAGCTTGAGTGGTTTGAAAAGTTTAGAAATCACCTAGAAATGTCCATTCATTAACCACACTGCGTTTTTCACACATGCTAGTCCCACATGCAAAAAATGAAAGTATTTATCTGTAGGGTTTAAGAAATTACAAGTCTAATAATGGCGCCTACGTAATGGTGCGTCCGTATTATACAGGAGATAAAAAGAGAGTGACATCGTCCGGCAGTGGATGATGGGTTGCGCGCTTGTTTTTTGTAATATTCAAATGTCATCAGAGACTGTCTTTAATATCGAGGCTTTTACATGCGCGTTGAATTGGTCTATAGTTTCTTAGGGGTGTCGGTATCGCTGGATTCATTTCTCCTTGTAAATCGTCAAAATACATCATTACAGTGCGTAGTTTAATATTATACATTGACAAATAACTGGGTCTTGGCCTCTTACGTTACTCAAATCAGTGTTTTGCATGACGAGATGTGGCGGTGCGAAAATACAACATCTCATCGCCTCTCTTGTGGAGAGCGAGAACTCCTACTGGATTCTCGTGATCCACAAGTGGAACGGTAGAGAAATAGTCTGATGGTGGTTCGATGTACATTGTGACAGTACCTTAAGTGTGAATTGCAGAGTAGTCACGTAGACTTAGATGAAAGAGGACGTGCTTAAAAGTAATGCTTCCGAAATTTTTGTGGGAAAACTTATGAAAATTTTCTAATAAAACAAATGTTATTAACATTCTGCGTCTTTCTTCTTCATGTCTACATATTTACAGCCCTCTACCGCAAGAGGGCTCCGAATTATAGGGTATAACATGACGGAGTGTAACGTAACTATACCACTGCATGAAAAACAGCGTGCTGCAATCGAGTTTCATGTTCGAAGAGTACTTCAATACATGGAGCACACTTTCCTTCAACATGACAATGCCTGACCACACACTGAGCGCTGCGAAATCTGCATTAATCCTACGCGTTGGGTTCACTGTCATCATTCATCCCTGCACCCAGTCCCGACCTAGTCCCATCCGATTTTCATCTGTTTCCGAAACTTAAAAGATCACCTTCGACTACTTCATTTTGATAGCGATGACGCGGTGCAGTAGAGGTGAAGTTATTGCTCCACAACAGTCAAACATTCTATAGTGACGCTATCAGCAAATTGATTTCTCGTTTGGAGGGCGGTAAATATGAGACATGAAAAATAAATATGTACAATATTTATAAGTTTCTTTCATTTATAAACCTGTAAGAGTTTTCAAGTAACTAATTCGAAGGCATTGCTTTTCAACCCGCTATTTTATGTCTGCAAGGAGAACTTATGCACATGAACTCACAATTCTAAAACTTGATTGCTTACATAGCTTTATTGTACAGTTAAAGATAAAAAACAAACATACTCAAAGCGACGAAACAAAATAATAAAGCCACAATGATTACGCTCTTTCTATTTCTTGTGACGTGTGCATAATCTATGTACACACGGAATAAGGTGCTTTTTGTATTCTTATGAGATAACAACACAGCTGAAGATACTAGTTAGTGATTGTCCTTGATGAATACACACACACACACACACACACACACACACACACACACACACACACACGGGAAAATAATTGAGTGAGGTAGCACAGTGGAGTTGCATTTGGGAGGATGGAGGTTCAAATTCCACCCTGCCATACAGAGTTAGGTTGTTTTCCGTGCAACGATAAATAGATCACGGCAAACGACCGGAAGGTTGTTTGTAAAGGACGTGGGCGATATGCTGCCCCATCTTCCCTAAACACGAGCTTGTGCTCCGTTTCTGATGACCTCGTCGTCGACTAGACCTTAAATTCTAATCTTCCTTCCCTCCTTACTTACACTGCTGAACGAGCTGTTGACAGCCGGAACATATTCTTTCAGTTCCTTGTAGATGAATCATCCATCTATGCATTCAACAAAAACTGCTCTCAAAATTACTGTTAGAGAAATCCAGCTGGCGATCCGAAATTTTTCATTTGTTACAGTCACAATACCCAAGTGCTTCACATAGTATACTTACCCGATCACCTAACTGAGAGTTTAGATTACGAGGGATATCCGGAAGCCGGCCGTTGTGACCGAACGGTTCTAGGCGCTTCAGTCCGGAACTGCGATGCTGCTACGGTCGCAGGTTCGAATCCTGCCCCGGGCATGGATGTGTGTGATGTCCTTAGATTAATTAGGTTTAAGTAGTTCTAAGTCTAGTGGACTGATGACCTCAGATGTTAAGTCCCATAGTGCTTAGAGCCATTTGAACCATTTTTTTTTAATATCCGGAAAGTAAGTTCCGATCAGTCAAGAAATGGAAACCACTGTGAAAATGTAATAAAGCTTTGCACGTATGTGTTCTGCAGTGTCTCTAGTACGCCTGTCTGTTAAATCACTTCGCTCTTTTCAGTTCGGATCGCATGGTGAGCACATAGATATGCGTAGAAAATAGTGTCTCCCGCCAAGTATGAGGTCCTGTTGATAGATTTCGCCTGATGTTATTCAGTCCACTTTACAGAACTGTCATATGGTTCCTACTTTGTGACAATACTCGGTCGCAATCTGCAGGGACAATGAAAATGCTCCTGCAGCGTTTTCGATGGGATGTGTTTGATCACCTGCACTACAGTCCGTAATTGGCTCCCTCGTGTTTCATCTCTGCTCACATAAACTACTGGCTATGAAGACAAAATATTCGCACTAACAACCAGCTGTAGACGAGTGTAGATAATTGGCGGGAAGCACAGGCGGCTGCCTTCTTTCACGACGGTATTGGAAAATTGGTACAACGCTACGACAAATGTCTAAGTCGTAGTGGTGACTATGTAGAGCAGTGACTTGAAACTGTAGCTAACTGTTGCAGATAAAATACTTCTGATTTTCAAAGTGGTTTCCATTTCGCGATCAATCGGACCGTACTTTCCTAATAGCCCTAGTATATCTCAGGACAAACAACACTCATAGGCTGGTACTTTCACACAGTTTTTACAATGTCCGATTTTAAATTCATCGAGCTACACAGGCGCTCTGGTGGCCAAAGTTTAGTGAAGTTAGTCTGACAAAAAGCTACACTGAGGGGATCGAGGTCATGGGATAGAGATGTGAACATATGTAGATGACGGTAGTATCTCGTATTTAAGGTATGAAAGACCATTGCATTGGCGGAGCTGTCATTTGTTCTCAGGTGATTCATGTGAAAAGGTTTCCGACGTCATGATGGCCGCTCGAGTTGACAGACTTCGAACGGGGAGTGGTAGTTGGAGCTAGGCACATGGGCACTCGATTTCCGAGATCGTTAGGGAATTCAATATTCCGAGATCCACAATGTAAGAGTTAGCGAAGAATACCACATTTCAGGCATTACCTCTCACCACAGACAACGCAGCAGCCGACGGCCTTCACTTAACGACCGAGAGCAGTGGTGTTTGCGTAGAG
The DNA here is from genome assembly GCF_021461385.2 of Schistocerca piceifrons. Lineage (NCBI taxonomy): Eukaryota > Metazoa > Arthropoda > Insecta > Orthoptera > Acrididae > Schistocerca > Schistocerca piceifrons. The sequence goes on from NC_060139.1 coordinate 747,695,300, forward strand.
TTATCAGTGCTAACAGACAAGCGACATTGCGTGAAATAGCTGCAGAAATCAATGTGGAACGTACGACGGACGCATACGTTGGGACAGTGCAGCGAAATTTTGCGTTAATAGGCTGTGGCAGAAGACGACCAGTACGAGTGCCTTCGCTAACGTCAAGGCAACGCCTACAGCGCCTTTTCTGGCTCGTGAATCGGTTGGACCCTAGAAAACTGGGAAACCATTGCCTGGTCATAAGAGCCGAAGTTTCAGTTGGCAAGACCTGACGGTATACTCAGAGAGTGGCGCACACCCCACGAAGCCATGGACCCGAGTTGTCAACAAGACACTATGCAAGCTGGTGGTGGCTCCATAATGGTGTGGGATGTGTTTCCATGGGATGGACTGGGTCCTCTGGTCCAACTACTCGGTACTCGGAGACCATTTTCAGCTAGATCTCCCAACTAGAATCGTAAATAACATTTAAGGGACAAAATCCTGCACAGTCAACGCTTTCGGAATTATGTACGGCTATGGAGGCAGCATGGCTCAGAATTTACGCAGGTGACTTCCTACGACTTGTTGAGTCCACGTCACGACGAGCTACTGTACTACTCGGGGCAAAAGGAAGTCCGACACGATATTAGGAGGTATCCCATGACTTTTGTCACCTCAAAATGGTTCAAATGGCTCTGAGCACTATGGGACTCAACTGCTGTGGTCATCAGTCCCCTAGAACTTAGAACTACTTAAACCTACCTAACCTAAGGACATCACACACATCCATGCCCGAGGCAGGATTCGAACCTGCGACCGTAGCAGCAGCGCGGCTCCGCACTGGAGCGCTTAGAACCGCACGGCCACCGCGGCCGGCTTTGTCACCTCAGTGTATACTTTCCATGGTTGTTCTTCAGATGTCCACTGATGGTAACAGTAAGTCTGGAGGAATGTTGGTTAGTCGCCATTCTTTATACCCAGTTGTTCCTTCCCATCGCTGTAATTTCCGCCCGGGATCGAACCGGGGACCTTCTGCGTGTTAGGCAGACGTGATAACCGCTACACCACGGAAACTACTGCTTTCGTTCTTGCTTCTCAGAGAACTTGTAGCAAGGTTGCCATCGTAACTTAAAAATTCAATAAATGCGGCACTTGCATGACGAAGGTACATGCAGCAGATCCACACACGACGTGGCTCACTGGAGTAGTATGCGACATAGGCAGGAAAATACTGTTCCCGCCCGGGATCGAACCGGGGACCTTCTGCGTGTGAAGCAGACGTGATAACCGCTACACTACGGAAACGACGGACACGCTCAGTCCATCCTTGTACACTCGAAGACGCCTCAACCTTGCTCCCGTCCGCGCATGCACGCACCATAGTTCATTTGACAGGCTGAAACCCATCGTAGCCGAGGGCTCAACAAGTATTCGGGGTGCTCGAGAGGGTGTCTGTCGTAGCATCCCGAACGAGATAGCGGCGTTTCGCGCAGTCGTTATTGCAAGTCACATCAGCAAAAACAATCACCTCCTTAGCAGCAGGCAGTGCGCATCCAGCGGCAGACAGCAGACAGAAACTTCCTACGATGTTTGTCGCGTGGATCTGTGCGATCCTCGTCTGCAGGTTCCGCAACCTCACCCAGATTTTTTATGGCGCTGGATCTTGACGTGAGATCGCTTCTGTCACACTTTATAATACCCAGTGTTCATTAGCCTACAATGTCAGCTTCTGATTATCTCCACATGTGCTCAGAAACGGAGTGCGCATCCAGCGGCAGACAGCAGACAGAAACTTCCTACGATTCTTGTCGCGTAGATCTGTGCGATCTTCGTCTGCAGGTTCCGCAACCTCACCCAGATTTTTTATGGCGCTGGATCTTGACGTGAGATCGTTTCTGTCACACTTTATAATACACCCAGTGTTCATTAGCCTACAATGTCAGCTTCTGATTATCTCCACATGTGCTCAGAAACGGAGTCCTTTCACACTTTGACACCACCTCTGCATCTGTTACTATGCCACTGGTCTTGTTCAGCTAGTAGTTTTTCACTATATCTTTCGCGAATGTATACTAAATCGAATAAATTTTAATAATACAAGAAACAAAATGTCTTGCGCTACCCACATAAATCAAGAATTTACGGCTGAGTAAATTATGCTAGTGTCTTGCAAAAATAGTTATCAATCACTACGTTTAACTGTACCTGTTTCATGTAAGCAGATTCGTTACGGTTTCGGACAGATGAGTTCACAGGCAGACAACAGAGCTCGTTATTTTACGAGTATTTTACGTTTTATTATGAACACTGAGATAGCGGAAGTTTCCTGCTGCGTGTAAAATTTTGGTGGAGATGTAGGACCCGACATCAAGGAAAAGGATTGTATTACACCAGGCAGTCGAGAAATAATGAAAATACAACACACTTTTTGAAGGATAAAAGGAATTATTGTACGTCTTAACAGAGCTAACTCCTTAAAACGGTGTCTTCAACATGTATATGTTTGACAACTGTACGCTTTTCTGCGTTAGAAACCAGGTTTCTTAATGAATATAGTTCCGTAGCACATCAGTTAAACGAAGTAAGTAGTCTGTTTCATCTTTACATACCTGTTGTTCCAAGTAGTTTGTGTTACGAAAATTGACTTGTCTATCGATGTATATTTCTCGGAAACTAAAGGTAATAAGCGCAAATATTTATATTTATATATATATATATATATATATATATATATATATATATTTGGAGCTTAATCTCTTAGCTAAATTTATCACCGGTACCTGTTGGAGAATACCGTTCGTTACCCTTCCCCTATACACGAAATGACACGAGAACGCGTAATGAGTTCATGATGAATGCGTTGCCAAATAGGTGACACTTTGGAATTGTGATATTCAAAATTTGAGAGTCTCTTAAATTACATGTAAAGCTTGAAAAGAACCAAGTACGACAAACATAACGACAATAAAGTCAATTTTTGCCTATCACTATTAACAAATATTGATACAACAGAGAAGATGGCAATGTCAACTATGGAGTGTCAGAGAGATGAGACATAAAGATAAGAATGGGTTGGATTACATACACTCATTGTTCCATAGGCTCATAGAGAGGAAGTACGTAAGGATGTGGGACACCACAGAAAAATAACACTAATGTTTACTAAATAACAAATACGCCAATGAACTTTCACATAGAACACTACTGAAACACTCCTAAGAGTGTGAAATGAATCGATCATTCTAAACAAATTTTCATTTACAAATCCATACATACGTTATCACAATCTTATGGTTTTCCACAGGTGTTTATTTCTATGTTGAAATTACACTACGCAGATATGACAGCAGCTGGCTTTCTTAACGACTCTGTTGGTCATCCATTCCATGTCAGTACCAGTGTTAAGCAAAGATGTGTGATTGACCCCATGTTTATTTCCTTGTATGTTGCCGTTGTTATGTAGTTAGTCAAAGACGATCTTTCTCCAGGTAAACAGTAACGTACAGAATGGATGGAAACTAGAAGCAAAGACTCCAACGTTTTATTCAGCTGAACTGCTGGTGTACTGATCATAATGCAGTTGCAGATAAGAACGAAGAAAAACCAGTGTTAATCTTGAAAGCCTTCTCTGCGGCATACAGAAATATTGGTGTAAAACTGAATACCATCAAAACACGTATCCATCACCAGCCAGCACCTGGCGAAGGACAAAGAAATGCCATTGTCACCATCGAAGGCGTGAGTCTTCAGGTACAAGGGTCAGTCCAAAAGAAATGTACACTATTTTTGTAAAAATACAGTTTTCATTCTGCACGTGTAAAGTTTTACAGTGTGTACATACATCCTTCCCGCTTAATCCTGTTCCCGTGAGTGGCGCCGTCACAGCATGCCTTCAAGATGGCTGCTACATTTGACGTTCGTCAGAAGCAACGGGCTGTCATAGAATTCCTGTGCTGTGAAAACTAGACAGTGGGAAACATCCATAAGAGGTTGAAAAAGGTGTATGGAGATGCTGCTGTCGATTGCAGTACAGTTAGTCGATGGACAAGTGGGTTACTTGATGAAAGTGGGCACGGCAATATTGAGGATTGTCCTCGCAGCGGCAGGCCTCGTACTGCACACACTCCAAACAATGTGCAGAGAGTTAACGAATTGGTGACTGCTGACAGACGCATCACAGTGAATGAATTGTCATGTTACGTTGGGACAGGGGAAGGAAGTGTTAGCAGAATACTGAAAGTGTTGGCGTTAAAAAAGGTTTGTGCCAGGTGTGTTCCCAGAATGTTGACAGTGGCTCACCAAGAAACAAGAGAAACGGTATGCAACAAACTTTTGGAACAGTACGAGAATGGTGGAAATGAATTTCTTGGAAGAATTGTGACAGGTAATGAAACATGGCTCCGTCATTTTTCACGAGAGACGAAGAGGCAATCAATGGAGTGACATCATGCAAATTCACACAAGAAAAAAAAATTTCAAAACCACACCTTCTGCTGGAAAAGTTATGGCTACTGTGTTTTTCGATTCCGAAGGACTCTTGCTTGTGGACATCATGCCAAGTGGAACCAACATAAATTCTGATGCTTATGTGACGACACTGAAGAAACTTCAAGCTCGACTAAGTCGTGTTCGACCACATCGGCAAAAGCAGGACGTTTTGCTGTTGCTCGACAATGCACGGCCACATGTCAGTCAAAAAACCATGGAAGCGATCACAAAACTCGTATGGACAACACTGAAACATCCGCCTTACAGTACTGACCTGGCTCCATGTGACTATCGTCTCTTTGGGAAACTGAAAGCCTCTCTTCGTGGAACAAGGTTCGAAGATGATGGTTCCCTTGTGCACGCTCCAACGGGTTGGTCCAGAATTTTACCGTGCGGGTATACAGGCACTTGTTCCTAAGATGGCGTAAGGCAGTTGAGAAGGATAGAAATTATATGGAGAAATGAAATTATTGTTCCTAATGGATGTATCTACACACTGTAAAACTTTCAAACATGCAGAATAAAAGATCGATTTAAAAAGAAATAGTGTGCGTTTCTTTTGGAGCGACCCTCGTAGTTAACACATTTCCTTATCTTGGGAGCATCCTCTCATCAGGGGCAAATATTTATTTGGAAATTTAATCCAGATTTAACCATGCTGGAGCATCCTTTTCCGGAATCAGGAGTATTTTACTACCAAATGTCGAGCATTCTAGTTGCACGATTAGAATACTGCAACAAAGGTCCTCGTATACCATTAAGTTGTAACTCCAACGCCTCTTTTTGGGTCTTTAACGTGGATACGTTACAGACGGCACGTTAATAATGTCGCCAGTGATGCCCTCAGGTGGATTAAGCTTGTACCATGACAAGATACACTGGCAAATTAATAGTGTGATCCCTGGTGTTTTGCCATTTTGATGTTTCCGGCTTAATTAAGAAGCCTACCGAAGTAAGGCGTCTGGAAATCTAATAAATAGGCACGTCGGTTTCAATTTAATTAACCCTTTAGGTTCGGCATTCAATTAATTAAGAGCTCACCGGCCGTCACATCCACTGAAGTTGGAAAACACTGAGAGAATTCGCGCCAGCTCTGAAAATCAAACGAGTGCCAAAGGGTGCAGTGAGCTTCTAGAGTCTAACACGGATGTAAATAGAGGCGTGAGGCCAACAATAGTTCACGTAGTGGTTGGAGTCCAGGAAGCGAATACACATAACAGCAAAACTTGCAGAACCTGAAGAAGATGACTATGTCGCTAGTCGAAATATTCTGCATAAAATGGAAACAACAACCTGTTAGAACACCCAAAATCTCTCTATTAATCACTCGCACTGAGAAAACCTAATACACTCACAAATGTCAGCATCGTTGAAGAGGCACATACAACCAGCGTAGAAATGATGGTTTTAAGACGCCTATTATGAAGTGCCGGGCGCATAACCAGTAATCATGTTTCCAAACAACTACTTTGAACGAAGCGAACGACAAACAGCAGAAAAGAAAAGAAAGTGCTGAGGCCAAATGGAAGGATAGACGCTGCTCGACTAGGGACCACACGTCATCGCTGCGTCAAGCCCTGTACCTTTCACATCGGACGCAGATGATAGGAAGAGAAACGTACTCGACTAAGAATGTTTGTTAGCAATCTACACGGTCCAGGCACAGTAACGTGACCACCACCTATGCCCGATATGAAGGTGCTATCTGTTCTTTCGGACATGCCCGAAAGAACAGATACCATCGGTGACCATGCAGCTCTCTAGAATGAAATGATAATTAAATCAAGACCCTAAGCTGTCGACAAGCGTTGATACACATCAACGGGTACAGTTGAAATTGTGTGTCCCGACCGGGACTCGAACCCGGAATCTCCTGCTTATATGGCAGATGCTTTATCCATCTGAGCCACCGTGGACACAGAGGATAGTGCGACTGCAGGGATTTATCCCTTGCACGCTCCCAGTGAGACCAACATTCCAAACTTAATGTCCACACACTACATTCGTAGTGCCCCTGCCCATGTAAGCAGGAGATGCCGGTTTCGAGTCCCGGTCGGGGCACACATTTTCAACTGTTGCCGTTGATGTATATCTACGTTTCTCGACAGCTTAGGCTCTTGATTTAATTATCATGTCGCCTATGCTCGCCGTCGACGTGCGCTAACCCCTTGCCGACGGCAGGTGGCAATGTTAGCAGCCGAGGGAATACAAAGAGTGGCGGGGGGACGCGGAAAACAGTACAGACATTGTCGTGATTCGGAAACGGAGCAATTATGTGATTTAGAAAAAGACATGAGCATTGGCTGCGGACCGAGAGTGGCGATGCCTAAGTTTGTAAACTGTTCGCCCGCTGTCTTGGCAAAATGGCGTTATCCAGATCCGGCTCCTATGCAACTGTGGTGCACCACGAGCCATAGATGACAGGAGACAACAACAGCTGTGGAGATGTGTACGGACGATTCGACGTGCAACTATTGGGCAACTGACCGCCCGGATGAACCAAGGAGTTACCAACAGTGTCTCCCATACGACTGTTCAGCAAACGTTGCTGCGTATGGGCCTCCGCAACAAGCATCTTGTTCCTGCACCCAGGCTGACCGCTGTTCGTCAGCGACGGAGGCTGGAACTTACGCGTTTCTACCGCACCTGGGCGTCCACTGAGTGGCGACAGCCGTCCTTTGCAGATTAATCACATGTCGTACATCATCGAAAAAACGGCCCTACATGCATTACGGTCTGGGGGATGTTTACGTGATGTTCCGCTGTTGATTACGTCATTCTGGAACGCACGATGGATCAACATAATTACGCATCTATTCTTGGGGACCGTGTCAGCCCCTACATGCCGTTCGTGTTTCCTCGCCACGATGGCATCTACGAGTAGGACGCAGCAACATGTCACTCAGCTCGCAATGTACGAGAGTGGATCGAAGAGCAAAAGGATGAGTTTAGTGTACTTCCCTGTCCACCAAACTCCCGTATTAAGCCACAGTCGGAAATCTGTGGGACTACCTCGATCCGGCTGTTCGCGCCTTGGATCCTAGAGCGAGAAACCTAGCGCTGCTGCCCACGACGATGAAGTCGACATGGATCCACATCTTCGCCTGTGTCTTCCAGAACGTCATTGACTCGTGCAGCTGTTCGTGCTGAAAGATGTGGTTGTTGAGCCTTCTGATAGGAGGTTACAGTAATGTGACTGGGCAGTGTATAAGTACTAAAGTACATGTATTAGTTTGTACGCTGCTCTTCCCAAACAACGAAAAATTAGTAATATAATGCGCATACATAGGGGCAGAAATCCATTCCAGTACGATTATGCCATAGGTGGTAAATCATTGGAAGCGGTGTCCGCCCCAGTAGCTGAGTGGTCAGCGTGACGGATTGCCGTCCTCTGGGCCCGGGTTCGATTCCCGGCTGGGTCGGAGATTTTCTCCGCTCAGGGACTGGGTGTTGTGTTGTGTTCATCATCATTTCATCCCCATCCGGCGTGCGGGTCGCCCAATGTGGCGACGAATGTAATAAGACCTGCGCCATGGCGGCCGGACCTGCCCCGCAAGGGGCCTCCCGGCCAATGACGCCAAACGCTCATCATCATCATTGGAAGCGGTAACGACCGTAAAATACTTAGGAGTTACTATCCAGAGCGATCTGAAGTGGAATGATCACATAAAACAAATAGTGGGAAAAGCAGGCGCCAGGTTGAGATTCATAGGAAGAATTCTAAGAAAATGTGACTCATCGACGAAAGAAGTAGCTTACAAAACGCTTGTTCGTCCGATTCTTGAGTATTGCTCATCAGTATGGGACCCTTACCAGCTTGGATTAATAGAAGAGATAGACATGATCCAGCGAAAAGCAGCGCGATTCGTCATGGGGACATTTAGTCAGCGCGAGAGCGTTACGGAGATGCTGAACAAGCTCCAGTGGCGGACACTTCAAGAAAGGCGTTACGCAATACGGAGAGGTTTATTATCGAAATTACGAGAGAGCACATTCCGGGAAGAGATGGGCAACATATTACTACCGCCCACATATATCTCGCGTAATGATCACAACGAAAAGATCCGAGAAATTAGAGCAAATACGGAGACTTACAAGCAGTCGTTCTTCCCACGCACAATTCGTGAATGGAACAGGGAAGGGGGGATCAGATAGTGGTACAATAAGTACCCTCCGCCACACACCGTAAGGTGGCTCGCGGAGTATAGATGTAGATGTAGATGTAGAGGACAGAACTCAACGCCGGCCGGTGTGGCCGCGCGATCGCAGGTTCGAATCCTGCCTCGGGCATGGATGTGTGTGATGTCCTTAGGTTAGTTAGGTTTAAGTAGCTCTAAGTTCTAGGAGGCTGATGACCGCAGATGTTAAGTCCCATAGTGCTCAGAGCCATTTGAACCATTTGAACCACTATGAGGATGCAAATCAGCTTTGCTTTAAATTACTCGCTGTAAAGGTCGTGAGCGTTAGTTACCTTTGAGAGTGAATGTGGTGAGTTGATGTTTGTCAAGAATGCAAACAGCTCACTGAGTTTGATGGAGTCATGTAATAGGGCTCCGAGAAGCTGGATATTCCTTATGAGAGACTGCAGTAAGACTTGGTAGGACTGTCACCGATGTGCGAAATGGAAGACCATCATGTCTGAGGTATGGCCCTGACGCATCGTATTGCATCTCCACTACAAACTGAGCAGCAATTATCACCACAGGACACCACACAGTGACACAGCGACTATTACAAATCGGTCACTTCGAGGACAGCTCTGAGCCAGACGCCCTGTAGCATGCTTTTCACTGACCCCAAATCACCGCCATTTGCGACTTCTGTGGTGTCAAGCAACAGCTCATTGGAGGACAGGGTGGAGGTCTGTTGCGTTCCCTGATGAAAGCTGGTTCTTGCTCGGTGCCAGTGATGGCCGTTTGTTGGTCAGAAGGAGGCCAGTTGAGGCCTGCAACCAACCTCCTGTGTACTATGCACACTGGACCTTGCGATGCCACTACCCGAATTTACTGTGTTATTATTATTAGACCATGCGGCACCGGACTTCCGGAAAGCGGTTCTCGCGTGTAATATGTCTGAATAGACACCCTATGATGATCGAACTACTACACGGAATTTTTGGAATAAATAATGATAATGGCACGTAACAAACTTATTTTTACGTCTATGTTTGATTATTAGTAGCACTGCTAATCTCTTTGAAGTGACTGAACAGGGAGCATTTAATTCTTTATGTTTGATATTGCCTAGCAGGAGAACATTATTCATTTAAAACACTACCACAGCCTGAAATCGTTTCACAATACATAAACACACATGATAAACACTTGAACTTGTTTTAGGTTAATGTAAACTACACAAATTATAATTACTGAATCTAATGTTATTGAGCTTGCATTGTGCTGAAGGCACAATATGTACTGTGGTGGCAGCAATTTCCATGAACGCTTAATTAAAGAACAATATAGATCTGATTGTTAATATAGTTACTGAAAACACTAATTGAAAATTACGTTTCTCGGACGGAACCGAGCAATTTTTGACTATGGCAATGTACTGAAGAGCCACCACATCGAACTGGATAGTAATTAAGATGGCACAGTACCTGGCATCTTCCCTCCGTTGCATGAAACGGCATCTGCTGGCAATTTCGGCGTTAATTCCGAATATTTTCTCTTGCAATATAGCTACGCCGATACTCATGCATCATAACTTTTCACTGATGTTGCAGCACATAGAAATCACTGGATATGGGGTAATAATGAGGTACATTTCCTTTATATAATTGATTGCACTCGGCGAATGCAATTTAAACCACAAAATTATTATTGCCTCCAAACTTTACACACTGTAGAAACTTGGTGTGACTCTTACACAAACTGATTCACAGAATATTAATGTACTGGTAATGGCGTCGGTATAACCACTACTGTTCATAATAATACTCCTGTAAGATAACTTCTAGTTCGTTGCTACCGAAGTGAGCTCACCAATGGACCTCATCAGTTATTGAGATCACAATAAAGCGTTGGATGCGGCTACTGGTCCATTCACACCTCGCCGTTGGCACAAGCAACTCGTCGCAATTCACGCAGCATTGCACCATGCAGTGCCATGTACGCCAGAGCGGGAAACCGTACTATTTTGCCGATCACAGCCCATCTCCGTCGAAATACCGCGTCTTACAAGCCTTAGTGCCCATATAGCTTGTAGCCATACGATAAACGAATTCCATATCTGTTTTCAGCTCACTTCTAAATGGTCTGTTAGCATCATTACCTTAGCACACACCGGCAGTCACTTCTACGCCACTTAACACTTGTTCTGCCTCAGAGCTACGCCAACTTACTTCTACGGCCAATAATACGCGCCAACCTGTACAATGTTCTCATTCTCGGGGATCGGGGATTCCCCCCCCACACTTAAACATCTTACATTACGCCAAGTTCTCTATTTACAATTAAACATACCATAGCATTACATTATTCAATTACAGTCATTTTCATATATTAAAGTAATATTACATTTATATTTTTACTACAAGTAACAATATTATGTAGTTTAATTCTTTTGTTATTTCGCTGTCAGAGTGCAGCACAAGCCAGACACTGTCTCCCGCATAGCGTTCTATAATTTAGCTGCCACCAGGCGGAAACACTTCCGCTTTGCCTTCGAGTCTGGCCCACAGATGACATAAGCGTCCACTTTCTCTACCGTTGCGCCTTGACTATGTCTGGCCTTCACTAAATGGCACGTTGTCACATTACAACCTGCACCCGAGTTATGGGCTGGACTGCGATTTTGTATGATAGCAAGAGCACTCTCGTTGTTATCCCACATGCCCTGACTATAAATTTGTACGTCACTCTGTAATTCGAGCTGTTACACTACCATTCGTGAACAGCATTCCATTGTATGTTTTCCAACAGGATAACGCTCGTCCACATACCGCTGTTTTAACTCAAGATGCTCTACAGAGTGTCGACATGTTGCCTTGGCCTTCTCGATCACCATATTTGTCTCGAATTTAGCAAATATGCCTCATCATCGACGACAATTCCAGCGTCATCCATAAACAGTATTAACGGTCCGTGTATTGGCCGGTCAGGTGCAACAGGTGTGGAACTCCATCCCACAAACTGACATCCGGCACCTGTACAACACAATGCATACAAGTTTACATGCTTGCATTCAACATTCTGACGGTTGCACCGGTTATTAATGTACCAGAGTTTCAAATTTGCTATGGCTTATCTCTTGCAAAGTTAATCTCCTACATACGTTACCTAGACAAATGTATTCCCGAATTCGTTACTATACATTAATTTTTTTCATTTTAGTGTTCTGATTTTATCCGTCATTGTAGAATTTAAAAAAAAATTAATAACACTAATGGGCTCAAAGAAAGAAACATCATTAACAGCTCTTTCTAAAATTACATTAGATTTCGTATTTGTCGTGATACATCATCTGTAAATCGGACAACGTTCACATCTCGCAAAATATAGTAAGAATTCAGCATAAAAAAGGAAGAATATTATCCAGCCCGTGATTGTGCCGTCACCTGCGAGTGAAGCGGAAGCGACTTCAAACGAAGTGTCATCGACATGTGAAATGCGCTCGATCCTGAACGGCAGTGAGAACTAGTCGATGGGCATTAATTCAGATTGAGTACCTGACACGCGCGCTTCAGCGGAGTACAGCGGACTTTATCTGCACGTCACGTCCGTTAGTCACACCACCACCGCAACTGGTAGACGCGTACTACACTTTTCGTATCACAGTCCTATATTAGATCGTGGATTCCGGTGACAAAGAGTAATTACGATATTTTAAAATTTCATACTCAAATTCAATGCTAGTGACAGCTGCGTATAATTACAAATAAAATTAATACATTACGTAATGATTTTAACTTCCCCCATCCATGACAGACGTTCTTACGCCAACCTTCCCGCCCCCTCCCACAAAGCAACCTCCCATTACTTATTCCAGTATGTGTAAAACTACTTCTGTTAAGTATCAGCTTTTAGCTTACTAAATGTAATCACTGGTATTTTACTATTTAATGTGCAGAACTGTGGGCACTATGTTTTTTTATTTGTTTGGGAACAGGAAGACTGAGATACCAATGGTACAGAATAAGTCAGTCATACATTGAAGACATTATTGTTGTATGCTTGTTAATTACGATCTGATTACGTGGCGTTGCCCCATTACTTGTTTATTCAGTCTTATATTACATAAAAGAAGGAACTAAATTAGTCTATAATTTAGAAATGAACTTAGCGTATTCTTATGTTTACGGAAGTATAAATACGATGTACAAGTTACAAACTAAAACAGTTTACAAATTCATTGCAAACTAACCATAGACCTTGTTAATGTAATGTGTCTTGCGTGCCTGTGCGATTCGTCAGTGTACAAACTTTCCTTTGCTGCCGAAGGCTCAGATTCGCAATAGGCTTTTGTCTCTTTAAGTTCGCCGATCTGTAACGTTGTTGGATGACGGTTCCAAACAGGAGTTTCTGGCCTGAATTTGTCCACAACCCACTTTCTATCGTTTTATCGTTATGTTGCACCATATACAACACTTACATAGGTTATTTAGAAGAAAAACAACCTTACAGTAAAGTCGGAAGGGGGTAGTGGTTGATGAATCAAGCAAAATTTTAAGATAACTGCAGGTTGGAAATATACCGTGGTGGAACTTCGGTCATAAAGCGACAGCCAATCAGCAGCAAGCATGCGGAGACGTGTGCGTTTAAACAAATTTGCCCCAGCTGACACTAGTAATGCTAAACAGCACAGATACTAATTACCTGATCGTAATGATTATATCTAGGCATATATAATTCCCTATCCATGGCTGACTAGATTAGATGCGACCTTTCCGTGATGTTTACTGGATGCAGTTTGGCAATTAAATCGACGACGCTTAAAGCAGGCTACAATAATGTCGTCAGCTACTTACAGTAATAAGCTATACATTTTGTAAGGTGTCAGGCAAATCCAACACCTTCCATGAAAACCCTGACATGATGAGCAAATCCAGTAGTATGTCACATAGCTCCGAATAAATCGTGACATTAAATTAACCAAAGTAATACGAGTAACGAGTGAGCAAATGGAATACCACAGACTAACACAAGAATGCCTAAATGCATGTCATACCTTCCCACCGTGAGACAGACGCAGTTCCGAGGGGAGAAACGAGAATAGAAGCCGAGAGCAGAACCGTGTTAAGCTGGAATGCCCTACGATAAGGGACGGACACCCACGTCGCCAGCTAACCGCTAGGACCACACACCACCCGCAAGTTTTAGCGTGAGACTTTTTCGCATCTCTGTTACGTTAGGACCACCCCCCAGCACATGTTAAAAGCTAGAGCCCTCCAGAAGAACAGTATAGATCTTACGATAACACAAAAAGGGCCACACCATCCGCAAGTTTTAGCGTGAGACTTTTTCGCATCTCTGTTACATCAGGACCACCCCCAGCACATGTTAAAAGATAGAGCCGTCCAGAAGAACAGTATAGATCTTACGATAACGCTAAAAGGACAATACCAGCTGCAAGTTTTAGCGTGAGACTTTTTCGCGTCTCTGTTATGTTACAAACTTTAAAAACATTGCCCCACCACGAAAAGTATAACGTTTCTCATTGGATAAACAGAATTTTTGTAGGTGGAGCTTAAGGTTAACATTGAGACCCTGATTGGTCAGATGAAAACACAGCCAGATAGTTTTTTTAAACCAACTTCGGAAAATTGTAGTAAGGAGAAGTTAGGAGAGAGTTGCTTCTGAGACGGTGAGTTGAGCAGAGCTGTGCTGCCCGCCGCCTCCTGACGAACACCGACAAGATAAGAATGCACACGATGCCGCATTTTTGAGTGCATAAGGCTTCACTCAGAACTGCAGAAGTCTCATCTGTTACATCCTCTTTTTGCGTAATACTAGTGTCGATCGTCAATTAAAGCTCATGGTGTTCACATTTGCCACTTGAAGTAAAAATCTGAAACGCGATGATTTTTCTGTTATAGTTATTGAGAAGCCACATCAGCCACAGTAATTTACCACAAGTTAGATAAGTAATTAAAGATAATTGAGGGTCACTGTAGACCATTTTGATAGTTTTCTCTTTTGTGAAACTTAATTTAAACCTAGATTATAGATGTGATATGGCATAGGTCATCCTTTGATCCATTTTAGAACTTGGAAACCCACTCAGGGAATATTCGTTCACATTTATGTTGAACGCAGTTGGTTTTTACCATCCTGTATTAAAACATTTCCTTTTATCAATAGTGCAATTTATAAACAATGTTTTGTGAGTAGAATAAAATTTCCAATGGTAAACTTAACTGCTTTTTCGACGTTATTTTACCAGCTAACTAAAAATAGGAAAGCCTTGAACCCCTTCCACTAAATTTAGTTAGTACTAAGATTCTTTTACAGGGAGTACAGTGGAGCTGACGCTGAAATCATTAATTATTTGGTTATATCATCGCTAGTCTCACTAAACTCTTCTGAATTCTACATGTCATGTGTGGTGTGGCATCTCCTTATCAGCAACGGGTCCCAGGTTCAAACTATCCAATTCCCTAAAAAACACGCTCAGAGCATCGTTGCGCGAAAGTGGTAGGGAGACACGATATAGAACAAACAGACACCACGCAGAATGTTTAGAATTTGTACAGTACGGATGGGGTAAGAAGTCACGTGATAAGAAGTTACAGTTTTGACAGTAACAGCTTTAATGTATTTGACTGCGATTTCAATCACAACTAGAAATTTCTTCTCATAGAAGAAACTTCTTCTATGAGAAGCACAACTGGATGTTACTATCCCTGTAAGGCCGTATTTCTAGTCGCATTACAAAGAATTGCTGAGTTTCATTACAATGTAAACAAACACACTTCAGGAGAATTTACTGTGCTTCAAGATGACTTGCAAAACAAAACGGAAAGCACAAAACGTAAGTGAAACACACGTGGTAAGCATGTTCAAGCCGAGAGCATGTAGCGATCTTACACATATGTGTGCAGCAGCATTATGAAACGGCAGACCAGCGCACGCTACAAAAATTTACGCAAAAAATGGTCCAATCCGACATGTCGAAAGGCACCATGAAATTTTTTACGCGTGAAAAATACAACGAAAGAAATGCACACCTAAAATTTTATCTAATAAGATGCACTGCAAGTATTTTTTGAAAATGGTGGAAGTTACTCGTTTCTGTTGCATGGGTAACTGATTATGACAGCGGTTTGTACAGTCCTTCCTGTCTAGCACACTGTCGGCCGTGACTAAAGAGTGTAGCGGGCGTAGCTCAAATATCCAAGGTAACACATGCAGATTTGAAACACCTAAGCTATCCAAAAAATGTGACGTTTTGTAAATTGTTTTAATAAGAGGCAGTTCATATCGAAAACTTAACTGTTTCAGATGTAATTCTTATTAAGGTAGAGTTATACAGTTCACAGCTAGATATTACGACGTAAAACCGTGTTTGCACACTACTTAACATTAAGACAAAGAACTCTAATTCAGTTTTACCTCCACTGAAACTTATGATACTGCAAAAGCAACTGATAAGTATTAGGGACATTAAATGAGATGCAAATTTGAGCGAACAGCCGCTGTCGACAATTGTTTAGGGAGACTGCCAACGGAAACTGCAATTCGCTTTACAAATCACGATCACCGCAAACTGTGTTATCTGTTTACTGACGTCACGTCGATCAAGGATATGCGGGGCCAACGAGATAAACGCGCCTTGTAACAAACTTGTGACGTCACACTGGTTGCCTTATCTGCAACACTTAGCGATCGCTCGGCTTCGTGCAGAGCCCACTGGGAGTCAATATTTAATTGAAAAGGTACACACTATAGGACTGAATTTTATCGTGTACTATCAAGAACTTGCATGCATTGAAACAAACAGTCAAGAATTATTAAACTAGTCTGAAATTGTTACTCACTGCTGGCACTCGTCAGACCTGCAGTGTCACATATTGTGACCTACGCTGTACGGCATGTCTTTCTCGTGGGCCTCGAGGATATGCTCCAGCCTCGTATAAGTATATACACAGCTTGCTATTGCTCCGCTAGGAGTGTACAAGTCTCCAGCCACCCTGCGAGCTACGAATTTGGTAATTTTCATCGTTGTTCTTTTTAAAAAAATAGTTACAATGCTTCTTAGCAGCAAAAATTTTGACAGTGTCTGTCTTTCGGTGTATTCTTCCTATATGAAGAATCTCAGTGTGTGTTTCGATATTGATTGGACCATTCCATTGTTAGCTCAGAAAGTGCGAACTAGACAGAGAGCCACTTGCGCCTCAACAGTGTCTCACGTAACTCTAGATCGTTGCAGTGCTCTGACCTGCGTGACACGTACTGTAAGTAGCCTGTTTAGATGTTTGTATGTTGGCAGCACTATAGACTGTATTAATACCACTGACAGCTCTCTGCACCCTCGGTATGAGTCTCTGTGGTTCGACGGACTTGCAGTTAGCAGTTGGCAGTTAGCGAACGGACGGTTTGGACGTGTGTCCTTCATGGAGATTCAGTGTTGGTAGGACTTGCATTGTAAAATGATGATTGATGTATTTGCTAATGTTTGGGAAGTGGAATTATTGACGATTATATAATTTTTGGAACTGGATGTCACATGATTAAGGTAAAATGTACTAAATACATTGTTTGCTCTGCAACAAAATCTTTATTTTGCTAACCATATGCCTATTAGTAGTTAGAGCCTACAGTAGTTAGAATCTTTTTATTCAGCTGGCTGTAGTTGCTGCATGCTGTAATTGCTCTAGTTCGCGTTAGGAAGATTTACTGTAAAGTAAGTGACTTATGAAAAAGTACGGGTTATTGTTAGGATTTCTTCCAATTTAGGGCAATTCTTTTGTGTTAATTATTTGAAGTCAGGTTGTCATTTTAGAGCAGTCAGACTGCGTTGCGCTTGTCCACTACTGGCCATTAAAATTGCTACACCGCGAAGATGACGTGTTACAGACGCGGAATTTAACCGACGGGTAGAAGATGTTGTGATATGCAAATGATTAGCTTTTCAGAGCATTCACACAAGGCTGGCGCCGGTGGCGACACCTACAACGTGCTGACATGAGGAAAGTTTCCAACCGATTTCTCATACACAAACACCAGTTGACCGGCGTTGACTGGTACAACATTGCTGCGATGCCTCGAGTAAGGAGGAGAAATGCGTACCATCATGTTTCCGACTTTGATAAAGGTCGGATTGTAGCCTATCGCGATTGCGCTTTATCGTGTCGCGACATTGCTGCTCGCGTTGGTCGAGATCCAATGACTGTTAGCAAAATATGGAATCGGTGGGTTCTGGAGGGCAATGAGAAACGCCGTGCTGGATCCCAACGGCCTCGTATCACTAGCAGTCGAGATGACAGGCATCTTATCCGCATGGCTGTAACGGGTCGTGCAGCCACGTCTCGATCCCTGAGTCAACAGATGGGGACTTTGCAAGACAACAACCATCTGCACGAACAATTCGATTCGACGACGTTTGCAGCAGCATGGACTATCAGCTTGGAGACCATGGCTGCGGTTACCCTTGACGCTGCATCACAGACAGGAGCGTCTGCGATGGTGCACTCAACGACGAACCTGGGTGCACGAATGGCAAAACGTCATCTTCTCGGATGAATCCAGGTTCTGTTTACAGCATCATGATGGTGGCATCCGTGTTTGGCGACATCGCGGTGAACGCACATTGGAAGCGTGTATTCGTCATCGTCATACTGGCGTATCACCCGGCGTGATGGTATGGGGTGCCATTGGTTACACGTCTCGGTCACCTCTTGTTCGCATTGACGGCACTTTCAACAATGGACGTTACATTTCATATGTGTTACGACCCGTGGCTCTACCCTCTAGTTTAAAGGCGCTGCAGTCTGGAACCGCAAGACCGCTACGGTCGCAGGTTCGAGTCCTGCCTCGGGCATGGATGTTTGTGATGTCCTTAGGTTAGTTAGGTTTAACTAGTTCTAAGTTCTAGGGGACTAATGACCTCATCAGTTGAGTCCCATAGTGCTCAGAGCCATTTAAACCATTTTTCTACCCTCTAATCGATCCCTGCGAAACCCTAAATTTCAGCAGGATAATGCACGACCACATGCTGCAGTTCCTGTACGGGTCTTTCTGGATACAGAAAATGTTAGACTGTTGCCCTGGCCAGCTCATTCTCCAGATCTCTCACTAATTGAAAAGTTCTGGTCAATGGTGGAAGAGCAACTGGCTCGTCACAACACGCCAGTCACTACTCTTTATGAACTGTGATATTATGTTGAAGCTTGCATGGGCAGCTGTACCTGTACACGCCATCCAAGCTCTGTTTGACTCAATGCCCAGGCGTGTCAAGCCGGTTATTACGGCCAGAGGTGCTTGTTCTGGGTACTGATTTCTCAGGATCTATGCACCCAAACTGCGTTAAAATGTAATCAGATGTCAGTTCTAGTATAATATATGTGTCCAATGAATACCCGTTTATCATCTGCATTTCTTCTTGGTTTAGCAATTTTAATGGTCGGTAGTGTAGATTGTGGATAATAAATGAATAGGTTAAGTTTGAGAGGTCCTTGTCAGGGAAAATTCTGTAGGTCGGTGTTGTAATGATAAAAATGAATAAGAGACAGTAGGTTTAGTTGCACGCTGTTCTTTCAGTAGTCGCAAACAAACTAAGAAGTTTCAATACCACCCGCAACGAGATGTTGGAGCAGCTGGGCAGAATATTGCCGTGCGCCAGAAGTACGTGATTCTTTGGCATGAAACAGCAGAACTGGAAGTTGTGCGGTCACACATATATGAAACAATCAGCACGAATGGTTGAAGTATTTTAATTCATGGTAGGAAAATACTGCGTAATGAATTAAACTGCTTTAAACATTCAGAATCTGAATATCTTACAGGAATCCTAAAAGATAATTCCAGAAGAATTGAATTGGATCAATGGAATCATTACATAGTAAAGAATAGAAATCCACATTATATAAAATTTTTGATTAGGTTCGAAGAGTTTTGTATGCTATTGCGATCGATTTTACTTAGATAATCGATTATGAAATCATACAGAATGGACAAAAGTCCTCCTAATATCGTGTCGGACTTCCTTTTGTCCGGCGTAGTGCAGCAACTTTACGCAGCATGGACTCAACATATCGTTGGTCGTCCCGTGCAGAAATATTGAGCCATGCTGCCCCTGTAGCCGTCCATAATTGTAGAAGAGTTGTCAGTGCAACATTTTGCGCATGAACTGAGCTCTCGATTACGGTCCATAACTGTTCGATGGCATTCATGCCGGGCGATCTAGGTGGGCAAATAGTTTGTTCGAATTTTCCAGAACGTCCTTCAAACCAACCGCGAATAATTGTGGCCCCTTTACATGGCCCATTGTCATGCACAAAAATCCCATCGATGTTTGGGAACATGGCTGAAAATGTCCTCCATGTAGCCGAAAATCAGCATTTCCAGTCAATGAACGGTTCAGTTGATCTACAGGACCCAGTCCATTCCATGTAAACGCAGAACACACCATTGTGGAGCTACCACGAGATTGTTCACAACTTTAGTCCATGGCTTCGTGGGGTCTGCACCACAGTCGAACCTTAGCATCAGCTCTTTCCCACTGAATTCGGAACTCACCTGACTATGCCACGGTTTTCCTATCGTCTAGGGTCCAACCGATACGGTCGCAAGTCGAGAAGTGGCGCTGCAGGCGCTGTACTGTTAGCAAAGGCAGTCGCTTCGGTTGCCTGCTGCGACAGCCCTTTAACGCCAAATTTCTCTGCACTGTCCTAACAGATACATTAGCGGTACTTCGCACATCGATTTCTGTTTTTATTTCACAAATTGTTGCTTTTCTGTTAACACTGGCAACTAAACGCCAACGCTGCTGCACTCGGTCGTTAAGTGAAGGCCGCCGGGCACTGCGTTGTCCGTGGAGAGAAGAAATGCCTGAAATCTGGTATTCTCGGAACACTCTTGACACTGTGCCGGCCGCTGTGGCCGAGCGGTTCTAGGGGCTTCAGTCTGGAACCGCGCGACCGCTATGGTCGCAGGTTCGAATCCTGCCTCGGGCATGGATGTATATGATGTTCTTAGGTTAGTTAGGTTTCAGTAGTTATGAGTTCTAGGGGACTGATGACCTCAGATGTTAAGTCCCATAGTGCTCGGAGCCATGTGAACCATCTTGACACTGTGGATCTAGGAATGTTGAATTCTCTAACGATTTCCGAAATGGAACGTCACATGCATCGGGCACCAACTAACATTCCGCGTTCAAAGTGCGTTAGTTCCCGTCGTGCTGTCATAATCACGTCGGAAACCTTTTCACATGAGCTATCTGAGTACAAATGACAGCACGGCCAATGCGGTGCCCTTTTATACGGCGTGTACGCGAAACTGCCGCCATCTATATATGTGCATACCACTATCCCGTGACTTTTGCCAGCTCCTTGTACATCACAATTTCATATGATTGATTGGAAAAATTTGCTCGATTCGGCGGAACGTATCCTGCTCTTTCCTCATTATCAGCTTGTTTTTCTGCACCCTGTGTATGAGAATAGCAGCCGATCCCGTTCCTGCGCTGACCTGATGCCAGACTTTTGGCCTCACTTGCTGCCATCTCTCGGTCCGGTCCCTCCGGCGGGCCATTGCTGCTGGAGGCACTTCTCTTTCCTGGAGACTTCAGAGAGCGCGCTTGCAGATGCCACGGCGTCGCAGCACTGCACTGCTCTAAAAGTCGCCGCGCTTTTCAAGTTACGCTTAATAGCATGAATAAAAGATAGTTTCCGCTGGCGTTCAGAGGAGGGACCGCGCTGCGCCAGTAGGGAGATGTGTATCGCGCGTAATGAGCGGGCCCGCAGCAGCAGCAGCAGCAGCAGCAGCTGCGTGGGCGGCCACTCCACTGCACTGCGCGTGCCGGCGCTAAAAGCAGCGGCAGCTGCTCCTGTGGAGGCGTCTCGCAGAACGCGACGCCAGCTCCGCCTTCCGCCACGTTCATTCCTTAACGTTGCTCTTCAGCGTCTGCATTACGTCGAGTAATTACGAACGCTGGCGCGCGGTTGTCTCGCTCTAAACATGCCTGGATCGTAAAGAGTGGAGAATGCTAGGACAGCGGAAAAAGGCTAAGCGTTTAGTTAAGAACGTGCCTTCATTAATATTAAACGAGGTGTTTCCATGAAACACCTCCTTCAACTAGCATAGGAGGTCATTACATTTGCTATTAACACTGGGTTTACACTATGTAATCAAAAATATCTGGACACCTGCCTGAAAATGACTTACAAGTTCCTGGTGCCTTCCATCGGTAATGCTGGAATTCAAAATGGCGTTGGTCCACTCTTAGATTTGATGACAGCTTCCACTCTCGCAGGTATACAATCAGTCAGGTGATGGAAGGTTTCTTGCGGAATGAGAGCCCATTCTTCAAAGACTGCTGCACTTAGGAGAGGTATCGATGTCAGTCGATGAGGCCTGGCACTAGGTCGGCGTTCCAAAACATCCCGAAGGTGTTCTTTAGGATTCAGGTCAGTACTCTGTGCAGGCCAGTCCATTACAGGTATGGTATTGTGTAACCACTCCGCCACAGGCCGTTCATTATGAACAGGTGTTCTATCGTGTTGAAAGACGCAATCGCCATCCCCGAATTGCTCTTCAACAGTGGGAAGCAAGATGGTGCTTAAAACTTCAACGTAGACCTGTGCTGTGATAGTGCCGTGCAAAACAACAAGGGGTGCAAGCCCCCTTTGTGAAAAACACGACCTCACCATAACACCATCGTCTCCGAATTTTACTGTTGGCACTACACATGCTGGCAGATAACATACAGCGGTCATTCACGATACCCACACCCTTCCATCGTATCGTCACATTTTGTACCATGATTCGTCACTCCACACAAAGTTTTTCCACTGTTCAATCGTCCAATGTTTACGCTCCTCACACCAAGCGAGGCGTCGTTTGGCATTTACTGGCATGGTCTGTGGCTTATGAGCAGCCTCTCGATCGTAAAATCCAAGTTTTCTCACCTCCTGCCTAACTGTCATAGTACTTGCAGTGGATCGCGATGCAGTTTGGAATTCCTGTGTGATGGTCTGGATAGATGTCTGCCTATTTCACATTACGACCCTCTTCAGCTGTCGGCTGAGCAAGTTCAATAGCGTCAAGTGGCAGTGCCAAGTGATACAGCGGTATTTGGTAGCATTTCTTTATTCAAATAATTTGCAGTGTTTTGATGAGTCCAGCGGAGCTGAAGTGTGCCGCCCGCACGCTGTTCCGCGAGTCCAGCCGGATCAGCAAATCCTGGTATGCTGACGCTATGCCAACGCCGCTGTTGGTGTCAACATGGCCACTCAGTTGTAAGTCGGCCGTGCTCTGTCCGGTCGCCGCCCGGTGAGCATTGTGCCTTGTACCGTGCTGGTGCCCGTGATTTCGGAGACTGCTACAGTCCCCAGTCCTCACTGCCCTTTACCCCATTTGGTGTGCTGAGTCCGACCATGGGACGAAGGTAGATGTACTGGTCACTGACTCCCGCTGCTCCCAGGACAGGACGGGCCTCGAACCCGCGCCCTCCTGGATGCGGTGCCGCAACTTGCTGCTAGCGGTGCTTGCTGGATGGCAACAATCACCGCCTTCTCCAGCGCTGTTCAGCGCTGCTGAGCATCCTGCAGCGTGCGCCTTGCCTGGACCTCAGTACACCAGGTGGGAAACGAACATGGTCCGTCCTGGACCGACTGCAGACCACTGTCACTGCCAACCTTCAGGCAGACTGTGCACTATCCACGTACCCGGCTGCTATTCCATCCCGTCCCAGTGATGTGTCCCCGGAGGTGGAATACAGCCCTAACAAGTACATAGAAATAAAGAACAGGTTACACAGAACATTTACATCACTGCCAGACTGGCCCCTACAAGCGTAGATCAGAACAGGTCCCACCCGATTCTCGCGCGACATGGCACACCCCCCTCAAGGTAAAAGTACCTGACTATTTAAACTGCTTTTCCCCTCGCTTCTGACATAGTGTCAGAGAGAGACAGAAACTATGGCAGGGATAAATTCCCACACGCCAGCCATCTACAAATCGCCACTTGGCTCTAGCCTAGTACCTCGCCTCACATCGCAATAACTTCAAGCAACGCTGCGGTTTGCTGCCTCGTTGCCGCTTCACAGAAAGCAAATCGTGCACGCAATAGCGTCGTCGCAGCACCACTCTCGCGAGTGCCATGTTTGCATTGCTTGGCCTACTAGCTCTCGACTGTTACAACACTCCACCAGCGGCCCCAGATTTCATCGTCCAACCGCGCGTTCATTGACTTTTAATAAGATTTCCTCTTTCCTACGCCTAATACTAGCGCAGCAGTGTCACGCAAAATAACAAAGGGTGCAAGCCCTCTACATGGAAAACACGACCACACCATAACACCACCGCCTCCGAATTTTACAGTTGGCACTACACACGCTGGTTGATGACATTCACTGCACATTCGCCACACTCGCACATTGCCATCGGATCGCCACATTGTGTACCGTGTTTCGTCACCTCACACAACGTTTTTCCACTGTTCAGTCGTCCAGTGTTTACGCTCCGTACACCGAACGCGGCATCGTTTGGCAATTACCGGCATGATGTGTGGCTTATGAGCAGCCACTCGACCATGAAATCAAAGTTTTCCAAGTTTTCTCACCTCCCGTCCAACTGTCATAGTACTTGCAGTGGGTCTTGATGCAGTTTGGAATTCCTGTGTGATGGTCTGGACAGACCCATACCTATTACATATTACGACCCTCTTCAACTGTCAGGGGTCTCTGTCATTCAACAGACGAGGTCAGCCTGTACGCTTTTGTGCTGTACGTGTCCCTTCACGTTTCCACTTCACTATCACATCGGAAACAGTGGACCTAGGTATGTTTAGGAGTGTGACAATCTCGCCTACAGACGTATGACACAAGTGACACCCAATCACCTGACCAAATCCGAAGTCCATGATTCCGCTGAGGCGCCGTTCTGCTCTCTCACGATATCTAATGACCTAGGAGGTCACTGATATGGAGTAACTGGCATCACAATGCACATAATATGAAAAACGTATGTTTTGGGGGTGTCCGGATACTTTTGATCACATAGTGTATACCTGGCAGCCATGCAGCCATGGTGGATTTCAGTCTAAATTACCGTATCTAAATTGTATTTAATATTTAAATCATTTTCCACCGCAGCTCGTACATATCAAGAGTTTAATCTGATACAGAAAAGCAGTCATCATACACTGCATTTTCACGCTATGTCTTCCTTGTTTCATACATCTGGTTGTCTGCTTGGAAGTGTGTTTAATAGCCTGGTGGAGTGTCTGTATGTCTTTAGACTTGGAGTAAGTTTCTCTGAATGTAGAGACGGCTTAGCCAACTCATGTGTACAGCAAAAGGGAATTCTTCTTGGTCAGAGAGGCAACGGCGAGTGTTGATCCGTTGCGTTTGTTAAGGTGGTACAGTTAGAAAGTCCATATTGTCTGTACGCCAACTTCGGGTCCGCAGAAGGGACAGTGGGTGAGTAGCTAGCTGCCTCAATGCGCTGGGAATCGTTGAAGAGGTAACATCTAGTCTTAGTCCTTAGTGCAGTAATTTTGTACGGGTAGGTTTCATCTTAACTGAGTCCTTAATTCATTTCTTAGTAGTTTTCAGGTTTTATGGAATAACTCTGAATACCTTGCGTCGGCAGGAATTGAGAATTATTTTGCGATTTTTGGAATTTATAGCAGTGTTTTCTTTGTTCTCTATAAATTTGGGATTATGGGGCATGAGCCCACGTGGATCTGTGACTGTGACTAGACTGCTAAATAAATGGTATAACTGATTATGGACAATGCCTATGGTTTTAACTTTAGGTAGTCATGTTACTACAAGGCCACAGTCTTTTGTACAGATTTTTGTGAGTTTTCTATGCGTATGTTGGTAGTCATGTACTTTGCTCGTGGGATTGTAGCTTGGCATTGTATGCTTGCGAATGAAAAAGTTTCCTTGTTTAAATAAATTCCCATAATTTAATGTTGATTTTGTGATATTTCTTGTAGTAATTTTTTGTATATTTTATCGTATCTTTTTAGTGGGTAGCCACATGGTTACTTGTGATTTTCGGTGGCTCCTACATTTCGGAAGAATTATTCACAGGACTTAGTTCGTATTCATGCTCTTAATTTTAATCCTGCGTAGTTCTTCATAATTCTTTTTAATAAATCGACCGTCAAGGCTGGTGTCTAACTAACCCAATTTAGATTTTGTTTCGTTTATTAAATCATTGAGCAACTTCTTCTGTGTGATGAATGGTTAGCTTGAATGAGTGCGTGTACAGTCTATCTGTCCCACACCACTCAGATTTCAGATGATCGTGTAATTCATGTATGCATTTCAGTCCGTTTTTACCAATAATATTCAGTACCATCACTTCATGGTACGCTAAGGTTTTTCTTTTACATATACTTTTATTCATGTGCTTCCATTTTAAAGAATTAATCTTGAAATAAATTAAAAGGCATTCCTGATGTTCAGTATCTCACCCTGTATTTATCCAGTTTCCTATCGAGGCTCATCTACATAAGAAAGTGTATAATTTTTACCATATAAAAGAGCATTTCTCAAGCTATTACCGAAAAAAATTAATCGATGAGTATGAAGGTATGTCAAAATCTCATTAATTTTTCCTGAATTGAAACCTATCCATCAACTGCTTCTCTCTTTCCCAGCAAATGTTCAGGCTAATTAAGTGGTAGATCAGTTCAGGTGGTGACACGAGATATCTTCTGTAATAAAATCTCAGTTTAAATTCACAAAATAATGCACCAGGCTACGTAACAGAAAAATTTCCATCAACCAGCCTAATGTATAATTAAACATATACATTACACCTGGTCATTTTCTGTATTTTTTGGGAAATATCACCATTGTTTTAAAGAAGTGTGTCACAATTTAAAACCTCAACGTTGTTAACTCTGCTCATGAACTATGACTGGTGTGTCACACACTGCAGAAATTTAAACTTTACACCCCACAGAACAGAACATTTTATTGAGCCTTGGTGAATATCATCAGTATAGTCCTTCACAAGGAGAACATTGTTTCCAATCGTGAGCTGTGTCAAGTGTGATAAATTGAAGTTGCTGTAGCCATGTTGCGACCTTGTTTCATAATCTGGACTAGCAGCTGGAACCATGAGTTCTCTTTCTAAAATATTCTTTTTACCACACGTTTATTAGGTTGCTCTCTTGTCTTTGTCTGTTCAATAAAATTTTGCAACTGATTTTAAACTAACTTTCTGCTGAGCTAGGCACTTAAAGTTTTAGTCATAGATAACAGTTGGATGACAATGCAATATTAATTCACTTTCTTGTCGGTCTATTCGGCAGGGGTGGGGGTGTGGTGAAAAAAGTTGGTAACACTTGACGTGTAGGCTACCTTGCATGACCAGCATCTTATGTGGGTAGTATCAGAATTTGAAGTCGTATATATGCAGCAGCACAAAGATGAGCAGAGAGAGTGGGGAAGAGGAGGTGGGCAGTGGGGTAGGGGAGGATGAGATGGACAAATACAAGGGGAAGAAGAAGATAGGCAGGTAGGGGTGAATGGAGGAGAGAGATAGAGAGAGAGATGTGAGGAGGAGATGGACAAACAGAGAGAGAGAGAGGCAGAAATAGATGGAGAGAGAGGGAAGGAGCAGTGGGACAGAGAGAGGGGAAGAAAGAGATGGGTGCAATATGTGTACTGGGGCAAAACTGCAGGTATAACGACAGCACTGAAATGAAATTCCTATAAAATTCATATACGATTAATTTGGCTTGCTTTTTTATTTTTTGTTTAGGAAAACAACAGTTAAACAGACTGATGGATTATTAGTGGGTATGTATAACGCTATTCTATTTCAGATGTTAGTAGGTGAACAGAAACTGAAATATATCTGAAATTTAAGTCATGTCTCTCTTATAATCTCATCAATATGTTCAAAATCCACTGAAAAATTTCACACTCACACAACTAAAAGGCAGTAAATTGTTATATAAAGAAAAATAAATTTTTAGTGTACCACGTTTCTAAATCATACTAAAAAGTATAAAATAATAGCTCCTAGCCCTATACAGCTTCAAAACAGTATATAGGTAGTAACGAAAATTTGTGAGTGTGAAATTTTAATAAATATGAAAATACTTGTAAGATTTAAAACAAGAAATGTGGGGTGCATGCACTACCTAACTGATGCATGAGTAGTTTATGTCCTTACTGTTGTATTATTTACTAATTGGTACATGAATAGTTCATCTCCTTACTATTATCTGTTGTAAACACAGACGTTTTTCGTTTTAAATTGTAAAATATTTTCATATCCATTAAAAATTCACAATAAAAATTTGCAGCACTATCTGTATGGGGTTAAAGATTTGAAATTAATTTATACTTTTTAGTCCGATTTAAAAACCTGCTATATTAAAAATTAATTTTTATTCAAGTAATTACTTTTCTTTTCGGTGCTATTTTATTCCCTTCGCCTTGAAGGCGAAGTCTAAAACTTTAAAATATACAAAAAGTTGAAACAGATGTTATTAAAAACTGAGAAATTTACAAATATTTTTAAAACTGTAAAATTGTAACTTTTAATGTTATTTATATAAAATAAATCCGATGATATTCTTTTTTTGTCTACAACAAAAGACTAAAGGATAAAAATAAAAACATAATATATGTTTAAAACACGTTTCAGAAACGCTGACATCCTTTAAAATGGAATTGTGTGTATTCATAAAGGCGTTGAAGGACCCGCATTGGGTAAAATATGTCTTTGCCTAGGAGAAACATTAGGTGTTGGGTGTTATGTAAGGCTGAAGGGAACCGCTAGGTACCATCTATCGAAAAGAAGGTCAGTGTTGAGGTGGATAGTGGGATATCAGAAAGGGGAAGGAGTCTGATATGTGGACAGGGACATAGAATGAAGCGAAGAAGTGCCAGGGAAAGACGGAGAGGGGAGAGGATGTAGAGTGGAATAGGTAGGACTCATTATAGTTGACATGATAGGTTAATATCGAAGCGGATTTCGCTGTCTGGAAGGAGGAATCGGTTGAAGCTCCTTTGGGATAGGATACACTCGTTGTGTGTGTGTGTTTGTTTGTTTGTGTAGGGATGGTGCGATGTGTTGGTACAGGTGCGGCAGCTTATCCAGAATTGGTGGCAGGGGGGAATCTATTTTGCAGACAGATGTTCAGTATAGCTAATGAGGGGTGCAAATTTAATGAGATTGTGAAGGATCCAATTGGGGGAAAGTAAACTAATGCGGAAAACAAGGCCAAGAATTTGGAGGGAGCGGCAAAGCTTTGCTCGAATGGATAGCCAGGCAACATTGACACGGGGGAAGGCAGGGCGGATCTACGTTTTGTGAGAATTACAGTGGTTTTCCAAGATGCCCTTTGTGCATCTCAACGTAACGTGAACGCTATACTAGGCGTGAGCGAGGTATGGCAGTTGTTAAGACAGTTGACTCTTTATTTCCTAAGACAAAGCGCATATCAGACTCCGTGGGTTCTCTAAATAACTCCATGAAAATGATGAGGCAGATCTTTTAAAAAATACAGTCCGTTTTACTTCTCAGCCCGTGTCCCTACTGGAACGCTAAACTTCTTTCTTTCCGAAAGAGAAAATATGCACTGATTAATTGTCCGCCAAAAAGAAGAGTTGAATGTGTGAAGAAAACAGATCTTGAATAAGAAATATGGAACTACATTAAAATCCAAAAAGATATTTATAAACATAACCAGCAGTATAGACACGTTTTGCGACGCATTTGAGTTCATGTGAATCGTTCAAAGTAATGACGATAGTTGCGTTGTTTTCGTCGTTTATCAGATGTTGTTGAGAAAACCTTCCTCCAGTTCGGATTACTTTGTGCCTACGTATTTCTTTCTTGTAATTCACAGAATATAATGACAGTATATGGACAATCCGAAACAGAGGAGTGTAACTTTTAGTACAGCCACACCATATCTTAGGCACAGTTTTAGAGTGTCGGAAATCGGGAGTGAAAAGCAGATAAATTAAGAGGCATAACTGGTACGGTTGTGTATGTACACAGGTGGTGTCCAGCATTACAGTTTGTCCGTACGCGATGAATAACTTTCCTGAATTTCTGATATCAGCGTGTGTTTCCATGTTTAGAAACCGAAAGAGGAGATCATTTCGTGTCGGCAGTATTAGTAAATTCAATCACCTGAGATTAGCTGAAAATATAGACAGATACTTGGTACAACGGAAACATTCACTAAAAAGGCTGGACCAAAAACATAGAATATGTTATCACTATCGGCCAGCGCATTAAGCCATCGTTAGTTCATCATTGCCAAGAAATTATTTTTCATAAAAAGGTTGGGTACGTCGGGAATTGAACGTGGAATCTCTTGTACCTGAAGCGAGAATCAAGCCGTTGACCAACGACTCACTTGCCTATAACTAAACCTTCTACTGAACAATAATTACAAGGTTTTACAAATACTGATGCGTAGCGTAACCATTATCATAAGTATATCCTTCAAATTATTTGCAGTAAACAAGGTAATAATAATAACAATAATATGATGATTTGATGCAACATGTGCCTGTAATGAATAGAAGTTCACAGGAAATGCTTTGCACAGCTGGCTGCCAACTGGATTTAGTGTCAGAGAGAGCGACACTCCGTTCTCGGAACAGTCTTAAGCAGTGTGGCTATGCCTGGATACGGTTGAATACATAGGCGAATTGCGTTTAACGAATGTATTAGCTCAGTTCTGAGAGGGACACCGTTCATCAGCGAACAGTGGTTCATGGAATGCAACAGATATTAGTCGGTGCAGAATAGACCATGCGCTCAGCACCAGCAGTTCAGACGCATTGTTTTTTACAATCACTAAAAATGTGTATTAAGTGGTGTACCTAAGTATAAAAAATATAGAACATAAAAGAAAGACTAAAGAAGACCTACGAAAGTGCTACCTGTAGTGAGTTCAAAGTACAGTGTAAGTATAAAGTCAAAAGCATTGTAAAGAAAAGAAATGTGTTTCGAAAACCACAATAGTAATGATAGCAATAATAATTAAACATTTCTGCAGGAAGTACCCATCGTGCGGTATTTTAAATTAGCAAACTTTGTTCTATGTTGAAGTAGGAGTCACACGGAATTTCTATTCATATGATTCAAGGATGCCGAAAAATTACAAAAGTAAAATTGACTACCAAAATATTGCCTTCTGTTATCAAGTGTTTTAGTTCAGACTACATGCGAAACGCATTTCCTCAGCTTAATCGTCGCTCTCCAACAACAGACAAGATATTAAAAGCAAACAACTCCACGAGACTCTATAAGCACCTGTGTAAATTTTTCTGCCCAATCCGCAGATGAATTATCGGGGCTGCTTGCAATAAATTATTGCATAATCTGTGAGAAAATGTTAGTCTAATAAATGGGAGAGAGCTTAGTTAACAAGGAAAGTAAAAGAATTGATCCTAAAAAGAAGTGTAACAATCTTTTTTGTGAAACTCGACATAATGTACTTTGTGGCGATATCCTCAGCTATCGATCTAACTTCTGCTATAATCTAATCCACAGTCCTAATTACATACAATCTCTATATACATAAGGCATTGTCCTAACTGACTGACTGATGGTCGCCCAGCCCAAACCGCTAAGGATAGAAACTTGAAATTCGGGTCCAGTGTGGATCCTATACTATAGACGTCGCTTAAGAAGGAATTTTTCTAAATTCCAACTCTATTGGAGTAACGGAGTTAAATAGAGGATTAAGATTCTTTTAAATGTCGCTATTAAGGAATTAAGCTAGATTACGAAAATTGGTATTTGGTTTCTCGGTCAGAAATAAAGAAATACGCGTTTCAAGTTTCATTATTTTTGGTAATTCAATTACTAAGGAGATAAAATAGGGCATGAAAATTTTTTTGAATGTAAATGATTACTAAAGAACTACTAAAGGATTTTTAACGCTACATCTGTGATAATTTGTGCTGACTTCTTGATAAGAAATTTTAAAAAAAGTTGCTTCAGTGTTTCTAGAAATTTAAACCCTAAGGGATTGCAATAGGGGCGAAAATCTTCAAGAAAATGATGTTTGGTTTTGTGGGGCGCTGAACTGCGCGGTCATCGGCTCCCGTAAAAAGTCCCAATTTTTTTCACTGTCCAATTTTTTACACAGTCCAGTCTAGCCACTGTCACGAATGATGATGGTAATGATGAAGTGAGGAGGACAACACAGACATTCAGACCCCAGGCAGAGAAAATCCCCAACCCGGCCAGGAATCGAAACCGGGACCCCTTGATCCAGAGGGAGCAACGCTAGCCACTAGACCACTAGCTGCGGACTTTTAAGAAAATGTTTCGTTACATTAAAAAAAATTAAAGCTTTATTTATGTCGACTGGTATTTCACTTCTCGATTAGATATAAAGAAATGTTTGTTGGGGGTGAGAGATGCTATAGAAATATTTACAACGACGCAGAAGGCGTGATTAACAAAAAGTCTGGACTGCAGCTACAAGAATCGCGTTTTGGTCAGAAGTACATTCGGAAAATATCATGCTTATATAGCCCTAATTGGCGTGAAAAGCTTGTATGGTGTTGCAATTGTGAACAACTTAAAAATTGGATTAAATAAAAGCAAGAACGAAAAATCTTTCCAGGTCGGACAATCTCCACGAGCGAAGCTCGGGCGCTAAGATAACTATATGACTGGTTTCGATGTTGTAAATCCATCATTGGATCTTGTCGTTGATGTCGTTGCTTCACAGCTGAAATACAGGACATCTTTTAGTGTCGACCGTAATACCTTGTCTTGAGTAGAACGCACTATCTCATTACAGTGGACATGGATTTCCAGCTTAGCAATTACTCGAAAACTGTTTCCGTGCCGTTTACACACTCTAGATGTCCTTGATGTAGACAACGAGACGATTCCTTAATTCTGAAAAGAAATTTGATTCAGAACATCTACACGTACATGATTAAAATTTTCGTATTGTGGTTGCGCTGAAGGCTGACAAGAATCGGTTTCCAACATGCTATTCTAGACAGAGGAATATCACACAAACGGAGATACGTGTGGATGGGAAATACAATACTGAAATGTGTAGCACAATTATAACGAAACCACCATTGTTCTAAAAAAAACACGTAGTAATGTTTTTGAATATGTTGTAGGCTGTCAGGATAAATCTTTCTTTCTACAGAGCCGTGTGCGATGTTAGGATGCTGTGTGAGCGATGTGGTGTTGGTGACTTTTATTCGAAAACTGCGGACGTCTGAATATGAACTAAAAAGGGTGTGCTGTGATTGTCAAGTTATACATTTTATACCATATGGCGTGTAACTGATTGATATACTGAATAAAAAATTCGCATGCAGAAGCATCTTGTTCAAGTAGTTGTTAAAAGCCTGACAGTAGTCGTTTAAAATAAATGTATAGTTCTTCGAAGAGTATCTAGATATAAACAGCCATTAAATCGACCGGATACTTGCTTTTTTCCTGATATAGTACCTACGCGTAAGTGCAAGTATGACGAGGGAGAAGAGAAAACATTTTCCATGTGCGAAGAGTTGGTTCCACGCCTCTTTCACGGCGGTGTAGTGGGGATAACTCTGTAATTAGGTACCACGCTGCTGTTGTAAATAATTTTCCTTTACTGTACTGGGACAAGGATGAATGAACGCACTGCATGACTCCGTGTTTAGTTTTAGATGTGGTTGACCTGCTAGTCACTTGTGCAGCGCAGTCGAATTTTTAATGAAGGGGATTTGATATATGTGAACCTGAAAGAAAATATCTGGAATACTTTGCTACCAAGATGAAGACATGTTTGTAAAAGAACGTAATCGTTTCTTTTGATGGAGACGATTTTTGAAGGAATTTTTCAAGGTAACCAACGCATGCGGAAGAATGAAATAGCTGTTTGTCAGAACTATTAACTGAAGGAAGTCTTTGTTCCTTAGATAACTAATAACATTCTGTTTTAGTGTTAATTTCATCTGTATTCATTATGTCGTAGTTAACGCAACTGTTTGAGAAGTTTGTAGATTTTGTAATGAGATAATTTTGTAATTGTTAGAATCTTCGTATGTTGTGCAGTCTATTTGTCAATAATCGGAGTTTGATTTTTCAAGATCGATTTTCTTTACAGTAAACTCCATTTCCATAATTGGAGATGAAGTTTTGAATATTTTGTGGTGTGTTTAGTGTACTTTACTCCACACGAAGTCACAGGTTGTTTCTGACAAGCCAAAAAAAAGTGGTAGTGAGTAGTTTTTAGTAATGAGTGGTTTATTTTCGTTTAGCTGCTGCAACTGCTGGCTTGTATTCGCTTTAGAGAATGTCAGTATTTCAGACACAAAACAGGTAAGTCAGTCTCAATTCAGGGTAGAGCTCACCTTGCATTTTTGAGCAAGCAATGTGGAGTCAGGATTGTCAGGTGTCTTGTTAGCAAGCGGATTAATCTTCAGTAAACAGTGTTGCAAATTTCAAACAGTTATTTTCTTCCGAGTAGAGCAGTAATTTATTTTCGTGGGTATTCCA
Source organism: Schistocerca piceifrons (assembly GCF_021461385.2). Classification (NCBI taxonomy): domain Eukaryota; kingdom Metazoa; phylum Arthropoda; class Insecta; order Orthoptera; family Acrididae; genus Schistocerca; species Schistocerca piceifrons. Next base: position 747,729,387 of record NC_060139.1, read on the forward strand.
AGTCGAACATTGCATTTCATATTATGCCACGTCCTTAATGTTCTTCGGTACTGAATTTTAGTTATATAGGTTTCGTTGAGCACATAATTAGTTTCTTCTGGCATTTAATTAGATTCGTTTCCTTTATTTCAAATTTTGTATTTCATGAAGTGTGAAGTTTCATTTGACAACACTGTTTACAATCATTGCGATATCTTGATTTTTGAAATCCATGTATTCAGTTTCGTCACACGCAGACAACTTTTTTTATAGAGAGCTTTCACAGGCTGTGGTGATTCTGTGAGTGATTTGCAGGACGGTGGATTCGTGGTGCCATGTAGATATCCTCTGAATAATTACAGAAGTAGAATTCACATTCGTTTATTTATTCCTCCGGTTACAGCAACTGTGTTGTTGCAGTTATCGGTCAGGAATGGACGCGGGTCCTGGAATGCGGAGGGCCTTCTGAACTAAGCATGTGGTGGCCTTCGAAGTCACGACCATCTCACAGCGATAAGCAGGCTGCAGCGGGGCAGAGTCGTGTCGCCAGCACTCGGGCAGACGAAATAGATCAGCGTCAGAGCCGAAGCAGGGGAGCCTTTCCGTTAATGGCTGTCTCTGCAGATATCGGCCTCGTTGACTGATGCAGATGAACGGTTCAGTTCAAGAACCACTCGCAGTTTTGGCCATTGAACATATTCGCGTTTTTAACACAGAACGTTCAAAATATCTTTACCCAGTCTCTCTTTGTAGCTATGTCCTCATACTCACCATCTGCCTCACTGCCACTGTCTACATATGTCTCTCTCCTTAACTGCTGCTTAACGCTCTGCTACTTAACTTCTGAGGTCATCTGTCGCTAGAACATAGAACTAATTAAACCTAACTAACCTAAGGACGTCACACACATCCATGCCCGAGGCAGGATTCGAACCTGCGAACCTGTAAAATTTGGTCCTGCCTTGCCCCCTTAATAAGATGTTGCGAAATGTGATGTCACTCCCCAAAGAATATTTTTTAAAATTTGTTTTTAACTTTGATTAAAACACTTTAAAACCCTTTTTATTTATAAAATGAGTGAAAGAGAGATTGAAAACAATTTATTTTAAACATGCCAGCTTTGAGTAGTACTCGGACGGGCAGACAGACGGATCAAAAGGCTCCACGGAACGCCGGCCGCTGTAGCCGAACGGTTGTCGGCGCTTCAGTTCGGAACCGCGCTGCTGCTACGGTCGCAGGTTCGAATCCTGCCTCGGGCATGGATGTGTGTGATGTCCTTAGGTTAGTTAGGTTTAAGTAGTTCTAAGTCTAGGGGACTGATGACCTCAGATGTTAAGTCCCATAGTGCTTAGAGCCATTTGCACCATTTGATGCTCCACGGAAATGGTATTAACCGTTTTGATGGACCCGTAAGGAATTGACTTTTTATTGGTATATTGTGTATACATTAAATGACATTTTACTTATACTTTATTTATAGATCAAAGACAACGTTGATTGTAACTTCCTTTGAACCATATGATTCTACAGCTTTTAAGTCTCTTGATTTACAGCATATGGTCACTAAGAGAGTTCTTGTCAGTGAACTTCAGCTTAGCTTAATTTCTTGCTGGCACGTGTGTTTCGACTTGTCGGCATTCAACTTAACATACACATTGTAAAAGTTTTGACCCAAATTCAAGTTGAACACAGTAACATCGGCTTTATACGCTTTATAGAATATCCGACTGACTGATTGACTCATAGCAATTTCGACCGGTGAGGCAAAGAACTTCCCGAATGAAATTTAGCACATGTGAGAACTTGGTTCAAATCGGGAAATGTAAGGCATGGCCAAATGTAAAGCGTTCAGTTCGGTTCAGAGAGATTATAAAGACTATTGGGCACTTTAATACAGTATGTGCTCGTGATTAATCATGTAAAACAAAATTTCATCGGTTGTGATAATATATATTCTCTAAACTAAAAACTTGACGCGAGATTTTCGTTGCCTCCCCTCCCCCCCCCCCTTTTGAAATGAGAATTTGAGAGATATTGGTGAGATTTTTTCGAACCCGCAAATTTTGAGCTCACATAATTAATGCACGTCCTCTTACACTGTCTCCACCATACTTCGGTAGCTTTTAATTCTGATGAGTCCAACCTACTTTTTCCCCTATACCAACGTGTTTAAAATGTCTCCCCCAAATGTGCCCTCCACCAAGTGTTTTAAGTTCGCCAGGCTGGAAGAGTCCAGACCCCTCCGAAGCCTCTGTATGGCCTCCACTCATTTCATTTCCATTGTATCTTCTCTCTTTTGCTCCCACTGCTTCTACCTCCATCAATCTCTCTTTCCCCTTTATTTCCATTGTCTCTGACTATCAATGTCTCCTCTCTCTTTGGCTCCAATTGCTATGTCTTTTCTACCTGTCTTTCTCTTTCACTCCCACCTTCTCTATCACGCCATCAATGTCTCTTCTCTCTTTCTCTCCCACTGACACTGTCTCTCTGCTACTCTCTTTCGCGATAAAAAGCGCGAATATATTCGGTGAGAAAGGCGGAATGATGGAGCTGGTGCCCCACTTTTCTGTCAGTCATTTAAAGTGGAACATATTCGCCTTTTCTGTGCACCGACGGGATCGTTTTTCCGCTGGTTCCCTTCTTCTCCCTGCTGCAGCAGGATGTGCTGCTTGTATAAAACTTATCTAGTAAGTCAGAAAATTTGTTACGGTTTACTTATATACTTCGACATCTTATATACTTTGAGACACACCAATAACAAATAGGCGTAGTATAACGTTAACCCAAAATCGTCTGCTATGCATTTTTTCTAGATACTTTGCTCATCGATCGCAATTCATCGAAACCTCCAGGCTTCTAATAAACATCTTAAAAGAATAAAAATGTTATCAGAAATCTGTATTTGCAGTCTTCCCGGTTCGACGCAATTTTTGGCATTCGTTTTAAGTTCTTTTCAGGCACGTTAAGACCCTTTTGACCCCTTTTTTATCACTGAAGTACCATTTTCGGCATATTTGTGTAGGTATGAACTGCCCATTCTACAGAAAGAAAGAAAAAAAGAAAAATAAAGGAAGAAAGAATGCTGACTAAAAACATAGTTTTATGACCTCAAAACTCTTGCGATGACCCTAGAACCCTTACTATGTGTTCACTACGTCACCTAAAACTACATTTACGCCTTACACAGGGTATTACGTACGTATTTTACATGCATAAGTGAGGTAAATTCGAAGCTCCGGATCTCAGTAACGCGTAATGACGATAAAAAAAAGTTTCGAAGTTCTCAGAAAATATCATTTTAAGAATACATGGTAAAAATTTCGAATATGAGTCTTGAATAAAAATTATACACATTTAGTACTTTGTATCCAAAATTCAAGGATTTTCGAGGTTTTATCAGGAAGCATAAATGGTGCTTTTATAAGCCGCTTAAGTCCACACTGTATCTTACCTAATGCAAAAGAACTAAGGGATTTGCTAAATTTCCGTGGGCTGGGGGAAGAGTGTAGTGTTTAAATTTTGATCCTGTGCTGTAGGATAGCTACAGTATATTCGTTCTTCCGATTGGTATATAAATTGTCGCTAGGTCAAGGATCATGGCAAATAACCGACCTATTATCTGTGTGATCTGTTGACCTGTACAATTGCATTTTCGTGTGCGGCTTTTATGAGCATGTTAGTAGGAACTCTGCTGAAATTTCCAAATTTTCTCATTCGGGGTGGACGCTACCGGGCATCCTGATTTAGGTTTTCCGTGATTTCCCAAAATCGCTTCCAGCAAATGCCTAGTTGATTGCTTTGAAAGAGCACGGCCGACTTCCTTCCCCATCCTTCCCTAGTCCTATGGCACCGATGACCTCGCTGTTTGGTCCTCTCCCGCAAACTAAACAACAACCACTCCACTCAAGATTTATTGTTGCAATAGTTCATATAGAGTATATGAAGTATATTTAAAGATCAACAGCACAAGCGGTTCTGAGGTAACAGGTATCGACCCAAGCTGAAACACCCATATCAGTACGTGGAGTAGCCTCCACGGGCGGCGGTGCAGCCGTTGACTGGCATCCAGTCGTTCATACAGGCGCTGAATACTGTGTTGGGATACGTTATGCCATGTCTCTCCATCTGTTCACGTAGTTCTGCAAGAGTTGTTGGCTGACAAGTCACACGAGTCCCTTCACATCCCATCATATCCCACACGTGCTAGAATCTAGAAAAGCTGCTGCACGTCTTGCAGCGCACGTTCAGTTTCACCGGCAGTATGTGGGCGAGAATTACCATTTTGGAACAACACATCACTTTCCTATTACAAAAGCGGCAAAAGACCGATGCTAACAGCATTCTGCACGTACCGAACATTGGTTAGTGTTCCCTCCAGAGAGTTGTAGCATATCACATCCCAGACCATACAGCGCTCGCCAGGTTTATGTCGTACGACCATCACAAGTGTGCAGCAGAGTCTGATTTCATTGCTGAAGACCACTGCGCGCCATTCCTTCTTCCAAGCGATTCTCTGTCGGCACCAGTAGAGCCGTGCATGTCGATGTTGTGGAGTGAATGGATAACGCGCTAGAGGTGTACATGTCCGTAGTCCTACCGCTAATAACCGGTTCGGAACAATTCGTGTTGACATGTCTGGGCTGTGGTAGTTGTACGATCCGCAACTGCTGCCTATATAATACGACGATTCAGGCGGGCGTCTGTGCTGAGTGGACCTCCAGGACCTCGCCTATAGCTGTGAGAATCTTCACGTGACCACTGATACCAGTGTTGTTGCACATCTGGAGAAACACGTCCGACTTGTGTGGCAATTCTCGAAAAATGACCATTCCGCCATTGGGAAGGTACCAATTTGAGCCCTTTCAAATACGTTCAGTTGGCTGTATGAATCATGACTGCGCTCCAGTGGCATGGCTGCCTGCCTGCCCTGCTTGCCTCCTTGACATATTTACACCACATTGAGCCTTCTGGCTCTGAGCATTCCCAGTTAAAAGGTGGACACAGATGGTGCTCTGGTAGCTATACCGCTATGGCTATCTGTTGGCGGACGACGTTTAAACTATTATCAGTACCTCTACTGTCGTCTAGGTGGCATTCACCGCCATCGGATCAAATCGACGTTGTCTTTCCAGGTGTACTAATTTCTTTTTTACGTCGGTGTAGTAATCGGTGTAGTAACTACTTATCTTTGAACACTGTAGCCAAACATTTCCAACTACAGCGCTACATCGTTTTAATTCAGAAAATATCTTCCCCGGTACCTGTGTAGTACACTGTCTGTGATACGTCCCAGTTTACGACAAGGTTCCCATATTCTCCTGTTCACCCCTGAATTTTAGCTGCTGGCCGTTGTGATTGTTTCTAAATATTTACTAATCAAATTTGTTTTCTATATTTCCTAACTTTTCTTTTAAACATTTGAAATCAATGAAGGTAAGGTCGCTAAATCCCAGTTCGATGTTTAGTTAAAGGGATAAAGACAGGGTGGTCAGAAACAGTCTGAAAAGCTTGAAAGGATGCTGCAGGGGAGGTTGCGCTCGGAAATAATTATTAGAAAAGTTTCGATCCGTTGCGCCGTTTCCGAGTCATTTAGCATTGAAGTTGGCCAATCAGGCCGTCCCGTGCGCAAATTCAAGCAGCCTGCCAGAGGTGTTGTTCCCAAACGTCGTCTTCGTTTAGCTTCCTCAAACCGAACAAACGTAGCTTTTGCTCGCCTAGGTTAAATTTATCACTTCAGAAAAAGACACAATTTAAATGACATGAGTAAGCATTTAAACAGGTGGTAGCTCACGGATCCGCATATGTCTGTGCATTACTGCATTTTGACGCTTGCAGATGGTTGATTCTGCGCGCAAAACGGCTTAATAGGCTAACGTCAATGTTAAATAAGCCGGAAACGGCGCAACGTATAGAATTTTTTCCTTGACAGTTATTTGTCAGCACGACCTCCAATGCAGTACCATTACAAACCTTTCAGACTGTTTCCGATCACCAGGCACCAGGTATACAATCTTACCTTCAAAGTCGCAGTTATTGTATGACACCATTTGGTCGATTCGTTGTCATTTCGTACCCTCAGCCAGTGCTGGAGAGTCTGGGAGGGTAGCAGACCAATATGCCAATTTTCGGAGATGGATTTTAAGTAGACATTTCTTTATAAAATACCAAGAAACGGTAATGGCTATATGCTGACGACGATGTGCATTGTTCCATGACACGTGGGGATGATGTGAAGAGTGCTTCTGGTATATGTAGGATAGGAATTTTGACGGAAATAGCACTGGTGCAGGCATTTTTTGTAGGTGACTCTTTTTTGAGTGTGTGTGTGTGTGTGTGTGTGTGTGTGTGTGTGTGTGTGTGTGTGTTTCTAAGTGGGCAGGGAGAGAGAGAGAGAGAGAGAGAGAGAGAGAGAGAGAGAGAGACTGTACGTCATACGTTTTATTGAACATGCTGTTGCGAACAAACTCTTTCCGCGATGAATATTAGCAAAGAAAAAAATATGAACCGGTGGACCAGTATCAATTTAGAAGGAATTTTGCGCTTGGCTACGACAGAAATCGAGCCACACATCACAGCAATTGTGAAATCCATAGAGTATTTGAAATTAGACAATGAAAAATAACATCTCGTTTGTTAAATAAAATCAATATTTGTAAAACAAAAGAATTTTTCTTGCGATCCTTACGTTGGTCACACTGAACTTTTGCAGACCTCGGTCCTAGCAACTTACATCCCTGCCGCTCACTAATAATGCAGCTGCCCACTTGACAACGTGTACCAACACTGTGCACGAAGGGCGATGGACGATGCATTGACATACCCAACGGCAGCATGAGGCTCCCTAGTGGGTATCAAAGCGCACGCTGAAGCAAGGTCGGGGGGGGGGGGGGGGGGGGAGTCGCGTGTGCCTAGACGCGTCACGAACCGCACATAAATAGACCCAACTGTATGAACAGAAGGAAACCTATGATGCCGTCCAGTGGTGAAAGTAAATTCAAATGGCTCTGAGCACTATGGGACGTAACTTCTGAGGTCATCAGTCCCCTAGAACTTAGAACTACTTAAACCTAACTAACCTAAGGACATCACACACATCCATGCACGAGGCAGGATTCGAACCTGCGACCGTAGCGCCTAGAACCGCTCGGCCACTCCAGCCACCGGTGAAAGTAAACCAGTATTTCTTGCTTTCTCTGCGTCTGCTGCATTGCATACTGTGGCAGTGAACACGAAAAGATGTAAACTAACATTTTGGACGAAAAACGGGTGAGGGACTGGAGTAAAGAGGACACTTGACATTGCTTCATAGATAACTTAGAGGACAAGTATTCGTTTCGAAGTTAATTGACGATAAGCGAAGATAATTATCGATCACAACTGGACATCATACAACAGAAACTAACTTGCTCGACAGTGTGATGAAGAAAGCAATTATTTCTTAGAGAGGTTATTGTCTAGAGTAAGATTCCACGGCACTGGTGGGTCGAAGTATGTCCAAAAACTATATTTTCGGCACGTAAATGTCCACAGTGGAACTCTTCTTCGTGATGACAATGACTCCTCTTTCTCTGCTGTACTGTCAGCGCAGAGTTTTCGTTTTCCTTTACTACCTCTATCCTTGTCTACAGCTTACGCTCTTGTAATGTACAGGATGTTTCACTTACTGCTATACCATGTCTGTTTCTGTTGTGTTCTACATGTCTGTTTCTTCACTCCTGGCCTGAGTTCATATTCCCAGATAGAACAGTAGTTTGCTCTTTGCACCAACTTGCCTTACTCTATCTGGATTCTTCTGGAAATCACTGTGTGAGCTGTGACGTGCACAGCTGCAGACTTCATCACCGTTACAGAGCACGCCTGTGAATGAAGGCTTCGGCATTTATCGGGAACATTCGTGTACCGTTGTAATCATCGTATGTGCTTCCAAGCACGAATCGAGACTTGCCTTCGGTTCGGTGCTACATGCACCAGCATCGAAAGAGGGGGGGGGGGGGGGAGGGGGAGGACGGGAAGATAGAAAGTTTAAACTGTCTGCGAAAGCAGTGGAACGTTAAAAGGAATGCTTAAATGTGCAAGATTCACATTTTAGTCAGTGTAAAGTTTATAGCGGAGCTTCACTAGGCAACTTACACGGCTGCTAAAGTGAGCCGGAAATGAATCTCTGCGCCTCTCGTGTGATGGGACCCGTAAGATTCAATGTAAAGCGAGCCGCATCTGCATCTGGAGGTACGTCCTTCCGTGTAAAATGGGCCCAAGATGTTCACACTGGAAGCGTGGCTAAAGTGGCACATTTCTGGCGGCCCCTCCCTGCTGGAGGACGCGTCCATATTGCGCTGCCTCCAGCCGCTGACGCTCTGGAGAGCTGGAGCTGGAGATGGCTGGGATAATTCCCGGGGGCGTTGCCGGGCCTCATAAGGGCGTCTCGTAAAAACGGCGTCGGGCTGTCAAACTACCTGCTGCTGCCGCAGAGGGCGCGGCCCGCCCTCGTTACGGGCCATACTGCTGCTGCTGCTGCTGCTGCTGCTACTCCCATCTTCCCGCTTCCTTCCGGGAAACCAGATTCCTCCCTCCCAGCTGGACGGCTTTTAAAATGCACGCACTCAAAGAATCAACAGTAACTACACCTTTACTGGCGTGTGAGATGACTCACTGGCTGTAGACGTTAATAAGGACTTCGGCTGGTGATTTGGAATGTATATCTGTAACTGGAGGTCTGGAGAAATACATATCAGACGGTGATATTTCTGAACTCCACCTAAAATTACTATAAAATTGTTAGCTGCGGTGGAAGTAGTGGAGTGAAAGTGACGGGAAGCACGACGGAAACCGGCAAATCCCATGGAAACTTGCGGCAGCAGCGACATTCCACGATTGCCAAACCGTCAACCCCACTACTATAACACTTACCTCTTACACTATGCTTTAGTTTCGAGCAGCTTGTTGTACTGTGAATCCGTTTGCTGTAAGTTTCTTTTCATTTCTTACGGTTGCAGGAGTTGTAATTTTGTTCGTTACCAGCTTTGCGCCTGCTGTTTCACTAGCGTAGACTGTGTGTTCTGCAAAAATTTTTCATTTGTTTTTCTTTAATCGAATTTTTATGTTATTCACAAATTATAAAATCATCTAAACTTTTCACGCCAAATAAAGCCACAGAAGTATAGCGTTTTCCGAAGTTAATTCTGACCAAAAAGTTATTCTGTTAGCTTGAGTAAGAGATCTTTGTTAATTATGACATTTGAGTACTTGTGATAATAATACTTCCATAACAACTTTCATCCGCTAACATATATTTCTTTCGACAACAAATACTAATTTTCGTAGATTTAGCTTTAAATATGTTTTAATGTAACGAAACCCTTAGGTGTGGAATTTTGAAATTTCCCTTCGTAAACGACGTATACAGTATAACACCCACCCCAAATTTCAACGTCAATCCTTGGTGATGTGGACTGAGCGATGATGAATTAGTCACTGAGGACATTTCCTTCATACATTATAAAGGTTATTGATGTCTGTTGTATCATACACTGAAGGGCCAAATAAACTGGTATAGACATGCGTATTCAAATACAGAGATATGTGAACTGGCAGAATACGGCGCTGCGGTCGGCAACGTCTGTATAGAGCAACAAATGTCTGGCGCAGTTGTTAGATTTGGTTACTGCTGTTACAATGGCAACTTATCAAGATTTAAGTGAGTTTGAACGTGGTGCTATAGACGGCGCATGAGTGATGTGACACAGCATACCTGAGGTAGCAATAAAGTGGAGATTTTCCGGTACGACCGTTTCACGAGTGTCCTGTGAATATCAGGAATCTGGCAAAACATCAAATCTCCGACATTCCTGCGACCAGAAAAATGTGCTGCAGGAACTGGACCAACGACGACTGAAGAGACTCGTTGAACGGGACAGAAAAGCAACCCTTCCTCAAATTGCTGCACATTTCAATGCTGGGCCATCAACAAGTGTGAGCGCGCGAACCATTCGACGAAACGTCATCGAGATGGGCTTTCGGAGCCGAAGGCAGAGTCGTGTACCCTTTCTGACTGCACGACACAAATCTTTACGCCTCGCCTGGGCACGTCAACGCCGACACTGGACTATTGATGAGTGGAAGCATATTGCCTGGTCGGACGAGTCTCGTTTCAAATTGTATCGGGCGGATGGACGTGTACGGGCATGGAGACATCCTGATGAATCAATGGACCCAGCATATCAGCAGCGAACTGTTCAAGCTGGTGGAGGCTCTTTAATGGTGTGGTGCGTGTGGATTTGGAGTGATATGGGACCTCTGATACGTCTAGTTAAGACTCCGAGAGCTGACACGTACGTAAGCATCCTGTCGGATCACCTGCATCCATTCATGCCCATTGTGCATTCCGACGGACTTGGACAATTCCAGCAGGACAATTTGACACCCCACACGCCCAGAATTGCTACTGAGTGGCTCCAGGAACACTCTTGTGAGTTTAACACCTCCGCTGGCCACCAGACACCCAGACGTGAACATTATTGAGCTATCTGTGATGCCTTGCAACGTGCTGTTCAGGTGAGATCTCCACCCCCTCGTACTCTTACGAATTTATGGCCAGCCCTGCAGGATTCATGGTGTCAATTCCCTCCACACTCCAGTCGATGCCACGTCGTCTTGCGGCACTTCTGCGTGCTCGCGGGGCCTATACGATATTAAGGAATTGTACCAGTTTCTATAGCTCCTCAGTGTAATAACATGTTAATTTTAAAGCTAGTGATATGTTTCTCGTAATAAACCTAAACTGGTGTCGGATTAGCTCTTGAAGCACCAGCGGAACATCACGCGTATCATTGGCTCTAATTATGTAGTATTAGGAATCACTGACGGAGCTCGCGTTTGCAGCAGATAAAAATACGATTTCTTATGTTTGTTCGCATAATGTTGTCTACTATCTTCTAAGCCAAAACAGTTCCACCCTTATCGAAATTTCGATAGCTTCATCAAGAAATACGTTTTCGTAAACTCAAGAAAGAATAGGCAGTCTCGGTTTCCAAATTGTTTTCTATTTATTTAATATGTGACGCGTTTCACTCTCATGGGAACATCGTCAGACGTCGGGGGGAAATTCAAGATTCCTCAGTACAAATTTATGAGCCAGGAATTAGCTATAAAGCTACATTGTCAGTTAAATAAATCAACTGGGGGAAACCACGACCAGAGTTGTGAAAAGAGCGTAACCAAAGGTAAATTCACCGGATAAAGACACTCGAGGAGCACTGACAAATGTACGGAAAGTCTCGCAAATACCAAAAATGGCACAGCACCCAACAAAATTTACAGGACACATCTAGCTTGCAAAAACATCGAAGATCACTGGGAAGAGTACAGAACGTCCCGCAATGACCAGAAATGGCAGTCATCCAATAAAATATACAGGACGCATCCACTAAAGAAATAAATAAGAATATGCTTCAAGGCGAAGAGCGGTACGCGGAACAAACATAAGAAATCGTGTAAATAAGGGTGGAGATAAAGGACAAAAAAAGGGCTACTAAACCTTTGCTCACAGGATATGTGAGTAATATAATGAATAAAATCGTACAAGAGTTCCACGTTACCGGTGTTTACGCCTACTCGCTCTTAACACAACGCAGGCTATGTTTACAATATTGTCCAAGTGAATAAAGTATCCTTATGGCACACGTTTACGTCTCCTACTGCAGAGCTATAAATCAAACAGACCGACGCCATACCGGGTGGCGGCGCCAGACGGGAAAACAGAGAATGTGATTACAGAGAAATGATAAGCTTAGTTCCATCGTATAAGATAAAAACAAGAAAGCACAACAAAACAATATTAATGTATAATTCAAATCCACCACGATGTAGCCCTGGTTGTGAAAGGTCAGTTGTTGATTGAGCAAGCATTGGCTCTTAAAACATACGCTTTTCGAAATTTCAGATTCTTCGAGGATGTTCATTTCCTTGCTTTTTGTACAATATGCAAAATACCGACATCATTTATGGATGGCAGACAGTAGCGAGAAGTTTTCAAACGTTTCCTGAGGGGACAATATTTTTTAAGTTGCCCCTTTTTTGTTAAAAGGTTCTCATTGAAACGGCCTAGAAAGGACCTCCCCGTTTGGCTGCTATAGTGTGCGTTACAATTAAGACACTTAATTTTGTATACTCCTGATCTCGAGATGGGGAAGACTTAGGATTCTCATTATGAGGAAGCAGGAACTTTGTTCCCATATTTCTATAGAACACAATTTGTACTTTAGTATTCCTAACCAGTTTGGCCAAGTCATAACAAGAGGGGCCCATAAAGAGGATAGCTAAACGCACATCTGCGCCAACTGTTTGTGGGTATGAAAGTGTTGCCTTAAGCTCCACTCGTTCCTGCTATTTGTTGTATAAACGACGGACCAATCACGCACTAAAACCATTTTTGTATGCTACGAAACATTGCCAATTTCTCTACGGTCGCAGGTTCGAATCCTGCCTCGGGCATGGATGTGTGTGATGTCCTTAGGTTAGTTAGGTTTAATTAGTTCTAAGTTCTAGGTGACTGATGACCTCAGAAGTTAAGTCGCATAGTGCTCAGAGCCATTGCCAATTTCTTTTTCAATAGATTCCAAGGGGTACTTCAAATATTTGAGCAATCGCCGGCCTAAAAAAGCTTAACTTACACTGCCTTGGGTGGGTTGATGTAGCGTGAATCACTGAAGAGATAGTGGTAGGGTTTCCTATAAATATGGGAACATACCTTATTGGAGGTATAAATTTAAGTAATTTAGCACACGCTGTTCATCCATGGTTTCATGGATAAAAGGTAGTACTGGGTGAAGACAGCTATATTCGAATAAAAGGGCATCAATATCCGCTTCTTAGCCTTTAACAACGATCAGTATGTCATCGACATACCTTCTATAAAAAAGCATCTGAAAGTCCGAAGCTCCTAGACGGGAAAAATGCCCGTTTTCGAGATTGCTTAAAAATACACCGGCGAAAAACCTTATAAATATTATTATCAAAGGAAAAATAGTTATGTAAAGTAAGTAACTCCAGAAGGGACATTATGTCATCCGCTTCCCCACTGATGACAGACGGATTATTGAGCAGGGAGTCCCGCACTGTACCGATCGTTTCTGCAAGAGGAACATTAGTAGAGGTTTTTTATATCAAGTGAAAGTGAACACAATAGTCCGGAAATGTACAATTTTGCAGCAGCACCACTAGATGCTTCCTCTGTGTCACGAAAATGAGTCAGTAAAAATAACTCTAGCTTTCAACACTTAGAGTAAAAACTTTGAAGCATGATATCCTGGCTTTATAATTGCGTTAACTATGACGCGGACAGGAAGGCCAGGTTTGTGAGTCTTAGCTTGTGCACGCAAAAAGGGGCGTCTAGGATTCATCATTTTGAATCTATGTAGGTCATTCAGAAGACTTATTGACAATCGTCAAGCTGTGCCTCAAGGACTTTACCGTACTCTGTGCATGGATACCATTTTCCACAAAAAAGTTTGTTAAAGTAATCCTTTCCATAGAGCAACACTAACGTGTTCCTTTTGTCTGTTGGTACCATAATAGTTTCATCCTGATTAAGCTTTCTGCGATCGATCTAAGGACATTGTTTTCAAATGAGAGGACAGATGTATTCATTCCCTTAAGTGTAATACCGCTAGCTTTGACACGAAGTTGAAGTTTCTCATCTTTTTCGGTGAGGGCTTTATCAACAGCGAGCTACAAATCAGCCGAAAGCGAGGTCACTATTTTATCCTTCAACACCGGTAGAACTTGATATTTGGGACCCTTACTCCTGGAACCTAGTTTGATGTCTGTCACATTGAATGTCAGTGAGGTTCAGAAATGGTTCGGCAAAATGAAAGCTGGGTGCCTAGCGCATTTCACCTAATTTCTCATCTTCCTTATACTCTTTTCTAAGACGCATTAATCTGTTGTCCCGAGATCTACTCATGTACTAGCTTTTGTCCCTTATCGCGTTATTAATAAGGCAAATCGTATTATCAAAAACATCATGTAATAAAAAGCTTGTCAACTTAAATTAGATCGAAAGAGCCAGGGCACTAAGACGATTTTTCCTAATGTGGCACTGTTTGATTTCATTGACAATGATTATCCTAGCACGCCTAAACATGGTACGGTAAGAAGTACTAAAACTATTAACCCTCAAGTATCTGCACACGTAGAGAGGTATAAGTTAATCACTTACACTACATTTATTGAAGGCAATGTTAAAACCGGCTTTCATAATTTCGAACTTCGAATTATAAAATATATTACCTCTTCTTTTACTGCCCGATTGGGCAGAGAATGATGAAAATCACAACACCCTTCTTTCGGCCAATGGTACAGCAACCTCTTGAGATGTTCAAGAAAGAACTGGCAGTCTCGGTTGCAAAATGGTTTTCTATAATTTGTGACGCGTTTCACTTTCGTAAACTATCCGTTTATCCCCTTAAACTTTGCTGTCGTAAATGAATCAAAAAATGCAATGCAATGTAGCGGAATTAAATCAGGCGATGCTGAGGGAACTGGTTTCGGAAAGAAGAGACTAAAAGTAATAGGTGAGTCCTGCTATGTGAGCAGCTGAACGTTACCGATGCCATGGGCACCTGTAGAGCAGAAGTTAGACTTCGTAGCCTCCGATGTGCGTGTACAGTAAAGATGGAGATCCGAAAGTCCGATCTTCAGACTTACATCCAAATGATACATTTCCAGACATACATTCTTATCGAAACTGTATCTACTAAGTGTGCTCTACAAACTTTAGAACGCAGTAATAAAGTTGGATCTACCGTATAACCACTATGTGATGAAAAGTATCCGGACACAGCAAAAACAACGTTTTTCATATTAGGTGCATTGTGCTGCCACCTACTACCAGGTACGCCATATCAGCGACCTCGTAGTCATTAAACATCGTGAGAGAGCAGAACGGGGTGCTCCGCGGAACTAACGGACATCGAACATGGTCACGTGACTGGGTGTCACTTGTGTCATACGTCTGTACGCGAGATTTCCACACTCCTAAACATCCGTAGGTATTGTATATATAGCATTAAATATATGGGTCGTGTCTGTCCGAATGTTCATTAGAGTATTGTGTGAAATTTTTTAGTAAATCTGGAAGAACTTTTCCAAATCTTTGGAGACAAACTTAACAACGAGTTGACTTCTTATAATGGCGTATATATGTATCTTTTTTGTTTAGGAGCATGGAGGCTATTTCCATCCAAGTTTTCCACTGGCCTGTTTTTATGTTCATTTTATTCTGCAATCTATTTTGAATCCTTTTATGGCTTCATATTCAAGAATTCACGCACAGTTATGGAAATGAAATATATCCTCGAGTATAACGTGTTCCTGTACCACCGTATTCTCCAGTATGGTAAACGTAAGAGCCTTAAGTTCATTTTTTTGATGAACTTGACATATTAAATAACCACATAGAGCTTTGTTATCCATCATCGAATGTTATTGAATGCTAAGAAAAAAGCTAACGAAAATTATTTTACTTTTTTTGTTGCAGGAATCTACAGGAGCGACAGCAGCCTACCAACTGCAGTACTGGACGACACCCAGCAGGCTATTAGCAGCCATACGCATTTTATTCAGATGTATTGAGACTAGGGCGGTACAGTTCGAAAGAGTGGTGTTCTTAAGGGTCGGCGAAACTCTGACAAATGTGTTTGGAAGTTGTGTCTAATCGAATCGTTTTGAATGGGGAGTGATAAATGTGAAGGAGAAGAGGTAATTTCACAGTTCATGTACTCTGGTTCTGATGAACATCTATAACCGGATAATTCCGTTTTGAATAAAAAAAAAACTGCGATCAGCTCGACTGTGATGTTGTGAAGCTACATCGAGACCATTTAATATTTCTGAAGACCAAACGCGTGCCGTATTTCATGGAAACTCAGAAAGTTCAGCGATAGTGCTTCTTTTCGTAGCGCTCCAGAAGATTTCTAGTCTCGCAGTTTTTTGTTCGAGAGGACGGTGCTGGGTGAAAGCATTGCATCTGTCTTCACGAGTGTTCGCTGAAAAAGGTGTGGATGGAGAAACGGAGGAGCAGATTTCGATTGGGGGGTGGTGGTTGGAGAGTAGTGATGTAAGACAGTAATTGCTTCCCTGTTGTAGTGTGATAAGTTTTACGTGTTAGCGAGGAGAGCCTTGTGCGAGCGCGGGTGTCTCAGGGGAGAGCCAGGGAGGTGAGGTGCTATGTGAGCAGCGAACGCGCCGCTGCACGTGTCGCGACCTCCGCGACGCGCGACGTGCGACGTGGGTGAGCAGCCGGCGCCGGCCAACAGTGTGCGCGGCGGCGGGTCCGGAGCGGTCTGCAGGCGCGGCCAGCGGCAGCTGCAGCAGCGCGCGCGGCTGGGGGCGGTGGGGGCGGTCGCGGGGGCGGGCGATGGGGGCCGCGAGGGCGAGCTGAGGGTGGCGCGGCGCTGGCGCTGGCGCATGTGTCCGCTGGTGGTGGCGGGCGCGCTGCTCGCGTGGACGGCCGCCGGGCTGGCGCTGGGGCCCGGCCACGGCCCGCGCGTCCACCTCTTCCTGCGGGAGCTCTGCCTCGAGCAGGGCGCGGCCGCCGACGTGGAGGCGCTGCAGCGGCTCGCCGACCGCGCCGCCGGGCCCGCGCTCCTCATCATCCCGCGTGAAGGTACGTGGCCGGCGAGCTCTGCTGTCCCTCCCTGGTAAGAACTGACTAGTAGACACTACACGATCGACACTTAGTAGTAGATACACAGGGTGATCCAAAGTAACCATTACAAACTTCTAGGACTTGTAGAAGACTGTGACTACATACACTGAAACGCCAAAGAAGCTGGTGTAGGCATGCGTATTCAAATACAGGGTTACGGCGCAAAGTCAAGCTCCGACACGCCAATCGGAAAAGAAGGAGAAGAGAGGGCTGTGAAGAAGACGTCAGCCAAAGGCACGTTGAGCAACCCCCTCTCCAGGACGATAACGCTACGGCAGCGGCCTCTATGCGAAGCGGACATAAGTGCCGCACCGACCGATCACACCGCGTTTCTACATCAGCATCAAGATTAGACACTTCAAGACCAGCTACTTAGGAATTGTATACAGGGTGAGTCACTAAATATTGCCACCTAGAATAACTCTGAAAGTGTGTTAGCAGCTGAAACGTTTGTGGGACAAATGTTGCATGGGACAATGGGGCCATAATATGACGTCGGCTTTTTGTTGCTAGGTGCGGTAGCGTCAGAGATACGAAGGTCAACTTTGTATTTTTTTTAATGGCGTGCTATGGTTTGGTACTTATTTTCTGATAGCGGCTATCGAGACGAATCCAATGATGTGTAACAATAAGGTCTTTGAAGGGCAACGAAGGTCTAAAAGGCGGCACGGACGTCTATTTGCAGAAGGTGTTCGAAGTGATGACCATTGCTATCAATGTAGTGCTGCAATCTTCTTATCATGGATTGAGTGGTATTCCTTATCACATCGGCACTTATCGAAGCATATGCTCCAACAATTATCTCTCGTATAGTGTGCAAATAGTAAATATTCGCAGAATACAGCGTCTCCATCTAACGTGCCACTGACACCTAAACACCATTCGACGATTTCGCAATACAACACCAATAGAAACGGTGAGACTAGTATCAGTGAATCAAACTAATGTGAATGATGTATTCCTTCGAAGAACAAGACCATATGCTTTCTCATTTAGGGAGAATGCCAACGAAATTCAGTGAGAGCTAGAGACTTATACGCTAAAAGGTATCCCCAACGTACTCACCCTACACGTCGTACATTTAAATGTGTGTATGATAAAATGAGAACAACTGGATCTTTAACAGCATCGGGAACATATATGGCAGAGGAGAGTTACTAACGAGGAAATGGAAATTGGTACTTTTGCCACTGTGGTTCGAGATCCTTGGGTTAGTTCGCGTCAAATCGCAAGCGAATCTGGCATGAGCCAGAGTAGTATTGCTCGTGTTCTGCATCACCATAAATATCATCTTTACCATATCAGTCTCCAGCAAGAATTAGCTGGTACGGATTGTATGCGTCGCACTGAATTCTGCCGATGGGCTCAACTTCAGATTCAGGGGGTTGACACATTTATTAATTTGATTTTATCTGCTGATGAGGCTACATGGAAATGTTAATTTCCATAACATGCATTACTGGTCAACTGTATATCCATATTGGCTGCGGCAAGTTGCACACTAAAAACGGTGGTCGGTGAATGTATGGTGTGGGATTCTGGAGGACAGAATTATAGACACCTATTTCATCGAAGGAAATCTTATTGGTAGGAAGTGCACCACATTTCTGCAAGAAACATTACGTCTGTTATTGAAAGAAAAGGAACACGGAACTGAATGTATGACTGGGTGTTGTGTGATGTCCTTAGGTTAGTTAGGTTTAAGTTGTTCTAAGTTCTAGGGGACTGATGACCATAGATGTTAAGTCCCATAGTGCTCAGAGCCATTTGAACCATTTTTTGAACATAATGTAGTATCAACACGAAGAGTCTCCGGCACATTTTTCGCTGATGGCTAGAAATGAGCTGCAGAGACAATTCCCAAATCGTTGGATTGGACGCGGAGGATATGTGTCGTGGCCGGCTCGTTCGTCAAACTTGACGCCTCTGGATTTTTTCATGTGCAGATTCGTAAAATACATTGTTTATAAAGACGTTCCAACTAAATCTGAAGATATGCGAGAGAGAATTGTCAGAGCATGTGCTTTGATAAGTACCATTGTGATAAGGAATACCACTCAACCATGATAAGAAGGTGGCAGCACTGCATTGATACCAATGGTCATCACTTCGGACACCTTCTGTAAATGGACGTTCATGTCACCTTTGTGACCTTCGTTGACCTTCAAAAACCTTATTGTTGCACATTATTGGATTCGTCTCGATAGCTGCTATCAGAAAATAAGTACCCAACTATAGCATCCCATTTATGAAAACAAAGTTGACCTTCATATCTCTGAAGCGACAACACCTATCAACAAAAAACCAACGTCATATTATGTCCCCTGTTGCGCCAAGCAATTTTTGTCCCACAAACTTTTCAGCTCCCATTATACTTTCGGAGTTATTCTTTGTGGCAATAGTTAGTGACTGACCCTGTCTACTGAAGAACATTGTTTATTTTTTCTGTCACCCTTTGCTTGCGATACATCTGTATTTCTCAAAGTTAAGTATTGTCATTTATTTTCGTAATAAAACTCATTAATACGAATTGCTTGAACTGTTGTCTAGTGATCCGAGAAGCATGTTTCCTAGACACCGCATATTTTTACGACTATACAGGATTAAACATACAAAGATACGTAAACAAGCAGAATACGGGCGCTGAGGTCGGCGACGCCTATAAAAGACAACGAGTATCTGGCGCAGTTATTAGATCGCTTACTTCTGCTACAATGGCAGGTTATCAAGATTTAAGTGAGTTTGAACGTGAAGTTATAGTCAGCGCACAAGCAATGGGACATGGCATGTCCGAGATAACGATGAAGTGGGGATTTTCCCGTACGACCATTTCACGAGTGTACCGTGAATATCAGGTATCCGATAAAACATAAAATCTCCGACATCGCTGAGGCCGGAAAAATATCCTGCAAGAACGGGAACAACGACGACCGAAGAGAATCGTTCAACGTGACAGAAGTACAACCCTTCCGCAAATTGCTGCCGATTTCAATGCTGGGCCATCAACAAGTGTCAGCGTGCGAACCGTTCAAGGAAACACCTCCGAAATGGGTTTTCGGAGCCGAAGGCCCACTCGCGTACCCTTGATGACTGCAAGACACAAAGCTTTACTCCTCGCCTGGGCCCGTCAACACTGACATTGGACTGTTGATGACTGGAAACATGTTGCCCGGTAGGACGAGTCTCGTTTCAAATTGTATCGAGCGGATGGACGTGTAAGGGTATGGAGACAACCTCATGAACCCATGGACACTTCATGTCAGCAGGAGACTGTTCAAGCTGGTGGAGGCTCTGTAATGGTGTAGGGTGAGTGCAGTTGGAGTGATATGGGACTCCTGATACGTCTAGATACTACTCTGACACGTGACACGTATGTAAGCATCCTGTCTGATCACCTGCATCCATTCATGTCCACTGGGTATTCCAATGGACTTGGGCAATTCCACCAGGACATTGCGACACCCCACACGTTCTGAATTGCTAGGGATGCCTTTCAACGTGCTGTTGAGAAAAGACCTCCACCCCCTTGTACTCTTACGGATTTATGGACAGCCCTTCAGGGTTCATGGTGTCAGTTCCCCCCATCACTTCTTCAGATATTAATTGAGTCCTTGCCGCGTCGTGCTGCGGCACTTCTGAGTGCTCGCGAGAGCCCTACGCGATATTAGACAGGTGTACCAGTTTCTTTGGTTGTTCAGTATATTTACATTGTCATTTCCCCAGTGTGTAGACTTTTTCTAGGTAGTATGTGAATTCGTTTTTTTGTTATACGAGAACATGAATAGGAAAAAATATCAGCATCTTGTGTCACGAAAAGAAGCCAAACAACACAGTAAGTATCAAGGAGACGCCAAAGTGCGAAATTCATTTGTATAATAGGTGTGAGCTCGACCAGAGTAAGTTATTTTCCGATTTTAGCTAACGCCTCCAAATTCCGTTGTCTCTGCACATGCACAGAGTGCAGCATACTCGGGAATTTAGAACTCCAGATTCGATACAATCTATAGAGCATTGACCTCAGAGACACACTCGTGGTTGGTTGCTGATATACACGCAGGCATAAACGGTGCACGTACTTTGAGTTGTCTTTTTTACCAGAAAGTGGCTCGTGTAAAACGGGCTTGAGTCTTGGATCTAGAATAACCAGAGTTGTAAAACTACCGTTGTTGTTGTTGTGGTCTTCAGTCCTGAGACTGGTTTGATGCAGCTCTCCATGCTACTCTATCCTGTGCAAGCTTCTTCATCTCCCAGTACTTACTGCAACCTACGTCCTTCTGAATCTGCTTAGTGTATTCATCTCTTGGTCTCCCTCTACGATTTTTACCCTCCACGCTGCCCTCCAATACTAAATTGGTGATCCCTTGATGCCTCAGAACATGTCCTACCAACCGATCCCTTCTTCTGGTCAAGTTGTGCCACAAACTTCTCTTCTCCCCAATCCTATTCAATACTTCCTCATTAGTTATGTGATCTACCCATCTAATCTTCAGCATTCTTCTGTAGCACCACATTTCGAAAGCTTCTATTCTCTTCTTGTCCAAACTATTTATCGTCCATGTTTCACTTCCATACATGGCTACACTCCATACGAATACTTTCAGAAATGACTTCCTGACACTTAAATCAATACTCGATGTTAACAAATTTCTCTTCTTCAGAAACGCTTTCCTTGCCATTGCCAGCCTACATTTTATATCCTCTCTACTTCGACCATCATCAGTTATTTTGCTCCCCAAATAGCAAAACTCCTTTACTACTTTAAGTGCCTCATTTCCTAATCTAATTCCATCAGCATCACCCGACTTAATTAGACTACATTCCATTATCCTTGTTTTGCTTTTGTTGATGTTCATCTTATATCCTCCTTTCAAGACACTGTCCATTCCGTTCAACTGCTCTTCCAAGTCCTTTGCTGTCTCTGACAGAATTACAATGTCATCGGCGAACCTCAAAGTTTTTATTTCTTCTCCATGAATTTTAATACCTACTCCGAATTTTTCTTTTGTTTCCTTTACTGCTTGCTCAATATACAGATTGAACAACATCGGGGAGAGGCTACAACCCTGTCTTACTCCCTTCCCAACCACTGCTTCCCTTTCATGTCCCTCGACCCTTATAACTGCCATCTGCTTTCTGTACAAATTGTAAATAGCTTTTCGCTCCCTGTATTTTACCCCTGCCACCTTTAGAATTTGAAAGAGAGTATTCCAGTCAACATTGTCAAAAGCTTTCTCTAAGTCTACAAATGCTAGAAACGTAGGTTTGCCTTTCCTTAATCTTTCTTCTAAGATAAGTCGTAAGGTCAGTATTGCCTCACGTGTTCCAGTGTTTCTACGGAATCCAAACTGATCTTCCCCGAGGTTGGCTTCTACTAGTTTTTCCATTCGTCTGTAAAGAATTCGTGTTAGTATTTTGCAGCTGTGACTTATTAAGCTGATAGTTCGGTAATTTTCACATCTGTCAACACCTGCTTTCTTTGGGATTGGAATTATTATATTCTTCTTGAAGTCTGAGGGTATTTCGCCTGTTTCATACATCTTGCTCACCAGATGGTAGAGTTTTGTCAGGACTGGCTCTCCCACGGCCGTCAGTAGTTCCAATGGAATATTGTCTACTCCGGGGGTCTTGTTTCGACTCAGGTCTTTCAGTGCTCTGTCAAACTCTTCACGCAGTATCATATCTCCCATTTCATCTTCATCTACATCCTCTTCCATTTCCATAATATTGTCCTGAAGTACATCGCCCTTGTATAGACCCTCTATATACTCCTTCCACCTTTCTGCTTTCCCTTCTTTGCTTAGAACTGGGTTTCCATCTGAGCTCTTGATATTCATACAAGTCGTTCTCTTATCTCCAAAGGTCTCTTTAATTTTCCTGTAGGCGGTATCTATCTTACCCCTAGTGAGATAGGCCTCTACATTCTTACATTTGTCCTCTAGCCATCCCTGCTTAGCCATTTTGCACTTCCTGACGATCTCATTTTTGAGACGTTTGTATTCCTTTTTGCCTGTTTCACTTACTGCATTTTTATATTTTCTCCTTTCATCAATTAAATTCAGTATTTCTTCTGTTACCCAAGGATTTCTACTAGCCCTCGTCTTTTTACCTACTTGATCCTCTGCTGCCTTCACTACTTCATCCCTCAAAGCTACCCATTCTTCTTCTACTGTATTTATTTCCCCCATTCCTGTCAATTGCTCCCTTATGCTCTCCCTGAATCTCTGTACAACCTCTGGTTCTTTTAGTTTATCCAGGTCCCATCTCCTTAAATTCCCACCTTTTTGCAGTTTCTTCAGTTTTAATCTACAGGTCATAACCAATAGATTGTGGTCAGAGTCCACATCTGCCCCTGGAAATGTCTTACAATTTAAAACCTGGTTCCTAAATCTCTGTCTTACCATTATATAATCTATCTGATACCTTTTAGTATCTCCAGGGTTCTTCCATGTATACAACCTTCTTTCATGATTCTTAAACCAAGTGTTAGTTATGATTATGTTGTGCTCTGTGCAAAATTCGACCAGGCGGCTTCCTCTTTCATTTCTGTCCCCCAATCCATATTCACCTACTATGTTTCCTTCTCTCCCTTTTCCTACACTTGAATTCCAGTCACCCATGACTATTAAATTTTCGTCTCCCTTCACAATCTGAATAATTTCTTTTATTTCATCATACATTTCTTCAATTTCTTCGTCATCTGCAGAGCTAGTTGGCATATAAACTTGTACTACTGTAGTAGGCGTGGGCTTCGTATCTATTGTAACCTCCCCACCGCAATTTTAAAAGAAAATATAAAGCAATACTTAATAGAAATGGGAGCCAAGTGTGACCTCCCCACAAAAATTTTAAAAGAAAAGGACGATACTAATTAGAAATGCTGATGGACATGGCTCTATGCGTAACCTGCCCACAATGAAATGTACTGACAATGGCAACAAAAATGTGAAATTCGCAATCTGACTCAAATATAACTCCTTCAAAAAATTAAAGTCCATTCAGTGACAAGAAAATTCAATAAAACCGAAATATCGGTCTTTGGCCCTGTGTAAAACAATCAGAATTAAAGTCTTACCTCAGAATAAATGGATGTCACATATCTGCTCTTGTTGTTGCGCACCGCTTGGAGGAACTGCATTGCAAATAATAATATTCTCCTTTTTTTTTGTGATTTTAGTGGAATTTTTCTTCAAAAGAAGTGGAATGAAATGGGAAGTGCAACGAAATCTTGAGTTCAATAAAAAATTAAATTTTTGAGAAAATGCTTTTGAAATAAAAAAATTATTATTGGAAGACTTGTTGGAGAATAATTACAATAAATAAAAATTTTTCATTATCTAATGATTATATTAATTAACAGTATACCTTATTCCTCATCTTGACCAGTGTTGCCGACCGCCTACATCACACAACCGCACTGGGCTGCTACTACTGACCGACCGCTCTGCATGACGACTACAGACTGAGTACCGACTCGCAACGACTGAACTGACAGACTCGCAACGACTAACTGACTGACTGAGCACCGCTCGCAACACTCGCGCGGTCAAGCGCATACTCTCTGGTCACAGATGCTACAATGCCTCGCCATCGCTGCTATGTTACATACGTGTTTCATAACCCTCCACTGGGGGGGCAAAAATTTGGCAGCGATGGTGAGTCATTTGGACTTGCCAAGCGCGGCAAAATTTTTCTTTAATTAACAAAATCCTACAACTTACAGAATATTTAAATGTTGTGCACACGCACTAAGTACAAAATATATCAGACAAAGACAAAATGTGAATACTAAACATAGTAGCAAATCAGAAAAGTATATACAAATTATTTGACAGATAACAAAGTGCACAGGCACTGAAAATTCTTTAGCATATTCAGAACAAATAAACAGACTGGCAAAAAATATTATGTTGACAAGTGTACATGCACTGAAAAATGTCTTTAGCATTTTCACAACAAATAAACATAATGGCAAAAAAAATCATGTCCAAAGTGCACATGCACTGAAAAATGTCTTTAGTATTTTCACAACAAATAAACATAATGGCAAACATCATGTCGACCAGTGACATAAGTGTACTCACACTGGAGTTTAGCGAATCGAAAAATGTATAACCTATGAACATAAATGATGTTACCAAAAAATTTTTTCTTTATGTGACAAGAATCAGGATAGGAAAGGGAAGGATTGCATCATGGTTGTAGCACTTTAGATTGCACACAGCTGCTCTGAAAGTCCATATCTTTCCACAGAAGTACAACACCAAGTGACACAACTTGAAGATCTTTTCCCATCAGAATTTATCAGTGTAGCAAAGACACTGAACTGTCGTAGTAATGTTCCATGTTTTCATTTTGGCAGTACATTAGGTACACCAAACAGTGGGACCATAATAACGTCTTCATTGCTCACGGTGGTGGACAGCATGTCGTGTCAACACCACACTCTTACAAGGCACACCAACGTAGAATTAGTGCAAAACCAAAGATAGTGCTCCATGATCACTAGGATAAACAGGACAAATGGACATTGCAGTAATTCAGGGTAGTCAGCTTATGAGGTGAAGGACATCAAGTCACATAATATTGACAATTAGAGACTTAATTAGTTTGTGGCATTCATAGCCCAGTTATTGAACATTTCTGTACCAAGTATGTATTATTACAGAAAAATGTTCATTAATTGTTTTACATAGAATCAGTAGCCTTCTTTTCCTGGTTACAAAGCATTATGAAATAATCGCATTCTTTTCAGTTACAGAGTATAATTAAGAATCATAAACCTTCTCCTAATTACAGTTAATTAATCATTTGTCATTCCAATAATCATTAGTCTTTTCCTAATTACAAAGCATTATGAAACAGTCACATTCATTTCCAATAACAAAGTATGGCATCGTTAATTAATCATTTGAAATTCCAATATATTAAGAATTATTAGCCTTCTCCTAATTACAAAGCATTATTAAACAGTCACATTCATTTCAAATTACAAAGTATCAACATTGGAAACAAGAGCTAATCAATGGCATAATTAATAACAATTCGTGGAGTGACATTAATTATTGGCACTCAGTGGCCAGCAAGTATTGAATAGAATCATCATTCAGTATTATTCAGATTATTACGAAGTCATTATTAAAAATCAGTTAATTACAGTCAAATCATTAATAATCACAGGTATTATAAGTAGTATCATGACAATAAACAGTGGCAGTTATTAGCTAGTGACAAAGCATTATTTTGAATATAGTCTCATTAAGAGGTCATTACTCAAGTGACATGCTATTCAGAGTTGATCAGTATTATTCAGAATTATCATAAACTAGTGACATTATGTGGGACTGGTAATACATTTTTTTGGTAGCAATGCATTGCGTTGGGATCGATAATTAATTGCTGAGGCATAATACTTTTTGCTTTTGACCTATTGCTGCAAATGAGGATAGGTAACGTCATTCGTCATGAGTCAGCTGTAGCAAGATTATGTAACAAGGCAGTACATGTGATCACATTTATAAATGATAAACACAAATGGGTAAAAAATATAAAAATGCAAGTACTAGAACAGGTACAATAAGTAACAGGTTTAGTAAGTGTCATGAAAAACTTCTCCTGGAAAAAAAAATACAAAAACGGATTATTGACCTGAAAGAAGAAACGCACACTATGCTGAAAAGTAGTGAACTTCGAATTAACAGGCAGTGAAATGTGTATAAAAATGTGTTTCATAGCTGTCCTTTCCAAAACTTTCAGTCATCCTACTATGCAATGTAACACCTGCTGTCAAAGCAAACTGCAACAAATACTTAAATAACTACGTAGCATAAATACATTACTTCAACATTATCCTCATCTGTAAAGAAAAAAAACTTCATTATCCATATCATCATAACTTCACCATTATCATCACCCGTAAAGAAAAACTTCATTATTCATAATACCATTTCCTTCATCATTATTCATCAGTATTCACTATCATCTGCAAAAAATCACTTCATTACTCATTACATAACTATTCCTTATCTCTAGCATATTTCATCACTAAAACTAAGATGTGTAGTTCTCTCTGACAGCCTGCATCAATCACCTTGTATTCTGAAAGAAAAAATTAGTTAAGACTGCTATTCTACGATGAGTATAGTATATTCGTGTTAATGTTTGTTAATCCTGATCCATTTACTCTTCCTCATAAAGTTATTGCATCTCCTTTCGTTTATTCCGTAGGTGAAATTCCATTTATGTTAAATTTATTTCTTACATACATCATTTCTTCCTGAAATTGATGACAGAGATTAATGTCCTGCATTTAAATCATATACCCACTAGATAATGACTGATTTATGGTAACATAATTAACCCTACAGCATAACATGATAGAAAACGTAATATGTCAAAAACATTGACAGTGTTCAAAAACAAAATTATACACAGAATAATACAATGCAACAGCAAAAAAAATGTGAAACAGTCACGATGTTGAGATGTCATAAGGCAAAAAAAATGTCAAAGTCGACTGGTGTGTGTTATATCTTAACTATTTCATAGTCCATACAAACAAAACTGGAATACAATCATATACACAAAAAAAATGGAAAATATGCACGGTCTGATGTGTAACGACAAGAAGAGCGACCTGCTAACCTTACCTTGCCGGGCACTTGCCAAGAAAAAATACGATAATCATCAGTAATTAGTCAGGTGAAATAATTGCATTAGTAAATGACATTATAGTGTGTTGAATCATAAAGTGTCTTCATTCAATAAACGGTTTAATGTTTGATATATGGTGATTGCCTTTCGATTTTCTGGTTCTCAAAGTTTCGACGTGTACAACATTGGGGTGAGGGATGCTGCGAATCCGATACGGACCTGCGTATAGAAGTTCAAATTTACTGCACTTACCTTTTAATTTGCTGGATAAATAGTGTGTACGTACTAGTATCTTCTGTCCAACGTGAAAGTCGCGGCGTGTACAAACCTGTTTTTGCTGTCTTCTCCGGCGCTCTGCGGCACGTTTGATGTTGTTCAGCGCAATGTCAATTATTTCGTGGTGTCGTAGGCGACGACTTTTGGGAAATTCTATTAACTCTTTAATTTTGTTCGGTGGTTCAACGTTTTTCAGTATAACAGTCGGAGATAGCATAGTGGATTCATTTGGAATGGAATTAATTACATCTTGGAATGAGAGTATGTATATATCCCAATCAATATGTCTTTTGTGGCAGTATATTCGGCACAGCTTACCAATTTCTTTCATTAATCTTTCACAAGGGTTCGAAGAAGCGTGGTACTTGGATATATAGATCGGAGAAATGTTTCTGGCTCGTAACATGCGTGTCCATACGCTACTACGAAATTGAGATCCATTGTCAGAAATTACTTTCATTACATGCCCTACATGAGATAGAAAATGTTTTACAAATGCATTTGAAACAGTTTTAGCAGTAGCTTTGCGTAACGGAGTGAAAGTAACAAATTTTGAAGTGAGCTCAACAGCGACAAAGATGTAGCAAAAACCTCTGTTAGTTCTCGGAATTGGACCAAAAATATCTACTGCGGCCATGTGTCTTAACTTAACAGGTATAATGGGATATAATGAAGGAATATGTGAAGTGGTGTCTGATTTAGCTTTCTGGCAAATTTTACAAGACGCTAAAACTCGTCGTATACGTTTCTCCATGTTAGTAAAATAACAGTTCTGTCTCAGTATAAGAAAACATTTTCGTGCTCCGTAATGTGCGTAACTTAAATGAGTGTACCAAATTAGTTTGTTAACCAGTTCGTCAGGAATGCATAATAACCAAATGTTGCTGTCAGGATGAGAGCGGCGAAACAGAATGTCATTGCGTACAGTGTAGTGGTTTCTAATCGTAACATTATTCTTATCTTGCCAAAGCTGTTTAATTTCTTTCCACACATTGTCTTTGTTTTGTTCTTGTGCTATGTCCTGTAATGACGATGAAATAAAATTTTCAAATGCAACTTGCTGAATGTACATGACACTGAAATTTGTTTTGCAGAAGTTGGTTGCTACGTCTTGCTGATTGTTGCCGAGAGAACGCGATAGTGCGTCTGCTATAACATTTTGTGTACCGGGAATGTGAACTATTGTAAAATTAAATTCCTGTAAATATAGTTTCCATCTGCTTAATCTGTCGTGCGTGAATTTGGCCGAAAGTAAAAATTGTATCGCTCTATGGTCTGTGTAAACGGTGGTATGTCTGCCATAAAGAAAGTGCCGAAATCTCGTGAAAGCCCATACAACACACAATGTTTCTAGTTCTGTGACGGAGTAATTTCGCTCAGCAGGTGACAAAATGCGACTTGCAAATGCGATGTTTTTAATTATAGTAGAACCATCTTCTTCAATTTCCTGGAAAATGTGTACGCCTAAAGCGGTGTTGGAACTGTCGGTAGCAATGGAAAAATTTCTAGTAAGATCGGGGTGCGATAACAGTGGAGCATTCAACAGAGCATGTTTCAGGTTCATGAATTCAAAATGTGCTTGCTTATCCCAAGACCAAATACTGTTTTTACCTGTTAATTGGCATAGTCTAGGCGTGTCTAAAGCAGAATGGTGAATAAATTTGCGAAAAAAGTTAATTAAGCCTAAAAAACTGCGTAATTGTTTCTTCGTCGTAGGAACACTAATGTCACGTAGAGCCTGAAGTTTTTCTGGATCAGGCGCAATGCCTTCTGCTGAAATCACGTGTCCAAGAAATTTTATAGAAGTTTTGCCAAAGTGCGATTTACTAAGATTAACTGTAAGTCCTTGTGCATAAAAAGTTTGTAACAGTTGTTCAAGAACCAGATTGTGTTCAGACCAATTAGCTTCTGCTATAAGAATGTCGTCTACGTACGTCGTAATTTTGTCTTTAATGCAAACGTGTGTCGGATGGCGTCAAAATTAATAACATTTTCGTGAACAAGATTCTGCGTGCCTAAATTATTGCTTACGTTATTGGAATATGCAATCTGTACTGTGTCTGGTCAAATTCTATCGTACGTGCTGTTATTTACGGGAGAATGTTGTGGCATATCCACTACATGAACTGTTCTGTTATTTCTTACTGACGTGTTACGCTATGGATGACACCTATTGTCTGTTTCATTCATCATAATATGTTGTTGCTGATGTTGTTGCTGCTCATAAGATCGACTGTTATTAAATGTACGCTGAAAATTGTGCTCATCATTTTTACGTCTGTTATGATAGTAATTTCTATACGGCGCATTGCGATACGAGTTGAAATAGAGTGTTGTCTGTACGTGGCTATTTCTTTGCTGCCATGCGTTACTATTTGTTGGGGCTGGGACTATACGTGCACGCGGCGAAACATTAAAGTTTGGTTGACCTTGTAGACTGCATTGTTGGTTAGGTATGCTAAGCGGCTGACTTTCATGCTATTGTGGTGAAAAACATCTATTGTTACCAAAAATGTGGTTGCGACTGCCGAAAATTTTGTACATACTGATGATTGCGATTTTATCTGTTAATAAAGTTACGGCGGTAGTTGTCATTACGGGAGTGCCTGCTGAAAATTGTCACATTCGGTAAAAGTTTGTCATATCCGGTTTTCATTACATATTCTTAATCCTAGATAGAGCAATAGTTAAAGAGCGGTTTTGATAGATATAAAGGATAGTAGAAGAAAAGGCAGCAGTGCAGAAAACTAAAGATGAAACAGCACTACTACAGCTCGGGGCCCTATGCTCGCTACGGCACATATTCATTAAAGCGTAATGAATCCCCTGAGGTCTATTACGCACTGCAACTAAATTTTAGCTTTTGCGTTGCACGCAATAGCGGTAAAAATCCAAAAGCAAATTGTTGTATCCATGTTAATTCCAATTTCTGCATAATAGATAATGCTGATGAAAATACAATAGCAAATTGTCGCATCTGGTTCAAAGCTAGTTTCTGCATTACAGGTAATAGCGGTGAAAGCATAAAAACAAATTGTCGTATACACCTCAAAGCGTGTACCTGTGTTCTGTCATTATTAAATTCCTTACATTTTCTTATAAATACAAATTGCTTATTATCAACGCTCTCGTCACTGAATTTGAGAACACGTTCAGGTTTGTGTGAAAGTCTGTTCGTCTGTGTCATTCCGGATTTCCAGTTGCATAGCTTTTCAGATTTTAAGTCGCGTGGCTTTTCGGATTTTAAGTCGCGTAGTTGCTGTAAATTGCTCACATTATACACGCTGCGTGACTCTGATAAATGCTCGCAACGTGGCGGATTCTGTGACGTGTTGGTGACTGAAATAGTCTTCAATTCTGTTACTTTAATGCTTTCGTCAATCTGGTTATTGTGTCGTTCACTTTTCTCGTCAACTTCCGTATTCGGAGTGTATGAAACTTCCACTGACTCTAAATTAACTTCGTCGCGAATCTGTACTTCGTTTTTAGGACATTCTTCAGTGACTGCATTAATTTCGTGTATCAGTGTTTCGTTTGCTGAACATTGTTCAGTGACTGCAATAATCTCGTCTTTATGTGATTCGGTTGTGCCTACACGTGTGCTACTGAATTCTTGTGCAACAGTGCCAACCTTTTCATTACTGTTATTAGCACAAGTCTTAGTATCATCACGTAGTTGTTCTTTATTGTCCTGGCATTGCACGGTAATAGCTGTATTCTCTTCACTAACTTGTCTGCTCCGTTCGTTAAGGTTGTCTTGTTTCTCGTTCGTCAATTTGAAACTTTCATTAATTGTTTCGCTAAGTTGTTTGTAATGGTTGTCGACACTTTCATTTCGTTGTTTGAACTGTTCCCTAAGTTGTCTAAAATTTTCATTTTGTTGTTTGAACTGTTCCCTAAGTTGTCTAAAATAATCATCCATCATTTCCTTCCGCTGTTTGTACTGTTCATCAATTTGTAGCAATATTGCCATAATTTGACCCAATGTAACATTCTCTACTCTATTATCTGTGCTGTTTGATTGTGGATCTGGAATTGTTTCGCTTTCTGTAACCATTTGGTTATTTTTAGATTTACAAAAAGATTTGTCAGTCGAATGTACACTGTCGGTCATTATTTCGGAATTAAATGGATCCGTCGTACTATCAGAACACTGTCCATTTACATTAGACAAATTTGTCTGTTCGTTACTTGGGTTTTCCAAATCGGGTGGGTTAAGCTCTGCAGCGCTCATTACAATAGAGCGTTCTGCGTCATCAATTGTCGTCAAATTAACAGACGAGACAATTGAGTTCGTTTGTTCATCATTAAGGTAAAAGTCATCATTAGTGGTTGGAATGCACTGATTGTTAGTGAACGCAGGATTGTCATCATTGCACTGCGTGTCGCATGTCCTATCGGCAAAGTTGTTTGGGTCGGTAATTTCATTCATAATACCTCGCGATACACTATTCACAGTCTTTCGCGGCATTTTAACAATAGTCAAAATTATTCACAAAATAAATAAGCACAATGCAAAAGCAACACACAAATACAACAAAGCAGCAAATTGCCGTTGACCTGTAGAAAGAAAGTCACAATATTATTAAAAGCGTTGCGCCAAATCCTAATTATCTAAGCAAATAAGAGCAGATATCTGACTGTCGCTCAAAAGACTCTCAACGAAATTCGATCCTGGACTGGGTGTCGCCAAGTGTAACCTCCCCACCGCAATTTTAAAAGAAAATATAAAGCAATACTTAATAGAAATGGGAGCCAAGTGTGACCTCCCCACAAAAATTTTAAAAGAAAAGGACGATACTAATTAGAAATGCTGATGGACATGGCTCTATGCGTAACCTGCCCACAATGAAATGTACTGACAATGGCAACAAAAATGTGAAATTCGCAATCTGACTCAAATATAACTCCTTCAAAAAATTAAAGTCCATTCAGTGACAAGAAAATTCAATAAAACCGAAATATCGGTCTTTGGCCCTGTGTAAAACAATCAGAATTAAAGTCTTACCTCAGAATAAATGGATGTCACATATCTGCTCTTGTTGTTGCGCACCGCTTGGAGGAACTGCATTGCAAATAATAATATTCTCCTTTTTTTTTGTGATTTTAGTGGAATTTTTCTTCAAAAGAAGTGGAATGAAATGGGAAGTGCAACGAAATCTTGAGTTCAATAAAAAATTAAATTTTTGAGAAAATGCTTTTGAAATAAAAAAATTATTATTGGAAGACTTGTTGGAGAATAATTACAATAAATAAAAATTTTTCATTATCTAATGATTATATTAATTAACAGTATACCTTATTCCTCATCTTGACCAGTGTTGCCGACCGCCTACATCACACAACCGCACTGGGCTGCTACTACTGACCGACCGCTCTGCATGACGACTACAGACTGAGTACCGACTCGCAACGACTGAACTGACAGACTCGCAACGACTAACTGACTGACTGAGCACCGCTCGCAACACTCGCGCGGTCAAGCGCATACTCTCTGGTCACAGATGCTACAATGCCTCGCCATCGCTGCTATGTTACATACGTGTTTCACTATCTTGGCCACAATAATGCGTTCACTATGCTGTTTGTAGTAGCTTACCCGCATTCCTATTTTCCTATTCATTATTAAACCTACTCCTGCATTACCCCTATTTGATTTTGTGTTTATAACCCTGTAGTCACCTGACCAGAAGTCTTGTTCCTCCTGCCACCGAACTTCACTAATTCCCACTATATCTAACTTCAACCTATCCATTTCCCTTTTTAAATTTTCTAACCTACCTGCCCGATTAAGGGATCTGACATTCCACGCTCCGATCCGTAGAACGCCAGTTTTCTTTCTCAAAACTACCGTAGGCGACCGTAGGTTACTGTTGAATGCGCTAGTTTCACTGGTAGTTTGGTAAGTTCTTACCTGCGTTAGCTTTGTGCTGGGTGTTTTACATATGTACTGAGCGTTACTTCAAATCGGGCGCTTTCTTTACAAATGCGATCAGTGTTCCCCTACAAGCGAATGCGCCGAACGTCTAGAAAATGAGTGAGGATGTATTTGAGCAGGGTAACCTGCGGAACATTTTTGTTCTATAAAGTATTCCTGCAGTCTGTTATTTAAGAATAAACAGTATTTATGGCAAAACTGAAACTGTAAATGTTTCCTTTAGGTTTTGTTCGAAAATTGCTGATCTGTAAAGTGAAACAGTGGGATGCTGTGGTAAAAAATAAAACAATACAAATTTGTCATATCATACGCTGTAAAATTAAATTTCCTAATGGAAAAGATAAATTTAAAAAAAAATTTGAACATCGCTTCAACACTTCGCCGAACTTATATAAAGCATTTTTCTATTACTCACAAACAACTTTCGCGTTTATCATAATAACAGGAAACTCTCGCCTTTGATCATGATGAATAACGTTCTACTGAGTACAATATATCAATATAACTGTGCATGTAAGCTGTATTTGCATCAGAACTAACTGCCTTGGTTACGTGAAAGCGGAGAAGTTACGTGATTAATAAGTTTTTATTACTAATAAAATGCAATTTACATTCTGTAAGGGTTTAAAATACGCAATGGACAACACAGAATAATGCGCGGTTCTAATTATGCCAAAAACAAACAACCGGACAGAAAATGTTCAAATGCGTGTGAATTCCTACGGGACCAAACTGCTGAGGTCATCGGTCCCTAGACTTGCACACTACTTAAACTAACTTATACTAACTTACGCTAAGGAGAACACACACACCCATGCCCTAGGATGCCCCAGGGAGGATTCTAACCTCCGGCGGGAGGGGCCGCGCAGTCCGTGACATGGCGCCTCTAACCGCCGGAGGTTAGAATCCTGTTCAGTCTCGCCACTTTTCCCAAATTATGATGAAATGGAGAGGACAACACAAACACGGAGCAACAACTGTCTGTCAGCACATGAGGTCTGTCTGATCTTCATTTAGCTGCGATAGTTTCTTCTCCTTTCCTTTTCATAGTGACATCACCACAGTCCACTTTGACCCCATTAGAAGAACGTCACTGACGGATTTGTCACTCTGGTGACATCCAATGGTTGGTCCACGTTCAGGGTCACTGAGCTCTCCTGACCGCTCCATTCTCCTGTTACTGCTTCTATATTGATAATGCATTACTCCGCGCCTCCTCTCATACTGGTGGTTGGTCCTCTGTTGCCATCTAGTGTGCCAATTCCATATTACACACGCGTGATCGGATACCTTTTAACAGATAATGGATAGCATGGCAGTCGGCCGTGACTGTAAACAAACTAGAATTTAGACCGCCTGACGGGACAGGAGCTGTGTGGTGGAATAAGCCCAGCTTTCTCTGACAGGTAGTCATACGCGTCACCTGACCCTTCTGGTGTCATGAGAGTCATCCTGGAATCTCTTAAAAGGGCCAGGATAAGTCTTTTCAGTCATTTCAAAATTAGAAATGCGAACAACGAGCGACGTACAGTCCAAAGCAAAGCAGAGTATACAAAGAACTCCGTTATTGCCTAATTGCTTTCTCGGGCTGATATTCTCTCAAATGAAATATTTCGGGCCCAAACCGTATCGGTGGCTTACACAACCGTACTCCTAAATATCCCCCTCCTAAAACTGCCACATTAAAGTGTTCGCATAGTACCTGCCATTGTTGCTGTCTTCAATCAGAATACAGTTTTGATGCAGCTTTCCATGCCAGCATAACGTGTGGAAGCTTCTTCATCTCTCCACAGCTATTTTAATGGTTTGTTACCTAAATGGTAAAAACATTCACCTTCTGATTGTCCTACACTTCGAAAGCAGGGTGGGCGGTTGTTTGTTGCATCTCTCTTAGACACGGTCACTAGAATCAAAAGTGGGATTGTTTTAAAATGCTTGTATTCGTGAGCTGGGATTGTGCTAACTGATTTTTTTCTTCATAACGACAGTGTCACTCTTCTCAAGCCATGTTTACTAATTACGAGACTTGCTTTCTATCATAAGAGTCCGTTTCGTGAAACATGGCAGTTAAGATGTGTTAACAATCATGGTTTCCATAGTGGATAACTCGGATGAAATGAGTAGAGCTCGTAGGTGAAACTGACGTCGCAAAGTCAGGCTTCGGGTTCACTTCAATAACAATTCTTTGAATTGATTTCATTATCTTTTCAGGCAATACATTAACCTCTCGATGGAAATTCTTGTACGATATAAGGTTGGTAATACAACATCGAATCAAAAGAAGACAATGTTCGTTTGTGAAAAAAAAAAAACGATTTATTTCAAACGACTGAGGCTTTGCCGCACGCACAGATATTCAGAAAATGTTTATAATACGAAGTTGTCATGGTCTAGGTAGGAACACGTAGCTCATGTTAGGCCCCCACTTGTGATAATAAATTAAATATAGAGTCCGTTAATGAACGTAAAAATGGGTGCATTCGAATCATTGGCTCAGATGTATACGGGACCAGCCTCATGTTCGGGACAGCGACAGCATGCGAAGAGTAGGATCACATAATGCACACTTATATTCAATCATTCAAAGGCACCGAGAGGACACAGGCAACATTTACTTCTACAACTGATTGCTACCGAAGGCGTTAGCCTTAAGACACTAGACTATTTAATCGGAGACTCAGTTCTACTCTGGCAGCACATGGTAGTCTAACGGACAAACACTTGAATTTCTAACATACTGGCAATCTGATTAAAACAGCGATGAATTGAGCGGAATAACTACCACACGCCTTTCGACTGAGTCAGTATCTGTATACACATTTAAGTAAACAGAATCATAAGAGAATCACACATCACTTTTGCTAAAACAGAACTGCTAAAATAAATAGATTTAACAACATTACGAATTAAGCTTTCTCATTCCAGTACCTTAACTAATAACTCAACTGGACCACTCTAGAGACGAAATACTTACGAAGACTAAATACTTACGAAGCTGGCTACCAGTAACGCTATCCCAAGTCACGTTTCCTGTCCATCCCGGCTAACAGGAATGGAGGAATGACGTTACCTTAGAGTGGTGTCGCCACTCTACGCTGTGACGTGCCAGGTTCATTGAACCCTCTGCCAGACACTTTATCGTGAATAGCAGAGTAATCACGTAGATGTAGATGTAGATCGTTCTGCTTCGATACTTAACCAGAACTCTCTACTAGACCTCTCTACTGGTTTAATATGGCAATACTCATACCTACCTTACACACTTTGTCTGCCCGCGAAACTTTCAAAAGTGAAAGCGCTCATGATACCAATTACAGGAAAAGGAGGAACAAGTAATAATTATATGAACACAGAAAATAAATATTGCGGCTCCTCTTTCCTTCAGAGGCCCTTATCGACTCAAAAAATGTGTTAGCACTTGTTGTTGTGGTCTTCAGTCCTGAGACTGGTTTGATGCAGCTCTCCATGCTACTCTATCCTGTGCAAGCTTCTTCATCTCCCAGTACCTACTGCAACCTACATCCTTCTGAATCTGCTTAGTGTAGTGATCTCTTGGTCTCCCTCTACGATTTTTACCCTCCACGCTGCCCTCCAATGCTAAATTTGTGTTTCCTTGATGCCTCAAAACGTGTCCTACCAACCGATCCCTTCTTCTAGTCAAGTTGTGCCACAAACTTCTCTTCTCCCCAATCCTATGCAATACCTCCTCATTAGTTACGTGATCTACCCACCTTATCTTCAGCATTCTTCTGTAGCACCACATTTCGAAAGCTTCTATTTCTTCTTGTCCAAACTGGTTATCGTCCATGTTTCACTTCCATACATGGCTACACTCCATACAAATACTTTCAGAAACGACTTCCTGACAATTAAATCTATACTCGATGTTAACAAATTTCTCTTCTTCAGAAACGATTTTCTTGCCGCACTTACATTGATGATATTTATGAAACGACTCTGCATGATACGTTCAACTTAACGTTTCATCTCCGCCGTCTCGAATCACCACCTGCCGTGAGCGCCAGGCCTACAAATGTCGCTACGTCAACATTTTTCGACAGCCGCCGAGCCGAGAGTACGCGCAGCAGAGCAGCAGCAGCACTTGTGTGATAAACTGTAAATTAATTTATTCTTTGTTTTTTGTTCACGTGCTTCTGCAAAGAAGTGAACTGTAAGTGTGTATTTTACTCTGTAGAATAGTTGTCAGAAAATTAATAGTAGTTTTTGTTTTTTGCGTAATTCTTGTCAATATCCTTGTGTAGGGCGGCTTCCTTGTGTACATTTTCCGTGCAGAGAAATTTATTTCTGTTTTATAGTTAGCAGTCTCAGAGTTCAGTGAGAAATCTGCACACCAATTTTTAGTGTTGCTTTATTCACCTTTGGCATATTTTCAATCTCAGTAGCGCCTTTTGAGACCTTAAATCTATTTTCTATACAATACGGTATGGCTAGGGACTGTGCTTGTATTGAGCGGACACAAGGAGAGTTGGCTGCTGCCTGTAAACAGCTGGAAGCTGCGTTGGCTACCGTCGACAAGCTTCTAGCTAATGCTTGAAATTGTGATGACGTCGGGACTCCAGTGACGAGACCTGCGACACCTTTGGTGTCACTAGAATCCCCTGGTGGCCCGGACGTCACTGTGGCTTCCGATACGCAACATCTGGTCCGTCCTCTCTCCAGAGTGGGTGGCAGACAGTGGTGGGTTCGCGTGTCACTGGGCGGAAGGCGAAAGAGGGAGCAGGCCGTGCTGCTGGCTCCCTACGTCTTAGCAACAGGTACGAGGTGCTTCCCAGTGTTGATGATAACTCTGAGCCAACACGGGATGCCTCTCCTGTTGGGCCAGCGGTGGATTTTCCTGCCCAGTCCGGACTAGTACAGAGTGTGGGAATGCTAGTCATTGATAGCTCGAATGTTAGGCTGGTGATGGAGCCCCTCAGGGAGATAGCAGGCAAGGCGAGAAAGAATTCCAGTGTGCATTCCGTATGTTTGCCGGAAGGTCTCATCCGTGATGTGGATGAGGCCCTGACGGCGGCTATCGAGCGTACTGGGTGCAACCGGCTGCATGTAGTGGCGCATGTCGGTACGAATGATGCCTGACGCTTGGGTTCGGAGGCCATCCTCGGCTCCTTTCGGCGGCTGGCCGATTTGATGAAGGCAACTAGCAACTCACGTGGGGTGCAGGCTAAGCTGTCTATTTGTAGCATCGTACCCAGGGTTGATCGTGGTCCTCTGGTTTGGAGCAGAGTGGAAGGTCTAAACCAGAGGCTCAGACGGCTCTGCGACGGTATCAGATGTGAATTTCCCGACCTCCGCCTTCGGGTGCAGAATTGTAAGGTTCCCCTTAATAGGTCAGGCGTGTACAACACGCAGGAAGTGGCTTCTAGGGTAGCGGAGTACGTGTGGCGTGCACTTGGGGCTTTTTTAGGTTAGAGGACCCCTACCTTGGGAGCAAACACGATTTGCCTGTTAAATCAGCCACAGCACCCGCAGAGAATCTAGGTCCTAGCAGATCAGAAATAGAAAAGATTAATATGACTTTAGTAAACTGTAGGAGCATCCAAGGAAAGGTCCCAGAATTAGTATCGCTTATTCAAGGTTATAATGCACAGATAGTATTGGGAACAGAAAGCTGGTTGAAGCCAGACGTCAGCGACAACAGAATCCTAATTTCAGACAGGAATATTTATCGTAAGGATAGGTTAGTCGCCGATGGTGGCGACGTGTTTATTGCAATAAAAAATTCGATAAAATCTAGCGAGGTTATCACGGATTCCGAATGTGAATTAATCTGGGTAAAATTGAGTACCAAAGAACGGTCAAAAATGGTGATCGGTTGCTTGTATAGACCACCTGGGTCAGGATCTGTGGTTGTAGAGCGCTTCAGACAGAGCTTGCAGAATATCATTAGTAATTTTCCTGATCATGCCTTTGTAATAGTGGGTGACTTCAACTTGCCATGTATAAATTGGGAATGTTATGCCATCAGAACTGGTGCCAGAGACAGGGAATCGTATGGCATTGTTATGGATGTTTTGTCTGAACATGACCTTGAGCAGATAGAGAACACACTCGTGAGGGTAACCTCTTAGACCTCCTGGCAACAAACAGACATGAACTTATCGAATCAGTTAACGTGGAGGAAGGTATCAGTGATCATAAGGCTGTGACAGCATCTATGACGACCTGTCCTGCAAGGAATGTTAAGAAAGGTAGGGCGATATATTTGTTTAGTAACAAATATTCTGTGATGAGGACGAAGATGTGGAGAACAAATGGAAAAAAATTCAAAAGCATCGTTCAATATGCCCTAGACAAGTATATTCCGAGTAAGGTTTTAAGGGACGGGAAAGATCCACCCTGGTTTAATAGCCGTGTTAGAAAAGCGCTACGTAGACAAAGAGCACTTCATCTCAGATTCAAGAGAAGTAAAAACCTAGCTGACAAACAAAAGCTGAACGAAACGAAAATGAGCGTAAGGAGGGCAATGAGAGAAGCGTTCAATGATTTCGAAAGTAAGACTTTGTCAACCGACCTGAGTAAAAACCCTAAGAGATTTTGGTCGTATGTAAAATCAGTAGGTGGTTCAAAATCATCTATTCATTCTCTCAGCGACCACGCCGCCACAGAAGCGGAAGATAACAGAGAGAAGGCCGAAATACTGAATCCGGTCTTCCGAAGTTGTTTCACCGCGGAAGATCGTAACACTGTCCCTCCTCTCAATCGTCGTGCGAACGTCGAAATGGCAGATGTTGAGATAACCGATCGTGGAACTGAAAAGCAGATACATTCGCTTAGTAGTGAAAAGGCGTCAGGACCAGATGAGATACCTCTAAGATTCTCTAAAGATATGCGAAAGAACTTGCTCCGCTTCTAGCAGTAATTTATCGTCGATCGCTTGAGAAACGAAAGGTATCTAACGACTAGAAAAAATCGCAGGTCATTCCCGTTTTTAAGAAAGGCCGTAAGACAGATCCACACAATTATAG
This sequence comes from Schistocerca piceifrons, assembly GCF_021461385.2. Classification (NCBI taxonomy): domain Eukaryota; kingdom Metazoa; phylum Arthropoda; class Insecta; order Orthoptera; family Acrididae; genus Schistocerca; species Schistocerca piceifrons. The sequence continues at coordinate 747,769,921 of NC_060139.1, forward strand.
ACGTATATCATTGACGTCAATCTGTTGTATAATTATGGAACATGTTCTATGCTCAAGGATTATGACGTTTTTGGAAAATGAACAGCTCCTCTATAACAATCAACATGGTTTCCGCTATTGATGACAAACAGCTGGAGAATAATATCTAGGCGTAACTATCCAGAGCGACCTTAAGTGGAATGACCATATAAAACAGATAGCGGGAAAAGTAGACACAAGACTCAGCTTCATTGGAAGAATCTTAAAGAAATGTAACTCATCCACGAAAGAAGTCGCTTATAAGGCGCATGTTGGCACGATTCTTGAGTATTGTTCATCTATATGGGATCGCTATCAGGTTGGGCTGATAGAGGGGAGAGAGAAGATGCAACGAAGAGCGGCGCGTTTCGTTACGGGTTCGTTTAGCTGGCGAGAGAGCGTTACGGAGATGCTAAACAAACTCCACTGGCAGACGTTACAAGAGAGACGTGCATCACAGAGAGATTTACTATTGAAATTATGGGACAGCACTTCTCAGGAGGAGTCAGACATTACTTCCCCCCACATAAATCTCGCGTATTGACCACGAGGAGAAAATTCGAGAAACAGAGGCATACCGACAATCATTCTTCCCACACACGACTCGCGAGTGGAACAGGGTTGGAGCGATCACTGGTCCCGAAAGTACCATATGCCACACACCATTAGGTGGCTTGCGGAGTATGATGTAGATGTAGACTTTTACTAAGGTTTGGATGGAGTTAGGCAGAAAAAATCAACTGAGATAATACACTCTGAGGAAAAAAAAGACCCACCAGAAACAAATTATCCGAATGGGGCAAAAATTGGTAGGTTTGATGTATATGTACAGACCAAAAAATGATTAAAGTTTCAGAAAAAATGGATAATTTATTCAGAAGAAAGATCTTCGCAAATTGAGCAAACAATAACGCGTTGCTCCACTTCTGGCGCTTATCCAAGCAGCTATTGGACTTGACAATGATTGATAAGAGTTGTTGTCCCGAAAGATATCCTGCCAAATTCTGTCCAATTGACGCTTCAGATCGTCAAACTCCCGAGCTGGTTAGAGGCCCCTGCCCATAATACTCCAAACGTTCTCAACCAGGGTGAGATCCGCCGAGCTTGCTGGCCAAGACAGGATTTGGCAAGTACGAAGACACGCCATGTGCGGGCGGGCGTTATGTTATTGAAATGTAAGTCCAGGATGCCTTGTCATGAAGGACAACAAAACAGGACATAGAATATCGTCGACGTATCGCTTTGCCGTGCATGACAACTGAAGGGATACTGCTGTGCAATGAAATGGCACACCAAACCAGCCGGCCGGTGTGGCCGAGCGGTTCTAGGCGCTTCAAGTCTGGAACCACGCGACCGCCACGGTAGCAGGTTCGAATCCTGCCTCGGGCATGGATTTGTGTGATGTAGGTTCGTTAGGTTTAAGTAGTTCTAAGTTCTAGAGGTCTGATGACCTCAGATGTTAAGTCCCATAGTGCTCAGAGCCATTTGTACCATTTTTGAAGCCGGCCGTGATGGCCGAGCGGTTCTAGGAGCTACAGTCTGGAACCACGCGACCGCTACGGTCGCAGGTTCGAATCCTGCCTCAGGCATGGATGTGTGTGATGTCCTTAGGATAGTTATGTTTAAGTAGTTCTAAGTTCTAGGGGACTGATGACCTCAGATGTTAAGTCCCTTAGTGCTCAGAGCCATTTTTTGAACACCAAACCATTGTTCCTGGCTGTCAGGCCGTTGGGGGCGACAGTCAGATTGGTATTCCTCTCCTGTTCGGAGCGTCTACAGGCAAGTCTTCACTTGTTGTCGGATCTCCGTTGGAAGAGAGACTCATCACTGAAGGCAATTCTACTCCAATGGGATTCCAAGCCGTTTGTGCCTGTCACCATTACAAACGGACTTGATGCACAGGTGTCAATACTAGTCGGGGAAAGTGGCGTCATGAGCTTAGCCCCCTTTCCGTAAGCCGCCTGTTAATGGTCCTCGTGGTCACTGAAGCACCATTTGCACGTCGGATCGATGACAGTGATGAATCCGGGGCTCTGAGTGCCTCTCTGTAAATTTCTCTGTCCTCACGTTCTGTCATCTCTCTAGGTCGGACAATTCCTTCTTGGCGTTGTGTTCGGCCGTGGTTCACACATTCCTGCTAGCATCATCGAATAGTGACATCCCTCCTATTCAAATATCGGGCAATTCGCCGATTAAACCAACCAACTTCTTTGAGCCCAGCTACACGTTTTCTCTTAGATGCTGACATTTGCGTATATTGTTCACGCGCCTGTCTGCAAGGCGTAGTTACTTTCCAGCTGAGTACAAGGAATGAAGTTCGCAAAGATTTTATGCTCTGATATAGACATGTCCGCCGTTTACAGTCCTTTACGGATGCACAGTTAAAATGTGATGCTGAGTCTCACATTCATTCATCGGTGGCCAAAATTACAATTTCGCATTTTCCGTCGATACCAGAATAGGACTGTCTCGTACTCTTAGGGCCGCTGGAACTCGGTCGTAAGGAGGGCAGAATATAACTTTGCTTGTCATACGTGAGGAATTCTGTTGCTGTGGCGGCTACAAAGTTCGACTCTGGCTCAGTAGGCAAATGTTGTACTCAGCCGAGCCGGGTGCATGGTCTCTGCCTTGTGGCCGTTACTCTCTGGAGACCACTGCAGTTGATTCCTGCCGCTCGGCTCCAAAGCACCTGCCGTACCTTCATAAGAAAGACCTATCCAGTCTGCGACTTATCGCAGAGTCCCTCCAGTTTCGTTCCCCAAATTCATATAAAACGATTTCCTCTCCTTTTATTCCTCATGTGGGACCAGGCCTTTGGTCAGCATCGTCATGACCGGCTGAGCTAACGATCTCTGACCGCCAATCCCCGCCATTCTAACGAATATGCCTCTTCCTCCCTTTTTCCTTTCCTTCACCAGTTTTCCTCTTGATTTTCTTCGCCAACGCGCCGTAGGTGCGTCTCATATTCCGTGTTCTTAAAAATTAGCATTCATTCTCAGGGCTCCAATGGCCAACTGACGCAGTATATAAGCGGCAGCTCATCAACTTCTACATTATGCTCAATTCTGCTTACTTGTAACTGTACCAGAAAATATTAAAGCTTAGCTGAGGCCAACTCAGCGTCCATCACAAAATACGAGAGGCGCTGAAAAAGTTCCCGGAATTTCGTTATAAATATTTTGCTGCCCCTTGATTTATTCTGAGTTAATTACTCTGATTTGACTAATTATTCTTCATTACTCTGCGATAATTTGTTTTTTTTATTTATTTTATTTATTTACATCTAAGAGCGTGTGTCGATCTGTTGACACGACGTCGCAATTCAAGCGAAGGGCGAACGTGAAATTCATTATCGGATTGGAAAAAATATGCTATAGAGACTTCGTTAGCCTCACAAACACTTTACCTGGACACTGCCTTAAAGAAAACAGCCGTTTATGAATATTTTTCAAGATTTCAGAATGGACAGGAATCGTTGGAAGACGAGCGCCCCTGTGCGGGGTCACAACCGTGCTTAAAGAATTTTCATCTTACTCAAGAATAATATCTATTAAATGGCAGTGTTTAGTACGCTTCGTTGCAAGCATCTATATAATGTAGCGATGCACAAACTCTATAATCATTAACGAGATAAAAAGTAGACGCATATCATATTGCCAATATACGAGGGTTGGAACTTTGATAGTGGCACCTATTTGTTTACAGATCATGCAAAACAGATACGTGTTTCAGAGTTTTATTGACCTTCAGAGTAGTCACCAGCATTGTGTACAACCCGTTGCCAGCGATGTGGAAGTCGTAGGATACTCTTAGCAGTGCCAGTTGTGTTGACAGTAGGATCGGCGCGGTCTATTGCACGACGAGTTTGTAGCAGCTCTGAAGCGAATGCTGTGAAGTGTTTCCTTCAGCTTAGAAATCGAGTTGAACTCGAGGGCTTAAGTCATTGGTGTGCAGTAGGTTTATAGCACTTAGCAGCCCCATCAGTCAAACAAATCAGTAACAGCCTGCACTGTATGTGCTTGAGCATTGTCCTGCAAAATGATTGTCAGGTCCTGCAGAAAGTGTCATCACTTCTGTCTCTATGTTGTTCAGTTTTGGAACATAACCTACGACCCTCGTATTATTTATGCGTCTACCAATGAGAAAAAGATCACTCTCTCTCTGCTCTCATGTTGATTCTGATTCTTATTCTGATAACGATTATCATTGCCGATGTGAGATAGTCGCTGCGCTGTGTAATTTGCTGAAAGTTTTCCTGTGATAGTTACTACACATTAAAAAGCTATGAAGTATTTTCAAAGTGTAGACTATGTCATCTAACCATCCTTTCAGTGAAAACCATAGTAAAAGTGTTTATTTTGAGCAAAGTGAAATATTTAAATACAGACGCTTTTTGTTTGGTTCGCGTTTTTTTTAGTGTTATTTTTTGCATGATTACAATTTGTTTCTTCCATTAGAACTTGCAATCTTATTCATTCACCGAAGTCCGATATTATTCATAACTAATATTTTCCGGAGGGTAAACATTATTTCTTTCCGCGGTCGATTAAGAAATACCAAATGAATCGTCTTCCGATGTAACTGTGGGTCGTAGATACTTTAATAAGTGCAATTAAAGAAAAGAAGAGCATAATTAATAATTTTCTTACTTTTCATGCAGCCGTTTTGAAAATATAAGAATGTAACTATTATCTACATCTACATCTACGTTTATACTCCGCAAGCCACCCAACGGTGTGTGGCGGAGGACACTTTACGTGCCACGGTCATTACCTCCCTTTTCTGTTCCGGTCGCCTACGGTTCGCGGGAAGAAGGACTGTCTAAAAGCCTCCGTACGCGCTCGAATCTCTCTAATTTTACATTCGTGATCTCCTCGGGAGGTATAAGTAGGGGGAAGCAATATATTCGATACCTCATCCAGAAACGCACCCTCTCGAAACCTGGCGAGCAAGCTACACCGCGATGCAGAGCGCCTCTCTTGCAGAGTCTGCCACTTGAGTTTGCTAAACATCTCCGTAACGCTATCACGGTTACCAAATAAACCTGTGACGAAACGCGCCGCTCTTCTTTGGATCTTCTCTATCTCCTCCGTCAACCCGATCTGGTACGGATCCCACACTGATGAGTAATACTCAAGTATAGGTAACACGAGTGTTTTGTAAGCCACCTCATCATTTTATGGCCCACTTTTTCTTATATGGTTGCCGCCAAAGACAGAGTTTTCAATAAGTGATTTGTGCTACTTAAAGTTTACTGATTATTAGATTTGATATCTAAACTGAATTTTACTTCAAATGTAGACGGTAACGTTATATGTAGAAGACCATCAGCCTCCAGAAACAAAGAAGTGGTCGAGCAGGTGAAACAGTCAAACAGATCGAACCGAAGACTGACCACGGACGAGTTCGCACAAGAACTCCAAATCTGTCACAGATCCATTCGCGCAATCTTATCAGTTGGTTTGAAGATGACACGTGTCAGTACAAAAGTTTGTCCCGCGCATGCTGACCCAGAATCAAATGGAAACTCGTATGTTGACTACGACTGAATGTTTTGAAAATTGAGACAGGCGTTGCTGATGAGATCTGGATGTACGCGTAAGATCCGTAGCAAAAAAGGCAGTCTTCAGAATGGTGCACAACGTCTTCTTCTCGACCAAAGAAAGCACTTCACGTCAAGTCTAAAACAAACGTGGTGCCCATTGCGTTCTTCGACAGCAAATGTGTAGTGCTTCATGAACTTGTACCAGCTGCACTAACTGTTGACGGTCCTTTCTACATGCTGGGTTTCAAACAGTCCGAAAAAAATGTCCCGCGAAATGGCAAGGAGGTTGGACACTGCATCACGAAAATGCTCCCTCCAACACATCGCTTCTTGTGGGAACATGGCTCGCAGAAGTGAACAGTCCACTCCTCTGCCAGCCCCCTTATTCACAGGACTTAGCATCGGCGTATTTTTCACTCGTCCGCAAGATCAAAAAGGGCCTCAGAGGTAAACTATTTGCCAGCATAAAAGATATCAAAACCAACGCGACGGCTTAGCTTCGGAAGATACCAAAGCACGACTTTTATCGTTGTTTTCAGCAAAGGCGGGAGAGGTGGAACAAGTGTGTGTGTGTGCGCGCGCGCGCAATGAAGCAGCATATTTTGAAGGCGATTACGTAAATTTTTGTCTATACTGTGATAATAAACAGTTACGACGGAATTCCGAGTACTTTTTGAGTCCTCCTCGCATGTCATGTTGCGCATTAGATAGCTGGCATAACGAATTTAGTCAAGTCATCTACCCGGAATTCCGCCGTGGCCATTGGGGATTGGCGATGCTTTTCGAACGCTGACCCCCCCCCCCCCCCCCCTTGTGTCCTTTCAGTACATCAGATCATCAGATACAGCACCAACATCCATTTGAAGCAGCTTTCTGAAGCCTATCGTTAACCTCCTACGGTCTTCATCCTTTCACAGATCCCTCATTTACCAAACTAACTGCTTTTTGACACCTTAAGATGTGTCCTATGTAGCGATAGATTCTTCAAGTTGTGCCATAAATTTCGTTTCAGTACCTCCTCATCAATTATCTGTTCTACCCATCTAATCTCCAGCAGTCTTCTATGGCTACGTATTTCAAAACACTCTACTCTCTTCTCGTCTCAATTGTTGATCGTCCACATTTTACTGCCGTAGAAGGCTACTGTCCAGAAAAATACCTTTAGAAAAGATATCCTAACACTTAAATTTATATTCGATTTTAATATAGTGTTCTTTTGCTGAAACACTTTTCTTGCTGTTGTAAGTCTGTAGTTTATTTTGTTTCTGCTTTTGCCACGCCAGTGTTTTGCTGCTTAGATAATGAATCTCATCTACTACTGTTTTTGTCTTATTTGTTAACTTGTTTACCGCAACATAGGCTGATTTAATTCGACTAAAATCCATTGCCCTAGCTTTACTTTACCTATTTGAAGACAATATCCAGCCGGTTGAACCGCTCTTGCAAGACCTCTGCCGTCTGTGACAAAATCACTATGATGCCGGCAAAGTCTTTATTTCTTCTCCTTGAACTTCAATTTCATTTACAAATTTCTCCTTGGTTTGTTCAAAGCTTCGTCAGTTTACAGATTGAATACCTGTCTCACTTCGGTCTCAGTTTCTGCTTCCCTTTCATATCCTCCGACTCCTGTAACTGTACTCTGGTTTCTGTAAAACCTCTAGAAAACCTTTTCCTCGTTGTATTTTTTCGTGCTACCTTCAGAATTATCTGTGGTTCCCAAACGCAAGACGACGTGGAATATGTTTTGTCAGCAATACTAAGAAGAGTAGTAAGCCGTACAATCATTGTTTCGAAAAGAGAGCCACACCCCACCCAGGGCCTCCCTGCACCTCATCCGCGCCAAGCCACAGATGCCACTTGCATTGTCGTTACACTGTGTACCAGTACAACAAGCCAGTTTCAGTCTTTATACCCCAATGGAAATGGAAAGGGCTACACAATGAGCACCTTGACCAAAAGCTAACAAACTCATACTCCAGTATTTCCATGCCTGTTGTTACGCAAAATAGTCCCAACTGTTATCCAATAAGCCTTGGTAGCTGTGCAGTTCCGCTGGGTCACCACCTGAAAGTGCTGTTGTAGGACGTATCCTTAAAATGAATATTCAGAAGCTCCTTAGTAAAGTCCAAAAATTGGAAATCCGCCCATCTTTAATCACGTCCTTAAGATTCTATCGGTGATGACCAGGTCTTTTACAGTCTCTAATAATGTTTACTCATAGGCAGTTAGCACGGAAATAAAGGGAGCATTACAGTTCTTACTTCTTCAAAAAGTAAAAACCAGACAGCACGGATGAAGTAGTCAAAGTTGCCACAATACAGTTAAATAGAAAAAGTCACTGAACTGATACTAACAACAAATATTGTTCAAATGATCCAAAGCATACATTCTGGGTGTCCATTATTCGTACCTATAAAACATGTCCTCTCAGCCGGTTGTTCATGAACGGAGATACAACTCAAAATGTTCCCGTCGCTGGACTAAAGAACAGACTAGGTAAAACAGACGAAGGCTAAGAGCGAAATGAACAGAATGGACGTACTGACTGAAAACTAAACGTAGACTGACTGAAAATGGCGCGAGTTTTAACCCTACAAAGACTCGCTCCATGATATTACTGAAACTTGTCAGGTTATAGTAGTTTACAAACTCCATAAGTCAGAAAGATCATCTTTCATTGGCTGTTGGTTTTATCACTATATTTTGTCTATTATTTTTCATGACCAGTATATATTAAATTATGGAGTAGTAATTTATGCCTACTCAACGGGAATCATGGGTTTATGACCACGCGATCCATTTTATATGTTAAAATTTAGTTATAGGAAATGTAGTAATTTTTAATTAAGGTCTCTTGATCGTTAATATGGGTGTCAACATGTTCAGAAAAATCTGGCAATCAGAAGTGTATCAACAGATCCTGCAAATAGTCTAGCTATAATCGACTCTGACAGTTCGGATCAAGTGAAATCTTTAATTAACAATATGTTTTATACTTATTAAGTTTGGGTTAATGTAAACACGTAACTGAAAAAAGGAAAAGAAGGTGTTCAATCTGGAAGTGGTCTTTCCTTCCGAATTTACGTATTAGCTCATAATATTTTCCCTATGGCTAGATGTACTAAATTTAATAATTTTAATAACTTCTGATAGTCATCACTTCTCATGAAACTAATTAGCTCATTGCAATAAGAATAACACTCTTAACTAAATAATAAATATTTATTGGGGAAAGTAGTTTCTACCATTTTTATAATATGTATATTTTGTGCTTAATGTGGAACTTTTAACATCGGAAATTTGGAAAGAAAGTTAGCGAAAATTTTATATAGACCTTAATACATGAAATAGGAGTGCATACAAAGTACGACGGTGTTTATCAAGCTGCTTTGTCACGCTGTGGAATATAATGATTGAAGTTTCACCCTAAAAGAGATTATTTTCAATACAGAAAAGAGCAGTACCTAAAGACGAAGACTGGTGTGATACACGGTGGCTATCTGAAGTGCCTAACGTCATTGAAACCCTTCAAATGGAGATTGACGTGCACGACCAGCTTATCGCCATATTTCGTACTATGAGTAAAATGGCTCTGAGCATTATGGGACTTAACATCTGAGGTCATCAGTCCCCTAGAACTTAGAACTACTTAAACCTAACTAACCTAAGGACATCACACACATCAATGCCCCAGGCAGGATTCGAACCTGCGACCGTAGTGGTCGCGCGGTTCCAGACTGAAGCGCCTAGAACCGCTCGGCCACACCGGCCGGCTACTATGAGTAAGGTCGGATTATTGGTGTGAGAGACAGAGGAGCGTCATACTGACGTGTTGCACAGAGAAGTGGCTGTATTGCAATGGCTGCAGAACCACTGGTGACGACATGGAGTAAATATGGATCCTTCTAGAAGGACTAACGACAAGAAGATGTAAGTATTGTTCGACAGGCTGACGAATAGACAAATGGTAACAGCCGAAACCCGGCCTGAGGTTACAGGCAGAATGTAGCCACGAACCATCAAGAACAGATTCCTGGAAACAGGGCCACGCATACTATAGTCAAAATAGAGCTGGCTGGTGAAAAGTCAGAATCAAATCGGACATTCAGTGGTATTCTGTGGTTTTCAGTGACGAGGTACGGTTTTGTTTGTGGTGGTAAAATCAACATCCACGTGTCCGTAGACAAACTGGTCAAAAGGCATACGAATCTTCGATTCTCAAGACCATTATCTCTCGAAATCCTGGATTCATGGATGTGGGAAGCTATTGGATCCGAAACAGGGTTGATTTGGTAATTTTTGATATGCTGAATGCTCACCAGTATGCGGAAAGGTTGGGAACATTGTTCTGCCCTCCTTGACCAGGATACCATTCCCACAAGATAGTGCAGAACCCCACATTGTAGGTCTTACCGTGAACATCTTGACAAATGTACATTTAAACTGGCTGGCCGGCCCAGATCTTTAAGTTCTACGAATAGAGTATGCCTAGGATACGATGGGAAAACAATTACTTCCATGCCATCATTCAGCCAGCTATCTTCGTGAACTGTCACAGCAAGCGTTTCATACAAGGCAAGATATTGCTCAAGATGATTTTAAGAGACTCTTTTATTCCATCACGAACGAATACAAGAATATATTCGAGCCCATGGGAGTCACACCTCACTCAGGAGCTGCTGGTGGAAATCGGCTTCGCACTTTCTAGTGCAATGAAACCTGAATTATTTTATACATGTTAAGCAATCAACATCTTCACACGTTTGTTAAATATCGGGCTAGTGCTTCATGACATTGCTCATTCCATTTAAAACTATGTATAAGCATCATTGTTATGTACTCAACAGACGTCAGTTGTCATGTCCACTAGAGTGGACACATCCTGCTCCGACACATTTAAAACCCGTCGCCATCCGTGCGCCACCGTTCTAACGTGCAAAATTCAGTTTTATAGACAGCAACGTTAATTAGAGACCATGAAGGACTAGCAACTTCTGCCTTCCTCCCGCAAGCAGGTGTCACCCGGTTGTTACTAACCCCTATTCAAAAAATTCTTGTGTCGTGATTTGGTAATCATGGTTTGTTGAAGACGACACATCTGTGTTTATTGAGATCTGTTTCTTGGCGCCGTTAGAAAAACTATTCTCATCTCCCTCTTGTGGCCTCCCTCCCACTTAAAAAATTTTACTATTGAAGTGCGTCGTGAGAGTCATGCACAGTCGCAGCACCATCTTACAGGAACTGTAGATACAGGAATGCGGATGGCCAATAGAGTGCCTTCACCGTCCTAGAGTCTTACAAACACGGTGATACCCTGTAGGTCGCTCAGGGATTTCGGAAATATGCACTTTCTTAAATGTACAAAACACACGACAGGTAACGTGCATTACAACCTTGTCAAGAGTGGACCAAATGCATTAAAGGTTCAAAAGAAGAAGCAATAAATGAAACAACTCTACGGAATGCCGCCATTGTTAAATTTTATCTTTGTGGCACCTATAGCACTCAATTTGTAAGCAAAAGCTCTGTGCATGTTGTACCGAGAAGTTTTCGCCAAATTATCAGCGTTAATATAAACGTTATTATGTGAAAGCTGCTGATACTGTAACAACCAAAGGAGCGCCTATGGACAGTGTTCTTGCTTTGAGTGTTGGATCACGTGTTGTTTTTCAGTAGGATATTGTTGAGCGCATCCCATTTTGTAAAGATTCTGCAGCTTCCATACATGCTGTTTTTGTTTAACATAAGCGGACAAAAGAAAATTGTGAGACAATAAAAAGAGTAAAAAGAGAGTTTGATGTTTTACTTCGTCAAATAATGAACTTTGACGTGCTGTTTGAGATAAGGCATTATCATGTTGAAGAACGAAGAACATTTTTGGTGGTTTACCATTATGTCATCGATAATTATGGGAAACCAACTGTTGTATACGATTCAGTATTAATTGTTCTTCGATTCACTAAAGCAATGGTAACAGCATTGTAACCAAAGATGTAAGCAATCATTTTTTTTAAATGTTTCATGAACGATTCACTTTTGTTACTTCCAGTAGATATTGGAACATGTAAACAGTTGATTACTAACTTGTGTCCAGCTCGTACGAATGTATCCTATTTTAGTCGCTTGCTATGATTCCGTATACAGATTTTGTATTCTATCGATCACATTTTTGGTCGAATATCTGAGTGGACCGAAAACAAGACTCCATATAAATTGCACAATGTATTTTTATTCGAATTTTGATAATCAAATGAAGAGTTGAAATGGACGGATGGGGTATCAAACTGATGAGAGTGACGCCTAGTTCTGCCAAAGACGGTTTATTTGTTTAAAAATATTAAGGGCGATTAAAAAAATGAATGACTGATTTCAGGGAAAACTTTTTCCAGATTTTCATAGCTAAATTAAGAGTGGGAAATGGACAATTGCGATATAAAACTGAGTAGAATGAGGGCTATGTCTGCAAATAAATATTTAATTGTGTAAAAGTAATCAGGGTATTGAAGAAAGATTTAATTAGTGATTTCACGGTACGTGTTTGTTCCAATTTTCACAGCCAAACGAAGAGTGGGAAAGGAGTTAATTTGGTATCAAATAGACCAGCGTCAGGCTTAGTTTTGCAAAAAAAGAAAAAAACTGCTTGAAAGTAATCAGAGTAATTATATAAAAGTGATAGGAGGGAAAATAGAGGCTTCACAAGCGGATGCTGGTAGCTATGTAAATGAAGTGTCAAAAAGTTCATCTCCTGAAGGACTGGAAATTTTTTCACAAAATGTTGCTTTGGCGTGATATTTAATTTCCAAAATTGCTTCATTTGAAACAAATTTGAATTTAATACATTCAGAGATTGAACTATCACTTCACGCAAAATATTTGTTCTATTTTTTTTATTTTCGAGTTTTGTTCGGATATAAAGGAACTATTCAAAACTTTATCCTTTTATTCTTTCATTTCTGAACAAAACTCGAAAATAAAAAATTGGGAAAAAAGAACAAATATTTTGTGCGAAATGCAAGGAATGAAATAAATTAGAGAAACATTTGACACACCTTTGAGTGATATTCAAAATCATGCACAGAAAATCAAATGTGTTACATTTTCTTCAACCTAATTCATTTCATACTTATAAATCTCTTAACATTTTTTTTCAGAATTTGTTTAACTATTATCTTACAGTAGTTGACCATGACCTGTTCCTGAGCGTCAGTAAAATTCTGTGAAATCTATCTGGAACAGATCTTCTCCATGCAAGGGAGAATTTATTGCAGTCTTCGATACGTCAAAGGATGGCCCCATCTCACGTGCTAATATCCAAAATCATGTTGCACACAGTAGTTATTGTGGAGAAACATATTATGGACGACCTTCAAGAAATCGTTTGTTGACGGAAGCACGACCACGATAAAATTAAGGGACCAATTTTGAACAACCTTCTCTCAATGTGATTGAATACCGGAAGTTCAAGCCTCGGACAGGAGCGCTATAGAAGAACACTCTGTCGAACACAGCTGAGCGATCGTGTGTTATTCACTGGTGCATTTCGCACTACAGTCGACGAGAGTTTCTGGTGATTCTCGGGCAGAGCCACATCAAGAATATTTTCGCAGATAAGGGCCTTATCATTTGGCAGCTCCCAATCTCTCCCTTTCCTTCTTACACTTTCACCAATGCTGGTATTTCTTACTTCCACTCGATCGCCTTTGGCACCCCACTTAGCTTGGAGCACCAAGCGACCGATACTGAATACGTGACACGTCCCATATAGAGATCTTTTGGTTGTGCACCTTTGGCGCCGCTGACAGCTTTGTGGCCCAAGCAACCGCTACTAACATAGTGACACATACCACATAGAAAACTTACAGCACCGCTCTCAGCTTGGCACCCCAAGCAGTCACTTTGAGACCTGTATGTAAATCTTACAGTTGAGCGCCTCCGGATCTCCTCTCAACTTGGCGACCGCAGCGGTGCCTTCTGTTGCTTAGGCCTTAAACGAGCCCTGATTATGGGATATGTCCGTTGTTATTGTACGGAGTGGGGTAGCTCACTGTTTAGCACACAGAGTGTGCATTATGGAGAACAACTGTTAAAATTCCTGTCCGGGTATCCTGGCTTGGATTTTTTATGATTTCCCTCAGTCACTTAACCCAGATCATAATGAATTAATTTTTTACAAAGTTCTGTGTATTTTCTTACAGATGGCCTACGTGTACATGGGCATCATAAACATGTCAGACTAGTTTCAGGTGAAAAATTGGCCAAGCTCGAGTAGGACTTGCACACTGATTGTTCGATACAAACTTAATATTCATCCATCCTGGCAATCGAAAGGTTCACTGACTTTTACCTGTTATCGCCATCGATTCTGGCAAAACATTTGTCCTAGGGATGCCAAGACCGTTTCCAAATCTCTATAGTAGTTCCTCAGACTAGCTCGGCCATAGTAAGAGAAGCGAGCAGCGAACTTCAGTTTACATACGTAGAGAGAGAAGATTTGATAAAACACTTTTGTTTACTTACGAAAACATGACTACAACTGACATTCAGATTTTTCATGCAGTAATACTCGTTCAAATGGTTCAAACGGCTCTGAGCACTATGGGACTTAACATCTGAGGTCGTCAGTCGCCTAGAACTTACAACTACGTAAACCTAACTAACCTAAGGACATCACATACATCCATGCCCGAGGCAGGATTCGAACCTGCGACCGTAGAGGTCGCGCGGTTCCAGACTGAAGCGCCTAGAGCCGCTCGGCCACACCGGCCGGCAGTAATGTTCATCTGTTATGCTTTTGACGGATAAGTAACGCAAAGTAAGTTCAAAAGGCAAAGATGTTTTTTATGTGATATAATTACAGTTTAACAAGTTCCAGATTTCCTTTATTTTTACTGTGAAACTTCTTGTCGAATTTCATGTTTCTGGGTCAACAGGAAGCAAATGTAGGTTTCGATGAGTGAGTTTGCAAGTATCGAAATGTGTGACATAACTGGTCATCACTTTTGATTACATTGACTTAGAAGCTTAGAATTTTACACCGCCAGGGGACTGTAACACTAGTATGTGAGAACTTGATACGCTAAAATGTTCCTGTCAAAAAATTTTTTTCATGTAAAATTATTTAATATTAGCAATTTTCGGATTTTTTCCTTTTCTTGTACTATGAATCCTTGCTTCTTTCCGTATTTCATTATTATTTGTCAACTGGAAGTATCCTATATGTTTTGATGAGCGAGTTTTCGAGTATCACGACACTTGTCGTAAATGGCCGTATCTGTTGACTGACGCTCTTGACGCACCCTCTTTGATGGTTTATCTTTAGACAAGCATATTTGAGCAAAAACAGTAAAAAAAGCAGATGACATGGTTTGAAGTCAGTGTAACTTCATACACGTACACACCATGGCTGTTTATATAAATGACTGGAGATGCAGTTCTCTCTGATGGGTAGAACAGCTACAACAGTGCATCATTTTTGTTCATGTTTAGGCTTGTAACCAGGCCTTGTTGGGTATACAAGGGACTTTATTACTGTGAAGGACACGAGGATACCACATACTCTTGTGAAACGGCGTTACCAGCACCTGGCAGATTTAGAAAGGGGCCTTATTGTATATCTACGTTTGACTAGCTAACCGAATCGTGCAATATCCAGATCTGTGTGGCATTTGAGTGTGACAGTGACCTGATGTTGGAGTACAGGGGAACGTAAGGGTAAGGATACTAGTGGTCACCTGGTAAAATGAAGTCCTACCACACTATTGCCATACTGTGCAACAAGCACATCATAATCGTTTCACATGTACGCCTGTCATCTGAGAACAAGTCATGGACTCACCACATCAGTCTGTGTAATGCGGCACCGTAGATCATAGGCTAAAAGGAGCCAGACTAGGGAAGTTCCGTCCCAAGTGTACGATGCTATTAACACCATATCACAAAATGCTACGTTTGGAGTGGTGCCTTGACCAGGCCACATGGACTGCTAATGAATGACATCATAGTGTTTTTAGCAGCAAATCGCAGTTCTGCACTATCCTGGATGACCATCGTCTGGTGGCAACATGGGGAGAGGTCCCATTCTTCCAATATTTTGAGGATGCACCCCTTTGTTACTTCTAGCATTATAGTGTGGGGAAATTTTGAGTATGGCTTCTGGTCATGGCTAGTAATGATTGAGGAAACTCTCACGGCACAATGGTATGTTGAGTGAAGACACTCTCACTATTTTTCATATTCAAGGCTACTCTTTGATTTTACACTCAAGACGTAATTTTTCTGAGACGACAGGAACTTATCAACATGAGCAGACATTGATGGGAACACGTACATTGTTAATGCATGTTGGATCTTTGTGCTGGCTCTCCTTCAAACAGTATTTTCTGGAGTTGAGAACAAGCAGGCAGTTTGATCATTTAACAGTAAATCTTGCAGTGGACGTTTGTGGCTAGGAAGCCATGTGCAGCTACTAGGGAAAGGAACATTTCGAAGCACTTACTGAGGACAGAATGCTGGTCCCAAGAATTTTTCGCACTGGTGTGCAAACAATGCTTTCGGCTGAAGAAGTGGGAAAACTGCCTACCTCGATCTACCTGTTGGGCATCTCTAGCCATGGCAGGGGCAAGGGTGCGAGAGAAATTTAGGTCGCCTGGGCAAGGCATTTCAACAGTATTGTAGGCACCGTTCGTGTACAGGTATGGATGGCCACAAAAATTCGCAAGTTTCCATGTTCACCATGGACAGGGCGCTATAGAGGGAGCCGTCAGGTGATGTCGCCTCTCTGTCTGCCGAGTTTTTGAGAAGCCTCAGGCCTGCAAAACCATTTTCGAATGGAACGCAGTATTTATAGTAGCTCTGAAATGGTCTGTGTTAGGACACAAAAGCACTTCTCTTAGGATAGCCGAGGCCCCTGGTTAGACACGTTGTAACTTTTGGGCCATCCAGATTATGATCTCTGTGATAAATGTGTTGTTCACTTTAGGGCTAAATGGTAACTCAAAACATGTTGCCCAATGTGGCCATGGGGAGAAAAACAAGTCGGGAGCACAACATCTTCTCCTCTCTGTGTGGAAATTTGTGAATCATGGATTGACTGCGTCTCTAGAAAAGTTTTATATATGAGCTCCTGATGAAAGCTAGCCCATGTGTGCTAGTAACAAGGATCCCACAGTAAATGCGCCTAAGAAATCAAATACTCTTTTGGCAGTGGCGGGGCCTGGCAATGGCGACAATGTGGCGCCAAAACTAGTTGTGTGATAGCATAAAGACATTCTCACATTACAGCTATGGTGGTACTTCTTCTCAAACATATCATCAGCTGAAGTCCCTCATCCATGCAGTAAGATGAACATCCACGAATTGTTAACTTTGATTACATCTACATCTACGTGATTACTCTGCTGTTCACAATTAAGTGCTGTCTCTCTAACGTTCCACTCTCGATCGGCGCGCGGGAAAAACGAGCACTTAATTTTTTCTGTGCGAACCCAGCTTTCTCTTATCGTATCGTGATTATTATGTCTCCCTATGTAGGTGGGTGCCAACAGAATGTTTTCGCAACCGGAGGAGAACACTGGTGATTGAAATTTCATGAGAAGATCCCGTCGCAACGAAAAATGCCTATGTTTTAATGATTGCCACTCTAATTCACGTATCATGTCTCTGGCTCTATCGCCCCTATTTCGCGGTATTACAAAACAAGCCGCCGATGGGTAGAGCAGATGAGTTAGAAGGGAGACATGGAGCTCGTGGAGTCCTGTGAGTGGCATGAAACCCTTGTGGGGATGGTTGTCGGTGTGCTTTTGTGGAGTTTACCGAGGTTTAATGGAAAGTGAGGAGAGGAGCACCTGGTCTGATTGAGACGCTAGCCAGGAGAGGATTCTGGTCTTGACTCTTGTTGTAATTGGGTTGCACCTGGGACACTTCTCTTGAGCGTATCTTCACACTAGCATTAGTCTTGAATGGGGAGCCTCTTGTAAGGACTTAGCTGTACCGACAGTTTAGACTTCAGTCATCTTGGAGAATTCGCTGTATTGAGGGAAATCTTATTCATGTCAGTTCTGCTGTCTCGACGTTTGATCTCCTTGTGCGCAATGCCATATAACAGAGTCAAATTGAACGCAAGTGCCACACGCTGGAATCTGCCGAGATTTCAGGGCTCCACTAGAGACTAACTGCGATCCGTCTAAAAGATGGCCAGCCACGACTATGCATATTTCGTGCCCGCAGTAATGAATTACAGGCGCCACACATCGCTGCTCTACAGACGCTTGAACCACAATCGTCACCTGATACAGCGCTACACATCGAAGAAGGGATAGAGTCTTGCTGCTCTGGCTTGTTAGGGCAAACAGAATCACAGTCTCACCAATTGTTGTCAGCTACAACAACGTAGGATAACTTCGGTCTTCAATAAATCCATCGAAATCTAACCAGCGTTAGATGATTTTATTGCGTTATCCATCTTTTTAGCCAGAGTAAATTGTTTAATCAGACAAATTGAGTCTTTCCCAACCAGTCGGCACCCAGTGGAGTGTCAACGATTTGTTGCGTCTATTTGTGTTGCCAACAGTTCATGATTTTCAGAATGAGATTTTCACTCTGCAGTGGAGTGTGCGCTGATATGAAACTTCATGGCAGATTAAAACTGTGTGCCGAACCGAGACTCGAACTCGGGACCTTTGCCTTTCGCGGGCAATCTGAGCTACCCAAGCACGACTCACGCCCCGCCCTCACAGCTTTACTTCTGCCAGTAGGAGGCGAGGCACTGGCAGAAGTAAAGCTGTGAGGACGGGGCGTGAGTCGTGCTTGGGTAGCTCAGATGGTAGAGCACTCGCCCGCGATATGCAAAGGTCCCGTGTTCGAGTCTCGGTCCGGCACACAGTTTTAATCTGCCACGAAGTTTCAGTTCATGATTTATTTCTATTGACGCTTAACTTGTATTGTTTGTCCTATTTTATGATCAATAAACTTGTGCCATAATTGCTATAAAATATCAATCCCGTGCTGGTATATTAATCACTCATCAACAACTGACAACAATAATGACAGAGACACCATTTCAAAAATTGTTTCAGCATTCAACTTCATTTAGATTCCGATGAAAGTGATAATCTCTAATGAAGGCTAATAACAACAGCCATAGTCAGAAAGGCCAAAATCAGTTTAGCAGAAACATGGAACAGGCAGTCAAGTGGAAGAATTACTAGTTACAATGACAGTTGTCAGGGCGTAAAATCCTAGTCGCCTGTAGCCTTTGAAATCTTACCACAAGCCCAGTGTAGTCTTGCAACGTCAAGGACATTCTGCGTGCTCATGCATTACCTCTCATTGACTGTATTGGAGTACCATTTCTGAACATCATACTACTCGTCCACACATGGCGCCCTGTCACTGTGAACAATGTGCGTGATGTTGAGTTACTCCTGTGGTCAACAAAATGTCCCGATTTGTTCCAAACAGAACATAAAGTGGGCTCACACTGCCAAATTCATTGAAAACTTGTCTCGAATTTGTAATCACTCAAATCACATATACTCTCATCCTGTGTAACTTCATTTCGTTTCTTCCTACCTTTAGGGTGCTTCAATTTTTTGGGTCAAGTAGTATATATGAAGAGGAAGACGTCTTCGCACACAACGGTGATGCTGGACAAATTCTATTTCTCCAACGAATGCAAAAATATTTTGTCAGTGGCGAAATGGGCATAGCAAAAAAATAAAAGAAATCACACGGAAAGGTCTAAGTGTTTGTTTTTCTCGCACACTGTTTGAGAGTAGAAAGGTAATGAAACAGTCTCAAGGTGGTTCGATGAAACAGATGCTGTAGTGTGAATTGCAGAATAATCATGTATACAGGGTGTTACAAAAAGGTACGGCCAAACTTTCAGGAAACATTCCTCACACACAAAGAAAGAAAATATGTTATGTGGACATGTGTCCGGAAACGTTTACTTTCCATTTTAGAGCTCATTTTATTACTTCTCTTCAAATCACATTAATCATGGAATGGAAACACACAGCAACAGAACGTACCAGCGTGACTTCAAACACTTTGTTACAGGAAATGTTCCAAATGTCCTCCGTTAGCGAGGATACATGCATCCACCCTCCGTCGCATGGAATCCCTCTTGCGCTGATGCAGCCCTGGAGAATGGCGTATTGTATCACAGCCGTCCACTATACGAGCACGAAGAGTCTCTACATTTGGTACCGGAGTTGCGTAGACAACAGCTTTCAAATGCCCCCATAAATGAAAGTCGAGAGGGTTGAGGTCAGGAGAGCGTGGAGGCCATGGAATTGGTCCGCTTCTACCAATCCATCGGTCACCGAATCTGTTGTTGAGAAGCGTACGAACACTTCGACTGAAATGTGCAGGAGCTCCATCGTGCATGAACCACATGTGTCGTACTTGTAAAGGCACATGTTCTAGCAGCACAGGTAGAGTATCCCGTATGAAACCATGATAACGTGCTCCATTGAGCGTAGGTGGATGAACATGAGGCCCAATCAAGACATCACCAACAATGCCTGCCCAAACGTTCACAGAAAATCTGTGTTGATGACGTGATTGCACAATTGCTTGCGGATTCTCGTCAGCCCACACATGTTGATTGTGAAAATTTACAATTTGATCTCGTTGGAATGAAGCCTCATCCGTAAAGAGAACATTTGCACTGAAATGAGGGTTGACATATTGTTGGATGAACCATTCGCAGAAGTGTACCCGTGGAGGCCAATCAGCTGCTGATAGTGCCTGCACACGCTGTACATGGTACGGAAACAACTGATTCTCCCGTAGCACTCTCAATATAGTGACGTGGTCAACGTTACTTTGTACAGCAGCAACTTCTCTGACGCTGACAGTAGGGATATCGTCAACTGCGCGAAGAATTGCCTCGTCCATTGCAGGTGTCCTCGTCGTTCTAGGTCTTCCCCAGTCGCGAGTCATAGGCTGGAATGTTCCGTGCTCCCTAAGACGCCGATGAATTGCTTCGAACGACTTCCTGTCGGGTCACCTTCGTTCTGGAAATCTGTCTCGATACGAACGCACCGCGCCACGGCTATTGCCCCGTGCTAATCCATACATCAAATGGGCATCTGCCAACTCCGCATTTGTAAACATTGCACTGACTGTAAAACCACGTTCGTGATGAACACTAACCTGTTGATGCTACGTACAGATGTGCTTGATGCTAGTACTGTAGAGCAATGAGTCGCATGTCAACACAAGCACCGGAATCAACATTACCTTCCTTCAATTGGGCCAACTGGCGGTGAATCGGGGAAGTACAGTACATACTGACGAAACTAAAATGAGTTCTAACATGGAAATTAAGCGTTTCCGGACACATGTCCACGTAACATCTTTTCTTTATTTGTGTGTGAGGAATGTTACCTGAAAGTTTGGCCGAACCTTTTTGTAAAACCCTGTATATAAATGAAGAGATACTGAAGAGGTATTAAGAAGTCCTGTGAGTAAATAACCAATGAAGAACACAAAGCATATGAAAGTCACATCACGTCTATGGTAACATAACTGAGCACAGGAAGGGCTAACATTCTGTAACAATCGAATCTTTCGCCCGTGTCTCTCGGAAGCATTCAAGGCGCGCCCAAGTGTTCCGCTTACTTTCACTGTTTACGTGGTGGTAATGATCTGGCAAAGGATCCTCGATCCTTTACGTAGCGCAACTGCTTGTTTATTCACACAGGTAGGGAGCACTTGTAGTTAACGATTGTGAAGGTCGAATAACTGAATTCGCTGTGTCACTGATATTTGTTTTTGACTTCCATTGTTTCTGTTGCATTTTTTGTTTATTTATTTAGACAACGTCAATCATACAACTAACAATAGTAATATGTGTAGAGTTAACATAAAACTTTGAGTTAAAGTAAGCTGACAAAATAAGCTTTGCATTGTGGATAGTATAATAGGGTCCTGCATTAGGGAGATTTGATTACAGTCATGATTACATTACGTTTCAAGTTTATTTTTATAACAATTTCATACGATATATATTATTGAAGAAAGCTGACGTCTTTATACACAGATGTAATACCATAATCACAAATTATACAAAGGTAAAACAGCAAAAAATATAAAATAAAATTAGAGGCCAACTAAATGGATTTCCCAGGAACATAGCAGGATATGCAAAATTAGAGTGTAAATGAAACATTGGTAGCAGAAGGGAATTGAAAATATTAGACGTAAAAGAAAAGGTTGAGGTAAATTGGCAAAAACAGTCATTTCACCTGTTGCGAATGGAAGAGTCAGAATTTTCACTACATTTTTATCAACGTATTTCGCAAGGTAAAAGATGCATTGTTACCCTAACAATAAGGTGAAAGGACCAAGTATAGCTGTAACAGGCTCAACAACGCCTAACTCATGAAAGTACGAGAAAAAGAAGAAGAAGATATATTTTAGTCTGCTTGTCGAATCTTGGACTTTGTGATTTCTGCAGAACGGTTTGGGAGTCTATGAGTATGAATATGATCTTAATCTCTGCATCGACAGTAAATGGCCTGCCTTATGGCCAATAGTTCCGCTGAATAGGTACAGTTTTCAGGTGGAAGTGCAATCACTTGACAGATACCATTAATTTTTTAGAATGAAATAATTTCTTAGAACTCTGCAGTTTCACAATATGGTGATAAAAATATTAAAATTGTCGTATTTTTGTATTTGAAGGGGCAGAAACACACACAAACATATTTTTTACAAACATTATTTCAAAATGGAAATTACAATGCTATAACGGAATACCACGCCACAGAAGTAGCACGTCAGGACAACTAATGAAGAGACTGATACCCGGCGGAACGAAATCTCACACCACTAAAAGCAGTGGAGTTAACAAATATTTTCTACAGTCACTTTCGTTTCATTTTGAAAATGACAAAATAATGGCTGAAACTGGCTGACATCGTATGATAAGCAAACATCTGCGTAATCAGTGAAGCCAATAAAAGAACGATGTCTTTACTTAACAGTTCTCTGCAATCGTAGATTACGAATGGAAGACAGTGTTTCGTGTTATTTCAGCAGCATCAGAACAGGTTTATTGTGAGCTACGTCGTTACATAATTAGAGAAATGTTCGCCTGAAATCAGAGTATCACTCCTCGGTACCTGCGGACGTAGTTCAGCCTCCAGTGCGGTGCGAGGTTTCGCTCTCGCCTTGCACCTAGCCGCAACGAGCCCTCTCTTCGACGCAGCCCACTGGCTGGGCTGTTCCCTCCCAGAGGAAATCAGGCAACAGCAGTACAGCTGCTGAGGGAGGAGGCAGCTGCTACCGTGCATCTTCCCGTTCAATAGCAGACTTCATGTCACAAGCTGGAAAATGAGAAGCTCCTTACGTATGTGAATGTGATAAAAAGCACAAAAGGAAGCTCGGGAGAGGCGTATAGAGCGGTTGCTCATTTACCAAGCGACTTATGCATATTTTATCCGTAACAGTGAATGTGGCATACGCCGATGGAAGTAAATTTCCAGGGCAGTGCTATTGCTTCAGCACAGAAAGGTTTTCTGAGCATTCCAAGAGCGTGTACTGGAAGGGAAAGTGTTACATGTCATGGCTCTGAAGGAAATCAAATATCACAGGAGCTTTACTCCTTCTTTATTGAATTCACTTTAATTCTTTTTATTGGTGCTTCTCTGATAAATATAAATGTCCAAAAACTCACACTTCATTTTATTTTTAAAATATTTGCTGAAATCATCTGGAGTTTACTACTGTTCTTTTTTGAAGACGATTTGTTAGCACCACACAGTAACAAAACGTACTAAAATATCAGCATGTTACAATACCAGTATTACAAAAACTAAGTTTCTGCAAAATCCCAATGTCTACATTAATTGCACTTTTCTGGCCAGACTAAACTCTTCATAGAAGTCGTAGACAAATCAAAGTAATCGATATCGGAAGCAATATTATTTCAGCACGACTTACGTCCATGTTCTATATTTCATTCTTAAGCACGCTCACACCGAGAACGAATTTATGGGACTTAAGAACCTATATATGAGTTACGAATTGGGATGAAGCTACCGACTCGGCTCTATTTCGACACCGGGTTGGGGATTCTCTGTGCCTGGGGACTAGGTGTTTGTGTTGTCCTCATCATTGCATCATCATCATTTGTGAAAGTGGCTAAATTGGACCGTGTAAAGATCGGGACTTTGTACGGGGGCTGATGACCGTGCAGTTGAGCGCCCCACAAACCAGTCATCGTCATCATCGTCATCATCATCATCTTCGATTTCGACACGAATTGCGTGTCGTAAAGAAACGAAATGAGTAATATCATGTAATATATCATGTAATATCATGTAACGACCCAGTATTTCTAATCTCTTGGAGTAAGCGTTACTCAATAGGCCATATATTGAGCTCACAGTAGTCATGGGACAGCGATATCCACATATACAAAAGGCGGTAGTATCACATATACGAAGTATAAAGGGGCAGTGCATTAGCGGAGCTGTCATTTGCACTCTGGTGATTCATGCGAAAAGGTCTCCGTCGTGAATATGGCAGCTCCAGGAAATTTACTGACTTTGAATGCGGAATGGTAGTCGGACCTAGATGCATGGGATATTCCTTTTCCGAAATCGTTAGGGAATTCAATACTCTGCAATCCATGGTGTCAAGAGCGTGACAAGAATGCAAAATTCCATACATTAATCTCACCACTGACAACTCAGTGGCTGACGACCTTCACTTAACGACCGAGAGCAGCAGCATCAGCATAGAGTTGTCAGTGCTTACAGACAAGCAATACGGCGTGAAATAACAGCAGAAATTAATTTCGAACATACGACAAAAACGTATCCTTTAAGACAGCACGGCGAAATTTGGCATTAACGGTCTATGGCAACAGACGACCTACGCGAGTGCTTTTGCTAACAGCATCACATCGCTTCTCTCGGGGTCTTTACCATATCGGTTGGATCGTTGCTGACTGGGAAACAGTGGCCTGGTAAGATGAATCCCGATTTCGATTGGTAAGAGCTAATGGTATGGTTCGAGTACGGCGCAGACCCCACAAAGTCGCAGATCCAGGCTGTCAAAAGGCACTGTACAAATCTGGTGGTGGCTCCATAATTCAGTGGCTGTGTTTACATAGAATGGACTGGGTCCTCTGGCTCAACTGAAACGATTATTGACTCGAAGTTGTGATGTTCGGCTACTTGGAGATCATTTGCAGCCATGTTTCCAAACAATGATGGCATTTTCGTGGATAACAATGCGCCACGCTACCGGGCCATAGTTGTTCGCAATTGGTTTAAAAAACATTCTGGATAATTCGGGCGAATAATTTGCCCATCCAGATAGCCCGACATAAATCCCATCGAAAATTTATGGGACGTAATCGAGTAGGCAGTTCGTGCACAAAATCCTGCAACTGCAGAACTTTCGCTACTGTGGACGGCTATAAGGGAAGCATATATCAGTATCTTCGCAGAAGACTTCCAACCACCCGTTGACACTATGCCACCTCGAGATGCTGCACTGAGACGAACAAAAGGACAACCAGGACGAAATTAGCAGGTATCCCATGACTTTTAGCACCTCAGTGTGTATTAAAACATGCTATGACGCAGAGTGTGTTTCTGGGCAAAACGCGAGCTTTCGGAATACTAGAAATATGAATTTAGTTCATCGTAATAAGTGTCATAATGATGAGTTCTCCCCTCACTTGTTAACAGAATATTTTAATATTCAAGGCTGAGGAGCAAACAAACTGAGCCTTGTTCCGCCATGTTTGTTTAATGTAAACTGGTTTTCGCCTTATTATGTCATCATCACATGACAATTATGTTACCTTGATTGCCAACGAAGCAAGTAAACTACCGATGATTGGTTTTCAAGCAGGGATTTGTCACAGTATACTGTCATCGTTGAAATTATTGTTCACTCTCATGGTGAAGTAACAACAAGAAAATATAAAGGGTGAATCACGTAAAACTTGCACCTCATACCTTTCGGAAATTTAAAGTGCTATTGTTGTGCGGTTTTGAAAGAGTGGATTGGTAGTCAGGGGCTCCTATTGTTAGCCAATAAACAGATTGTAATGATACTTAGAAAGTGTGCTTTCTGTGCAGGCATACAGTTTTTTTTAATGGAACAATGTCTGTTGATACTAACAGACTAGAAGTATGATAAATTAAAATCTCAGTGGCGTTTGTTGCAGGATTGTAGTGCGAGTCGTTTAGGAGATATCGTATTTTGAAAACTTCCCATACCGACGCTTCTTTGTGCCACTCAATGTGCTTAGTTGCTAGGTATGATGTTATCTTTGCTTGCAGTGTGCTTGTGTAGTCTTCGAGTGCATTGAGACTTGCCAGTCACTTAGTGTGCAAGAGTGGAAGCAGTAGCCGGCCGCGGTGGTCGTGCGGTTCTAGGCGCTCCAGTCCGGAGCCGCGCTGCTGCTACGGTCGCAGGTTCGAATCCTGCCTCGGGCATGGATGTGTGTGATGTCCTTAGGTTAGTTAGGTTTAATTAGTTCTAAGTTCTAGGGGACTGATGACCACAGCAGTTGAGTCCCATAGTGCTCAGAGCCATTTGAACCATTTGGAAGCAGTAGGTCGTGAGTGGACGATGGGATCTACCAATGCAGAAAATTCCGACGTACTCATAGTGTATGGAGAGTGCAGGAAGAATGCAGTTCGTTCTTGTACAGTGTACACGGCAAGATATCCTAACGGACGTCAACCATTTCGGCAATCATTTATCAACCACTTCAACCAGTTAAGTAAAAGTGTTAGTGTTACACCTAGACAACGTAACAGAAGGAAGCAATTGACGAAAGAAGAGGCGATCGCACGAGGAAGTGGTTTGTGCCAAGCAAGTGCCCTACCCATTCTACGCAACACTAACAGTTCCATCCCTATCACATCTCTCTCCATCAAGAGCTGCGTGCAATCTACAATGAGAATCGTATTAAATTTGTTTACATGGGCACTAAGACAGGATACTACATATGTATCACATATCTTATTTAGTGATGAAGCCCCATTTAACAATCATGGCCAGGTAAACCACCCAAACATGCACTAAAAGTCTATTGACAATCCCCATTGGCTTCGGCAGGTGGAACATCAGCGTCCACGGAGTGCAAACGTGTGGTGTGAGTTAGTGCATCATCATCTCATAGGTCTGTTTCTCGTAGACGAACCACTGAATGCG
Organism: Schistocerca piceifrons; assembly: GCF_021461385.2. Classification (NCBI taxonomy): domain Eukaryota; kingdom Metazoa; phylum Arthropoda; class Insecta; order Orthoptera; family Acrididae; genus Schistocerca; species Schistocerca piceifrons. Next base: position 747,796,676 of record NC_060139.1, read on the forward strand.
CACAAGTATCGCAGCCTCCTAACAGATCATCTTCACGAATGCTAGAAGACGTTCCTCTGCAGACTACGAGAAATCTGTGGTACCAAAATGCTGGCTGTCCAGCCATAGTGCACGAAGTACTACAGCATGTCATCACGAAATGTTTCCAAATGGTTGGATTGGAAGCAGATGACCTGTACCTTGGCCGGCCAGTTCCCAGAACCTCTGCGTGCGAAAACTGAAAGACGCTGCCTACAAGAACATACGAGCTACATCCGATGATATGCAACGATGTATTACTGCAGCCTGCTCGGACATTCCGCTGAAATGCTAGCACGTGTGCAGCTCCCGTTCCATACCAAACTGGAAGAGTTTCTTGCCCCTGCTGGTGGTCATTGTGAACACAACCTGTGACGGTGTGTTGTCTCGTTGCTAGTCAGAATCCATATAACTGGTGTATGCACTTGTGTAGCTCTTTAGAGTGTGCTACCACAGGCAATGTAAAGTCCCGGTGAGGGAACTTTTCAAAATAATATATCTCATAGATGACTCGCACTACAATCCTGCAAAAACACCACTGACATAGTTTACCCTACGTTTAGTTTGTTAACATCAATATGCATTCTTCCATTTAAAAAAAGTGTACCGGTATGTTTGCACAAAAATACACTTTCTAAATACAGTTACAATCTGTTTTTGGCTAGAAATACGAGCCCCTGACTTCCAATTCATTCTGTGAAAACCACTCATCAATAGCACTATCGATTTCCGCAAAATTTGCGGAGCAAGTTTTAAGTGATTCTCTCTGTATAATATTAAATATGAAACAGTTTCCTCGTTCCCTGCGAAATATTATTTATTTTATCGCGAACCGGGATTTCACTTTTTCAGCCCATCGACAGGTGACAGCTGATTACCGCAAACACAGATAAAATGAAATTCAGCTTACCCAGATAGTAATCATACAAATACAAATGATACAAAAAATTATGAAATATAGAGTGTTTACAGAGAAAAGCATTACATTTTTATTCATGCAGAAAAAGCTACATTTAATCAAAAATGACATATTTCTTTGTGTGGATATCACTTCATTAAACAACAGGCGAAAAATAAAGTTGAATTTACGACTGTAATTTAAAATTTGTGTAACTGAAACTTAATTCAACAGAGAAGAAAAAGGGAGCTGTGGTTGGTCATTTAATACTAAACTGGCAGTCTGTGTCATATGTTTATTGATTTAATTTTTTTCTTTTTTGAACAGTATGTACAACTTCACAATCTATATCGCATGTGTGGTGTGTGGTTTACCTTGCTTGCTTTACTTTCTGTTTCCGAGAGCATCTGAACTCACTTCTTCCAAAACTCTCTAGCCTTAGTGGCCTTGTCAGTGCATAAAAATAGATCCTCCTCTGTGCAAACAAACTCCGTCCTTCGGGACATGAGCAATTGTTCAGTTGTTTTGTTTCTTCACATTCACACTGGTCTTCTTCACTTTAGCCCCACTTAATCATTTTTGCTTTGCATTTTGGGACTCATGTTCTTAGTCTGTTCAGTGCTTTCAAAGTACTATACTGTAACTGCTGCCATTGTGTGCTTTCCTCCTTAGGTGCAGAGTGTCCAACATAAAGATAAGCGGTGGTCTCGTGTCGGTCTTCTAGCGGTACTGTCCGTTGGATAAAGCTCTTCCTTGACTTAGGAAGAGTTGGAACTGTCTGGTGATTAGCCGGCCGCTGTGGCCGAAGGGTTCTAGGCGCTTCAGTCTGTAACCACGCAACCGCTACGGTCGCAGGTTCGAATCATGCCTCGGGCATAGATGTGTAAGATGTCCTTAGGTTAGTTAGGTTTCAGTAGTTCTAAGTTCTAGGGAACTGATGACCTCCGATGTTAAGTCCCATAGGTTCTAGGCGACTGATGACCTCAGAAGTTAAGTCGCATAGTGCTCAGAGCCATTTGAACCATTTTTTCCTCTCTACTTCACTGGCTACTTTGCGTCTGGTATTTAGTGGAGCTATGGCAGCAAGAGTGGTCTGTTTTCTGATTTTCCTCTCTAGCCGGCCGGAGTGGCCGTGCGGTTCTAGGCGCTACAGTCTGGAACCGAGCGACCGCTACGGTCGCAGGTTCGAATCCTGCCTCGGGCATGGATATGTGTGATGTTCTTAGCTTAGTTAGGATTAGTTAGGTTTAATTAGTTCTAGGTTCTAGGCGACTGATGACCTCAGAAGTTAAGTCGCATAGTGCTCAGAGCCATTTGAACCATTTTTTCCTCTCTACTTCACTGGCTACTTTGCGTCTGGTATTTAGTGGAGCTATGGCAGCAAGAGTGTAAATTTTGTGTAAGAGTGTAAGCCACAGACATCCCGTGACATTCCTGACAGTTTGGAGTGGAGAGACGTATCTCATACTGGTCCAGCATATTCTTCGACTGCAAAACGGAGTTCCACTGCTGAAGACCGAAGAACTTCAGGCTGTGTTCCCTAAGGTGATGCAGTCAGTTTAGGTGTAATATTGTTCTTTCCACGCATTTTTCTTTTTTGACCAGCGCAGTGTTGCTTTTAAATGATAGTATACTGTCTAGGTTGACTCCTAAGTATTTTGGTTTGGTTCAGTGGTGCAGTCTAACCCCTCTCCATTCTATTTCCAACTATCTTGAGTCTTCTCTGTTACGTAGGTGGAAAGCCAATACTTGAGCTTTTTCTGGATTAAGTCGCAGGTGAGTTTCTTCACAGTAGTTCCCCAACGTATCCAAAGCCTCTGTCAGTTTTATATCAACCTCTTGAAATGTTCTTCTATGAGCTCTTACCTTGGGGTCGTCTGCACATATGAATCGTTTTATTTCTGACTGGTGAGGCTTGTCATTTGTGTACATATTGTACAGAATACGGGAATTACACTTGTGGTAATGCATTCTTTTGGTTTCTCCATCAACTTTTATTTCCTTGGAGGGTTACGAAAAAATCTTCGATTCTGCAGCATGCCTCTTAACGTGTAAGTCAGTTGGAGGAGGCTCCGCGAATGATGTTATACAGAGAACAGAATCCTGCGTAGCCTGGAGACGTTGGGCTAGTGTCAATGGCTAATCCTTCCACAGGGAAACATCAGAGACAGTTATTTTTCTATTATTAGACGTTCCGGAAAAGTTGAATCTGTCAGGCCTAATCCTCAGCTCCTCGCATTTTTCGATAGCCTAACTGACACAGATCTCCTTGATTGACCAACATATTTTACCATAGTGCCTGCATGAGATGTAATGCATCTTTACTTGCGGCAGGAGTTGCAATTTGCAGTTACTACTAAATAATAATTAACATGTATTATTGTTATTGTAAAACACAGGTTAGTAGATGCGAGCCTGTAACATTTTTTGCGAGGTTATAAAAAATTTTGTCGATATATGGAATGGTAAATTCAACTTCATTTTCGTTAAATGTAACGATACCCAGATGACAAAATTTATCTTTCATTTCCATTTTGTTGTAACTATTTCTGTGTAAACCGTGCGTTGTAGCCGCGCGGTCTTGGGCGTCTTACCACGGTTCGCACAGCTTCCCCCGTCGGAGGTTCGAGTCCTCCCTCTGGCATACATGTGTGTGTGTGTGTGTGTGTGTGTGTGTGTTTTGTCCTTAGCGTAAGTTAAAGTTAGATTAAGTAGTGTATAAGCCTTGCGACCGATGACCACAGCAGTTTGGTCCCATAGGATCTTACCACAAATTTCCAAATTTTCTGCGTAAATTAAAATGCAACAATTACCTTCATAAGCACTCCACATCTTCATTTCTCCAATCTACTGCATTTGTATGAATTAATGTCTGCGTAAGTCATATGTTATTTTATCTGTGTTTGCGACATTCTTTTGTCACCTTATGATATCCTAAGAAGACAAAAGTCGGTTCGTGGCCAAATAACAAATATTTTCCAGAATAACAGGAATATGTTTCCCAGTTAATATTGTTGTGTCAAGTACAGATGGAAAATGCAGTAAATTTTTAAAATTATATTCCTCACGATGAAACACCACCGGTCCACTGATAGTGAATTCTAGTAGGCATTGTGCGTTGTAATAAGGCTACAAGGTTACAATATTTCGAATCTACATAGGTAATCGTATTAAAGCTCTAAAGTTTACATTAGAAATAATGAAGTAGGACTGAATGCATAGTATTTCGGCGATATGAATGAATATAATCTTCTCGCATATTTGCCTAATCTCTTTATTTGACTGTAAGGCGTTAAGATTTCATTTAACTGACAAGGTCGATTGTCTTCCAATTACATATTGTTCCTCTGGAATTTGATTAATGACTACTGCTACCATTAGCTTCAATAGCTCGACGTTACACGTAGTTTACTGTTTATAAAGTCCCAATACCTCATTCTTAAAGTGACTACTCTGTATATTGCAGCAGTTAATATACACGTTGTTTATCTTCATTACAGTTAACAGTTATTAATGTTTCGCTGAAGCTTTTGTGCTTAACGTCTGTACATTACCGCTCCAAAATACAGCTAAGAAAAGCAGACGTGCCATGCTTAACTACGTATTCTTACTTCTCGTAATGTAAGTCGGAATACTATACTTATTCTGCTGTGGAGATTAATCACTCCTAAGAAAAACTGCTGTTTTCACTTGTGTTTCACGGTGGTTTACTGAACACCTCGGGTTTATGAAATGTTGCTTAGATCAGTCGCCCACAGTCTTAAATGGTCTCGCGTTTTCCTCTTTCTAGGTGATATTGTTTCGTTTTTCGTTCGTTGATATTATGTTCGTCTTACGACAAAACCGTCATTACAGTCGTAATTATATCATGCAGTTTTAATTCTATCTTTCACTCCAGTCTCTTACCTTATTAATTTATTTCTTTGTTTTTCTGTGTCTGCTGGTAATTCTCAACATGGATCTCTCTGTTGCCCGCTGAAAACGTCTACGTTTTTTGGTAGTCTTTGGAGGCCATAAGTCACTGTAATAAGTCAGTACTGATAATACGTATTATTTCAAGCTTTCAGTTTCAGGCCATAGGAAGCTTTGTTTTGAAATATATGTTAAATTTATCAAAAAGAGTTCAAGCTAATTTTACACTTCTACTTACTTCATTACATTTTAATGTACATCTTGTGCGAGAGCGTATCCAATGTAAGCTGGGATTTAAATCTGGTGGCTGTGGCAGAGGACAGAAATCGGCGCGACCTCGGCAGGACATTGGTGGGCATGTCTGGAATGATGCTGCTTCAGCCAGGCCACTATATGCAGGCAAGAGATATACAAATCTGTTGTGCACCGCTTAATTATCAAGTTTCTCGAGATAAAGGGCGCCAAACCAGAAATTTTGAAGAGGCTCCGTGCACAGTTTGGGGTAGAAGAAACCTTTTCGAAAACCCAAGTGTATGAATGGCATAAAAAACATTTCTAGCAGGACTGATGACTGTGGAAAACGTACCACACCGAAGGTGACTACGGACAAACATCACAACAGACAACATTCGTACCGTGCAGGACCTTACTGGAGAAGACTGGCTCATAAGACTTTCCGAAATCGCTTCGGGGCGGTAGGAAGAAGCAGTATGAAGCGGAATGAGCATGTAGGGACTGTAGTATGGAAAGTGAGTGGTCGACTTCGGTTTATTCGGAGAATTTTAGGAAAGTGTGGTTCATCTGTAAAGGACACCTCTTGTAGGACATTGGGGTGATCCGTTGTTCAAAACTGTTCCAGTGTCTGTAATCCGCACCAGGTCGGATTCAAGGAAGACACTGAAGCAATTCAGAGGCGGGCTGCTAGATTTGTTACCGGTAGGTTCAAACAACACGCAAGTGTTACGGAGTGGTTCGGGTACTCAGATGGGAATCACCAGAGGGAAGGTGACGTTCCTTTCGAGAAGCGCTCTTGAGAAAACTTAGAGAACCCTCATTTGAAGCTGACTGCAGAACGATTCTTCTGCCACCACCGTACATTTCGCGTAAGGATCACTGAGATAAGATTAGGGTGATTATGGCTCATGCGGAGGAATATAGATAGTTGTTTTTCCTTCGCTCTCTTTGCGAGTGGAACGGAAAAGAAAATGACTAGTTATGGTACAGGTTACCCTCTGCCACACAGCATACGATGGCTGCTTAAGCATGTATTTAGATGTGGATGTAAAAGTAGGAAATGCCTTGGAAGTGCCCGAGCCATCGTCACTGATGATGATACTTCTGCACAAGAATGCAAGGTCGCACTCTGCTGCTTTAATGAGAGGGAAAAATGGGAGGAGGTTACTGGACAACTCTAGAACATCATCCTTACAGTCCAGATCCATAACCGTGTGGGTACCATAGGTTTTGACCGTTGAAAGAACAACTTGGAAGACATCAGTTTCATGATAATGTAGCAGTAGCGGAGTTCTTGAGCAAATGGGTCCGCTCATGTCCCCCTTCTTTCTTCAAGGATGGTATCAAAAGTTGACAATTCTAAGGTCTTAAGGGATGGGAAAAACTCATCTTGGTTTGAAAACCGTGTTAGAAAACTGCTCCGTAAACAAAGATTCATGTCATATTTGAGAGAAGTCAAAACATAGCAATCAAAACAAAGCTGAACGAAGAGAAAGCAAAGGCAAGGGGAGCAACGAGAGAAGTGTTTAATGACTTTGAAAGTAAAATTTTGTCAACTGATCTCAGCCTTAAGAGGTTTTGGTCTTAAGTAAAACGTAAAACCAGCAGCAGCAGCAGTTTATCGCTGGAGTAACTAAGGGTATAGTATGAAGGCTTTCACGACCGGATGACATATCTTCTGGTAAACCTTCCGGGATGTAAGGTAGTCGGCAAGACTCACCTGAGGAGAAACACCCCTCTGAAGATGTCCAGCGCAGCTCTGGATGAAACGTTAGGAGCTGAAGAGTTTCATGGACCACGACCTTACATCCCGGAAGGTTTACCAGAAGATATAGCTAAGGGTACATAGTCACCGGAAAAAAGCGTAGGTCATTCCCGTTTTGAAGGACCGCAAGACAGATGCACACAATTATAGACTTCTATCGTTTACGTCGTAATTGTAGACCATGTTTTATGGTCAAGAATCGTCGATGAGATCCAGAGCGCAGTGGACAACGGACCTCAGGTTGATGCCGCGTTCCTTCAACTTCAGGAAGCCGTTTAACACCGTCCCGCATTGCCGTTTAGTGAATGAAATACCAGCTTATCGAGTATCGGACCAGATACGTTGCTCTTAACGAAACAAAAAATACATATGTAAAGGTAATTTCGGCCAACGGCCTTGTCGCAGTGGTAACACCGGCTCCCGTCAGATCACCGAAGTTAAGCGCCGTAGGGGTAGGCTAGCGCTTGGATGGGTGACCATACCGTCTGCCGAGCGCTGTTGGCAAGCGGGGTGCACTCAGCCCTTGTGAACCAAACTGAGGAGCTACTTGATTGAGAAGTAGCGGCTCCGGTCTCGGAAACTGGCGTACGACCGGGAGAGCGGTGTGCTGACCTCATGCCCCTTCATATCCTCATCGAGTGACGCCTGTGGACTAAGGATGACACGACGGCCGGTCGGTACCTTTGGAACTTCATGGCCTGTTCGGGAGGAGTTTATTTTTTTAAAGGTAATTTCAAGAGTAGCCGAAGTAAGTGTGATACGAGAGTTACTCTCTACAGTATATATAAAGGACCTAGTAGAAAGCATCGGATGCACTTTAACACTAATCACAGATGATGTGGTTGTCTATAACAAAGTAGCAACGCCAGAAGACGGTAATGATTGGCGGAATGACTTGCTGAGGACTGATGAATGCTGCGGGCTCTGGCAGTTGACACTGGACGTAAATAAATGTGACATATTGCACACACACACACACACACACACACACACACACACACACAGGAAAAGAAAGCCACTACTATATAACTGTACTATTGATAAGAAACCGCTGGAAACAATATCTGGTGTAATTCATCAAGGAGTAACTATCCAGAGAGACGTAAGTGGATGATAACATGCTATAAATATGGCACTAGTCTCAGAACCTGCGACATGGTCGCGAATAGATCAGTGATCCAGAATGTGTAAAATAATTAATTTTTTTTATATCCGTCTCCTCATGAACCATGGACCTTACCGTTGGTGGGGAGGCTTGCGTGCCTCAACGATACAGATAGCCGTACCGTACGTGCAACCACAACGGAGGGGTATCTGTTGAGAGGCCAGACAAACGTATGGTTCCTGAAGAGGGACAGCAGCCTTTTCAGTAGTTGCAGGGGCAACAGTCTGGATGATTGACTGATCTGGCCTTGTAACAATAACCAAAACGGCCTTGCTGTGCTGGTACTGCGAAAGGCTGAAAGCAAGGGGAAACTACAGCCGTAATTTTTCCCGAGGGCATGCAGCTTTACTATATGGTTAAATCATGATGGCGTACTCTTGGGTAAAATATTCCGGAGGTAAAATAGTCCCCCATTCGGATCTCCGGGCGGGGACTACTCAAGAGGACGTTGTTATCAGAAGAAAGAAAACGCGTTCTACGAATCGGAGCGTGGAATGTCAGATCCCTTAATCGGGCAGGTAAGTTAGAAAATTTAAAAACGGAAATGGATACGTTAAAGTTACATATAGTGAGAATTAGTGACGTTCGGTGGCAGGAGGAACAAGACTTTTGGTCAGGTGAATACAGGGTTATAAATACAAAATCAAATAGGGGTAATGCAGGAGTAGGTTTAATAATGAATAAAAAAATAAGAGTGGGGGTAATCTACTACAAACATCATAGTGAACGCATTATTGTGGCCAAGATAGACACGAAGCCCATCCCTACTACATTAGTACTAGTTTATATGCCAACTAGCTCTGCAGATGATGAAGAAATTGAAGAAATGTATGATGAGATAAAAGAAATTATTTAGGTAGTGAAGGGAGACGAAAATTTAATAGTCATGGGTGACTGGAATTCGAGAGTAGGAAAAGGGAGAGAAGGAAACATAGTAGGTGAATATGGATTGGGGCTAAGAAATGAAAGAGGAAGCCGCCTGGTAGAATTTTGCACAGAGCATAACTTAGTGATAGCTAACACTTGGTTCAAGAATCATAAAAGAAGGTTGTATACGTGGAAGAATCCTGGAGATACTAAAAGGTATCAGACAGATTATATAATGGTAAGACAGAGATTTAGGAACCAGATTTTAAATTGTAAGACATTTCCACGGGCAGATGTGGACTCTGACCACAATCTGTTGGTTATGAACTGTAGATTAAAACTGAAGAAATTGCAAAAAGGTGGGAATTTAAGGAGATTGGACCTGGATAAACTGACTAAACCAGAGGTTGTAGAGAGTTTCAGGTAGAGCGTAAGGGAACAATTAACAGAAATGGGGGAAAGAAATACTGTAGAAGAAGAATGGGTAGCTCTGAGGGATGAAGTAGTGAAGGCAGCAGAGGACCAAGTAGGTAAAAAGACGAGGGCTAGTATAAATCCTTGGGTAACAGAAGAAATATTGAAATCAATTGATGAAAGGAGGAAATATCAAAATTCAGTAAATGAAGCAGGGAAAAAGGAATACAAACGTCTCAAAAATGGTGTCGACAGGAAGTGCAAAATGGCTAAGCAGGGATGGTTAGAGGACAAATGTAAGGATGTAGAGGCCTATCTCACTAGGGGTAAGATAGATACTGCCTACAGGAAAATTAAAGAGACCTTTGAAGAAAAGAGAGCCACTTGTATGAATATCAAGAGCTCAGATGGAAACCCAGTTCTAAGCAAAGAAGGGAAAGCAGAAAGGTGGAAGGAGTATATAGAGGGTCTATGCAAGGGCGATGTACTTCAGGACAATATTATGGAAATGGAAGAGGATGTAGATGAAGATGAAATGGGAGATACGATACTGCGTGAAGAGTTTGACAGAGCACTGAAAGACCTGAGTCGAAACAAGGCCCCCGAAGCAGACAACATTCAATTAGAACTACTGGCGGCCTTGGGAGAGCCAGTCCTGACAAAACTCTACCATCTAGTGAGCAACATGTATGAGACAGGCGAAATACCCTCAGACTTCAAGAAGAATATAATAATTCCAATCCCAAAGAAAGCAGGTGTTGACAGATGTGAAAATTACCGAACTATCTGTTTAATAAGTCGCAGCTGCAAAATAATAACGCGAATTCTTTGCAGACGAATGGAAAAACTGGTAGAAGCCGACCTCGGGGAAGATCAGTTTGGATTCCGTAGAAATGTTGGAACACGTGAGGCAATACTGACCTTACGACTTATCTTAGAAGAAAGGTTCAGGAAAGGCAAACCTACGTTTCTGGCATTTGTAGACCTAGAGAAAGCTTTTGACAATGTTGACTGCAATACTCTCTTTCAAATTCTAAAAGTGGCAGGGGTAAAATACAGGGAGTGAAAGGGTATTTACAATTTGTACAGAAACCAGACGGCAGTTATAAGAGTCGAGGGGAAGGGAGTGAGACAGGATTTTAGCCTGTCCCCGATGTTATTCAACCTGTATATTGAGCAAGCAATAAAGGAAACAAAAGAAAAGTTCGGAGTAAGCATTAAAATCCAGGGAGAAGAAATAAAAACTTTGAGGTTCCCCGATGACATTGCAGTTCTCTCAGAGACAGCAAAGGACTTGCAAGAGCAGTTGAACGGAATGGACAGTGTCTTGAAAGGAGGGTATAAGATGAACGTCAACAAAAGCAAAACGAGGATAATGGGATGTAGTCGAATTAAGTCGGGTGATGCTGAGGAACTTAGATTAGGAAATGAGACACTTAAAGTAGTAAAGGAGTTTTGCTATTTGGGGAGCAAAATAACTGATGATGGTCGAAGTAGAGAGGATATAAAATGTAGACTGGCAATGGCGAGGAAAGCGTTTCTGAAGAAGAGAAATTTTGTTAACATCGAGTATAGATTTAAGTGTCAGGAAGTCGTTCCTGAAAGTATTTGTATGGAGTGTAGCCATGTATGGAAGTGAAACATGGACGGTAAATAGTTTGGACAAGAAGAGAATAGAAGCTTTCGTAATGTGGTGCTACAGAAGAATGCTGAAGATTAGATGGGTAGATCACATAACTAATGATGAATTATTGAATAGAATTGGGGAGAAGAGATGTATGTGGCACAACTTGACAAAAAGAAGGGACCGGTTAGTAGGACATGTTCTGAGGCATCAAGGGATCACAAATTTAGCGTTGGAGGGCAGCGTGGAGGGTAAAAATCATAGATGGAGACCGAGAGATGGATACACTAAGCAGATTCAGAAGGATGTCGGTTGCAGTAAGTACTGGGAGATGAAGAAGCTTGCAGAGGATAGGGTAGCATGGAACCACAGGTGAAGAGCAAATTAGACAAATCGACGGTGAAGCACCGGATTAGCACTGGAGGCCATGAACCAATTAGTCAGAGAGCATACCGTGTGTTAGCAATGGAACGTCGAATAATTCGCGACGAGGTAGAGAAGATGATGAAGAATGACATCATTCAGCCTTCGCAGAGCCCATGTCGGCACCAGTGGTCCTCATCAGGAAGAAGGATGGCAGTTGGCGCTTTTGGGTTGATTAGAGGAAGCTTAATAAGATAAAACAAAAGGACGTTTACCCTCTTCCACGAACTGACGATACGCTAGATTGTCTGAAGGGGACTAGGTTTCTCTCAACCATGGACATGTACTCGGGGTACTGGGAAATCGGAGAAGACGAGGCTGATCGTGTGAAAACTGCATTCATCACCCCTGAGGGCCTGTATGAGTTTAAGTTAATGCCGTTTGGTTTGTGTAATGCACCAGCAACTTTTGAACGGATCTTCTAAGGCACCTGAAGTGGACGATGTGTCTTTGTTATTTAGATGACATTATAGTATTGTCAGACACATTTGATGAACACGCAAAAAGACTGAGAGCCGTTCTTAAGTGTCTCCAACAAGGCAGACTGAAACTTAATCCAAGAAAGTGTCCCTCTGGAAAAAAGAAATAAAATACTCGGACACATTGTGTCAAACGATGGTGTGCGGCCAGACCCAGAAAAGGTGAGATCTATAACGGAATTTCCTATTCCTAAAGGTATTAGAGATGTGAGAAGCTTCCTTATATTATGTTTTTATTACCGTCGTTTTAACAAAGACTTTTGTATCAAAGCCAGGCCACTCCAAGAGTTGTTAAAAGCCGATGCTAAATTTATCAGGGGTGGTGCTCAACAAGATTCTTTCGATGTGCTGCGAAAAGCTTTGACGACTGACCCCGTACTTTGTCTGTATGATGAGAGAGCACCTACAGAACTACATATAGATGGCATCGGGTGTGGGATTGGTGCTGTTGTGGTGCATATTTCGGATGGAAAAGGGAAGGTTATAGCCTATGCTTCTAGGACACTTACAAAAGCCGAGAGAAACTCCTCAACTACAGAAAGAGAATATCTTGCTGTGATCTGGGCCATGTGCAAATTTCGACAATATCTCTATTGAAGGCTATTCAAAGTTGTTACAGACCATCATCCACTTTGTTGGTTGACAGGTCTTAGGATCCAACAGGACAGGACGGGCTTTTGTTGAAGTTTCGAGAACATACCTTCACCGAAGAATCAAATAGTATATCTCGCGAAGAGACCATGAGGATAAAATCAGACAGACTATAGCCCACACAGAAGCATATCGACAATCCTCCTTTCCACGAACAATACGAGACTGCAATAGAAGGGAGAACCGATAGAGGTACTCAAGGTACCCTCCGCCACACACCGTCTGGTGGCTTGCGGAGTATGGATGTAGATGTAGATGTAGAGACAACTTGCCAGGTGGGCACTACGTCTTTAAGACTATGACGTTACCATAGTGTGCAAAAGTGGAAGAAAACGCCAAGATGCCGACTGTCTCTCAAGAAACACTGTGCAACACCATCAAGACTTTCATGAAGATAGTGGCTGTCACGCTGCACTCCAGGATCTTTCTGCTGAGCAGAAGAAGGACGCCAAGATATCTCAAATTGTTCTTGCCTTAAATCAGTCAGAGGATGTGAAAAGACAATTTAAGGTAGTTAATGAATTGCTTTGCAAGAAAAACTTTGATCCGTTTGGAAAGAGGTGGCTACTAGTGATTCCTAAACACATGCGCTTAGATGTTCTACAGAAATTCCATGACACACCTGAGACCGGACATTTAGGATTTATTAAGACACACGATAGGATCCGCAAGAGATTTTTCTGGCCAGGTTTATTCAGGAGTGTCCGTCACTATGTGTCGCACTGTCGAGAGTGCCAGAGGGGAAAGGCAGTTCCTCAGAAACCACCTGGCCGACTCATACCAATTCCACTACCCGAAACGCCTATCCAGCGTGTTTGGATTGACCACCTCGGACGATTTCCAATGTCTGCTATTGGCAATAGATGGATTATTGTTTGCACTGATTATCTGACACGTTATGCCATTACAAAAGCCGTGAAAACAGCCGAAGCATCCGAGGTAACCAAATTCATCGAGGAAGACATTGTATTAAAACATGGAGCCCCAAGGTAATTAATTACGAATCAAGGGAAAGTTTTTCAATCGAATATTGTGACAGAGATAAACCGTCGGTGCAGCATTACTATCACATGGTGACTGCCTACCATCCGCAAACTAACGGGCTTACTGAATGCCTTAATAAGACCGTGGCCGACATGATATCAGTGTTCGTCAATGTTGAGCAGAGCAACTGGGATGAGGTGCTACCTTTCGTGACATTGGCCTACAACACCGCCAAACAAGACATCACAGGATTTACGCCATTTTTCCTGTGCATGGGCGTGAGGCGACTACGACGATGGACACTTGTGTTTCCGTTACATCCTGATGACGTGGACGACGATTACATTGGTCAGGTGTTAACCAGAGCTGAGGAAGCTCGGCAGTTAGCTCGACTCCGCACACTGCAGACTCATGAAAACGATCGCCGAAGGTATAACGCGAGCCACCGCCCTGGAGATGGATTGGGTCGAAAGTCGAACGAGGGTAGCGGTTTCATGGACAGAGGGGAAAAAAGTGCCAAGGCAAGCGCCAAAGGGGAAAAAACCTCTGCGATAGTTAGTTCGGGTAGTAAGAACAGTAGCGGATGTCTTACTGGCTCCAACAGTTCATGCAAGGGTAGATTATGTTAATAGCGGGTATGGTGCAAGAAGATACCGTTTAAGTGCTATGGTCGTTATAGTAAAATGAGTCCGGTGCGGCAACGCAGTGAGTCGCTTTACGCCCTCTGATGTGCCGTGTCGTCAGTGACTTGGCACGGCAACATCAGGCTGGTGCTGAACGGCGGCAGCTCGCTGTTGCTCGACGTCCCCTGTTACCGTGTGGCGCAGTTCGCCGCAGCTGCTCCCCGAACAGCTCTGCTTGTTCGGCGTACTGTTTCGCAGTTTCATTGGAGAGCTGCTGACCGTTCTCTCGCGCATGCGCGATGTAATCCGCCCTTTTGACTTTTCAGTCCACGGCGGTCGCCGTCGCCGCCGATGACGTTCGGGTGGCGGTTGTCTTCTTTGCACCCATCCCCAGCGGTGCTGCTGCGGGGGCCAGCGGGGCAGCATATCCTGATTGGTGACACTCACACACGCGCGCGAACACACACACACGCACACACACACACACACACACACACACATACACACACAGAGTGAACACTAGCGCCACCACGCAATCAAAGGTTGCCAACGTAACATCATCTGTTGTTTGACCGCCGGCCGCTGGTGGCCGAGCGGTTCTACGCGCTTCGGACTGGAACCGCGCGACCGCTACGGTCGCAGGTTCGAATCCTGCCTCGGGCATGGATGTGTGCGATGTCCTTAGGTTAGTTCGGTTTAAGTAGTTCTAAGTTCTATGGGACTAATGACCTCAGACGTTAAGTCCCATAGTGCTCAGAGCCATTTGAACCATTTTCTGTTGTTTGCCCTGGAAGACAGCAGTATTCCACGCAGGATTTAAGCAAAGCCCCCATTTCTAAATATGTGTGAAACCTTATGAGACTTAACTGCTAAGGTCATCAGTCCCTAAGCTCACACACTACTTAACCTAAATTATCCTAAGGACGAACACACACACACCCATGCCCGAGGGAGGACTCAAACCTCCGCCGGGATCAGCCAGACCGACCACGACTGCAGCGCCTCAGTCCGCTCGGCTAATCCCGCGCGGCCGCCCATTTCTATTCATTAGGTCACTTGCTAATTTAATATCAACTAGTATCTTGATAATACTAACCCAACAGCTGGAAGTGCATGACAGAATCTCCTTGCTATATTGCACAGGAAGTCTGGTACCAAGCCACCGTTTTGCAGCAGCGTATTTCCCTGGCTGCTGTAAGCACGTGTGACACTTAGGATCAACCAGCGACCCAGTGTATCTTTGTACAGCTAGTACTAAGTATGCACATCCAGATGACTTGCGTGGCATAGCGGTGATTTTATTTACGGGCAACTGCGTAGAGTTACGATTAAAATTCAGAGAACCACGTTAGGTAACTGAATGTCATCACTCTCATAAAATTATGCGATATCAGCTGTGTGCACCACGTAAGTTCTCAGGAGGAATGAATGTTATCTGGTTTTTATTTAATTGGCGTTTAGAGTGACATGTCGTGGCAATAATTAAAGCTGCAAGGTAGCACGACGCCTGGTTCGCTCTGAATCAATCCATCAGTGGAAACCGTACGAAAACCACTGCAGCAATTCCTGAGATGAGTCAGAATATACAGAAAAAAATCAAGCCATGGGACTTTAATTTATAATAGGTAGAGAAGAAGAAGAAGGTATGTGTAGTTGTATAGACCACGGTAAACAATTTCGCCTGGCTCAATGGCCTCCCCAACATCTCCGTAGTGGACAAGATTGACTTGATCGATGAAGATATGCAGACAGCAGAAAAATGTATGAACCCCAGAAAGGAAAGCGACTATAGGCCATACAACCACGGCAATGGTCTCTTGGAGAGAGCGGGAAACGTTCGCAGCCGCAGGGAACGGCGAAGATGAAACGGACGCTCTTGATCGTGCAGCAAAAGTCTGCACTGCGAGGGACATCACCACAATAATGAAACTGAAGATAAACGACAGCATTCACATTGCTCTGTAAGGATGGCAGCAGCGGGATGAGACAAACACGAGTCAGGGTATTGAAATAATGGACACTGAGCCGTGAACCAAGACTGAGATTACCTGAATTACTTTGTCTGTTACTCAAAACCGTGTCTTAATGCCTACAGTATCTCCAGAGATTGGACTTCACATACAAGAAGAAAAAACGCGGCGGGATACTACAATGTAGATGTGTCAAGTAGTTCTGCAATTCACTGTTAGTTGGCAACGGAAGGTGCCTTGACATCTTCTGCCCTCGTCACTACTGCTACTGCCGGCCGGAGTGGCCGAGTGGTTGTAGGCGCTACTGTCTGTAACCGCGCGACCGCTACCGTCGCAGGTTCGAATCCTGCCTCGAGCATGGATGTGTGTGATGTCCTTAGGTTAGTTAGGTTTAAGTAGTTCTAAGTTCTAGGGGACTGATGGCCTCAGAAGTTAAGTCCCATAGTGCTCAGAGCCATTTGAACTATTTGAACTACTGCTAATACTGGTAGGATTTGACGGAAGTCTGCTCAGAGGAAAACGATGCAGCGGTCCATAGGTTCAAAAAATGGTTCAAATGGCTCTGAGCACTATGCAACTTAATTTCTGAGGTCATCAGTCGTCTAGAACTTCGAACTAATTAACCCTAACTGACCTAAGGAGATCACACACATTCATGCTCGAGGCAGGATTCGAACCTGCGACTGTAGCGGTCGCTCGGCTCCAGACTGTAGCGCCTAGAACCGCACGGCCACTCCGGCCGGCAGCTGTCCTTAGGGCTACTGTTGTTAGGCAAACCTCGGATTGTTCTGTGGAATACTTCAACTCATATTTTATGGGACATTGGAACCTCACCCAACAACTGAAGTGCACAATCGCATCAATTCACCAGTATTACTGAAACGCCTGGTTAAATCCACAGGACAGAACATGTAGTTAGAATTCTGGAAAGAGGCCAAAAATGAGCGGCTGTCAGTTAGACTCGAACACACATAACTTTATTTAGTTGTCCAAATATTACAGCTTAACTATCAACTGACTATGTCACACTATCTTATGGCATAAGGGCACAATCTCTTTAATTTTTAAAACGGCTGAAGGCCCGTAATTTATAACACAACTACAATAAGTTTTCAAAATGCAGAAAGAGCAAAGTTTTATCCTTAAATAATATTTCAAATGAGGTTGAAAGCCCAAACAATATAAGACTTGAAAAGTAAGGAATTTTAATTTTAAAACGGCTGAAGGTCCATGATTTAAAAACACAATGACAATAAATTTTCAAAAGGCAGAAGTCCTAAAGCTTTATCTAGAAATATTGTAAATGAGGCTGAGACCCAAACAATGCAAGACTTGACAAGAAAGGAACTTTCAATTTTAAAATGGCTGAAGGCCCATTATTTAACCCAACTAAAAGCTTACAGATTCAAACCATCGGCTATGAGCCATTAAAATACACAATCAAACACCAATAAGAAAAGATAGTACAGCCAGCGGCGCTCATAAATTTCCGGGGAGTCAGTCGGCACTTGAAATATTAAGGTTCGCTTAGGGGAGACAGGTATTCGGCCTAACTACACTCCTGGAAATTGAAATAAGAACACCGTGAATTCATTGTCCCAGGAAGGGGAAACTTTATTGACACATTCCTGGGGTCAGATACATTACATGATCACACTGACAGAACCACAGGCACATAGACACAGGCAACAGAGCATGCACAATGTCGGCACTAGTACAGTGTATATCCACCTTTCACAGCAATGCAGGCTGCTATTCTCCCATGGAGACGATCGTAGAGATGCTGGATGTAGTCCTGTGGAACGGCTTGCCATGCCATTTCCACCTGGCGCCTCAGTTGGACCAGCGTTCGTGCTGGACGTGCAGACCGCGTGAGACGACGCTTCATCCAGTCCCAAACATGCTCAATGGGGGACAGATCCGGAGATCTTGCTGGCCAGGGTAGTTGACTTACACCTTCTAGAGCACGTTGGGTGGCACGGGATACATGCGGACGTGCATTGTCCTGTTGGAACAGCAAGTTCCCTTGCCGGTCTAGGAATGGTAGAACGAAGGGTTCGATGACGGTTTGGATGTACCGTGCACTATTCAGTGTCCCCTCGACGATCACCAGTGGTGTACGGCCAGTGTAGGAGATCGCTCCCCACACCATGATGCCGGGTGTTGGCCCTGTGTGCCTCGGTCGTATGCAGTCCTGATTGTGGCGCTCACCTGCACGGCGCCAAACACGCATACGACCATCATTGGCACCAAGGCAGAAGCGACTCTCATCGCTGAAGACGACACGTCTCCATTCGTCCCTCCATTCACGCCTGTCGCGACACCACTGGAGGCGGGCTGCACGATGTTGGGGCGTGAGCGGAAGACGGCCTAACGGTGTGCGGGACCGTAGCCCAGCTTCATGGAGACGGTTGCGAATGGTCCTCGCCGATACCCCAGGAGCAACAGTGTCCCTAATTTGCTTGGAAGTGGCGGTGCGGTCCCCTACGGCACTGCGTAGGATCCTACGGTCTTGGCGTGCATCCGTGCGTCGCTGCGGTCCGGTCCCAGGTCGACGGGCACGTGCACCTTCCGCCGACCACTGGCGACAACATCGATGTACTGTGGAGACCTCACGCCCCACGTGTTGAGCAATTCGGCGGTACGTCCACCCGGCCTCCCACATGCCCACTATACGCCCTCGCTCAAAGTCCGTCAACTGCACATACGGTTCACGTCCACGCTGTCGCGGCATGCTACCAGTGTTAAAGACTGCGATGGAGCTCCGTATGCCACGGCAAACTGGCTGACACTGACGGCGGCGGTGCACAAATGCTGCGCAGCTAGCGCCATTCGACGGCCAACACCGCGGTTCCTGGTGTGTCCGCTGTGCCGTGCGTGTGATCATTGCTTGTACAGCCCTCTCGCAGTGTCCGGAGCAAGTATGGTGGGTCTGACACACCGGTGTCAATGTGTTCTTTTTTCCATTTCCAGGAGTGTATATCCGATCCGCCGGCAACCCAACCAAGAGACAGTCAACAGACGCACCAACAAGACGACTTGCTTTCCACGCGACCAGTACACAAGGAACTCCAACGCCAAAACGTAAAATGCGTAGCCGCCCACAACCAAGTATGCATAAACTGTCAAAACTGCACATACGTGTTGGACAACGACAACACGGTGAGGAAAGGACACTACCTGAATTTTACGTCAGCGTCCAGGGCAGGTAACCAGAACGCTAACGGTCACAAGGCACAAAATTCTGCTGGTGCACTTGGACTTCAGATAACCAAAATAGAGTTAAACTCCACCGAATGGTGGCCAAATCTTCGAAAACTCGAACACTCGCTGTTGTTCACGGGAATACCCCCAGCAGCCAACCATGAAAACCAACGGCACAGTGTGAACAGACTGGCTTCGGTAATTAAATCACCACTCAACTTTGATGTCCCGGGTCGTTGAGCCACGAACCTCGTAGCAACCGGGCAGCTCGCACACACTCCGACACTGCGTAGAGACCGCCAGCGGGCCCGGCCCACTGCGCCGCCCGGAGATTTCCTGGATGATCCACACCAACCTGGCCGACTGCCACGCACCGGCTAGCCGGAAACTATAAGCTCCATACCAAAAATAGTACAAGGTGTGGATATCGATACACACCGCTGCTGCCACACGTAGAATGAGGAAAAACCACGGCATAACCGCAATAACCGTGGGAATCCAAACGCAGAGTAACAGTCAAGGTTTAAACAAACGCTTAAGCCGGGGACAGTACGGCTCAATTACTTTGCTTGGGAACATTAAAGACACTGTAGGTATCGTCAGCTTAAAATTTCAAGGGACGTTGAGTGTATAATGAGCAGTTCGTAAATGACCTAGCTGCTTGTGCCAGCGTGGCGTGTTATATGGGCAGCCTTATCCCTGACACCACTAAATGGCTAAAGCATCATTTTCACAGCTGCAGGAGACTTTAATTCATCGCAGTTCATCCAGTGAGTACGAAATATTTATAAATTATACACACAAACCTTCCTTGTGGGAAAGTTTACGCATTAGTAAAGCAATATCAGAATGTCTACATCAGTTTCCAAGTTTAGCCCGAACTTACAGACAGAAGAAGCGACCAAGGGAATCCAATTTATGTACACAGAGGAAATGCACTGGTTTCCAAAGGTCGTGATCGTCTGACCAATATACGACAAGCCACAGCAGTAAGGGATACGGTTTGACAGCTGCCTCACACAAATAAAGATCATCCTGGACAGAACGTAAAAGGGTCTTAAGCTCTGATGATGGTCAGTAAACAGATTTCACACCATATTTCCGCAGAATACGACCAATCCTGTTCGGAATGTTGTGTGCATAATGTAAAAATTTCGTAGACTTTGGTGTCAACTCATTCTATTCATCGCTCACCCGAGTTACTGTACATCGATAGTGCAACGCCATTCTGATCTCTCTTTCACTACAACCATTGTGTCGAAAGCTGACTTCGAGGTGGACTAAAAAATGGTTCAAATGGCTCTGAGCACTATGGGACTTAACATCTGAGGTCATCAGTCCCCTAGAACTTAGAACTACTTAAACCTAACTAACCTAAGGACATCACACACATCCATGCCCGAGGCAGGATTCGAACCTGCGACCGTAGCGGCCACGCGGTTCCAAACTGAAGCGCCTAGGACCGCAAGGCCACCCTGGCCGGCGAGGTGGACTAATTCAGCTGACAAACTCTCAACGTATCAGATAACGTGGACCATGTGAACCAAGGTACGACGTTTTCCTTCACGGTGAACCTGAAAATACAATTCAGTGTGAGTAGGCTTCCTATAAAAGGCATGTCAAAACGTACCATGAACCTTTCTCCAGACCATTGCATCAAGGAACGAAAGGCATCCATCCTTTACCACCTCCAAGGCGAAGCGAATAATCAGGTGGATAGAATTGAGATGTTCTAAAAAGCTGTTTTTAGTCTTATTTCCACGAGGTCAAACAACAAATTAATTGTCCACATATCTGCCGCTGACTCCAGTGCACGTTTCTCGAAATCTTCCGTTATTTGCTTGGCAATAATAAGTGACAAGGAGCTCCCCACCGCAACTGTCTCCTCATAAAAAAATGTCTTTCAGCATACACCCGCATATTTATTTTTAATTCTATTTGCTAGAATTTACAAATAACTTGCCACCTAGTTACGACGACAGTTCGTGTTTTCAAAATATTAAATTGTACATACAGAGGATGCGAAGCTGATTTGATTTTTTACTATTTTAACAAAGCTAACAACCTTGCATCTGTAGAACTTGTAAACTTAAAAATAATTAGGAAACTGAATTAGTTGTTATTGTATCCTCAAGTCCAAAGGCTGGTTTGATGCACCTCTCCGAGCTACTCTATTCTGTGCAAGCCTCTTCATCTCTGAATAACTACATAACTACTGCAAGCTTCATCCTTGTGAATCTTCTTATTGTATTCATCACTTGGTGCCCCTCTGCAATTTTTACCCCCCACATGTCTCTGCTATACTAAATTAGTGATTGTTTGAGGCCTCAGAAAGTATCCTATCAACCGATCCCTTCTTTTATTCAAGTAGTGCCACAAATTTTTATCTTCCCAGTTCTGTTCCGTACATTCTCATTAGTTACGTGATCTGTTCATCTAGTCTTCAGCATTCTTCTGTAGCACCACATTTCAAAAGCTTCTAATCTCTTCTTGTCTAAACTGTTTATCGTTCATGTTTCATTTCCATACGTGTCTACAGTCCGGACAAACACTTTCAGAAAAAGACTTCGATGTTAACAAATTTTTCTACTTAAAATAAAAGAAATTATGTATTAAGAAGACAGGAAATTAGGAAGACAGAAATGACTATAGATTTATACAACGCCTCCACCCGATCTTCTAATACTGCTGCTGCTGCTGCTGCTGCTGCTACTACTACTACTACGACTACTATTCGCCATCCAAGGGCGAATGCCTCAGCAATACTTTGAGCCTCTCGCCCTCAGATTGCTTGGTTCTACATCTACGTAAAGTTACTTTACAGAGCAGCATATGCTGTCCACTGTTTCTACATTTCTCTTACAATCTAATATCAACATCTTATTAACACTTGTTTTCGTGACACTTCGATGACTAGACACTTGTTCCATGTTCCGTGTTTGTCTGTCTTCGACTGTGCCGCTGCCGTGTGAACTGCTATCCCCGCTAATGTGATCTGTCTCGCTAGTATGGTCCGCTGAATCATTTGTCGCCTGTACTCTTGCCTCGCAAGTACTCTCCATGTTGCGCTCTAGGTATTCTGTCTGCACAGTACCTGAGATCGGTGTTCAAGGTCAGATCTCTATGGGATTGTGTTATGTTGCAGTGTGAAAGCGCTAGTCGTCTTTCCTACGAGCATCGGTCACAGTGCAAAAGAGTGTGTTATGGAGTCCCTGTGTCTCCACAAGCACAATCAGCCACACGATCGAGTTTACACCCTGCAAATCAGTGGAGTATGGCGCATGGCCGGTCAAGAAGTGAACCATGCCCCGGCTGGGATTAACATGTTTCACCACCAGTCGCTCCCTGATGTTGGGGAAGAATATGTATACCCTACTTGGCTTTTGACAGTTGTCCCACTCGCTTTGCGATAAATTCACTCTCTATGTTTTAAGTTATCTCAGGGTCTGTATTTTCTCCGGCGTACCTACGTTTTAAATTCCCCTGCACAGCGCTCTCTCCTTGCATTTGTTCCTTGAAAGTGACGGGATGTGCAACTGTCAAAATATCGTCAGCTCTTGAAAACCTCACCCGGCTGCAATCCCGTAGATTCTTCGAAAATCAGTGTTTGGAGCAGGTCTCTACAGTGACCTCGAACTACTGTGTTTGGCTCATATTCATTTCTGTAGTTACATCTATGTCGTCCCTTCAAAATGTAGTTGCTGCAGTTGAAGAGAAATTGTGACAGTAGAAGTGTCTTTCCATGTATGCGGTGGGTCTAATTCCTGCTCCCATTCTCTTCCCAAAAACGCGAGGAGTCGCACGCAGGGCTGTGGTATGGTGTGCCCCTCCCCCTCCCCCCCACCCCTACCTCTCCCCGCTGCACCTGCTAATTACGGACGAGGGCTGCGCGCTAGGCCAACCGAGGCGAGCTGCGCTGCAAAAGCCGCTTTTCGCAACATCCAATTTGGCGTGGCCGTATTTTTCCGCAATTACGCTACGCCGTAATTCAGCCCCGCAGTTTGTGCGAACAAGGCGCCAAAGTATATGAGCTTTCATTTGAAAATGTCTGCAGATTTACTCCCCGCCGGTGCGCCGCCGCGGCTGGAAGTCGCCGAGAATACTCTCTCCGTAGCACGCCGTCCGCTTTTAAAAGCTGTGTCGAACGGCTGTTCGGACAGAGCAGGTATCAATATCAATACCTATTCGCTGAGCTCACAAAGGAAGCATACTGTTTCCAATTAAGCTGCAATGGCTCTCTGTTGCTCGAAAATGAACCGTTATTCCCTAATGAGCCGAAACCGGTACCCCTTGCCCAAATTGTAACATTGGGGAGCTACTGCGCCAGACAATGTCTGAGTGCTTTTATTTCTATTTGCCGACGTTTCTGGTAGACTGCAACGGAGAAGCTTATCCACGTTAAGTTCCCGTTGCAATAGTATCTGCGTTATTGAAGGTATACCTGCAGCACGCAATATTCTTTTAGCCTTATTTTATCCTCAATTTTTCGCAGTCTAATGATACTGCCATTACCAAATTACTTAATCTGCACATCCCGATATATCTCACCGAGACAGCCGCATTCCCGGTGACTGAAAAGAAAAGTGTTGCACTACTAACAGTTCGAATTTGCAAAACCCTTGCCGGCCGAGGGTGGCCGTGCGGTTCAAGGCGCTACAGTCTGGAACCGCGCGACCACTACGGTCGCAGGTTCGAATCCTGCCTCGGGCATGGATGTGTGTGATGTCCTTAGGTTAGTCATGTTTAAGTAGTTCTAAGTTCTAGGGAACTGATGACCTCAGAAGTTAAGTCCCATAGTGCTCAGAGCCATTTGAACCATTTTTTTGCAAAACCCTTGCCGGCCTTGGTGGCCGAGCGGTTCTAGGCGCTACAGTCTGGAACCGCGCTACCGCTACGGTCGCAGGTTCGAATCCTGCCTCGGGCAATGATGCGTATGATGTCCTTAGGTTAGTTAGGTTTAAGTAGTTCTACGTTCTAGAGGACTGATGACCTCAGAAGTTAAGTCCTATAGTGCTCAGAGCCATTTGAACCGTTTGCAAAACGCTTACTCCAGTCTTTCTACGCCTGTCGGATATGTTGCTTAAAATTAATCGTTTCGCGGGCATGTTTTTGCGCAGATAAATCCTATAAATCACTGCAGATGAAGACCTACATGAATATCAGATGTCTGTTGGGTGAGTCTACATTCCTGGAACTTTTCGGCTGCAGATCGCACGTTAGCGTGCCTAGAATAAGTACAGTGTGTGACAGAATTCAGCCCTTGCTTTATCCGTATGCTCAAATGCACAGCTCTACTGTCTGTTTCACAGCATAATACGCGAGGAGACCAAGTGGTACCAACGTGTTGTGTGCAGCGTACACTTGAAAAATTATACGAACATTTTAAGACCGTGTTCCATAGCGTGACAGACCATGTGAAACTAAGTCTTTAATTATATATTTTATTAAGCACTGACCAACAGAGTTTTCCCTAACAAAGACAACTCAGACTTAACCTATTCATTTATTACCCACAATATATGAGCCCAACGAAATATGACTGCTATGCAATGACTACATGACTTACAATAATTAACACAAAAGAATGTCCCTGAGTTGCGAGAAATCCTAACAATAATATAAAACCAAAAAATATGAAATTAAAGAAATATGAAACTGCCTCCAACTCAGTTAATTGCCTAAACTCATTTCAATCACGAATCTCGATAGTGGAAACCCCCATTCTTTTATAAGTCACTTACCTTACGGAAAATCTTAATAACACGAACTACAGCAGTTACAGCAAGCAGCAACTACATCCAGCAAAAGAAAAAGATTCTAACTACTGTAGACTCTAACTACTAGGAGGAAAATGGTTAGCAAAAGAAATATTTTATTGAAGAGCAAACAATGTATTTAGAAAATTTTACCTTATTCATGTGACATCCAGTTCCAAAAATTATATAATTGTCAGTAATTCCACAACCCAAACATTATCAACCATACATCCATTATCACATACTTCCTTGCGTCTCACTTTACAATTCATGTACTACCAACACAGAGTCTCCACTAACAAAAATTATGTTCATACATTTCTCTATCCACTCGCCAACGAGAGAATCTCTTGCCGAGGGCGCAGAGCGTGGTCAGCGATATTAACACAGTCTATAGCTCTGACAACATACAAACAGGCTACTTACACATGTAGCTGCTGATTAATATTTATCGGTTAATCTATGGTGTTCAATAAACTATCGAGAAACAGTTATTTATTATGCACTGTACTAATACAAGTTAATTATACCTTCTCACGATAACGTTACGAAAAAAATCTTTTTTTAATTAAACGAGGTATCCTAAATTGTCTCAGATTTGCAGGATAATAACCACTTTCTGCTTCTAAACGGTCAGTGTCTGTGTTCAGTCCACAGTCAAAATGAAGTAGCGTTACAGGAAGAACTATCACAAAAGTAGTCAAGTGCAGTAGTAGAGGTAGATTCATAACGAAACCAAGTTAACAAATCATTCAGTGCCATAATTAAGTCAATACAATTGACAGAACCAGAAAAATCAACCATTAGCAAGTGTGCAGTTTTGCAAGTTTTTCTCCTTCAGACCTTGAGGGAACAGAGTCAAGGTAGCGACAAAGAGTATAGGGGAGAAGTTGTCTTGAGATATCTTTACTGATTGTCGATCTGAATCCAGCTCTTGCAGGACGATTGATTCACGGATCCAGTAATATATCTCCTTCCGTGTATAGCGATTTTACGACTATGACGAGTGGGGCCTGAAGATGGCATCAATGTAATGTCGAAACTGGTAGCACATAGAAATTCATAAAATAAAATAAATTTCTACGATATATACGGCTGGTTGTAAATTATTGCATCAAGAAGTTCATGCCAGCCGTCGTCCCACGATCCATAATGGATCAACGAAGATTTGTCCTTCTGGTCTTGCCCTATTTATATAACCCACAATTTTTTACCTAAACAAGAGTCTCGATGAGCATTTGCATCAGGAGACAAGTTTATGTGTGCAGGATCTATCTTAAAAGCGTTATTACGCCTTCCGAATAGTCTCCAAAATGAAATCAAATTACAGCTGGTGTTGTCAGCTGAGTCAGTTTCGATTTTGTAACATTTAACAAAGCAATCTGCTTTAACACTTACGTTTCGATAATTCTCATATGAATGTTGTGATACCCCAGATGCTTGTCAGTACGAAGTCACCGGGAAATAAACTACGAGAAAACTACGTCAACTGCGAGGTATTGCATAGAAATTCCGTCCCACGCTCACCTGTCTTAAGATGTCTGAAAATTGAAAAGCTCATTCATCAGACACTTTTCGGTGTTCATATCAAAGCATTACCAGCAGTTATATTGCAATTGTTACCAGTAATGATATTTTATGAGCATTTTGTTTACACAGAGTAAATGACAGTTTGCTTCAGAATGACATATTCGAGACATTACTGTCGACACTTTTTATCCTTTATTTCACGTTTTCATCAGAACTGCCTCTCCTTTCACGTCATATGAAGCTGGAATCACACTACAGTCATTCACTTCTTTAATTTTCTTTGCAGTTTTTGAATCCCGTCTTTGGGATTTGCAAATGATTTCGATGCACGACTTGCTTTTTTGATGTGAAACTAAATGTTTACTCACAGCTTATAAAATTTCTTCGTGAGTTTTCGCATTTTGTAATCACTATTATGTTACCTTTTCTTTTGTGCTGTTATGTGTTAGAGATGGTACCAATGAAAGATTTCATACTAAAACTGTTTTAAAGTGTATAATATTAAAACGAATATTATTTAAACATAATGTTAGCAGCGTCTAGTGACGCTAAAAAAGCAAATCACTTCTGGTGCATTAGATTTTTAGTCTGCAGTTAGCTTAAGGCAGAAGAACAAAAATAGCTACGACAGTTACTGGAGAGGAGAGCAGCCTAAATAAGTTCCTCTACTCTGTATTTGTCATGTTCGAGATGCAGTAGTACATCTGGATATTATTCTTAACTACGTTTTAGACAAAAATCGTAGTTACAGGAATTCGAACAAAACTCACTGTACTATATTTCAGCTCCCAGCTGGTGCCACTGCTTCTTCAAAACGCGAATATCCCCAGTGGTAGGCAGCTCATAAGACACATCGGCTTAATAAATTTATTCTGCCTGTCGCAAGTCTAATGGAGAATTTATCAGCACTGCCCAATACGTTTGCCATTTGTGGGACTATTGATTTACTTTCTATTGTGATTCAGAATTATCCGGGTAAAATCAAATTATATTTTCTTATGATTTAGATTAAATATTTTGATTGATTCTCACTTAAGTATGACAGGGAGTTAGCTCAGTTGTGGCACTGAATGATTTGATAGTTGGATTTCGTTACGTATCTCCTCCCACTGCAGTATTTGAGTACTTTCGTGGTAGTCCTTCTTGTAAGGCTACTTCACTTTCACTATGATTGTGGACTTTGATAGAATGTTTCAAAACCAAAACTGCTTATTGCCCTGGTAATTCATAACTATTTCTGGTATTTCGTATTATTTACAGAAAAACACTTTTTTGTAACGTTGTCATCATGAGTTGTAACTGATTTCTATTAATACAAAATCTACTAATAGCGTTTTTTCGTTAGTTTGTCGAACACAAAAGATACACTTAAGACATAAATATTAATCAGCAGCAACATGGTTTCTTACAATCTGTAAAACTGTCTGACAATGTCGAGATAGTTTTTCGACAAGACGCCTGAAGACAATATGTTGGTAACACTTCGTCTCCTTGCGTGTTCTACTGTGAAAGAGACAGCATAGCTGCGCAGATGAGCATAACGATAATGCGAGGGATCTGGTGAATTCTGTTACCAGCTGTAAACATGCTGCTTACTGCCGTCTTTGTTGCTTTGTGAAATGTCGAATCATTGGTGTGAGGGACGTGGAACATCATACCGACAAATCGCCGAAGCAGTTGCATGTGGGACAATGATTTCAGATCAAGTGTTAAAGAATTGGGCTCATGGGAACAGTGTGGCGAGTAGAGAAGGCACGGGTCCTTTCTGAAGGACTACGCCACGAGAAGGCTGTAGGATTGTTCGAGTTACTCTAACGAACCAATGGATGATAACATCTGAAATCAGAAGAAGAGCTTACGGGCATAGTGTCGCCACGAATCTTGAGGAACAGGTTGCCGGAAGCTGCGTTGTCAAGCATCGGTCGTTATTAGCACCACACCACAGACAGCAGCTACTTGCGTGGTATAGAGTCAGAGTCAAGGGATCTGCGTTCTGAAGTGTTCAGCGATAGCTCTCGCTTCAGTCAGTGGCGGTAAGATCGACGCCGACTTGTCCTTTAACGACCTGGTGGAAGACTGCAGCAGGCACCGCTTCTCGTTATGCATACGTCTCCAAATCCCAGAATCATGGATTGGGTAGCTATTAGATGTGGCAATAGGACTGTATTGGTGATTTTTGAAGGGAGCCCGTATACTCGCCAGTATATGGCAAGAATTTTAAACGCTCATGTCATAATATTCATGACCAATTTACCAAATTGCACAGTCTAGCAGGATTACATAAGACTCCTACATTGTAATACACAAACGCGTTGAGGAACATATTGATCCTTTTCTGGCATGCCTGGCCTCTTGACTTGTCACCCATAGAGCTTATCTGGGATGTGATGGGAAAACAAACGCTCTCATACCATCCTCCAGAAAACAGTCTTTATGAACTGACAGCAAGTGTTAGAGGCACGGAAAAAACTTCCCCAAGATTCCATATGGATGCGATTTACTTCCACATCACAATGTATACAGGAGAGTGACAAGAGAATATGCTTGTGGTGCCATTCCTTCTCAAACCCATTATGTATGAACACTTCCAGATTGTCTGATAAATATCACAGTGGTGTTTGATACTGTACTAGCATTTTACTCACTGTATCTTTGACAAGTGAAGGCTTCTATGAAAGTTATATCACACGTTCACAAAGAAATGTGTGTATTATTCTTAGCTGTTATTATTATCACATTCTGTAACTTCTTTCAAATGAGTTTATACCTGTACTTGATTTATTCACTCACCACGCATTACCTCGTTGTTATTACACCTAAACTGTTCATTTGACGGTACGTCTGTGTCCAAACTGGGGCAAGCTGAAAAGTGGTTTTGAATCTTTAATAAGTACATACACTATGTGATCAAATGTATCCGGACACCACCAAAAATATACGTGCGCTGTCACCTACTGCCAGGTACTCCATATCAGCGACCTCAGTAGTCATTAGACATCGTGAGAGAGCACAATGGGGTGCTCAGTGGAATTCATGAACTTCGAACACGGTCAGGTGATTGGGTGTCACTCTTGTCACACGGCTGTACGAGAGATTCCTACAGTCCACTCTTCCGATGTGATAGTGAAGTGGAAACGTGAATGGACACGTACAGCACAAAAGCGTACAGGCCGACCTCGTCTGTTA
Source organism: Schistocerca piceifrons (assembly GCF_021461385.2). Taxonomy (NCBI): domain Eukaryota; kingdom Metazoa; phylum Arthropoda; class Insecta; order Orthoptera; family Acrididae; genus Schistocerca; species Schistocerca piceifrons. The sequence continues at coordinate 747,826,379 of NC_060139.1, forward strand.
ACTAATGGAGACCTCCGACAGTTGAAGAGGGTCGTAATGTGTAATAAGCAGACATCTATCCAGACCATCACACATGAATTACAAACTGCGTCAGGATCCACTGCAAGTGCTATGACATTTAGGCGAGGGGGGGGGGGGGGGCGGGTGATAAAACTTGGATTTCATGGTCGAGCGTCTGTTCATAAGCCACACATCACACTGGTAAATGCCAAACGACGCCTCGTTTGGTGTAAGGAGCGTAAACATTGCACGATTCAACAGTGTAAAAACGTTGTGAGGAGTGATGAATCACGGTAGACAATGTGGCGATCCGATGGCAGGGTGTGGGTACGGCGAATGCCAGGTGAACGTCATCTGCCAGCGTGTGTAGTGCCAACAGTAAAATTCGGAGGTGGTAGTGGTATGGTCTGGTCGTGTGTTTCATGGAGGGGGCTTCCAACCGTTGTTGTTTTGCTTGGTACTATCACAGCACAAGGCTACACTGATGTTTTAAGAACCTTCTTGGTTCCCACTGTTGAAGAGCAATTCGGGGATGGCGGTTGCATCTTCCAACACGATCGAACACCTGTGCATAATGCACGACCTGTGGCGGAGTCGTTACATTACAATAACATCCCTGTAATGGACTGGCCAGCACAGAGTCCTGACTTGAATCCTATAGAACACCTTTGGGATGTTTTGCAACGCCGACTTCGTGCCAGGCCTCACCAATCGACATCGATACCTGAGCGCAGCAGTCCGTGAATAATGGGGTACCATTCCCCAAGAAACTTTCCAGCACAAGATTGACCGTATACCTGCGAGAGTGGAAGGTGCTATCAAGGCTAAGGGTTGGTCAACACCAAACTGAATTCGAGCATTGCCTATGGAGGGTGCTAAGAACTTGTAAGTCATTTTTAGCCAGGTGTCTTGATACTTTTGATCACATAGTGTACCTTGATGTCACTGTTCCGGACGACGTTAAACCTTACGCTGATACTCCGTGGAACATTAATATGTAAATTCCAGATTATACGTATCTCATCCACTTACCATAGCTTCGTATTATTTAATTTCGCTGTACTCGAAATACAGTCACTCAGCAATCTGGCCTTCATTATAGTTGTAACACTTCTATAAGTCGAATATAAATACTTTTGGTGGCCCACACGATCACTTCACATCTGGATAAATGCACACTCGCTGCATTCAACCTTACACACAGCCTGCGTATTCTCAACTACTGCTCAAACTACTAAGATGCTCGAGACGGAGTCGATAATGCAACTTCCTCTCTCTCTCTCTCTCTCTCTCTCACTCACTCACTCACTCACTCACACACATGAACACAGACAGAGCATTCATTGCACAATGTCTAACAAAAGAAAACTGATGTGGCCAGAAGACATGGCTGGATGTCAACATAACTTCGAACATTTTTACGTCGTCGACGGGTTCGTAAATGAGTGCATTTGTGTTGCTCGTGGCCTCGCGGGATTAGCCAAGCGGTCTCGGGCGTTGCTGTCATGGAGTGTGCCGCTGGTCACGGTGGAGGTTTGAGTCCTCCCTCGGGCATGGGTGTGTGTGTTTGTCCTTAAGATAATTTAGGTTAAGTAGTGTGTAAGCTTAGGGACTGATGACCTTCGCAGTTAAGTCCCATAAGATTTCACACACATTTGAACATTCTTTTGTTGGTCGTGTTTAGTGTTGTTACCAGGTCTGGGAGGATATGTAAGGGGGTGTGAACAGCGTTAGGATTTGAATGATCACTGGGAAGGACTCTGAGATGCTTCGTACTCGTGTAAGATAGCGTTGTCTATATCTTACAGATTTTAAAAGGGATCCCGTTGTGACTCACTATTTTTCTGCTTGGTCAGACCATGGATTAGATTTATGGAACATTCAGATTAGACAGTGGCCCGATGCTGGAATGATTGGTATAGGAGTCGGGTCCCAGACTCCTACAGTTGTCAGGAGAGAGTTGGTCAGGATGTGGTGATGAGACCTAGCTACACTCGGGAGCACCAAGAAAACATCATTGATAATAACACGTTTGCTAAGCAACTGTACAGGGTTGTCTCCCAAAGCGGCACGCCACAGCTAGGCCAGCAGAGCAGCTATCTTATCAGCAGAAGACAGCACCATTATGCGCTCGACTTGCAATTTCGCCAGCACACCGAAGTCAGGGGTGGTGGCCGTTACATCACAGGGTGTGCCGTCGACTGGTGGGCACCAGAGGCCTCCAGCTCTACATATCAATCTCCAAAGTGCTCTCGTTGATGTCACCAGGTTCACCGACTGCTACGGTCGCAGGTTCGAATCCTGTCTCGAGCATGGATGTGTGTGATGTCCTTAGGTTAGTTAGGTTTAAGTAGTTCTAAGTTCTAGGGGACTCACGACCACAGATGTTAAGTCCCATAGTGCTCAGAGCCATTTGAACCATTTGAACCAGGTTCACCTGAAGTACTCTCTGACTCGCATGAATCTGCAATCAGCCTCCGTCTAGAAGACAGGAGCCAGCACCATTGGTGTTGGTTTCAGGAATAGGATGAGCAGCTGTAGTGGCTCTCCATCTCGAAGGCGAATGATGGACACCTTCCTGGTCACAAAGGACAAGCCTCTCGCAGATCTGCGGGGTGATGACTTCCTCCACGCCCCATCAGTGGCGCCTCAGAAACTGGCAGTGCTGCTGGTAGCAACAGCGTCATTGCAGCTAGATTCACGTATCCATAGATGATTGAAAACGGCTAGGCGTGTCAGGAGCTGACTCTCATAGCTACAAATGACACAATGGCTGAGAGTACACAATGGGCAGTCAGTAATACGCACTCAGTAATCAGATATTTGTTAAGCAGGGATGGGCATTTATGTTGGAGTTTCCCGTGCTCTCTTAGGTGGTGGGGGTTACAATGAAAACATGTGTCCTGGTTCCCCCTCAGCATCAGCTCTCCTAGTGACCTCAGACTTCCGCAACTTCGTCTTTCAGAGGCTCTTTTTTGCTAATTCGGCACCTGAATAGTTATTGTTGCGTTATACATAGGCTCCTCACGACACTCTGCTTTTTCACTAGTATGACGGTACACCCCAGTTTCCATGACGTCATTATGCTTCACTTGCAGACTTGAGTGCTCGGTTGTTCCACCGTGCTGCAATAGAATCCTTGTCTGATGTAACTCGCTCAGCATATACCTCTAGCTGTCAGCCTGCTGCTTATTGACACAGGAGGTTCGACTTCTGGGAGCTGCCAGTGTAGAATTTGGACTATCATCTCCTCCTTTTCAGATCCGAGTACCCACGATAACCGTACCCTACACATTTTGCACCAGTATTTACACATTATATATGTTTAGTTACATTTTCATTACCGTACCGCTAATTTACATGATTTTCAACAGCTGATACATTGAATCAGTGAAGCACGTCTTTGCAGAAGTCATTTCTTACACATAACACAATTATTCATATACGTACAGGTTCTTCTGTTAGTTTTCATTTAATTCCCTTACTATATCTGAACTCTATTTGTAAACCAATCAACGTATACTTGGTGCACAGGTGAATATGAGCGGTGTATTGACTTTTGTTTGAAACAGAAGTAGATTACACAAATCACCATCAGAACTACTACAGCTCTAGATGTCTCGCTCATAGTGGTGATACTATGATGTTGTCTGTCGTGTTATTCCTGTATGTGCTGGAACATTCGTTCTGCATTAAATCTCCCTTTTTGCATTGCTACTAGTTAGTCTAGTGAGCGTAAAAAGTCTATATTCAGGGTATTATTTAGGAAGGTACACAGTATCTCTAGCGGCTTCTCAGGCCAGTCAACATAGATTCTTCGCACTTAAGTGTGATCGCACTAGTGTTCATAGTTGGTAGACCAAATGTCGCGCCTGCTAAGTCACAAGTCCTGCCGTTTATTATTATAATCCTGCTCTCCCGTAACTTTACTCTCTTCATACCCGCTGGATTCCCATGTTCGTTTACTATGACTATTCTATCGCTTGAGCCTGGTCCCGCAGTTACGCAGGGTCAGCCTTCGTTAGTCGGATTTGGCATGTTAACTTTTAAGGTGTGGCCGGATGCCCTTCCTGCCGCCACCCCGTACCCCCTAGGACGGAATTAGTGTACCCCAGCTGTCTGCATCGAGTGTATTCACGTAGCGGGATGTGAAAAACCGCCTAAAAACCACATCCAGGCTGACCGGCATATCAGCCCTCGTCGTTAATCCGCCAGGCGGATTCGATCCGGGCCCGGCGCGTCGATCCGAGTCCAGGAAGCAGCACGTTAGCGCTCCCGGCTACCCTGGCGGGTGTTCGTTTACTATGACTACCTCTCGTGAAAAAGCTGAGTAGACCCAATAGGTACCTACTCTCTGGAAATGTGGATGCAGCGTTAACACTTCCCTTTGACATTCACTTGCTCGGGCTTTTCCCAGGAATAAGTGGACCACATGCCATTACGCCAGACTGTATCATATTATTTGAGCAGATCGTAACACTTTTCCCGTGGCATCTCTATACGTCTTCCAGCGGCGTTAGAGCGTAGGCATCACTCTGCTCTGAAATTATTACTACATCTTTGATCCGTACCTCAACCCATTTCCCCGCAGTTTCCCATCGGGGTGTATGGTAAAGCATTGATACCGCACATTGGCGCCTGCTACTGGGAATCGAATTAACACAGTCGGAACTTATTTCAGCGATGGCCACGTGATAGAATAGTGCCAAATTTCCTTTGTTGGTTCCACTAAGGGCCGTAATTCTGCTGTAAATTCTTTTTGTGCTTTTCGTAGTCTTGTTAGAAATAGCTGTGCTGGCAATAATATAGAACTTAGCTGTACAGAAATGGCGAAATGCACTGCTTCTTCCAGCGTAGTTACTCTTGTCCTTGCAACATTTACACTGTCTTTTAGTGCCCGTAGCAACGAGGTTATGGCCATTCTCCCATCCAGTGCGTTCATTCGATTTTGCACTCTCAGTAACTAAATGTGTAAGGCTTGCTCCGTATCTCGTGTATCCCGCGCTAGTTAGGCAGTTAATTCTCGCACGATCCTGGTATTCTAGGTTTGACACCTGAGTGATATGTCATTCCACTCTGGATCTAGTAGTCTCCGCTGCTTTTTACATTCACCTCACTATTTCGTTCAAATCCCGGATATCTTCGCTGTTGGCTGTGCCAAACACTGTAATTTCCCATCAGCATCTAATCAAACACTCTCTTTACACACCATTGTTCGTGGTACCAGATCCATTACCAGATGTAAGCCTCAGTGTTGCCCTTGTACACCAATAAAATCCTATCTTTCTGTGCTTCTTGATGCATCTCCCCATAGGTGTCTTCCAATCTACACACTTTATTCCAATGGATTCAGAGTAAGTCGATGGTTTGTCGCCGGCCGGGGTGGCCGAGCGGATCTAGGCGCTTCAGTCTGGAACCGCGCTGCTGCTACGGTCGCAGGTTCGAATCCTGCCTCGGGCATGAATGTTTGTGATGTCATTAGCTTAGTTGGGTTTAAGTGGTTCTAAGTCTAGGGGACTGATGGTCTCAAATGTTAAGTCCCATAGTGCTCAGAGCCAGTATGAACCATTTGATGGTTTGTCAACAGCACGTTCGGTTCCCTGGAGAATAGTACTCCAGACTCGAGTGGTTGGTCACTCATGTAGTTGTTTCTCAGGTACGCCATCACCAAGACCACGATATGCTTCCAGTGTCCCCATACCGGTGTGCAATCTGAGAAAAAGGAAACTGTATCATTATTTCCTCCTCCCTTAGATGGGGACATTGGCTAGACAAAACTATATCCACATATACAGAAACAACACCGAGTCGATCGCTCTTCAACGAAAAATAAAAAAATAACACTATAAAACCTATTGTAAATAGAACAAAATAAAACTGGAAAACTTTGTAATAAGCTACTCAAGAAAAAATGAAGTGCAATATAGGCAAAAAACTCTCTCAAATCTTATGTGTCAAAGTGGCCTAATAGTGGAAGGCATTTTAGACGTACTATGCCACCAGTCGTCTCTTTTTCTTTGTTCTACAAGGCTTCGCATTCTGGACTGCAGATACTGCTGGTATCTATGGCAATGCATCGACAGTTTAATGAGAGATTATCAAAACTGAGTCTGACGTCAGTGCTCACTTTAAAGTATCAAACACCAGCCAATATTTTGTACAACATTCAAATTTTGCTCTCTTTCGTAACAAACATCTCAAAGGTCTTGGAATTTCAGCAAAGTTCCTTACAAAACGACGATAATAATTACAGAGACTGATGAAACTCTGCAACTGTTCAGCTGCCTTTGGTGACGAAAAATTCGGAACTGCTGAGACCAGGCAGGAATCTGTTGTCACACCCTCCTTGCTAATTTCGTGGTCAAAGTAATTTACTTCTGTTACTGCAAAATGGCATTACTCGATGCTTAGCGTTAGTCATACTGTTTTCAGTCTCTTGAACATCTCCTCCAACAGTCGTACATTCTCATCGACGTTCTTTGAGAACATTACCTTGTCATCAAGACAGATCATACATTGTTTTTGTTTCAATCCCCTACTCACTCGAAAGTGGTAGGTGCATCCTGGAGTCCGAATGGCATTTGAAACATTGGAAATGACCCCCCCCAGAACGGAAAAAGCTATATTTGGTCCATCCTCTGGCTCTACTTCTAGTTGTCCGCAGCTCGTGGTCTCGCGGTCGCATTCTCGCTTCCCGATCACGGGGTCCTATGTTAGACTCCCGGCAGGATCAGGGATTTTCACCTGCCTCGATATGGCTAGGTGTTTGTGTTGTCCTCATCATTTTATCATCATTCATGAAAGTGGCGAAATTGGACTGAGCAAAGGTTGGGAATTTGTACGGGAGCTGATAACTGCGCAGTTGAGCGCCCCCCAAACCAAACATCGTCATGATCATCATCATCTACTTCTAGTTGATGATATCTGCTCTTTAAATCCATTGGGGAGAAATAGTTACACTCACCCAAGTTGTCGAGAGTCTCTGGTACGTTTGGTATCAGATATGCATCAGTGATCTTTCGTGCATTGAGGTATCGAGAGCCACAGCAAACTTTGTATTTTTAGTGCCATCTGGCGACTCATTCAGGAGAAAAATTATGGGAGGTGCCCAGGAACTATCACTACACTGAGCGGTAAATTCTTCCATTACCAGTTGGATGTACTTCAGAACCCAATATGGTTCAAATGGCTCTGAGCACTATGGGAGTTAAAACATCTGAGGACATCAGTCACCTAGAACTTAGAACTACTTAAACCTAACTAACCTAAGGACATCACACACATCCATGCCCGAGGCAGGATTCGAGCCTGCGACCGTAGCGGTCATGCGGTTCCAGACTGAAGCGCCTAGAACCGCTCAGCTACACCGGCCGGCACTTCAGAACCCAATAGGTTTGTTGTACACTGGAGCATTATTCCCTGCTGATATTCTGCGTTGCATGAGTGGTGTTGCTGGTAATGGACCACTCAGATTAAACAAAACCGTAAACTGCAGTAACAAGGCTTCAATTACATCTCTATAATTTCCCTCTAAATGTTCCACTATCTCACGTAATGCAGCTGTATCAACGGTTTGCTTGTGGCAGAGGTCCTCAGTTGATCTATCTGTGTCATATTCCTCCAAAACATCCAAATTAGCGGTTGGTAAACCCCTTGGCAGACTCATTTTGTCCCTGTCAAAATTATCAACCGGAACCATAAAATCTCCATCCATATCATTGATGCGTACTATACCTCTGCGTACAAAACAGTGTGACTTACCCAATACGTCGATATTTTCAAATGGCTCTGCAACATATAATGCAACCTTACATAGATTCGTGTCTATGCTCATCCCAATTAACTTCCCTCTATCATGTTGTATCGTATCCTGTGTATTGATGTTCAGTGCCTGTGCCTGCAGTTTATTGGGTGCCAACTTCATGATCGGCCAAATCCCAGGATCGCACAATACTCCTCCCCAACTCACAGCAATACTTCTACATACTCCTGAAAATACTTATTTTCTACATTAAAACTGAACAGCGTTGTCCCCAATGAATGCACGTCATTATTGCCTACTCCATGTAACCTACACCATGGGGACCTCCGCTCCTTCTTCCAAAGAGATCCAGACTGAGTACTGACTCGGAGTGCCTAATTTATGTTCCCTACCACTTACGTCGCCTAGAAAGCAGCATTCCATCTCTGTATATTTTTCTAGAGTCTCTTGTTCTCCCGAAAATGCCGTCTGACGGATGAGGCACTCTTTCCTTGTTTAACGAGCGATTTTTAGGACATTGCTTGTCACGTGGTTTCTTCTGACTATCACATGCTATATGGCCCACCTCCCCACGTTCCTAACGTTGAAGCTGTCGACATTGTTGCCTGACGTTGCCTGTGCGCCCACATTTAGAACACTTCACTTCAGAAGAAAAAACACTGCCATCACCATGTCTTCGTGCAGCAATTCCCATCTCATTCAATTGCGTTGCAATCCTAATGACAGCAGATAAGTCACTTGTATTCTCTAGTCTGACCCTCCTCGACTTATCAGCAGAAATACCTCTTAGAAACAACTCAAGAGCCCTATTCTCTGCCTCATGCAGACTCACTTGATCGGCTTCTGCAGTCTGTGTTAGTTCACACGTTTGCAAATTCAGTTTCCTAAACCTGTTAGAGAAGGATTCCACTGATTTTCTGTGCCTCTACTAGAGTCCCTTGAGTTTCTCTCTAAAGAATCTCGAGCTGTTCTGCTTCTGATAGTGCTGTATTACACGGTTATCGAGTTCATCCAATGTTTGGGCCTTACTGAGGGTCATGCGGTAGATAACATATTTTCGTGTCACCTACTAACCTTAATCTAGCCATATTCAAGAACGTTTCTTCCGACGATTTTCCCAATTTTGTGACATCCTTAATGTCACTATAAATAGATACATCCTCCGTAGCTTTCCCCGAAAAAGACACTGTGAGATTAGCTGCTGCGGGATCGATGGAATAGGTGTGTACGTTCAACACCGTTTTATTTTTCTTGAATCAAGGAGTTCTTGCCTTCCAGTGGCTATTCCCCTATGCAATGCTTCATTGTCTTGCTCTTGTTGGGTTGTAGTTTGTAGCCCTTCAAAGCTTCTACCATTTCATTTAGAGTCGGTGTTCGTCTCTTTGGCATTTGTGCAAACTCCATCTGCCGTTATACCAGAAAAGGAGGGAACCGCACACACAGTAGTCAAAAAGTAATTAAACTACACTTAATCTTTACGCCCTATCATAGCCTAATGAGATTCTCTGCACTGGTGTTCTTCGTGGCCACTTATGCACGTACTACAGGTAGCTGATACAGTCCGAATACACGGAAAATCGTGCCCATATGAATTACAGTATGGACAGATCACTGGCTGCAGGTCAACTCCTCTGTCGTTCCCACAGAACCGAGACAAGTCTGTAGGTTACTGCAGCCCAAAAAACGATGCGCTTGACGTACTGTAAAGATCCCTACGGCTCAACATGGTCATAAGAAACTACAAAATAAGAAATCAAATAAATATCAGTCACTCACCACAATGTAGTGTTATGAACTTTATCTCGTAGCTGTTGACCTCAAATCGGAGTTTCGTAATGATTGGTTCCTTTTGTCCTAGATGTTTGGGTGTGGTACCATGTGTAGACGTCTCTACCACGTGGAACCACTTGCTGACACCAGACATAGGAGCCCGCTTCCAGACTCCTATAGTCGTCAGGAGACAGCCAGGCGGTGTGACGTGATGAGGACCTACCTACGCTCGAGAGCGCCAAGAAACATCATTGGAAATAACACATTCGTCAAGTAATAAAGGATTGTCTTCCAAAGCACCGCGCTGGGCTGGCAGAGTTGTGGCCTCATCATCAGAAGAGGGTCGGTATGAACTCGACCAGTAATTCCATCAGCACAGCAAAGTGTCGGCAATATTGGATACGTCAAAATAGCTCTGAGCACTATGGGACTTAACTGCTGCCATCAGTCCCCTAGAACTTAGAACTACTTAAACCTAACTAACCTAAGGACATCACACACATCCATTCCCGAGGCAGGATTCGAACCTGCGACCGTAGCGGTCGCATGGTTCCAGACTGTAGCGCCTAGAACCGCTCGGCCACCCCGGCCGGCGTGGATACGTAACAGGGCGGCCACCAACCCTTGGACGCTGGCAACCTCTATCTCTATGTATCGGTCTCCAATGTTTTCTCGACGACGTTGAAGGTTTGCTAGTAGAATTCACACTCCCAGGTCCACCAGAAGTACTCGCTGACTGGCAAGGTCAGCTCTCACCCCCTACTTAGGAGACATTAGCTGGCAGTATCAGTGTCGGCCTCAGGAACTGGATGAGCAGCAGTAGTGATCTTCCCTCTCGAATGCAGATGACAGTCAGCATCCTGGTCATGCAGATCAGTCCTCTAGCAGGCTTTCGGGTTGATACTGGCCCCCGTGCCCCATCAGTGTTGCTTCAGAAGTTGGCAGTGCAACTAGCAGCAGCAGCGTCCTTCCAGCCAGTCTTGTGTCTCCATAGACGATTGAAGACAGATAGGAATGCTGAGGGTCGACCTCCATAGCCTCCCGTCTCTCTGGATAGCTGCAACTGACGCAAGGAGTTAAGGATGCACTCATGGTCAAAGGATGCACTCAGGGCAACCAACAATCCACGCTCAGCAATCATACACTTGTTAAGAAGGATGGCGTATCTATGTTGGCACTTTTGTGCGCTCTGCGGCGGTGGGGATGGCAGTGACATCATGTGTCCTGTCTTTCCCTCGCTGTCAGCTCTCCTAATGACTTCAGTCTTGCACAGATTCTTCTTTCAGAGGCACTTTTCCCCTAGTTCTGCAACTGAATACTTATTGTGCAATGTATCTAGGTCTGCTTTGTTACCAGTATGGCAGTGTCTTTCACCTTCCGTGATGTCATTAAGCTTCATTTGCAGATTTGAGCGCTCAGTCATCCCCCCTTGCGGCAATATCTTCCACGTCTGCCCCAACTCACTCAGCATTTCCCCCTAGCTAGCAGTCTACTGCTCAATGATACAATGACACAGATAATTCGGCTACCAGGAGCTGGCAAGTATCTGTCAGGGATACGATACTGGGGTGCAACGCTGGGAACGATAGGCAGGCATTCTCGTCACCAAGATTCTGTTCGAGCGTCACAAGGGAGAATCGCTTGTTGTTTACTCCGTTTCAGTTCTGCGCTTGCCATCCGAGAACAAGTAAAAGACTTCCTGCAACATTTCCTTTCAACGTGTATCGAATTAGGAAATGACCATCCCATGCGTAGGGTTCCAGTAACACAACACAAACAGCTTCGTTTAGAGTGGTGCTATGACCAAGGAGCATGGACTGCTCATGAACGACATCGCATTGTGTTCAGCAATGAACCGCTGTTCTGCACTAATCTGATTGACCATCGTCGCCAAGTATGGCTGCGGCATGGGGAGTGCTTCCATTCTTCCAATGTCTTGGAGAGGCACAACGGTGTTCCTCTTGCCGTCACGGAGTGTAAAGCCATCAGGTATGACTTCATGTCATGGCTGGTAGTGATTGAGTGAACTCTGACCTCACAACGGTGTGTCACGGGCATCCTGCATACTGTCTTACCTCTCACGCAACAGTATCGTTGTGCCCTTTTCCAACAGGACAGTACTGGTCCACAAATGGCACCTGACTCTATGAACTGTCTGCGCGATGTTGAAGTATTCCCATGGCCAACAAGTCAAGTACCACCCCCAATAGAAGATGTATGGGACCATCTTCAACGTAAACTCTGCCCCAGTGCCAGTATCCAGTACATCAAGGATATCCAGGTAGAGCATCAGTAGCTGTGGACCAGTTTACCTCAGGGGAGGACACAATGGCTTTATGGCGTCCTTCAAAACCAGATCAGTGCATGCATCCAGCCAATAAGGGGTAGTGAACGTCATACCGACAGTGGACTCATACTGCCAAGTTATTTTTGAAATCAATGACCTAATATCACATACTCACCCAATCCATGAGGTTTCATTTCGTTTTCTCCTTCCTGTCTGGATGCTTCACTTTTTGGTCAGGCAGCGTGTATGATTACCCCGCTTGCTTATTAGGCACATACGGTCCAAACATCCTAAATTAGCATCAACCTAGACAAATAAATGTGAACAACGAGTGACTACGAGCAGTAACATTACATTTCTTCTTGAAAGTTCCACCTGTTTTCTAGTCGCTATGTTCTTTCAAACTAACGAAATGATGTAACATTGGAGTAGTAAATGTGTGGCAAACACACTGTCTACACTTACATCAAACATCACACCACAGTAGCACAATGTTTCAGGAAACACGTCGGTATTTCCGTGGCTATTACTATCAGTAATAATTGTTTATGAACGCCAGCTGTCACGGCTTTGCAGATGACATGTTTTCAAGGCATAAAATGTGCGACATTACGGATTGATCAGAATCTAATGCCTTTTACATCGAAAGCATATGCCCAGGATCTATAGCACATTATACTAATGTCTATAGCCAGTTCCAGTACAACATCCGTTGCTGCCGTACAGAGGTCGCGAAGTGGGGCCGAGGCTGTTTCCCAGATAAGTTATTGCAATATGACGATGTATTACTATATTATAGTTTTTAGTTTTGACGTTGTCCTTTATGGACAAATCGTAGTTCCTTTTATTCTGAAGAAGGTTGGGTCTAGGTAAATCTAGGTAAACACTGCAACTGTGGCTGTTGTTAATTTAAAATTAATTAAAAAGAGGGATCGTATTACGATCTTCCGCGGTGAAGGTACTGGTAAATAATGTCTGAATTCAGATTTATAACAAAAAATAACTGATGTGCTTCGGCATCTTTGATATAACACGATGGGATTTGGAAATTCCGCAGTTCAGGTGATGAATGAAACAGTGGCCGTATTGTTGAACTTGAATTTCGATAATGTTTTACGCATAAAATTACCTTGCGTGAAGTACAAGGTTTCCATTCGCAAATCATTAACATTTTTGCACGATGAGTCCCCTGTCAGTAAGGAATTTAACATCACGTTTCCTATTGAATTTACAACAAATTAAACAAAGTCAATTATCAGTCATGGTTTTCCAGTATAATTCCACTCCTAAGTTTTCATTTTCCCTCGAAATTTAGTAAACATTATCTTTCTTGTATTCTCAAAAACTGAGCTCACCAAATGTTACTGTAACATTAATAAAAAAAGTTGTCGTACGCTAACGACGCCTGGAAACCATCACAAACGCTCAGATTCCTCGCATATGTGCCTGTCCAGGGATCTGATATCAAAATTAAAAGGGGTCAGGCTTCCTAGGCGGAATGGACAATCTCTTCGCGTATGGTTATCAAAAATGGACCACTGTTACGTCTCTAATAACATCACGATGGGTGGAATCAACATCTTCGACAATATAAAGAGATTTAACTTTCAAAGTAAACTAAATTATGCGTTACTGTAGAAAATCGTATTGATCGGGCTATGAGCACACCTTCTTTCAAATGCGCAGTTAACTCAGAGACATGGTAGCAGCAGAATTCATATTCCAAGTCTCATACCTCGTGTCGGTGGATAACAATGAATTTTTTGAAGGAAAAGCACCAACGCCTCGACAATGGAAACTGTATTTCTGACTTCAGCTGTACCCACATATTTCTGCAAACGTTTCCCTTTCTGTTGCCATCCGATTTTACAGGAGCCTGCAGTGAGAAGCAGCAGGGAGAGAAAGTTTCGACGAACGCAGAACGCAGAGTGCAGTGATACGAGTTTCTGGGCCAGGAATTACGGGCCACTCCGTAGCTTCCGCAGCTCTAAACGTTCCCACTAAATGGCAAATCCGTGTAGTACCTGAAGTATTAGTTCGCTCATCTCCGCTCGTGCAACTGTGAAATTGAAGTGCTTTCTAAACTTCAGTACTAAAATTTCTTTGGTGGAGCCCTTGGTGCGAAGAATGGCACTCTGCGGACGCCTTAGCGTCTCTCACAACACAATAACACTTGCCGGTATTAAACCGAAAGTAGGTGAACAGGATTACTTAGGTAAGTAATAGCATCAAAGACTTGCCAGTTACAGTGAAAAAGTTTCCAAAGTTCTTGTCGCACCAGCAGACCAATATCACTAACCGAAACCGTCACAGTGTGATTCTTTACGTGTTCCAAACAGCAAAACGCTAAGTGGAGGCACTGGTTTCTGCGGATCTTTTTTGCCGTCTCTTGCTGAGTTCTTTGTATTACTTTCCCTAAAAGCAATCATATAATGGCCTCATTAGACATGCACGTTCCAAATATCGTGAATGGATTGCCAACGTTATTCGAAGACCACTGGCATTTTGCGAGTATTACTGCTTGATAAACTTCCGAACCGTCCTTCTGACCCAACACTTAAAAGTGGAAATTTTCGATGATTAGTAAGAGGGAGACCCAAATGTATAAAACGTTAGCTTTTATACCTGGAGAAAGTACATCACCCGCTGCTGGACCCCATGATTACAGTGTTTTAGCTCAGACATAAATATATGACTGTATTTAACATGTTCTAAAATTGGACAGTCAGTAGTTCATTACAGTGAACATTTAGGAATTTCATCAACTAGCTTGTTAGCGCTACCCTTTGGCGAGTTTGTGGGCAGACTGTTCGCAATCTATTTGACATGAGATTATGTCGCGTTTCTTGCGCATTGTGTGTCGGGGTTTTAACGAAATCTGCTAAATTACTGTGTAAATTTCGTTAAAGAATTTTATTTGCTTTTAAGTTAATTTTCTTTACCTTACTTTCTTTGCGTGCGAACTTTGTTGTAGAACCTGTCTCTTATTTACGTGTGGTAATAAAAATTTTCACTTTCAAAAGAATTACGTACATTTAAAAATTACGTGAACTCATATTAACTGATTAAGAATATTTGGTTGAAAATTAAATTTTTCACATCATTCGGCCTTGGCACACATTTTCTAAATGCAGTGGATTTTTTGTTAAATATTTTTACTGAATTCTTTCCCGGCGTTAGCTTTTGAACACAAGATTATCACTATTAGCAGAAAATGGTTAATTCTTACCAAGCCGACATTTAATTATCACTGATCAAACCTACTTCGCTATACATTAAAGTTATTTGAAAGATCCAAAATTGTTAAATTTCAATGTTAACTATCCGTCTAAGAATGCACAAATGTGTAACTATTTTTTAAAATCTCAGTCAGTCTCTGGATCGCTGTAAAAGAAGAACATTCTCTTAGTTCACTGTTAATGTTTATCTATCTGTTCCCGATTTACGGATTTGGTTGATTTTTCCTTTAACGGAACAATTTTTTAAATGTGCCGCCGCTGCAAATCGATCGGTCGCGGCACAGCCCAGCAACACCGCTAAAAAATGCTGAAAACTCTTTAAAGAAATATTATAGATGACATGGGCAAGCTAATTTACATTAATAATACACACTTTTTATAAATTCTGATATATTTAGATCAAGCAATAATTCAACTCACATTACTTCGTAATTTCTCCTTCAATGGCGGCTAAATCTAGATACAGACAAATGACGTCTACCCATTCACCAAATACATCGATACAGCTTCCTACCGCTTTCAGCTCTAAACGAGGAAGACCAAAGAATACATAGTGCATTGTGCTTTTATAGTATTGCTGACTATTAACATTTCTTTGTAATTTCACGACATTATTTCCCTCTGGCTGAATTTATCTCTGATATCTCAGATATTGACACATTTCGCAATTACATATTTAATATAGAAATATTACCATCCTAAATACAGAGAGAATATTACTACAAAAAATATTACAATAATAACAAATGTCTTTTACACAAAATTCAATAATATTTTTTGTTAAATAATTACATTATATACAAATTGCTCAGAGTGGCGTATATGGTACAAATAAATTTCAGTTTGTTAATGTGTGAGTTTGCCAGGGAACGTTACATTGCCCCCTGACAGCATTTGGCAAAGAGTTTCTATACTTTGACACAATGGTGCCAGTAACGTTCTTTACAATTCTGTGTTTTTATGGAATGGCTCTTTAATCAGTCCCAGGGTTAAACATGTTCATGGCTCCCCCATTTGGGCGAAGGCAGACAGGAAACCTGGGCAAAACTGTGTCGGAGCCCAGCCATCCCAGTTGGTTCATGATTAATATTGTTTCTTTAACAGTCATTCATTTGAATTAATTTAGCAGTTTGTCACCAACGGTTACATAATATCACAGTCACATACAAATCAACGATATACCGCAAGGTCACTTGTCCTAGAATATATCACTTAGTTTTTTGAAATCATTTAGCACAGCATCACTTTTTATAATATTCCCACTACCTACGTGTCACAAATCCATCTCCTACACTTGTTAGTGTTCATTTTCTCTTATCAGTTCACAGGTATACATAATAAATGTTCAATGTTTATCAAAAATGGAGTCATTGATATGTTATGCAGTTTGTGTAAATATTTTGGAAAATGACAACAATTCTGTAGTCGGTGAGCAGTGCGGAGTGATTGTTGAGCGGCGCTCGGCGCGGCGCGTCGGCTCCGTGTAGGTCACCGCCCCCGGTGTTGACAGCTGCGGCGCGGAGGGGCGTGGCTGTCTGGTCTGCTATGGGCTGCTGCGGCCGCTGCATGGCTGATGTAGCCGGATGCGCGTTGGATATCAGCTCGCCCGTGTGACGTCTTCTTGCAGTGCTCCAGCAAACATGCAACAAGTTCACAAACAGTGTACTATCCTTATGGGCATTTTTCCTGCTGTGGGAAAGAACGCACACAGTTATTGGCAGTTATTATTCAGTAGGCCTTCACTAGTCTGGTTTGCACAATGTTTTGTTGTCACAGTAACACGTTTTATGGGCACACAATATTTTTCACCATGTCATGACTTGTCATTAGTCACACGCAAGTTTCACCTTAGGACAAAATGTATCTCTGTAGTCAACGCGCTTTTCTGGCGTCCCTTGACACACAAAGAATTAAAGTTTGACACTAACTTGGTCCACCGTCCGTTATCGGCTCACTGTTCGTGTCGTGCTAGTTCCTTGTCCACTTGCACACACGGCGATAATACAGTTTTTTATTGCTTATACACAACAACTTCGTGACGTATTGCTGCAGGTTTAACAGTCACTGTCTGTCTCTGCCACACAATACTGCACTTTTGTTTAAGTTCCTTTATTTTTATTTACAATGCCCGCTGTGCAATTTTTGTAACAGCACATTCGTAACTCTTTACCAAGGTGTGTGATATTTGCGTACGTGGTAACAAATATTAAAATTTCGTATTAGTTTGCCCAAAAATCATCTATATTCGTGTTCGAGTAGATTTTATTTGTGCATTCCATCCGGATTCAGGCATATTGTTCAATAACTCCTTTGAAATCATGTCACACTTTACTATCAAGGTCCTACGTAACTACAGTGTAGTCTCTGTAGGTTAAAATTGACTTGGACTGTATCTGGCTAGTTCCCTCTTTTTTTTTTTTTTTTTTTTTTTTTTTTTTTTTTTTTTTTTTTTTTTTTTTTTTTTTTTTTTTTTTTTACTGATTGAATCTGCACATGCTTCAATTGAAGCCTCTTTGTGCGTAACTTTGCGCTACTTAAATTTGCAATAAGTTTGCCTCCCATGGTGCCCTCGGGTCACTACTGGGTGCATTATTCTCTCTGATAACATTGGTTAGATAATAAAGTTCTCAGGGCCTCATATTATTGATATTATTCTGGGTTCGAATCTGTCAATCTGACAGCTACACATATATACATATATAATAGAAAAGATTGTGCCAAGAAATATTTCAATTTTGACACACATATAGAAAATTATGCAGTACACTAACTAATCATTACTAAAATGTTCCTGTTGACTGAACTCTGTCACAGCTTAACACTACAAATAACTGCACTAATCAGATTATCTGTGGAGACATTTAGAGCATGTTTTAGATAACACAAATTAAAAGAAGACATAACACAAATATTCATACACACATGAGAAAGTCAATCATATTCTTATAACTAAATACTTGTACACTAGTACATTATGTCTACAGATCACACATCATTAATGTTCATTATTTACAAAAGAATGGTGTCCATATAGGACTATTAGTCTTTTACTGTATGAATATTTTTACATCCTTACGCGGATACAGTCCCCGTACTCTCCCTGAGTGGGGATCTGCTGAGAGATAGCTACACTCATGTGGCACACTTACTACTCTAAAAGGTCCATTGTACACCAATTGCCACTTGCTATTCTGTTTCAAGGATGCCGAGGACTTAGGATGATTGCGTAAAAGTACCAAGTCCCCAACACTAAATTTTTGATTATTCGTCACATGTCGATTATATTTTTCTTTCCTTTTCTGAGCGCACCTGGTAAGGTTGCACCCTGCTTTTCTTATCTTCTCTTCCTTAGGCTCAGGAATGACTGGGACCTTAGGCAAAGGTGCCAGCCACTCATTCAGAACTCTATTATTATTCATTATAATCTCGTTTGGTGGATACCCCGTAGAAGCATGCGGGGTTGCGTTGTGAATTTCCACAAACTTAGGCATCAGATCTGGCCATCTTGTGTGCTTATATGCAATGTATAACCTGAAAAATTTATTTAACTCTCCAAATGTTCTCTCTACTAAACTTGCTTGTGGGTGAAAACGGGAAATTAGTATGTGCTTTATATCCTGTTCATGTAAATAGTTTTTCCAGGTATGGCCTGTAAAATAGGAAGCATTATCCGATATTATCGCTTCAGGCTTACCCACTTGTGTAAAATATTCTTTCCATAACCATTTAACTATTCCACGAGCAGTGGCTGATTTAAGGCAGTATATTTTTAAGTATTTAGAGAAAAGGTCATACATCGCTAAAATGTACTTTAATCCACCCCTGGCTCGTGGGTAGGGTCCTGCTATGTCTATAGATACTAACTGAAGTGGCCGATGAGACACTATAGGATGCAGTTCAAACCTTGTGGACTTATTTTGAAACTTAGCTTTTTGGCACAGGGGACAAGTCCTGATAATGGTGCGAGTCTGCTGGCTTATTCCCTTAAAGTAACAGAATCTGGATAAAATCCTTATTGTTTTGCCTATCCCAGCGTGACCCCATGCTAAATGCGTGTGCCACACTACAGCTGGGATAGCCTGTTGCGGTATACACACGACTCCATGGTCATTTGACACACCCGTTTTATAATACAGAATATCATCTATTATTTTGAAATTCTGAACACTTTTAAGATTGGTTCCTTCTTTAATTTTGCTAATGATATCTCGCCAAATCGGATCAGTTTCCTGCAATATAGACATATTCTTACACATATGTAAAAAGTCCCTCCTATGTACATTATCTTGTACTAAGAGTATTCGATATTCCTCCGATTGTTCCAAAATCTTAGACATTGAGGATTGCCCTAGTGGAAGCCTCGACAAGGCGTCAGCTACAACATTATCTTGTCCTTTTAGGTACATAATCTTAATTTTATATTCCTGCAATGCTAACCTCCATCTTAGCAAGCGGGTATGGTATAATTTGCAAGACATTAAATAGCTCAGAGCCTGGTGGTCACTGAATACTTTGACTTCTTTACCATAGATGTAATAATTGAATTTCTTTACCGCCCAAACCACTGCAAGAGCCTCTAATTCGGTAGCGGAATATGCTCTCTCGCAGCTGTTTAGTGTGCGGCTGGCAAATCCGATTACATTGATTGTTGTGGGGTCGTTGCTCCTGTCCCACTGAAACAGACAAGCACCCAGACCGTACAAACACGAATCTGTCGCCATGCAAAAATCTTTTGTCATGTCTGGGTGTCGCAGTATGTTTGCATTCACCAAGGCGTTTTTGATAGCGTCGAATGCGCGTTGACATTCTTCTGTCCACACCCAGTGCGCATTTTTACGCAACAGGCTCAATAAAGATTCGTTATTCATTAATTGGTTTGGAACAAACCGTCTAAAAAAGGATGCAAGACCTATAAACGCTTTGAGTTGTCTCTTAGTTCTCAGACTAGGAAACCCACGAATTGCGTCAAGTTTTTTGCTGTCAGGTTTGATGCCTTGTGGTGTTATTATGTGACCTAGAAATTTAATCTGATTACGTCCAAATTTGGATTTCTCAAGATTCGCTTTTACTCCCGCTTGCTTAAACCTTTCTAAGACTCTACTCAGTAGTTCTACGTGCTCCTCCCAAGTGGCAGTAGCAATCACCAGATCGTCTACATACACTGTTACCCTTTGTAGCAAATCCGGACCTAAAACCGCGTCGAGGGCTGTTATGAAAACCTCTGCACTTAAATTTAAGCCGAAAGGTAGTACCCTAAATTGGTAGCTCCTTCCCCCAAACATAAATGCAGTATATTTCCTCGACTCGGGTGTGAGCAGGATTTGCCAGAATGAACTTTTCGTATCAATAGATGTCAAATATTGCACTCCATGGAATTTTTTGAATTTGCTCATCTAAGTTTTCCGGATGAGTCCTGACAGGTACAATAATTTCGTTTATGTCTCTCGCATCTAATACTAACCGTACCTGTCCGTCTGCTTTTGCTACCGCCACCAAAGGACTACTATAAGGGGACAAAGACGGTTCTATTATTCCCCACTCGATCAGTTTTCTTATCTCTTTAGCTGCTACTTCCTTCTTGGACCAAGGAATGGATTATGAGGCTCGACAGTAGGTTTTGAGAGGTTTCACCTCGATATTGTACTGATATCCCTTAACAATTCCTGGTCGTTCTGAAAATACGTCTGCATAATTAGATAATAACTGTACCAAATCCTGCTGTTGCATTGAATTCAAATTTTCGGACTGTGATACTTTGTTCACGAGTGCGTCCACATTTGCTTTTAATTGATCACTTTGTACGTCTGGATAATAGAGATTTTGTCCTATAGAATGATTGTCTAAATGTAGTATCCACTGATTCCTACATTTTATGTTAATAGTATTACAATTAGGCACAGGTACCTCTTCAGATCTGAGCATGGACAATTCTATCCTCCTACCAGCGTTCATCAAACTTAATTTTCTCGGAGAAAGGTCGATTATTGCGTCCCTTTCTCTCAAAAAATCTACCCCCAAAATGCAGGCTACCTTTAAACCCTTTACTACCAGGAATGAGCACGCTATGGCTTCTTCCCCTAAATACATCTCTACCCGCACTTGGAGTTTAATTATTTGTCGCTGTGCACTTACGGCTCCAGTGACTTTACAATTATTCACGCGAAAAGTCAGCATACGCTTTTCTTTCCCCAGTACTCTGAATAAGTCCATACTCATGACACTGACAGTAGCACCTGTATCTACGATTGCTTGCACATCAATATTGTTAATTTTGATCTCTATTATCGCTTGTACTTTGTCTTTGTGCTCCTTTATGCACGTGGATGGTTCAGTTATTAATTCATGTCCCATCTGTACCCCGTCATTATACCTAAGGATACAGATTCCCGATGTTTTGTTCTGTGTCGGGCTACTCTCACTCCAAACTTCAGCCGACGATGGAGAGCGTATCTCGGCTGAATCTAGTTTGTTGGATTATTGCTGGTGGATGGGTGTGGCTGCTCTGTGTCACTGACCTCTACTATGTGTAAGTTGTGTTGCGTCGGCCGCCACGGTTGCGCAATTGGCGGATTTTGTGGTGGCGGTCGGTTATTGTCATATCTTTCACTGTTTTGCCGGTCCGGACTGGGCCTCTGGTTCTGTGGCCAAGTTCGGTTTGCATCATTATAAGTATTAGTGTTCCACGGCCCCCTGGCATTTTTCCATCTACTATTGCTTGGTGGGCCTGTTTCATATCGGTCATCTGACCTCCTTTTCCGGTCATTATTCACCGGCGGACTATTGCCGTTCCGGTCTCTACCTCTATTCCCGTTTTGTACATAATCGTGTCTCCTATTGTTACCTCCGCCGTTTCCATTACTTGGTGGAGGCGTGTTATTTCGACCATTTCTGTAACCGTTTCCGTTACTTCTAGCCTGTTCAGAGGCTGCCTTAACATCCTCCTGAATCAGGTCAATTGAGTCCAGAACAGACAAAAAATGTTCCATATCGTTTTCGGGCACGTGTATAAGTTTTCCCTTTACGTGTATCGGCAAGTGTGATTTCAAAAGTCTGATCAAATCCCGGGATGAAATCTGCTCGTCCCAATAACGGGTCTTATTAATGTACTTCTCAAAATATTTTCGCAAATTGCCTAATCGTGGGGAATACGGCTCTGGATTGTATACCTCCTTCCGTAATCTCTCCTGAATACATGTTGACCAATATTTGGCCAAGAATGCCTTTTCAAATTGCTCATATGTATCGCAACTGTCAGCTGCTTCGGTTGCCCATAATGCAGCATCTCCTTGTATGTAAGACATAACGAACTGTATTTTCTGTGTATGACTCCAAACGCTAGGCAAAATGTTTCTAAATCCCTTGATAAACACTACAGGGTGAACAGATTTCTTCTCCGTTGTAAAGATCTGAAACTGTCGGTTTATAATCAGACTTTCTTCAATCACTACTTTGGAATGACAATTATTTGTTTCGCTTACATTGGTTGCCTGTTCTGTCTCGCAGTCGCAATTTTTTACTGCTGTATTTATATGCCTATCATTGTTGGACCTGGCTGGCGTGACATACAGCTGTGAGTCGTCATGCCACAAGCTGCTTTCTATTTCGGCAAGACGACGGTTGACATTCCGCTGCCATAGCGGAATGTCAGTGTGCACCAGCTGTTTCAGGTTCTGCACTTCCGCATTTGAGCCCACATCTTTGGCTTCAATCGCGGCGTGCACTTTCTCGTCTACTTCTTTTATAACTTCGTTTTCTATTTTGTGCACTTGTTCGGACACTTTGTGCTCAATTACTTGATTTGTGTCAATCTCTAATTGTTCCACCCTGTTGGTCAGTACACTGATTTCCTCTACGATACTGGCGTTAGCCACTTGGATACTATCTACTCTTTCGCTTAGTTCTTGCACCGTTTTGGGTATGGTTTCATAGTTTTGTTTCATACTAACAATCTCACTTTGCATAGCTTCTAAAGATTGCATTAACTGCAAGTCTCTCTCATGCATGCGTCGATCACGGTCTGCTTGTTTAGCATCACGTTCTCTATCGCGTTCTGCTTGCATACGGGCAAATTCAGCTACCAATCTCTGGTCACGCTCTGCTTGTTTAGCATCACGTTCTCTTTCACGTTCTGCTTGCATACGTACAAATTCAGCCTGGAAATTGAGCATGCGCTCGAACATAACTCTTAATGATTGCACTTCTGACACCTCACCACTCTCTGGTCCGTGTCCAGTGCTTGCGGGTGGCACAGTATTTCCGCTATCAACTGAATCACTGGGTTGCAGTGGCAACATTTCTTGCCCTTCTGCCCCCAGATTCTCACATTGTACTTCCTGAACTACGTCACTAACATTACTTTGTGTCCCACTTTCTAACTCGGTATCACTACTTATTGACTGTTGTTCATTATCCATGTTGATATCCTTCTGACTACGCAATCTAACCATAGTAAACAAAAGAAATAAAATCTGAACTAAATATCCTAACACTCAGGTTTCACTGACATAATCACTCAAGACATGGTCATTTGTTAAAACACACGTATTATATACTACAATGACTAACTACTCAAATGTCCTGTTATTTTAAAACAAAGCACTAACAACAAGCACACCACTGCACTGAACTGAGGCTACTTTACTACCCACAGGACAACTACACTGTAGCTTTACCTTTTGGTGATCTATCTTGGGTGCAACTGCCCCCTGATGTTGTGGTAGGTAATTAATTTTTCGAAATAATGAGCTCTCTTCTTCAGCTTGCCTCTGGGTATATAGTGTTCTCATGCAAAAAATCATATACAGGTATTACCACACAATATTGGTTACGCAATACATACAATACATGGAAAAATTATTAAATGTTCTCCAACAAAGTTCGACTATAATAATTCCCTACTTATCTCATGGGTATTTAGTGGCCACTGCATATTCGTGCCCCACGTTGGGCGCCAATTTAACGAAATCTGCTAAATTACTGTGTAAATTTCGTTAAAGAATTTTATTTGCTTTTAAGTTAATTTTCTTTACCTTACTTTCTTTGCGTGCGAACTTTGTTGTAGAACCTCTCTCTTATTTACGTGTGGTAATAAAAATTTTCACTTTCAAAAGAATTACGTACATTTAAAAATTACGTGAACTCATATTAACTGATTAAGAATATTTGGTTGAAAATTAAATTTTTCACATCATTCGGCCTTGGCACACATTTTCTAAATGCAGTGGATTTTTTGTTAAATATTTTTACTGAATTCTTTCCCGGCGTTAGCTTTTGAACACAAGATTATCACTATTAGCAGAAGATGGTTAATTATTACCAAGCCGACATTTAATTATCACTGATCAAACCTACTTCGCTATACATTAAAGTTATTTGAAAGAACCAAAATTGTTAAATTTCAATGTTAACTATCCGTCTAAGAATGCACAAATGTGTAACTATTTTTTAAAATCTCAGTCAGTCTCTGGATCGCTGTAAAAGAAGAACATTCTCTTAGTTCACTGTTAATGTTTATCTATCTGTTCCCGATTTACGGGTTTGGTTGATTTTTCCTTTAACGGAACAATTTTTTAAATGTGCCGCCGCTGCAAATCGATCGGTCGCGGCACAGCCCAGCAACACCGTTAAAAATGCTGAAAACTCTTTAAAGAAATATTATAGATGACATGGGCAAGCTAATTTACATTAATAATACACACTTTTTATAAATTCTGATATATTTAGATCAAGCAATAATTCAACTCACATTACTTCGTAATTTCTCCTTCAATGGCGGCTAAATCTAGATACAGACAAATGACGTCTACCCATTCACCAAATACATCGATACAGCTTCCTACCGCTTTCAGCTCTAAACGAGGAAGACCAAAGAATACATAGTGCATTGTGCTTTTATAGTATTGCTGACTATTAACATTTCTTTGTAATTTCACGACATTATTTCCCTCTGGCTGAATTTATCTCTGATATCTCAGATATTGACACATTTCGCAATTACATATTTAATATAGAAATATTACCATCCTAAATACAGAGAGAATATTACTACAAAAAATATTACAATAATAACAAGTGTCTTTTAGACAAAATTCAATAATATTTTTTGTTAAATAATTATATTATATACAAATTGCTCAGAGTGGCGTATATGGTACAAATAAATTTCAGTTTCTTAATGTGTGAGTTTGCCAGGGAACGTTACAGGGTACATCACAAATTTGAAATTTGTGGTAAGTTCTATGGGACCAAACTGCTGAGGTCATCGGTCCCTAAGCTTTCACATTACGTAATCTAATTTAAACTAACTTACGCTAAGGACAACACATACATCCATGCCCGAGGGAGAACTCGAACCTCCGACGAGGGTAGTCACGCGAACCGTGACGAGACCCCCTAGACCTCGCGGCTACCCCGTGCGGCGGAGTTCATTGTACACGATGGATCACCTAAAACTTGCACCGCGAATATTTCGGAAATAGGGGAGTGCTATTGATGTGTGATTTTCACAGAATGAAGTGGTTAGTCCAGGGCTCATATTGTTAGCCGATAAACAGATTGTAATTATAAACACATCAAAAAAAGTTTTGCATCACCTCGGTTCCGAGAGTTCTTGAATTTGCACAGAAAATTGGAATAGAGACCAACATAAACATCATTTCCGCCCTTTTTATTGCTCATAAAAACCACACACTGCATGTTGTACCACCATACACCGAGAAATTCAGAGGTGGTGATCCAGATTGCTGTACACACGTGTACCTCTAATAACCAGCAGCACATCCTCTTGCACTGATGCATGCCTGTATTCGTCGTGGCACAATATCCATAAGTTCATCCAGTCACTATTGGTCCAGATTATCCCACTCCTCAACGGCGTGGGTCACGTCTTCCGTAAACAGCGCTTTACAATCGATACCAGGCATGTGCGGTAGGGTTCATGTCTGGAGAACATGCTGACCACTCTAGTCGAGCGATGTCGGTATCCTGAAGTAAGTCATTCACAACATGTACACGATGGGGGCGCGAATTGCCGTCCAAGAAGACGAATGCCTTGCCAATATGCTGCCGATATGGTTACACTATCGGTCGGAGGATGGCGTTCACGTATCGTACAGCTGTTACGGCGCCTCCCATGACCACCAGCGTACGTCGTCCCCACGTAATGCCACCCCAAAACATCAGGGAACCTCCACCATGTTGCACTCGCTGGACATTTTGTCTAATGCGTTCATCCTGACCGGGTTGCCTCCAAACACCTCTCCGACGATTGTCTGGTTAAAAGACATATGCGACACTCGTCGAAGAAGAGAACGTCATGCCAAACCTGAGCGGTCCATTCCGCATGTTGTTGGGCCCATCCGTACCGTGCTGCTTGGTGTCGGGGTTTCAAAGATGGACCTCGCCATGGACGTCGGGAGTGAAGTTGCGCATCGTGCAGCCTATTGCGCACAGTTTGAGTCGTAACACGACGTCCTGTGGCTACACGAAAAGCATTATTCAACATGGTGACGTTGCTGTCAGGGTTCCTCCGAGCTATAATCCGTAGGTAGCGGTCATCCACTGCAGTAGTAGCCTTTGGGAGGTCTCAGCGAGGCATGTCATCGACAGTTCCTGTCTCTCTGTGTCTCCTCCATGTCCGAACAACATCGCTTTCATTCAATCCGAACTGCCTGGACACTTCCGTTGTTGTGAGCCCTTCTTGGCACAAAGCAACATTGCGGACGCGACCGAAGCGCGGTATTGACCGTCAAGGCGTGGTTGAACTACAGACAACTTGAGCCATGTACCTCCTTCCTGGTGAATGACTGGAATTGATAGACTATCGGACTCCCTCCGTGTAATAGACGTTGCTCTTGCATGGTTGTTTACATCTTTGGGCAGGTTTAGTGATATCTCTGAACAGTCAAAGGGACTGTGTCTGTGATGCAATATCCATAGTCAACGTCTATCCTCAGAGGTTCTGGGACCCGGGGTGATGCAAAACTTTTTTCGATGTGTGTATTTAGAAAGTGTATTTTTGTGCAAGTGTGGAACAATGCCTATTTATATTAACAAACTAAAACTAGGATAAATTCGAATGTCAGTGGTGGGTGGTGCAGTATTCTAGTTCGAGTCGCTTACGAAGTGTCGTTTCCTGAAAGTTTCCCACACAGGCGCTTGTACAGTACCTTTGATAGCACTCTCTAAAGAACAACACAAATGCCTACACTAGTTATGTAATGTGGATTCTGACCAGTAACGAGACAACTGACATCACAGGTTATGTTCAAATTGACCACCGGCGGCGTCGGTAGCACTCTGCACGCGAGACCGCTACGGTCGCAGGTTCGAATCCAGCCTCGGTCATGGATGTGTGTGATGTCCTTAGGTTAGTTAGGTTTAAGTAGTTTCAAGTTCTAGGGAACTGATGACCTTAGAAGTTAAATCCCATAGGGCTCAGAGCCATTTGAACCAAGCACGCTGCACAAGTTGTAGTACTTCAGCAGATGTCCGTGCAGGCTGCAGTAAACACATCGTTGCTTATCGTCGACGTAGTTGTTATGTGCTTGTGTACAGCATCTTTCAGCTTTTACCTCAGAAAATCGTCAACAGGCGTCAAATCCGAGGAACGACCCAAAGATTTGGAAACAGTCCGTGAAGACATGCTGTAGTACTTCGTGCACTATGGGCTAGGCAGCCATCATTTTGGTATCACAGGTTCCTCTAGTCTGCAGAGGAACATCTTCTAACATCCGTGGAGAGTAGTCTGTTAGTCACTTGGATCCTTCCGTTAGGTTGTCTAGGGGTTACACAACGAAATTCACGTAACTGCTTGAAGAGGTTGATTAATTGCTGAGGTGGCTGAAGTCTATTAGAATATCTTGCAGCGTACACCTTACAAGAACAAGCTGCATTCTTCCTACCTCTCCGTACACCGTGAGCGTGTCGGCTTTTTCTGCGTTGGTAAAACTTTACTCCATTCACGACCTACTGCTTGGGTTGACACACGCTGACAGACTAGCAAGTCGATGGACTCAGGCGACACAGAAGCACACTGTAAGCAAAAACAAGAACGTCGAACCTAACAACTACGCAGGCTAGATGGCAAAAACAAGTGTCGGTGTGGAAACTTTTCAAAATACCTCGTAAACGACTCGTACTATAATCCTGCAACAAATACCACTAACATTCTAATTTACCCTACTTTTAGTTTATTAATGTCAATAGGCATTATTCCATTTAAAATGTGGGTGTATGCACAAAAATACAGTTTCTATGTATTATTACCGTCAGTTTATTGGATAACAATATGATCCCCTAACTATCAATCTATTCTGTGAAAGTCGCATTTCTCTAACTCTTTCCCATTTCCGCAATATTTGCGCTTTAGTTTCAGGTGATTCACTCTGTATAACACAAACGACCTATTCTTTGCCGGCCGAAGTGGCCGTGCGGTTAAAGGCGCTGCAGTCTGGAACCGCAGAGCCGCTACGGTCGCAGGTTCGAATCCTGCCTCGGGCATGGATGTTTGTGGTGTCCTTAGGTTAGTTAGATTTAACTAGTTCTAAGTTCTAGGGGACTAATGACCTCAGCAGTTGAGTCCCATAGTGCTCAGAGCCATTTGAACCATTTTTTTTGAACCTAGTCTTTGTCGCGAACACTGCTGTGGATGGATATTGTGTTTGTGGTACGATCACGAAGCTTAAATACAACAGAAGTGCCCATATTACTGTATTCCTGAGTAAGTAAAGCCTGACTGATAAGCAGCTCTGTTATACATATGATGTTCCGTTTCTTTCACACCGAAGAAGTTAAGAATAAATAGTCCATTCTTCGCTGTATCTGACAGCGAATGGAATAATTTTCCATGTAGGTTTCAAAATCTACACTGGGTGTAAATTTTTAGAGTAAAAAGTAATGTACGTCCTGTATATTATTTTTGCTTCAATCTCCTACAGCACTTTAGTTATTACCCTCTCATCATCAGTCGGTAGGGCGGCATCACGAGCAAGCGGCATAAATTTGATCTTTATATCTTGTTACTGCTACATCTCCCTCTCGCTTTTTCTTCCAAATAAATATTACTCAGTATAGCTAATAAACGGCATTTGTGTGTCAGGCTCCTGTCACTTTTAATAATGCCCTTTATTTGTCAGCCAGGGTTTTAGATTTATTTGTTGTGCTACATACACATTGTCTTCACATTTCATGACAGTAGTATGCAAAATATCCATTAGCCTTCCCCACATCCTTGCAATAATGTTTTCAAGTATTATGGATACTGTATGATGTTCCAAAATATATTTTACCCAAATTAGTTTTAAGGGGCTACTCACAGACAATGTCCACTGTTCGTTCGAATGCAAATTGTTTTACATGCTGTTTTATTTACACTGTTTCGTGTTGATGGTGGAAAATTCTCGGAATAATTTTGGCCAAATGAGATCGAAAAGCATATATCGCCGGGCGTTCTTAGCTGTGAGAATCCAAGGATTGCATTCCGTCACTCAATTGGAGTATTTGATAAAGATTAACATGTTAGGCTATAGATCAAGCGAGCTAAATGTTAAAGATACCGTTTATTTTTCTCTGCTGCAAGATGCAACTGTTATAATTAGATCTCATGTCTAAATTAACAACCTCGGATCATAAAACTTGTACTGTATGAAGAGGAGGTAGTTGAATACTGACACGCGGGTAGGATGACTCATCGCCCATCAGTATAAGCCAATTTTTCGTAGGTAACGTCGTGATACAGGTACCACTAGCGCTTCAAACAGTGAGGCACAAAAATACGCAGTGTGAACCTTCTGCTGCCTGTTCAGTGTACATTACGTAATTGTCTGTGCAGTGAATGACATGTAATTTTCAAGATATTCGACATAGACAATTGTGGAATAACTGGTAATATTCTCTGCCGGAAAGAAAAGTCACACGCTCAAGGACAAGGTCATTTTCTTGCCGAGTGATGTGATAGATAGTTCATCTCTGAAGGAGTATATGACAAATTCAGACCAAATGCACCACACATATTACTGTGAAGGGTGTCCAAACAGTCGCATCAATACACAGTAACCACCCTCTGACGGCAACGCAGGCGTGCATTCTTACAAGCAAATCATCATAAAGATGCTGAATGGAATCCTGCGATAGACAGTCCTTTGTTGCAATTCGACAATGATTCTTGCAGGCTCTGGAGAGAGAGTACGTTCACGTTTCATCACTTTCCATACGTACTCAAGTCGTGAACAGTGGTCTTTCTGGTCAGGGCAGAACAGCACGTCGCATCGCAGCAGCCGTATCTGGAAGTGCATTGTCGTACTAAAAAAAGCACATCACCTTCTTGCGAAAGAAGTACCAGTAGAACGGGAATCACAGCCTGTGAAATACAGAGGTCACTGGTTACTTTACCCTGCAGCAATAGCAAATGTGACCGCGAGTTGTAATTGATGATCCCTCCTACACCATATAGCCTAGTTTGGAACCTGTTTATCGTGCGCTAACGCACTAGGGAACAGGCACCTCACCGCGTATATGCCATACACGTGCACGTCCGTCATTCGCATACAGACAGGAATGCCCTCATCACTGATAACGACAGAGCTCCATTCCATTCTCCATTCAACACTTTCACGACACCAGATTAGTCAAGATTGGCGGCCTCTTGGTTCAGTGGCAGTCTGGCCAGTGACACACGTGATCTCAGTTCTGCTGTAAGCAAATGATTCCCAGTAGTCCCTGCTTAGACAGCAGGCGGAAGATGTTCCCGCATTTCGTCTCGGATGATTTTCCGTCGGCCAGCGCTGAGCGCCTAATGCATTGATCGTCACGTGCTCCTCTATCTACGTGTATGTCCAGAACCTTGTCTACGGGTGTGGGATTGTTACACATACCACTGTTGGAAGCAGCGACGCAGCATCGATACATTGTGCCCAACATGTGCAGCAATTCGTCTACATGTTCCTTCAACTTCCTGAAGCGCCAAAACGCGACCCCATTCAAATGGATGAAGCTTTTCAGTATGAGTGGCGTGGCTGTACCCTAGAATGAATGTTGCACATTCTTCTCTTCTTCTTCTTCAGTAGCGCTACAGCCCTTGGTGAGCCTTGGCTTCTTCAACAATCTTCCTCCACACTTCTCGGTTATTTGCTGCTCTTTTCTACCCCCGGACTCCCATATTGGTGATATCCATTGCCACCTCGTCGATCCATCTTCTTCTAGTTCTCCCTTTTCGCCTAACTGAATGTATCATACCTTTCATCATTTTCTTTGGAATTCTATCCTCTGCCATTCTCTTCAAGTGTCCTAGCCATCGTATTCGCTGTGATCTCACAAATTTTACTGTGTCCCTGCCTTGTATTAACTCTTGTAATTCGGCATTGTAGCGTATTCTCCAGCCTTCTTCCTCCCTTATTGGCTCATAGATTTTGCGTAGTATTTTCCGCTCAATGCTTCTTAGTGCGTTTTTATCGTTTTCTGTAGGCGTCCATACTTCTGAGCCGTATGTGATAACTGGGCGGACTAGGGAATTGTATATTAGCAGTTTAGTTTTTCTTGTAACAAGGCTATTTTTGAAAAGTTGCATATTTGCAAAGTAAGCTCTGTTTCCTGCTTGTATTCTTTCCCTTATAGCCTTTCCAATACTGTTATCATTTGTTATTAGGGCTCCCAAGTAGTTAAAAGAGGACACTCCATTGAAGCATTCCCCATTGATGTTTAGGTTTTTAGGGGTTCTTCTGGCCTCAGATTATGACATTACCATATATTTTGTTTTGTTTTCATTTACTACGAGGCCAATTTTAAGGCTTCTGTATCCATTGCCCGGTGTGTTTCTAGGAGTATATTGGTATTTCTTCCTACTATAGCAATGTCATCAGCGTATGCACATAGCTGGCTAGTTTTCATAAATATGGTGCCTCTTTTGTTGATTTTATTTACTACACTATGCAGGGCTGTATTGAATAGGACAGTGGAGAGACTATCCCCTTGCTTCACACCTTTATTAAAGTCAAAGCTTTCACTGGTTCTGCTAAGGACCTTTACTTTTGCTCTTGTCTCTGTCATTGCCATTCTGCTTAGTCTTATTAATTTAGCACATATACCAACTTCTTTCAGTACTCTGTATAGTTCTTGCCGATTTATGCTGTCAAAGGCTTGTTTGAAATCGATGAATAGGAAAAGCAGATCTATATCATATTCATAGGACTTTTCCATCATTTGTTTTATCACAAATATCTGATCAGTTGTTCCTCTGCCTGCTCGAAAGCCACACTGATATTCCCCTAGTTTGCCTTCTGCACACTTCTGTATCCTTTCGTTTAATATACTTGTGAAGATCTTATAAGCTGTACTTAGGAGTCTTACACCTCTATAGTTTTCACATGCTGTTCTGTCCCCTTTCTTATAAATGGGGACTATTATTCCAATTTTCCAATTATCTGGTATAGTTTCTGTTTCCCATACATCTGATATTAATGTGTGCAGTTCCTTTATTACAGCCTAACCACCAGTTTTTATTAATTCAGCAATTATGCTGTCTTCCCCAGGGGCTCGATTGTTTTTTGACTTGTGCACAGCCTGGGAGACCTCTTGTAGTGTTGGCTTTCTTGCCTCATTGGTTTCATTGTCTACCTCCAGCTCCACTCTTCCCTCCTGTGCAGCTGTCTCTTCATCTTCTAGGCTGGTGCTTTGTATATCTTTGAAATACTCTGCCCATCTTCCCACTATCTGTTCTTCCTCCCTTATGATTTTCCCATCTTTACTGGAACAGGCCATTGTTTTTGGTTGGAATCTATTCTTCATTTTGCCTGTGGCATGATAGAACTTTCGTATTTCACTCTGTTCCTTTAGTTCTTCTAGTTCTTGAAATTTCTTCTTATTCCTCTCTCTTTTCTTTCTCTTGCACAGTCTGTTAGCTCTTCCCCTTAATTCTCTATATTGTTCCACATTATTTCTGGTTTCTCTCTGTAGCACTTTTGTTCTTGCCCTGTTCTTTTCCTCTATTGCTGTCCTGCAATCTTCATCAAACCATTCCTGGGTTCTTCTGTTCCTTCTTATGCCTATTATTTCCTCTGCAGCATCCTTAATGCCTTTTTCAAACCAGTTCCACCTTTCATCTACTCCTACTGTGGTCTCTTCATTGCTCAACTTCCTGCTTAGTGTTACTTGGTATTTTTTTACTTCATCAGGGATGTTCAGTTTGTCTGTATTCCATTTCATTATCTTTCCCATTCTGTTGCCATTTGTTAGTGACAGTTTCTCTCTCAAGACGGATTTTATCACAAAGTGGTCTGAATCACAGTTTGGTCCTCTGCAGGTCCGTACATCCGTAACTGACGTGGAGTGGCGTGCACATTCTGTTCACCTCTAAATTCAGGATTGCTATCTGCAGAGTCAAAACTGAGGGTGTACAGACAGACCTTCTGAGCGTCATCTGGCTGCGATGACTGTGACACATTATTCACTAAAACTACAAGCCCTCAACATGTGCAAATATTATATCCAGGTGACACTGAACAAAGCACTTGAAGGTGTTACTTTTTTTCGATAATACATTTGGTTATTTTTGTTACAGAATACTAAGTAAACAACACGTGTTCACAGTCCCCTGTTATTCGTTTCTTATCCTTGATAATTCTATAACAAAAATCAAGCACTTATAATGTAGTCGGCTGTGATGAGTAAACTGGGTCAAGTTGAGGACATCGTCATCCACTGAGCACTGCTTATTCTGAAACAGCTGTAGTCGGTAGTGCAGTTATTTTGTTCAAAATTGTGAGACCGAACCGTATGATCGCCTTTTGCTCAATGAGAATGATGTTTCTTCGGCGAACCTGAATGCCTCGGCTCAGGCTGGAGCATCTAAAGGCCAGTCCACACAAACTGGCAATTAATATCCCGATCAACATCAAGTAGCATATAATGAAGATGCAGGATCTACAAAAACTGCTGCTTCCATTAAGCCAAAGAGGTGCCTAATGAAAGGCCATGTGTGAAAAACGGAATACTTATGTTACACAAAGTACAACTGTTTTAATAACCCCAGATATATAACAGATAAGAAAGCACACGATGTGGAACAAGAAAATGTAAAACCACAAAGAAAAACTTCCAAAAAAAATAAAGAACAGGGTTTGTGACGAGATCTCCATTGACCCTCCGCTACAAGACTGGGTACACCGTTGCAAATGCCACTCATGGTGGATCGAAGACTATTGAAACTTTGAAGGAGGGAAATATGTGTGAAGTTTTTGTTGTTTGGAAACACTGACTAATTTTTCACCTAGTGCTCATTTCATTAAATATTATTCAATCAGATATGCACAGCAATGTTTATACCATTAGTGTAATATCAAATATTTCCTAACAACAAAAAGGTACAAATAAAAGAGTTTCTGCGTCAGTCATTTATTTTGCCATTACGCGTTTCGATGGCTCACCATCATCTTCAGATGGAGAACTGTTTATTTGCATAGCTAGTGTGGTGAAGAGTGCAGACGCCTTTTGACGGTAGCAGACCAAGGGCACTCTAGGTTGTTTTGCGTCTTTTGCTAATAATAAAAATTGCTTATTTAGAAAAGGCATTTTTGAGGTTACAAAAGATGAATATCTGACAGTGAATTACGCTACAAGTGACGGTTGAGTTGTAAAAAATCTACATACTGATGCCTAATGTACACTAAGTGATCAAAAGTATCCGGATACTCCGAACAACATACATTTCTCATATTAGGTGCATTGTGCTGTCACCTACTGCCAGGTACTCCACATCAGCGACCTCAGTTGTCATTAGACATCGTGAGACAGCAGAATGTGGCGCTCCGCGAAAATTACGAATTTCGAACGTGGTCACGTGATTGGGTATCACTTCTGTCATACGTCTGCCAGAGAGATTTCCACACTCCTAAACATCCCTAGGTTCACTGTTTCCGATGTGATAATGAAGTGGGAATGTGAAGGGACACGTACAGCACAAAAGCGTACAGGCCGACCTCGTCTGTTGACTGACAGAGACCGCCGACAGTTGAAGAGTTTCATAATGTGTAATAGGCAGACATCCATCCAGCCCATCACAAAGGAATTACAAACTTCATCAGGATCCACTGCAAGTATTATGACAGGCGGAAGGTGAGAAAACTCGGATTTCATGGTCGAGCGGTTGCTCATAATTTTTGCATCACGCCGGGGAATGCTAAACAACACCTCGCTTCGTGTAAGGAGAGTAAACGTTGGACGATTGAACAGTGGAAAAACGTTGTGTTTAGTGACGAATCACGGTACACAATGTGGCATCCGATGGCAGGTTGCGGGTATGGCGAATGCCCGGAGAACGTCATCCGCCAGCGTGTGTAGTGCCAACAGTACAATCCGGAGGCTGTGGTGTTACGGTGTTGTTGTGTTTTTCGTGGAGGGGGCTTGCAACCCGTGTTGTTTTGCGTGGCAGTATCACAGCACGGGCCTACACTGATGTTTTAAGCACCTTCTTGCTTCCCGATGTTGAAGAGCAATTTGGGGATGGCGATTGCATCTTTCAGCACGCTCGAGCACCTGCTCATAATGCACGGCCTGTGGGGGAGTGGTTGCACGACAGTAACATCCTTGTCATGGACTTGCCTGCACAGAGTCATGACCTGAATCCTGTCGAACACCTTTGGGATGTTTTCGAACGTTGACTTCGTGCCAGGCTTCACCGACAGCCATCGATCCCTCTCCTCAGTGCAGCACTCCGGGAAGAATGGGCTGGCATTCCCCAAGAAACCTTCCAGCACGTGACTGAACGTATGCCTGCGAGTGTGGAAGCTGTCATTAAGGCTAAGGTTGGACCAACACCATACTGAATTCCAGCATTACCGATGGAGGGCACCACGAACTTGTAAGTCATTTTCAGGCAGGTCTACGGATACTTTTGATCACATAGTTTATGTCCTCTCCACTGCACATTACGTTTATTCTGCCACTTCAGAGATGCACTTGTTACAGTCATTTTTGTTTACATTGGATACAGAGATAAGAAGTTAGATGGTTTCTGCATAAATACGTTTTTATTTTTGAAGAAATAATGATGGACTGCTCCAGAATATTGACACGTGGACAGCTCAGTCACATTATATGCAACATTCTTGAATTCACAGTGTAAACGCAATGTGCAGTGGAGAGGACATACATCAGGCAGCAGCATGTAGACCTTTCACAACTTACTGTCCTGTAAGTACAATTCACTGTGACAAATTCATGTTTTTTATCCTGAAAAGTGCCTTTTCTAAATAAACAGTCTCTGTTATTAGCAAAAATAACCTACACTGCCCTTGCTCTGCTACTTTCCCCAACACCAGCTGTATCAGTAAACAGTTCTCCACTTGAAGGCGATGAAATTAAGCATAGAAACGCCTAGTGGCAAAATAAAAACAAACGACTGACACAGGAACTGTTTTGTTTGTATAACGCGCGTCTCTTACGAACGAAATATTCAACAAAAAGTTAGTCAGTTATTTTCAATATTGTCATATTACTCGATACTCAGACTCAACTTACCCCGTTACTGGGGTACGTTGACACTACCGCATTAGCTTTTAGAGTTGGTTCAGTAATTGTGATGGTACGGTTGAAACATAAAAGTTTATAAAACGGTGTACAATAAAAAAAGACGATTCAGTTAATACATGCAAAGAAACATGTACTATCCCGAAAAAAGATATTATAAAAATGATTAACCACCAACATCGTCCACTTGTCCCGGTCTCTTCTAATAGTATGTCACTTTATCTTAAGACTAATATTCGTGATGACTGGTGATGTTAGGGAATTATAACTGCTATTGTAAGAAAACGACTTAGCTTCCCGTAGCAGCCTCGCGTACAAAATGACGAACAGTATCTCAGGCTGTGTCAAGGGAACGAGCCCTCGGTTCGCAGCCAGGCGGCTCCCTCATAATCGGTCACTCGCTCAGCCATCCACGCCAGTCGGCAACCTCAGTTCCAGGCAACAGGCGTTTTACCGCAGTGCTAAATCAATAACACCCCTACTCTTGTGCAAAGTAATTCCTCAAGTGAAACGCGCCTGGACACTTACGAAAAGTTAGAGAAGCTTTGTTGGAAGTTACTATTTCGCAACTTTCGCTGAAACACAAGTCGCTTTAAAACAACCAGTGTCATAAACGCTGACCAACGTCATCATGCGGTAGAAATGTCCAGATTTCGACCCAGTTGGCCCTAGAAATTCTGTCATCGTTTCTTTCGCGTCTGGCAATGGACTGTTCAAGCGAGAAGCGCCAGGTCTTGCCCTAATTCGTAGTCCACGTTAGGTTGACCTGTTCAGCCGGTAATACCCGACACAGCTATCGTGCACACGTCTGCTCCAGAGCCCTATGTGTATAAGTCTGAAACTGCCAACTTTTTCGATAGCCCTATTACACCTGCTGGCTTGTGTACATTGTTGAGTATGAAAGCTGTTATTTTTGTAAAGTTGTTATTTGCTTATATTGAACTTCTGGGAGGTCTAAGTTATTGTAATCTTGTACAACCAGAATGAAATTACTTTATGGTAATACAGACTTATGGACTAAAGTGCTCGTTTTATGTCTTGCAGGTACAAGCGAATGATTATGTATGTTCACGTTTCACAACATTTTAAACAGGTAGGACATAATTATCTATCCAACATTTGCCATGACAGTGGGTACTGATGTTGTTAGGAGAAGGGCAGAACGAGGGCTTAATGTCAGCAGTAGGAACTGCTTTCGAAGCTGGCTGAGAAGGAGTTAAGGCAGGAATATATACTCCTTGTTAATGAAGGAATTGAGATTGTAAGAACAAAGTAATTTAGGAACTTCGACAGAATGGATTTGTCTTGTTTTGACAAGCTGCTGTCGATCGCGCATGATGGGATTCGTGCAAGTGACACTGCAATGACACTGGCTACTGTATTTCACCTAATTGGTTTATGCACTGTTATTTCACCTGTGCCACTCGTCTCAGTACCTCTTATCTTTTTGAGTTCGGCACAATAGAGCGACTGCAAAGATGCAAAACGGCTTAACTATATGCACATTTACGTAAAACATTTAAACTCAGAATTAAACATTTACAGACGTACCTTATTCTGGTAAAGCATGTCTAGGTTCTTTATTCAATTCCATTTCTAGGACGAGAAACTATCATTAGATATACAGGTTTTCTCAATGGTAATACAAAAAAGAGTGTTTTCATTTCTATTATTACTGTGCTTATAAAAAATTACTCACAGAAAAACGTGTAGAATAACTCGCACAATATCCAGAAGAGTCCTCAATAACTCGCGTATATCTCACATGTTGCCTACAGGTGAAAACTATAACAACTAGGAAGCCCACTCGAAATGCTGTGTTCTGCCCATGCGCGATTACGCCACTTCTATTGCCAATGCGAGGATCCACAGCAGAATAGAACGGCGGATAAACCGTTTGCTACAGTTGTAGCTCCACCGGTTCTGCTGATATGTGGCAGCCGGTCTACACCTAACAGTGTAAGTTAGATGTGTCGTGTAATACCAGCTTTAGAGGCTGAGTGAGTTAGTCCGGAGGTCGGAGGAAGGGAATATCACCTCAAACGAGCATGCCTAATAAAGCGCTGCCATGTTCAAACCATCATTGTCTCGAGGACTGCTGTACGCATACAAGATAACTACCTCCTGTAAATAACACAGGAACAAATTAAGGAAAAAGGTTGTCGTTAATAGAAGTCTTACAGACTGACGTACAATTTGTGAACATGAACAACGTTGCAGCATTTTTCCATAGTTAAGGTAGTCGAGAAAACAGTGTAAAAATTGAGAAAACCTCTGCTAGTCCACAACGCCTATCAAAGAATGCCACAATGCAAATTTAAGACATAAATAATATACATTAAGATGAGCAACTACAGGATGATCAAAATAAAACTGGCCTGGAAAATATTTACAAGACTGGCGCAGAACTAACCCTTGTCAATGAAGAGGAGAACTGACAACATAGAAAATGTCGGAAACTGTTATTTCGATGTACCAAATGGTTGCTGTCACATGTCTGTGCACGTGCTTTTCCCTCATGCTCTGTCCCGATTACTTCCCTGCATGATTACGTCGGAATGAGTGAGACGAGCAGACGTGTTTAGCGACTAGTTGGATGCAACACAATATGGCGCTAGTGATAAAACAGTGTGTGCCCGTAATCGAGTTTTATGCGAAGCATATCTCGTGGAAAACGTGTACGAAACTGTTTATCAAAGAGTTGAAGACCGGAAATGTGGCAAAAGCAAAAGTCTGCAATGCAAACCTTGGCGGGAAAATGGTGTGAAACGGGCTCTGTAAAGATTGAAAACCTTAACAATCCGAAAAGAGTCAGAACACCAGGAAACACTGCTAGAATGAAGGGAAGCCTGGAACGAAGTCTGAGGAAATCCTTACGTCGTTTATCTATGGAAGTGGGAACTAAGAGAGATCGTCGGGTCGAAGCATTATCAAGAATGAGCTGAATCTGTGTCATAAATTTATTGTTGTGCATGAGTTAAAGCGTCCAAACGAGCATTAATATTTTGAGTTCTGCCGATGGTATCTGAGTGACGTGAAATCAGGACTTCTGCAGACTTAGTTCATCATTTCTTAGCATGAGACCTGCTTCCGCCTCTGAAAGTATATGACCTCATAGAGCATGCATCGTTATGTACTAGAAAATTCTCATGGGAACTCTGAAGAGTTGTTAGAAAAATTTCAATACTGGTGTTTCGTGTGCATTACCTGGTGTCTGCAACGTAACACGATTCTTTCGTCAAATTTTTAATGTACTTCCAGTATGTCAAAAAACTGTAAATTTATTTTCACCAAGACGGAGCAACAGCACACACCGCCTCGACAATCTTGTTACAAAGGTAAAAAGCTCTTTCAAGCCAAATATATTAACTTATCATAACGAAACCGTGGTAAAGTACCTGGAACTCAAATAAGCCCAAAAGATATATCAGGCTTAGTAAAAAATATAAAAGAATTAAAATCACCACCTAAAAAAATAAAAGCCAACAACATTCTCCTAAAAACAATTCTTTTATATTCAGCCAAAAAATCTGTAGTGGTTAGTAAAAAAAGAAAAGAGAGAAGAGAAAAGAAAAGGTTGAAAATGTGGGAAGAAATGGTGAATAAAAAGGGGGTTTTAAAATTGTAAATGACCGTGAAAAAGGGAAAGAATGAAATGCAAATCGGACTTCGTATTACAGAAAACTTATCGGACTTCGTGATTCGGGAAAGCTATTGTTGGGGTGGTCCTTGTGGCGTTTCTGAGCAAAAGTTAAACCAATTTCCACTACAAAAATTATTGAAAAAGAACAGAGACTAACAAAATGTAACTGACAGGGGGAAGTGGCGTAGGTAAGAGTTCATCCTTTACCAGTTTAAATGTCTTCTTTCATGCGGCGTCCAGGTCTTCAAAAATCTCCTTCATTTCTGCGTGAAAAATCTGCTCCGAAATCTTGCAATAAGTTTCTTTGTCCAGGAATTTCTAATGTGTCCAAAATCATCTTGATTTTAAATGCAATTTATTTTAGTTGCTTCTCTCCATCCTCCGAATTTCATAACAACTTCCACAATGTCTACGGATTAATAAGTTTTTTCGTCTTAATCAGATCACGTCTGCATTAAGCTTCCGCTCTCGAGAGACAATAATGAAACGGATAGAAAAACAAAAAAGAGTTACAATTTTAGTAT
The DNA here is from genome assembly GCF_021461385.2 of Schistocerca piceifrons. NCBI lineage: Eukaryota > Metazoa > Arthropoda > Insecta > Orthoptera > Acrididae > Schistocerca > Schistocerca piceifrons. Next base: position 747,867,123 of record NC_060139.1, read on the forward strand.
TTTCTCTGCCGTCGAGCGCTCATACCGCTGCGACGGTATAATTTTTATCTGGGGGAACGAGTGTAGCGCGGCGAAATTCAAAGTCCCGCTACATCGCCCCCTCGACTGTCACGCTAAAACATTTAGCGTGGCAGGCTAGCAAACAATATAATAGATATACCTAAATGTCAATATATACATATTTTCATAGGAAAGGCCACGTGCATTCATAGGGGATAATCTTTGTCAATACTTACACTTTCTAAACCTATATACTAAATACAATTGTTACAGTTTTGATCCTTTTTACAAAATTAATATACATCTATTTACATAACGTGTGTTCGAGCAAGTTGCTCGCCAGCGCAGTTAATGTGCGCTTCCAGCGTTGGTTTCCCAATGCATCTCTGGCAGCATGTAGTCTTTGCGCTTGCGCAATAGCATCACTGAATTTCGCGTGCGGCAGTTTCAAAATCGCTGTGTTATGACAGTCTTGCACAGTATTCATTTTCACATAGTGTTCGTTACAAGTTGTTATTCCAGTATAAATCGCGTGTTAAGTCCGGAGACACCATAAGATTGAGCGTGTGCGTGATCTCAAGCAATGTCCATGTCTTCTGTTACGACAGAACACTCCAGGTCGTTGTGCGTTTTTATGACTATTGTTTCCGGGTCATATATGGTCGATGTAGTTTTTAGCCTCCACATCGCCTACGACAGGTGCTGAATTTATTGTCTCCAAAGCATCTGAAGGCCGGCCAGGAACAACGGCGTCGATGTTCGCAAAGGTAGGTGTATCATCACGTTGTTTACACACGCCAACAAACGTTCATTTGGAGTGTGAAAATCCTCATTATCGTCGAAGTAAATTGCAGTTTATATCGATTTACAAATAGTTATTTGGTTTATGCATCACAAGTTTCACAAATAACACAAAATTCGTCGTTTATAACGTTCACAGTTTAACACAGTTTGCAACACTTTTTTGCCATATTTACATTTTAACAAAGTTCACTGTGTCCAAGCATGTTTACATCGTTAATTATAAAAGCTTACATTTCGTGGTCACATTGCAAAATATGCTAACAATATGCAAAGTTTTAACACATATACAAATACATATAAATTTACAAGAATATGCAAGTGTAATATTTACACTAAAAAATTATACTAAGTCTCATTGGCTTTCTTTTATTGGGGTATTAACCTTTTTTAATCAGCTTTGGGCGTGCCAGGGGATATCAGACTTAATATATAAAGCACGGGCTTTCCTTCATTTATTATTTCTTTCTTTTGATTCCATATCTTGGCTAATGGTTGACCAGGCTTGTACTGCCATCAATATTCATGTCTTTTTATTCATACCTGAAAGTTTACTGTCACACAATATATTCTTACATTCCATAAACAAACAATACCCAGCTGCAGGAGGTGGTAGGATAATGGAGAAAGAAAAAAAGATAGAGTGGAAGAAACTATTCACTACCTATAAACTATCAAATCTTACAGCTAATATATAAAAAGAGAACATAATACATTATAACGTTTGTATCACCTTCAAGGGGTGTGTGAAAGGAGGTGCTTACAATTTACCAAAATCATGGGTAAATGTAAGTGTCCTTACGTCAAGTCTATGTAGTGTAACATCATGACAGATTCTCTGTTTGTGTTCTGACTGTTCATATGACTAAGTGTATTATACATTAACAAATCCTTGCATGAGTAAATCACATAGCTGCTCAGTACTTCCTCGATATCTCCACTTCTTGTGGATACCGTCTATACAAATGGAAAATATATCTCACAGAGATTGTCTCTCTCATAATGTGTATTATACAATAACGTATCAAATTTCCTCTCAAGAGTTCAACCATGAACTTTCTTCTACTTTAGTGAAGGTTAAACATCATGTATGTTGTATATATATATATATATATATATATATATATATATATATATATATAATGATTTCTTTCTATAAAACATAAATAAAGAAAATAGTACTATAATTGACAGTAAAATGTCTCTTTCTCAGTGTCCGTTGCTCGACGTTGGTTGCACTGGTGGTCACTGCTCCTTTGCACTTACCTTGCATTACCTGAAAAGTCAAATGTTGTCTTCAAAGTAGACCTAATTTTGTCATCTGTTCGCTTAAGTGGAGGTGTTGTACGAGTCGCATAAACGGCCTTAATAACTCTCCTATCTTTTGCTTCCTCAGGGTTTTCTGTTATGTGTAAGTATAATAAAGGCTAACATGGCACTAAATTTCACTTTCGTAAACACAAATGTATTCACATGTGGGATGTGTAAAAACTATATTTCAACTTAAGTTCCTTAAAATATCATTCTCCTGTCTGAACACTAACTATAAGTGTTTTCTTCCACACAATGGCTTAACAAAACTTAACGAAAGGTTACTAAGTTACACTTCTGAAATGAATTAAAGCTAATTTGTTTCCAAGTTACATTCTTATTACACTTCTTTCAACAGCTGTAATCATCATTACGTTCACTCTGCTTTTCTTGCATTCGTTCATTTTCAAGGGCACTGAAAATAGATTCACATTTAACGTCTTGTACTCACGTGTTCTAACTCATCACAAATGTTTTCTTTCAACTGAAATTCTTATGTAATCTTAAAGATGTAGAATGTTTACTCACTTCTCTGTGTAGCACAATATTACCAAAACATTCTCACTCATTCCTTACTCACATATTCATCATAATATATATATCCTTATACATTAAACATATTCCTCATCAAACATTAATATATCACATACGTGGGGCCATTTGGCACTTCCATTCTCATAAAACTCCAATAATATTTTCCTCAAATAATCTGTCTCCATCAACTACTTCACAGTAACTTACCTTCTTATATTAACTCAAGTATTAACTCATTCATACTGATCATTCATTCTTACATCCTCATTCATTCTGCTACATACCTATGTCATTACTGATCTCAATAGCTATTATCTCCTGTCATTAGAGTGCCTTGAAATAACTAACTAATTGTTGATTCACCTTATAATTCACAATTAACAACAAATATAACCTGTGTAGATATCATTCCTATATGAATATCTTTTCTCATTCAGTAAGTGTACTCACCTGGGTTTACATTCTCTTCATAATTATGTGTACAAGTGTAACTGCAGTATATAATTTCCATAAATTAACGTTTGTGTTCTTAGGCTGTATAACTTAATGTTCGTATATTCAATACAAATATTTACGATCTCGTTTTCACAGCAACTCGCTCATGTTCAACTTAGTTATCATTATATTATGTTGTTTTAGTGCACAAAAGGTTTCAAATGTCTGTGGGCATGCAGCCCCCTCGGCTTGTGAGATAACGGGTATTCTAGGGAGTAACAACCTGGGTGAGGTATGCTTGCTATTCTGAAAGGACCTGAATATAGTAGCTGCCATTTTCTGTTCAGTTGTTTTAATTTTGTAGACTTGGGATGTGAATGCAAAAGAACAGGGTCATCAACCTGACAGGTTTGTTAATTCCTGTTCTGCTGTCATTTTGTCGTCGTACCTGAGGAAACAAACCGTCTCAGCCGTTGCGCTTTTACAACACCTCACGACCGAAGCACTGGCGCTAAGCTCGGTCGTCGACTGTTTTCCGTCGTCTACTGTGTTTGTCCGGGTTCATTGACCAGCTCCACTATGTTTACATTCCGGCCGGTTGGCGCCCACGCGTCAGCTGATGGCGCGCCGCAATTGTTATTGCTACTTCGTGGCGGGGAGTGCATAACTGTACTGGGGAATGGCGGCGGATTCCGTGGAGGGTTATGATTTATCATGCGTGAATTTTGTGTGTTCCTCATATTCTGTCGGTGATTGTTAGGATTGTTATTGTTTTGGTGGTAATTATGTCTGTTATAAGGCATGTTCCTGTCAAAGTAGCCCGGGTTGTACCAGTTATTCTCACGTCTCCCATTGCGGTTGTTGTTGTACTGTCTCTGATTTTCATTTTGCATGTAGTTACCATTTTGATATGGGTAATAATTATTGTTGCTATTATTCCTTGAAGTTCTGCGGTTGTTCCTACCGTCATACACGTTTCCATTTGAATATGTTTCGCGCGCATGCATCGTATTGTGTCGCGGCGCGGATGGATGGTTCCACCAACCACCGTCACTACGGTTCCTTTGGGGTGGGTGCTGATTTTGGTTACTAATATGAGTAAAATTTGAATGGCGTGAGTCGCCTCTCTAAACTACGTCCATTTGATCTAAGAAGTTTAAGAAAATCTTAACGTCATTCTCCGGTACTCCTATTAATCTGTCTCGGTATGGAAAGGGTAAGTGGCTCTTTAAAGTGCCAATTATCGCTGGCAAATCGGCTGGTTTGGACCAGTACAGTGTCTTGTCTAGGTACCTCTCAAAGTATTGTCTCAATGTCTCTTTTTTAGGGTCATAGGTCTCGGGGTTGCACACTTCTCTCCTTAGACTCTGTTGCTCATTCTCGGACCAGAATTCGTCCCAGAAGGCTTGTTCGAACTGTTCAAACGTAAGGCACCGACGTTTCATAGCGGCACCCCACTTAGCTGCTCGTCCTCTCATGAGATTGGTGACGTATCTGATTTTATCAACTTCTGACCAACTACGTGGAAAAACACCGTCAAATGATCTAATAAACACAATAGGGTGGACATTGTGCTTGTCTTCACTGGAAAATGTCTGGAAATACCCATGCCTTATAAACGTGTCATCGGCCATGGCGGTTGGCATAACTGTATTGACGTAGTTTGTGTCACTTGCTACTCTAGGTGTCGTACCGTAATATTGCTCGTTTGGTGGAAAAGAAAGCGGCACATTGTAATTTTGATTGGAATAGGTGATTCCAAAATAGGTGTTCTGTCTGTGTCATTAGCCATGGTTTTAGCTGTTCTGTCGTTCCCTGACGATGCGTTTACACCAATCGCCAAACACGGCACAACATTGTCTCGCAATTTTGTCACTTCGTCTCCTATGTGTTTTGTCTCGTCTTTAACATGTGTCTTTGTTTTTGAAAGTATATCCTGTGTAATTGTTTCAAATTTTTTGTCCAGATAGTCGTCACACAATTTACATTCACGTACAATTCTCTCGACCATGTTGGTGTCGTTGTTTAGTGACGCGAGGTCCGCTCGGTCTTCTAATTTTTCTATCTTTTCTTTGAGGTGGATTTGTTCGAGAACTACCATTGTGACCTGCTGGGTAATATTTCCCACTTCTTCAGTCAGCATTTCGTGGGTGGAGCTAGCTGAAGTGTGGACCTGAGCTAACTCTTCGACACGGGTGTTCACTTCCTGCTGCACATTAACTATTTGAGTTAACTGATTCTCGCATCAGGTGATATTGTTTTCTGTTTCATGTGTGAATGCAACCAAAGTTTCTTCCTGTTTAGTGACTTGGTCGGACAATGTCTCAAATCGCTGGCTGAGCTGTTGAGTGGTGTTATTTAATTCTGTCATCTGTTTTGTCGTTCGTTCAAAATTTTCGGTCATAGTACGGTTTAATACGTTAAATTTTTCGTCGCTTTTATCTAGCCTTTGTTTAAAGTTCTGACCAAGTGCGTCCAGTTTTGCGTCAATTTTCTGACTAACGTCTCGTTTCATGTCTGCAAATAACTCTAATAGTCGGTCCAGTTTGTCAGTTTCCTGTGTCCGATTTGTGTCACATTGCTGAATTTGTCTCATATTCGGTTCTGACATTGATGTTAACAATGACGCTGACGGTCTAGTCTCGCGTCCATTCCACATTTCGTCATTTAAAGTCGCCATCTGTGTATCATCACAAATGTTGCGAGTTTGAGGCAAAATCATTGCATTGATCTGTGAACTCGCCCATGGAAGGAAACGCGGACTTTCTTGTTGGTTGAACGATGAATCTACTTCACTTAACTCATCTGCCGAAACTATCTCTACCTTACCGCGTCCCATTGTAATAGGATGTATAATCGTAAGTCAAAAAGGGAATAATATAAGTCTGATTAATAAAGATTTGACTCAAATTTAGGTTGAAATATTTTCTCGTCATTGTAAATGGTTGCTCTATTGCAAACAATGGTTGAGAAAAATGCAGCAGGGCGGACAAAATTTTTCGTAACAAATGACTTTTTGGCGGTCAAATTCACGATGTTCATATGCTACAACAATGCTATAATTACCGCAAACTACAATAGAGATAGATAATTTTGAAATAATCTAGAAGAAAACTACAGGATGTGTGGAAATGGAAAAATGGCTTCTGTAGTTGGCTATTGAATGTTTGAATGATACATAATTGTGTGACTGACCTAAATTTTCTGTTCTGTAGCGGCTGGTCAATCAATTCTGCGTAAATCGTATTCGTCAAAATATGGATTTTCTTAATACATCTCCATTGGATAATCACCAAAAGGTCTCAAAATAACAGTTTTGCAGCAATATATGCCATGCAAAGAAAAACAGTTTGAATTAGTTACAAAAATTCTTTAGAATATTGTTGTATAATCATTTGCTTAGGTACAATAAAGTTGGTCTTTTAGTTACCCTTTAAATTTCAGGATTTTTGGTTATTCTCTGTTGGGAAGAAATACAAATTAAAGTTTAAAATTAGCTCAAAAACGACGCATCCGAAAATTGCGTCCTGTCACGGTCGCCAGTTGTAGCGGTTAGTAAAAAAAGAAAAGAGAGAAGAGAAAAGAATAGGTTGAAAATGTGGGAAGAAATGGTGAATAAAAAGGGGGTTTTAAAATTGTAAATGACCGTGAAAAAGGGAAAGGATGAAATGCAAATCGGACTTTGTATTACAGAAAACTTATCGGACTTCGTGATTCGGAAAAGCTATTGTTGGGGTGGTCCTTGTGGCGTTTTTGAGCAAAAGTTAAACCAATTTCCACTACAAAAATTATTGAAAAAGAACAGAGACTAACAAAATGTAACTGACAGGGGGAAGTGGCGTAGATAGGAGTTCATCCTTTACCAGGTTAAATGTCTTCTTTCATGCGGCATCCAGGTCTTCAAAAATCTCCTTCATTTCTGTGTGAAAAGTCTCCTCCGAAGTCTTGCAATAAGTTTCATTGTCCAGGAATTTCTAATGTATCCAAAACCGTCTTGATATTAAATGCAATTTATTTTAGTTGCTTCTCTCCATCCTCCGAATTTCATAACAACTTCCACAATGTCTACAGATTAATAAGTTTTTTCGTCTTAATCAGATCACGTCTGCATTAAGCTTCCGCTCTCGAGAGACAATAATGAAACAGATAGAAAAACAAAAAAGATTTACAATTTTAGTATTTTCTCTGCCGTCGAGCGCTCATACCGTTGCGAGGGTATAATTTTTATCTGAGGTAACAAGTGTAGCGCGGCGAAATTCAAAGTCCCGCTACAAATTTAAAGTAAAACCACCTGCACCATCTTCAGTATTAAACCAAATTCAATATTGAAACCAATTCAGACTCACAGTCAGCAAAATCAAAAGGAGTTCGATTAGTATCAGGCAAACAAGAAGCAAAACAAGGAAAGCTAAAGGGAAAGAGGTAATGATAAATCAACAATAAGGCTGGTGATTTATAAAATCAAACATGTTAAAATTACCAATTAAAATAATTAAAGATAATAAAATCAAAGCTAATCTAACTTCATACGAAACTGTCTGAGCAACAGAACGCAGGGAACCTTATAAAGAATAACTTCAATTTGAGGATTAACTAGCAATTATAACAGTATAAACACCTAATTTAGTACAACATAAAAAAAACAAAAAAAAACCATAAGAGAAAGAACACATGTAATTTAAGTAAGGAATAATTACTCAAACAACCAACGAAATTATTAAATTAAAATAAAACAGGAGAAAAATAATAAAGTAAATAATTAGATATAATAGGGATGGGCTGCTCCTTACAAATCAGTTTAATAGCATCACAAAAAGGCTAAGGAAGCCCTACAAATCCTACTTTATTTGAACCTTTACGAATCTGAATATAAGATAAACCCTTTCGCTCCAACAAAGTTAAAAAAGCTTCACTAATTAAACAAAAAAAACCAACAAAAGAAAGTTTAAAAGAAACATAAATAAATCATAAAGTATCAATACTATTTGTAGAAAAAAGCTACATAAATGAATTCTAAATTCAGCACATTAATCTGTCAAAATAGTAAATTAATAAATATTAATCAATATAATAAAAAATATTTGAACCTTATGGTCCTTGGGTTAATAGTCTTAGGATAGAAACCAACCTGGCTCACGCCAGTCTGAACTCAAATCATGTACGAATTTAAAGGTGGAACAGACCTAATCATTGGGCTCCTGCACCCCGAAATTTTTCTTAATCCAACATCGAGGTCGCAATCTGCTTTGTCGATATGAGCTCTCGAAAACAATTACGCTGTTATCCCTAAGAAAACTAAATCTTATGATCATAAATTATGGATCAAAACAACACACATAAATCAATGATATAATAATGAAGAGTTTATCTATTCTTCATGTCACCCCAACAAAACATTATCATTAAATATAGAAAGACTAACAAAAAATTACATAAAAGTGAAATGTTAAGCTCTATAGGGTCTTCTCGTCCTAAAGATAAATTTACGCCTTTTGACTCAAAAGTTAAATTCAAAAATTTATTCAGAGATAGTTGATTTCTCGTCAAGCCATTCATTCCAGTCACTAATTAAGAGACTAATTATTATGCTATCTTTGCACGGTCAAAATACGGCGGCTTTTTAAAAATTCACTCAGTGAGCGGGCCAGACCTCAAAATATTTTCAAGAGGACATGTTTTTGATAAATAGGTGGAAATCAATTTTGTCTAGTTCCTTATAATAACTTTACAAGGTAAAATTTTCATACAAATAAATATAATAATTCTTCCATTATTACAAAGATTAATAAATTAAATCAAGAATCTCGGTGAGGAGAGGACAATCAGCAGAGGCAGTACAGTCCGCTTATCACCAATACTGCCTGACATCTGTACCTGTAATTCTTACCTGTGGGGCCAACTCAAATGTGAGGGGTACTCAAAAACACTGAGGTGACAAAAGTCGTGGGATAGCGATATGCACATACGATAACATACAGATATCGGTAGTGTCACGTACACAAGGTACAAAATGGAAGTACATTGACGGTGAAACATTCCATTTCGGAAATCGTTAGGTAATTCAATATTCTGAGATCCGCTGTGTCAAGAGAGTACTGAGAATACCAAATTCTCGGGTTACCTCTCACCACAGACAACGCAGAGGCCGACGGCCTTCACTTAACGACCCAGAGCAGTGGCGTTTGCGTAGAGTTGTCAGTGCTAGCTGGCAAGCAACATTGCATGAAATAACCGCAGAAGTTTGTGTGAGACGATCGACCAACGTACCCATTAGGACAGTTCGGCGAAATTTGCCGTTAATGAACTACGCAGCTGACGATGGACGAGAGTCCCTTTGCTAACAGCGCGACATCGCCTGCAACGCCTCTCCTGGGCTTATGACAAATACCCTAGACGACTGGAAAATGGTGACATGGTCAAATGAGTCCCGATTTCAGTTGGTAAGATCCGATGGTGGGTTCGAGTGTGGCGCAGACACCACGAAGCCATGGACCCTAGTTGTCAACAAGGCACTGTGCAAGCTGAGTCCATAATGGTGTGGACTCTGTTTACATGGAATAGATTGGGTCCTCTTGTCCAACTCAAACGACCACTGACTGGATATGGTAATGTTCGGCCGCTTGGAGACCATTTGTGACCATTCATAGACTTCATGTTCCCTAACAATAATGTCATGCCACTGGGGCACAATTGTTCGCGATTGGTTTGATGATTCGAGCGAATGCTTTGGCCACCCAGATCGCCTGGCACGAATCCCGTAGAACATTTATGGGACATACCCGAGAGGTCAGTTCGTGCACAAAATCCTGCACTGACAACAATTTCGCAATTATGGGCGGCTATAGAGGCACCATGGCTCAGTATTTCTGCAGGGGTCTTCCAACGACTTGTTGGGTCCATGTCATGTTGAGTTCTGCATTACGACGGTCAAAAGGAGGTCCAACACGATATTAAGAGGTATCTTATGAGTTTTGTCTTCTCATGTTAATCCTCACGTAATGGATTATGTGTAGCAGAACACTGAAAACGCTATTGCTCCTATCCCTCAGACAGGGTTGCTACGCGTGTCTCAGAGTTTGATAAATCGAACACAGTGCTGCATCGACGTCAACGGTGGCCACTTCCAGCGTCTTCTGTGACTCTCATCGACAAAGGTCAATCTTGAGTCAATCTTAACGTAAACATTCGGTGTACAAGTTTTCTTTTATCCACCCTGCACAACAAAAACCAACGCACGTGCTGTATTTTTACCTAAGAAGTAATCTTGAAATTCTTATAAAACTACGTTCTTCTATTTCTTTATACTGTTTACGGTACAACTGGATGAGCAGTTCACAATGTGGTAACCGGTTCCGCTCGGTCAGCAGTCATTTCCATATCATGAATAGATAAAAATATGAAACAAAGTATGGTAATAGAATTTGTAAAATCTGCTAGGTAACTATACAGTGTGTCTCTCCCAAGAGTCGTCAGGCATATTTTCTCTACTGTTTTGGCAGATATTTGCAGTTTCACTTTTGCGACGTGTAACTGCAGTCAGCCCGAACAAATACTCCTCATAATGTCATTCACACGATGGTCAGTTAGGATGGAAAGCATCGGTTGGTTTCTCGCAATAAACAAAATGTTTTTTAAAATGGAATTTTAGGTGCACATTTCACACAGCAGCCCCAAATTAAGTGCTTTATCCGTTTTATCGATGTATATTGGCAGGGACATTAAAACACGTAGAATAGCCAGTATTCCAGCAGCGGCAGCACCGCTTTGACCCGCGCTGACTCAAAAGTCGCTGCTGGAATACTGATTATTCTCCGTGTCTTACTGTTCCTTAAATACATATCGATAAAAACTAATAACGCACTAGACTAACTTGGGGTCGCTCTACTGAATGGACCCCCAAAATTACGATTTCAGAACCTCCCCCCCCCCCCCTCTCTCTCTCTCTCTCTCTCTCTCTCTCTTTGTAATGAAAAACAACCGACGCTTTCCGTCGACGCTGAGTGACTTATGTGAGACGTGAAGAACAGGATTTGTTTGGGATGACTTCAGCTACACCTTGCGAAAAGGAAATTGCAGATATCTGCCGAAACACCATAAAAAATGCGCCTGACGACTCTTCGAAGAGAGACCCTGTGCATGCATTGGTAGAAAGAATAAAATTATGTCTAAAGGCACGTGCTGCAGGGGACGATGCGTCGATCATATTGCGTTATCAACAATACTACATGCAGTAGTAGGTAGAGTTCGAAGAGCTGTAGGTGTAGTGAAAATCTTCCTTTGCCTGTTCGTATACGTCTAATTTCGTGAAAGAAATATTTAGTTTCTCAGACTTTATAATGAAATCATTAGAGCAAAGTGGTAGATATATAAACAATTTTTAAAAACTTTACAATGATTTAAAACAAATTTGTGAATTTGTAAAAAGGAAAGTATGGATTCCGGGGCAGCGATAGTGGATTATTGGCGCATGGTGATGTGGCTCCCTTAAACAATCAAATTATTGCATAGAAGTAATAATTAAGAATACTAAGGCACGACAGCAAAGGAGGGAAAAAAATTGGATGCATATTTCGGTCGTCAGTCAAAATTAATTTGCAGTACACGTTGACATAAGGATGGCGCTGAATTTATCATGAAGCGTAACAGTAGGGCAGCTTTTCAACTAGGTAGACTTACACTATACTGCATTTTTACAGAAATAAAGTAAAAAAACGCATGTGTAGTATGGTATTGTTGGCTGGGATAGCCCCTGGGGTGGGATCAGATGCCTGTCGGAAACAGTGTTCTTCCTTGGCACACGTTGACCTCTTTCCTTGTAGCATATGAGAGTTGTGTCACATGTGTATTGCAGAATGCATGTTTAGTGTAGTGTTATGTTTGCTTGTATCATTATAATGAGAGAAGGGAGGGGGTGTAACCCACTCCAATAGCACTAAGGACGCCGCCAAGGTTAACGGACGGACGAATCACCGTCAACAGTGAGACATGCCCTCGCGTAATGAGACATGAGAGCACTGGAATTTGTTCCGAAGACTGATCATTAGGAACTTTAGGTCACGACCTCTCCTCCCCTTGTTGGCCAAAGACAGGCACTGAAAATTCCATCCACCACCAGTATTCAGAGCGGCTTACCTCCGTGTCGATGGCCATCGCAGAGGCATGCGTCAGCGACCTCGGCTTCGGAGGCGGCTTTAGAAATAAAGTAGCATTTATAGAAGCAGACCCAAGGGTGCCGGATCTTTCGTTAACAATCAGAGCAGAAACATTTTTGAAATGCTGTAGCCAGCCAGGTGCTGGGAGTGCTAAGGTGCCAGGCTGCAAAAAAATATTTTAACCAGAAAAAAAATATTTTTAAAAAAGTGGTACTTCAAATATTTGTATTGTTCTTTAGCAAGTTATTAGTAGTTCTGAAAAGATCTTTGCAACAACTGTTCGAAAGTAACGTGCTCCTAAAATAGCTTAAAATATCTCGGATTTATTATATGAGAATAACATGGAGTCATAGGAGCAATGACATACATGACATAATTTACTACTAAAAATCATCCATAAAATACTTGATAATGCCCTAAGGCCGAAATTATACAATCGTATATGACTTACCGTGCGGCTGCCGTAATATTACGTCGCGGGCGGAAACGAAGAAAATGCGGCCGCCGTAATATTACGTCCCGCCGCATTCCACATTGTTTTAGTGTTTCAAACGCATTGTTAGCGTTCCTGCTACAACCTGTAGGTCCTGTAATGCTTGTAGTTCATCATATGAGCGCTAGATCGCAGCACCTAGTGAGGTAATGCGATATATCCGTATATATTTCCGAACGAATTCTCGTGTGTTTTTCACGCGTATGTTACGCGTTCTGTGGTATCCTGTCGTTTGTTTACCGTTGATTTTGGGGCTAGCATTTTGGTTTTAGCTTGTTTATCTTCTTTTTACTCACAATGGCGAGTGATGAGGATGCAAAACTTCGAAAAATGATTGAAGAAGTACTTGCTGAACCTACTAATGATGATTTTTCGGATTTCGATAGTGACAGTGATTACGAAATGCCGGAAAATAACGATAGTCCAGGTTAGTCTAACATCTTACTAAATCGATGCAGAACAAGACAGTTCATGTTGCGATTTGTTCTATTACGTTCTGTATTATTTCAGACACAGATTTGTCGTCAGATGAAGGTGAGCCACCGCCTGTGTTCCCCCCCACTCATCATCGAAAGAGGTCAAGATTGAGTGACATTTCACAGGATGACTGGACTATAGTGGATCAAACACCAAACATTTTGTTATTTACAGGGTCTGATGGTGTGCTAAATAATGTAGGACTCGGTCAGTCTAGTGAATATTTAGATTTTTTTCTCATTTTATAAATGACAGGGTTATTTCAATTATGAAGGAACAAACAAACCTATATGCTAGACAGAAGCTGGCCGCACTGAGAGCACAAAACAAATTAGGGCCCAATTCTAGATTCAAGCAGTGGAGGACGCTAACAATTGCTGAAACAAAGACGTTTCTGGCTATTATCCTCCACATGTCAATCAGTGAGAGGCCAAGTATGGCCTGTCACTGGTGTAGTGATCCAGTGGTTAGCTGCAATTTTTGCCCCAATATTATGCCAAGGGACAGATTTCTGAATATTTTGTCTATGTTCCACATAAATGACAATTCAAAGCAAAAAAGGAAAGGTGAAGTAGACTTAGATGCCCTTCATAAGGTCAGGCCTCTTCTGGATGATTTGGTAAGGAATTTCAAAGGAAGTTATCAGCCAGGTGAAGCGCTAACCATTGATAAAGGCATGTGTCCTTTCAGAGGGCGTGTAGGTTTCAAAGTTTATATGGCTAATAAGCCAAACAAATATGGCATGGAGCTATACATTCTTGCAGAATCCAAAACTGGGTACATATTCAATTTTGAAGTTTACCACGGAAGGGACGATAAACTGGACAACAGTGCTTCTGCAGTGGTAAAGCGATTGCTCGGCTCACTGTATATGTTGACAGATTTTACACTAGTGTTCAGCTAGCCGAAGAACTGGCTAGAGCCAACACTGGTCTTGTAGGGACTGTAATGCCAAACAGAAAAGGATTGCCCAAGGCTCTCAAAGAGGGTAAACTCAAAAAGGGTGAACAAATATTTCGCCACAAGAGGGATGTGTGGATGATAAGTACCAGGCACACATCCTCAATGTTGCCTGTTGCTACAAGAGAAGGCAATGAGAAGTTGAAACCAGTGGCAGTGCTGGATTACAACAAACATAAAGCTGGTGTAGACCTTTTTGATCAACGTCTTTCATATGGAGCACTTGGTCAAAAAACAGTGAAGTGGTGGAGAAAGCTTGCCTTCTACTGTATAATTATGGCAGTTTCCAATGGTTGTATTTTGCACAATTGCATCAATGAGAAGAAACTGAGCACTCCTAAGCTTATACAGGAGGTCTGCACTGCGTTAGTGTTACAGAGAGGAGAGAGAATTGAGGATTCTCATGGATCTGCAACGATTGCTCGATTGTCGCAGAAACATTTTCCGAACCGTGTGGAAATGGCAGAAGGAAAGAACAAAGCACAAAGATGTTGTGTAGTGTGTAGTGGAAAACAAAAGAACATTACTGGGAAAGCTGGGAGGAAAGATACTTCTTATGAGTGCAGTGAGTGTAATGTAGGTTTGTCTGTCACCCCGTGCTTCAAGCTTTATCACACTGTGGTTCACTATGCAAAATACCTTATGTGTATGTAGGTATGCTTTATGTGCAAATGGTATAACAAATGTCTCTTCAGTGTCAAATGATCACTTTCCAAAATTTATTTCTTCTTTAAATTGAATAAAGTAGTAAAAATAAATTTTTGACAAAAATTTATTTTCGCAAAATCGAGGAGAAATCCGCATCATTTCTCGGAAACAGTATATGCCCCATACACATGACTGTTAACCCATGTAAAGTTGAAACCTTAAAGTTTTAAACCATACCTGTACTTTTTATGTATCTCTAACTTAACGTCCTTTACAGCTATTTAAAGTCTGTTGAAAATAGAAAAAATCAGCCAGCACACAGGGAGTGGCATGCAGTTAAGAGCTTAGCATGGTAAGTGATATGGAATAAAGAGAATGGCAGCCGAAGGCATCATGAAATCTTTAAAAAAGTTCTGAGAAACTTCAATAAAGAACTATAAACGAGACACTTTAACTGGAGATACCAAATTATTATATGTCACCAAATGCAAACAAATAAACAACATAACTTTGGAATTAAAAATTGAACGATTTAACTAAAAATACCAAATTATTAAGCTTCACCTGAGTTTGGACGTTCTCTTACAAAAGAGGTTAACAAGAACAGTATTAAATAAATGAGAGAGAAAAATATTTATATTAGCAGAGGTTACCTGCCAATAAAATATCATGAACGGAAATTTATTTATAGCTCAGAGCAGGCAATGAGCCACTATTAAAAAAACTAAAATGTGAAACGACAATTGATGTACAAGTAAACTTAAGAAACAATGTCCAACTGTCTTCAACTACTAGTAATACACGGAAGCCACAAATAAACTGGCATAGGCATGCATATTCAAATACAAAATGGTTCAAATGGCTCTGAGCACTATGGGAGTTAACATCTGAGATCATCAGTCCCCTAGAACTTTGAACTACTTAAAGCTAACTAACCAAAGGATATCACACACATCCGTGCCCAAGGCAGGATTCGAACCTACGACCGTAGCAGTCGCGCGGTTCCGAACTGAAGCGCCTAGAACCGCTCAGTCACAGCGGCCGGCTATTCAAATACAAAGATATGTAAACAGGCAGAATATGGCGCTGCGGTCGACAACTCCTACATAAGACTATAAGTGTCTGGCGCAGTTGTTAAATCTGTCACTGCTGCTACAATGGCAGGTTATCAAGATTTAAGTGACTTTGAACGTGGTTGCAGTCGGCGCCTGAGCGATGGGACACAGCATCTCCGAGGCAGCGATGAAGAGGCGATTTTCCCGTAGCACTATTCCACGAGCGTACCCTGAATATCAGGAATGCCGTAAAACATCAAATCTCCGACATCGCTGCGGCCGGAAAAAGATCCTGGAAGAACAGTACCAACGACGATTGATGTGAATCCTTAAACGTGACAGAAGTGCAACACTTCAGCCAATTGCAGCAGATTTCAATGCTGGGCCATCAACAAGTGTCAGCGTGCGAACCATTCAACGAAACATCATCGGCTTTCGGAGCCGAAGGCCCATTCGTGTACACTTGATGACTGCACTACACAAAGCTTTACGCTTCGCCTGGGCCCGTCAACAACACCATTGGACTGTTGATGACTGGGAACATGTTGCCTGGTCGGACAAGTCTCGTTTAAAATTGTATCGAGCGGATGGAGAGGTATGGAGGCAACCTCATGAGTCCATGGACCCTGCATGTCAGCACGGGACTATTCAAGCTGGTGTGGACTCTGTAAGGGTGTGGGGCGTGTGCAGTGGGAGTGATATGGGACACCTGATACGTCTAGATACGACTCTGACAGCTGACACGTACGTAAACATTCCGTCTGATCACTTGTACCTGTTCGTGTGCATTGTGCATTCCGACGGACTTCGACAACGGGACACCCCACACGTCCATAATTGCTACAGAGTGGCTCCAGGAACTCTCTTTTGAGTTTAAACACTTCCGCTGGCCGCCAAACTCCCCAGACATGATGATGATTATTGAGCATATCTGCAATACTTTGCAACGTGCTTTTCAGAAGAGATATCCACCCCTTGTACTTGTACGGATTTATGGACAGCCGTGCAGGATTCATGGTGTCAGTTCCCTCCAGCACTACTTCAGACATTTGTCGAGTCCTTGCCAAGTCGTGTTGCGTTGCTTGTGCGTGCTCGTGGGGGCCCTACACGATATTAGGCAGGTGTACCAGTTTCTTTGTCTCTTCCGTGAGTATTTAATTCTGTGTTCCCGGGATTACTCAATTACAAATCAGGCTCGAATCCAATAAACAGGTATATCTGTAACAAAAAGAGACAGTAACTCTTAGCAATGTACATAGCTTACCTTTCTAAAAAGGTCTATAAATATAATTTCAAACAGAACGCTTACACGGCTCCTACTAAGACAGGAAAATTCAACTTGCCCTCATGCTGAGTACACATTACAGTCACAGCTCACAATATTCGTGAATTGTTCACAGAGCACAAAGGTAGCAGACAACCACAAACAAAGCATAGCAAAAAAAAAAAAAAAAAAAAAAAAAAAAAAAAAAAAAAAAAAAATAAAAAAAATAAAAAAATTATGAATTTAACTACCAGTAAACGCCTTTTAGCAATACCGAGGTAAATTGAACCATAAAACACACAGCATAAGAACCTCACGGCTCAGCAGATCCCTCTAAATAGCTTCTCGTGCAGTCTATACATTAAGAGGCTCGCCAAGGATGTCCGTATGTCTCAGCCATTCCACTTTGCCGGCAACTTCCGTAGATACTAAACAGGAGGATCGTGTTGCTCAGGAATGTAAACTGATTGATTGCCAAAGCAGATTTTCGCTCAAAGTACTGTCCAGTTCCGGCGGTTGTTTGCAGTTTCCTTGGCCTACGAAACTGCCTACAGCTGCCGTCGGATGGCCTCCTCCTCTTATAGGTCGCCAATAACTGGAGTTCCGCTCTACCAAAACTACTGTTTGGTAGTTTTGGTACAGAATGACGCAGTAAATGGTACGATTAACGGTTCTATAGGTAGCGTTGGTAGTGGAAGAAACGTAAATGAATGTGTGAGAGAGTAACAGGGAGACGACAACTTCTCTCTCTCTCTCTCTCTCTCTCTCTCTCTCTTTTGCATGCAATTAGAACTGCAGATCGTTCACTGTTAGACTAGTGTGTATTTTACATTCTTAAAAATATAAACAGCTTTCTATAAGTAATAAAAATTTGTTGGTCGAGTAACTTCTGCGCTTTTTTGTGATCAAAGCATTTACTTTTAATGCAAGTACAGTTTTCATGCACAATCGTTAAAAAAATCCTATAATTACTGTTGTTATTTTGTACTCAGTAGAACAATTTTCTCCATGATCAAGGTTAGAGTTTCCTAGTATTATTGATAAGTATGTAAGTTGTTTACAAATAAGAGAAACATAGATCGACGAAATACTGAAGCGGTGTTTCGTATGTTTTTATTTTGCGTTTTTTTTTAATTTTTGGTTTTCTTGAGAAATTGCATTTCCTAGTGCTGTACGACAAATATGTATTTTTCAGTTTTGCTACAACATCCCTGTGTTTCACATTACAAATGAACAGGTTTCGAATAAAGCCTGAATTAAATATTTACAATTTGAATTTCGTTATAAATAATGTTTATTTTTAAGCAACAGACAGGAGGATAAATGTGTAGAGCAAAAATGTTCCATTGGTTATGCGACTCTTCATATATACTCACTTGGTTTCTAGATGGTTCTACACTTCCGTTTCCTAGGGGAGTCTAGTAAGACACTGATGGCATGTGCAGACAAAGCGATCAAAATGAGGTAACGCCTGGTAGGTATGCAACACACCTAATGTCCAGGCAATGCGATCACATTCTTACCTGACCACAGCTACTAGGATAACTATCGTAGTCTACACTTACTTGCGGCAGTCTACGATAGCCTATGGTAGTTTTACACTCTAATAACAGCTGAGGCCGACCTGATCTGGCGCGACGTTATGTCGAAGCGGTAAACCGCGGGCGTCCACCCCTGTCGAGACACTAAGCAGGCCACTGCTTAGCTACAGGAAAAGAGGCTGAATCGCGCTTTAGATATCGAAAGCACGCACGACTCCATTTTTTTGTTTTGCTGCAGGCACATCCATAAGAATGCAATGTATTGTACAACAGTTTCCAGGTTTTCTGTTTTGTAGGCTGTGGAAAGTGCCTGAAATCTCTTTGTATTCAATTAGGAGTACATCCTTTCGTGCACCTAGGTGACTAGCACGATATCCACGCCGGTAATATAGCAGACACAAAATATAGCAGACACCAGCCTCTGCCTTCAGGCAGCCTGTTTTCGTATAACTGGCCGGGGTAGCTGCAGTTTCCGTCGCCTCACTGGTGACCCGGAGCTATTGGGATGCGCCACGCCGCGACGCAGCTGTGTCCCGAGCAGCTGACGCCTTGTGGTTAGGCCAACCGCCGCTCACCCACCCTCTTAGCGATCCCTGCGCAGCTCTCGCAGTTCGCTGCCAGGAGTACCAAATTATATGGCAACTTTGCTACCCTCCTCCCCCATCTCTCTCTCTCTCTCTCTCTCTCTCTCTCTCTGTGTGTGTGTGTGTGTGTGTGTGTATGTGTGTGTGTGCGACTGGACTGAGCCCTGCCGGGATGAAGCTGTGGGTTATTTCATCCCGGATTTCTTGCCCCGTATTTCAACAAACAGCTCTCTGTCGTGAAGATAACTGTCCTCATTCTTAATTTAACAATTTTGTATCGGGAGAATAAACAACAGTTCGTGCAAGAGCTGCTGTGGCCATGCTTTTACGAAGGCGTCTACAATGTCTACAGGGAGCCCTATCGTTGAATTTCACCCGTTGAAATTTGTCCGTGTGAATTCCGTTATCCGAAGTAGCTGCAGTTCTACTGGCAGTTTTGCATGAAATTCTTGTGGCTGATTTCGGTTGGCAACAATACGAGACAAACACAATGTAAAATAAAAAGTAAAGAGTGTATAAATTTAAATAACACCAAAATCCAGTGTAACCTAAACCTTGTGAGGATTCCAAAACTGTGGTGAAACGTGTTTGGGTGTTAGAACACTTGCAAAAAGAAAGACCCATACTTAATTGATTATTCTGAGTCCAAAGCTCTGCCAAATTTATGTATCCCACATAGGCGATCGCTCCGTTATCAAATTACAAACTAGAGTTGATTATGCAATGTGATTAATTCATGCCACTTCTTCCATTTATGTGAATAAAATCCAATGTTTTTACCGCGATCTATAACCATTTCAATCAATATCATGAACTTTTTCGTCTTGTAAAAGTGGAACAAATACAAATTTATACCATTCATCTTCTTCTGCAGGAAGCAGAAGTCATAACAACTTTTGATTGTTTTTGCGTGATGTTCCCGTTCATCACTAGAGCTTAAATGGTTTTATAGTATCAGTGTTACAGATTACGCAGAGCAAAAACGCAAGGCTGAAGCTACTCTGTTGTGATACCTTGCGTATTTCGGACTCCATTTAACCTCTCTAGTGCGTAACGGGCTTTTTCACAGCGCTTCACAAAATTTCACACAATCTTCCCGCTTCTTCTACATCGACATAACATTGTCGACGATTTGCATGAGTTTACGACATTGTGTCCTATGATTGTCAACATTTGACCATGACGTTGCAGCGACTTGAAAGACAGATGATGGAGAAATGTACACTTTCAGGATATAAATCGTGTGTAGCTATTTTTTATTTCTGAGTCACCTTCTTCCATTATCATTGGTTTTTATATTTGCTTTCTTTTCTAATTTTGCTACGGAAGCTAGCCTAATTTTAAAAGTGCTCCCGTAGAGAGCTGCTATTCTGGTTAAATCGTACAATGCGGTCTTTCAGCTGCACGAGCCTCGGGAAGTTTCTTAATTTATGGCGGTTAGACCATGGGTTCCGGACCATCGCTAAGTTTTTCTTTTACCTTCAAGTCTTTTATGCTTGTGGGACATAACTAATTCTCAAGATTAGCTGTTTCTTAAATTTCAGTTTAGCTGGAACTTGCTCCAAGTTTTATATTCATGCTTTTGAGGTACCTGCTGAATGAGACAACATCACTTTCGATGGGTGCATAATAACCTTTCCGTTAGCGTGATCTGGAATGCATGAGACTTTCAGCCACTGACAGCACTCGTGTGTAAACCTAAGTAATTAACTCTCGTTGGAGGCCGGATATCACCAGAATCGATACATATATCTCGTGTACATCGTATGTTA
Organism: Schistocerca piceifrons; assembly: GCF_021461385.2. Lineage (NCBI taxonomy): Eukaryota > Metazoa > Arthropoda > Insecta > Orthoptera > Acrididae > Schistocerca > Schistocerca piceifrons. The sequence continues at coordinate 747,888,150 of NC_060139.1, forward strand.
ATCTCTACCATCGAGACCATGGATCATTAAGTTGTCTATCCCGCCATGACATTATTATCAAGTTGCTTGCCTCCATCCATCTAGAACTGCAGGCCACAGCGTTAAGCAAGTCAATGGAAAATACAAAATCAGTCTTCTACAGCCGCGATATGTACAGTACATGCGCTTTGCTTTTAGCGTTCTCTGTAACATCGTGGTTTTTCTTACAGCTCTCTTTGCCAACATCTTAAACAGTTTTTATGATTCAAATTACTATTGTTAAACAATATTAGATTACTATTATTACTCACGGCTTATTTGTTTCTTACTACCAGTCATAGGTGTTCGATTTAAGTAAGCTGCACTTCACTGACACGGAACATCTTTTCGTTTTCATATACCTCGTGTACTTATTTCTGTTGTTGTGGGATGCGATTTTTATTTCATGTTTTTGCCTTTGTTCTAACTGTTCTATGGGCTAAAAGCAAAAGAGAAAACTTTCATGTGATGCCCACTCAAGCATTTCCTAGCGGTCTTTACCTGAAGTACCGAAGTATTCACTTCCATGTACATCACACGATTCAACTCATCAGTTTTAATAAAAAGCGTAAATTTAATAACGTAGCACCTAAGCTTGTTAATGTAACAGTCACATGCTGCACAAGAAACAAAGTCAACATTTCAAAAATGCTGGCCCACAAATGAAATTGGAATATTAAATACTAACGTCAACTGAAAATCAAATTGTATGGGACACAATTACACTGAGCTGATACAATAAACAACAGGGCCCTGCTTTCCTATATACTGGAAAAAGTTGAATAACATAACTGTGCCGGCCGCGGTGGTCTAGCGGTTCTAGGCGCGCAGTCCGGAACCGCGCGACTGCTACGGTCGCGGGTTCGAGTCCTGCCTCGGGCATGGATGTGTGTGATGTCCTTGGGTTGGTTGGGTTTAAGTAGTTCTAAGTTCTAGGGGACTGATGACCACAGATGTTAAGTCCCATAGTGCTCAGAGCCATTTGAACATACCTGTAACACCAAAGAACAGCTGAAACAAAGGCAGCAAAAGTAAACAATAACCTCATCCCTCAACATCAAAACAATGTACACGAAGTGTAAGTGGATCTACTAACCATAAGAAGGAAAATATATTTCATGTCAGTGAAGTATCTAGGTTTTTTTGCTATCGTTTCGGCCTGCTATGGACCACGAAGATTTTTATCTCTTCCCTGGTTGTGTTTTCCTCTTTTGCCAGTAGATTTTCATTTTGGCTGACTGTGCTTCTTTTCTCTGTTTTGACCATTTGCATGCAGGACGTGGAACTGACATAGTAAGCGAAATAAGATTTTTAATAATTCTGACTTTTTCTCTGAAAACTTCTCGATCCCGAATGTCATCAAATGAAATTTCAGCTTCCTTTAAATCCTTTTTGATTTGGCTTGCCCATTTTCAATACGATTTTGTTTTTGAAATTGATGAATGTATGCGATGAGAAAGTCTTTGCGGGTTCATTCTTTCCAGATGACCAAAAAACATCATTCTCCGCTTCCTCATGCTGGTAACAATGTCTTCTGTATGTTAGTATAATTCATGGTTGTGTTTTCGATAGGGCCAAGGATTTTCCTTAATATCTTCCGGTCTTTTATTTCAAGTTTTCGTAGTGGTCCTTTCTTTGTCATGTTTAAACATTCTGATGCATACAAAGCTGGCGGTCTAATTACAGTGTTACAATGACAAAGTCTTAGGTTTAAAAACAGGCTTTTGCTTTTGTATAAGTCTTTGCACAGATGAAAAGCACCTTCTAGTTTAGAACACCTACTTTCTACAGCCGCATTTTTTGTGCCATCAGGTATAATTATTTCTCCGAGATATTTAAATTTTTTCCGCTGCATGATTTTCTCTTGTTGTACTTCAATATGAGGAGGAGCGTGTTTGATGTCTGTGATGACTTCAGCTTTGTTAAATGCTATTTTTAGACCAGTCTTAGAAGCAATTGATTTTAGGCTGGACACTTGAACCTTAGCTTCGTCAATTTTATTTGCAATGACTGCCAGATCATCAGCAAAAGCCAAACAGTTTCCACTGAGGCCATTTCTTTCGTGTCCAATTTGAATCCCATAACCTGGCGGTACGGTTGTTTTCCACTCTCTGACTATCTTTTCCAGAACACAGTTGAAAAGCAATGGAGAGAGCAGGTCACCTTGTTTCACCCCTGTACAGATTTTAAATGGTTGTGATAGTTCGCCTCTGTACTTGACCTTTGACACTGTGGTATTTAAAGTGGCGCTTATCAGATTGATTGTTTTCCTATCTAGAGCAAATTCGGCAAGAGTGATCTTTATTGTTTCTCGATCGATTGAGTCATACGTTTTTTGAAGGTCGACAAAGACCGATGACCGTAGCAGTCTGGTCCCTTCAATCCCACAACCACAAAGTCGACAAAGGTCACAACATACGTTTTTGATCTTGATTTGGCGTATGATGTAACAGATTTCAGGTTATAGATCTGCTCTGCACAGGATCTTGATGTCCTGAAACCAACTTGATATTCGCCCAATTGTTGATCTAAGACTGATTCAGCTCTGTTTAACAACAGTCTGGAAAAGATCTTGTATGTCGTTCGTAGCAAAGAGATTCCTCGATAATTATTCAGATCACTCTTATCGCCTTTTTTATGAAGTGGGTGAATAATTGCTACGGTCCAATGTGGAGGTAGAGTTTCAGTTTCCAAATCTTCACTATGATTTCATGGATATGTTTTATTGTATCATGATCTGCGTATTTCCATATTTAAGCCAAGATGCGATCCTCACCTCCAGATTTATTATTTTTCAAGCCTTGTATACTATTCATGATTTCATCTAATGTGGGAGGGGGACTATCTACAGGAGGTACAGCAGGATAGAAATCAAGCTTTTCATATGGATTTTCAGCATTCAGCAGGGATGAAAAGTAATTTACAAAAGCTGCAGCATATGATTTGTCATTCAAATTTAGTTTTCCATCGAGTCCTTTTATATGTAACGCAGGAGGTTTAAACTTCGATAGTTGTGATTTAAAGGCTTTAAAAAATTCCGGAGTGTGATGTCTTCTAAAATTTGCTTCTGTTTCATCGATTTGGTATTTAATAATACAATCGAACACCTTTTTGTAGAACAACATTGGGAAGGAAGGAAGAAATAAACAGAAAAAAAAGTTAAGTAATAATAGTTACTTAGTACTGTTTAATAATAGTAAAACATGGGAAATGTTTACGATCTTGGCAAACAGATTCGTAATAAAAATGCAATTGTTACGGTGTCCACTGAAGATACTTCAAACAAAGTGAAACACGCGTGGTGTAAGTAACATCTTTGTTACAGTCAAAACCGACGCTATGTAATCTATACCATGTGATTTTTAATGGTTTACATGTGCGTTACACTCAGTAACGTTGAAGACTGATCGAATCCCGTCCTTTTGTGGGCCTTGCCGCAAGACGACAAAACACAGCTCTGGGCAGAAGGCCTGCCAGTTCCGGCAGCCGCGCTGTGAGCGGCTATCGATTCGTGCAACTCGATACGGAGTGGATATCCGTCTTCAGGTGTCCGCGGCCGAAGTGGCGGCAACATTCTGAGGCGCTCACAAGCCAAGCGCCACACAACGCCGCGTACGTCCAAACACAGTCCCACCGACTCACCTTGCATTCCGCAAATGGCATACACACTCGTATGTTTTACTTTCCAGGACGAAAAGACAGTTTCTAATCCCACCTAAAAAGATAATCTCAAACGCTATGAGCTCCGTTGTGCGACTGTTAAGACAGTTGACGTACTCTCGGGAGATGCAATCTTCAAACGAGTGCGCGACATCCTGGTTTAAGTTTACAGCGGTTCGTATACATTACTTCTGGCGAAAGCAGAAATAACCACTGCTGTCAGTTCCCTCCAGCACTACTTCAGACATTAGTCGAGTCCATGCCACGTCATGTTCCGGCACTTCTGTGTGCTCGCGGGTGCCCTAAACTGTGTTAGGGAGGTGTACCAGTTTCTTTGGCTCTTCAGTGTGTATGAATGCGTGTTAACACAGAGAACCAGCTGTGAAGGGGTACTATTGCGGCACCCCTTCGACCAGTGCAAGGATACCATGCGAGCATACAGGCCCTCTCAGTAAGGTTGCGTAAGGCCGTTAGATTGAACGGAGATTATGTTTGAAAACCAAACCTTTGTACCCAAAAGAATAAGGAATAATGTTGTAATCTTGAATAAAAGTAACCTCTTTTCAGAGAAACACCTCTCGTACATTCAATGTACAAAGAAAGGTTACGAATCACGTTCCTCATTTAAAAATTTCATTTGAATGTTGATTTTTTGTGAGAAGATCGTGTTACGCCTTGTGTAATAAAAAGAGAAACATGTAGCATCACATGTGGGAATTTTAAAAGCGTCAGGAAAATGTCCGGTCGCGACTGATGTTCATCGCTCTGCGAAACTACTGCTTGTGTTGGTCGGGTTCCCAGACCGCCATGACATTAAGGAATCTGTGGGTTCAGGTAGGCCAAACTCAACACGATGCACCATCTCAATGACACCACGTTAGTAGCGCGCGAGAGGACAGCAGGATTGCTCGCTCGGCCGTATAGTCTCTCACAGCCACGTCAAGTACCTTCAGTCAGCAGCAAGACAATTATTCAGACTGACAGCACGACGACATCTTGAGCACCACAAACTGACAGGACAGTCACTACTGTTGTAGGTGTTTATATAACGGCGTCTGCCCACTTCTGTGTGTAGCATCGCCGTTTTCTAATGTGGCACCTCTGAGGACGTTGAATTTTGCCATACTGCATTCATCCTTGTCTACGGGTCCACCAGCGGCAGCAACTGTATGGGGTGCCAATGGCTGTACAACACGACCACCTCCGGTTCGCACGGCGGGTAATTTGGACAACAGGCTGGCGGTTGTGCCCTATCTTCGACGTTTCCTTGGGGTTACCTTCCAACAAAAGTATAGCAAGAATACATATTGAGCCTGCTGTTCTGACTTAGCATGAGGCAGAGTTTGTTCGACTATTGGCCCTGCCTGCACGTTCTCCAGATCGGTCACCCATTGGAAACATCTGGTCATGGGTTACCGAGACACTAGTATGCCACTAATCACCAGTCACTAAAGTTGATAATCTATAGCAAAGACTCTAAGAAGCATCAAAAGACATATCCATATTTGTCATCCAAACTCAGGTGGAGTAGATATCCAGCTGCTCCAGAGCCGCTTTTAGTAACAGAGGTGGTTGGTCTGTGTGCTGGGTGGTTACAACTGAAGTGCAGCTACTCACAGGCGTCCTGTGTAGGCTGCAATTATCGCATGGCAGCGAAACTTTGTAGATATCCTAATACGTTACTGCGGAATCGATTAACAGTGGAAAAAATTAGTACCGATTTTGGCCACCAGGTGAAAATCTGGCGCAGTGAGTACAAGATAGACGTATACGTATGTTTCCATATGTAATGCATTAGGAACTGGGCTTGGGCGGGAAAGGTGAAACAAGTGAGAAATGCATGATGCTGATTTTATTATTAACCGCTGTTTACACAGTTTTTTCAGTATGAGCAACGGAGACGTCGAGGAGAGGCTGCTTCCATAAAACGACGTAATGAACAGTTATTCGCAACAGGCCCGATACAACTTGCGCAATGTGTTCCTGTACGCTGGCTTTCAGACCAGGCAGACACCGAATGCTTCCCTAGAAGACGCGTGCTTTTAAATATCCCTAGAGCCAAAAGTCACATGGATTCAAATCATGTGACATTTAGGCCATACGTCAGGGAAACCTCAGGAGATAACATGCTAGTGCAAGGCTGCGTTAAGCAGATCTTTCACTGGGCAAGCGACAAGAGTTTCTGCCCCATCTTGCAAGAAAACAGTGATTGCCACGCAGTTGCGCTCTTCCAAAGCGGGAATCATATGCCGTACAAGAAGGTCTCAATGCAATACAGATGTCACCGTACACCTGCAGTCCCTCTGGGTGTATTCTCTTCAAAGAAGAACGCTTCGAGCATTAAGTTGTTTGTGAACCCACACCATACACTCACATACAGCGAATGCAGTGTCTCTCCGTGCACAAAACGCCCTTAAACAGAAACTCAAATTCAGCAGTTCTACGTACCCAAGTACTGTAAAATGTGACTCTCCTCTCCGTAGAACATTGGCTGGCCACATGTTATCGACTTCGATCAGTGCCAGGAACCGAAGAGCGAGTTCAGAACATTGATGCGGATCATCAGATTTCAATCTCTGTACCGACTCGATGTTGTAGGGATACCAGCGTAAAATATATCGCAAAACTTTTCGTACTCTTGACCACGGGACGGACAACTCTCGTGACACTGCACGAACAGTGGCACTACGCACGCCATGAGCTGCATGGTCAGTTACAGCAACAGCAACTTCGCTGGTAACTTCCACAGGGATAGGACGCCTCCCTCTTCCAGGTGCCACACCAAGCTTACCCATGTTTTCCAATTTCTTTAAACCAAGTAATGATGTCGGGCTTCTTCTCAGACCTTTCAGTCGGCGATACTCTCTCAATGCAGCACTGTAATTGCCGCCGTCCACATATAACAGTTTCAGTAACATCGCCCTGTCTCCCCTCTCGATATCGATACTGTTCACTCACTTTATGACATGTCAAATGACAGCGTGTATGCTATACTGTCATACAAGCAATGTAATGCGTCAGATTTTCACTTGGTTGCCACAACTGAAACTAATTTGTTTCCAGCGCAAATCGGCTCCCCATTAACGCATTAGCGTATCTACCTAGTTTCGCTGCCATACCATAATTACAGTCCACACTGGACCTCCGTGAATAGCTGAATTTAATTATAGTTGCCCGGTACTTCATTTCACACCCTGTATACCCGCAAATCGTTTACTGATTTAATCACGTATTTTGCTACAACGCTATTTACGGGTAATTACAAAAAACTGAGTTATTTGCTATCCATCGTAGTCTAGCATTTTGATTAATATATATATTCAATTTTTTTTGTAAATTTTTTGTGTATATTTTTTGCCTAGCCACATGTTTATCACAGGTTTATATTAGAACAGGTATGTTAATCAGCTTAGCGATCCTCAAAAATATGTATTCGAAATAAATGTTTCAGCATATTTCTAGAGCTAACACCCAAACACACCTTTAGGGAGATGCTGGTATCCTAGGTCAACAGTATTTTTTTAGTTAATAACTCTTATGTGTGGCAAGTTTCAATGAAATTACTCTAGAAATTCTTTGGATACACCTATTTTTGTACCACCGGCATGAAAGACCCACCCTCCCTCATAGGAGTGATAGAGATGTTTCACCCTCACAGTGCGTTTCTCTAGGTACTAAGTTCTTCTTCTTCTTCCGTTACGATCTCTATGGGACCACGGCATGTCCCTTCATGGATTGCGTTTTCTTCTTCTCCCCTAGAAACCTCTTCATTCTTTCTCTTCTGTTCTCCCGCTCGTCTTCCGAGATTATCAGTGTCCTTTTTCTTGTCTGCTCCGCTGGTGGTTCGGTATTCTTTTCCTGTATTCTTCTCTCTTGTTAAACTCTGGCATATTGGTCGGTGTGTACTTGCTTCGCCAATTTTCATTACCTTCCATTTTGATCGCCAATGCTGACCAAGCCTTGCAGCTGAAATCTTTAAAACTGAACTTCAGTATTTCTTGATTTCCGGAAAATATTTGATTAAGTAGGACATATATGGTTGTTATCAAAAGTAAGATCGTACAGGGTCTCAAGCAAAATTTGTAACTGATTAAGGATTCCTTGGTAGGGGGGACGCAGCAAATTACCTTGGATGGAGAGTCACCGACAGACACAGAAATAACTTCGGGTGTAACCCAGGGATGTGTTTGCGTTCTTGATGTTCATGACGTATATTAATGACCTTGCGAACAATATAAATAGTAAACTGAGACTTTTCGCAGATGATGCAGTTATTTATAATGAAGTGCAGTCATTAAGATGCTGCACAAATAGTCTCTCAGACCTTAATAAGATCTCAAAGTGCTGCAAAGACTGTCAACTTGCCTTAAATGTCCAGGAGGTAATGTAAAGTTGTGCGCTTCACAAAACGAAAACAGTATCCTACGACTGTAACAACAGTGAGTCTCATTTGGTATCTGTAAACGCACACAAAGAGTTGGGTGTAGCAGTTGGTAGGGTCATTCGGGGGTAAAGCGAGTAGCATATTTCGATTTGTTGGTAGAATATTAGGAAACCGCAGTCACTCTACAAGGGAGACTTGTTACAAATCACTAGAATCTTGGAATATTGCTCACGTTTTTGAGGTCCATATCAGATAAGACTGACAGAGGTTGTTGAACGAATGGTCACAGATTTGTTTGACCCGCAGGAGAGTGTTACAGAAAGAACTGAAGTCGCAGACTCTTGAAGATAGGCGCAAATAATTCCAAGAAAGCCTAGGCTTTAAATGATGGCTCTAGGAATTCACTACAACCTCTCACACATCTCTCACACAGAGAACGTGAGGTCAAGATCAGATAAATGACAGCACAAACAGAGGCATTTAAGCAGTCATCCTTCCCGCACTCCCTGTGTGAATGGAACGGAAACAAGCCCTAATAACTGGGAAAGTGGGATGTACCCTCTGCCATGCACATCATAGTGGTTTGTAGAGTATAGTCGTAAATGTCGATCTTTCTTGAGTTCAACATCCCAGTCGGTTACTGTCTTTTCTCTTGTCTTCCCCTCGCACCACCACCATCGTTATTTCCAAAACATCATTCAACAATCTACTCATATTTCTCTTGTTCAAATGTCCTATGCATCGTACAGTTTTCAGCCCTGGTGCTCTAGCACCGAGCGAAGTGGCGCAGTGGTTAGTACACTGGACTCGCACTGAGGAAGAGGATGGTCCAGATTTAGGTTTTCTGTAATTTGCCTAAATCGCACTAAGCAAATGCAGAGATGATTCCTTTGTAAGGGCACGACCAATTTCCTTCCGCTTATCTGATACACCCCGAGCTTGTGTTTCGTCTCGAATGACCTGATGTTGAAGGGACGTTAAACCCTAATCTTCCTTCCTTCCTTCCTTCCTTCCTTCATCCTCTGGTACAGTTCTTTCCTAAGTATTCGGGTCCACTTTTCGCCACCCGTTTCCAAGCGAATGTACGTTTGGAACAGTGCATTGTATGGAAGTGACACAGGAACTGTGGGAAAACCGAAAAAGTACAGAATTGAAACGTATGAGACTGTTGTTACGGAAGGACGCTTAAAATTAAGTGTACTGTAAAGAAATGAGGAGTTCCTCCGCAAAATCAGCGAGGGAAAAATATGTGGAAGATGAGTATCGGAACAATAACATCCATGATAACAGAGTGAAGTGGCCGAAAATTGTGAGGTAAGATAGAGACTGGATTATATCCAACAAATAATTAAGGACGATGAATATAAAACTAGGGAGTTATACAAATGTACACAACCGTTGGTCGATGTATCCTACATTACGCTGTTATATTAATAGACTAGTCAATATCCGGCGTTGCCGAGTATGTATTCATTGCAAACTGCTATTAGTCTATCTCTTCATTCCCCCTCTTTTCGTCCGCCTCCTCCTCCTCCCACCTCCCTGTCTATCTGCTCTACCCCACCCTGTTCGTCCATCTCCTCATCCCCCACTCTCTGACCATCCCCGCCTGCCCCTTTGTCTATCCATCTGCCCCTGCCCCTTTCCCTGTCCATCTGGCTTTCCCCCCTCTTTCTGTCCATCTGCTCTTCCTCTCTCTGTCTATTGTTTTCCCCTTCTGTCCATCTTTTCCACCCTCTCTCTTTGTCCGTCTACCACTCCACCTGCGTCTGCCCATCTCTTCCATTCTGTTCTCACTGTCCACATCTCCTCCTCCTCTCTGCCCATCTATTTCCTGTCTTTGATTATGTCTTCTTCTCCTCTCACCTCTCTCTCTGTCCATCTCTTCCTCTTCCATTTCTCTGTCCATTTCCCCCTACCCCTCTTTCTGGCAATCTTGTACTCCCCCTATATCCGTACATCTCCTCCTTCTCCTTCCCACTGTTTGTCCATCTCTTCCTTCCCCCCTTCTTTCTCCAGGCTGGTTTTTATTCAACTGTATCTTCCTCAGTAGAATGTAATATGTGTTCCACGTTTGGTTTAAATCGATCCAAGGCTTTAGGAGGAGCTTTTTGTCCATGACTTTACCCGCAAACACATATCACATATATTTCACAAATATTTAGCGTATTTCGCACATATTTGCACACATTTTTCACCCGTATCTCTAGCGAATTTTGCCCTACAAGTTCATTTTCACGCAGCTCAATTTTTATAACGTCATTTCTCCTGAACTATGAGTTGTACAATGATATAATCTTGGCGACGTATGTTTGCGAAACATATTGCGAATAGAGTTAGCAGTAAAGAAGTAACCAATTAAAAGATTATTCGTGATATGGCAGTTTTGCTGCATGAACAACGGAAATGTAAAAAAATGGTTCAAATGGCTCTGAGCACTATGGGACTTAACATCTATGGTCATCAGTCCCCTAGAACTTAGAACTACTTAAACCTAACTAACCTAAGGACATCACACAACACCCAGTCATCACGAGGCAGAGAAAAACGGAAATGTAACCAATAAACTTTTTTCCTTTCATTGTTTTGTAGGGGTGTTGGCAAGAAGTAGTCTCGTAAAAGTTTGAAATCATGTATAAAGTTTGTTGCATGTCACCCAAGTGCTATCATTCTCAAACACTGGATGAATACAATCTGGCTATTTTCGCATTGTGGGCTATGCTTCTTTTCCATCCCCAACCACAATGGTTTTTTGCGGACAGTTAGTGATATGTGTACCAAGTTCTGTTGAAATAGATCCACTGGTTTAGGAGGAGATGTGGGACATACATACGTACGCTTTTATAATTCTCTGACGTAAAAAAAAACATCACGCCACCAAGGAGTTGTGCGACATGAACGAAAGTTGGCAAGCGTGTTTCTACATCTGAAAGATGATGCGCGTTCGAATTTCACACCATTCGCCTAAGAGTGGCGCTAGTAGCGCCTCTATGAGGATGAAAAGCAGGTTTGCTTTATAACACGCTGTAAGAGTCGTGAGCGTTAGTTATCTTTGAGATTGGGCGTGGTGAACTGAAGTTAGTTAAGAATGTAACAAGGCATGCAAGAAGGCAACGAAGACGCCACTGTCAACACCTGACTGAGCTTGAACGAGGTCTTGTAATAAGGTTACGAGAAGTTGCGCCTTCCTTCTGCAGTATTGCAGAAGGACTAGGCGGGAATGTAGCCACTGTACTTGATTCCTGGCAGTGGTGTTGACGAGAATGTACAGTAGTAGGAAGACCGGGCTCCGGATGGCTTTGTGGCATTACCGAGAGGGAAGACCATCGCGCTCGGCGTATGGCTCTGGCGGATCTAAGGGCATCTGCAGCAGTACTTTGAGCAGTAGATGACACAACAGTGACGCAACGAACCGTTACAAACGGGTTATTTCAAGGTCAGCTCCGAGCCAGATGCACTGTAGCGTGCATCCCAGTGACCCCAACCCACCGCCTTTTGCGACTTCAGTGGTGTCAAGCGAGAGCTTATTGGTGGGTAGGGTGGAGGTTTGTTGTGTCCTCTGTGCAAAGCTGATTCTAACTCAGTGTCAGTGACGGGCTGCGTTGAAAGCCTGCAGTCTCGCAATGGGCCTACACCTGGAGTTATGATCAGGGCTGCGATTTTACATGGCAGCAGGAGCACTCTCTTGGTTATTCCACGCACCGTGACTGCCAAACTGTAAGTAAATGTGGTGATTCTACCTGCTGTGCTGCCACTGGTGAACAGCATTCCTGGGGGTGTTTTCTAACATGATAACGCTCGCCCACATAGCGCTGTTGTAACGCAGCATGCTCTATAGAGTATCGACATGTTACCTTGGCCTGCTCGATCGCTAGATATGTCTCTAATCGAGCACCATTGGACGACAACTCCAGCGTCATCCGCAACCACCATTAACCATCCCTGTATCGACCGATAAAGTGCAGCAGGCAGGGAACTCCATCCCACGAACTCACATCTGGCACCTGTACAGCGTAATATATGCACGGTTCCTTGCTTGTATTCAACATTCTGATGGTTACACTGGCTATTAATGTACGAGCATTTCACATTTGGAATGGCTTATCTCGCGGTTACATTAACTTGTGATCCTGCAGTGTTAATCACTTAAATATGTTAGCTAGACAAATGTATTCCCGAAAGTTCACCACTCTAAATTACTTATTTTTTTGGTGTTGAGATTTTTTTCCGCCGGTGTATGTACGGATTATACTGCCTGCTCCACTCTCACAATTTCAGTGCTGCAGTTTTCTTATTTTAGTTTTATTGTAGTAGTAAGTTACAAGGTAGTTGAAATTGGTCCAGCCATAGCTGTAAAGCCTATCCCACTTGTACACCCTCCCGTAACGGCGGCAGGATGTCTTACTCCACAGAAATTTTCAAACAATGGAAAATCCAGGATGGAATGTAACAAGCTGCCTGTCCGCATGAACAGCCACCGACAAACTGTGGCCAAAAACACAAGTGGACCACCCTGTTGCTGAACACGCTGCCAAACATGATATCCGTAATCTCAATGACTGTTTCACAGCCTGTGCCATATGAATCCTTCCCACCAACACCAGCTTTTCTGATTTGCGCAGGTGGGAACTTTCCCTGCAATACATTCTACGTTCCCGTAACCCTCCTGGCCTCAAACTTCGTTAGTCACTGTCGTCACCCATCCAGCCGCCTCCCTGTTCCCATTCCAGCACTACACAGCCGTCATTTCATCGGCACATCCAGTCTTTTAATTTCTGTTTATTTCCTTTTATTTCTCTCCTTTCCGCTACTTACCCCCTCCCCCCTCCGCGCCTTCTCTCCTGCCCTCCATCTAAACTGCAACACTTCACTGTCAGCCACTCCAACCATACTACCCCTCCCCTTCCCCGCCCCAGCCTCCTTCTTACCCCCACCCAGTCGACACTCCCATCATGCACTGGTGCTGCTGCTCACAGTGTGGTTTCAGCTTTCTGAGATTGCAGACGTGTGTGTGTGTTTGTGTGTATGTGTCTCTACTGCTGTCAAAGGCCTTACTGACCGAAAGCTATAATTGTGTAAATCTTTTTGTTGTACCTATCGCAAGTCAGCATCTCCACTATATGGTGAGTGGCAACTTTCCTTCTCCAGTATTGTTCGACATAAATTTTTTTATACATATGATTTCATTGCGCTGTTGTCCGGCAGGTGGAATAGACTAGTAGTAATTAATATACACGCACCAACTGGGGACACTGATGAGGTTGTTAAAGACGGATTTTATGAAGAACTAGATCAACTGTGGGATGAGTTCTCCTCGTACGATACAAAATTAATCACAGGTGATTTTAATGCGAAGATAGGGAAGGAGGAAGCATTCCGGCCTACAGTTGGGAAACAAAGTATGCATAACATTTCGAATGATAATGGCACAAGGGTGGTTAATTTTACTGTTTCAAAAGACTTGATTGTAGAAAAAAGTGGAGAGAAAACTAAATACCTGGTTACCACTAGCATGCCAACAGCAGTAGATCAGGAAATGTTAAGAGTTGGAGACATGCAGTTTGAAAAAGTGAACACATTTAAGTGTCTAGGCGTGGACATCACTTCGAGAAATGAGATTGAATCCGAACTGAAGAAGAGATTACGGACGGGAAATGCGTGCTACTTCTCACTGAATAGATTAATTTCATCACGGATATTGTCTACGAATTTAAAGATTAGAATTTACAAAACTATTATTCTAGTAGTTATGGTGTTTGGGTGTGACACTTGGCCGGCCGCGGTGGTCTCGCGGTTCTAGGCGCTCAGTCCGGAACCGCGCGACTGCTGCGGTCGCAGGTTCGAATCCCGCCTCGGACATGGATGTGTGTGATGTCCTTAGGTTAGTTAGGTTTAAGTAGTTCTAAGTTCAAGGGGACTGATGACCACAGATGTTAAGTCCCATAGTGCTCAGAGCCATTTGGATGAGGGCAGGGCAGTGCGCAGAATACTGGTAGGGCACTTAGAGGGAAGACGTCCTGTGGGGAGACCGAGGCGTAGATGGGAGGACAATGTGAAGGCTGAGGAGCCTTGGTATTGAAGGTGAATGGAAGGAAATAGCCCAAGACAGGGACAGATGGCGAAAATACGTTGCTGCGGTAATGGTCTCTCGAGTCCGGTATGACCTGTGTGTGTGTGTGTGTGTGTGTGTGTGTGAGTGTGTGTGACCAAGTTTGGTTGATCTGTTCCAAGCGACTTCCCGGGCGCTCGCTGTGCCGCTGTCCTGTCCTGTACTGCAGCTGACTGTGTGGTGTGTGTTGCAGCGGTGTGCGAGCCGTCGTGGCAGGGCCTGCCGGCGCTGCTGAACGCGGTGCTGGGCAGCGACTCGGCGGGCCTGCTGGGCTCCCCGCCGCCGCCGCTCTGCCACACGGTGGCGGCGCTCGCCGCGCTGCGGGCCACGCCCTTCGTCTCCTGGTCCTGTCCCCAGGTGAGCCGGCCACACCGCCACCAGCGCACACTACACCCACTCGCTTGGAAACCTGAATACACTGGGAAAACAAGATACAAAATCCTACAAAACTGGGTTCTTTTTAGATCTTTGGGGTCGCTAATTACGAATCAGATGGTGGATCCAATTTGGCGAACCAAAAATAACAAATTTAGTTGCTTTGGGTAAAACTTCGAGTACAAAGTGTTTTGAAGCCGCTTTGTGTAACGCAAAGAGAAACCTCTACCAGTACTTGATGTGGTTCCGTAAACTTACCCCCCCCCTCCCCCCCACGCAATAATTGGTTGTTTGCATGTCGGGTCTCCAGCCGGAAAATATCGTTATCTGGACACAATATTTCGGCGTTCCACCTGGCCGCCATCTTCAGGTGAGTAGGCCGTCACACTGAGAGATTCTGAGAACATGTATCAAGTTGTCATCCATCGCACCAACGCAGTGGGGTGCTATGTACGAGGGTAATCCCAAAAGTAAGGTCTCCTATTTTTTTATAAGAACAGAACTCTGTGTGGCAGTTGGTCACACTGTAATGAAGAGTGCTTCACGCGCTTTGTATAAACACGCGTACGCCGCGCTGAGGCCCTCAGCCTTGGCTTGGCAGCCGTTGAGAACGCTGCTCCCGTTGGATGTAACCGCCAAGTGCGAATTGCGCGCAGTTGTGCGGTTTTTGAACGCAAAGGGCACTGCGCCGACTGAAATTCATCGCCAATTGACCGAAGTGTATGGTGAGTCGTGCATGGATGTCAAAAATGTTCGTAAGTGGCATAGAGAGTTTGCAGCTGGTCAGACCGAAATTCACGACGATCAAAGGAACGGAAAACCGTCAATTTTTGAGGAGACAGTGTTGGAGGTTGAGCAAAGCATGCGTGAAGATCGGCGGATCGCTCTGGATCATCTCTGCACGTTGGTTCCTGAGGTTTCCCGAAACACCACTCACAGAATTTTAACGGTAACGTTGAACTACCGGAAGGTGTGGGTGCCACGCATGATGACTGAGGACCACATGCGGCAACGAGTTGATGCTTCCCGTGCATTTCTTCACCGCCTTGCAGCCGAACCGGACAACTTTCTAGACTCTATTGTGACGGGTGACGAAACCTGGGCATACCACTTTTCACCTGAGACCAAGCAACAATCTCGCCAGTGGCGGCATCCTTCTTCGCCAAAGCTGCGGAAATTCAAACAAACACAGTCTGCCAGTAAAGTAATGACTACTGTTTTTTGAGATCGGAAAGTGGTATTGTTGGTCGACTTTATGCCCACTGGGACGACAATCAACGCTGACAGGTACTGTGAGACTCTGAAAAAACTCAAACGGGCGATTCAGAACCGGAGAAGAGGAATATTGAGCAAGGGAGTACACATTCTCCATGACAACGCTCGCCCACACATCGTTCGGCAAACCGTTGCTCTCCTGCAAGTTTCAGTGGAACATAATCACCCACCCATCCTATAGTCCTGATTTGGCTCCCTGTTCTCTAAGTTAAAAGAACATTTGGCCGGAAAGCGATTCAGCTCCGACGACGAGGTGAAAGAAAAGGTTCATAACTTTCTGAACAGCATGGCGGCGAGCTGGTACGACATGGGCATACAAAAATTGCCACAGCTTCTACAAAAATGCATTGACAGAAATGATGATGGCTCTCAGCACTATAGGACTTAACATCTGAGGTCATCAGTCCCCTAGAACGTAAACCTAACTAACCTAAGGACATCACACACATCCATACCCGAGGAAGGAGTCGAACCTGCGACCGTAGCGGTCGCGCGGTTCCAGACTGAAGCGCCTAGAACCGCTCGGCCACACCGCCCGGCAGAAATGATGATTACGTCGAAAAATAGCTAAATATTCAAACAGTAAAGTGATGTAAATCATTGTAGAAATAAACAGGTCTATGTACTTATAAAAAATAGGACACCTTATTTTTGGGACTACACTCGTACATTGGTAAAATGAGCTTACGCTATCTCAGATGCAGATAGTTTGACACAAGAACTGGATCATCTAAAAGCTGTTTCCAAGCACAATGGTTATACTGCATCCATATGCATACTCTCAAAATCACATTAAGTGCCTGGCAGAGGGTTCATCGACCCACCTTCACAATTCTCTATTATTCCAGTCTCGTATAGCGCGCGGAAAGAACGAACACCAATATCTTTCCGTACGAGCTCTCATTTCCCTTATTTTTATCGTGGTGATCGTTTCTTCCTATGTAGGTCGGTGTCAATACCATATTTTCGCATTCGGAGAAGGGAAGTTGGTGATTGGAATATCGTGAGAAGATTCCGTCGCAATGAAAAACGCCTTTCTTTTAATGATGTTCATCCCAAATCCTGTGTCATTTCATTGACACACTCTCCTATATTTCGCGATGATACAAAACTTGCTGCCGCGCGGGATTAGCCGAGCGGTCTGAAGCGCTCCAGTCCTGGACTGTGCGGCGGGTCCCGGCGAAGGTTCAGGTCCTCCCTCGGGCATGGGTGTGTGTGTTTGTCCTTAGGATAATTTAAGTTAAGTAGTGTGTAAGCTTAGGGACTGATGACCTTAGCAGTTAAGTTCCATAAGATTTCACACACATTGGAACATTTGTTTTACAAAACTTGCTGCCTATCCTTGAACTTTTTCCATGTACTCCGTCAGTCCTATCTGGTGAGAATCCCACACTGTACACAAGTATTCTAAAAGAGGACGGACAAGCGTGGTGTAGGCAGTCTCCTTAGTAGATCTGTTACATTTTCTGAGTGTCATGCCAATAAAACGCAGTCTTTGGTTAGTCTTCCTCACAACATTTTCTGTGTGTTCCTTCCAATTTAAGTGGTTCGTAGTTGTAATTTCTAGGTATTTTGCTGAATTTAAGGCCCTTATATTTGACTGATTTATCGTGTGACCGAAGTTTAAAGGATTCCTTTTAGCACTCATGTGGATGACCTCAAACTTTTTGTTATTTAGGGTCAACTGCTAATTTTCGCACAATTCATATATATTTTCTAAATCGTTTCCAGTTTGTTTTGGTCTTCTGGTGTCTTCATTAGTCGATAAATGACAGTTTCATGTGCAAACAACCTATTACGGCTCCTCAGATTGTTTCCCAAATCGTTTATATAGACAAGGAACAGCAAAGGGCCTATAACACTACCTTGGCGAACGCCAGAAATCACTTCTGTTCTACTGATGACTTTCCGTCAATCACAAATCCAACACAGAGCACGCAATTTCACTAAAATCCGCTTGTGTGGTACAGTTCAAAAGCCTTCTGGAGATCCAGAAATACGGCGTCTACCTGAAACCCCTTGTCAACGGCACTCAACACTTCATGCACTTCACAACAACATTGTTTTCTAAACCCATGTTGACTGTGTGCGAATAGCCCGTTTTCTTCGAGATAATTCATAATGTTCGAACACAATATATGTTCCAGAATCCTGCTACATATCGACATTAATGATATGGGCCTGTAATTAAGTGGATTACTCCTACTACCTTTCTTGAATATTGGCGTGACCTGAGCAACTTTCCTGTCTTTGGGTACCGATCTTTCGTCTAGCGAATGGTTGTATATGATTGTCAAGTATGGAGCTAATGCATCAACATAGTCTGAAAGGAACCTAATTGGTATACAGTCTGGACCAGAAGACTTGATTTTATTAAGTGATTTAAGTTGATTCACTACTCCAAGGATATTTACTTCTACGTTACTCATGTTGACAGCTGTTCTCGATTCGGATTCTGGAATATTTACTTCTTCTTCTTTTGTGAAGGCATTTCGGTAGGCTGTGTTTCGTAACTGTGCATTGGCAGCACTGTTTTGTATACTATCTCCATTGCTATCGCGTAGAGAAGGCACTGATTGTGTCTTGCCGCTTCAGATACGACCAGAATCTCTTTGGATTATCAGCTAGGTTTCGAGACAAAGTTTCGTTGTGGAAACTGTTATAAGTATCCCGCATTGAATTCCGCGCTAAATTTCGAGCTTTTTTAAGAGATCACCAATCTTGGGGATTTTGCGTCTGTTTAACTTTGGCTTGTTTGTTCCGATGTTTCTGCAACACTGTTCCGACCCGTTTTGTGTACCAAGGAGGACCAGCTCCGTCGTCTGTTAATTTATTTCGTATAAATCTCTCACTTGCTGCCGATACTATTTCTCTGAATTCAAGCCACATCTGGTCTACGCTTATATTATTAGTTTGGAAGGAGTGGAGATTGTCTCTCAGGAAGGCGTCAAGTTAATTTTTATCTGCTTTTTTGAATAGGTATATTTTTCGTTTATTTTTGGAGGATTTGGGAGTGGCGGTATTCAATCTCGCTAAGACAACCCTGTGTTCACTAATTTCTGTATCCGTTTTGATGCTCATTATTAACAAAGGATTATTTGTTGCTAAGAGGTCAAGTATGTTTCACCGACTATCAGATCCGTCGTGCTCTACAGATTGGGTCTTCGCGGGAACGAACAGGAGATACAAGCAAACCGGTGGCATTCCCACCTTTTGCGCGAAGCAGATCTTCAGAAATAGGAAGAATTTTAAAGGAATTTGGTATTAAAAGTGTATTCCGTTCGCCGGCTAAGACCAGAGCTCTGTGGGCACAGTGAAGGATGATTTGGGTTTGAGAAATCCCTGGGTCTACAAGATTCCCTGCCATTGCGGGAAAGCCTATATTGGACAAACGATTCTTACGGTTCAGGGTCGTTGCTTGGAGCATCGTCGCCACAAGCGTTTATTTCAGCCAGAAAAATCTGCGGTGGCGGAACATTGTCTTGCTGAAGGACATAAATACGACGTGACACAAGTGGTGCCCCTGCGTAGCGGTATTGGAACTCTATAGTGAAAAAAATCCATTGAAATCCGGATATGTGACAATACTATAAATAGAGGTAAGGGGTATACTTTAAGAGTCGGAACCCTGTTCTATTTGACATTAAGAAACAACGGTCCTTGTTTCGGTCATCAAAAGCTATCAGACGTGTCTGATATCGATTTATCCTTTCCGCGAGCTTTCACCACCGATGCTCCGTTGTGTCTTGCGCTGGAGGGCAGTTATGTTCGCGCACACGGTAGACTCACTGTCGGTGTGTAAAGGAGCCGCCACGGCGTGTTTGATTTCAGTTGCGACGAGTTAGTGTGACTGCGTTCTCATCTGAAGATGGCGGCCAAGCTGACCACCGAAATATTGCGTCCAGATGACGATATGTTCCGGCTGGAGACTCGACATAAATACACCCATCTACCAGCACTTTTTGGAATTCTAAAGTGCCACTATAATGGCCTATCCAGACTGTTGATTACTGTTGTGCGAAATTGCTATTGCATTGGTCGGGATCCACGACTTTCGAGACATTATGGAACAGATGGGTTTAAGAGGGCCATGCTGAGCACCGTGCAGCATCTCAGCGCCACAACGCGAATAGCGCCCGAGAGGACAAACATATCGCTCGCTCGGCCGTGCAATATCCTACAGTCACGCTTTAACATAAATGCAGATGATAGCCATGCGTGCAGATTGCACTGTTGTAACTGACCAAGAACGGCCCCTGCTCAATGACCTCGACATTAAAAGTACCATCATGCTCAGAATAGTTTTCCGTGTAGTTGGGAGTGCATCGTGTCGGAGCTAAGTGAATTCGAACGTGGGCAACTTGTACGCGCTCGTGTGGTGAGTGGTTCTGTAACGAAGGCAGCCGAAGCGTTCGGTATTTCAAGAGGCACCCTGTCGGAGATTTATATCGCCTACAGGGAAAACGGAAAGAAACAACCCATTAACACACAGCGCGGACTAAAGTCTGTGTTCAGTAATCGTGACAGAGGGTCATTGAAGAGGAATGTGACGAAAAATAAGAGGACGGCAGTTGCAAAAGTCACTCTACAACTGAGTATCGCACTCGGTAACCATGCCAGCACCAGAACAACACAAAGGTAGCAACGTAAGCACGAAATGCAGGTGAGTTGGAATTCCATAGACACTCAACAGTGATGCAAATGCCCGTAACAGGAAAACGTGATGCCCAGAGCCATAAAACCTAGACTATAGATCAATGGAAGAAAGTCATTTGGTCGAATGAGTCTTGTTGCACACTTGTTTCCAACTTCTGTCCGAGTTTACGTGTCTAGAGTGAAACATGGCAGGGTTTCGCAGATGATTAGGACAGCCATATAGTGGTATTCCATGGCTCAGTGGTTACTCTGCAAGGTGGCATTACTGCCTAGGATTATGGGACGATTCTAGCCGAGCAGGCCTATCCCATATACGGTCTTTTACCTAATAGTGATACCATGTTCTAAGTTGGGCTGTTGATATTTTTAAAAATACCGGGAATCCAATATATCTATATTTAAAAAGTATCATTATCATATCAAAAAAAGTATTGATATATCGACGGAAAAATTATCGACGTACCGGCCTATAAAAATATCGACTTCATATTCTATATACTCAGCCGATTTTAGAGCTGTATATTTATTTCAGCGTTGAGTTATTACTAGATATTCTGTATATCAAGAAGCTAGCAGTCTGCTTATCCGCCATAGAGTAAGAATTGAAAGGAAGACCTTCACTTAGCTAACAATGGTAACTTCATGTAAATGGCACAATAAAAGGTGTCCGATGGGTCGATCGTTCAATTCCGTCACTAGTCGGGTTTCTCCGGAACACTTCATGTCGACTTCCCGGTTTTTTTTTTTTTTTCGTTTCTGCAAACACCGGCGAACTAGCAGTTGTAGCGTCAAAATTGCGTGGTGAAATTAAACGTTGCATTTTCTGTTGGTAGCGCCGAGCGCCGATAAGTCAGCGTTTTACCTCACACGTCTCCGCCCATTGCAATGACCAGACTTGTCATTTAGAGTTTTGTTCATTATCTCCAGCAACTGTTTTTGAAGAATGCCGATGTGAAGAAATAGCACACTCGTTGCATTAAAAATTGTTTTTAAACGCAACTAGTTTGCTGTTTCTTCACATCGGAAATCTTGTTATTCCATGCACACCGCCACTCCCCAGTTCAACCCTTGCCACACTTGCCTCACACAGCCAAAGAGAGAGAGACTGGGCGTGTTGATAGCTCAGAAAGTAGTAAGACACATTGAACCTAAAAGTATGTTCTACCACAATTTTAAAAGAACAATTTCAAATATTTACCGAAAATTGCGAAGAATATAATATAAAATAAAAATATTGGTACTCGGTATTGCCATTACGATACCGATATATCGCCGAAGAAAATATCGCAGATGTATTTTTGCAAAAAAATATGGATATGTATATTTTACCAACAGCCCTAGTTCTGAAACGACAGTGCTCCTTTTCACACAGCTCTAATCATCCGGGATGGGTTTTGTATGCACGACAATGATAACAGATTAGACGTCTACACTGCCATATTGAAATGTTTGATTCGTAATTGCATTTTTCGCTAGAGCCATTTCACTATAAGAAGGTAGCTGTAGGATTTCCCCACTGGGGGTAGTTTGTTAAGGAGATCTTTTACCTCAGGTGGCATCCGCTTATCTTTTTCAACTGCGTTTTATGGAATCTCGAGATGAGTGGATCCCAAGATGCCAAAGCCGATGAAATACGCTACGAATCGTTTTCTCGCAGAAATCTTCTTTGTAACGCCGGATATCTTTATTGAGCTTCCTGTCTTCAGACAACCAACCAATCGGCAATGGAGCAGCATCAACTATGGCACATCCGACCATCAAAACTATGTAGACTGCTGTCGGCTCAAAATGGTTCAAATGGCTCTGAGCACTATGGGACTTAACTTCTGAGGTCATCAGTCCCCTGGAACTTAGAACTACTTAAACCTAACTAACCTAAGGACATCACACACATCCATGCCCGAGGCAGGATTCGAACCTGCGACCGTAGCGGTCGCGTGGTTCCAGGCTCTAGCGCCTAGAACCGCTCGGCCACCCCGGTCGTCAGACTGAAGTCGGCATCGAACGTTATAGCAGAATATTTTGCGGTATTTGACACTAATTGCCTACCAGAAGATGTCAAATTAAAGACCTTCAGCCGTCAAATTTACAACCTCATTTTATTTGGCAACCAGTTTCATCGTTTTACTATCCCATCTTCAGGCCCCTGACCGACGTGTTGGAAGAATCTACCTCGGTTGTGATCAAAACAGGGGCCAGCAATGGCGGTGTTAGTGGATTTTTGCTACAGTGATCACTTCAACAGTCAACTGCCGACTGCGTAGTAAAACGCTGAAACTGGATGACAAATAAAACAAGGTTGGAAATTTGACGGTTGAAGGTGTTTAATTTAACATTCTCTGTCGAACAGCCGAGTCCCGCAACCATCTCTAAAAAGATGGACATACAGCGAACTGTCTACCATGTCGTACTATCGTACAACACAAAAATGTCGGTTCAGCAAATACATTTTAACTAGTTAATTATACTATTAAGCTAGTAGGAGAGCTATTTACAAAAGTTGAACAACGGAGAGGAAATGTTGTAGCCAACAATTTTGGATAAAATCGGTAGTAGTTTAGTTTTAAGTCGATATACGTAATTATACCGGTTAAAAATGTCATAAACATACCGTCTGGAATGCTACCCGTCTTATTTTATCCTGACAACTTGGCAAGATTGCTGTCATACTTTAAACAGGCCACACTAACGTTACCTGAAAATGTGTAGTTTTCCATTTACTGGTAACTGTCAGGGTCCCATATCATATCGACTTATGACTGTAATGTCATCGAAGCATTGAGCTGCACCAGTGCAACCTACAAGACATTTTGCTGGACTTTAGTCGGAACCCGAACCTTTTCCTATTTCTATTCTGTCCGCGTTTTTAGGCGTGTTGGTCCACCGAGGGACGTGGGAGGGAGGGGGGAGGAACTACACTTGAATGGTTTTCAACATTTCAGTTCAAAGTAAAGCGGAGACGCATAGAGAGGTATGTGGAATAGCAGAGGAAACATCCATCGTGCCACGAAGGACAATCGCTACCAATGATCGCGTCCGCAACATCAGGTTACTCGCAGAAGGCTTGTCAACCAGGAAAGTTGCTGGATGTGTGCACCATAGTTAAACTGATGTGAGCCGACCATGTAATGGATTCCAACTGACAGATAATGTAAAGTTCTTACGCCACACAGGCTGTTCAAGTCCGACAGGTGCATAGGATGATCGTTATCTACGATTTCTGAGTCGAAGTAACCGTTTGGCGTTCGAAGAGGCTACAGGACGTCACGTATCGCATCGAACTGTTAGGATACGATTCCGTGATGCGAATATCCATTCCTGGCGAGTGTGTCGAACACCATGTCGTACACCACAACACAATGGACTCCTTTACAGGAGGCAAGAAATCATGCAAAATGGGCACCACAGGATTGGTGTTCGGTGTCGTTTACGGAAGTAACTCGGATTTGTTTGTACCTCGGAAAAAGCAGAGAACGTGTTTGTAGACAGCCAGGTAATGTCGAACGCTTCCAGCATACTGTCCCACATGTCCAACACGATGGTGGTGGAATGATGTTTGGGTGGCATTAAATGGAGCCATTGTACGCCTCTCGTCGGCTGAAGGCAAACTCACTGCGGAGGAAACATCCATCATGCCACGAAGGACAATCGCTACCAATGATCGCGTCCGCATCGTCAGGTTACGCGCAGGTACAGGAATGATGTTCTGCAACCAATAGTGTGACCGTATCGCCAACATTTTGGTGACAATTTATCTTGGCGGATGATAACCCGCTTGCTCATCAATAATTTCTCGAGAAAACGTTCCTCCAGCATGCCAGGTCACCAGAATCGAGTAACCTGTCTACTATCCAGACATGAATCCCTTCGGACGAGTCTAGATTCGATTGAAACGAGCTGCGCTTGGACGTCAACATCGACCATGTAGTGTGCGCGACTTATGCAGAGCCACCATTCGAGAATGTGTCAGTTTGGACAAGGGCTGGCTTGACGATCACATCTAAGATGTGCCACGGCGGATTCTAGCCTGTATTCGAGCAAGGGTACTTTCCACCCAGTACTGAAGTTGCTCGAGAGTGCTGTGAAAAAGCGCCCTTGGAAAACAGACGACTTTGCCGTACACAAAAGTTTGTGTTTTTGATTTAGTGATACGGACACACTTCGAAATGAATGTAGACGCATACCTGAGAGCCAAGTTTTGTTTTTTGTGTCACGAAGGTGTGTGCGATTTTAGCCAGGGCACATACGAACACAGTTAACCGATGCTACTCTTTGATACACTCTCAGTCCCTTACACTACTTCGCTCACAACACAGTATGAACTGCACGTTTTTTTTCGACTAGTTTGATTGCAGAAAGACATACTGAGCAAAGAGGTGAATTTCTACCTGTGCATCTGGACTTCTCAAAGGCAGCGTCCGATGCAGGACGAAGGGTACTTGGTGGAGTAGTGTTATTTGCTTCCCCCTTATTCCATTAGAAGATGGTACGCGGGAAGAATGACTGTTACTACCTCTGTGTATGGACCCAAATGTCTCTAATTTTAGCGTCGTAGTGTGACATGCTCTTTCGATAGAGAATACATTTCCAGTGACGTATCATCTCTACAGATATTTGTCATTTCTGCGTAAAATTGAAAGTAGTCAGGCCCACACTGATAAATTACAAAATCTGGTACCTAGCTGTTATCTTTTCCGGAGTATGATTGCTAGCAAAGGCCTCATCAGTTCGAAGAAATTACATACAACTTTCAATGTGGATTCTCATCGTAGCTCCTGCTCGTAAATAATAAGAGTTCCCATAAGTTGATCTCTTCTGAATCTTTTCATGGTTAACACGCAAACTGTTTCACAGTGCTAAACCAACTTTCATAGAAATGTAATTCCCTTCGACTGCACAAAAATTTCTCTATTACCAGTCAAGGAAGGAAGGAAGATTAGGGTTTAATGTTTCATCGACATCAAGGTCTTTGGGGATGGAGTACTTACCCTGATTGTTTCAAGGATGGGGAAGGAAATGGATCGTGCTCTTTCAAAGGAAAGATCCCGGCATGTGCCTGGAGTGATTTAGGGAAATCACAGAAAATCTAGATCTGTGTGGTTGGATTTGAACCATTGTCTTCACTGATGTGAGTCCATTATGCTAACTACTACGCGACCTCGGTCCATTATTACCAATGACTCCACAAAACTAACAAGTTCAACGTCTTTTCAACAGAGATGTTACAATTGCAAGTAAAGAGTCTAAGCATTTACATAGCTGACAACGAATGTTTTTAAATTCACTTAACACAAGTTTTTACACCAGTATTACAAAATTTTGTGAAAACGTTATTGAAAATAAATTTATAACAAAACCACACATTGAGGTGTATAAAATTCTCGTTTGAAATCATGTATGAGGTGAAACAATCTGTGTGCTGGATTACGTGCCTTTCTACCATAGTTGAACGTGGCTGCGAGAAATAAATCGAAACCGCACATTTTCAGAGCATAGCACAGAAATTTCTATCTCGCATCCAGTTCGAACATGAAGTCTGTACATTGCTGTTCAAGGTCAGGTCTGTCAGAACGCTTATTATTCTATCGTAGATCGGTCAAGAACTTCTGGTTCAAATGGCTCTGAGCACTATGGGACTCAACATCTGAGGTCATCAGTCCCCTAGAACTTAGAACTAGTTAAACGTAACTAACCTAAGGACATCACACACATCGATCCCGAGGCAGGATTCGAACCTGCGACAGTAGCGGTCGCACGGTTCCAGACTGAAGCGCGTAGAACCACTTGGCCACACCGTCCGGCCAAGAACTTCTGGAGATTTTTGATAGCAATGTAAAGCAACGACTTGCTGTTTAGATTATTTTCGGTCGAAGTATCAAAGACGGACCTTAAAGTCAGTTTCATATACGGTTTCCAGCAGAAAAAACACGAAAGTGGTAATCCAAATTGTTATTCGTTACTGCCCGTCGTCGTCAGAAACTGCCCTCCAGAAGTCAACAAAAATGCTCAAAAGGCAGGACGGTAATGCTACCGTGTACACGACGCTTTTTATAGGCCAGTACACTCACAGGTTCAACGGCGCTGCAAGTGTTTACTTTCGTTGCTTGCTTCTGCTTTGCCTTCGTTAGCGTTCCCGCTTCTGACTAATACTTTGTTAGCAAGTTCTTACCGGCAGAATCCAGGGGATTACAAGAAGCGAACGAGGCGCGGCTCTGTTTTCTCGCAAACTCTGCCGACGGAAGAACAGCAACACTGTTTAAAGCGGCTCGAGCGGGTCTGCGCGCGAACACA
This sequence comes from Schistocerca piceifrons, assembly GCF_021461385.2. NCBI lineage: Eukaryota > Metazoa > Arthropoda > Insecta > Orthoptera > Acrididae > Schistocerca > Schistocerca piceifrons. The sequence continues at coordinate 747,914,918 of NC_060139.1, forward strand.
GTGGGCTTAGGGTGCGGTCAGAACACAAACACAGCGGGGCAGGGGCTGGCTGTAGCTACACAAAGGCGGCCGCCCACCTGCGCCACGCTGCCACGCATTTCGCACGCACCGGCCAGGAGGCGCAGGGGAAAGAATTTAATCAGCCACGACTCAGAAGAGGTAGGCGGTACACTCGTCCAGCTGGCGATACGAGAAGGAGAGGCCGAAGGAGCGACACCACCGCTGTGCTGCAATGCGGGGGTGTAGCCAGAGACAGCTGGAGGAGAGAATTGTGGAGGCTTGCGATTACAAAGGCAGCGAGCGACTCTGTAGGCGTTGTCTGGAGCGTGGTAGTGTTCCGTACGCTGTACGTACTCTGAAATGCAGTAACAACAAGGAAATTTTCAGTACATGAACCAGGCCTCCAACGACAAACTTTCAAAAGTGGTGCTATGGCTCAAAACAAGAAAAAAGGAAACGCTCAGGAAACATGAGCTACAAAATGCTTACCTTAACCCTTTGAGTCACAAGAATATAAAAAAATTGAATTTTAAAACTGTTCACAAACTGACCTCATCATAGTAAGCTCAAATGGTTCAAATGGCTCTGAGCACTATGGGACTTAATATCTGAGGTCATCAGTCCCCTAGAACTTAGAACTACTTAAACCTAACTAACCTAAGGACATCACACACATCCATGCCCGAGGCAGGATTCGAACCTGCGACCTTAGCGGTAACGCGGTTCCGGACTGAAGCGCCTAGAACCGCTCGGCCACAACGGTCGACCGTCAGGGTCTGCCGAGCGCTGTTGGCATGCAGGGTAGTGTCCTCGGTCACGAAAAGTGACAACGGGGGGAGGGGGGGGGGGAGCCGTGTGCTGCACACATGCCGCCCCCCTCCACCATATCCACATCCAGTGACCGATACATCGGTACCGTTGGGCCTGCCGAGGCCTATGCGGAAAGGGGGGGAGGGAAGAGTTTCTATGAATATATGCTGTTGGAGAGCAGCAGCTCACTGGTTTCTCGAAAACGTGTCGTAATGGGTACGATTTGTTGTAATAAAATGACTGGAAACGTCAAATTGATCATAAAGAATTTTTTTATTTAGTTGTTGTCGTACAACTAGTTACGGAATAAGAAAGTATACCGTTTTGAGGCAACGACAAATTCAACATTTATCAGAAACGAGTTTTTCGTGCTAAGATTTGTTATAAATAAATTTCAGTTTGTAACACATAACTGATTAAGGCCTACGAGAGATGGTAAGATAAAGATAAATGTGTGAAATCTTCAGGGACTTAACTGCTAAGGCCATCAGTCCGTAAGCTTACACACTAATTAACCTGAATTATTCTAAGAAGAAACACACACACCCATGCCCGTGGGAGGACACAAACCTCCGCCGGGACCAGCCGCACAGTTCACGACTGCAGCGCCTTAGACCAAGAGATGGTAATATAAAACCCAAGGCCATATGTCACACAATTTCAATGTAGTGTAACGGATACACACACCGAGTAACGAAATCAAGGTAACGTTTCCGCGCATTGCTGTATCAAAAATCTCTTTTATTCGCCTAGTTTGTTATTAATTTAAGAGAAATATTGCCTGTAATATTCGAAGTTACGTAAACGGAAGTGCACTCCCTCTCAGGAACTTATATAAGCTGATGTGCTTACAGACTGGACGTGGAACTTTCCTTTCTGTCTTCTATCACGTCCATAATATTGAAATTTTTGTTTATGTGTACTAAAGAGAAAACAACATTACTATCGTGCGGGCAAGAGAGGAAGTCTGTGCTTTTCTAGAACAATCGTATAATTTTACGGGGGTCTATGTTCGGCCAGCTGTTGTGGCCGAGCGGTTCTAGGCGCTTCAGTCCGGCACCGCGTGACTGCTACGGTCGCAGGTTCGACTCCTGCCTTGGTCATGGATGTGTGTGATGTCCTTCGGTTAGTTAGGTTTAAGCAGCTCTAAATTCTAGGGGACTGATAGCCTCAGATGTTAAGTCCCAGAGAGCTAAGAGCCATTTGAACCATTTTTGTCCATGTTCGTAAACAAACTGTGTGTTATCCGAGCTGGATACAGGCGACATCTGCTTCTGGAGAGCGCTACAGTCGCGAATCACGATAACCAGCACGTCCCGTGTGATCAGGGCTGTACGGTTGGATATCGCGTCCACTACCACGTGAACTTGAGCTGCCTAGTCTCACGTGAGGACGGCTTTAGAGTGAACAATTTGTATGCCAGCGATGGCCCCCTCGTAAGGGACACCTGCAATTTTTTCTCTTTCTGATTTCCTATGTTTTAACTGTTTTGACGCTGCTTTTCTTGGCTGAACGTTTTGTTAAATTTACACTATTTTCTTAACACACAATGAGCATTCGGTAATCATAATTGATATAAACTACTAATCACATAAAAAGCCTTGCGATCAAGAACTAACACATATTCTGCAAACAGTAGACCGTCAGGTACTTAAATGGTTTCATATCGCGCATTATAAGTCATATGGCATTCATCCAGTGACAACTTTCATCTGCTGTCCTGCTGTCTGCAGTCTGTGCCTAAGAACTTTTTTTTGTTTTTTTTTTTTTTTAAAGTCCCGTGAACCTCAATAACATAGTTTTACTTAAGTCGGACAAGGAACAGAGATGAATTCGACCGAGGCATTATAAAGCAAAAATCTTGGGTTCTGCTAGAAGTGCTATCGAGAAAGTAGAGGCAAATCGTTATCAACTTGGCCAAATGCGGATTTGAAGCCCGCTATACGCCACCACGCGCACAACGTCTGAATCGGAGCACCACCTCATTCCGTGCAACAGCGGGCCAATTCTCCATCGCTTTTCTCTTTATAGCCGTCACGTGCACACAAACGCTACATTTTATTTCTACCGGTTGCGGCGTTCCCTATAAAATACCGTAACTTCTTCTGGTGGCCGTTAACGCTAAAATGCTCGTAAACCAAGCAACGTAAAATAATTTTGCATTTTTTGTTTGTTTGCTCGCACCTGTTTTATCTCCACAAAGCACATTAAAGTCAGCAAACATATTTACGAGGCTCTAATTAACGGCTGGTAAATAAAGTACGTCACCATGAAATAAATATTTATTTGTCAAGTGGCTCGTTTTTACACTTGCCCAACGGCGTATACTAAATGCCGAAAATGCCCTCTACTAGTAGAAAGCGAATATTGCAATAGCTACTGCAATGGCGTTCGTAAAAAAATAGTACTGATACTCAAAAACGGCAGTGTGGATCTAAAGCACCTAGAACTGGGTATTGGAGATACGGCCTAGTATAGGGCTTCGGTCCCTTCCAGCCGGATAAGAAATGAGCTTGTAATGGACAGAGGGGTACCCAATTGGCAAGAGAGTGATATAATTATTATGTGCGATTAGACCCTGTTGTATCACGCAAATCTTCTTGATCCTTTTTCCTTTTTTTCCACACTGCTCTCATTTTTTCTGCATGGGCTCTCTTCCTTTCCTCTGTCCATTTTGTTCGTGCTTTCTTCGCAGCCTCGTTCTCTGATTTAACTTCCCATCTGTCAACTTTCTGCTTAAACACCTTTGTATCCAAAATATCGGAATAATTCATCTGAGCTTCTTGTAGGTCCTTTTTGACCTCTTGTATCCAGGGTATAGTTTTAAGTCCTATGTACTTAAGAATTTTGTGAGTAAGTCTTGTTTTGGGAAGCCTACAAACGTGCCCAAAAGTTTTTAATCGCCTTTTTCTAATGTCTGTCTGAAGGTTGGACAAGTTCTCAGTTGTTTGACGAGACTGTAGTCTATAGCCCTCTTCTGTTTTCGCCGGTCGGTGTGGGCGAGCGATTCTAGGCGCTTCAGTCTGGAGCCGCGCGACCGCTACGGTCGCAGGTTCGAATCCCGCCTCGGTCATGAATGTGTGTGGTGTCCTTAGGTTAGTTAGGTTTAAGTAGTTCTAAGTTATAGGGGACTGATGACCTCAGCAGTTAAGTCCCATAGTGCTCAGAGCCATTTCTTCTGTTTTCCTTTGCCCTAGTATCTTTATTATGATTTTACGTTCTTCCTTTAATAGGGTTTCTATGTCACCTTTTATGTGGACTGTCGAGGTTTCACGGCATACTGAGGACTTCAGGATTTAATACTGTACTACACTGCCTAACTTTAGTGATTTTGGACAAGCATTCTTTGTTGTACAGCTTGTATGTTCTTCCATAAACTAGTTTTTGGAGGTGAATGTTTTATGCTATTTTCTCTCGCCCGTACATTCAAGGACTTCACCTAAGTATTTAAAATATGGGACTCTATTGATATGAGCGTATTTTGTAGTCACGTTTTGGGTGTCAGTTTTCGTGGCGATGAACTCAGACTGTAGGAAAGATGTTTGCAGACCAACTTTGTCTGCACATTCTTTAAGGGTTTCAACCTGTTCGATTGCTGTTGTTTCATCGTCCGCTAGAAGGGCTAAGTCGTCAGAAAAAACTAAACGTGAAATTGTTATGTCATCCTTGGCTCACCCCATCTGTATAGGTTTCCAGCAGTTTTTATTCTTCATTTCCTTTTCCCATTCGCGGATGGCCTTGTCCAGCACCATGTTCAATAAGAGAGGAGACATACCATAACCTTAATCTAACCCTTGTTCTTCAAGGATATAAAAAGTGCTTGCCGGTCAGCTGAGTTTTATGCCTTTTTAAAGCAAAAAACCTGCAAATTATTGGGCTGTTTCTGACTGCTTTGTATTTTAGCACGATCTTTATATTGAAAATTTGTTCTGTGCAGGATATATATATATATATATATATATATATATATATATATATATATATATATATATATATATGTGTGTGTGTGTGTGTGTGTGTGCGGCGTGCGTGTGCGTGATAGTGGAGACTTCATAAAGTAAGTTACACATGACGTATGACGCTAAGACTATTGCTGAACAAATGGTGCATTGTCAGAAGAGACTGTATGCTCCGGGTTTTCTGCAGACACAGTTCTGCTGTGGTACAAATAACATGTGCATCACAATGTGGGAATGAAGTGGTGTGACAAGTGGAAACCTACTTTAAAGTTGAAGTATACGGGACAGAAGATTATTGTAGGCGAATACGTTTAAATTGCATGCAGATTCACAGTAAAATTCTGGCGATTTATGGACCAAACGAAACTTCGTGCCTAGCGGTAGTGAAATGGTGCCAACAGTATGACCAAGACCGCACAGAAGTGGGTGACGCCGATTTGGAACTCTAGATCTTGCACCAAGTGATTTCCATCATCTCGACAAACTGAAAGAACACCTGGGCCAAGCCAGAACCCCTCCCACTAACCCTGAGCTCATTGTCCCCGTTCGCCCCATCGACCGGCCTATCCGCCCCAACAATTCCCTGCGCCCTCCCCCTACGGCTGCAGACATCATCCAGTTACTGACTATCATCCTGCACAACATCCACCCCTTGGGGCGAAAGAGAGTTTCCAGCATAAGGGTTCTGGAATGACTCTGTGACCAAGGTGCGGATTTTTATCGTCGAGGAACTGAATGCTTCATAGAACATTCAGACCATTATTGACAGAGACTTGGTAAGTGTGTCGAAAAACAGTGTCTTGTATCTGTGTCACGTTGAATAATAGTGCAGCCTCCAATAAAAATTACATGCTATGCCAAAAAATTAATAACTTACTTTTTGAAGTTCTCTTGTATATAAACAGTAGTGTGTGAAGCTGGGTAGGTGCATCACGTATTATTGGCCGCCATGTTTTATTTAGTCAGTAGGTGAAAAAGAACCGCTTATTAGGGATTTTATATTCATTTATTTTCCCCGGAATTCCAGATAAATCGAGAACAATGCAAAAATTAACATTAAAAAATCGTAAAAATGATAGTATTCCACGTTAAAATGTGCTCTCGAACGCCCATAATTGCTCTCGAGTAATTTTAAATCCACCGTAATACTCAATAATACCCTAATTAGAAATAAACTTCGTTGTCAATCATTTACTTACAGAACACGGAGAGTATTCCTAAAGATTCCTGAACGTGAAAAAGATTCAGAAAATTTCTAGAAAATTCGAAAATCTAGAACATTCGGAAACCTACAACATTCGAAAATCTAAAACATTCGAAAACAGTCGTTAACATTCCAAAACTTGTGATACAAATCTCGAAGTATTTCCCTTAAAATATACATTGGGGGATGCGAAAGAGACGAAAGATGTCCGGATGACCATCGCAATGTGATAGCGACCACTTGAAATACTCGTATCTCCAGAAGCACAGCTGCCGCAGCACAACGGTTAAAGTACACAACAGGGTAACCAATGAGTGACACCTGATATAAAAATCAGTGATTAGTGGTAGGTAATTTTATATATATACTAAAAGAATCAACCTTTAAATACAGAAATAATGAAGCTGTACTAAATCATCATGTTCTCAATATGGCCGTATTTAGTTTAGTGAAGAAAAACTTCGTTTTGTTTTCACTATATTTCATACTTAGTTATTCCAACACAATACTTCTTATGAACTACGTTTCTCATCTTGTGATTTGATGAGTTGTTGTTGTTGTTGTGGTCTTCAGTCCTGAGACTGGTTTGATGCAGCTCTCCATGCTACTCTATCCTGTGCAAGCTTCTTCATCTCCCAGTACCTACTGCAACCTACATCCTTCTGAATCTGCTTAGTGTATTCATCTCTTGGTCTCCCTCTACAATTTTTACCCTCCACGGTGCCCTCCAATGCTAAATTTGTGATCCCTTGATGCCTCAAAACATGTCCTGCCAACCGATCCCTTCTTCTAGTCAAGTTGTGCCACAAACTTCTCTTCTCCCCAATCCTATTCAATACCTCCTCATTAGTTACGTGATCTACCCACCTTATCTTCAGCATTCTTCTGTAGCACCACATTTCGAAAGCTTCTATTCTCTTCTTGTCCAAACTAGTTATCGTCCATGTTTCACTTCCATACATGGCTACACTCCATAAAAATACTTTCAGAAACGACTTCCTGACACTTAAATCTATACTTGATGTTAACAAATTTCTCTTCTTGAGAAACGCTTTCCTTGCCATTGCCAGTCTACATTTTGTATCCTCTCTACTTCGACCATCATCAGTTATTTTACTCCCTAAATAGCAAAACTCCTTTACTACTTTAAGTGTCTCATTTCCTAATCTAATTCCCTCAGCATCACCCGACTTAATTCGACTACATTCCATTATCCTCGTTTTGCTTTTGTTGATGTTCATCTTATATCCTCCTTTCAAGACACTATCCATTCCGTTCAACTGCTCTTCCAAGTCCTTTGCTGTCTCTGACAGAATTACAATGTCATCGGCGAACCTCAAAGTTTTTACTTCTTCTCCATGAATTTTAATACCTACTCCGAATTTTTCTTTTGTTTCCTTTACTGCTTGCTCAATATACAGATTGAATAACATCGGGGAGAGGCTACAACCCTGTCTCACTCCTTTCCCAACCACTGCAACCCTTTCATGCCCCTCGACTCTTATAACTGCCATCTGGTTTCTGTACAAATTGTAAATACCCTTTCGCTCCCTGTATTTTACCCCTGCCACCTTCAGAATTTGAAAGAGAGTATTCCAGTTAACATTGTCAAAAGCTTTCTCTAAGTCTACAAATGCTAGAAACGTAGGTTTGCCTTTTCTTAATTTTTCTTCTAAGATAAGTCGTAAGGTCAGTATTGCCTCACGTGTTCCAACATTTCTACGGAATCCAAACTGATCTTCCCCAAGGTCGGCTTCTACCAGTTTTTCCATTCGTCTGTAAAGAATTCGCGTTAGTATTTTGCAGCTGTGACTTATTAAACAGATAGTTCGGTAATTTTCACATCTGTCAACACCTGCTTTCTTTGGGATTGGAATTATTATATTCTTCTTGAAGTCTGAGGGTATTTCGCCTGTCTCATACATCGTGCTCACCAGATGGTAGAGTTTTGTCATGACTGGCTCTCCCGAGGCCATCAGTAGTTCTAATGGAATTTTGTCTACTACCGGGGCCTTGTTTCGAATCAGGTCTTTCAGTGCTCTGTCAAACTCTTCATGCAGTATCTTATCTCCCATTTCGTCTTCATCTACATCCTCTTCCATTTCCATAATATTGTCCTCAAGTACATCGCCCTTGTATAAACCCTCTATATACTCCTTCCACCTTTCTGCCTTCCCTTCTTTGCTTAGAACTGGGTTGCCATCTGAGCTCTTGATATTCATACAAGTGGTTCTCTTCTCTCCAAAGGTCTCTTTAATTTTCCTGTAGGCAGTATCTACAGTATCTTACCCCTAGTGAGACAAGCCTCTACATCCTTACATTTGTCCTCTAGCCATCCCTGCTTAGCCATTTTGCACTTCCTGTCGATGTCATTTTTGAGACGTTTGTATTCCTTTTTCCCTGCTTCATTTACTGCATTTTTATATTTTCTCCTTTCATCAATTAAATTCAATATTTCTTCTGTTACCCAAGGATTTCTATTAGCCCTCTTCTTTTTACCTACTTGATCGTCTGCTGCCTTCACTACTTCATCCCTCAGAGCTATCCATTCTTCTTCTACTGTATTTCTTTCCCCCATTCCTGTCAATTGTTCCCTTATGCTCTCCCTGAAACTCTCTACAACCTCTGGTTCTTTTAGTTTATCCAGGTCCCATCTCCTTAAATTCCCACCTTTTTGCAGTTTCTTCAGTTTCAATCTGCAGTTCATAACCAATAGATTGTGGTCAGAATCCACATCTGCCCCAGGAAATGTTTTACAATTTAAAATCTGGTTCCTAAATCTCTGTCTTACCATTATATAATCTATCTGATACCTTTTAGTATCTCCAGGATTCTTCCAGGTATACAACCTTCTTTTATGATTCTTGAACCAAGTGTTAGCTATGATTAAGTTATGCTCTGTGCAAAATTCTACAAGGCGGCTTCCTCTTTCATTTCTTCCCCCCAATCCATATTCACCTACTATGTTTCCTTCTCTCCCTTTTCCTACTGACGAATTCCAGTCACCCATGACTATTAAATTTTCGTCTCCCTTCACTACCTGAATAATTTCTTTTATCTCGTCATACATTTCATCTATTTCTTCATCACCTGCAGAGCTAGTTGGCATATAAACTTGTACTACTGTAGTAGGCATGGGCTTGTGTCTATCTTGGCCACAATAATGCGTTCACTATGCTGTTTGTAGTAGCTAACCCGCACTCCTATTTTTTTTACTCATTATTAAACCTACTCCTGCATTACCCCTATTTGATTTTGTATTTATAACCCTGTAATCACCTGACCAAAAGTCTTGTTCCTCCTGCCACCGAACTTCACTAATTCCCACTATATCTAACTTTAACCTATCCATTTCCCTTTTTAAATTTTCTAACCTACCTGCCCGATTAAGGGATCTGACATTCCACGCTCCGATCCGTAGAACGCCAGTTTTCGTTCTCCTGATAACGACGTCCTCCTGAGTAGTCCCCGCCCGGAGATCCGAATGGGGGACTATTTTACCTCCGGAATATTTTGCCCAAGAGGACGCCATCATCATTTAATCATACAGTAAAGCTGCTGATGAGTAGATGCACGAATTCTCTAGGATTATTGTACCAAGAGCAAGCTACACACAACTGACTGTGGGAAATCATGACTCTTTGAAGTTAGTACCACAACACCTTAAAGTTTGCCTTTGTGCCTTATTTACAGTGATGTTAATCGCTAATATTACTGGCAATTCCAGTCTTTGGAACTGAAACGGAACTTCGGTTTTTCCTTTGTGGTTTACTGATATTACTATTGTTTAAATTGCGTTGATTGACAATTGTTCATGTTCATATCTTGTATTGAATTTTTCAATTAATGTCATCAACTACCTCATATCTTACTGCTAAAATGGTTCTTTCAAATAATAAGCGTAATTTTGAACAACCTTTGGAAAATCTTTATCTATTAATTTATTTGATCTGTTGACAATGTTACAAAAATCATTCTGTAAGTTCAATTTGGCTAGTTACCAAATTCGTTAATTTGTAAAAGTTTTTCGACAAAGCGTTTCGCTTCTTGATAACTGGAAAGATGAACTATCATATTTGTTATTAATTGCACTTTTCTCACTCGAGTCCAAAGAAATGATTTCTGTAAATATACATTGATTTCATCTGCTGGAGTTCACTTACGAATAACTGGAAGCGTTTGTCGAAAGTGACTTAAGTGTGTAAATAATGTACCTCCCATTCATTCCAAATTACCTCGGGGATCTAGAACACTCTCGAATCTTCTGGAAGACTCTACAACATTTCGGAACATTCTGCAGCATTGTACAAGGAACATTCCGGCCAGTGTCGGCCACTTGGGCATTCGATTCCAAGCACGTTCTCTGTCTTCCCTTAGGAAGTCCATTGGTGCGATACCCTCTTTGACACATATGTCTTTGAACTCAACCTGTGCGCTTCCAAACCAGGGCTTCTTCGTGTATGGGGGATTGAGATTTACCTTCCATGGGACTGTGGGAGTGTTGGCGGAGTTATAGCGGCACGCGCTCTTTAGACGTCCGTATAACTAATCCCTGCAGTTCCAAAACGAAACCTCCTTCGTGGAGCGGGGTGGTGAGGTGGGGAGAGGGGGGAGGGAGGACTACCACACATGCAATCCACATTGGGCTGCGAAATTCGTTCACAAAGTTTTATTATATGCTATCGAACCCGGCAATTATTCGCAATTGCTAAAAATATATGGGAATTAGATACAAGTGCTGGTCTCCCCCCTCTTTCTCTGCCATCCCTTCCTCTCTCCACTCATTTATCTCCTCCTCGCCCTACTCCCCCTCTCTTTGCCCGTCTCCTCCTCCCCATATCTTCCTCTACATCCTCCTCCGTTCTCCTCCCCCCCTCCCCCCTCACTGCCTATTTCCTTTTCTCCTGCGTCCGGCCATCCTGATTTAAGTTTTCTGTGATTTCCTTAAGTCGCTTCAGGCAAATGAGAAAAAGATTTCTTTGAAAGCGCACGACAGACTTCCTTCGCCATCCTTCCCTAATCCGACGTGACCGATGACCTCGCTGTTTGGTTCCCTCTCCCAAACAAACAAATATACCGACCATCTTCTTCCCCCTCCCCCTCCCCCCCTCCCTCGCTGACCTAGATGGCTAAATGGTTTGGGATCATTGGTATAAGGGGTATGACACACTTCTCTTACTGCTGAATCTGCGACTATAGTAATTTCAGTGACACCATTCCGCATAGTTTTAATCTGCGAACAGGTAGGATTACGAAGTCTCGGACGATTCAGATTCCATTGTAGAATTCAAATCATAAGCTAGAAGTGTTCTCGGTTAATACCGACTGCGAGGAACAAAACAGCACATACACTATGTGATCAAAAGTTTCCAGACACCCCCAAAAACATACGTTTTTCATATTAGGTGCATTGTGCTGCCACCTACTACCAGGTACTCCATTCAGATATCTCAGTAGTCATTAGACATCGTCACAGAGCAGACTGGTGTGCTCCGCCGAACTCACGGCCTTCCAACGTAGTCAGGTGATTTCGCGTCACCTGTATCATACATCTGTACGCGGGATTTCCGCACTCCTAAATATACCTTTGTCCACTGTTTCCCATGTGATAGTGAAGTGGAAACTTGATTTGACACGTACAGCACAAAAGCGTACAGGCCGACCTCGTCTGTTGACTGAACAGAGACCGCCGACAGTGGAAGAGGGTTGTAATGTGTAATAGGCAGACATCTATCCAGACCATCACACAGGAATTCCAAACTGCATTAGGATCCACTGCAAGTACTATGACAGTTAGGCAGGAGGTGAGAAAACTTGGATTCCATGGTCGAGCGGCTGTTCATAAGCCACACATCACGCTGTGCCAAACGACGCCTCTCTTGGTGTAAGGAGCGTAAACATTGGACGATTGAACAGTGGAAAAACGTTGTGAAGTGAAGAATCACGGTACAGAATGTGGAGATCCGATGGCAGGGTGTGGGTATGGCGAATGACCGGTGAACGTCATCTGCCAGCGTGTGTAGTGTCAACAGTACAATTCGGAGGCGGTGGTGTTATGGTGTGGTCGTGTTTTTCACGGAAGGGGCTTGCACCCCATGTTGTTTGGCGTGGCACTATTACAGCACAGGCCTACACTGATGCATTAAGCACCTTCTTGCTTCCCACTGTTAAAGAGTAACTCGGGGATGGCGATTGAATCTTTCAACACGATCTAGCACATGTTCATAATACACAACCTGTGGCGGTGTGGTCACACGACAATAACATTCGTGTAATGGACTGACCTGCACAGAGTCCTGTTCTATAGAACACCTTTGGGGTGTTTTGGAACGTCGACTTTGTGCCAGGTCTCACCGACCGACATCGATACCTCTGCTCAGTGCAGCACTCCATGAAGAATGGGCTGCCATTCTACAAGAAACCTTCCAGCACCTGACTGAACGTATACCTTCTAGAGTGGAACCTGTCATCAAGACTAAGGGTAGGCCAACACCATACTGGATTCCAGCATTACCGATAAAAGGCGCCGCGAACTTGTAAATCATTTTCAGTCAGGTGTTCGGATACTTTTGACCACATAGTGTAGAGTAGTGGCCTGCGTCGCGAAAAGGCGATTCCCTCATTTTATATTCATTTGCGACGTTACTAAAAGCCCTTAGCATCTCTTTAGAACAATGTGACAATTTTTTTTATTTCGCCTATAGTTTTAAATTCCTTTGGTCTTCACTTCTACAGAAGTTATTGACAGTACCTACGTTTAAGGATGCATTACTGATATTTTGCCACCAAAAACTTATAAATCACCAGCTACAAGAAGGAGAAAACTTCTTGTCATCTGTCTCATTAGCTGTATCTCTCCTGTCCTCTCAAGAAGAGCGGTGGAAAAACATAGTCTTTAAGTGAAAACGAAGTTACTTTTTGTAGGGTCTGTTAACAGAAGAAAGAGAAGTGCTTGCTGTCCTCCAACTGTTTCGCTTACGGCGGCGGACTGTGGAGCAACAGGTGTGCTGCCAGGGTGTGAGAGAGCAAAATGCTCGCTTGGAAATCTATATAGCCTACCGTAATAGCACCATCAAAATACAGATGGATCGCTCACGTCCAACAGCCTCAGAACTGGATTCTTTCATGTTTATTGATCTCTTCCAACTCAGAGTCAATTATGCTATTTATTATATAGCAACGTGGATTTTCTTCTGAATTAACACAATCGTCCTCGAACTGTGAATAAGCAGGTATTTTAAATAATTGTCAACAGAATTCTCCGCGCTGAGACACAAATGATAAAAAATAGAACGAGCTGAAGGGCCAAGACATGTCGACCGGCCGCCGTGTCAACATCTGCCTTGCGGCGTCACGAGGGAATGTTGTCAGCACATTGCTCCCGCAGCCGTTTTCTCGACCTTCCAGGAATTGGAGCCGTTATTTATCATACAAGTAGCTCCTCAGTAGGTATCACAAGGCTGACTGCACCCCTTTCCAGTCCTACCACCAACGAAACACCCTTGGTAGTACTGGGAATCGAAGCCAGGTCCCCCTCATGGCAGCCATGTACACAGGTCACATTTCCTTTTTCCTTTTCTTGTGTAGATTTCTTCGTCATTTTTCTTCTGTAGCTTTGTGCGGATGACGCGCGACATATGTCAAATTCTCTTGACGAGAACTTTACTAAATTTTTTTCTATTACAGAACGTGGCCAGTCCCCTGGCCGGACACGCTCAGCTACCGTGCCGGTTCCACGCAGCTACGGGGATGGACAAATGATAAATACGTATAACACAATGTAATTCTACGAAATTGACTCAAGATCAAGTATTGCGTCCTCCTTCATTTACTGGAGGTGGAGTTCCGAAGAGAAAGTCGTTTATGACAATTCGTTGTACATAACTAGATTTTTCCAATATCTATGTCTGCAGAATAATGAAGTTAAGCCCCAGTAGAATAATCTTCTGCTACAAAGTGAAAGCTTATGCTTAACAATGTCTAAATGCACATACTGCAAGCGGTGACATAAGTTTCTTCCGTTGCATTGGCAATCCTCATGTTGACGTCGCAATGAAAGCACATATCACCGTTTGCAGCGTACGAATTTAGACGTGCTTATGATGACCACTGGTTGTTCGAAGCCAGTGACTGCACTTAGAGATCTTTTTCTGGTTGTTACTGATTGGAAATAAACGATAACTTATCTCCACTGACACTACGTCATCTTTTTTTACAAATAATTACCAGAACACAACGTTTTCAATGATTTTAGAGTGAGTAACACGACACAATAAAACTGTGCTTAATATACACCTGATTTCATTTTTGAATTTATCACAGGCGACTAGCTAGGGAAGCATGCACCCAACGGGCATCGAGTTTGCTCATCTTACGCACGATTGTAGTACATAGTTAAATTTAACATATGTTGCTTTTTTATGATGCCCTTGTCAAACTTTTCGAGAAACCGGGTTTCAAAGTTTTACTAGCCTGTTGAACAGTAACCGAGAGCGCCAGCCGTCGCACAGCGGCAATGGTGCACCTACGAAAGCGGCAAGCTGTACATCTGTCCCCACTGCTTTCCAGTCTCGTCATTTTATTTTCATTCTGTCCTAACTTCCAGCAAACAACCGCACCGCTACAGCGAATCACGATTCTTCGGAAATGATTAGGCATAAACGACGTTAAAAGTAGTCGGTGGAAGATCAGAAAAAAAACTCGAACGCAATATAGGTGGACATGTAGTCCGTTGTCTTGGGCCGACTGCTTGGTTGCCGGTGCTGTCGCCTGGTATTCAGCAGGCTGGTAAAATTTTCAGAGATACTCTGAACTATAGCAGCATTTTTAACACTAACTACAAAAAACTAAATTACACTCTGCCCGAACAAGCCACGAAGGCACAAAAGTACCGACAGGCCGCCGTGTCATCCTCGGACCACAGCCGTCTCCCGACCATATGTCAGTTTACGAGACCTGTTCCGCTACTTCTCATTCAAGTAGGTCCTCAATTTGCCTCACAAGGGCTGAGTGCATCCCGCTTTCCAACAGCGCTCAGCAGACTGGATGGTCACCAATCCAAGGGTTAGCCCAGCCCGACAGCGCTTAACTTCGATGGTCTGACGTGAACCGATGTTACCACTGTGTCAGGCCGTTGGAAACAACAAGTATAGGGTAGTTATAACTAAACTTTAGCTGCTTGAGGCAGTGTAGACGGCAAACTAGGTACCGTATGGGAACCCAACTTAATAGGAATGATGTTCAGGCTGTGCGATGAAGGATTTGCGTTGTTAGTAGTGTTAATTTCATGACCTGCCGTTACGCGCCAGTACCGGTATGGCGACGTAGAGTTGAAACACGAACACCAGTGTGCATTACAGTTGCAGGCAGACAACATGGGTCTGGACAAGTTGAGCAGGGCCTTGCTCGTTAAGCTGTTTTATCAAACAGCGACAGTGAGTCTGCTCTTCGCGAGTGCCGAGTCGTTAAAGAAATACGAAGAGATCCCCTTTCGGCATGGGGGTCGAAGAATATTATTTGGAAGTGAATAACTGATAATTTGCGAATTGCTCCAGGGAGAGGCCGACGGCCAATTGCAGCACGAATTGTTGGAGGGCATGGGTGTGTGTGTTTGTCCTTAGGATAATTTAGGTTAAGTAGTGTGTAAGCTTAGGGACTGATGACCTTAGCAGTTAAGACCCATAAGATTTCACACACATTTGAACATTTGAACAATGTGCGATATCCGAGCAGTCCACGCGCTGTGTCATGACAACTGAACATTCCATGTCCGTCGTTTGAAAAGTGCTGCTAAGAATTTGTAGTGCGATTCCAGTGTGTCGTGCATGCAGATTGTCGTCACATTCAGTAACGCTTGTAACCTGGAACGTAAATATGGTTAGAATTAACAAGTATTATCCTCTCATGCGGAAATTAAAATGCGTTTCTTTCAATGTTTCCTTCATTATTTCTCTTCCGCTTGTTGTGACAAGTATTTCCACAAAGTTTCATTGTGCTACGATCACTCTATTTTCATGGGGGCTCTCTCATGTAGCGAAATTTTATTATAACCACCATGTTTGTACTACAACCGTGTGAAAGATGCACAGTATCGGTGACCAATTGGCTGCACTCTTCCCTTGTTAGCTAAGAATACCGTTCATATTCCCGGTGTAGCATCCCCGCCGTTTAGGGCAGGGAAAGTTAGTTTTGTGCGATATTCTGAGCACAAGTTACAGCCAGCGGCGGGACACTCTTCAGCTCGCTACCACAGGCAGTCGTCTAGGCTCTCGACACACGCCGGTGGTGTCAGAAGATGTAGTGGATGGGTGCCTGGAGGTGCCGTATTAAAACTCGGAGAGAACTTTCCAAACGGTTTATTGTTTCTTAGCTACAGTGCCCTTATTCCTCTTGATCTGCGTCACAGGGTCCCGCAATGCTGAGGAAGCACCCCAGTGACCCGTGTAATGCAATGCTGTGTCGAGCCGGCCTTGTACAGCAGCGGAGCTGTGGCGTCGTCACGATGCCGGGAACTGGCTTTGCGGTCTGCGTCCCCGCCGACTCAGCGCCGCTCGGTGTGAGCTGCAGGCGGCCAGCTGCGTCCCTCATCTCGCCGGCGTGGCTGAGATCGTGGCAACGACTCGCCTCGGGATGTCTTCGGCATGTGTCGGGGGCCGAGACGACTGCCGGCGGTAGCGAGCCGAAGAGTGGCCTACCACTAGCTGTAACTTGTGCTCAGAATATTGCACAAAACTAACTTTCCCTACCCTAAACGGTGGTGCCGCTTCGGCAGAAGACGTCATGATTACGGCTGACTGCAGAAAAACCGTTGCTACGGCATGGGACGTCGGGCAGTTCCTCTAGCTCCGGTAGGCCTAAGCAAGTGTTTCTCTGGGGTGCGCCTTCTGGTGAAACGGCAGCATCACCGCTGTGGAGGCGCCGCGTCTCCGTTTCGCCAGCACAAAACCCGTGTCGGTATGGGGAGCGCCTTAGCCCGTGTCTTAGTAAATTCTAACCACCTCGAAAGGATTACTGGACTCTGGCACTTCACACAAATTCCTTGCGATTCGTAGCAAATCAGATTCACGCATACTCACTCAAACACAGACTCAGGCGCACACACGTTTCCAACTGTTTTTGTGACAGTGGATAATAATGACTCATAAATAAATCGAGGGTAGTTTCAATACTCTAGTTCACACTAATGTTTTCAGCAGGTTTCCCCTGGTCATCAGTCTAATGTCAGAAGTGGGAAATCCAAACATTCCCAATTAGGACACCTCTGCCGCTCTCCAAAACAAATATTTGGCTAGAAAGAACAACGTTGTACAACAATCCGCGCTTCTCTCTTGAGCAGGCAATGAAAGATGTAAAAAATAACTTTTAATTTTTAAAAAAAAGGTACTGTACTTTGTGATCTTAAATTCAATAGCACTGACAGCTACCGAAAACTCCAGAATTATACTCAACTTTTTGATTTTATACCATTAGTTCTTCAATTCCCTTCTTATAAGAGCTGTACGGACAGTTCCCTTTAGGACCACCCTATAACAAACACAAGATTTCCCACAGAAGAAACGTCAGTATTGAGGGATATGATAGGAACAATAATTCTAAGCAAAAACAGTTCAGTAAACACGATTTCTAAAATGCCTATGCTGAGAGCTCTGGGAACTTCTTCATCTTCGATACTTTGAAACAAAACTCTTCTACTGGGAGCTTTTGGCTTTTCATATTTTTCGAGGTAGTAATATGGACCAAAAGAAGAAGAACTGGCGAATAAACAAAGGGTTTAAAGTGCGTACTTTAAGAGCTAAGGACATTTGTTCATCTTGGCTATTGTGAAACACATCTCCTCTACTGAACAATAAGCATCTTAGAGCCCACGGTTACTAGACTCTTTTTTCTTTTTTTTGTTTCGAATTCATACCCATGAATTTGACTATTTCTCCTGCGAAACCCTTTATAGACGCGACACACTGCAAGGCTGTCGACAGTTCGAACGACACTAGCTCTCCAAACAATGAGAAAATCGATCGTCTCTTGTAGTATACACTTCAGCGTTATTTGTTTTGGATAGATTCCGCATTGAGCAAACACAGCTTTTTCTTCTTTTCTGCTCTACTCTCAAACAATTATCGGACGACGAGCACGCATGTACACGTATACACACACACACACACAACACACACACACACACACACACACACACACACACACACACACACACAGAGAGAGAGAGAGAGAGAGAGAGAGAGAGAGAGAGAGAGACAAATATATACACCTCTCAAGGCTTATGGCCACAACAACATTCGATACTACCGCCAAGAACACTGTCGGCTTTTCACAATCATGTTTTCGTACCCTGTAAAGAGTGAGACAGTGTAAAGTGCAGATTCAGAGTGTAGGCATTGCGCAAACCTGTAAAAGTAAGTCTAAACATATTGGAAAACAAACACAGGCGTTCACATAGAAAAAAATAATATTAATCACAACAGTATAACATCCCCTGTCACAAATTTTCCATGTTCACAAGTTTCCTATAGTAAGCTGTAAACGCTAGAAAGCTATAACGCAAGCACGGAAAACCCACATAACATATCATTTGTTGGTATAATTTCTTGGCAAGGTATATAAAAAGCTTTTCCTGTTTTCAAATTAGTGAATTTTTTTATGAAAAACTGAAATTCTGTGTGTATATATACCAAAACCAGCTTTTCTTGTCATCTAATGAATAAACCCATTGACGATGCTGTGACTTCAGCGAAACGTAAGTGTTAAGAAAACAGGAAAAAAATGTGTTTGCTCAACAGAAAACTATCCAAAAACAACTTTACTTGTGAGCAACTACGGACACAAAACCTCAAAATGCAAGGATATTGTTGTGACAGGTGTGGGAAAGACAAAACCAGAAATTATTTCTCAGCTCTCAACTGATGAATAGAGTGATTTTTTTTTTTTTTTTTTTTTTTTTTTAGCATCAGCCAGCCTTCACACTGCAGAGAATTATTTCTTACAAGAACCCGTAGACTATAAACTTGAGCCAGACATTTTTCACTCGAGTAGCTTACAGTAAACAGAAAAAGTACAGCAGTAATAGGAAACGACAGTAGGCCTATCTGTATGTACCATGTTCAAGAATGTTGCGAACAGCTTAGTAGCAGTCTCTACAAACATTTAATTTTTCGCTGTTTAATGAGGTACACGTCACTCAGCGGAAAAGAAGTATACTGTAACCAAAACCAAAGGACGAAAACTCGCAGTCAGCTTGTAATTAGAGGCCGATACCATCTGTTCGCTGCATCCAAACAACTGGAATATACTGTTCCCAACCAGCAAAAAATATATGAGGCAGTCTTCACTACGTGTAAAAGGAAATGTCCTGACTCATTCAGTGACTCACTATAGCTCAGCCCAAACCACTAAGGACAGAAACTTGAAATTTGGAGAGGATGTTGGTTTAAGAAGTGCTTTTTCGAAATTCCACCCTTAAGCTAGTGAAATAATGGATGAAAGGTTTTTTGAGAAGTTGACGCTATCAATAGAATTTTTAAGCTATAAGTGCGAAAATTGGTATTTCGTTTCTTGATAAGAAATAAAAAAAGATACGTATTTGAGCATTTTTGGAAATTCAACCTCTAAGGGGATGAAATACTCAGCGAAAAGTTTTTAATTAAATTAATCATTATTAAAGAACTGCTAAAGCGTTTCTAAACCTACGTCATTGAAAACTGACATTTGACTTATCGGTTAGAAATTAGAAATATGTGTCAACGGATGAAAGTTTCTATGGAAATATCACCACAAGAGCTCAAAAGACAGGATTAACAAAAACCTCCGACTGTAGATCGCAGAATCTATTTTCGGTCAGAAGTACGTTGGGAAAAGAGCATGCTTATATGGTCTAATTAGCGTGAAAATCTTAAAGGTGTTGCAGTTTGTGAACTAAATCAAAGAGAGCTATTTGACAATCACCACAGCTAATTTGCTTTGTCATAATGCGTAGAAATAACACATTAATTTTTCAGTAGGGCTAATCTATGGTCGTAAAATTATTTTTTTTTTGTAATTACTACACAACCGCGAGCGAAGCAGGCGATGCTAAGGTAATTCACTTCATGTAGCAAATATATGTCCGGTGTTCATAAACAGTATAACACAAACACTACCCTACCTTAAGCTCTTGATGACTTGAAATAGCCGGCCGCGGTGGTCTAGCGGTTCTAGGCGCTCAGTCCGGAACCGCGCGACTGCTACGGTCGCAGGTTCGAATCCTGCCGGGGGCATGGATGTTTGTGATGTCCTTAGGTTAGTTAGTCTAAGTTCTAGGGGACTGATGACCACAGATGTTAAGTCCCATAGTGCTCAGAGCCATTTGAACCATTTTGAACTTGAAATATTTCGTAGACAACAGCGAGGCCATAATATTGATGCCACTAGGCTTCAGCAATTTTTAGACGGTATGCTGAAGCGGTGTAAAAGCAACTTGGGAAAGAAACGGCACTGTATTGTCCTTGGGAGTGAAAAGTCGTCCTCGAAGCATGTTCTCTCAAGAGTGCCACAGGGGTGAGTTCTGGACTGACAGTTGTTTTTCTTGTGTGTCAGTAATACATAACTGATTCTATCCCTTTGTAAACATCATTTGTATGCAGAGGACATCTAGCTTTACTTGATGAACACAAAACCTGCTTTGGATCAGCACCTTAACTGAGTGTAAAAACAGTCGGCACGAGCACGATGACTTCCCCTTACATTTATGACCTCCAGCAGTTTAGGAACATATTTCCAAAGGACATGAAACGTAAATTTGTGTAGTCACTCGTTCCGTTTAACCTCCACTATTGCATATAGAAAAAACGTGTAACTAACCCTGTATGATTGCGTGCATTACATCTGAGACATCCATGCACTTGATGACGTCGGTGCTTCATACACCCAGTTAGCATGGTTGCTGCCAGAAATGCTGCATGACTACCAGTCGCCGTGTGTGCTTTACCGGTTCGTCAGAGCGCATTCACCCTACTACCTAGCAGCAGGGATCTAGTATTTAGCGTCTCATCACAATATCACAATCTCAACACAGTGTCTCACTTATGTAATAATTAACTGTGCCCACCCACAGAAGAAGAACATACAACAATTCTGTTGCTGCTGCCTACTTCTGAACGAAGCTATACTGCCTTATGCACACAATTCAGTGGCCTGCTGAATTAAAGAAAACGTTGAAACACCTCTTTTTGCCAAGCTCATTGATTTTCCCTAAAAAATTAACAGATGTCGCCAGTTTCTTTCTGTAAACCCGTAAAGAAAATTCTTCCATTCTCTTCCAGTTATGTTTATTTCTTTTTAGGGTTCCGTAACTCAGTTGGTGAAAACAGAATCCTTATAGGGTCTGTCTGCCTGTCTGTCAAGAAAGATTTTTCTCAGAAAAGTGTAGACATATCAAGCTGCAATATGTGTCACATACTGATGTCTACGGCCCGTTGCCGGTGTAAAAGATTTACACTTTTAAGTCAGTGTAGTCGAAAGATACGGTTATTTGTGTCACATGTTTTGACCATCGCAAACTCAGTCATCATAACCTATACGGTACTTTCTGTTGTGCTAGAATCATAAAAATTTGGCAACAAGTAATGTTTCTCATTACAAGTAAAGGAAAAATTCCTAAAATTGTTCATTTGCAATTATATCACACGAATATATTGCATTTGTTATTCTGCTCTCTTTCTGTCTGCCTGTTAAGACTATTTTTCTCAGGAACGAGTTGAAATTTCAAGTTCAAATTCACGTCACGATCTAAGGTCTATGGTACCTTGGCGGTGCAAAAAATTTAAGCTTGTAAGTCAGTGCAGTCAAAAATATACGGACATTGATGTCACATGTTTTGATTCTCGCAAACTCACTCATCGAAACCTGTAGAATACTTCTCGTTCATCAAATTAAATTCGGCAGGAAGCAAAGGTTCGCAGTACACGTAAGGGGAAAAAACCTTAAAATTTTTCATTTGTAATTATATCACTAAATAATTTTTTTCTGTCATTTGTTATTAGACTGTCTGTCTGTCTGACCACTTTTTCTTTGGAACGGGTAGACGTACATTTTTCCAGTATCGGTATTGTTAACAGGCAAATATCTTCGAGGTTCTCGATTCCCAGGATAGATTAACTACCTGTGTACACAATTACGTTTGTACGGAACCCTTGGTGCGAGATCTCTACTCGAACTTCTCCGGAAATTTTTAGTTTTTCAGTCAGTTTCACCACATTAGCTGTGCTTCTATTATGTCCTTTCACGTCACTTCCCATCCCTACCCACGATCTCTCTTCTTCGCCCTCATCCGTTGCTACCCACGCACTGATTCAAAATCTTCCTGGATGTCATTTGTCTTTGTGGTTACAGTTTTCATGAGGTAAAATATACTGGAATAACTTTCTTTTCAGACGGCCTCTGTGGCTGAGCGGTTCTAGGCGCTTCAGTCCGGAACCGCGGTGCTGCTACGGTCGCAGGTTCGAATCCTGCCTCGGGCATGGATGTGTGTGATGTCCTTAGGTTAGTTAGGCTTAATTGGTCCAAGTCTAGGGGACTGATGACCTTAGACGTTAAGTCTCATAGTGCTTAGAGCCATTTGAACTTTCTTTTCAGTATAGCGACTACTATTGTTTCCACTATTTACGTCGTAATTATTACTAAATATTTTATCTCATACTGCATTTAAGGCTCCTTACAACATGAGTGTCGTAATAAACGAAATATAAAATGTCTACAATGCCAAGTTGTATTAAGAAATGCAGTGTATCGTCTATACAATTAATTTTCCAATCTGTATGTTTATCCACACTTGTAAAGCGATCGCTATATTTTCATTCGGAACCAAATTAACTGTTAGGAAATCAGTAGTCATATAAACCGACGAACAACTTTGCTACAAACGGAAGTGAAACACAACTGAGATGTAATTGTCTCCTTTTAAAACGGTTATTTCACTCTGAATAAGGGCACACAAATGCAAATGGACTCAGCCTGAGTTACTGTTTGGTCATAAACTGAGCCATAAAGTTTTTGTGGATCTCGCAGCGTTTGATTACAATGCCGCATGCCGTTGATCGTGTTCTGCAAAGGGAAACTGAGATTTTCGGCAAAGTTTTTTCTGCTGATCACGGATGCCAGCCGGATGTTTCCTTATAACACTAACGTATAACAAGGCTCTGTAACATTGTCTTATTTGTCATGTTCCGCACTAGTAACTCTCAGTTTCTTAAACCACCTAACTCCCGATAAAACAACTTCAAACGTCTAATTACTTTACAAACGAGATAATGTCATAAATATTTTAGGTTAAGCACATAACACCTTTATGACTGAAGACGCACAACCCTAATTATGTCTTCAAATGAGATGATAAGATGAGCACCAAGAAGAGAAAAACAAAGCCGATGGAATGTACTCGAATGAAATCAGTCGATGATGAAGGAGTTCGGTTACAAAATAAGATACTGAAAGTAGTAGATGAGATTAGCTATTAGTGAGAAAAATAACTGACGCTTTCCGAAGTAGGGGGAATATATAATGCAGACTGGCATTAGCTAGAAAAGATTTTTCGAAAAAGAGATTTCTTTTAAATTTGTAGGTATTTGTCTGTAGTGTATCCTTGTTCATAAACGGAAAGTGGACGGTGACCAGTACAGACAGAAATAGGGTAGAAGCTTCGGGAAGGTTATGCTACAAAATAATTCTGAAGATTTGATGAATTGATGGTAACGTACGAATAAATACCGAATCGATCAGTGGAGAAAAGAAATTTATGACACATCTGAAGGAATTATTGCATAGTACAAACCCTGAGGCATTAAGCAACTGTAGCTAGGCAACAATGGAGATAAGTGTGGGGGATTAAAATTGTAGAGGAAGATCCAGACTCGACTATAGTAATCAATTGGGTGTGGATTGCAGTAATTATGAGGAGATGGAGAGGATTGCACAGCAAAGATAACGTGAAGAGTTTCATGAAATGAGTGTTAGGACTGAAGAGACGAACAACATGTTCATGTTGTGTAATAAACGGAAAATGTAAAACGCAGTTCCGGCTCGTAGCCTAGTACTTTCAAACAACATCGAAGGGTTCGCCTTAACCGACAATATATCACCATCAACAGTGCCACATGCCTTCGTTAAATCATATGCGGAGTCTTCTGTCTTGTGAGCACCTGGGGAATAGAAAACAATATTCCTGAAAACTTCCCATTCATCTCCTTCCGTCGAGGTCTTTATGTTTCTGATACTCTGATCAAGCATATGTAGTTATTTAAGGACATTCAGAGACACCTTACGTTTTGGATCGCATCAGATACCCTTCGACAGGGTTTCCCACACTAGGGGTAACCAAAATGAAATTTTCTGATAGGAAAAAATGAACACGTCGATTATTATTCAGTCATGATTTTCAATTCTTTAAAAAAGTTCTACTGTAATTGCTTTTATTGTCTTTTAGTATTTATGAGATCGTCGTCGTAGTCATCAACCATTTGACATCCACAGCTGGACAAGAGCTCCCTCGAAAACTTTCTACGCATCATGGTGCGCAGCTTTATGAACGTACGCGGCTCCTACATGTTTTCTGTCTCCCATCCACATCCAGTTATGTTGATGTCTCGGTATGTTCACATTCTTGTGGAAACTAATAAAGAACCATTGTCACTTGCCTTCCTTCAACTACCCTGGTTTAACGTCGTTCCATCATCCATTTCATTTTTCATTGCAGCCGTTCTGTGATCAATTTTTCTTGTCTTCCTGCCTCCTCTAATAACTCCCTACATGTGTCTTTCCATTTCTCCCTCAGTTTGTGAATGGTTTTCGTGTCAAAAGCCCATATCTCACTACGCAAGTTCAAACTGTTATCACGTACTGACTTTACACCTTCCATTTCAGACACATCTAACGTTTAGGTTTTGAAAATTCGTTAGTTCACCATATGTACCCCATGCTACTTTCTGACACCTAACCGAATACAAAAATTATTGCTGGACATAAGTACTGGGTTGTTGCATAAGTTCGCAGCGTTCACAACGGTTACACATAACAGAGTGTTTAGTGAGCAATAATATATTCTCCTCTTCCGCTTACAATAGTCTGTCAGCGCTAGGGTAACTTTTTTGATGCCGCTACTGTAGAAATCACATTGCTCTGAGGCGAAAAACTCGTCGAGCCATGTTGGAAGCGCGTTATCATCCGGAAAGGAAGTTCCTTCAAGACTTCGATAGAGCGGGAAAGGTCAAAAATCTGAGAGCCTAAGATCAAGCGAATAGGGTGGGTGCGGAATGACTTCCTAACCCAACTCCTGTATAGTGTTTTCTGTCAGTCTAGCATAATGCGGGCGGGCGTTATCGTGGATTAGCATCAACTCACGCAGTCTTTCTGGTCGTTGTTCTTGGACTGCGTCTGCAAGACGCCTCAATTGTTGACAATAAATGTCAGCAGTGGTGGTTTCGACTCAGGGAAGCAGCTCGTAGTACACACCACCGTCGCTGTTGCAACAAAAATGGTTCAAATGGCTCTGAGCGCTATGGGACTTAACATCGGAGGTCATCAGTCCCCTAGAACTTAGAACTACTTAAACCTAACTAACCTAAGGACATCACACACATCCATGCCCGAGGCAGGATTCGAACCTGCGACCGTAGTGGTCGCTCGGTTCCAGACTGTGGCACCTAGAACCGCACGGCCACTCCGGCCTATACCGATTATGCCCTTGTGTAAAGCACATATGACCTCTAACAAATTTAATATAATAATAATACAGCCGGCGCATGTACACATAAATCTATCAAATGAGTATTAAAGATATTTGGTACGCCACCTCGAACGTGGCAGGTTCGATGATTTTCCGAGCCTTTACATCTGGTTGGTGGGATCTCTAATACAAATCTATGTGCTTTCCTGTTATCTTTTAGTTCTCCTTCTTATACGTAAGATTCTTGTTATTTTCGAAAATTTTTCCGGTTTATCTTCATTTCTTAATTGCTTTTATGTCTATATATGCATTCAAAGCTGCAATATTGGTAACCCCTACGGAGCGAGGTGGCGCAGTGGTTAGCACACTGGATCCGCATTCAGGTGGGAGACGGCTCAAACCAAAGTCCAGCCGTCCTGGTTTAGGTTTTCCGTGATTTCCCTAATTCGCTTCAGCCAAATGCCGGGATGATTCCTTTGAAAGGTCACGGCCGACTTCCTTCCCCATCCTTCCCAAATCCGATGGGACCGATGACCTGGCTGTTTAGATCCCTCCCCCAAATCAGCCAAAATTATTAATTCCTATTACAAATAAGAAATATCAAATAGTTTCACATCCTGAACATGTATAATTTTATATTGAGAAAATACGAGTCTTAGAAACCAGTGGCAGGTCATTTGTAAATGACAGCACCAAATAAATAAATAAACCAAATAAAAATAAGAAATGGAAATAGATAAATAAACCCAAAGCAACCGGAATACAACCAGCAAATCTAAAACCTCACGAACTTATGCACCAGCCCAATAGTGTGAAACTTCTCATCAACTCATTTTTTTCTTGTTTTGTAGGACTGGACGCCGAGTAATTATTTATTACACGTCATTTACACATAAGAGGCAAAGAAACTGATACACTTGCATAATATTGTGTAGTGCCCCTGCGAGCGCGCAGAAGTGCGGCGACATGACGTGGCATGGACTCTACTAATGTCCGAAGCAGTGCTGGAAAGAATTGACACCATGAATCCTGCAGGGCTGTCCTTAAATCCGCAAGAGTACGAGGGGGTGGAGATCTCTTCTGAACAGCACGTTGCACGGCATCACAGATATGCTCAATAATGTTCATGTCTGGTGAGTTTGGTGGCCAGAGGAAGTATTAGTACACAGAAGAGTGTTCAAGGAGATACTCTGTAGGAATTATGGACGTGTGAGGTGTCGCATTGTCTTGCTGGAATTGACCAAGTCCTCGGAATTCACAAAGGACATGAATGGGTGCAGGTGATCAGACTGGATACTTACTTACGTGTCACCTGTCGGAGTCGTATCTAGACGTATCAAGGTTCCCATACCACTCCAAGTGCACACGCCCCACCCCTTTACAGAGCCTCCACCCTCTTGAACAGTCCCCTGCTGAGATTCAGGGTCCATGAAGTTACATCCATACCCGTACACGTCCATCCGCTCGATACAATTTTAAACGAGACTCGTCCGACCAGGTAACATGTTTCGTGTCACCATCTAAACATCCTATGTGGTGTCTGTTTGTTCTATATCGTGTCTCCCTACCACTTTCGCGCAACGACGCTCTGAGCGTGTTTCTTAGGGAATTGACTAGTTTGAACCTGGGACCTGTTGCTGGTAAGGAGACGTCAGACCACACATGACATGTAGAATTCAGAAGAGTTCAGTGAGACTAGCGATGATATAACCAAATACTTAATGATCTCAGTGTCAGCTCCAATGTACTCCCTGTAAAAGAATCTTAATACTAACTAAATTTAGTTAGCTGGTAAAATAACGTCGAAAAAGCAGTTAAGTTTACCAATGGAAATTTTATTCTACTGACAAAACATCGTTTATAAATTGCACTATTTATAAATGGAATTGTTTTAATACAGGAGGGTAAAAACCGACTGCGTTCGACAAAAATGTGAACGAATATTCCCTGAATGGGTTTCCAAGTTCTACAATGGATCGAAGGATGACCTATGCCATATCACATCTATAATCTAGGTTTAAATTAAGTTTCACAAAAGAGAAAACTATCAAAATGGTCTACAGTGACCCTCAATTATCTTTAATTACTTATCTAACTTGATGTAAATTACAGTGGCTGATGTGGCTTCTCAATAACTATATAACAGAAAAATCATCGCGTTTCAGATTTTTACTTCAAGTGGCAAATGTGAACACCATGAGCTTTAATTGACGATCGACACTAGTATTACGTAAAGGGGATGTAACAGATGAGACTTTTGCAGTTCTGAGTGAAGCCTTATGCGCTCAAAAATGCGGCATCGCGTGCGTTCATTACCTTGTCGGTGAGACGCGAAAAAGTTTCACACTAAAACTTGCAGCTGGTGTGGTCCTTTTAGCGTTATCGTAAGATCTATACTGTTCTTCTGGAGGGCTCTATCTTTTAACATGGGATGGGGGGTGGTCCTAACGTAACAGAGACGCGAAAAAGTCTCACGCTAAAACTTGCGGGTGGTGTAGCCATTTTTGTGTTATCGTAAGATCTATACTGTTCTTCTGTAGGGCTCTAGCTTTTAACATGGGCTGGGGGGTAGTCTTGACGTAACAGAGACGCGAAAAAGTCTCACGCTAAAAAACTTGCGGGTGGTGTGGTCCTAGCAGTTAGCTGGCGACGTGGGTGTCCGTCCGTCCCTTATCGTTGGGGCTTCTCGCTTAACACGGTTCTGCTCTCGGCTTCTGTTCTCGTTTCTCCCCTTGGAACTGCGTCTGCCTCACGGTGGGAAGGTATGACATGCATTTAGGCATTCTTGTGTTAGTCTGTGGTATTCCATTTGCTCACTCGTTACTCGTATTACTTTGGTTAATTTAATGTCACGATTTATTCGGAGTTATGTGACATACTACTGGATTTGCTTATCATGTCAGGGTTTTCATGGAAGGTGTTGGATTTGCCTGACACCTTACAACCAACAGTCCAATGTCGGTGTTGATTGGTCCAGGCGAGGCTTAAATCTTTGTGTTGTGAAGTCGTCAAGGGTACACGAGTGGACCTTCGGCTCCTAAAACCCATATCGATGATGTTTCGTTGGATGGTTCGCACGCTGACACTTGCAGATGGCCAGCATTGAAACCTGCAGCAGTTTGCGGAAGGGTTGCACTTCTGTCACGTTGAAATATTCTCTTCAGTTGTCGTGGATTCCGTTCTTGCAGGATCTTTTGCCTGCCGCAGCGATGTCGGAGAGTTGATGTTTTACCGGATTCCTGATATTCACGGTACACTCGTGAAATGGTCTTAGAGGGAAACCCCCACTTCATCGCTACTTCGGATATGCTGTGTCCCATCGCTCGTGCGCCGACTATAACACCACGTTCAAACTCACTTAAATCTTGATAACTTGCCATTGTAGCAGCAGTAACCGATCTAACAAATGCGTGAGATACATGTCTTGTATAGGCGTTGCCGACTGCAGCGCGGTTTTCTCCTGTTTACATATCTCTATTTCAATACGCACGCCTATACCAGTTTCTTTGGCACTACAGTGCAAAAACAAATCTGTTACATGTTTTCTCATTGTGAAGTTTATTGAGGTGACAAACGTTGTTGAGTGCTATGGCAAATATCTGATGCTGTCCAGGATGGGTCTTGATAATGTTTGGAATCATTAAACTAATTTGAGGAATTGCTTTTACAATCTTTTTATTATTCATGTAGGGGTGCTAGAAAAGATATTCTGCCCTCTTTGGTAAATGGGGTATATACTACATTTTCTCTCCTGGAATCTGTTGTTTTTGGCTTTGACCATTATTGTTTTGCACAGGCAAATCGTCACTGAGGGAAATAAGCCTAACCGTGGTGAATAGTTTAGGATACATAATGACGTGTTTCAATTTAAGACAGTCGCCTACTCCATTTGAAAGAAAAAGTGGCACCCTGTAGTATGATTTATTATCAACCGAAATCATAGACGCGTGAAAGATCAACATCGAGAACCTTAAATACTGAACAACAAACGTTAGGACCATGGGAGGAGGGGGATGGGGGGGGGGGAGAAGAGAGCCAGTGTTTGTTCAAATCAGTAACCATGCTTACAAAATAAATTGATAACCATTGCTCATCAGTGGAATGAACACATGCTACTGATTTTCAGATCCCTTTCGCCTGATGGCGAAGACAGCGCGTGCTGTCATAGGTTATTCGAAGAATCCAAGGCGTTGGGGCGAAATCAGGACGAAATGACGTACGACGAGTCACAATATATCTGTCTCTGAGTTTTTCATGAGTGAATACCGATCACGAAATGGTGACGATGTGTTTCGTGTCCTATTCTGGCGTGAACGAGGCGACATCCACGATTGCCTATAGGCCGATAGCTCCTGCAGATGGGGTGCATGTTTCAGCTGCCGAATTCCCGCAGTGGTAGCCGTTTCTTGCGCTAAAATCAAGGCCATCGGCCTGTCTGCATGTCACGAAATCGCTTGAGACACGGTCAGCGAACAGTCAGACGAACGAGACATGACCGTGTTACAGCCGCTGTGGCGGCATTGACATCGGTTTGCCACTCGCCTAGCGTCACGAAATAATCACCGGCAAGTAACATAATTGCATCGGCTGGGAATTGTACCCGGGCTGCCAACGTGGCTGCCGTATTTTTTCTTTTTCAAAGCATTGTTGAAAAAAATTAACATTTCAAAAACACATCGCAATAACGCTATAAAACAATACAATGACATCAAAGAAAATCAGTTCATGAATATTTATGCACTCTGGAACACATTCACAATTCCAGTCTTTAGTATGTGAAGTTGTGGGAATGCACTTCCTACTTGCTTTGCGCAATGTGGTCCTTCCTTGTAAACCAGCATCAGCTCAGAGTGACTTATCACGAAAGTAAATTCTTCTTTTTTGTGGTTAACAAGTGAAAAACTTTTTCTGTTAGCACGAGGGCGTAGTGAAAAGTAAAGCCTCGGAATTTTTTTATGTGAAATCATTCAAAACTTTTTTAATAAGATGAACGCTGTTAACATTCTACACCTTTATTCTTTTGTCTACAGCTCTCTGCCCCTTGAGGGCTCCGAATTGCAGCGTGTAACATGGCGGTGTGTAACGTAACTATGCTGGTGAGTGAAAAACCATGTGCTGCAAATCGAGTTTGGAATTCAAAGAATTCTTCCACACATGGGGCACACTTTCCTTCGGCATGAGAGTGGCAGAAAACATATGGCGCTGCAACATCTGCAGCAATCCGATGCCTTGGCTTCACTGTCATCGATCATTCTCCGTATAATCCCGACTTGGCCCCATACGATTTCCATTTGTTTTCGAAAATTAAAGAACACCTTCGAGAATTTCATTTTGATAGTGATGAAGCGGCGCAAGCAGAGGTGAGATTGTGGCACTCTCGACAGAGTCAAACATTGTTTATAACCAACTTGTCTCTCGTTTGGAGAAATGTATTCTTCACCAGAGTGACTTTGTTGAGAAATAAATATATAGACATGAAGAATAAAGATGAAAAAAAAGGTTAATAAAGTTTATTTAACCTAAAAAGCTTTGAGAAAGTTTCATATAAAAAATTCAAAGGCATTACTTTTCAGCAAGCCCTAGTATTATCCAGTTTTTCTTTCTTCTGGTCATTTTTAGTTTGCCAGTTGTTTGTTCCGCAGTCGTTAGCGTCAAGAAGTTTGCGAAATTTTCCTTTTCTTTTTCTTTTTAAAAAATGTTATAATGCTGTGATAGTGATATACAGACAAAAACATACCTTACTTTCATTTTCTTCTGTCAGTATATAGCGTGTTGTCTTTCCTTTAATCCAGTTCACCACAGTGTGTTTTGTGATTGGGTGCGGAGCATTAAGTAGATTTAGATCTTTTGGTATAATAAAACCGGAAGCCGTTCGGTTTATGCTCTCTAGCTTCTACCTGACAATTTCCCAAATTTCAATTACGTACTTGTACAGAAATGTCTGTTCTAGGAGCCCGCCGGTGTGGCCGAGCGGTCCTAGGCGCTTCAGTCTGGAATCACGCAACCGCTACGGTCACAGGTTCGAGTCCTGCCTCGGGCATGGATGTGTGTGATGTCCTTAGGTTAGTTAGGTTTAAGTAGTTCTAAGTTCTAGGGGACTGACATCTGTTCTAGTATGTCGATTAAACTATAATATGGACACATGGGTGAGTCCGCTACATGGATATCACAAAGTCAATTGGTTGGAATCACTGAACCATCGACTCCAAAGACGAAATAATGAGTATTATATCACCTTTCCAATTATGAGATTGAGTTGTTTCTTTATTTCTGAGTAAACAAGTCAGTAACAAAGAAAGAGCACCTGTAACAGAATTTGCGCGGACATAGTATAACACACACACACACACACACACACACACACACACACACACGCGCACACACAAATAAAAAGCACATAACTGCAGCCTCATTCCCGCCAGCCCGCATCGCCTAAAGTGCATTAGGGTTACGGTTAATTAAAAATGTGTCTGGCAGACTGCTCGGAGTCCTACCGATAGCAGCCGCTAAAATCCCCACATCCTAGGTAGCGTAGGTCCATACTGCAGATAACCACCCAAGAGACTTGTTTCGTGGCGGAGCGGCGAAAGCCCGTTCCTGTCGCGGGAACTCATCGCACGCTGCTAGTTTGAAGAGCTCCCGAGACTGCAGTCAGACTTTACAGTCGGAAACTGCCGATACTTCGGTAGGGCAGTCGTGTCTTGAGTGTGGCGAGAACTTTCTCTGGTCCTCAAGGTAGCTTTGATCCCCGGAGATCTCCAGTTACAAGAGAGGGAAGACATGAGATTTCACACTTGGTATTTATTTTTACCTACAGTTTCAACGCACCTGGACTCGTCACTCTACTAACCCCACAAGTTGTACATTAGTGGCTAGGCGCATCTCCTGGACGCGATGTCGCACTGGTAAACTCAACAACTGTGAGCTCAATTTATGTTGATTTTCTGGGATTCAATGAAACTCCCATCACTAGATGCCCAACTCCACAACTTCCTGTGGATAGACTCATCTTAGTTGATGTAGTTTCGTCCAAGGTTACAGGTCAAAGGTTTCATTTTTCAACATGAGGTCATATTGAGGATGCATCTTGTTTTCTTCTTATCTTTCTTCGTTTGGATCATCTAAGGACCACGCACCAATTTCAGTGCTTCCTTCTTTGTTGTTCTTTCTTTTACCTCCAGTATTCTTTCATCTTTTCACTATGTATCCTTTTTCTCTGCTCGGACCATTTTGACCCTGTCTTCTTCTCCCTCTTGCCTTGGAATCCTTCCATTTTTAACACTTCCCTCTTGAAAAATCTCTCTTTCTATTGCATCTTTTCCACTTATGTTGTTTCTTTCCAAATCTTTCCTAACTTCTTGAATCCAGGCTATTGTTGACTTCTTGTCCCAAAGATATTTAAAAATCTGTTTGGTTAACCTGTTGCTGTTCATTCCGTATAAGTGTCCAAAAAATAGCAGTCACCTCTTTCGTAGTGTTTCATTTATGTTTTCTATGTTGCGATAAACTTCTTCATTGCTTATTCATTTCCATACCTCTGTGTTTTTTGGCGGTCCAAATATTTTTCGAATGATTTTTCTTTCTAGGACTACAAGTTTGTGTAATTTGTAGTTCAGTACTAAACATTCACTTTCATAAAGACATTCTGGTTTTACTGCCGTGTTGTAGTGCTGTATCTTCAAAGGTTTACACAGACGTCTTTTGTTGTAGACATTCCTAGTTATTCCATAAGTTCTCTCCATTTTACGTACTCTTTCTTCTATAGCGAATTTTTCTAAGTCATTTTCTTGGATAATTTCTCCCAAGTATTTAAATTTATTTGCCCTTTTATCTGGCCAATATCTGTTGCTAGGGATTCCGGAGGATTTTTTGTATTTGTCATAAATTTTGTTTCTTCTATAGATATTCTTAAACCTGCTTTGTTGGCTATTTCTTATAAGAGATTGATTTGTATTCCATCTTGTTTTATTTATTTTTTATTTTTTCAAAAAGGAAACCCAGACGAAATGTTTATTTACTACAAATAAACCAACTAAAATACATATCAGAAGCCCTCCAATAAGGCGTCCACCAGTGCTGCCACCGAATCATTACCTGAAAGTGAGAACTAACCACGGTAACTGCTCATATTCTGCTGAGGCAGTTTCTATTTTAATACTCGCTTATGACGTTATTCTTATGGTATCAGCCTAGCCATACGTCATAATAATGAAATGTGTTTCAAGTAAGACTACCTATTCATAACTTAGAGTAACGCAACTTTATGGAAGTTTCAGTGTATCAAAACTAAAATCGGAGTCCCTCACAGATGGCCCCGTCTGTTCGCAAGCAAATCATGTTTACAATACGTTGATTCAAGCGTGGTGGCGTAGGACAAATAAGTTAAAACCACATAGAAACAAAAAACAGTGCAAAAATTTCAAAATAAAAATTGAACGTAACATTGCTATGTCTGTCAAATGATAACAGTAGATTTGGAGGGTGCAAATCGTAAATCTCATTTTGTCAAGGCAAAGAAAGAGGGCATGCTGAAAAGTAATGCCTCCGAAATTTTTACGTGAAAATTCTTATAGCTTTTTACATAAAACAAACTTTCTTAACATTCTACAACTTTATTCTCCACGTCTACATATTTATTTCTCAACATAGTCACCCTGGCGACGAACACATTTCTCCCAACGAAAGATCATTTTGTTGATACCGTATACCGTAGAATATTTGACTTTGCGGACGGAGCCACAACCTCACCCTTGTTTGTACCGCTTCAACACTATCAGAGTGAAGTCGTCGAAAGCGTTCGTAAGTTCTGGAAACAGATGAAAATCGGATGAAGCCAAGTTGGGACTGCAAGGACGATGATCGATGACAATGAACCCAAGACATCGGATTGCTGCAGATTCTGGCATTATCATGCTGAAGCAGAGGGTGTTCCATGTGTGAACGAACTCTTCGATTCCGCAACTCGCTTGCTGCATGATGTTTCTCACTCACAGACTTACTTATTTTACACACATTGTTGTTACACACTACAGTTTGGAGCATTCTAGCGGCAGACGGCTGCAAATATGTACACATGTAGAATAAAGATATAGAAGATTTGTTTTATATAAAAAGCTTTAAGGGTTTTCACGTAAAAAAAATCGGTGTCATTACTTTCCAGTACACTGTATTTTGTAAGTTATTGATGCATCTTATCGATGTATTAATTAATTTAATCTTTTAGATGAAAGTAGTCACCTGACTCGACGTATTTTGATTTCGTGTCCCGAGAAAGATACCACAGTTGTTTCAAAACGCCTTTTAATCAAAGGGTCGAAAAGTGAGTTGAGCAGGATTAGCACATGGATGCTATATTCTACAACATGTGTTACGTTACTCTGAAGGGGAGGTAGTTCTGACTTTCAGTAAATGTTAGTAGTGTTCCGTATAATTTTTGAAACGACTGCAAAAACCGACAACTTGAATACAGAATGTTAGCTGAAAGAGTAAAGAAGTAAAATGACAGGCATTAAAAGAGATGGGTAATTTCGGGCAGTTTTGTGTTGTAACCGAAAGTGTTTGTTACGTTACATCAGAACCAGTTTATATTACATCAAACTTTGGGTTATGATTAACAAAACGCGTTCTGGCTGATGCACTCAGTTACATGTGGGTCGTGTGTTTCAGTTCTCCATTACTTTTGTCAATCTAAGATCGATGGCAACAGAAACATATCACAACAGGCAGATTACTTGTACGTTTTGTAGTGCCTCACTGCTACTATAGACCAGTATCTCTCTCCAACTTTGCAAGCAAGAGCTCTCCTTCAGACCTCACTGGACATACGCCCCCTGGAGAATGGCTTAGCTACAGCACAGAAATGGTTCTCATAGTCAGAATTAATCTTTCATTCAGCAGCGAGTTCTGCAATTTGTTGAAACTTCCTGACAACTTAACTGTAACTGTCGGATCTAACTTTGAAAAGTAAAAGGCCAGTTTGAAACAGAGAGGCAGTTCGCGCGTCGTATCTAAATTAAACTAAACTCCTCCCGCACAGGTCACGAAGGCCCAAAGGTACCGACTGGCCGCCGTGTCATCCTCAGTCCACAGGCGTCACTGGATGCGGATATGGAGGGCATGTGGTTCGCTCTCCCGGCCGTATGTCAATTTACGAGACCGGAGCCGTTATTTCTCAATCAAGTAGCTCCTCAGTTTGCCGCACAAGCGCTGAGTGCATCCCGCTTGCCAACAACGCTCGGCACACCATATGGTCACCCATCCAAGTGCTAGCCCAGCCCGACAGCGCTTAACTCCGGTGATCTGACGGGAACCGGTGTTTCCACTGCGGTAAGGCTGTTGGCTCGTGTCGTATCTAAATGGCATCGTTTTGTAAGGGCAGAGCCCTTGATGTGGTCTAGTTCGTTAACGGTGTGAAGGATGGTAATCAATGGCGAACTGTATTGTGTAAAATGCTCATTAAACCTGTAACGTGTTCGAAACAACAGACCACTCTTCTGGTAACAAGAATGCACTTGTTATAGTTCCACCATTTTGATAATCATAATGTGGTACCTTTCCCTACACTGCAAGGTGCTATCTATGAATCATTTTTCATGTTTCGTCACGTCTTTGTAGTTGTTCTCACCAGTATACCTGTATCACAACACTTGATTAATTTAACGTCGCTCAAGCGACCCACGTAAACTCGTACGGCGTGTGGTTTTTATATTAGGTCACCGCTATTCACAGAGATATGTTTATAAAACTTCTCGCGCTCTTATCAGTGAATGAGGAATATGATTTTATGATAGTTATACATTTCTTATTGACATTGCACTTACAAATAATATTTTAAAAATAAAGAAATTCGACGAAATAAGCTTAACAAGGAGAACATATCGTTGGCTTTTTAATTTACCGCATCCTTGCTATAAATAATTAAAAGTGCTAGCTTCTAGGAATAAATATTCTTCTTTATAGCTTGTTTGGAGCAGTTTTCTTAATATTACAGGTGTCAAGCGTTCCTGCATGGTTCTTTCACTTGTTCCAGTTTATTCTGAGTGAATATTCAACCATTGTCTCTCCGATCAACTCTCTCCTTCCTCGCTTGACGTAAATGGCCTTTCCGCCATTCCTCTATTCAGATTTTTCCAGAAATTCTCACCGAAACTGAATTATAAATATATGGGAGTATCCCAGTAATTCTGGAAAGGTTATGGAGTGCTCGCAAGCGTTTTATATATTAGCTTGTGTTTCACATCTTTAGCGCGGTAGAATTTCTTACCAAGAAACGTTAGTTTGTTCTCGCACCGAGCCAGAAACACTTACCCCATACCGTTACACAGCCTCTGTCAACCTTCACTGTTTATCGGTATTTATTTTATAGCTCACTATTACTTTTGAGTCATCTAATGTTTTGATACACGGTGCTTTCAAGAAGTAATGCAATACAGGGTGAGTCAGCTAACGTTACCGCTGGATATATTTCGTAAACCACATCAAATACTGACGAATCGATTCCACAGACCGAACGTGAGGAGAGGGGCTAGCGTAACTGGTTAATACAAAACATACAAAAATGCACGGAAGTATGTTTTTTAACACAAACCTACGTTTTTTTAAATGGAACTCCGTTAGTTTTGTTAGCGCATCTGAATATATAAACAAATACGTAATCAGTGCCGTTTGTTGCATTGTAAAATGTTAATTACATCCGGAGATATTGTAAACTAAAGTTGACGCTTGAGTAGCACTCCTCCGCTGTTCGATCGTGTGTAACGGAGAGCACCGAATTACTAGGGATCCAAAGGGAACGGTGATGGACCTTAGGTACAGAAGAGACTGGAACAGCACATTACGTCCACATGCTAACACCTTTTTATTGGTCTTTTTCACTGACGCACGTGTACATTACCATGAGGGGTGAGGTACACGTACACACGTGGTTTCCGTTTTCAATTACGGAATGGAATAGAGTGTGTCCCGACATGTCAGGCCAATAGATGTTCAATGTGGTGGCCATCATTTGCTGCACACAATTGCAATCTCTGGCGCAATGAATGTTGTACACGCCGCAGTACATCTGGTGTAATATCGCCGCAGGCTGCCACAATACGTTGTTTCATGTCCTCTGGGGTCGTAGGCACATCACGGTACACATTCTCCTTTAACGTACCCCACAGAAAGAAGTCCAGAGGTGTAAGATCAGGAGAACGGGCTGGCCAATTTATGCGTCCTCCACGTCCTATGAAACGCCCGTCGAATATTCTGTCAAGGGTCAGCCTAGTGTTAATTGCGGAATGTGCAGGTGCACCATCATGCTGATACCACATACGTCGACGCGTTTCCAGTGGGACATTTTCGAGCAACGTTGGCAGATCATTCTGTAGAAACGCGATGTATGTTGCAGCTGTTTGGGCCCCTGCAATGAAGTGAGGAGCAATGAGGTGGTCGCCAATGATTCCGCACCATACATTTACAGTCCACAGTCGCTGTCGCTCTACCTGTCTGAGCCAGCGAGGATTGTCCACGGACCAGTAATGCATGTTCCGTAGATTCACTGCCCCGTGGTTTGTGAAACCCGCTTCATCGGTAAACAGGTAGAACTGCAACGCATTCTCTGTTAATGCCCATTGACAGAATTGCACTCGATGATTAAAACCATGTAATTGCTGATGTAGCGACACATGAAACGGGTGAAAGCGGTGACGATGCAGTATGCGCATGACACTCCTTTGACTCAGTCCACCGGCTCTCGCAATGTCCCGTGTACTCATGTGTGGATTCATGACAACAGCAGCTAACACACCAACTGCACCCGCTTCTCCTGTGACGGGCCTGTTACGGACCCGTTTGCGTGCTACGACCATACCTGTTGCATACAGTTGGCGGTAGATGTTTTGCAATGTGCGACACGTTGGATGCTCTCTGTCCGGGTACCGTTCTGCATACACCCTGCAGGCTTCAGCTGCATTTCGTCGACACTCGCCGAAAATGAGTATCATCTCCGCCTTTTCAGAGTTCGAATACACCATGGTCACAGTTCCTACAACACTACACTACCACAGACGTCTGGTAACACGGTGTACTACAGTTGGTCTGCGAGCGGAGACGAATGCAGAATAACAATAGCAGCAAGCGCTACATGCGGACACTGCGACAGCTAGACCAAACCACAACAGCGCACTACAGCCACACTCGTAAACACTGTCGTCATCGTAAACATGTCCCTGCAGATGCTGCTCGCCGACCGTGGCCCGTGTTTGTTACAACACGCAACTGAACGTCGAAGGTTTCAAGAGTCAACTTTAGGTTACAATATCTCCGGATGTAATTAACATTTTACAATGCAACAAACGGCACTGATTACGTATTTGTTTATATGTTCAGATGTGCTAACAAAACTAACGTGGTTCCATTTAAAAAAAACGTAGGTTTGTGTTAAAAAACATACTTCCGTGCATTTTTGTATGGTTTGTATTAAACAATTACACTAGCCCCTCTCCTCACGTTCGGTCTGTGGAATCGGATCGTCAGTAATTGATGTGGTTTACGAATTATATCCAGCGGTAACGTTAGGTGACTCATCCTGTATATGTTCTTTTGTCAGCCAGTTTTGGTCGAGAAAATGTAGAATTTTTTGTGGGAGATCGTAGAATATTCCCTCTTCAGCCCCTACAGTTTCATTATGTCCTGACAGGCGGGGGCGCTATACGGACGAATCCATCAAAATGGCGTCGTAACAGATGTGTGATCCAAGCAGAGAGCTGTCGGTGAATTTATTTTGGCGGAAAGCCAGAAATCGCATATATTCTTAGGTGCTAGCAGAATTTCTACGGAGACATGGCAGTGAACAAAAGCACGGTGAGTCGTTGGATGAGGCGGCTGCCATAACTGCAAAAAGGTCGCACAAACCTTTCCGATATCCTGCGTGCCGGCGGGCCTAAAGCTGTGTTGGAGCCTCTGGACACTCTCATTCGGTATGTTGGAAGGATCACAATCAAACAACCGGATGCACAACTGGTCGTCTCTGATGGTAGTGCTGACACACTCGTCCACCAGTTGGGATACTCCAACGTGTGCGCCCGCTTGGTTCCCCGTCGCCTAACAGAACACGGTAAAGAGCAACGAAGGACCAGCTGTGCGGAATTGCTTCCGCGTTACGAGGCTGACCGTGCCAATTTCTTGTCGAACATCGTCACAGGCGATAAAACTTGGGTTCATCATTTCGAACCGGGAACAAAATGGCGATCCATGAAGTGTCAGCACACTAACTCTTCTCCGGGAAAGTTATGGCGACGGTCTTCTGGGACTCTCAAGGGGTTATTCTGTTTGATGTCCTCCCTCATGGTGCAACGGTCAGCTCTGTAGTGTACTCTGTACGCTCATGAAACTGAAGAAACGACTTCACCTTATTCATCGTCACAAAAATGCAAACGACTTCTCCTTCGCCATGACAACGGAAGGCCTCACACAAGCCTGCGCGCTCTAGAGGAGATCACAAAACTTCATTGGATTCTTCTTCCTCATCCACACTACAGCCTGTATCTCGCAACTTCCGACTTTCATCTGTTTGTCTCAACAATGGACGCACTCTGCGGGAAGCAGCGAGACGTTGGCGCCGATGTCGACCAGTAGATCACTACCGTGCAGGCATACAGGTCCTCACAGTACGGTGGCGCAAGGCTTTCCTACTGAAGGGAGATTATGTCAAAAGTATGCGTTTGTAGCCAGAAGAGTGGGGAATATTATTGTGTACTAGCTATATCCAGTGAACTTCGTTCCGCCTCTGAAAAACTTTATATCTTATAGCTGACCCGGCAAACTTTGTTTTGCCATATAAATTATCTCTAGCCTATAAGAATAATGTATACGTGTAACACAATGTATACGTGTAACACAATAGCCGTTGTTGGCGGGAGCACGTGACACAAACGATAATAATGGCCGAACACTGTGTGCGGAGTAAGCATTATGAATAAGGCCAAGTGCACACGCATCGATTTTTATCGTACGTAAAAATATTGTACGATTAAACTCTTTTAGAGGAACAAAGGAGAACATAGGAACTTCTTCGTTCCACTAAAAGAATTTGATCGTACGATATATTTCCGTACGATAAAAATCGATGCCTGTGCGCTACGCCTAAATGTCAGTTTGGCGAATGAGGCGTGCTACGTAGTTAAACGTCTCGGTCTAGTTACGTCGATTCAAACAGGGATATTCGAGTCGTTGATTTGGTACATTTTCTTCAATTACCTATCTATCGAACAGAGAAAGACTATCACCGGTAGACACCTGGCGGGGATACCTGATCAAGTGATAATTGATCAGTTTTCGACTGGGGTTGAAAATTATTAAATTACTAAAATCGCTATTAAAAAATAGGGGTTGGTGGTAGAAGGGTGAAAGTTTAGGGTTAGGTGTATTTTGTAATGCCACACCATAAAAATAAAAATAAAAAGTTCTGTCCAAAAATAAGAAAAAATTTTTGGGGCGAGCCACTCTTATCACTTAGGGGTATTAAAAATAGATTCTCAGACCTACCGAATATACATGTAAAATTTCTTCAGAATCGATCAAGCCGTTTCGGAGGAGTATGGCAGCTAACACTGTGACACGAGAGTTTTATATACAGGGTGTTACAAAAAGGTACGGCCAAACTTTCAGGAAACATTCCTCACACACAAATAAAGAAAAGATGTGTATGTGGACATGTGTCCGGAAACGCTTAATTTCCATGTTAGAGCTCATTTTAGTTTCGTCAGTATGTACTGTACTTCCCCGATTCACCGCCATGATTTCATACGGGATACTCTACTTGTGCTGCTAGAACATGTGCCTTTACAAGTACGACACAACATGTGGTTCATGCACGATGGAGCTCCTGCACATTTCAGTCGAAGTGTTCGTACGCTTCTCAGCAACAGATTCGGTGATCGATGGATTGGTAGAGGCGGACCAATTCCATGGCCTCCACGCTCTCCTGACCTCAACCCTCTTGACTTTCATTTATGGGGGCATCTGTAAGCTCTTGTCTACGCAACCCCGGTACCAAATGTAGAGACTCTTCGTGCTCGTATTGTGGACGGCTGTGATACAATACGCCATTCTCCAGGGCGTCAGGGATTCCATGCGACGGAGGGTGGGTGCATGTATCCTCGCTAACAGAGGACATTTTGAACATTTCCTGTAACAAAGTGTTTGAAGTCACGCTGGTACGTTCTGTTGCTGTGTGTTTCCATTCCATGAGTAATGTGATTTGAAAAGAAGTAATAAAATGAGCTCTAACATGGAAAGTAAGCGTTTCCGGACACATGTCCACATAACATATTTTCTTTCTTTGTGTGTGAGGAATGTTTCCTGAAAGTTTGTCCGTACCTTTTTGTAACACGCTGTATAAGGATATAAGGATTGGAATCCTAAGTTAAACCAACCTACGTTCCGGAAAAAAAGTGTTGCATTACTTATTGAGTGCCAGTCGTAATAAATTTACTCGTCCACAAGTACAACTTAAGGTGCATACTAACATTTTTCAGTGCATGAGTTTATAACAACACTAGCGAAACAGACAGTGCTTCTCAATTGCTTAGTATGTGTGGGAATTCCACATATGTTGTAACCTCCTTTTCTCCCATCTCTTGTCCATCTCCTCCGTCCTGTCTAGCACACTGGACTCGCATTCGGGAGGACGACGGTTCAATCCCGCGTCCGGCCATGCTGATTTAGGTTTTCCGTGATTTCCCTAAATCGCTTCAGCCAAATGCCGGGATGGTTCCCTTGAAAGGGCATGGCCGACTTCCTTCCCTAATCCGATGAGACCGTTGACCTCACTGTCTGGTCTCCTTCTCTGAACACCCCCCCACCCCCCCCCCACCCCAATCCTGTCTTTTTCTCCATCTCCTCCTCAACCCCCTTTCCTTGTGCATAACGCCCGTCTTCTCTTTACCGCTTTCTCTGACATGCTGCCATGCTTATTGTAGTTGCTAATGAAATCTGAAGTCATTTAGAGTGAATTAGTAAATCTTTTGGAATCATTGGCATACGGGTTGTGAGAGAGACCTCTCCAGCTGCTGGATCTTTGAGGACAGTGGCTTCTACGACAGTATTTCGTATAGTTTTAATCACGAATAGGTTGGAATACAAAGTTTCAGCCGATTCGGATTTCGTAGTAGCATTCTCATCGTAAGGCAATAAGCCCTAAACGCAACTTTTCTGTGTTCTGTTAAAGCAGAGTGCCAGACATATGGCCGAGCGGTTCTAGGCGCTACAGTTTGGAACCGCGAGACCGCTACGGTCGCAGGTTCGAATCCTGCCTCGAGCATGGATGTGTGTGCTGTCCTTAGGTTAGTTAGGTTTAAGTAGTTCTAAGTTTTAGGGGACTGATGACCTCAGAAATTAAGTCCCATAGTGCTCAGAGCCATTTTTTGCGAGAAATAAAGCAAAACAATACAATTTTGTGCACAAAATTTTTGTTCAGTGTTATATACAAAGAGAAAAACATGTATATTCGAAAAACAATCTGTCCAAATGTTTAAATTCTCTGCTCATATAGTTAAAATTGACTGCCAGAAAGAAAATCAAACCGCATCTTTTCAAAGTACAGCGCTGCATTACCCTTCTCGCAATTCGTTGTAAATGAAGCCCTGTACATTGCCGTTTAAAAACTTATGTAGCCTGCATCTCTCTAAACGTTTATTAGACGTTAGCCTAAAAATTTGAAGTAAATCAGTCAAGAACTTTGCGAGATTTTTATTAATGATGTAGCCTGTATCCGTCTGAACGTTTGTGGGAGTAAAAATTTGAGGTAAATCAGGATGGGCACAGATATTTTTATACGTCGTACCTTAATTCGTACACACATCAGTGTGTTGCATGTTTTTCCTGTGTTTCGAACAGTATTTCCACAAGCACATCACATAATTTACTACCTGATATCTTCTGCAGGATCGTAACTGCACAAAGTGGACTACACCTGTCAGCATAGACTCGCCGTATGGCAGTCATGAGTCCATACTTCACCAACTTACCTGGCCGCCAGGAGAAAATAAACATTGCCATGTATTGGGAGGTACTACCTAATCTAAAAACGCACACCTTGTAATAGGTATAACTATAATTACCAGTCTGCAGATTATGGAAATATTGTAGTAATGTTGTTCATGTCATTGTCCTCAGTCACCACTAGAATTGTTAAATATTTTCACTTACATCATTTAAACACTATATATATATATATATATATATATATATATATATATATATATATATATATATATATATATATACTATGTGATCAAAACTATCCGACAGCCCAAAAACATCCGTTTTTCACATTAGGTACATTGTCCTGCCACCTATATACAGGGTGGTCCATTGATCGTGACCGGGCCAAATATCTCACGAAATAATCGTCAAACGAAAGAAACTACAAAGAACGAAACTTGTCTAGCTTGAAGGAGGAAACCAGATGGCGCTGTGGTTGGCCCGCTAGATGGCGCTGCCATATGTCAAACAGATATCAACTACATTTTTTTAAATAGGAAGCCCCATTTTTATTACATATTCGTGTAGTACGTAAAGAAAGATGAGTGTTTTAGTTGGACCACTTTTTTCGCTTTGTGATAGATGGCGCTGTAATAGTCACAAGCATATGGCTCACAATTTTAGACGAACTGTTGGTAACAGGTAGGTTTCTTCAATTAAAATACAGAACGTAGGTACGTTTGAACATTTTATTTCGGTTATTCCATTGTGATACACGTACCTTTGTCAATTTATCATTTCTGAGAACGCATGCTGTTACAGCGTGATTACCTGTAAGTACCACACTAATGCAATAAATGCTAAAAATGATGTCGGTAAACATCGATGCATTTGGCAATACGTGTAAGTGTAACGACTTTCCTCTCAAGAGCGA
This sequence comes from Schistocerca piceifrons, assembly GCF_021461385.2. Lineage (NCBI taxonomy): Eukaryota > Metazoa > Arthropoda > Insecta > Orthoptera > Acrididae > Schistocerca > Schistocerca piceifrons. Next base: position 747,959,494 of record NC_060139.1, read on the forward strand.
GTAGTTCGCCTTCCGTAATGTTCGCAAATGCATTGACAATGCGCTGACGCATGTTGTCAGGCGTTGTCGGTGGATCACGATAGCAAATATCCTTCAACTTTCCCCACAGAAAGAAATCCGGGGACGTCAGATCCGGTGAACGTGCGGGCCATGGTATTGTGCTTAGACGATCAATCCACCTGTCATGAAATACGCTGTTGGTGAATGACGCTTTGTCGCTAAATAGAACGCGTGCAAAAAATCTGTCATCGTCCCGTAATTTCTCTTGTGCCCAATGGCAGAACTGAACACGACGTTCAAAGTCGTCGCCATGCAATTCTTGGTGCATAGAAATATGCTACGGGTGCAGTGGATGTTGATGTAGCATTCTAAACACCGACGTTTTTGAGATTTACTATTCCCGCGCAATTTGTGTGCTACTGATGTGCGGATAGCCGCGCCAGCAGCTAAAACACCTACTTGGACATCATCATTTGTTGCAGGTCGTGGTTGACGTTTTACATGTGGCTGAACACTTCCTGTTTCCTTAAATAAAGTAACTATCCGGCGAACGGTCCGGACACTTGGATGATGTCGTCCAGGATACCGAGCAGTATACATAGCACACGGACGTTGGGCATTTTGATCACAATAGCCATACCTCAGCACGATATCGACCTTTTCCGCAATTGGTAAACGGTCCATTTTAGTATGGGTAATATATCACGAAGCAAATACCGTCCGCACTGGCGGTATGTTACGTTATACCACGTACTTATACGTTTGTGACTATCGCAGCGCCATCTATCACAAAGGGAAAAAAGTAGTCCAACTAAAACTTTCATATTTCTTTACGTACTACACGATTATTTAGTAAAACATGAGGGTTCCTATTTAAAAAAAACGCAGTTGATATCCGTTTCACCTATGGCAGCGCCATCTAGCGGGCCAACCATAGCGCCATCTGGTTTCCTCCTTCTAGCTAGACGAGTTTCGTTCTTTGTAGTTTTTTCGTTTGACGCTTATTTCTTGAGGTATTTGGCCCGGTCACGATCAATGGACCACCCTGTATATACGAGGGTTGAAACTTTAATACTGGCAACTAATTATTTACACCTCGTACAAAATAGATACGTGTTTCAAAGTTTTACTGACCTTTAAGGTTGACACCAGCATTGTGTATAACCCGTTGAAAGCGATGTGGCAGCCGTAGGATACTCTTAGCCCTGCCAGTTGTGTTGACAGTTCGAGCAGCACGGTCTATTGTCCGATGAATTTGTAGCCGTTCTGAAGCGAATGCCGTGAAATGTTTCCTTCAGTTTAGAAATCGAGGTGAACTTACGAGGGCTTAAGTCAGGTGAGTGCAGTAGGTGGCATAGCATCTAGCAGCCCCATCAGTCAAACAAATCAGTAACAGCTTGCTCTATACGTGCTTGGGCATCGCCCTGCAAAATGAAGGTCAGGTCCTGGAGAAAGTATCGTCACTTCTGTCTCTATGCGGTACATGTTTGGAACACAACCTACGACCAGCTCAAACTGTCAACACAACCGGCACTGGTAAAAGTATCCTAGGACTTCCACATCGCTGGCAACGGGTTATACACAATGCTGGTGACTACTTTGAACCTCAAGAAAACTTTGAAACCCGTATCTATTTTGTACGAGCTGTAAATAAATAGTTGCCACTATTAAAGTTCCAACCCTCGTATATGTATGTGATCAAAAGTATCCCACACCCTCACACACCCTCACACATTGTGCTGCCACCTACTGCCAGGTACTCCATATCAATTACCTAAGTAGTTATTAGACATTGTGAGAGAGCAGAAGGGGGCGCTCCGTTTAACCCACGGACTTCGAAAGTGGTCAGGTGATTGGGTATCACTTGTGTGATACGTCTGTATGCGAGATTTCCACACTCCTAAACATCCCTAGGTCCACTGTTTCCGATGGGATAGTGAAGTGGAAACGTGAAGGGAACCGTACAGCACAAAAGAGTACATGCCGACGTCGTATGTTGAATGACAGTCACCGCCGACAGTTGAAGAGGGTTGCAATGTGTAATAGGCTGACATATCTATCCAGACCATCAGACAGGAATTCCAGACTGCGTCAAGGTTCCACTGCAATTACTATGACGGTTAGATGGAAGGTGAGAAAACTTGGATTTCGTGGTCTAGCGGCTGCTCATAAGCCACACATCACGCCGGTAAATGCCAAACGAAACCTCGCTTGATGTAAGGAGCGTAAACATTGGACCATTGAACAGTGATAAAACGTTGTGTGGCGTGACGAATCACGGTACACAATGTGGTGATCCGATGGCAGGTGTGGGTATGGTGAACGCCCGGCGAACGTCATCTTCAGCGTTTGTAGAGCCAACAGTAAAATTCGGAGACGGTGTTGTTATGGTGCGGTTGTGTTTTCATAGAGGGGGCTTGCAGCTCTTCTTGTTTTGGGTGGCACTATCACAGCACAGGCCTACGTTGATGTTTTAAGCACCTTCTTTCTTCCCACTGTTGAAGAGCAATTCGAGGATGGCAATTGCATCTTTCGACGCGATCAAGCCCGTGTTCATAATGCACGGCCTGTGGCGGAGTGGTTACACGACAATAACATCCAGTAATGGACTGGCCTGCTCAGAGTCCGGACCTGAATCCTATAGAACACTTTTGGGATGTTTTGGAACGCGGACTTCGTGCCAGGCCTCACCGACCGACATCGATACCTCTCCGCAGTGCAGCACTCCGTGAATAATGGGCTGTCATTCCCCAAGAAACTTTCCAGCACCTGACTGAACGTATACCTGCGAGATTAGTAGCTATCATCAAGGCAAAGTGTGGGCAAACACCATATTGGAATCCAGCATTACCGATGGAGGGCGAGACTAACTTTTAGTTTCAGTCAAGTGTCAGGATACTTTTAATATAGTCTAAGTCTCTCTGAACGGTTATTAGAGCATCGTTTAAAACCTGAAGTAAATCTATGAAGAAATTTTCGAGATTCCTGGTAACAACTTTAAACAACGGCCTGCCTTTTTACAGGTTGGTCAGAAACAGTATGATAATTTATAAGGATGTTGAAGACTAGATTGTGTAGAGAAATAATTATTAAGAAAAAAATGGTTACCTTGCACAGTTTCCGACTTAATTAGCATTGAAGTTGGCCAATCAGGTCGTTGTGCACGCAGATTGAAGCAGCGTGCTAAAGACAGTGACGTCAAACCTGTCAAACAAGCATTGTTTTTGCTGACCTGGCTTCAATTTATCACTTCCGAAATGGCACATTTTAAATGTTTATGAGCATTTGACCTAGTGGTAACTCAGACTAACAGATGTCTGTGCATTACCGCATATTAGCGCGTACAAGTGCTCGAACTGGTGCGCGCGACAACCTGACTGGCTAGCATCAATCGAATTCACTTCTTAGCAATAAATTACTTAATAGTTCAATATACCCAGCAACACCGTACAAGCTTTCCAGACTGTTTCTGAACACCCTGAACAGTAGTGTAGACAGGGCATTTTTCATGTTACTTGCAACTCCCAGATTTAATTCCGATGAGTTGTTTGTAGCCGCAGCACAACCAGAATTACACATATTCTCAGGACATCTCGTTTATTGACTTCGTCGACTCACAACCAACCCCATACCTTCTAACCTAACCTAGATCTCGGGTTACTTTACAGAACAATAGGGAACCTCAGAAGAGCAAATTTCTGTTTGATATATTATGAGTTTTTATGTTTATGTACATGTGGCACTATGGCAGGACCGTTATTTTAAAGCGTTGAAGAATATGGAACATTTTCCTCTCTTATGTTTGCTACAACAGCGGTTACGTATTAAAATGAAATATGTACATTTGTGTACAGCCACAAAAGGTGACACCGGCCGCGGTGGCAGTGCGGTTCTAGGCACTTCAGTCCGGAACCACGTGACTGCTACGGTCGCAGGTTCGAATCCTGCCTCGGGATGGATGTGTGTGATGTCCTTAGGTTACTTAGGTTTAAGTAGTTCTAACTTCTAGGGGACTGATGACCTCAGATGTTGAGTCCCATTGTGCTCAGAGCCATTTGAGCCATTTTTGAACAAAAGGTACGGTGTTGAGACGCCCGCTAACAGAACAGGTAATAGGATTGTTGAAAGGGCCAATGGTTGAAGTCAGCTGCTGCTTCTAATTGTCATTTATTGTAATTTAGCAACTCTTTCACGGCTGAAGGCCTCGAACAAGAAATCTTAACATGATAAAAATCCAATGAAGATAGCAATAAAATAATTTAAGGAACAACATATGCAAGGTGCAATACCAATGACTGAGGGCCACAATCAAACTTCAAAATTTCAAAATATATTACCATAATCTTTAAAGGCAGAAGGCCGCAGTGTTTAAGCTTGAAAGACAAATTCAAAAATTAATTTTGCAAAATTTTAAGAAACTAACAATAACCATAAGCCTACAATTTAAAATAGCTGACAACAGGTAATTAAACACCGGTGGCACTCAGAAGGCCTCCAGGGAGGTCGGTCTGCCCTCGTTCACTTAGGTGAGACAGATGGTGAGCCCAGCTGTACTTGATCCGTCGGAAGCCAACCAGGGGGCAGCCACGGACCGACCGACACAACAACTTGCTTCCCTTCAATCAGTTCATGAGAACCCCAACCGGCACTGTTACAAATGTGATAATCGACAATGGAGTATGTATTAGCTGTCAAAATTACACACCATGTTGGACAGCGACAACAGGTGAGGAAAGGACGCTGTCTGAAATTACGTTAGTGGTCAGGGCAGGTAACTGGAACACTAACGGCCACTAGGCAGAAAATTCCGCTGGTACACTCAAATTGTAATCGACAAAAATAGTTAATTGCACCGCATGGCGGCTAAATCTCAGCAGTAGAACCACTGACCGGAAAACCTCCCGAACAGCGAACCACCGAAGCGAACCACACAACATGAATAGACGTGGCTTGGGTAGTTGAAACCACTACTCAACTTTGACGTCCTGAGTCGGCGAACCACGAAGCTCGTAGCGATCGGCCCCAGCCGACTGCACCACGTGGAGAATTTCCCGCGTCCGCAACAACCGACCGACTCCTCTCAGAATGCCGACAACATGAAGACAAATCGGGAGTCGATGCACACACACGCATCCGACTCATGAACGATCGGCGAGCCAAAACGCGTCGTCCAACAGGACGACCGACCGACGGTCCACCAAGACCGTGGCCCGGCTCAAGTGATGCGTGGCGACAATGGTCGGGCGAGCCATGTCGATGCAGACCTCACTGCTCCAACCCGACTGCACTAGTGCCACATTGCCACTCCCCGACTGGCAGGTGCGGACTGCGCTCCAGACGCGTTCCAGCTCACTGGCAGACCCGAACTCCCCACCCGAACTCTCTTACGACAGACAACGACCGGGAAGTAGCAGCAGTCGAGCAAAGATACTACGAGAGGGGATATATCGCTACGCGCTGCTAACGCCGCTCACGGTCAGGCAAAGCAGCAACTCAGTGACAGTAGTAATTAAAATTAGCGTAGTGAGGTGGAAGTACGTTAAAAACAGGGTGTAAAATACATGATGGCGGGAACAGAAGCCACGTACGGCTCAAGTGTATATTTACGAGTGTAGTAGCACGCACTTCCAAATAATACACAGGCGAATTCAGCTGATCGTGGTATAAATGACAGTGCTTGTAAAACAGACAGCATTGAAAATGAAATTACCTTTCAGTACTTTACAGATCAGACTTTCACCTCAACAAACATTACAAAAAACAATATAGGCACAATAGAGATTTTTCCAAAGCTGATTTCCATCCCTGTTTCTGCATTTATGATGTCAGACTCCACTACATCATTACACCACGCGACACATCTGACGCTTAGTATTGGGAGGCTTAATCCTCCCTTAGGTTCCCATGTAAAACATTCAAATACCCGATGCCTTATTAAGGGCATGTACCATTAAATGATTTTAAAAGCACTATACGAAGATCAAAATGCACATATTTTTAGATGGTCAGACTTGCAACTGTTTTGATGCTGTTCACCCTCTTTTCCTATCTTAAGCTAATCTTTCCATCTCTACATAACTCATACATCCAACATACTCTATATTGTATTTTACATATTCTAGTCCTTATGTGTCTTATTGTTTTTCCCCTTAGTGCTTCAACCAAAGCCCAGTTAACTGTTCCAGCTTGTTATGACATATGTCTTACTAACCTGTCCCTCCTTCCGTAAGGATTTTCCGTAGACATTTTCCTTCACAAATTTTTCCTAGCGCTTCTTCATTCGCGTCTTACATCTCTGTTTAATTTTTAACTTTGAATTAAATAAATTTGACTATTTTTTGGAACTGTTACTGCTGTAATCATAAGAAAAACTAGAGAATAGACGTGCCTGGTTAAGCGACTCGAGACCGATCTGAGTGTTCTGTCCTTCGCGTGTGCTGCAGGTGGAGCAGACTGAGCGCTCCCGCGCGCAGGGACTGGCCAGCGTAGTTCCGCCTCTGGCCGCCACCGCCGACGCCGTCGCTGCCGTCGCCAAGCTCTTCCATTGGAAGTCTGCCACCATACTCACCGTCGGTAAGTCTCACCTCAAGTTCAGTCGCAGCCTACACAGCAGCACCTACACAGCCTCTGGTCTCTGCAGTAGGAGCTCACTGAACCAGGAGGTAGCACTCCGTCTTCAAGCCACGAGTGGCCTACCGGGACCATCCGACCGCTGCGTCATCCTCAGAGGAAGATGTGGATAGGATGGGCGTGGGGTCAGCACACAGCTCTCCCGGCCGTTATGATGGTATTCTTGAGCGAAGCCGCCACTATTCGGTCGAGTAACTCCTCAATTGGCATCACGAGGCTGAGTGCAAGCCGAAAAATGGCAACAGCGCATGGTGGCTGGATGGTCACCCATCCAAGTGCCGGTCACGCCCAACAGTGCTTAACTTCGGTGATCTCACGGGAACCGGCGTATCCACCGCGGCAAGACCGTTGCCCTGAACCAGGAGGTGGACATTTGGAAAACACAAGGGAATCCGGATGTAAGTCCCGGTGTGGCAGGAATTTTCGTTGGCCACGACGCATTCATTGCATTTAGGATTATCCATTTCTTACCCGTTTTTGCTGACATCATTTAGTGTCACTACATCTTCATAGCTTCCATAACGATCATTCATTCATTTCATTTCAGCGAATCAAGTTCATTTATTTGCGCCTTCAAGATGAAACTATGTAGAGTGTGTCTTGGTTGACTGGGTGAATACCTGTAGTTATGTCTGGAGTCTCCGCCGCCTCTCCTTTTAAGAGCCTGATTTAATTGTACCAACTATCATTGTTCCCCAGAAGCTTACTCACTTGATGATGGACTTACTGTAGGACAAGTCAAATCAACAAAAGTTCACACAAACATTAACGTCTTCAGTACAAATACCCGTTCCTAGAGAGAGCGCAAAATGAAGTAAAATGAATCAATACAACAAAGACGCTTGCTATGGGTCAAGAATGCGGTTACAGTAACAAGGGTTGGACAATAGAGCTTACGACGCTACATGTCGTTTTACATCGCCGGTATCTCGCGGTGAAAATATAACAGTCAGCAGAGACGCAACCGTCGTAGTTGCAGCGTGCTTCGTAATTGTAAACATCACGAGCAATCCACGGATAGTTAAGACAAGGCTGATGCCAAGATAATGGAAGACAACACTTGCCACAAAATGGCGGTAACTGCTGCACGATGAACCTCTAGTAACTGCAGCGAAATGGGGCGGAAAGCTGCTCACCGGTCTCGATCGACGAACTACAGTGCTATCCTTGTAGCCTAGCTAAGAGAAGGTGGGGTTGTAACAGTTCCTGTTGTTCTGGCCGACTGGAGCAGCCGACTCCTTACCTTCAAGTTGGGTGGCCCGAACTGGCACAGATTCCCAGAAAGCAGGAGACGATACTAAATAACGGTAGGAGAACCAAGCTAAATTTCCTTATGTTGAGGGTTTTCTGTATTAAATAAAATAGTAATACCGAATGAAAGTACAATGAAATCCAGACTTTTAGCTGCTTACAGGAGTTGATAATATCAACGGGGACAATTAAAAGTTTGTGCCCTGACCGGGACTCGAACCCAGGATCTCCTGTTTGCATGGCAGACACTCTGTCTGTCTCAGCCACCGGGTGTACAGAGGATAGTGCGACTGCAGGGACTTATCTCTGGCATGCTCCCCGTGAGACCCACATCTCTTACTGTCCACGCACTACATTTGTAGTGCCCCTGCCCACTATACTCATGAATCGCGGCAGTCAATCTACCGATTCCCGTAAGAGTTCGGGCAATGTGAGTGCATCCGCAGTGAAGAAGATCATTGGCCGGTAAGCCTTATCTATATGAAGAACAGATAGTGTGTGGACGTAAGTTGGAGATGTGGGTCGCACGGGGAGCGTGCCAGAGTTAAGTCCCTGCAGTCGCGCTATCCTATGTGTCCTTGGTGGCTCAGACAGTCAGCCTTCAGCGGCGCAGCGGTTCGGACGTTGTTTACGTTCCTGCCTCACGTCTGCGCGAGAGGTGTTTACGTTAAGTGTATAGCGGTGTGCCGGGGTAAAACATAGAACGAATCATGGCCTTGTCGTTCCGCAAACGGACACTAAAATTTAGTTTTGTTAACGAATATGCTCGACCGAAGGCTTACGAGATCGAACGTTATTCACGGGACGAGGTAAAAATCGAACCTGACGTTCTAGTTGGAATGCACTTACCTATAGTCAGCAGCGTGGTCTATGTCAAGCTCATCAATGAAGCGGCATGTGACGTACTACTACTTCGACACCGACAAGGACTTCGTTTCTGTCATTCGGACTGGAATGTTGGTGGTGGTGGTTGTTGGGATGTTTAAGGGGGACTAAACAGCTAAGGTCATCAGTCCCCCATGGAATGTTGGAGCGGCATGGGACTACGAACGATCCGCGTCTTTGAGCTTCCATTCGAAGTGCCAGAAGAATTGGTGACAGACGCCCTGCATCCTTACGGAACGGTCCTATCCCATGAGGCTGAAAAATGGGCGTGTTTCAAAACGTATCCTGTCCTGAATGGAGTTCTGTCATACTTGTGCATCGCTGGTTGTAGGGCGATTGTCATCTACGACGGACAACCAAGCACGTGCTCTGGGTGTGGGAAGGAGGGACACGTCCGTTCTGAGTGTACTCAACGGAGGGTGTTACAGCTGCCATGGGATGATCCACCCCCCCTCACCGCATCCGACTGTGTTCCCCATGAACTACGCCACCGCTTTACGCGATGACGTAGGCCACGAGACAGAAACGTACCGGAATGTACAGACAGAGGCAGATTGTGGAGAGCCACGGAAGGACGACGTTGCGCTGAACCGCCTGGAGCAGTCACAGGATGCCCTCTCTTCGTGCCGCTTACAGCCCCTTCAGATAAGGCATTTATAGACGTCGATAATACGACGGCGCACGATTCCGACGTCCCCCACGAACTACAAGAGACCATGCTGACCTCTGATTCCGAGGCCCAGCAACGAAAACAGCGAACACTAAAACGCCGGAAGAAGCGCCGCCTCACGGTGGAGAACGACCAATCTGATCTAGCGACCAATTCTGAGGCGTTTTCGGGTACAGAGCAGACAACCATGGATTCAGAAGAACTGTCTAGCGTGAGTGCAAGGGTGGCCAGCGGGATGGCGACACGACCTTTCGATAACGATGCTCCAGAAACAGCAGAGGAGTTCGATCGATGGCAACAGGCTACTGAGGAGGCTACAGCGCCTGTAACGCACGACAATGATGGGACACTAGGGGACTGGTCAGAAGACCCACCCCCGTGGGGAAAAGATGATGCCGGAGGAACTGCTCCCACACACTCTCCCGGTGTAAGACCGGCAGAGTGTACGCAATAACGGCAGACCATATAAAGGGACGGCGGGGGACGTTAGTACGAAAGCAGCCTGTGTGGGGAAGAATTAGCGACCGTACGGTGCCCTGTCTACGTTGACAGCCATGCAACAAGCTTATCGGATAGGGTCTGTTAACATCAATCGCATTGGGACGCCGGTAAAAATCAAGATGCTCAGTGACATGATAAAGGCTGCAGATTTAGACATAGTGCTATTACAGGAAGTTCGGGTACCTCCCCCCTCGGACTTTTACGGTTACGACATTAACTGTTCCCCGTGTAAAGAGAGAGGTGTTGACACAGCGATACTATTGCAGGAAGGGATACGTGCAGACGAAGCAAGATTATTTGCCTTCTGCCCGTGGTACGGCCGTGACCGTAGGTGGAATACTTTTGATGAATATATACGCACCGTTAGGACCGGATAAGAGAAGGGACAGAGCAGATTTTTGCGCCCATGAGGTTACACCGCTATTCCAGGGACGATATGATGCTTACATCCTCGGCGGAGATTTTAATTGTGTCCTCGACAGAAAGGACCAGCATCCTAACTATACTCCTAGCCAAGAACTTCTGGCCGAGCGGTTCTAGGCGCTACGGTCTAGAAACGCGCGACCGCTACGGTGACAGGTTCGAATCCTACCTCGGGCATGGGTGTGTGTGATGTCCTTAGGTTACTTAGGTGTAAGTAGTTCTAAGTTCTGGGGGACTGATGACCTCAGAAGTTAAGTCCCATAGTGCTCAGAGCCATTTGAAGCACTAAACTGCATGGTTATCAGCGCTCGTACATATTCTCAATCTTTTCACTGTCCAATCACACCATTTTTCCCGAATTATGATGAAATGATGAGGACTACACAAATATCCAGTCCCCGGGCAGAGTAAATCCCCGACCCGTCCGGGAATCGAACCCGGGTCCCCGTGATCCAGAGGCAGCAACGCTAGCCACTAGACCACGAGGTGCATACTCGGAAAGAACGGACACCATGCATAAACGCATACATTTGAAAGTGTACGATACTATAAGCAAAACAAATTTAGTAAACATAGGTCCATAAATTAACCGTTTGCAATGAAATTGCGACTTTGTGGCTAACAGCCAATACTGACGTGTTTTTGAGTAAACGTCATTCCAGGTAGAAAATGATAACTGTATAACATTAAGAAAAATTATTAGAGATATTTTTGTAGAAATGCAGGTGTTTTGAATGACCAGGACAGGTTATATCACTGTACTCGTAGTTAAAGGAGGTGTTCAATGTATCGTCCTTGTACCCAGAGGCAGGCCTGTATCTGTCGCTGCAATGAATTTAGAATCCTTACAAACAAACATGGATCTTCTGGACATTCTTGTCAAGCATTGTCAGGTGTCTGCTCCAATTCTTTAACCATGTTAACTGAAGTGGCGTACGCGACATCTATAAGGGGGTGGGGGGTGGGGGGGGGTTGGGACAAGGGGGGGTCCCAGACACAGAAATCCATGGTGTTCAGATGAGGTGATTTTGGAGGTAACAATATAGATCCTCCTCCCCCAGTCCATCTGTGGTAATATCGACACGTCAGATGTAGGCTCTCCATAGCAGAAAAATTTTCCACAGCACCATCATTCATGCACCATATCCTCTGGCATCGCTCCAAGGAAACATCCCCAAGCAATCCTGCAGGTTGATGGCGCGGATGCCACAGATATTCCCGTCCACTAAATTTGTTTGGTAACTTGGCAGCCTTAAATGATGATGATGATGATGATGACTTGGCAGCCGCGCCGGATTAGCCGAGCGGTCTAGGACGCTGCAGTCATGGACTGTGCGGCTGGTCCCGGCGGAGGTTCGAGTCCTCCCTCGGGCATGTGTGTGTGTGTTTGTCCTTAGGATAATTTAGGTTAAATAGTGTGTAAGTTTAGGACTGATGACCTTGGCAGTTAAGTCCCATAAGATTTCACACACATTTGAACACTTTTTGCAACTTGCATGACACAACAAGACTATCACCTAATACTAATCACACATTCAATGAGAAACGTCGCTGATGTGGGCACTCATGCACAGCATGTTGGTTGGAGCCTAGATAACTCCAAACGTGAGAATTGTGGTGATTACACACACCACTGCGACTGAACCCTGCTTCATCTATAATTAAAATGATATTGTTAAACGTAGGGTTCTCTACAGCTTGTTGCTGCATCCACTGACAAAAAGTTAGTCTGGTATCAAAGTCCGCCTCACTAAGACACTGAACTCCATGGGGTGGTACGGGTAACTGGACTGGGTTCCATTATTCTCCAAACGCTATTGTCACGCATATCAGGAATTTGTGCCTCAAGTGTCCTTGTCGAGATACCTGGAAATCGTACGACTGTTTCCAGCATCACATCTTCGAGCACATGTGCAATTCGCATAGGCCTGCCCCCTCCTGCAGCATATGCAAAGCTCCCAGTTTCTCGAAGACGTAGATGCACCCTTGTAAACATTCGACTCTCGTGGTGCTTTCGGACAGGGTGTGCTTCTTGGTACAAGCGTGTAGCCTCCTGTGTATTGCCGTTAGCCCTACCATGCATGAGCCGGCCGGAGTGGCCGAGCGGTTCTGGGCGCTACAGTCTGGAACCGCGCGACCGCTACGGTCGCAGGTTCGAATCCTGCCTCGGGCATGGATGTGTGTGATGTCCTTAGGTTAGTTAGGTTTAAGTGGTTCTAAGTTCTAGGGGACTGATGACCACAGCAGTTAAGTCCCATAGTGCTCAGAGCCATTTGAACCATTTGAACCAAGCCTACCATGCATGAAGTGTATATTCGCATACGCATCGTTACTGTAATGTTTCATGTTACCATCAACACTCGCACAGCACAACTGACGCTCCGCAAACAACTGACATGAGTGGTATTCCGACTGTGTGCTGTACTGTCGTACCCACTCTGTATACACGTTTCGACAGTGCAAACAAAGACCACACCGCAGACCAGAACGCGATACTTACACAGTCAGTAGTGGTTGCTAGCCACAAAGTTGCTATTATCACGCAAACGGTTTGTTTGTAGACCTAAGTTTACTGAGACCTTTTTGGTTCTGCGTTTACGACATTAATTATGACACACCCTGTAGAGCCGGCCGAAGTGGCCGTGCGGTTAAAGGCGCTGCAGTCTGGAGCCGCAAGACCGCTACGGTCGCAGGTTCGAATCCTGCCTCGGGCATGGATGTTTGTGATGTCCTTAGGTTAGTTAGGTTTAAGTAGTTCTAAGATCTAGGGGACTAATGACCTCAGCAGTTGAGTCCCATAGTGCTCAGAGCCACACCCTGTAGATATTAATGTCACCAAAACGTTGGTATGAGCCATTCGCTAGCAAAACTTCGCGTCTTTCCTCTAGGGATATTTGAATGATCACCTATTCAAGGACTAAGAGAAGATTTTTGACAACGCACAGAAACAAAATATGGATATAATGAGAACTAGAACACACTCATTTCAACGTCGTGATTATTGTTGAATTTATTTATACTTAAAATTACTCCACTAACAAAACAACAAGCTTTTTCTACTGATCTGATTGTGTAGCATACCGATTTAATATTCAAGCGGGATTTCAGTGAAGTGGGAAAATCAGAGTGGAACAGGACAATATACGCATCTGAATAAACCCACATTTTACGTCCGCAATCACTTTCGCATTCAAGTAATCTAATATCAAACGCCACGTATGAAACTCTAATTAGTGTGCCTTTTGATACTTGTCTGTTTGCATTTCTACATAAAGTACTCATAATTCTAATAAAACAGAATAAGACGCGTATAATTTTGATATCGTCGAACTGCTCTTTAAATAATCATTTATGCTATTTCATTACATTTTAGCTTTTCCTTTATATCTTCATCTGTGATGAAGTTGAAGACAAAATAGGAAAAAGTTATTTAATTTTGTCATCATTTTTCTGTTACTGAACCCAAAGTTTGGGAGGAGGAGGATGTTAGTGTTTAACGTCCCGTCGACAACGAGGTCATTAGAGACGGAGCGCAAGCTCGGGAGAGAGAAGGATGGGGAAGGAAATCGGCCGTGCCCTTTCAAAGGAACCATCCCGGCATTTGCCTGAAGCGATTTAGGGAAATCACCGAAAACCTAAATCAGGATGGCCGGAGACGGGATTGAACCGTCGTCCTCCCGAATGCGAGTCCAGTGTGCTAACCACTGCGCCACCTCACTCGGTCCCCAAAGTTTGGGTTCCGGAGTAATGTAGGAACTCGCGGTTCACTAGTAAACGCATGACTTCTCAGAAGATACGTTTAAATTTGCAAGATTTATAATTCTAGAGACATCTGTTGACAGCACTGGCAGGGATACTACCTCCGAAGTTCATGTATGGCCACTATTAAGAGAAGACAAAAAGGAATTTCGTTTTGAACTGACCATAGTCATGAAGAGAGAGAGAGACAGGGGGGGCGGGGAGGAGCGAGAGCGGGGGCGAGTGCGTGTGTGTGTGTGTGTGTGTGTGTGTGTGTGTGTGTGTGTGTGTGTGTGTCTGTGTGTGTGTGATTTCTTTTGAACTGTTTTCGTATCTAGGCACACATCTCCTGTAAGGTGGACGATGATGTTTGCATTATTCATATTCTTTCCACTATAGCTGTAATCCGTTTCGAAGACCTACATGTAAAAGCTCTAAATGTTTAGTGGCTAAATAAATTAAGAAGAATAATTTTTTGTGACTGGTTGCTGTCAAGTGAATTCCTTCTCCAAACTATGCGCCAAGGCCCATTTGTGATGTAGACAGTGAAATGTCGAATAAATCTCCGCAGAAGAGCCCAAACGCTATCAAAATATATATATTACGATAGAATGAAAAACGTCAAAATGTACGACGGAGAATTTCGGTGTAAACAGCCTATAAAAAGCTGCTTTACAGCCTCTAAGTATTCTGTCTACTGACTATTTTACCTTTATCTCGATCTTCTTTGGAGTCTCTTCTTGTAACAGGTAAAAGTTTCTCTCTCTCTCTCTCTCTCTCTCTCTCTCTCTCTCTCTCTCTCCGTGTGTGTGTGTGTGTGTGTGTGTGTGTGTGTGTGTGTGTGTGTGTGTGTCGCATTACTTTGCTTAGGTTCTTATCACGGCATAAGAAAACCTAAATGTTATCTTAACAGCTAAAGTAATAGACGTAACTAAGCGCACAGAAGATAAGAAGTCGGAGGCTAATGAACCTGAGATAAAATCTCTTGAAATAAATTAATTTGCTTTAACAGGCTACTGTTGGTAATAAGAAATAAAGAAATAACTGTTCCTAATGAAGCTGCGGCAAAAAAATAAGAAAAGAAAGATTAAATGCTGTAGCAGACTTTTATTGACAAAGAAGAAAGAAACTTCTCTTGATTTGAAACTTTGTAAGAAGTTTACTCGTATATGCATCTAGAAATCATGTATCGCCGTAGCTGTGCAAGAGAAGTTAGAGAGGCCCACTAGCGCGAAATAACTTCGAAAAAATAAGTACAAGGATCAGGTATTTCACTCATGCCTGAGGAGAGCGCGGCAATTTTATTGGCAACAAAGAGACTCTCGAGGCCAATTACGAGGACGAAGGACTGGTGTGCTAGCGCACCGAAGGTTCTGTTTGCCTGCTGTTGCTGTTGGCAATGCACGACCTAATCTGTCAGCTCCACTCGTTTACATCAGAGCGTTCGGTCGTCCACCGTCGCTTTAAAGTCCGTACAGCTAATGCAGATTTAATCTGCAAACCCTTTTCAATTTATAGACAAATTGGCAAATAACATTAAAATATAAGAAATGGTAGGATAAATCCTATAGTGTTAATGCCATTGATGAAAGCAGAGAGTTATATATTCAACTTAGTAATTCACTCTTTTGTGAACGGTGGTCTCACGCAGATTGTATATTCAAAACAGAACAAAAAATTAAATAACACTTAATGTATGAAGCGCGAACAGAACATCGAATACGGAAACACATGCGGGAGAAATTCATTTAACTGCACAGTACTTTACAAAAATCAACAGCAAAGATTCAAAATCCTAAAGTGCAGTTTTCCACGATCAGAAGCGGTGCAAAATTAAAGTTCGTTATGCTGAATACTCGCGAATTCATATATCAATTGCAGCAATAATTACAGTTCACAGCTACCTCAAATACCCTTAACAAAGTAAATAATTTGTACAGTCACGCAAAACTGATTACTGGGAACAAAGTCAGATAATGTTAAGTGCAGTGAAAAGCTGAAGTCTGTAACTAACACTCGGAAAATTATTCTAAGTCGAACGTAAAGTAAGAGTATGTGTTTCAGGCGATTGCTCAGCCACACAGCCATTCAACAAATACCAACACTGATCAAAGATGAAAGACAAAGACTAAAGACAAAAAGCGCCCTACTACTCGCCCTGAAATACTTTCTGTGACGTCACATACTACGGAATCCAAGTTAGATACTTCAATAACGCTTAAATAGTTAGGCGCTAATTGTACGATACATTTAAATACTAGATAACTGCTATAAATTTCTGTATCATTTTGCAACCTCTTATTAAAATAACGACATAGTATTAAAGAAGTTACGAAGCACGCCCACATCCAGTTTTTCAGCATGATAAAACTTACGCGAAATTATAAATGCACATAGTGAATTGTGGCTACTCATCCGCGCGGAAAATTAGGTAAAAATCTGGGAAACTCATGCTGTCGCCACATTACGTGTAACTGTGGTCGAATTAGAGGTACATTTGCACATAATCTTGTAATTCTTTATACACATCCTCGATTCGAAAAGTAACTTGTAGTGTTAACTGACATCGCCAGTTTTCGTATGTGACACCATATGATCAGATTGCTCCAGACGCTCAGTTGTTATTCATTTTGTAACCTGTCGTAACTCAAAACAATTTAAATTTTCATAAAATTAATCCAAGAGTCATGCACGAGATTGCAATGAGCAATTTTTCTGGTGTACTTGGTTTTTCTTTATATTGCTTGTAGGGGATGTAACGTAGTCTCGTTGAAAAAAATGTGATTTTCATCTTCCATTTTGTCCATCTGCCAACGGCCTTGCCGCAGCGGTAACACCGGTTCCCTTCGGACCACCGAAGTTAAGAGGGGGTAGCACGTCAAACGGGCCGACTTAAAGCAGGAGAGGCACCACAGGACATTTTAATTTTCACTGTCCATACTTTTACAAATAAATTCATAAAACTTTGAAAGCATGATCAGGAAGGATTCAGGATTCATACTCATAGTAGTGGAAGCTAAAAAACGTAACAAAATACATTTTTTTACATGTGAAATTTCATCATTATTTCACTTACTACTGGCTGCATTTGTTGCTATAGGTACACTTTTCTTCCTGAGTAGAGAGATTCTTCGATGAATTTTGCACAGCATGCAAACTATAGTTACATGTGTATGAAACTCTATAGTTTATTTAATTTATGAAAAAATGAATGAACTGTTACATTTTAAACTTCTTGTTTAGATAAAACTCAAATTTTATAGTTAATTATCTCAATTTTTATCACGGTTTTTAATAGATTTGGAAAATTCTAGAGTTTCATACACCTGTAAGTACTGCTTGTATTCTGTGCAAAATTCATCGAAGAATCTCTCTTACTTAGGAAGAAAAGTGTACCTACAGAAACAAATGCAGCCAGTAGTAAGTAAAAAAATGATGAAATTTCATAAGTAAAAAAAGGTATTTTTCTACGTTTTTGAACTTCCCCTGCCATGAGTGTGAGTCCTCAATCCTTCCTGGTCTTGTTGACAAAGTTTTATGAATTTATTTGTAAAATTATAGACAATAGAATTAAAATGTCCTGTGGTCCCTCTCCCGCTCCAAGTCGGCCCGTTTGACGTCCTACCCCCATTAAGCACAGTTGCGCTGGGCTAGCACTTGAATGGGTGACCACCCGGTCTGCCGAGCGCTGTTGGCCAGAGGGGTGCACTCAGCCCTTGTGAGGAAAACTGAGGAGCTACTTGACTGAGAAGTAGCGGCTCCGGTCTCGTAAACCGACGTATGGCCGGGAGAGCGGTCTGATGACCACAATGCCCCTCCATATCCTCGTCCAGTGACGCCTGTGGACAGAGGATGACACGGAGGCCGGTCGGTAACAGTAAGGGTGGGCCTTCACGGCCTGTTCGGGCGGAGTTTAGTTTCATTTCGTCCATCTTAGCCGCCACAGTGTTCGCTAAACGCTTGCAGCGTCGCTCTAAGGAAAAACCCGCAAACGGCCTCCGCCACCCGCACTCCTAGAACGCCTCCCTCGGCCGGCCGGCCGCCTCGAGTTATCAAAACCTCACCACGTCCACTCACACCGCGAGCCCGTCTCTCTTACTGTCCCTCACTGTTGCTGGTAGCCGCTGTAGTACATCACTATAAAGTGAAATGTGATCAGCCGGGATTCGAAAGTGGGTCACCTACGTGGCAGGCAAACATTCTACTGTCCAGTCTCTGATGCCTGGCTGCAGATGTCTTTATGTGCAGATGCAACATAATGATATTTACTACCTTTACTGCATGCCCAGAAAGTGCTAAACCAGCTCTGTAGTTCACGAAAGATGGGATAGGATACTTCTCAATTATTCTTTCCGTTAATAAGAAATACCATCCAAACTGCAGGTTTTGAGCCGTCCCCCCTTTTCGAGAACTAAATTATTACTGCATACGAAAAGTCTGACAAGGACAACGAGGGGGCATGACAATCTGTAGTCTCGTCTCGTTTAGACGAACTAGACTGTTATTTACCGGGCGCGGTTTAGCGAAATGACGAAAAGTCAGATTGATCGAAAGTGAATTTAAATCATCTGGTTTATGCGCAGCACCAACAATTCCGGAGCATGACGGTAATTTGTAATATACTTTTACACTCTTAACCAGCGGAACTTCACAAAATTTTCACAGTAGTTTGGTAATAAATACGGAACAAACTGAATATCAGGGAAGAACAAAAAATTATGTTTATGATTTGTGCTGTACCCTTTGTTGTACATTCAGCTGTCTTCAATAACATCCGTATGTACCGACTGTTACGTTAGCATGTGTGAAAAGCTGTTGTTTGTTTTTTATACAGTGATTGTTTTTTCCCCGTGCCGGGTCCAGGTCCTGTCTACTTCTCTTCCAATTGTGGTCTTGCAATAGTCACTATACAAGTTGTCCAGCATGGTATCTTTGCTTTCGAAATTCCTGCTTAGTGCGACTACAGATTATGCAGACGAAAAATGATAAATGAGTAAAAGGGTGCAGTGTTAAATTTTTTTATTGATTACAGCCATGAGAAGACTAACAGGGCGTGCCAGTAGTGGTAATCTACATCCACATCCCCAAACCAATGTGAAGTACCTGGAAGACAGCACTTCCAAAAGTACCACGTATTCTGGTTGTTTCTCGTTCTTTTTTTTGTAGAGAGCGAGGAGAATTACGGCTTAAACGCCTGCGCGCGCGCTGTATTTATTCTAATCTTGTCTTCAGCATCCCTACGGGAGCGAAACGTAGAAAGAGTTGCAATATATTTCTAAATTCTTCACTTAATGCTTATTCTTGAAGTTTTTTAACCAAGTATTTGCAAAATAGTTGGCGCCCATCTTCGAGCGTCTGCCAATTCAGGTTTTTCAGCATCTTCGCACCGCTTTTTAGTTGGATAAACGAACCTGCGACCACATATGCTGGCCTTGTTTGGATACGTTCAGTATCTGCTAACTGTCCGCTTTGGTATGAGCCGTAACACTTAAGCAATGTGCTACCATGGATCACACTTGTGTTTTGTAAGCAATCCATTTTGTTGGCTAATTGTGTTTTCCAGTAATCTACCAGTAAACTGAAGTCTGTCACGTGCTTTATCCATGACTGAGCCTATGAAATCATTCCATTCCCTATTTGTATGAGTTGACTGATTCTAGTCGTAGATCATTGATACTGTAGTCATAGGACACTTCGTTTTCGCGCTTTGTGAAGTGAATAACAGCTACGTTTCGAATCTCGAAAATATGAACAAGTAATTAAAAAACTGTGTTATTTAAAAAGCAAGATTACACACAATATTCTAAAGAAGGAATAAATAAAAAAAATAAGGTGCAGAATCTCAGACAGGAGAGAAACGGTCTTGGGTAAGACACACCTATTTGTATCAAACATCATCCAATAAATAAGAAAGATGTTTCTCAAAGGGACACTTATTATATTGAAATAAAATAGATCGTCCACAGATGAGAAACAGGGAAAGAAAACAACTACTATAGGCTTTTGAATTGTGAAATTACAGAAGGATTTTAAAAATAAAATGAACAGATTACGAAATGAATAACCATTTGACGGAAGGTACAAGGGCTATTGGGAAAGCTACTTGAACTCCCCATGGCCCCCTCCCCCTCCCTCAGATTTAATTGTAAAATGGCGCGGCGGATAGTCCGTCAAAAACTGAACGCAGATCAACCTTGAAAAGAGGAAGAAGGTTTATTGAAGTGGGAAAAAAGATGCAAAATAAAAGCAGTGAGGGAGCTGCGATGGGGAGTTTACTTTGTAGGAGAACGTTTAATGGCTCTGAGCACTATGGGACTTAACATCAGAGGTCATCAGTCCCCTAGAACTTAGAACGACTTAAACCTAACTAACCTAAGGACATCACATACATCCATGCCCGAGGTAGGATTAGAACCTGCGACCGTAGCGGCAGGGCGGTTCCGGACTGAAGCGCCTAGAACCGCTCGGCCACACTGGCCGGCGAGAACGTTTACACATGTCAAGTAGTGCTACTGCTACAACATATTAAAGCTACTACTTTATCTAGCTTTTTAACATTACTTCCCTCGACATTAAGCACTAAACAGCGACAGTGGAGATTCTGCGTACGCTTGTCATAGAACTACGCCGCCGCTAACCGTAACAATTGGTGTTGGCGAATTCACGCTACGTTCAAATGGCTCTGAACACTATGGGACTCAACTTCTAAGGTCATAACTCCCCTAGAACTTAGAACTACTTAAATCTAACCACCGTAAGGACATCACATACATCCATGCCCGAGGCAGGATTCGAACCTGCGACCGTAGCGGTCGCGCGGTTCCGGACTGTAGCACCTAGAACCGCTCGGCCACCCCGGCCGTTCACGCAGCTCATCGCTTACGAAATTCTGGGACGATGGCCAGAGCGTTGGGTAAGAAAACAAATCATCCAGGTACGTAGAAAGATTTTTAAAAAAACTCCAATTTGAAATACGCGAAAACGTGTCATATTTACGCGGCAATGCGTGGACAAGAGTTTAACGTGGCACATAAAAACGACGGAACTCTTCATGCTCTTCGTAGCCCTTTTAGCCGTCTCTATACACTGTTGGACTGACTGCTGTACATAGTTCCATCAACTGAGCACACCGCAAGGCTTTCCTACAGCAAAAGACAGTGACCAGAATCTCCTTCGAAAAAAGGTTTGGCATCATTTTGTAAATTTCATGTTGAATTCTTCGAGGGAAGGGTCGCGTTTGTCTGTGTACAAATTAAGACGAAGCGTGAGAATGGAACCACTCTGTGACTGTTGTGAGAGAGTGAGAAAGAAGTTTTTGCATCCAGCAAGCACAAGTAACCTAATCTCGCACGGACCACGCCCTACACAACTTTTTGTGAAACGCGAGAGAACCACCCCGATAATTCTGTAATTATAATCCGTTGTTTTCCTGTAAATATTTTATCCACCATTTACTTCATCATACACATCATTTTGACCTTCTTGGAACATGAAGCATCATCATCGCATCTCAGAACACTGTTAAACATAACCTATTCTCCAAAAGATGCACAAATTGCACATTGAATCTCTGCAGTTAATTTTGCTGCTTCTTTCAGGGCAAACAAATACACGTACGTCGCCCACAGTACGCAGTATTTGCGATTGCAGCGGCAATTCCAAACTTCAGTTACGAGCGGTCTAAGGTCACAACGATCATTGCTATCGGACTGCCGTAAGCTTCAGATCCAAGCCACACATTGGCGAACAGGTGTTGCCTGGTGGCGTCTTTCCTATGCAGTATACAAATTGATGTTTTCTGAATTGTCCTCGCTGATATGTTCGCAGAACTCTTACTAGTTGTAGTATCGAGTTGATGAAATATTTACACAGCTATAACTATTCAATCCAGCAAAGGAATGACCATTACAGGCGATACCTCCTACGAAAAAGTTTAAAAACTGGAATATTTAAGACAAATTGTCTAGGACGCATGCGTTAGCCTAAAAAAAATTTGTTGAAACGTGTTTAAGCCTACGAAAGACAAACTATCCATGAAAAAAGTAAATCTTTAGAATAGGAGATTTCCCTGTTCAAATATTTCCAGAGTCACGCTGCGACAGAGCAGGTTAGCGTCGTTTTAAAGAAGGATCGTGAAACAGGCGCTAACAACTATAGGCGTGTACCGCTGACGCCAGTCTGCGCAGAATTTGGAACACGTTTTATGTTAGTGTATTATGATCTATCCGGAGACCGAGAATCTTATCTTTAGAAACCAACGTGGATTCCGCAAACAACTATCAACGAATGAGAAACCCCACTCCATCCTCCCCCCCCCCCCTCCCCCCTCTATTTATCCACGAGACGCATTAGATATCGACGCCCATGTTGATGCAGCGTTTCTGGTCTTTTGAAACAAAAAGCACACAAAAGACACATATTTTCAAGTCTTTTAAGCAGAGCAGTACGCTGACACATGTCGGCAAACAACAAAAGATGGTGACTAGACGCTGTAGTACTTCATGCATTGTACTTGTTTGGGCAGTCAAAAAATCATCTTCCTCACTGCAGCCGCAGGATGGTGGTGGAACCAGACCAGAAACAGCCGTGGCAGAATGTCATGAACCTTATAGTGCAGCACCGATGTTTCTTATGCGAGAAGCTATTAATCAGCGTGGCATTCACTTTGGCGTAATATTTGCCTTTGTATTTAAAAGTCTCTTACCATTATTTCCTCTAATTATTAATTTCATTTAACTTAGAAGGTATGGTAGTTCCACAGTCCCCTCTCGCCATGATAGACGGCTGCTTTGGTTACGTTAACTACTGTTTCAGTACCAGGAATGCCACAGTTCGCTCTTACCCACCACTTGGTAACTTCCTAATTCTAGATGCGATTTATCATATCAGCTTCATGATGCCATACGCTATTAGATGGTTGGAACGTCTGTTACTCAGACGCCTTGATATTCCTAGAGCTGATGTCGATTCTAGGGGGATAACTAACACATAGCACTAGTCTCAAGTACACAAGGTATAAAAGGAAATAGCATTTGCAAAAAAATGGCTCTGAGCACTATGGAACTCAACTTCTGAGGTCATTAGTCCCCTAGAACGTAGAACTACGTAAACCTAACTAACCTAACGACATCACACACAACCATGCCCGAGGCAGGATTCGAACCTGCGACCGTAGCGGTCTCGCGGTTCCAGAGTCCAGCGCCTAGAACCGCAGGGCCACTTCGGCCGGCTAGCATTTGCACTCAGATGATTCATGAGCAAAGGTTTTTGACGTGATTACGGCCACACAACGGGAATTATCATACTTTTAAAGCGGAATGGTGGTTGGAGCTAGACCCAAGGGTCATTCCATTTTGGAAATCGTTACGGAATTCAATATTCCGAGATCCAAAATGTCAAGAGTGTACCGAGAATACCAAATTTCAGGCATTACCTGTCACCACGAACAACGCAGTGGTCGAGGGCCTTCAATTAACGACCGAGAGCAGTGACATTGTGCAAAGTTGTCACTGCCAACAGACAAACAACACTGCGTGAAGCACCCGCAGAAATCAGTGTGGGACGTACGGTGGACGTATCCGTTAGGACAGCGCGGCGAAATTTGGCGATTATGAGCTATGGCAGCAAACGACACATGCCACTGCATTTGTTAATTGCACGACATCGCCTACAACGCCTCTCCTGGGCTCGTGATGATATCAGTTTGACCCTAGACGTCTGGAAAATTATGTCGTGTTCAGAAAAGGCCCGATTTCAGTTGGTAAGAACTCATAGTACGGTTTGAGTGTGGAGCAGATCCACGAAGCAACGGATACATCTTGTCAGCAAAGCACGGTGCAAACTAGTGGTGGCTGTATAATGATTTGGGTTGTGTATACGTCGAATAGAATGGGTCCTCTGGTCCATCTGAACCGATCATTGACTGGCTACTTAGAGACTTTCTGCAGCCATTCATGGACGTTATGACAGTGCGCCATGTCATCGGGCCACAGTTGTTCGCAATTGGTTTGAAGAAGATTCTGGACAATTCCAGCGAATGATTTAACCACCCACATCGTCCGACATGTACCCCATCGAATATTTATAGGACATGTTCGATGTCTGTTCGTGTGAAAAAACCTGCACCGGCAATTCTTTCGCCATTATGGATTGCTATAGAGGGAGGGAACTTCCATCGTCTTGTTGAGTCCACGAAACGTCTATTTGCTGCACTACGCCGGACGAAAGGAGGCCCGACACGATATTACGAGGTACCCCCTGACTTTTGTGACCTCAGTGTATGGCCAAAAGCTCGGCTGCCATGCCGGCCGCTGTGGTAGAGCCGTTCTAGGCACTTCAGTCCGGAACCACGAGGCTGCTACGGTCGCAGGTTCGAATCCTGCCTTGGGCATGGATGTGTGTGATGTCCTTAGGTTCAAGTAGTTCTAAGTCTGATGACTCCAGATGCTGAGTCCCATAGTGCTTAGTGCCATTTGAACCATTTGAACCATCGGCTGTCAAAATTGTCAATTCCTTTGGCAGCTTGAATTTCATTCCACTGTGACAATTGCTTTCCCAGTAAGCTCAATCATATCCACCTTAATTTTTCGAATCATCCATGTAGATGAACCTTGCGTTGTTATGAGAAGACAGATGCATCGGCAAAACGCATGTTTCTAAAATAAAGGTGAAATACGACTTGTGGTCCCAACACATTGGTCCGATATACTTCTTTAAAGCAACTCTGCTTTAGAGACAGGCTTCTATTGAGAAATGGACTAGTATCCATCTGTACGGCAACAACGGGAAGAAGACTAAGCCATTATTGTTTAATTACAAGACTGACAAACAGTCATCAGAAACGGTCACATCCTTAAAAATCTTGGCTTTTAAAGTGCAACGCCCACATGAAGCTAATCGCAGATGCCAGATGAGATTCCTAGGAAGTGTCCTCATAAAGTGTAGTCCGACCATAAAGGCGGAAGTTCACAATAGCTTCTTTCGATCAATGTTTCAGCATTGCCCCTCATTCTTGGATCCTTACCACGTATAATAATAATAATAATAATAATAATAAACCCCGTGGAGGCCCGGGAAAAGAATAGGTCTTCGGTATGTTCTGCCAGTCGTAAAAGGCGACGAAAAGAACAAACCACTAATAGGGCTAACCCCCCTTTTAGTGTGATTAGTTGGTTCAGGACAGAACTAATGAAGCCTCCGACAAGTGCTGTCATGGTCGGGGACGACGCTTGAACCCTATGCCCGTCCACAATGCTAACGACACTGTTAGCCACACGGAAAATGATTTAATTCCAAATAGAGGTGTTTTGCAGGGTATGCTTCCTGCAACCACTCTAGAAGGAAAAGAAAGACAGAGGATGAGATGGTCAGATGAAGTTAACCGACACCTCATGTTCTCTTATTACCAAGCAACAAACTTAGGAACTAACACAACTGGATACGGATCACAAGTATACACAACATTTATTACCAGATACTCAGAATTAAAATTTTTAACAGAACAACGACTAGCTGATCAGATCCGTGTAGTAATCAAAAATAACAGGATACCCAGTCAGAATTAGAAAACATCAAACAACAAGTACAACAAATACTGGAACAAAATAATGTGCAATCAGAAGAAGAAGAAAATACAGCAATTGACTCAAACATCCCAGAGAAAACAAACAAAGAACACCACACATCAATTAAACAACCAGAGGAAAACGAAATCTTAAGACAGCCACCAGAACAAGCACAAATAGAACAGGAAGTGACACACAAGCTAGATATAGAAGAAAAATTTCAGCTAACATATATAGAACACAAAGACACAAATATAGACATTAGACCATTCTTGCATAGACCACCAAATAACCCACAAGTCGAAACAACAATAACAACTATCAACACAATCATACACAACAAAATAAATGAAAATACAACTATGAAGAGTTACAACTACTGGTTTATATAGGAGCACTCACTACACTAAATATACACACTAGGCAGACATCAGAACAAACCAACACACAGAAGAAACCCACAAAACCAGCATGGCAACACAGGCTACAGATCAGAATAGAAAATCTGAGAAAAGACATCGGACAGCTAATACAATTTATAAGAAATGAAATATCAGAAAAAAACGAAAAAGGTTAGGTAAAATCTCACAACAAGAAGCGATAGAGCAATTAGATGAAAAGAAGCAGAAATTACAAGCATTAGCCAAACGACTTAGAAGCTACAATAAAAGTGAAAATAGAAGGAAACAAAACCAAACATTCAACACAAACCAAAAGAAATTTTATCAGACAATAGATAACACACACATTAAAGTAGACAACCCACCAAACATAACAGACATGGAACACTTCTGGAGCAACATATGGTCAAACCCGGTAAAATATAACACGCATGCACGGTAGATACAAGCAGAAACAGACACTTACAAGATGATACCACAAATGCCTGAAGTGATAATTTTGCAACTTGAAGTCACCCGAGCAATTAATTCTACGCACAATTGGAAAGCCCCTGGAAAAGATAAAATAGCAAATTTCTGGCTAAAGAAGTTCACCTCAACACATTCACATCTAACTAAATTATTTAACAGTTACATTGCAGAACCATACACATTCGCTGATACACTTACACATGGAATAACTTATCTGAAACCTAAAGATCAAGCAGACACAGAAAACCCAGCAAAATATCGCCCCATAACATGCCTACCAACACTATACAAAATATTAACTTCAGTCGTTACACAAAAATTAATGATGCATACAATGCAGAACAAAATTATAAATGAAGAACAAAAAGGCTGTTGTAAAGGAGTACGAGGATGTAAAGAGCACCTGCTAATAGATGCAGAGGTGACATGTCAAACTAAAACTAAACAAAGGTCGATACACTACGCATACATTGATTACCAAAAGCATTTGATAGTGTACCCCACTCATGGTTACTACAAATATTGGAAATATACAGAGTAGATCCTAAACTGATACAGTTCCTAAACATAGTAATGAAAAATTGGAAAACCACACTCAATATCCAAACAAATTCAAATAATGTCACATCACAGCCAATAGAAATTAAGCGTGGAATATACCAAGGAGACTCATTAAGTCCTTTCTGGTTCTGCCTTGCTCTGAACCCACTATCCAACATGCTAAATAATACAAATTATGGATACAATATTACTGGAACATACCAACACAAAATCACACATTTGCTATACATGGATGATCTAAAACTACTGGCACCAACAAATCAACAACTCAACCAATTACTAAAGATAACCAAAGCATTCAGCAATGATATAAATATGGCTTTTGGAACAGACAAATGTAAGAAAAATAGCATAGTCAAGGGAAAACACACTAAAAAAGAAGATTACATATAGGAAAACCACAGCGACTGCATAGAAGCGATGGAAAAAACAGATGCCTATAAATATCTAGGATACAGACAAAAAATAGGAATAGATAATACAAATATTAAATAAGAACTAAAAGAAAAAATAGACAGAGACTAACAAAAATACTGAAAACAGAATTGACAGCAAGAAACAAGACAAAAGCTATAAATACTTATGCTATACCAATATTGACCTACTCATTTGGAGTAGTGAAATGGAGTAACACAGACCTAGAGGCACTCAATACACTTACAGGATCACAATGCCACAAATATAGAATACATCACATACATTCAGCAACAGAAAGATTCACATTAAGCAGAAAGGAAGCAGGAAGGGGATTTATCGACATAAAAAACCTACATTATGGACAGGTAGACAATTTAAGAAAATTCTTTCTAGAACGAGCAGAAACTAGCAAAAACCACAAAGCAATCACTCATATAAATACATCGGCTACACCACTGCAATTTCATAACCACTTCTACAACCCTTTAGATCACATAACATCAACAGATACGAAGAAAGTAAATTGGAAAAAGAAAACACTACATGGCAAGCACCCGCATCATCTAACACAGCCACACATCGATCAAGACGCATCCAACACATGGTTAAGAAAAGGCAATATATATAGTGAGACGGAAGGATTCATGATTGCAATACAGGATCAAACAATAAACACCAGATATTACAGCAAGTATATTATTAAAGATCCCAATACCTCAACAGATAAATGCAGACTTTGCAAACAACAAATAGAAACAGCAGATCACATCACAAGCGGATGTACAATAAAGGCAAATACAGAATACCCCAGAAAACATGACAATGTAGCAAAAATAATACATCAACAACTTGCCATACAACATAAACTAATAAAACAACACGTTCCCACATACAAGTATGCACCACAAAATGTACTGGAGAATGATGATTACAAATTATACTGGAACAGAACCATTATAACAGATAAAACAACACCACATAAGAAATCTGACATCATACTCACCAATAAAAAGAAGAAATTAACACAACTAATCGAAATATCCATACCCAATACAACAAATATACAGAAGAAAACAGTAGAAAAAATTGAAAAATACATCCAACTAGCTGAGGAAGTCAAAGACATGTGGCATCAGGATAAAGTTGACATCATATCAATTATACTATCAACTACAGGAGTCATACCACACAATATACACCATTACATCAACGCAATACAGCTGCATCCAAACGTATATATACAACTACAGAAATCTGTAATTATTAATACATGTTCAATTACCCGAAAGTTCCTAAATGCAATGTAACATATACCGCACAGATAAAAGAAAGTCACGCTTCATCAAGGTCCGCGTGACTTTCCATTTTTAGCCAGACATAACGTCTGAGACAGAAAGAGAAATAATAATAATAATAATTTAGTGTGTTTCGGTGGCCTCGCGCAAGTCTTTCTACTGGACACCACTTCGGCGAATTGGTGGCCCTGAAATACCAGAGTTACCCAATCAGGGAAAGAAGACGTACATAACACGTGGAATCCAAACCACGTGTCATTTCTCGCGATTCCTCACATCTTTGAGAGGTGATGCCCATGTTAAAACGCAGACTGAAAAATTCTAGGTCCGACCAGGATTCGATCCCGCGACCTCTTCATTTCCAATCAAGTGCTTGACCGCTATACCACCAGGCTCCACTCTTACCAGTTAGGAAGGAAGGAAGATTGGGTTTAACGACCCGTCGACAATGAAGTCATTAGTCCAAGCTCAAGTTGTGTCAGGAATGAGGAACGAAATCGGTAGTGCCCTTTCAGAGGAACCATCCCAGCATTCGCCTCGAGCGGTGTAGGAAAATCACGGAACACCTAAATCTGGATGGCTGGACGCGGGTTTGAACAGTCGTCCTCTCGAATGCGAGTCCAGTGTGCTAACCACTACGCCATCTCGTTCGTCTTACCAGCTAGGAATAGTGGGATAAATACAGAAAATCGACAGAAGGGGGGCATGTTTTGTCACAGGTTCGTTTAGTAAGAACGAGAGCGTCACATAGATTCTCATGTTCATAAGAGTGCGGTAGGTGCTCCACGAGAATTGTTGTGCGTCACAGAGAAATTTACTACAAAAATTACGAGAAGATACGTTGCTAGATGAGTCAGCCAATATATTGCTTCTATAGACATGTATTTCTTGAAAAGCCCAGTAATGTAAAATTAGACTGATTCGTGTTACCAGCAATCATTCTTCTCGCGCGCCATTCGCGTCCTGAACATGAATGGGTGGAACTGACAGTCATATACAAAGCACCCACCACAACACACCGAAAGCTGGCTCGGGTCTTATAGACGCAGTAACAGATACAAACACTGCTCGTAGAAATAAATGAATTTGGATCGCATGCATCAATATCCTTATCCCGCTACTCTGATCTGCAAGTTCGTGATGCTCATCAAGCCTCGCATTGAAGCAATCTTCGATCAAATGCACTTCTCAGACGTCTATATCAAGTAATGGTGGCAGAGAGCAAAGGGTACCATTTACTTAACTACCATTTCCTAAGAGTAGCGATACGAGGAGTACAGATTCTGTAGTAAGTTCACCGGACAAAAAATTAGACCCTTCAGTGGTCACGCACAGATGAATCGTTAAGCTTTTAAATATGGCGCAACGACCGAGTCCCTTGCTCAATTGTGCACACACTACATCTGTTTGTGAATAAGTCAGTATAGATCAGTGAGACAATTATATTTCAAGCGGATATTGTACGTCAACATGAATAAATGTAAGCACGTTACACAGTAGCAAAAAGGGGCAATCGCGTTTGGCCATGCCCATGGGCGGACGGTGTGTGAAATAACAGGATTTGTTGGTACTTCGTGGTGAACTGTTCAACGTGTCTACAGTGATGTAACACACGTGACCACGAAATACGACGTGAGAATTGTGGGCGGAGGGGGACCAGATACGCTTTTCACGGCTCTCGAATCCTAATCTCTTCCAGACCTTACACGAATTGCTGTAGGCAATGAATGAAGGTCAATCCTAACCTGTTAGCGAGACAACATTGCGACGGGAACTTCGTGCAGTGAATATTTGGAGCCGGTCACCTCGCAAGAGGCCATTACTGGCAAGGGCACATAAAGACGACGACAGCAAGGTTCATTGGGCTGCAAGAATATATGACAGGTTTTATAAACATTCCCACACCCTATTACATCTCGATTATCCTGCAGAATCACCTGGCCTGAACCCAATAGAAAATATGTGGGACATGTAGGAGCAGCTGGTATAACGCCGACATCAGGATGCCCGCAATTTCGAGAAAGTGCGCCATCAAATCCTCAGCGAGTAGCAGAACCCCGATGCCACGTGTCTGCACCAAACTGTGGACTCACTTCCTAACTGAATCCAGCGGTTATCATGTCCTGGAGCGCAAGTTCATGCAGCTACATGATGCCTGTAATGATCTCTCTAGAGGGTGACTAATTTTTTGGCCGGTGAGCTTCTGACCTTTGAACGAAAACAAAAGAAACGAGTCTTTGCATTTAGTTTATAAGCAGCGTGGAAGAAGCGCTCCATTCAAAAGAAGACACAGAGTCGCCGTTACAGTTAAAATATATTCTTGGATTTGAACCCGATGCCATAGTGCCGATTGGACATCACTACGAATTCAGAGAGTCGTTATAAAGACCCGTAGCAATTCCAACTTAATAAGTAAACACTGCAGTATATCATACTACGTTAAAAATTCATGTAAAGCTGTTATTTGTATTTACAGAAGCGGCAGCTGGCAGATTAACTGCAAACACTAGAGGAAACGTTTCCAGTGTAGGCATACTAATATTGGACACTTTAATCACATTAACAAAACATGAATATTGTGGTAATAAGCACTTCACATTCGTCGGAAGCTGCCAGTTTGTTTGGTGTGAAATACAGATTAAACCATATGTTTACATTGTGTATGTGTGCTCATGTTTGTTTGTGTACGTGTATCTGTATTTGTGTGTGTGTGTGTAAGAGAGAGAGAGAGAGAGAGAGAGAGAGAAAGTGTGCGACAAGAAGCAGCAAAAACAGTTAATTGTGAAACGTTCGCAGCAGTTTCACCTTAACTACACAGTGCAGCACCCGCCAAAGTTTTTTCTCGTTTTGCATTTTGCACTTGTTTCCATGGTTCCTCGTAACAGGCACAGCGAGAAACATAATTTTAGGCTTCAAACTCGTTTGCAGAAAGCAACTTTTACTCTTACAAAAATGAATGCTATGTACATCTACAAAAATAAAAATTACGTACAGGTACTATAGGGCTACGTACAGATCAATAGGCGCGTACTAAATGAAATTCCGTTTGCGAAATTCCCAGGAGCACAGACGGATAACAAGCTAACGCGGCGTCAGCATGTGACTAAGTTAACCAGAAAGCTCAGTTCTGCCTACTTTATTCTCAGGAGACCATCTCACTTTATTGTTAATACTTGCAGCGATTCTTCCTCAATTTAAGCTCAATGCTTTTCATCTTGTAGATAGTAATGCTGCTCACCTTTCGCAACTGCTTTTTAATCCAAAACACACAATACATCATTACTACCAATCCCTGCATCAAACATAGATCGACTGCAGGTTTTCTACACTTTTCTACAATTGTTTGGCAACAAAACCTCAATGTAAATCACAGGATCATCAGTGAAGACCCACACTGAGTTTCCGACGTTGTTCATCATATCATTCACGTATATCGAATTCACTGATGGCCAGTGGGGTACTCCGGATGCCACATTCATATCAGATGATCTCTGGATTTGTTTGATACGAATTCATGAATACAATAGTCAGGAACTTGTATTTTCTTACTGGTCTAGACGCCAAAGCTGTATAAAATGCCTCCTGGAAGTTGAGAAAAACGTCATTAACCAGAGTCCCATTACCTACTGCTTACGGGTCTCGCTGGCTCTGCCACCATCAGAGTCGAAGGATAGTGAGGAGAAGAAAAATAAATGAACCGGTGCTCCTGGTGGAGGTTGGGCATTGTGCTAACACCCAAAAACACAAAAAAAGAAACTCGTCACGAAACGTGAAGAACAAGTTTCGGATGGAAATGGGAACAAGCAGTATCGAAAACAGCTATTGAATAAAGACTTACGAACTGGAACATGCAACATTAGAACTGTGGCAACAGCTCAGGCTCTTATATTGTGTCAGAAATACTCGATAGATACGATGCCGATCTAGTAGCACTGCAAGAAATCAGATACCTAGCAAAAGGAACATTGCAAACGGCCAAACACATTCCATACTGTAGCGGATCAGAAGATGGAAATCCCCAGAACGGTTTAAGTTCCTTGCTCAGTAAAAGAATAGGAGGAGTAGTAATTTATTTTTAACCAACTGATGACAGAATATCTGTTGTGAAAGTAAGAGGTAGTGTCAAAAATGTAACAATAGTTACACTTTATGCTGCAGCCGAAGTAGCAGATAATGATGGGACAGACAGTTATTATGGAATACTTGAAGAGGTAATTAGGAAGACATCAGTATACGACATGAAGCTCGTTGGTTGAGACGCCAGTGCTAAAATCGCAACGGAGACCACTTGGAAGGGAACAGTAGTAGACAGAATGTCTGCATACTGAAAGCAAGGATAATGGAGTGATACCACTTAGCTGTGCAAGTGCAGCCAGCCCAAGGTTTTTGGACACGTATTTTTCTCGGAAGGAAACTCACGAGGCAACTTGGGTGTCGCCAGATGGTAGTACAAAGAACAAAACAGATAATGCCCTGGTAGATCAAAGGCGTAATGGCACTTGTGACGACTGCGATTCTACCCTGTCACTAAGTATCGCCAAAATACCCGTAAGGTACCGTGTTACCTAATGCAGTCAAAATCAAGTCGTATCTAAATAGATGTTTCCCCAAATTTTACTTCCCAACACAATATCTGACCGTGCATTTATCCCAGTTTAGCATAGAATAACCATATTAAATAAGATTTAATGACACTGACAAAAAAAATGCTTCTAACATCAATAAACAAAAGAATACCAAAGTTGATTGATGAACCCACAATTTTACACGACTCTCATTCAAAGTAATCACAACCCGTGTGGTTTGACAGCTACCCACCTTTGAATTACCCACTATAGAATGTTAGCACCAACAGCAAGCGAGCTTCGCTGTCATTGGTCGACGTTTAAGAAATTAATGGCGGGTGGTCTTGTCCAAGTAGCAAAACATTACAATACTTATGGTAAATGTTACGGCACACGAATTTAGACACATACCTCCAAAAGTAATAAAAATATACATGCAGCGGCAGCGGATTTAAAACGTAAAAATAAAATGGAAATAATTAAAAGGAAAATGACTACTGTTACTGAAAGTCAACAATGACTACATAGAACACACCACTTCGTGGAGAACACTTTTATTCTAAAGAAGACAAACGTTATGTGAATGTCAGCCAAAAGGAAAAGAAATTACAAATTAAAATTGTTTGCAATAATTTTGAGTCTTTGAGAGGAGAGCGCTGCTTTTAAATCTTATCTTGTGTGTTGTGACGATGGTCGCGATATCGACGGCAGCTGGCTGGTCCTGGTGAAAAGCTAAGATCTGCTGCCACGGCCATATGATTGCAGCTGATCTTTTTTCCTCGTAATCGGGCGGGCGGTGGTATTCATGAAGCTGCAAATCTGATTGCAGTGGCGTTTTGCAGTCCGCAGGCTTGAGTGTACGAAAACGCAGTCAAAATACAAGCGCAGTTCAACTCACAGACACAGAGCTACAATACCGTCCATTCTCGGTTGCATTGTCGTAGTTACTTCGTCTCACGCCACAGTCTCAGTATTTACTTCGCCCAGTTTCTACACTCACTATCATCATATCACGTCCTGGTATAAAACAGTCATTAAACACGTACATCGCTTGCCACTAAATTCAATCTTCAACAGCTCGTAAAAGTCACGACTCCCACAGTAAAACATGTGTCCGCCTCTCTAGCTACCCAACAACACACACCCGCTTTGTTGGATCGACTATTGATATTACTCTCTCTCAATACTCTCGCCCACAGTTTATACATCAAAGTAAATTACATATATCTTTACACAACTATTTTCTGCCAAACTTAATACAGTAAACGACAAAGAAAAAAAATTAAAGTTTTCTACTATCAATAAACTCTAAACATATTTATCTACTTACAAAAAAGAAATAATTTCCAGTTACATATTACATCTAGAAAAAAACTTTTATCTCTATATTACAGGACAAACGAAAAATGCGCTACAATATCAAAGATATATGAACAGACGGAGAAAAGGGGAAAAAATCAAGATAAATAAATGTAGATCTATCGCAAATAACGATGTCTTAACACTCTGCAGTGAATGTGAAAATCATAAGAGTACCTGGTGCAGGCACGGACCACCACTACATAGTCATAACGGAGATACGCCAACGAATAGCTATAGAAAAGCGAAGGAGACGAAAGAGATTAAAGGTACGGAATGAGGACGTACATAAAATGATAAATAATAACAAGGTGTGGGAATTTTTCGTTAAGTTTGAAGACAGATTCGACCAGTGAAAGACAATCTCGGCATAGAAGGCATGTAGCAATTGATAAAAGCTAATGTGCAAGGAGCAGCAGTAGAGGAGGAGGAAAAAATTAATAATGTGAGCACAAAGTGAAGGAAAGAAGAGTAGAAAAAGGAAACACGCCAACTAAAAGATTCCAACGAAGGAGAAAAAGCACGTGAAAACGATAAAGGAGAAACCAAAAATCTTCTCAGGAGAAAAACGGAAGAACATGTGGAGAGTCTAATTAAAAGAGCAGAATAAAATTAAAAAATCTCCAACAATGAAGAATGCTGTCGATCCAATCAAAATACTGAACAACGACAAAGCTCCAGGGAGAGATGGAATAACACCTGAGCTACTTGAAAATGGGAAGATGCACTTGCGAAACAAATGCGCACACTCGCGACCAACATTTGGAACGAGGAAAACATGCCAGTTGAGTGGAAAGTAGCGATCATAGTAATAGTCCGTAAAAAGGGATGATAAACAAGAATGAAGGAATTAGAAAATTTCATTAATTAACACAGCCTATAAAGTGTTCTCTAAGATTCTTCGGAAAAGTTTGAAATCATGTTTAAAACACCCAATAAACGAAAAATAAGCAACGTTTATGAAGAATCTATCCATCATAGATCAGATCTATGTACTAAAAGCAGCCATATCGAAGTACTGAGAATAAAACAAAGTAATGAAATTATCGTTTGTTGGTTTAAGAAAACTTACAATAGCATAAACTGAGAAAAGTTATGGGAGAAACTGGAGAAGTATGGAATGCCGAAGAAGGTCACAAATCTTGTAAAAGTTACACTGGAAGGCGAGAATGGCATAGTGAAAATGGAAGGAGAACCCACGGGTTTCCACATAAAACAGAAGTGAGGCACGGAGATGGAATATCACTACTCTTTTTCATTATAATAACACAGTAAGAACAGAGTGCACCAACCGAAGCAGAAGTGGGACTTACATAGAGAATATAAATGAATATACTTGCATTTCCAGAAAATGTAGCATTAATCGCTAAAAATCCAGAAGATCTGAAAATTCTGTCAAGAAAGCTGTTTACAGAAGCAAGGGAACTTGGGTTAAGACGAGAAAACAAAGTTCATGAGGGCAGAATGAAATAACAAGACAAAAATGCGGGAAGCCCTGAAGTTCGGTAAACACATGTTTGAGGAAGTATAAGAGTTTAGTTATCTAGTGATTCGACGATAAAAGCGGCATTCAGAATATCATATTCACTCAGCAAATTGCTGTCATACAAGAGGATTCAAACTACGAGTGTATAAAACTATAATCCGAGCAGTGTTACTAAAGGGAGCATAATTATGGAGAACAGATAAGTATACAGAGAGGAAGATAAAAATTTCTATAAATAAAATCCTGCGGAAGATGTTTGACCAATTTGTGAGAGAGGAGAATAGGGAAAAAGAAAGGACAGGAAGCTGAAAGAGATGATGTAGAGGGTACACACTAAAGAAACCGACAAACTGCAGGGACGGGTTCCTGACTGGACATGGAGGAAAAAAGGACCTAAGAACATGTGTCTGGAAATTCATCGCGGTCACGGTAGATGGCGCTGACGTATCGACGTTCCTTTGACCAAGTGCCGTGTGTTCCTTGTGAGCTACAGGCTGTATTATTGACACGAAGTACTGTAAGCAGCAGAATTGTCCGATATTCATTTGGGAACCAACCGAGATAGTCAAAATATCCACGGGTGTGCTGCCGGTCTATAGTGTCCTACGGGCACAATATTTCGGCGATCATACATGTCGCCATCATCAGGTGAACTGACGGACTGAGCTCCTGTGAACGTGCCGGCACGGAGATCCGTGCGCTATGGCTGCTCAGAGGGAACTGGGTTCGGTCGCGGCGGCGGCCGATTTAAATACCCTCCGCCCGCGGCGCGCTCCCTCCGCCGTCCGCGCCCCGCGCCACGGTCGCGCGGTGGAACAGATTGCGACGACGTCTGAGATGACGTCGGTGTGATGGCTCTGTCCGCCGTGGTCGTCACAACTATACGTTTGCTCGATTTACTCTTGATTAACCCGATCGCTGGTTCCCAAGCCTTGCTAAGATTATAGCCACAGTCACGGTTTATGAGGTCGTCATTGGTGCGAATTTCGATGGCCTCTCTAACAACGCTGTCCCAGTATCTCGACGTCTGTACCAGAATCCTCGTGCGGTCATACTCCATGGCGTGATTTTCCGACAAACAATGTTCAGCGACCGCCGACTTGCTCGGATACATCAGTCGAGTGTGCCTCTGGTGTTCACGGCATCGATCCTCGACGGTACGCATCGTCTGACCAATATACGACTTGCCACATTGACACGGAATCTGGTACACGCCGGCCTTCCTCAAACCGAGGTCATCTTTGGCGCTCCCCACCAGTGCACGAGTTTTATTTGGAGGACAAAACACAGTTCCGACCCGGTGTTTCTTCAGAATGCGGGCGATTTTCCCCGAGAGTGCGCCTGTCTATGGAATAAATGCAGTGCCTACCTCCTCCCTCGTGATTTCATCCATCTCAACAGGTTGTGCTGCAGTGGTTGGGCGGAGAGCACGTTGAATCTGCCACTCTGAGTACCCACTTTTTCGAAATACAGTTCTCAGATGTTCCAATTCCTGGGGTAGACTCTCTGCGTCAGAGATAGTGCGCGCCCTATGTACTAGAGTTTTAAGTATTCCATTCCTCTGTGAAGGGTGGTGGCAGCTGTCTGCGTGCAAATACAGATCAGTGTGCGTAGTCTTCCGATACACCCCATGACCTAGGGTGCCGTCAGCCCTTCTCTTGACCAAGACGTCAAGAAAAGGTAATTTACCCTCCGTTTCAGTCTCCATAGTGAATTTAATGTTGGGGTGTATGGAGTTTAGATGTGTAAGAAAGTCAAGGAGTTTATCCATACCATGTGGCCAGATGACGAACGTGTCGTCCACGTAACGGAAAAATGGAGAATACTACGAACAAACGGAGGGAGTCGCCATGGGTAGCCCACTCTCACCGGTGGTAGCGAATTTGTACATGGAGAACTTCGAGGAGGAAGCCCTGTCGTCATCCGTATGGAAACCTACTTGCTTTGGTGTCTGTGAGGGTGCTTGCTTTGGTATACCCGAGACCTTTAAGCAGACTGATAAGTAGATGGAGAGATCAGATGGCTGAGGCTATTCAGATGTTTGGATCCAGGCAAAAAGACACTTAGAACAGAACGCTGTGGAGGAGACTGTTTACGTCTCAAGAAAGAATACAGCGAATTGTGTTTCAGTAGATCACTGTTTGCGGAATCCGCGATGATTCTTACAAAGATAAAAATTTATTAATAACAGTCAGTTGTAAGTCAGGTAATAAAATGTGTATCAGAAATACTTTTTTTAAGAATTTGAGGGCGTATTGCTAACACCAAAACAAGGAGAACGAGTCCATCTAACGCATGTCCGAAAATTATCCATTTTTCGCTGTATTGTCGACACAGCAACGGACCACAAGTATGGTTCAACAAAGTTTATTTGGATCAAACCATGGCCGGTTTTGCTTTTTTTTTACAAATCCATCTTCAGATGGTTGTTGCACGTTCGTTCTGTTTTCTTGCTAGGGCCTCGTTTTGTATCCGTTATTGGTTTGCTGCACTAGAATAGACAGAAAGTTTTGATTCACTATTTGGTAAAATTTACGATAAGACATAAATCTATCGTGAACTTTACCAAATAGTGAACCAAAAGTTTCTGTCTATCTTAGTGTAGTAAACCAATAACGGGTACAAAAGGAGGCCGTAGCCAGAAAACAAAACGAACGTGCAAACAACCATCTGAAGATGGATTTGAAAAATTCCAAAACCACTCATGGTTTGATCTGAATGAACGTTGTTAAACCATACGTGTGTCTGGGTGCTGTTTCAATTGTAAACCCCGTTCCTTTCTTTCAGATGTTAATGTCAAAAAGTTTAGCAACTTTTTCAAGTCTAAAACTCATATCAATTGCTGAAAATATTTTTCACACGCACTTTTCGGCTACGAACCGCTGCACCCTTTCAAATACCCGTGAATAGTGTTCAGTGGTTTCGCACGTTTCCATGACACGATTCTGGCGCTTGCCGACAGGTCTAGGCTGCGTTGACCATCCTTTTTCGAGTATAGCGCCCTTCAGCGAACCTGAGGAGCGCTGGAGCACGCGGTACAGTATTCCTGCACGCATGCACGCCATAAAACTCCGAGCACGAAGGTTCAGACTCTTCAACCGAAACAATAAAATTAATTGTCTCTACACGTGTCACTAGGAGTATAATTCTCTTCGTGAATCAATCGAAAATTCAAGCGCGTTTTGTTAATAAAACGAACTCATGTACAAGGCAAGCGAGTGCGAGTGCGACGCTTGTTGCTATCACAAGATAACAAGTAAATCGTACTGATGCAAGACGAGCGAGTGCAATGCTTGTGGCTTTCACATGAAATAAGTAATTTATCCTTGTAGCTGGCCACTGTGCACAAGGACAACCACAGCTCAGTGAGGTGGACTAATTGGGAGTAGCTCAGGTTATATTTATTTTTTAATCGGTCGCCTAATCAGGACAAGTTGCAGGACAGGTTAAAGGATCTTGACATTTCAAGGCTGAGAGTATCAGTTATTTATTCACTATAATGATTCACGGAAATCACAGTGAAATTAACACATAAAAAAGTTCATACAACTCGAATCAACTTACAAAGTGACTAACACAGTGCGGAGGTACCAATAAGTGCTGAAGACTGATGGAGCAAGCCCAGCAAGATTTGTGTATCTGTGCAGGTTGCGAAATCAAAGTTAACGCTACAACAAAAAGTCGCAAATTAAAACCGAATCAGGCAACATGGATTGCGTGACAATGTAAGCAAGTAAAGATATGCTCTGGATTGGATGATGCTAGCTCATTTGCGACACATACATTCCCCTAAACAGCTAGCGTGTGTTGATCAGCACCAGACGGCGGCCAGAGCTGACACCGTCTCTGTGGCGGACCGAAGGAGAACGCCCAGAATCTCAGTTCACAGCCCTTAACTCCCTACTTTAAAAAAACTCTACACGGAGGGGATGATCCCATGCTGTTGCCAATGTGACAGGCGAGAACCGTTGCTAAATTCATGGAAAAGCGGGGGAACGCACACGTAACTTTCCTCCTTTCGCATAGAAGACGACCATTTTTAAACACGAATTCGGTACTGCGTTGAAGCATTGTCTTCACGATTGATCAACCTTACGCACCAAGATCGGTGTCCAGAACGACGCAATGCTATTGGCTGTGCCAAGTTTTTAGAGCGAACACAAAGGACTCTCTCACGCTGGTGCCATGGCGCGTGGCTCTTTGAAGTACTCGCAGAAAGGCAAAAATGTATTGCTCAGTTGTTATATGAGAGCTGTGGGGCAGTGTCGGCACTCACTGATCACGGGGGTTGCAAGCATCTGCCCGGCATTCAATAGCTGTGGAGAAGGTCACTTACCGACTTCCGAAAAACTGGCTGTTTCCGCAGAGGAGGCCTTCCTGACGTAGTGAGATACATAGTGCTTTCTGACGAATAAGAAGCAAACAGAGAGATTTCTCGCGTCACACTATCCCAGGGCGATGAGCACAAGGCTGACTTTCCAAACACACTATTCCAATGTCCTCTAAAATAACTGCGAAGTAGCGGCAGAAAACGAATCAATATCGCATAACGACATGTGACAGTTGTGGTGTCACCGCCAGACACCACACTTGCTAGGTGGTAGCCTTTAAATCGGCCGCGGTCCGGTAGTATACGTCGGACCCGCGTGTCGCCACTATCAATGATTGCAGACCGAGCGCCGCCACACGGCAGGTCTAGAGAGACGTCCTAGCACTCGCCCCAGTTGTACAGCCGACTTTGCTAGCGATGGTTCACTGACAAATCACGCTCTCATTTGCCGAGACGATAGTTAGCATAGCCTTCAGCTACGTCATTTGCTACGACCTAGCAAGGCGCCATTATCATTTGCTATTTATCTTGTGATGCATGTACCGTCAGACCGATGTTCACCAATTATGGATTAAAGTTAAGTATTCCAGAAGCTACGTACTTTTTTTACTAGACTCAACTCCTTTAACTGTTCCAGACCTCACGCCAACCTGCGTGAGCTTACACGCGTGCCTTTCGGCTACCTCACAGTGGCTTGGCTGTCTTGCCAAGTCACAACAACAGTACCATCATACAATTAACGTAATAAAATGAAACACGTGCAACCATCGTTTTGATGTTATTTAGTTATATTACAGCCCGTTTCGGTGTCTCAACACTCTATCTTCACCGAAACTGGTTGTAACATAATAAAATAACATCAAGACGACGGCTGCACGTGTTTCGTGTTATTACGTAAGTGAACGGCCGAAGTCCCGCGGACCATCGATCACAGGGATAGACATACAAAAATTATAAAATTAAAGAAATGACCAGATCCGAGCTGAAAGCTGGAGTGCAGTCTAATAAGGTCTTCCACCAAACCTAGTGACACAGTTTCTTCAATAACGAAATACAAAAAGAGTCTCGTCCTTACCAAACTTATCGGTCAGAATAGTCTACGAAATGTCCCATGCCAATACAGTGCTCAGTTACAGGCTAATTTACCGGGCTGTGAAAGACGGTAGTGACGATCATGTTCCACCCACATTTTCTTGTACTCTACGCGTTGACTGGTCACTTTAGGCTCTGCTACATTGACGTGGTGTTCTATAGACTGCAGCTTCCAGTAAGGCGCAGACTGTGCAGCTTACTCTTAGTCACGGACAGCTGGATGTAGTCAGAGGCACTGCTGCACCTCTGTTTTCGCACTGCTTACACAAGAGACTCTTTCGGATTCCTGCTAGAACAAACTATTAGTCACCTAATTAGTTATCTGGTTACTTATCGGTGACATTGGTCGCAACTAACAACCCGTAAAACAAATATGGCTACCCATCAGTCGTCGGAGCGAGTAATGCATTACAGATCTCTGGGAAATCCACTGTTATTTCTGAATCGTCATGCTATAGAATATGCGGTGGGTAGGGGGCAGGAAAGCACTGCAGACGAAACGGGACACAAGTGGTTAGGAAGTTCGCAGAAGCCGATTTTCCGACCGCCCCCCGATAAATTCGCGCGGAGATCCCCGCTGAGCTTAAGTTAATCCTCCGGCACAGTTCGCTCTGGTAGCTAGATTCGCATCACGCCCTGCGCCCGGGCCGGGCGTTTGATTGGCCTTAGGGCTTCCCAGGCCTGAGCCAAGGGTCCTCTGAAGGGACCTTCTTGCTTGCGGACATCGCAGCCACAGCTCTCTAGAGTCTAGAGGACTTGAGAGGGCTCGTTCCACAGTGGACTCAAGGAACATGGAGGATTATGGCTGGATATGGCTTCTACCAAACGCCAAGGTAAACGGAAGCCACATTCACATGTGCCTTTCCTGCCAGCGTAAACGCAAAACGTGACAAATTTGTAACGTCTTAACGTGAGTTGTAGCCACTGTCGTAACTAGGGTATGGCAGCCCAGTTGCGCACACTTGGTGTAGTACACTCACGGGTGCAGTTCTGTGACAGAAAAAAATAAGGAAGGCCAAAAAAGGAAAAGAGGGTGACTACAAAGGTAATACGGAGGAAAAGAAGAATTAGTAGTAGTAGTAGTAGAAGAAGAAGAAGAAGAAGAAGAAGATTTAGGGGGGGATGAATTCCAAGACACTAAGATGGGAAGAAGACGGAGATGTCTGAAAGAGAATATGAGAAGATTAGGAATCGACTACGTTGAGCAACC
This sequence comes from Schistocerca piceifrons, assembly GCF_021461385.2. Taxonomy (NCBI): domain Eukaryota; kingdom Metazoa; phylum Arthropoda; class Insecta; order Orthoptera; family Acrididae; genus Schistocerca; species Schistocerca piceifrons. The sequence goes on from NC_060139.1 coordinate 748,002,343, forward strand.
GCTCCATAAGACCGAAGTTTCCTGCTACAAAGACGGTTGTTTCAAGCTTTCGGCTACTAGATGAAGCCACTGTCGTTATACCAGCTGAGCCGACGAGACTAAAATCTAATGGATATTTCTTTTTTTGCATTTGTTGTTTTGATTATTCTATCTTCAATGTGTAGTTGTTGCATTGAGAGCGAATGAGCCTGGCGTGTGACACGACTTCATTAAACTTTCAAACACAAAAAAGGTTGACGACTACTTTACAATTCATCCCTACACAGAATTAAACAAAACTTTAAACTTTTGTAAGAAGAACTTCAAGGAACACGCTTCAAGTTTGTTGCGTGTCACAGAACGACAAAGAAGTCGTTAATACAATTGTTACCCATGACATTCTATTCCGTACCAAAAACGTTTTTCGATTCTGTGGCACGGTACGTAATTCCAGAATTTTAATGCAGTAATATCTTGAGTGTAGTGCCAGCATGTTGTTCTACAGCTCAAGTTGTGCCAGCGCGTCTCTCCCAAATTTGACGACAAGAGTATCGCATTCGTTACGCAGCACCAGGGACACCTAGGTAAATAGCACAGTACTATCGCAACTGATGGTACTTTCACAAAGAGACGTCTGCTGTCACGACACTATTTAGTTATTTTTAGTCCTCCAAAAGACTACGCTGGTAGGACCTCACGCGCATTGGCAACTGCTAGGGAACTTTATCTTAGCCGTTTGCTAATAACCTAAATGAGAGCAACCACAAATGGACAATTGTAGATGCATCATTGTTGCGACGCCTTTGTAGTTTCTAAGCACATGACTTTCAGATGTTGCCGTCAGCCTTCTCTGTACTAGCAAATGTGGCAAACGCAAAGTGAATGCAGACTGGCTTCTTCGAGCATTTTTTGCAGTAATTTTGAGGAATAAGAAGGTATGTAACAGAGGAAACTACCCTTCAGTACAACTGATGGTACAAAAAATGCCAACTCTTTTGAGAAACTTATTGGTTAAAGTTAGATTATAATATAGCAACCACATGGTACTGTAGTTGCCTTTAATAATATGACTATTCGCAGTGTGATACAAGACAAAATGGCTTGATAGACCTTAACGTGATTGTTGTTGTTGTGGTCTTCAGTCCAGAGACTGGTTTGATGCAGCTCTCCATGCTACTCTATCCTGTGCAAGCTTCTTCATCTCCCAGAACTTACTGCAACCTACATACTTTTAAATCTGCTCAGTGTATTCATCTCTTGGTCTCCCTCTACAATTTTTACCCTCCATGCTGCCCTGCATGGCTAAATTTATGATCCCTTGATGCCTCAGAACATGTCCTACCAACCGGTCCCTTCTTCTTGTCAAGTTGTGCACAAACTCCTCTTCTCGCCAATTCTATTCAATACCTCCTCATTAGTTATGTGATCTACCCATCTAATCTTCAGCATTCTTCTGTAGCACCACATTTAGAAAGCTTTTATTCTCTTCTTGTCTAAACTATTTATTGTCCACGTTTCACTTCCATACATAGCTACATTCCACACAAATATTTTCAGAAACGACTTCCTGACACTTAAATCTATACACGATGTTAACAAATTTCTCTTCTTCAGAAACGCTTTCCTTGCCATTGCCAGTCTACATTTTATATCCTCTCTACTTCGACCATCATCAGTTATTTTGTTCCCCAAATAGCAAAACTCCTTTACCACTTTAAGTGTCTCATTTCTTAATCTAATTCCCTCAGCATCACCCGACTTAATTCGACTACATTCCATTATCCTCGTTTTCCTTTTGTTGATGTTCATCTTATATCCTCCTTTCAAGACACTGTCCATTCCGTTCAACTGCTCTTCCAAGTTCTTTGCTGTCTCTGACAGAATTACAATGTCATCGGCGAACCTCAAAGTTTTTATTTCTTCTCCATGGATTTTAATACCTACTCCGAATTCTTCTTTTGATTCCTTCACTGCTTGTTGAATATACAGATTGAAAAACATCGGGGAGAGGCTACAACCCTTTCTCACTCCGTTCCCAACCACTGCTTCCCTTTCATGCCCCTCGACTCTTATAACTGCCATTTGGTTTCTGTACAAATTGTAAATAGCCTTTAGCTCCCTGTATTTTACCCCTGCCACCTTTAGAATTTGAAAGAGAGTATTCCAGTAAACATTGTCAAAAGCTTTCTCTAAGTCTACAAATGCCAGAAACATAGGTTTGCCATTCCTTAATCTGTTTTCTAAGATAAGTTCAAATGGCGCTGAGCACTATGGGAGTTAACATCTGTGGTCGTCAGTCCCCTAAGATAAGTCGTAAGGTCAGTATTGCCTCCCGTGTTCCAACATTTCTACGGAATCCAAACTGATCTTCCCCGAGGTCGGCTTCTACCAGTTTTTCCATTCATCTGTAAAGAATTCGCGTTAGTATTTTGCAGCTGTGACTTATTAAACTGATAGTTCTGTAATTTTCACATCTGTCAGCACCTGCTTTCTTTGGGATTGGAATTATTATATTCTTCTTGAAGTCTGAGGGTATTTCGCCTGTCTCATACATCTTGCTCACCAGATGGTAGAGTTTTGTCAGGACTGGCTCTCCCAAGGCCGTCAGTAGTTCCAGTGGAATGTTGTCTACTCCCGGCGCCTTGTTTCGACTCAGGTAGTAGTAAATGAAATACTGCCGGAAAAAAATTTAACATCCTCATGGTCTGTGTTGATTGGTAGCGGCGTATAATATGTGCATATTGAGCGGTTCTAGTGTTACTGATGCTTTTGGCTCGGCCGTCGGTGATCAGATGGCACACAGGAGGCTTGTCTGTCTACCCTCACTTTTGACTCAGCAGGCATTAACTGTGTTCAGTTTAGAGGTTAACAGGTTTGCAACACTCATTCTGGGATACAACCAAACCCAACCGACGGGTGCCATCTCCTGTTGAACATCTTCGGCCACTTGAACGGGGTGGCATTGTAGGCCTGCGGGAAGCTGGATAGAGGTAATCGACGGATGGCAGCACGTGTTGGACACAATGTGTCGGTGGTGTCTCGCTGCTTTTAACAGTGGTCTGTGGAATATTCCCACACCCGTAGACTAGGTCCTGAACGTCTGGGCGGTATAGACGCAAGGCAAGATCGGTGCATGTGCGAACAGCGGTGGCCGACCGAACGTCATCCAAGGACGAAATCTGGGCACATGTTGCACTTGTGTCATCAGGGACCTATGGGAAGCATATGCTTGCAGCGCGGTGAAGATCACGTGTGCCTCTTGCCAAGCCTGCCTGGTACGTGATTTCCTTAATGTTACCACACTTACACACCATATCTTAAATACCATAAAAGAGGAATATCGCCACGGCTCAACCGTAAACCATGGCTACTCGTGTGTCGCAAAGAGTTGGCTATAGACTGGAACGGCGCTCTGTTATCTTCAGTGGCGAGAGCAGGTTATGTCTGTATGCGAGTCATGGACGTACACGGGCAAGGAGTAGACCAGGTGAGCTGCCTGCTCCCAACAGCATTTGCCTCTGACACACAGGTGGGGGAAGGCTGGGGTCATCAGTTACAGCTAACCGCCATATTTTTGTTTCTGCAGGGTAAAATAACCTGTGCCCGTTGCACTGAACAGGCTATTACTCCCGTGCTATTGCCATTACTTCGACAGTAAGGTGATGTAATATCTCAGCAGTACAATGCACGTTCACATACAGCTGCTGCATCACAGCGTGCTCTTCGTGGTGTACAATAACTGCCGTGGCCGGGAAGATCACTATACCTCTTGCCAGGTGAATACTTTATGAGACATGATGAAGAGGCAACTCACTCGCTCTCCAGGGCCTGCAAGAACCGTTGCCCAACACCAACAAAAGGCGCAAGATGCTTGGGACAGTCTATCGCAGGATGTCATTCAGCACCTTTAGGATCGTTTTCATGAGATAATACAGCAAACCAACACCAACAACGATACTTCAGGTATACATGACGACGTCGCAAGCTGAAGATGGAGAGATACAGAAAGTATATGAAGATACTGGGTTGGGGTTGGGTTCTTTGGGGAAGGAGACCAGACAGCGAGGTCATCGGTCTCACCGGATTAGGGAAGGACGGGGAAGGAAGTCGGCCGCGCCCTTTCAAAGGAACCATCCCGGCATTTGCCTGGAGCGATTTAGGGAAATCACGGAAAACCTAAATCAGGATGGCCGGACGCGAGATTGAACCGTCGTCCTCCGGAATGCGAGTCCAGTGCCTAACCACTGCGCCACCTCGCTCGGTATATGAAGATGCTGAAAGGGTAATACAATACGTAAAGGGAGATGAAAATCTAAGTGTCATGGCGGATTGGAATGCAATCGTAGGGGAAGGAGCAGAAAAAACCGTTACAGGAGAATATAGACTTGGGGCGAGGAATGAGAGAGAAGAAAGACTAATTAAGTTCTCTAATTTCAGCTGGTAATAGCGAATACTCTGTTTAAGAATCATAAGAGGAGGAGGTTTGCTTGGAAAAGGTCGGGGGTTACTGGAAGGTTTCAGTTAGATTACATCATGGTCAGACAGAGATTCCGAAATCAGATACTGGATTGTAAGGCGTACTGGAGTGTAAAGCATACTCAGGAGCAGACATAGATTCAGACAGCAATGTAATATTGCTGAAGAGTAGCCAGAAGCTTAAGAGATTAGTCAAGAAGAGTAAATACGAATAGAAGTGCCATACGGAAGTGATAAAGAATGATGAGATACGCTTGAAATTCTCTAAGCTATAGATACAGTACTAAAGAATAGCTCAGTAGGCAGTGCAGTTGAAGAGGAATGGACATCTCTGAAAAGGGCAGTCACGGAAGTTGGAAAGAAAAACATAGCTACAAAGAAGGTATGGGTAACAGAAGAAATGGCAAAAAAATGGCTCTGAGCAGTATGGGACTTAACATCTGAGGTCATCAGTCCCCTAGACTTAGAACTACTTAAACCTAACTAACCTAAGGACATCACACACACCCATGCCCGAGGCAGGAGTCGAACCTGCGACCGTAACGGTCGCGTAGTTCCAGACTGAAGCGCCTAGAACCGCTCGGCCATAGCGGCCGGCCAGAAGAAATGCTTTACCTGATTCATGAAAGAAGGAAGAACAAAAATGTTCAGGGAAATTTAGAAATACGGAAATACAAGTCGCTGGGAATGACATAAACAGGAAGTGCAGGGAAGGTAAGACGCAATGGCTGCAGGAACAATGTGACGAAATCGAAAAAGAAATGATTGTCAGAAGGACTGACTCAGCATGTAGGAAAGTCGAAACAATATTCGGTGAAATTGAAAGCAAGGGGGGTAACATTAAGAGCGCAACGGGAATTCCACTGTTAAATGCAGAGGAGAGAGCGGATAGGTGGAAACAGTAGGCTATGTTGAAAGCCTCTATGAGGGGGAAGGCTTGTCTGTGATAGAAGAAGAAACGGGAGTCGATTTAGATGAGGTAGGGGAACCATCATTAGAGTCAGAATGTAATAGAGCTTTGGAGGACTTCAAATGAGGCAGAAGGGCTAGATAACATTCCATCAGAATTTCCAAAATTATTGGGGGAACTAACAATAAAACGAGCATTCACGTTGATGTGTAGAACGTATGAGTCTGGCGATACACCATCTAGCTTTCGGAAAAACATCATCCACACACTCCGCAGCTCATGGTCTGGATCATGGTGTCCCAGGTTCGATTTCTGGCCGGGTCGCGGATTTTCTTAGCTCCGGGACTGAGTGTTTGTGTTGTCCTCATCATTTCATCATTATTCGTGAAAGTGGCAAGACTGGACTGAGCAAAGGTTGGAAATTTGTACGGGCGCTGATAACCGCGCAGTTGAGCGCCCCACAAAGCAAAATAGCATTATCATCGACATAATCTCAAAGATTGAAAGAGCCGACAAGAGCCAGAATTATTGCACAATCAGCTTAACAGCTAACAGTTGCTGACAAGAATAATATACAGAGGGTGGGAAAAGAAAATAGAGGATGTGTTATATGACGATCAGGTTGGCTTTAAAAAAGGTAAAGGCAATTCTGACGTTGCAGTTAATAATGGAAGCAAGACTAAAGAAAAATCAAGACCCTTTCATAAGATTTCCCTTCACATCCGTGCCCGACATCCGGAAACAAGTAATGGACTCCCTGCAACGTTCTGTCATTCTACATCATTGCTCGGAGACTAGCAACAGCCGGACTAGGACATTACCGTCTCACGCGTAAGCTTCCGCTAACACCACTGAACAAGCAGCTACTTTTCGAATGGTGCCGTAACTGGGAAGATCGGACTGCTGATGAATAACATTGAATTGTGTTAGCGATGAATTACTACTTTGCTCCATCGCGGACGACCATCGTCGACGAGTGTAGAAGCGATCTGAGGAGAGGTCCTGTTCTTCCAGTAGGTACAACTGTGTTATCCCAGGCGTCATTGCGTAGCGAGCCATCGCGTATGTCTTCAGGTCACTGCTGGTGGCGATTGAGGAAACTATGACTTCACAACGGTACGCCACAAAAATCCTGTGTCCTCATGTGTTACCTCTCACGCGACAGTCTTGTGGTGTCATTTTCCAACAGGACAATTCACGTCCTCACGTCACATGTAAATATGAGCTGTGTCTGATGTCAAGGTACGCTCATAGCCAGAAAGACCACCAGAATATCTGTGGGTCCAGCTCGGACGTGAGTTTCATCCCATTGCTAGCATTCAGGATGTCAAGGACCAGTTAAAACAGTGGTGGGCCAGCTTGACTCGGAAGAAGATACAACGGCTTAATGACACGCTTCCCCAGCCATTCAGAGCGTGCATCCAGGCCAGGTGCAAAGGCACTCTGATACACTATGTGATCAAAAGCTTCCGACACCTGGCTGAAAATGACTTACAAGTTCGTGGCGCCCTCCATCGGTAATGCTGGAATTCAATATGGTGTTGGCCTACCCTTACCGCTGATGACACCTTCCACTCTCACAGGCATTCGTTCAATCTGGTGCTGGAAGGTGTCTTGCAGAATAGCAGCCCATTCCTCATGGAGTGCTGCACTCAGGAGAGGAATCGATGTCGGTCGGTGAGGCCTGGCACAAAGTCAGCGTTCAAAAACATCCCAAAAGTGTTCTATAGGATTCAGGTCACTGTGTACCGTGATTCGTCACTCCATTCAACGTTTTTACACTGTTTAATCGTCCAATGTTTACGCTGCTTACAATAAGTGAGGCGTCGTTTTCCATTTACCGGAGTGATGTGTGGCTTAAGAGCAGCCACTCGACCATGAAGTCCAAGTTTTCTCATCCCCCGCTAACTGTCATAGTACTTGCGGTGTGTCCTGATGCAGTCTGGAATTCCTGTGTGATGGTCTGGATAGATGTCTCCCTATTACACATTACGACCATCTTCAACTATCGGCGGTCTCTGTCAGTCAACAAATGAGGTCGGCCTGTACGCTTTTGTGTTGTAAGTGTCCCTTCACGTTTCCACTTCAGTATCACATCGGAAACAGTGGACCTAGGGATGTTCAGGAGTGTGGAAATCACGCGTACAAACGTATGACACAAGTGACACCCAATCACATGACCACGTTCGAAGTCCATGAGTTCCGCGGAGCGCCCCATTCTGCTCTCTCACGATGTCTAATGATTACTGAGTTCGCTGATATTGAGTACCTGGTAGTAGTTGGCGGCACAATGCACCCAATATGAAAAACCTATTTTTTTGGTGTGTCCGGATAATTCTGATCAGATAGTGTAAGTCCGCGTTTTCCGTCAAGTTCCTTGTAAATTTAACTCGGGTTTCACGTAGGCTCTCAATCCACGAAGTGTCGTTTCGTTTTCTCCTCCTCTTGTGGGTGCTTCGCTTTTATTATTAGGCAGTGTTGAATCAAGCATAACAGAAAAGGGCTTCTGACGTATTATAGCCCTTTGCCTTGAATCTACCGCCGTCATTTCATGTCGTATTTATAAGGCACGATTAAAAAGTTTCCGTTTGATGGCGTTGCTGCAGCGTATATGCTCTCTGATGAGGGCATATAAGCACTGACGTGCAGGCTGGGGATTAGTCTGGCATTTGTGTCTTTTCGACGTGCGTGCAGTAAATGCTGAAATGCGAACTACGGTGACGTTATTACCAGATGCGTGAAAACCGGAACAGTTTGCTGTTATTCTTTACTTGGCTGCCGAAGGACAGACACCCGTAAACATCCATCGAAGAGTGGGGGATGTGTTTGGGGCAACACGAGCGTCGGAAACCACCGTTGTGGTATGATGCGCCAAGTTTCGTGCTGGTTGCCGCTCAACACAAGTGGGGGACACTGGAGCACCCGCTCTGTAGTCTTAATCCCTCCCTATACGATTATCAAGCCTTCGATCCCTTAAAACAGGCTTGGAAGGGTCGACGATTCCTGTCAGTAGAGACTGTGTAGAAGACAGTTATGGAGTTCTTCAAGCGGCAGGACACTGCATTTTCAAATGTTCAAATGTGTGTGAAATCTTATGGGACTTAACTGCTAAGGTCATCAGTCCCTAAGCTTACACACTACTTAACCTAAATTATCCTAAGGACGAACACACACTCCCATGTCCGAGGGAGGACTCGAACCTCCGCCGGGACCAGACGCACAGTCCATGATTGCAGCGCCCGAGACCGCTCGGCTAATCCCGCGCGGTCGTTGTTTTACCAAATGGGTATCCTCAACCTGGTTCTTCGGTAGATGATTACATCACCCCTCACGGCGACTTTGCCTGACTGGCATATTGATTCTGAACTGTACAGCCTTCTTTTCTGATTGCCCCTTATAGTTCCTGTTGCTACTCGCAAGTTCAAATGTGAATATTTTTACGTTAGAATAATGTATGTCATTATGGATCTCTCTGTATCAGTGTGGCTGTGATTCACCAGATAATGAGAGTACACAACATTATTTACATTGATTACTGTGTGCCATATTTTTCGTAACATTTCTCCCAAAGATAGTAGACATACGCTATCGGTATGTGCGGTTTCCTAACAGTGGCGCAAGGAATGGCTGCATGAGCGCTCGACAGAAGAGCATTTGGCGCGCCCCCGTAAAAAAGCAGACAGGCAGTCAGATGGAGTTACGCTGTTGGATCCCCAACGCAGCGGATAGAATAAAGCCGACGTGTCACATCGCCACGTGAGCACTAATCTTCTGCAGTCCAAGCTTCAGAAGACCACAAGTTCCGCAACTGAAGCTTCCTCTGTCCGGCAGCTCGTTAAAAGTGACAGGTTAAGAGGGTCGTATTCCTCGTGCGGTAAGAGAAGAGCCCTAAACTTTGACAGCCCTTTTGTCACCTTTTAACTGAAACGCAGAGGGCTATTGGCAGCGCTGAAACTACGTGGCTGAAAACAATAGTTCTTCATAGAGGTGTGGCAACGGTGAAGTGGTTACATAGTTACACATAGAACGTCGAATTACGTGTCTGGTTGTGGTAGACGCCATGAAGCATGCACGTCATGCCCACATTAACCGATATGGGAGTGTTTCGCCGTACAGGCTACATGTACTCCACGTTTCGTTGACTTTCTGTACGTTGTCATTCAGAACGGATGTAAGTGTACAGAAGCTGTTGGTATGCTAGACGCCTTTCCGAGAAAGAAACTTTGAGGAATCGTTGTCCCAGCCTGTGGAAGAGGACTGTGGAGGAGGAGGTACAGTCATGGGCTGTGTACTGTAAATATGCGCCTAGTAGAAGAATAGTGAAAATAGCCAGACTGAGACGGTCGGAGAATTTAAGACGGCTGAGTGATACTGATGCAGCTAAAAGGAGATTCGAAATGCAGGGATCAAAGAGGACAAGTTGACAAATGGCTCTGAGCACTATGGGACTTAACATCTGAGGTCATCAGTCCCCTAGAACTTAGAACTACTTAAACCTAACTAACCTAAGGACATCACACACATCCATGCCAAAGGCAGGATTCGAACCTGCGACCGTAGCGGTCGCGCGCTTCCAGACTGAAACGCCTAGAACCGCTCGGTCACAGCGGCCGGCTCAAGGTTGACAGAGAACCGGATGAGTAGATGGAGGACCTGTAGACATTGGGGTATAGGGGTTGGAAAAGGAGGAGTCTTGGGTAGAACCATAGAAGAAGAAGAAGAAGAAGAAGACGAGGTGTTGAAACGCACGAATTATTTGACCTCGCGTGAATTATTTTATAGTCAGTGATTTGTTAGAGCCGACCGTTGTGGCCGAGCGGTTCTAGGCGCTTCAGTCTGGAACCGAGCGACCGCCACGGTCGCAGGTTCGAATCCTACCTCGGGCATAGATGTGAGTGATGTCCTTAGGTTAGTTACGTTTAAGTAGTTCTAAGTTCTAGGGGACTGATGACTTCAGATGTTAAGTCAAATAGTGCTCAGAGCCATTTGAACCATTTTTTTATTTGTTAGAGTCTGGTGAAGTCTGTCAGTATTTGAGCTTGTCAGAGATAGAACAACGCAGATGCGTAATACAATGAGCGGTACGAAATATCAGATGAATGTAGACGATGAGTAAGGGGAAACTTGGTGAGAGATGTCTGTTACTTAGTAATGAGGGTGAAGATAGTGTGAGTAGGGAGCTACTAAAGAAGCAACTTTCACATAAAAATTGCATCAAGTGGTTCAAGTTAACAATTATGTATGTCGATAATAAGAAACATTTGTCATTTACGATGTTTCGTCTAAATTTTCGTGGTTTTCAGGGATAACAGTCAGGCCGACGCTAACCATAGCACAGATAGTATTGTGACAATAGCGACGAGTACGGGTGTCACCTTGAACTGTGAGCATTAAAATGCTTGTCAAATAAACCAGTGACCTAGGTGTCGCTCGTTCTGAATTATATGGGGTGTAAATGATAACTGTTTACAACATAATACAGTGCACAGGAAGTCGAGAATGATCCGTTCGAATGGTCGTATCGATAGTTATCACGCTCGCCTGTCTTTGCTCAGAGAATTCTATTAGCTCCCTGAAGGCCAAGAGGAGGTACAGCCGGGGAAGGCGATTTAAGCGGCTTCGCTGGGGAGTAGGGAGCTGCCGACTGCAGTGAACGTGGACAGTTTTCTTCCTCTTCGCTGCTGGCTGGGCACAACACCGGGAGTCGGCTTGGTCAGCGATGATAAGTGAGGCCGAACGGCAGACTTGGATCTACAGTGCTGTTGATTTTCAAGCGGCACCGGTTACATAGAATTGTCAACTTTACACTCCCTGTGTTGTCGAAAGTGGTTAACGAGGCTGATTTGTAGTGTTCGGCATATCAGACATTTGTAGTTGCCGTCACCGGAGTAATAGATTATTCACCTTCAATATGGACTTGATAAGTTGTTAAAGCAAAATAATACTGCATTTCCACCATCTTGATAGTAGTATTTTCTGCTGGGTCGAGTAATAAAAATTATGTGTACTAACTGGATACGTATGCTTCACCGAATTCGCCGTCTTAATTCTATGCAGTTCAATAATGTGCACTCCTAAAGCATCTACCACACGCCGACAAGCGCAGCGCCCCGCGAAGCTGCATCAAGAAGGTGCTGATCCGCGCGCCAATGGAAAGAGCGGGCAGCGCCACACCTCCAGAAAGACCAGAGTTGAGAGGCCGCTGTCAACGCTAATTTAACCAGCCGCCCGTCGCTGGTCGGCCCACATCGGTCGCAGATTTCTGGTGTATCAGTACTGAGTAATAGGAAGACCATACTTAACCGCGTTCTGCTTGTAGGAATAGTGTGTAACAGTACTTGCATCTAGAAGGCTATGGGAGCACAGGAAGCCACTCAAGAAGTTATATTTCTTTTCTGTTTAGAAATAAAGTGTTCTATAAATTTGGAAGTTTTATGTACCGATCATTTTGTATTCCCGCCACCGGCCATCGCAACTCCTTCGTGTCTTGTCTGTGTCGGTACTGACTCCCACAGTAGCAGACACCACAAAAAGGGTATATTGTAAGGCTGTGTTTGTGCGTTTCATCTGTTGTAGTACTGGCCACTGTTGTCTGGCCTGTAATTATTGTTGTTTTGGGGATTTTGGGACGGCCATTCAACCGCAGTTTATCTGACGTTACCAGAGCGGTTACGTTCGTGGAAGGCTATTGGCTGGGAGTCAGATAGTTCACTCTAAATAAGCCCAAGCATTCTATGGTGGCTGGATTTTGAACTACCTTGCATTTGAAATAAAATTAATTTTACTGTTTACCCTTGTCTAGGTAAGACATTTACCATTCAGTTAACTGAAACTTGGCATTTCTCAAGCTTTAGTTTTTCTGTTTTATTCCTTATGTTCATAACATAATTTCTTAACACTGTAAGTTCGAAAAAATGGTATTTCTTGCACGGTTATAACTGAATAACAGTGCCTTCCATTTAGTTAAGAGCCTACAACTGATCAAGCCTTGTGTTTACTTTTAAACTGTTCGTGTCCAGGTTAATTTGCTTTGTTATTATGGATGCACTTTGACTAAAGTCGCCTTCTGCACAATTCTGTCAAATGGAGATCGTATATAAATTGCACCGCCTTCTGCGAATTTTGTTAACGTGTATTGAATTTTCTTTGGTAATTTTAAAAAGATTATCTATTAATCTTTTGATTAATTTTTTTTGTAACTGAGTGTTAAAACGCCATCTGTGTTTCTTGTTATCATTTTGGAATTTTCTTCGGGAATTTTACCAAGGTTTTCTCTTGGTCATCTGACTAAAAATTTTTGTAACTCTGTGTTAAACAATTACCCATAAAATCTTGTGCCATATTCCTGGCAAATAACTTTATCCCTGATAGTTTCCACTCCATTTCTCCCACTCCCCTCCCCTGTCAGAAATGAAAAATTTTATATAGGACACTGTCATGTCGGGAAACTACCCCAAATCGGCCTACAAAAGCCACCTAAACTACAGCGCATGCACGCCACGCGATTTGTTCAATCCTCTCTTGGTCTAAAAAAAAAAAAATGAATAGGACATTTTTAGGAAATTTAATCGGGATACATTCTCGCTGGAGATCGCAGTTTTCGAGTCAGTCAAGGAAAACGTACAGAAATTACCTCCAAATGCATCCCCATACCCACACTAGTCCGCCACTAGTACGGACTTTCAGTTGTCTATGGGATTCCCTATTCCACAGTACAAAAATTTGTGACTATACGAATTATTACCGATATTCGAACTGTTATGGTCAGTAATGACTAGGCTGCTACACCACCGGCTTAGTCGTGCACTTATAAATGGTAGAACTGTGAATACTACCTCACTAATTTGTAAATTTTTACAGCATAAAATTAACGATCAAATTGTTTTGTTTGTCTGGTCTCCTTAGTACAAAACGACCGTTCTTTTAAGGGTTAAGTTTAGATCGGACTGCAACACAATTAATTTTTGTAGAACGCTTACAAAAGGGTTTTTTCTTGTATGGCGCATACGGGAAACATTACATTAATAGCACCGACGAAATAGCCCTGCCAATGCAGACCAAAAATGATCATATATGAGACATAAATCGCATAGTCACGAATTTTGTAAATAGTAGGACGGAGTGCCATGAAAACTTACTAAAACTCAAGACTTGTGGGAAATGGGTGTGGAGGTGAGGGTGCGTTTGAAGGTCACTTTTGTACGCTTTTCTCGAATGACTCGGAAACCGGGGACTCTGTCGGAAACGTTTCACGGCAAAAAATTAAAGTACATTAAAATTCCTACAAAATAAGGTCCTATTCATTTTTTCTCTAGAACCAACGGTTTGCTCGAAAAAAGCGAGAGAATATTGAAAAGCTCGAGCGACTTACTATGGTGTAGCGTAACCGGTGTTTGTAGGTCAGTTTGTGGTAGTTTCCCGCCTTAATAAACCACTAGTGTCCTATATCAAATTCTTCTTCTCGGGTTCATAAAACGTCGCTGTTATATTTGGTAAACGATTATTGTTTCACCCTGTATTACATAAATCAATAAGAGACCACTGATTTTCTTAATTAATAATGAACAGTGATCAGACCATGTAAAAATCGATAAAGGGACACGGGAATCATTACAAGGAACACAGTCACTGTTTTTAACTTTCCCATGTATACTTTATGCAAGCTCTATCCTCCTCTCCCCCTTCCATCCAAAGTCAGTGTCTGACAAAGAAAGTGAAGCCCCCAGAAGGAGAGAAGGAAATCAAATAAATTTCACATGTTGAGAGGGAATATGATGTTATTTCAAGTCAAGATTACAAAAAACTTAGCAGTATGAGCCACTTTATCAGAATGACGCTGGACTCCGTCTGGCTCTGTTTCCATCCACAGATTCGGTTGGGAAGGGTATCGTACACACGTCGTAACGTCTCCTGAGGTAAACTGACCGACAATGGTTGTAACTGGTCTTTGATGTCCTAGACAATGGCACTGGTTCTCAGCTGACGTCCGAGCAAATCCGACACATGCTTTATTGGGGAAAGATCTGCGAGTCTTGCTGGCTGCGAGTGTACTTCACAGACACACTTCACAGAGTCATGTGCCACGTTTGAACGAGCATATACTGTGGTAAAATGGCGCCACGATATTGTAGCATGAGAGGTAACACGCGAGGGAGCAGAATGTCTGTGACGCACAGTTGTGCCGCCACATTTTTCTCAGTCACCACCCTTTGTGACCTGGAATTATATCAATGGCTTCCCACACAATGATGTCAGTAATAACAGATCTGTGACTATACAATGCATTGGAAGAATGGGACACCTCACCACGTCGCCGTACTCGCCTACGATCGCCAATTGTGGTGGTGCAGAACCGCGATCCATCCCTCAAAACAGTACAGAGCCATTCATCAGTAACCCATGCTTACCTGCGTTTCCTCTGTGGTGCTGACGCTAGCCTACGCATGGGATGGTAATTTTATAGTCCGGCTGCAACTATTGTCCGACCATTGATGCAAGATGTCACAGAATGTTACAAGGAGACTATTACTTGTTACCTGATGGAGCAGTCAAATTGAAGGGATTATGATACGCGTGGTGCGCAATACGGCGATATGCCCTTGAGCTGGCGAGACGTGATCAAAAGCAGCATTGTCGATGAGTGTGACTTCCCTCACGTTCCCTTACAGTCAACCGCCAGTTCATGGTCACATCCTGTTGCCCCACAAAGAAATTAAAATGGCCTGTGGCTAAGGTCGCCTTGTGCAAGTCTTTATACTTGGCGCCATTTCCGTGACTCTCGTGTCGATGAGGATGATATGATGATGAAGACAAAACACAACACCCAATCACCAAGCAGAGAAAATCTGACCTAGCTGGGAATCGAACCCAGGCTCCCGCTTTCTCCGTTGCCCTGACTACTTAGTTATGAAGGCGGACAGTGCCCCACCAATCTGCACATTGCACGATTTGACCATGTGACCAAAAGAAGACCTACAAATTCTGTCTCACGGGAGTACCCTGCAGGTTCCCTTAGAATGATTTTTCAGCACTTGGTGCTGTCCACGCCCACTTAATATACCCTACAAGGCCTTGTAACATCATCAATCATGAACAACACCAATGCACCGTGGTGGCTGTTCTACTTGTCACAGGGACACAGTGGTGCGTAGGTGCACGAAGCTACACTGACATCAGAGCACATCTTCACTTTTTTTGTCAAGGATTGTAAATTCCGATTGCCTGAACTAAACTTGAAACCGAGAAAGTCATTCAAATGCTGGACGATAGCGGGAGCTGATGCTTACAGTATTCACAGAAGTCAAAATGGAAAAATTACACTTTCGTAACTGCTGCCTGAGGCAGTCGAGAACTAAGTATCTCTCAGGTTTTGCTGGAGCGCTTCTGAACGAACAGTCCTTACCTTACTTTGCTTATTTCACCTTTCGTCTTTTCTCCTAAAACTTGTTCCCCAACATGTAACAACTTCTTCACATGCCCATTGCTCCAGATCGTTTACTCGAGAAGTGTACATCTAAGAATGTCAGTGTGGTAAGAGTTCTATAAAGAGCACGAAAGTGAGTTCCATGCGGGTCGTTACTGTACTGTCTCTCTATCTCACGCCACATGCTCCAGATGTTTTTTCTCATAGAAGTTGGCAGCGCTAGAGCATGGATCGCTGTAGCTGCTTCTGATTCATCCTCGGAAAAACTAATATCAAAGTAACTGTCGCTGACTCTCGTTCGTATCATATTCGTTCCTACGTCGTATTATACACAGTGAACACTAAAATTGTCTAACAGTCTGCTGTTGCGCCACTTGGATTACTACATACTTCTTGCGATTACGCATGTGCCGTAGCCATTTTCGTAAATGCACAAGTTATCACAGGGAAAAACAAACTACCCTGTATCTGACATCAGTGAACTTGTTATTGTCACATGTTTTGGAAAATTCTCATCCTGCCTTCCAGACTTGGGTTTTCCGTGGGTCAAATCTCTCCTGAAAATATTGGGAAGGTTCCTGAGGACGTAATAATGCTATTAAGTGAATATAGTAGAATAAAATACACTGTCCAGTCAGAGCAATGAATCCATCTGTCAAAAGCCTAAACAACCACCTTTTGCAGCTGCAAGACGCACCTGAACAGAGTCACAGAGGTTCTGGAAATTATCGACAGGGATCTCGAGCTATACCGACCCGAGTGCCGTGTCCAGCTGCGGCAGGTTTCTCGGCTAGGGATCCATGGCGCGCGTAGCCCAATCGATGTTTAAAAAAATGGCTCCAGGACTATGGGACTTAACATCTGAGGGCATCAGTCCCCTAGACTTAGAACTACTTAAACCTAACCAACCTAAGGACATCACACACACCCATGCCCGAGGCAAGATTCGAACCTGCGACCGTAGCAGCAGCGCGGTTCCGGACTGAAGCGCCTAGAACCGCTCGGTCACAGCGGCCGGCCCGATCGATGTGGTGCCACGCATTCTCAGTAGGGTTTACTGGTGGCCAGGGAAGTACGGAAAACTCATCCCGGTGCCCTCCGAACTACGCACATGAACTACGAGCACTGCGACGCGTTTCATTGTCCTATTGGTAGATGTCCGTCTTGGAGAGGAAAAATAAACTGCATGTGGTGGTGAATATGGCCCACAAGGATAGATGAATGTTTGCGTTGATCCACTGTGCCTTCCAGAATGACGTGATCACCTAGGGAGTGCAACGGAAACATGCCTCAGACAATAACGCTTCCTCCTCCGGCCTGGACCCTTCCGACGATTGTTGCAGGGTGTTTACTTCCAGACGTTTGACGTTGTTCGCACCAACGGACATCTGTCCAGTGGAGCATAATACGTGATTCATCTGAAGATGCCACTTGCTGCCATTCAAGAGAAGCCCGGTTACGGCATCGCCTTGCAAATTCCATCATTCGTTCCCGATGAACAGCGGTCAGCATATGGCATGAACCATGTGCATGCAGTGGAGGACCGTGGACAGCAATGTTCTCTGAACGTTCTTTGAGGAGGCATTGGAGCCTTGTTTCATCTCAGAGGTCAGCTGCTCAACGGTCGCACGTCTATTCGCCGGTATACATCTCCACAGCTGTCATTCACCCCTGGACCGCAGTTGCCTCGATGTCGGTTTTGGATAGCGTCATCTTACCAAGAACAGTATACTTTAACCACGGTGGTACACAAACAGTTTACAAATTTAGCTCTTTCGGAAACGCTTCGACCATTGGCCCGAAAGCCAATCATCATAATCTCTTGGACGCAGGTAAATCGCTCTCCTTCCTCATCACGAGAACGACTACACTGTTTTCCACGTCCTCCGGACACGCTTTATATACCCTCCACTGCTAGTGCTGCCATCGACTGCCTGTGAGTGGTTATTGCGCTTTGACGTCGAACATAGGCTGTGGTCACATTAATGTGGCTGGACCATGTATTTTCTAATGCGGAGACAATGAGAAACTAGCGTTTCAGCCCGCTAGATGGCGCTGCCATAGATCAAACGGATATCAACTGCGTTTTTTAAAATAGGAACACCCATTTCTTATCACATATTCGTGTAGTACGTAAAGAAATATGAATGTTGTAGTTGGACCACTTTTTTCGCTTTGTGATAGATGGCGCTGTAATAGTCTCAAACGTATAATTACGTGGTATCACGTAACATTCCGCCAGTGCGGACGGTATTTGCTTCGTGATACATTACCCGTGTTAAAATGGACCGTTTACCAATTGTGTAAAAGGTCGATATCGTGTTGATGTATGGCTATTGTGATCAAAATGCCAAACGGGCGTGTGCTAGGTATCCTGGACGACATCATCCAAGTGTTCGGGCCGTTCGCCGGATAGTTACGTTATTTAAGGAAAGAGGAAGTGTTCAGCCACATGTGAAACGTCAACCACGACTTGCAACATGCCCAAGTAGGTGTTTTATCTCTTGTCGCGGCTAATCCGCGCATCAGTAGCAGGCAAATTGCGCGAGAATCGGGAATCTCACAAATGTCGGTGTTGAGAATGCTACACCAACATCGATTGCACCCGTACCATATTTCTATGCACCAGGAATTGCATGGCGACGACTTTGAACGTCGTGTACAGTTCTGCCACTGGGTACAAATGAAATTACGCGACGATGACAGATTTTTTGCACGCGTTCTATTTAGTGACGAAGCGTCATTCACCAATAGCGGTAACGTCAACCGGCATAATATGCACTATTGGGCAACGGAAAATCCACGATGGCTGCGACAAGTGGACCATCAGCGACCTTGGCGGCTTAATGTATGGTGCGGCATTATGGGAGGAAGGATAATTGGCCCCCATTTTATCGATGGCATTATAAATGGTGCAATGTATGGTGATTTCCTACGTAATGTTCTTCCGATATTACTACAAGATGTTTCAATGCATGACAGAATGGAGATGCACTTCCAACATGATGGATGTCGGGCACATAGCTCGCGTGCGGTTGAAGCGGTATTGAATATCATATTTCATGACAGGTGGATTGGCCGTCGAAGCACCATACCATGGCCCGCACGTTCACCGGATCTGACGTCCTCGGATTTCTTTCTGTGGGGAAAATTGAAGGATATTTGCTATCGTGATCCACCGACAACGCCTGACAACATGCGTCAGCGCATTGTCAATGCATGTGCGAACATTACGGAAGGCGAACTACTCGCTCTTGAGAGGAATGTCGTTACACGTATTGCCAAATGCATTGAGGTTGACGGACATCATTTTGAGCATTTATTGCATTAATGTGGTATTTACAGGTAATCTCGCTGTAACAGATATGCGTTCTCAGAAATGGTACGTTCACAAAGGTACATGTATCACATTGGAACAACCGAAATAAAATGTTCAAACGTACCTACGTTTTGTATTTTAATTTAAAAAACCTACCTGTTACCAACTGTTCGTCTAAAATTGTGAGCCATATGTTTGTGACTATTACAGCGCCAACTATCACAAAGCGAAAAAAGTGGTCCAACTAAAACATTCATATTTGTTTACGTACTACACGAATATGTAATAAAAAATGGGGGTTGCTATTTAAAAAATCGCAGTTGATATCCGTTTGACCATAGCGCCATCTGGTTTCCCCCTTCAAGCAAGACAAGTTTCGTTCTTTGTAGTTTTTTTTCATTTGTCACTTATTTCGTGAGATATTTGGCCCGGTCACTATCAATGGACCACCCTGTATACAGGGTGATTATATACATACAGGGTGATTATAATTAAAGTTAAACTTTCAAACCACTGTAGAAATAACACTCCTGGTCAGAATGACGTCAAATTGCAACGGAATATTATCCGAGAAGGTGGAAAACGTATGGAAGAAGAAAAATAAATAGTTACAAAATATAGCAATAGATTGCACTGTGAGCATCATGATTTAATTGTGGTCGACTACAAATGACAAATGAATTATACAGCAATGCCAAAGATTTACGTTTCACGTTAAGCATACTGTACTACTCAGTGTGCATGGGTGTACGGTATGGTACAGTTAGTTACGTAAGCCCATTTACCACGGCAAGGTCATATCTTGTCGGATGGGAAAAATCGGTTTTTGTTTGTCTTGAGTCAAAAACCCGCATAAAAAGCATCACTCACATCAGTTTTTAATTGCCCTGAGGCCAAAAACCGCAGAAAAGGCATAAACCACATCGGTTTTTAACCGTCCTGAGACCAAAAACCGCATAAAAAGCATAAACCAAAATCAGTCGTATTATTAATTTCCGTGTGACTGGCGCAAAACATGTTCAATATGCTGTCCACCGTTTTCTGCAAAAAGTTGAAATCGAGAAATAGCATGTTCCCCAACTGAAAGAAGTGTTTCTGGGGTCACGTTCAGAATGTGTTGCGGCGTAATGCGTGCCTTCAACGCAGCTAAGTTTTGCAATCGGAACATTGAACACAACATCTTTCAGACAGCCCCACAGCCAGAAGTCACACGGATTAAGATCAGATGATCGAGACGGCCAGGCTGTAGGGAAATGGTGGCTGATAATTCTAACAGTTCCGAAATGGCGCTTCGGCAGCTGCTTAACTGGATTTGCAATGTGCGGAGGTGCGCCATCTTACGTAAAAATGTTCCCGTCCACACATCCACGCAGTTGGAGAGCTGGAATGACGTGGTTACGCAAAAGACACTCATAGCGCTTACCAGTGACGGTACAAGTAACAGGACCGGAAGAACCTGTCTCTTCGAAAAAATATGGCCCTATGATAAATGATGCCGTAAACCCGCACCGCGCAGTGACCTTTTCAGGATGAGGTGGCACTGATTGATTTGCGTGTGGATTTTCCGTTGCCCATATTCGACAATTCTGTGTATTGACTTATCCTTCGTCTGTCCACAAATTCTTCCACGGCCAATCATTGTCCACTTCCATGCGAATAAGAAATTTTAAAGCAAAGGTCTCTCTCTCGCTGGCAGGTCGACAGGACGCATCTCGTGCACATGGGTAATTTTGAATGGATAGCAAAGTAGGCTGCTTCGTAGGATTTCACGCACCGTGGTCACGGGTATGTCCAATGTTCGGGCAATTCTCCGTGCACTACACGTTTCCACACCACCACTCGTCTCCTGCTGCATTGCAGTGGCCACTGCTTCCATTAACGTTGAATCAATTCGCTTCCTCCTCCTTCCAGGATGCACAACAAAAGAACCCATCTTTTCGAATTTTCGAATCATTTACTCTAGACCCAGGGCAGTCATCGGACCAATGCCTTTTTTCAAACCCTTCAGTGTCCGGAACTTCAGCAGAGCGTCGTGTGCACAGTCATCATTCTTGTTACCCAGCTTTACAAGCAGAGCGCGATCCTGCATCGAGACAGTCATGGCGAATGTCGCAGACGCGATAGGAGCAAAAACTGTGTACCCGGCGTCTTTATACCAACTTCAATGGGTCGTGCGCATGACAGATGCTTTCATTTAAGTATTCTGACGCATACAGCGCGATCTGTTGATCAATTTTCACACTAGTTTTTTCGCTTCTGCCATACGTTTTCCCTCTTCTCCGATAATATTGCGATGCAATTTGACGTCATTCTTACCAGTGGTGTTATTTCTACAGCGTTTTGAGAGTTTAACTTTAATTATAATGATTTTTGACCTGGGTAAAGAAGGTTAATGACGCATGTCAGAATGATTTACAAATTAATTTTTTATTACGGCTGACAGATTTCCCCCCCCCCCCCCCCCTCCTTCCAGTTTTGTGTTTCCTATTTTTAACAGAGCACATTATCTCCGGGAGCATTGTCCCGGTCGTCCGAACTGATTTGCTCCCCTGGCGTTATCGATGGACAGTGCCCTTAATTTTGTGCGATGATTACTGTTTTCTGCATATGTTCTTAGAATAAACAACATATCGCGACTTGACACAGTTCTCAACAATACAAGTGTCCATGCAGCGGCCAACGCCGTTGCTTAGCATCAGTCTGAGGCGAGGCGACTAGCGAGCAACATGACTGTCTCCATCCTGTTTTAAGAAACCCATGAAAAGCAGTGAGAGGGCATGCAGCAATGATATCAGTCAGAAGGTAAGCCATGAACAAATACCTCTGCGACCTCAAAAACACAGGTGTCGAGCAGACTGCATCTTCCTGTGGACGCATATTATGACATAAATTCTCAAAGGCATGGATGTGTAATGGCAGTGCAATTGTTTGCAGGGTCACTTGATTCCGCAAATCCAGACTGTTTATCAAGATTAGTCGGAGGCAGTTTGTATTGCAGGAGCATGAATTTCTATAAATCTTATAATTACAGGAAAATCAGAATTTTACAGATCATAAACCTACATACCTCTGCGACGTATCCATGCAGTCGTTCTTAAAGACGTTGTTCCACAAATCAGGTCATCATGGTATCTTTGAACACACGCTCTCCATGCACATATCATAAGAAATAATACATTTTATAAGGACTTATAACTATCATAGACAAATTTATTACATTAACCTATATTGTTGTCAGAAAACTAATTTGTCTTTTAAAGCATAGGTGTCTTATAAAGAGAACGAAATATAATTTTAAATTGTTGTTTCTGCTTACGGGTAACTAAACAGGGCGCGACAGCTTTATTACCTTTGTGCCAGCGCAGTTCGTAATCTGTCCCAGTAAAGTGCGACTTCTCGCTGCCAACTTTGACGATTAAATGGTGGTGTGACCAGTACGCCTGAAATATACTTGTCATTGCTCAATACTGTATTTCATTTCGGTGATTAGCAATTTGTAGCAGTAGTATCATTTTTATACGATCTATCACGCTATTGTGTGCCTCTGAGTTGACTCAACAAGTTTTAATCGTTCACTCTTGAGATGAATCTCGGAGCAGGGGTTGGTGGGAGTAGCTGTTCCAACAGAAGTCGAAAGACTGTGAGTGACTTCTGACTAATATCCATTTCTTTCCGGTTGCTACCAATCTTAGCTTTCAGTAATCAGTGTGTTCGTTGAACGTATCAGTTAAATTAAACATCAACTTCAATTACTTATAACATTTCTGTGATCGTTAACTCTTTGTGCTTCGTGTGCTTTAGTTTACAAGTGCATAGACGCACTGAACACAGTATCATCGGCTAGCTAAAGTTTCCCATGTCATTCGCATTTCTTTACATCAGAATGATTTCCAAAAATTACTTGGATTATTTTAATATTAGGGAAGACTTCACTTGACTGATTAATTTTGCAAATTTTTCTATTGTTTCTTCGAATTTCGAATTTTCCTCTGTTTTGGCGGGGGCAGGGGGGGGGGAGAGGTTGCTCTATTCTAGTTACTCCCTGATTATGGTTTTATTTGGTCATGCTGGAGAAAATTTAATGAAAGGCTGCCAGATGTGAACAGGTGTGTGTGTGTGTGTGTGTGTGTGTGTGTGTGTGTGTGTATGTATGGTTGCTCACGGTCCAGCTATGAGATTACCAGCACCCTGTGAAGTAGCACGTATCAGACTAGATGAAAGACATTTACCATCAAGCGAAAACCTGTTCCGAATGTTCCAAGAGAAGAATGTTCGTACGGTGTCTAGATATCACTCATTTAGAGACTGGGAAGACGTCACATTCGTAAATCAAACTGGAAGCAAGTTTTCAGTCCTGTAAGATCGCATAATGAAACAAGTAATTTTAACCTGAAACAGAAACAGCATATAACAACTGCCAGAAGACTTATTCAGTTACCCGCGAAGAGAAAAAGTCGAAACAAAATAGGAAATGATATCCACCAATCAGTATCCTTCTCTACCTAAATTGGCGGAGGTGTGTTTTATGGGCATCGGTGGTTCAGTGGTAGAATGCTCGCCTGCCACGCGGGCGGCCCGGGTTCACAGAACTTGCCAAGCCAGCGATCAGAAGAGCACTGATCAGATACAGCGCGGAAAAAGCATACTGGAAGAAAAGCACAGCAGACTTCTACGCACTCTGTCTTAAGGACGCGCTTAACGCCCCTGCTGACGACCTACAGTACCTGACGCGCGTGAGAAGATTAAAAGCACGTCTGCTCAACATGAAACGGCAGCGAATGGAAGGCGTCATCGCTCGCAGTCAAACGCACGGCGTCATCGAGGATGAGCCCGCCACACTGCACCACTTAGTCAGGGAAAGGCAAAGGGCAAACAGCAAGGTTATCTCCGAACTCCTCGATAAGGACGGAAACAAGCTGTCCACAAAGCGGGAAATTGTGGACCACGTGGAAAACCACTTCGAAAAGCTCTTCAGAAGCGAAGAGACGGACGATGCCAAAACGGCAGACATCCTGCTGGAGACACGTCGGCTCTTGACCAATCAAGATCGGGCGCTACTGACCGAAAACGTGACAGAGGATGAGGTGAGAGCCATCCTCAAAGACAGCGCAAACGGCAGAGCACCAGGAGCCGACGGCATCCCCAAGGAATTCTACAGCCAGCTCTGGGACCAAGTAGGAAGACATCTGACAGAAATGGTGAACGAAATCCTAAACGGGACAGCAGTACCGGCCTCCTTTCTGGAAGGGACGGTAATCCTTCTCCCAAAAACAAAGGCAGCGAAACACATCGAAGAGTTCAGGCCCATAACCTTGCTGAATGCAGATTACAAGATTGCCGCGAAATGCCTCGCAAATAACATCAAGACTGCGTTAATGAAGGCGATCAGCCCGTGGCAAACGTGTGCAGTGCTCGGCAGGAGCATATTCGACGCCGCCTGCGCATACAGAGACGTAATTGCGCACGCCGCCACCAGCAGAACGACCGCAGCAATAATTTCTGTTGACTTCCACAAGGCTTTCGACAGGATCAGCCACCGATATCTCCTGCAAACGTTAACCAAACTCGGATTCGGACAAAAATTCACCGACATTATAAGAAACTTTCTAAAGAACGCCTCATCGATAATAACTGTAAATGGATGGACAACAAAAAGGTTAAAACTAGGCAAGTCAGTAAGGCAAGGCTGCCCGTTGTCCATGGCCCTCTTCGCGGCAGCGCTTGATCCACTGCTACGTAAACTGGCTGCAAGCCTGCACGGTTACCAAATCGGGCAGCAGAAGGTCACATGCATGGCCTACGCCGACGATGTGGGAATCTTTGTCAACAACGAGCAGGAGATAGACGAAATAGAACCGATAATCAAAACATTTCAAAACGCATCGGGAGCAAGGGTCAATCCCAGAAAAACCGTGCTGCTCCCCATTGGCAACGGAAGTCTGACCATCAACAGGGAGTGGTATCGAGTAACCGAGACCCACAAAACACTAGGGATACTCATCCAAAAATGCCCACTAAAGATGGCGACACAGAACTGGCGAACAACCCTACATACAATACGAGGGCTCGCCAGGACTCACTCGAGTAGACATCTAACATTAGGACAAAAAGCAGAATTGATCAACACAACGATCCTGTCGAAAGCCTGGTACGTGGCACAGATATTGAGTGCACCAACAGAAATCGCCCGAGCGATACAAGGAGCCGTCTACTACCTGCTGTGGAGGCGGGAAATATTCAAAGTATCGCAGGCGACGTGCTCACTGAAGAAGGAGGAAGGAGGGCTGGGGCTGGTGGACGTCAGGACAAAGTGTGCTGCGCTGCTGCTCCACAGAGCAATCCAAATGGAGGGCAAAAACAAAGACAGCATCACGCCCTGCCTAATAAACATCTACAGGCCACGATCAGAAGAAGCGCCGGTAGACACCAGTCACATACCGTTTAAGATGCGACACATGAGGCAACTGATCCTCGATAAAAGTTACGCACTGCCCACCGTAACAAACCCGCAGCTAAGGACGGCGAAAAACATCTACGGCGCACTAAGAGGGCAAACCCACAGAACAAGAATCGAGATAAAATCTCCAGACCACGACTGGCCAGTCGTCTGGAGAAATATCTCAGAAAAAGCAATACCGGAGCACGCCAGATCTACGTGGTACAAAGTAGTGCACAACACCGTACCGACCAACGAGAGACTGGCGCGAATCCGGATAAAAGAATCGCCCAATTGTGAAACGTGCAACGAAAAGGACACTGTAGAGCACCGTTTCCTATGCAGGGCAACCAGCAACATATGGGAGACAAGCAAGAAGATAATAGCCCACATGAACAGAAGCGACCCAAGAAACATCCAAGTCACGGCTCTCACTGTCCCTGACGCGAAACCGTTCCCTAGGCCAAAACGAACGGCCACGATGTGGATACTCGCCATGACTGCACACGCAGTCATTGCCAAAAAGCAGTCAGACAGCGTGCAGTTCCTCACGGACTTGTGGGAAGAGCACAAGAGGGCAAAACAACGCGCTACATATCGTCAGACTTTCCACAACTTCCTGGAGATCCCGCTGACCGCCGCCTTCAGGGACGCCCTGTCTGCCGCCACGTGACGTGTCCGCCACCGCCACCACCGTTGCCGCCGCCGCCGCCGCTGCCATCGCCGCCGTCCACCGCCACAAACCCCCCCACGCCCTTGCCGCAGTCGCAGATGTCCTCCCACATCCCAAAAGCGCCAACAGTGATGCGTGTGTTACAGTGCTAAAGTGCTTTATATTAAAAAAAGAAAAAAAAAGTGACAGTGAAAAGTGATCGAAAGCGTAAAAGTTTACAATATAGTGTCAATATAACCGTAGCTCCGAGTGTCCTTTTGTCTTTTGTGTTTTTGTGCTTTTTTTGTTTTTCTACCTTCCATCGTGTGCAATCAAGAGGTGTGCGAAACTGTGAGTACCACAAAACTATTACAGGCCTATCAGTACAACACACTAGTGATTTACATGCTTATATATGTCTGTCTTTCCACCACGAATAGTTTCCTCCTTTCAGTCTTCCTAACTCTCACGCACCACCGATAGTAAACTAGCTCTAAAATTGCACTATTAATGCTTCCTAGTGAATTGCTCTTTGCTCAATCAAAAAAAAAATAGGTTTAATAATTCGCTAAAATAGTAATGTCCTTTTTCTTTTGTCATGTTTTGTTTAATATGTTAAGATAGTTTTTCATGAGGGTTTCCCCTTTGGATACCACTTTACCCATCAAACACGAGCTGACAACTGATACACTCGTTAATATTTCTATCAAACTGATTTCATGCCTAGTGCATGTCCCACTAAGGTCTCGTTTTTCAAGACCCAACGTAAAATGCCTCCCCCTTGTTTTCTAACACAAGATTTAAAAAGAGGATAGTAATACCACAACATTATTTTAAAATGAATAGAGCACATCCTCAACTCAAAACGTCTACAAAAATAATAACAATAATAATACCATAACTAGTAATAAGTAAAATTCCATAAAATAACTTTGTTTTCTTATATACTAATTATTCTCTGTAAATAACTAGATCGTACAATCAATGCTTACTCCATATTCACTCTGCCATACGTATAAATGTAGCGTACAAAGGCTCAGAAAAGCTAAATTTGCTAAACTACAACAATAAACGGTGCAAGAAACAACTAAAAAAACTTCTGACTGACAGACTTTCGAAAAATATTAAAAAAATTAAAAAAAAAATACCAAATGAAATAATTACCTGGACAGTACAGTAACAGAAAAATAAAAATAAAGAATGGATTGTCTCGTCTCTACAAGTAAAATGTAAACTGTATTTTGTAAAACGAATTTGTTATTTTGTAAATAAAAGTCTATATACGTTAAAAAAAAAAAAAAAAAAAAAAAAGATTCCCGGCCGATGCAAAATATTTTTAAACACAAAACCAGGTTTGTTCCCTAGCAGATGGCAACAAACACAAATAAGTCTCGTAAGCAGATGACGTTGTGCGTCATCAGCAAGCAAGACCTGGTTCAGCTCGCCACTGTCTGTATGAACTAACACCCATGCCATCTGGTAGGAATGCATCGAAAGGAACACTCGGTAGACACCGCAGTTGATACCGCTGACCGTCCTAGAGTTCGTTAACACCTGTGCTAAACAAGATGATCATCTTCCAAGAATAACTGCTGTTTTTAAGCGCAACGTTTTATTTCCTTACCCTGTATTATCGAACTACCGTCACATTGATGTTTTCTGTCGTTCTTTTTTTTGCAGCCATATTATTACTTTATTACTAATATCTTTTTTGGAAATGTAGTCCAGCTATCCAACTAAATAAAAAGCTGTTTGTCTTTATGCCATACGGCTTTCGCTTCGTTTCATTTAATCTGTATTATTGCTTTGCGCAATACGAACATTATGTTAATATTTTTCACTTTCACTTCATGAATGGGCCTCGTAGTCTAGTGGTAAAGTGCATGCCTGGAAACACTTTGTGACGTTCCAAAGGGTATTCGAAAACTCTCAATAAAGAAATAAAATTAACTTCCCGTAGCAGGAGCTCACACTCTTGTAAAATTTTGTAAATAATATCACAGTTACCTTTGGACAATAACGTTATTTGTTCGTAAAACGGAATATTGGAGTTTTGACCTTGGGGCCATTATCAAGTGTTAATAACTGCAGTTTAGTTCATGCGAACACCTAAAACCCATCTGACATTGCATTACACAGAACCTGGTTTCATCTCCTTGTGTACCTGATTACGACTTCTTGAGTGTACTGCACACAGTGAATTACATTGTAAGCATATTACTAGTATTCTCCTTGCTTTTGATAGCATCCATAACATTAGATGAAGTAAATGATTCGATATTTGTTTTTGTTTCGTATAAAACATTAGCCTGATTCGTCACATGCTATTCTCTGACCTCGACGTATATTTGTTCCTACTTAAGAATTTGTGTGTGAACTACTCGATTTAAATGCATTGTAAGTATATTGCTCGCATTCTATTTTATCTGTTCTTATCCGTTTTTCGCACTTTCTCGCATTTAATGGAGAACGCCGAAATTTTCGCTGGAGTTGAAGGATGACTTTAGCACCTTCATTTCTGCTAAAATGTACTGTTTATAGCATTTGTTAATAATGTGTGAATACATGTGTGTAAACACTGTTGCATTTTTAACATTTGCAAGGAAGACTTCTCTACTTACTGACGTCACAAAGCATACTCAGTGGCCGACCGCGGTGGCCGAGCGGTTCTAGGCGCTTTAGTCCGGAGCCGCGCTGCTGCTACGGTTGCAGGTTCGAATCCTGCCTCGGGCATGGATGTGTGTGATGTCCTTAGGTTAGTTAGGTATAAGTATTTCTAAGTCTAGGGGACTGATGACCTCAGATTTTAAGTCCCATAGTGCTTAGAGCCATTTGAACATACTCAGTGGTAAGAAGCAACACCATTCAAAGCAAAATTACATACTCATTCTGTGAAAAGTGTAATAAAACTGAATTCTGTCAGAAGTTGCAAACATGGAACTCTCTGTTAAATGTGAGAAAGTACTTAAAATAGATGCAAACAACAAATAAAGCAGAATATGAGCAATATACTTAACAATGCATTTAAACCGAACAGTCCGCACACGAATCTGTAAGCAATAACATACATACCTGTGTCCAAAAAACGTCGTGCGACGAAACCGGCTTCTGTTTTACATAATATTTAAACAAATGTGGGCAAATTTATGTCAGCCAATAATACAGATGCAAGCAAAATTCAAACAGAATACTTAAGTGGCCCACACGAAATAAGACACCTCAAGGTCACACCCGCTGCCTGCAAACCGTAGACAACCACTGCTGTGATTCGCCTGCCTCGTAACTTTGTTGTCACATCCGCACTATCAACAGTGTAGTATATCAGCACCATGTCAATTTTCTGTGTTTCCGTTTGCTATTGAGTGTACACGTACTGTTTCTTCCGTGGAACGGTGCGTTGACGTGTATTTGGTAGTGAGCGAAATGCAGGAGCCAGGGCCTGCGTGTGGAGCTACTCCGATTGGTCTGCGTAAATGACGAAAGACATTCGACAACAAACTAAACTTGTCGCATCGAATGTACTGAAGTTTTTTACAGATCTGGCCAACATTGAAGAAGCCAGGAATAATATAAATTTTGCTCAGGTTCATGAAATGACAACAAAACTTTCTGGTATTTCCGAAATGACTGTATTCCATGTTAATAGCGCAGTAACATTGGCAGCATGCCTAGATGTGATTAAGTGTTTTGATTCTCCAAGAAAGGTATATGAATGAAAACGGAAATCTACGGAGTTTGACGATTTTGACAAAAAGTATATGCGTAGAACCGTACTTCGATGCTACAACAGAGCAGAGTATCCAGCGGCTAGAAAACTCGATGATCTCCGAGAAAAAATTAATTATTCTGGCTCAGAGACCTCCGTTCCTTGTCTTCTCGGCTCGCTTGGTTTTCAGTTGAGAAAGTGTAGTGATGAGCGAACATTTTTAGTAGAATGGAAACAAACTGCTGCAGTAAGAACGAAGTTATGTGTACTATGCGAGCTGAGGACAATAGTCTTGTAGTATACTTAAGTGAAACTTGGGTTTCACAAAACCATTCGCAAAAATATTAGAAGGAAATAGTGGCCTGAATGCAGTTACATTTATGTAGCGTATACCGGCTATTTGGGTGTAGAGTGCAGTGACGAAAAATTTAAGGCGAACCATGTCACTAAAACCCTAGCAGTGGCACACAAGTACTCGAGGGCTCCTGTGCACAGAGTCCCTGGTAAATAAGATGCATCCATACATGACACGATGAATAATGATGTCTCAGACGCTACCAAAATTAATTTCATAGTTCTGTTAACAACTTCTTAGGTGGACGATTATACAAGGCCTTACAGAACGCAAATTCCTCAAAATGGTTCAAATGGCTCTGAGTACTATGGGACTTAACTGCTGAGGTCATCAGTCCCCTAGAACTTAGAACTACTTAAACCTAACTAACCTAACGACATCACACACATCCATGCCCGAGGCAGGATTCGAACCTGCGACCGTAGCGGTCGCGCGGTTCCATACTGTAGCGCCTAGAACCGCTCGGCTACTTCGGCCGGCGCAAGTTCATCAGCGATGACATTTTTCGTTGCACAAATGGAACAGTTTTACAGCCATCCAGTGTGACCGAGCGGTTCTAGGCGCTTCAGTATGGAACCGCGCGACCGATACGGTCGCAGGTTCGAATCCTGCCTCGGGCATGGTTGTGTGTGATGTCGTTAGGTTAGTTAGGTTTAAGTAGTACCAGGGGGGTGATGACCTCAGCTGTTAAGTCCCATAGTGCTCAGAGCCATTTGAACCATTTGAACAGTTTTACATTTCTTAACGTATTTTATTTTTACCTCGGAATACTTTTATGTTTTCCTGAGAAAATATGTATCACATGCATCTAGAAGGTCTGAGAATGTTCGCACTTTTTTTTTAGCCCAAACATATCAGGGGTTCTGTTTTTTCCACAGAATGAAGTAAAAAGCTATTTTTCTTAAAAAATTATTGTAACATTAGTTTTTATTTTATTTTGTTTTATTTTTTATTTATTTGTTTTTCATAGCAGCTGACAAGAATTTTCATTTGCAAAGCGCTCTATTATATTCGAGACTAAAGATACATATGACTGATTATTTACGAAATTTTTATTACTATCTGATATTAGCACTAATACTGTAAGACGGGAAGATGACCTTGAGGTGTCTATTTTAGTGACAGCCGCTATAGCAACATACTTATTATAAAATTCAAAGAATGCAATACACAGAAGATGTCGTAATTAGGAACACAATGCAGTGAAAGCGCCTTCTGTTCACTACAAAACAAGAACAAATATGGAATACTTTAAATCATTCAAAGACATGAAGAATAATTGATGAACTTGTAACGCTGTAGGTGGCCTGGCGCTGAACCAAGGTTGTGTTACAGGAGGTCCCTATAGGAGTTTCACCCCACTCTTCCAGCCCTTCATTCTACCACACAATAACACATGCACCTACACAACTAACCAACGAATATCAAACTACATGCAGAAACCACAACACAAACAAAAGTGGGAGTTGGCAACACCATAAGCAGTAAACACAACCAACCAACATGCGTTTCAAAAAATCAATACACGTATAAATAAAACACACACACACACACACACACACACACACACACACACACACACACACACACACACACACACACACGAAAATGAAGTGTCTGTGTCAAATGTGCTCACAAGCACAGAAAATTGGACATCCTGATGTACTCAGGACACTTGGTACAATTCCAGGGGGAGACGTATGTGTAACAAGATAAAAAAGTAGAACACAATAGTAATTTAAACTTGTGAAACTTGAGCTCAAATAACTTGTTTCTCGCCTAACAGAAAGAATATAGCGAAAAACATGTGACACAGTAATGTGTCTGGGAACATTATACAACCACTTATCATATGCGTACAAAACTGTTATTAGACACTGAGGATGCTTCGTAAATAAAAGGAAGCTAAACATGCCTGGGATAAAAACAAACATCCTTTTATATAGTGACATACATTGACAACATCTCTAAGCAGGTAACCGAAAAACTAGTTTGGTTAACTTGTAGGGTTTGAGAGGTTGAAAGGACAACAAACATTGAATATCCTTTCAAAAATCTATCGAATTTATACAACCAAAATTCCTGCCGCAGTTTATCTTTCTATTATCCGAGACTGGACTGGGTACTTTTTGCCATCCGGTTACATGTTGCCATAGTATTTCATGAATGAGCTAATCACCTGTGAAACAATTTAGCGTTTTGGTTCACATTAATGAATTCGTCACTACTGTCCCTTCACTTCATTTGTACACAATTCCGCTTAACGACATCTAGTTTCACAGCAAATACTTCGTCGTACTGCCTTAACTAGATGCTCTCTTTTGACAATGTTAAGGTCGATGTTAGAACATACTTACAAAAAATGTGCACCATTGTTATTGCCGGCCGTTGTGGCCGAGCGGTTTTAGGCGCTTCAGTCTGGAACCGCGCGACCGCTACGGTCGCAGGTTCGAATGCTGCCTCGGGCATGGATGTGTGTGATGTCGTTAGGTTAGTTAGGTTTAAGTAGTTCTAAGTCCTAAGGGACGGATGACCTCAGATGTTAAGTCCCATAGTGCTCAGAGCCATTTGAACCATCACTGTTATTCTTGATTTGGTTCAGTGGTTTGTCAGTATTAAAATAATGATCCGCCGAACGTTATGTCCCTGAAAAACAGAACGTTAGAATGGAATCATATAGTGATTCGCTTCAGAAGAAACGGGAAGCAGTAAAACTTTATGGTACTGGAGAGAAACTGTGTACTGTGTCTGCTGAGCATATTGCATCAGCTCAATCTGGAAACAATAACGTGCATTCTCGATTATAGAAAAGTACGCGAAGACGATCTTCCGCAGAACGGGTGAAGCTGTCAATGTCTGCTGCCAACAACAGCATTGTACAGGTATGCAGGGTGTAGCATAGTTAATGACTTAAGTGAATACAGTTGGAAGTGCTGGAACAAGAAACAAAAAGGCCTCAGTAAACGGGCTCTAAAATGCATACTATAAAAACCAGATGGCAGTTACAAAAGTCGAGGGATGAAAGGGAGCAGTGGTTGGGAAGGGAGTGAGACAGGGTTGTAGCCTCTCCCCGATGTTTTTCAATCTGTATATTGAACAAGCAGTGAAGGAAACAAAAGAAAAATTCGGAGTAGGTATTAAAATCCATGGAGAAGAAATAAAAACTTTGAGGTTCGCCGATGACATTGTAATTCTGTCAGAGACAGCAAAGGCCTTAGAGGAGCAGTTGAACGGAATGGATAGTGTCTTGAAAGGAGGATATAAGATGAACATCGACAAAAGGAAAACGAGGGTAATGGAATGTAGTCGAATAAAGTCGGGTGATGCTGAGGGAATTGGTTTATCAAATGAGACACTTAAAGTAGTAAAGGAGTTTTGCTATTTGGGGAGCAAAATAACTGATGATGGTCGAAGTAGACTGGCAGTGGCAAGGAAAGCGTTTCTGAAGAAGAGAAATTTGATAACATCGATTATAGATGTAAGTGTCAGGTAGTCGTTTCTGAAAGTATTTGTACGGAGCGTAGCCATGTATGAAAGTGAAACGTGGACAATAACTAGTTTCGACAAGAAGAGAATAGAAGCTTTCGAAATGTGGTGCTACAGAAGAATGCTGAAGATTAGATGGGTAGATCATGTAACTAATGAGGAGGTATTGAATAGGATTGGGGAGAAGAGAAGTTTGTGGCACAACTTGACTAGAAGAAGGGATCGGTTGGTAGGACATGTTCTGAGGCATCAAGAGATCACCAGTTTAGTATTGGAGGGAAGCGTAGAGGGT
Source organism: Schistocerca piceifrons (assembly GCF_021461385.2). Taxonomy (NCBI): domain Eukaryota; kingdom Metazoa; phylum Arthropoda; class Insecta; order Orthoptera; family Acrididae; genus Schistocerca; species Schistocerca piceifrons. The sequence continues at coordinate 748,036,377 of NC_060139.1, forward strand.
AAAAATCGTAGAGGGAGACCAAGAGATGAATACACTAAACAGATTCAGAAGGATGTAGGTTGCAGTAGGTACTGGGAGATGAAGAAGCTCGCACAGGATAGAGTAGCATGGAGAGCTGCATCAAACCAGTTTCAGGACTGAAGACCACAACAACAACAACAACAACCAAAAGAGCTATGGACACGTCATCATCTTCCATACTGTGAAACAAATCTTTCTAGCGAAATCTCTTTGCTTTCCATATTTTGAGAGGAAGTAGTGTGGATCAAAACAAAACGAAACAAAATAGATGTACAGTAAATATAGTCTATCAGGCGCATGCCTTGAGAGCTCTGAGCACTTGTACATCTTCACTACAGTGAAACACATTTCTCCCACTGAAAAAGTGCCCATGGCTCTTAAGGTATGCATTTTAAGGCCCATATTTACTAAGACTTTTTTGCTTCTAGTATGGCGTATTTTCAACTGTATGCTTTTCGTATGCTTAAAGGTCCCAAAGGCAAAAGTGAAGGTACTGTCTAGAAAGGTTTGTAATGAATAGAGCACGTCCGTAAAGAAGCATGGATAAACAGTTGAAAAACCCAGTTTGAGACAGGGCTGTAACAATTGCCTGGCTGATCATTATAAGCAACTCAAGTAGCAAGAGTTCATTTGATTAAGAAAAGGGTTTGTACAGTTGAACTACTAGTTAGAGTTTAAATTTTAAAATGTTTCTAAGTAAGGATTTCCTTCACGAAGTTACAGGAGTGCCGCAGGTGCTAAAAGGAATAAAGAGTGGTCCACTGTGATGTGTACAAATGCTTAAACAGCCGATTGCTAATCTTTCTTATGAACATTGTTACGTCTGCTAAACCAAAAGCTCAGTGAACATTGGCTCCAAAAGCCTTCCTGTCCACTAAAAAATCAAGGCAGTCCTAGGACGACTGCTGACTTTCGTGACTAGTTCCCCCTAGGGTTTGTTCTAAAAGTTGAAAATAACAAGAGTCCAAGGCGCTGCCGAGGAGAGAAACTTTTTTTATTCGACAACGCTCCACTGCACACAGTGGAAACTCAGTTGAGAATTATCTCGCCTTCGGTTACCTCCATTACAGTCATTTAGACGAAATAGACAAACAATGACAGGATTTACAGCAACCAGTAAGTGTTTGCGTTTTAAAATTTACACTACTTGGTAAAAAACTGAAACACTCGGAAGAGGCGGTTGGATGTCAATACGACTTAGTAAATGTACACACATCGGTGGGTATGCAAATGATTAGAGTAGCAATTCTCTGAGACAGGTATAACGGCCACACTGCATTAGCATTGATCGTGTTAGTGTTACTACCAGGCCCGTTAGGGAATATAATGGGCGTGGATTATGTAAAATGTTGTGCGATTGCTGTGAAGAGGAGGAGCTGATGCGTTCTCACGTGAGACAGTGATATCAGCACCTGACAGAGATTGAAAAGGCCCTAATTGTGGGTCTGCATTTGGCCGGTTGGTCGAATCGAGCAACATACAAATTTTCGCGGCATTCGGGTGTGATATTGTCCCAGTGCAGTGCTCTATAGGAACCTGAGGGCATGCATATATATCGTCAAAGTTCCAGCCGAACACGTTTGACTGCCACAAAGGAGGACAGCCACCACCTTATGCACCAAGGACATCGAACCGCAACACATCTCTTCCTGCCATCCGAGAACAGTAATCTGTGTTATCCCGCGTCATTGGTCGGGGATAGCAGCCGGACTAAATAGTTACCATCCAACGCGTATGTTTCCGTTAACGCCACAACACAAACGGCTGCGTTTGGAGCGGTGCCGTGAATTGCAAGCATGGACTGCAGGTGAATGACGTCTCGTTGTTGTTCTCCACCACGCATGTAAACATCTCCGGAGACCGTGGTGGCGACGCCAAAATAAGCGTAAGGAGAGCAATGACTTTTAAAGTAACATTTTGTGAGCCGATTTGGATACAAACCCCAAAAGGTTTTGGCCTTATGCAAAATCAGTAAGCGGTTCGAAATCATGTGTTGTTTCACTCGGAGACCACACTGGACTCGAAACGGGAGATGACAGAGAGAAGGCCGAAATACTGAATTCAGTTTCCCGAAATTGCTCCACAGCTTAAGATCGTAACACAGTCCCCCCTTTTCAATCATCGCACGAAAGTCTAAATGACAGATATTGAGATAGCTTATCGCGCAATAAATGTAAATGTCGTGTGACTAGGGCCTCCCATCGGGTAGACCGTTCGCCGGGTGCAAGTCTTCCGATTTGACGCCACTTCGGCAAATTGCGCGTCGATGAGGATGAAACGATGATGATTAGGACAACATAACACCCAATCCCTGAGCCGGGAACCGAACCCGCTCCCTTAGGATTGAATTCCTGTCACGCTGACCACTCAGCTACCGGGTGCGGACATCGCGCAATAGAAAAGCACCTACAGTCGCTTAATATTGAAAAGTCATGAGAACCATTTGAGATACGATAACTTACTACCCTTCTGACAGCAGTTTATCATACATAACTTGAGGAACGAAGGGTGCCTACCGACAGGAAAAAATCGCAGATCATTATAGTTTTTAAGAAGAGCCGCAGGACAGATTCATACAATTATAAATCTATATCGTTGATGTCAGTGTGTTCTAGAATTATGGGAAGTATTGCATGCTCAAGAATTACAAATATCAAAATACGTTTTGCGTCACACGGGTTCCCAGAACACCTGAAGATAGACGTTGAATGTGGATATCGTATCACAGACACACTACTTTCGACTGTTCAGAAATGTAACTAAACCCTCCCAAAGATGTAAACAACCATGCATGAGCAGCGCCTATTAGACGGAGGGGGTCCGACAGCCGATCAGTTGCAGTCATTCCATCAGGAAGGAGGTACACGGCTTGTGTTGTCTATAGTTCAACGATGCCTAGACGGTCAATACCGCGGTTCGATCGCGTCCGCATTGTTACTTTGTGCCAGCATGGGCTGTCAGCAAGGGAAGTGTCCAGGCGTCTCGGAGTGAACCAAAGCCATGTTGTTCGGACTTGGAGGAGATACACAGAGGCAGGAACTGTCGACGACATGCCTTGCTCAGGCCGCCCAAGTGCTGCTACTGCAGTGGATTACGACTACCTACGGATTATGGCTCGGAGGAACACTGACAGCAACGCCACCATGTTCAGTTATGCTTTTCGTGCAGCCACAGGCCGTCGTGTTACAACTGTATGCAATAGGCTTCATGATGCGCAGCTTCACTCCCGACGTCCAAGGCGATGTCTACCTTTGCAACGGTGACACCATGTAGCGCGGTACAGATAGGCCCAACAACATGCCGAATGGACCGCTCAGGATTGTCATCACGTTCTCTTCACCGATGAGTTTCGCACATGCCTTCAACCAGATAATCGTCGGAGACGTGTTTGGAGGCAACCAGGCCAGGCTGAACGCCTTAGACACACTGTCCAACGAGTGCAACAACGAGGAGGTTCCCTGCTGTTTTGGGGTGGCATTATGTGGGGCCGACGTAGTTTGCTGGTGGTCATGGAAGACGCCGTAACGGCTGTACGACAAGTGAATGCCATCCTCCGCCCGATAGGGAAACCATATCGGCAAAGATGATTTCCGGAATACTCCAAGGAAGTGTGACAGGATCGTTACTGTTATCAACGTACAGTCGTGCTGAAAAGTATCCGAACGACCTGAATTGCATTTCGCCTGATTCGCATGCAACCCACATAACGCAGCTGTCTAGCAGGTCCTCTATTCGCTCCTTGGTACTGTCGTTTGACTATTGAAAATGGCTCCAACAAGTCACCACTAGAAAACTCGGCTCTGTATCGCAATAATTCAAGATGTACAGTAATACCACGATACTACAAATATCAGGGGACACCTTACCACAGATAAGACTGTCCTTAAGGCTTGTAAGCTCACATTTATTGCAATAAATGACATACCTGAAAAGTTACCACTATCATTATTACGTCAGATAGGTAATGCACGTAGTAAGTTCGTCGTATTCATGATTTCCTCTTCAGAGTAACATACCGTACTTGTTATTTAACACAAAATAATACTAAAAATTTAAGTTAATCACGAGCAGCTACTTGAGAATATGTATGAACTTCCAAAGACACGACGAACCGTCTCGTTCTGCATATGGATTCAAACCCAGCTCATGCAGACTAAGATTTCGTGACTGACGGAAACTAACACAGAGAGTGATATATCTCGATTTTAGACAGTATCAGGTAGCAAATATCAACTTTAAATTACATAACGTAAACATTTTTAACGGACGCGAATTCCTACCCAGCATCTATTGTCCCTGTTAACGTACTACGAGAGATGTTAAATATTGCTTCTTCACAAGTAACTTACTTGAAATGCTGTGATATAAAGCTTTGTGTTGGACAGGGATTCGAACCCAGAACCTAATCGGATTGTTATCGAAGCACAATCAACTGTGACATATCGGATTTTCTCGGCAGTAGCTAGATGTTTTAACTGAAATGACGAGACGAAACATTAATTTTATCCTTCCCAGGACTCCAACCCGGAACCTATCGCTGTTATTTATTAGAGAAAACGAACGTTAAATATGGGTTTGTTACATCAGCAGCGACATGTGAGCATGTTTGAACTAGAAATAATATGACGAAGAGGTCAATGCTGACTGGGAATCGAACCCCACACATGCCGTTGTTGACTACACACAAAGAGACGTCAGCTACAGATTTTTTCTCCACCAGCAGTTCGGAATAACATCCTTGAACTTAGAGTGATCTCTCAAATAATTCTGTGGCTCACTGGGAGTCAAAAACGTCAGATATCGTTAGTGTTGACAACGAATGAAAATGCATTAAAAATCAAAATTATTATCCATCAGCAGATATGTGTTCTCATGCTTGTTTGTTGTTGTGGTCCTCAGTCCTGAAACTGGTATGATGCAGCTCTCCATGCTACTCTATCCTGTGCAAGCCTCTTCATCTCCCAGTACCTACCGCAGCCTATATCCTTCTGAATCTGCTTAGTATATTCATCTCTTGGTCTCCCTCTACGATTTTTACCCTCCATGCTGCCCTCCAAAACTAAATTGGTGATTTCTTGATGCCTCAAAACATGTCCTGCCAACCGATCCCTTCTTCTAGTCAAGTTCTCATGCTAGAGCCTGATAATACATAATGAGAACTTTAGTGCCGGGCCAGCATTCGAACCCATTCACGCGCAATATGTGGAGGTGTTGAGGAATCTGCAGTTTTGAACAAACAACAAATTGTAGTCGAGCTGTATTGTCACGAAGGGATCAAATTCCGTGTTAAGCGTTGCATTCCTAGTTCAGAACCTTTTTTATCGACATACAGAAGCTCAAATAAAAGATGGAATAAGGGTCCTGTGACCCTACATAGCGTTTGTTTCGTCACTAAAAATAAATAACTAGTATAAGAAGGGTTACCGGTGACAGAGTTCCCACATTTCGCCCCTCCTGACTTTATTGTGGTGCAACCTAACGACTACTTGGTAGAGAAGGAATATCATGTTTAATGTGAATTTCAGTCCACAATGTCATTATACCTTCTTCACTTGGTGCAGCCAGAAGAGAATAGAATCTGTCTCTCCCTATTAAAAGTCATGGGCAGAAGTTGGAATTGAACCCAGACCATCATCATAGGAACTTATCATCAATCCAACAGACCACCAAATCACCTTCTGTATGACTCATGTTTCTTTCATAACACCTCTGCGGCACACTCGATGAGAATTCTGCCACACAGGCTCCCTGTAGTGGTTTGCAGCATATTCAGTACATTCATTTGCTTGGTTGACTGAATCGCTGCAATTTGAGCTGAAAGTATTTTCTTGCGATTTCCTTATCGATGTTTGATCTGACTGCTTGCAGCTCTTTCACAGAAGGGATAAAAACGTTACATTCAGCGAGACTGGAACCGTGAACCATAACAGACGCTTTTTCAGAGGTCAGCACGTCACCACAGAGCTAGTGAAGAGGTATGTGTTGCGCATTTCTCTTACGAGGCCAATTGAGTCTACAACTCGTAAACCAGCTCAAATTGCAATGGTTAAAAATATACAATGCTGCACAACAGGGAACGCCTCGTTCCACTGCTGACAAGCAAATTTTGGGTCTCTAGGAATACATAACTTTATTTATGAAATGCCACATTTGCATACCTGTTGAGTAGGACACAGCTTACCAATTAAACACAGACCCAATCGAAATCTAAGTGAGTAGTACTTTACTAATTTGTGCCGATAGAGGCACTCTTGTGTACCGATACTCAGTTTTATCAAAACAGACTTTTGTCGTAAGGTTATCGTGCGTAGTTTTATTCCATTTCTTTTAATACAGTGCACAATTTTCGTAAGGTTTCTTTTAGTGTTGTTAAAATAATACTAAACATGTGAGAGAAATTAATCATCAACGATATATGCGATTTCTCTGATGTGATCTATAACAGTCTGACATTGCACATGCAGTTTATTGATCACATGCATATAGAAAACTTGTTCTGAGTTAAAGATTTCAAACAAGGTTTGAAGAAGAATAAAATGCCACTACCAGACGACAGCTAATGTAGAAAATACTTTTCTGACTATTTTGGCACGATGCACTCTCCCCATACATAATACAAATGCTTCGAGATGCATCTGCTGCCTGGCCATCTATTAAACCTGAAAAGAACAAAAGTCACAGAAGTTAGCCCTTTTTCCACATGCGGCTATTTTGTGTTGAGAAGTGAAGGTAATTATGTTCAAAGTTCCATTAAATTGGTAACTTCAGCAGAGAGCAGAATTGCGTCGTAAAAAACGTAGTAGCGAATGAAATGGAACTCGCGACATCTTATCTTCGGTACATGACACTTACTGTGACGCTACTAGCTGCCACCTACTGACAGCACCTGCAGAAGTCAAGAATAGTTCCACCAGAACTTCCGCGTTCCACAGTGCTGGGAGATAATGCATATGGCCGGATCAAGACTTCTGTGAGACAGACAGTTACAGATTTTCTTTTGCACTGCACGACGTTTTCAACAAACAGATAGTGCAATAGAGTAGCTCCAATGGAAAAGAAAACTTCCTCTTTAAATTTCTGCTTCCTACACTGTTGGCAGTTCTGTGTAGATGGCAGTTACATGATTTTATTTCGGTGAAAAACAGAGTCGAATGTATACACTGAGCAGCCGAGGCAGCTTGAAAAATGGCTCTGAGCACTATGGGACTCAACTGCTGTGGTCATAAGTCCCCTAGAACTTAGAACTACTTAAACCTAACTAACCTAAGGACATCACACACATCCATGTCCAAGGCAGGATTCGAACCTGCGACCGTAGCGGTCGTGCGGTTCCAGACTGTATCGCTAACCGCTCGGCCACTTCGGCCGGCTCGAGGCAGCTTGATCATGGCGATTCAGTCAACCAAGTAAATGAATGTACTGAATATGCTGCAAACCACTACAGGGAGCCTGTGTGGCAGAATTCTCATCGAGTGTGCCGCAGAGGTGTTATGAAAGAAACATGAGTCATACAGAAGGTGATTTGGTGGTCTGTTGGATTGATGATAAGTTCCTATGATGATGGTCTGGGTTCAATTCCAACTTCTGCCCATGACTTTTAATAGGGAGAGACAGATTCTATTCTCTTCTGGCTACGCCACGTGAAGGAGGTATGATGGCACTGTGGACTGAAATTCACATTAAACATGATATTCCTTCTCTACCAAGTAGTCGTTAGGTTGCACCACAATAAAGTCAGGAGTGGCGAAATGTGGGAACTCTGTCACCAGTAACCTTTCTTATACTAGTTATTTATTTTTAGTGACGAAACAAACGCTATGTAGGGTCACAGGACCCTTATTCCATCTTTTATTTGAGCTTCTGTATGTCGATAAAAAAGGTTCTGAACTAGGAATGCAACGCTTAACACGGAATTTGATCCCTTCGTGACAATACATCTCCACATATTGCGCGTGAATGGGTTCGAATGCTGGCCCGGCACTAAAGATCTCGTTATGTATTATCAGGCTCTAGCATGAGAACTTGACTAGAAGAAGGGATCGGTTGGTAGGACATGTTTTGAGGCGTCAAGGAATCACCAGTTTAGTTCTGGAGGGCAGCATGGAGGGTAAAAATCGTAGAGGGAGACCAAGAGATGAGTACACTAATCAGATTCAGAAGGATATAGGCTGCAGTAGGTACTGGGAGATGAAGAGGCTTGCACAGGATAAAGTAGCATGGAGAGCTGCATCAAATCAGTCTCAGGACTGAAGACCACAACAACATACATGCATGAGAACACATATCTGCTGATGGATAATAATTTTGATTTTTTATGCATTTTCATTCGTTGTCAACACTAACGGTATCTGACGTTTTTGACTCCCAGTGGGACACAGAACTGTTTGAGAGATCACTCTAAGTTCAAGGGTTATTCCGAGCTGCTGGTGGAGAAAAATTCTGTAGCTGACGACTCTTTGTGTGTAGTCAACAACGGCATGTATGGGGTTCGATTCCCAGTCAGCACTGAACTCTTCGTCATATTATTTCTAGTTCAAACATGCTCACATGTCGCTGTTGATGTAACAAACCCATATTTAACGTTCGTTTTCTCTAATAAATAACAGCGATAGGTTCCGTGTTGGAGTCCTGGGAAGGATAAAATTAATGTTTCGTCTCGTCATCTCAGTTAAAACATCTAGCTACTGCCGAGAAAATCTGATATGTCACAGTTGATTGTGCTTCGATAACAATCCGATTAGGTTCTGGACTCGAATCCCGGTCCAACACAAAGCTTTACATCACAGCTTTTCAAGTAAGATACTTGTGAAGAAGCAATATTTAACATCTCTCGTAGTACGTTAACAGGGACAGTAGATGCTGGGTAGAAATTCGCGTCCGTTAAAAATGTTTACGTTATGTAATTTAAGGTTGATATTTGCTACCTGATACTGTCTAAAATCGAGATATATCACTCTCTGTGTTAGTTTCCGTCAGTCACGAAATCTTAGTCTGCATGAGCTGGGTTTGAATCCATATGCAGAACGAGACGGTTCGTCGTGTCTTTGGAAGTTCATACATATTCTCAAGTAGCTGCTCATGAATAACTTAAATTTTTAATATTATTTTGTGTTAAATAACAAGTATGGTATGTTACTCTGAAGAGGAAATCATGAATACGACAAACTTACTACGTGCATCACCTATCTGACGCAATAATGATAGTGGTAACTTTTCAGGTATGTCATTTATTGCAATAAATGTGAGCTTACAAGCCTTAAGGACAGTCTTATCTGTGGTAAGATGTCTCCTGATATTTTGCGATACAGAGCCGAGTTTTCTAGTGGTGACTTGTTGGAGCCATTTTCAATAGTCAAACGACAGTACCAAGGAGCGAATAGAGGACCTGCTAGACAGCTGCGTTATGTGGGTTGCATGCGAATCAGGCGAAATGCAATTCAGGTCGTTCGGATACTTTCGAGCACGGCTGTACATAAATCATCTAGCAGAATGCGTCGGCTGCTCTTTAAGATGAATGCTACAGGCCCTGGCAGCTGACCCTGAACGTAAATAAATACGTAGGAGGTAAAAGCCACTACTGTACAATTACACCGCTGATGAGGAACTGCTGGAAGCACTATCTACCGTGATATATCTTTGAGTAGCTGTCCAGAGCGATCTCAATTGGAATTACCACATAAAGCAAATAGAAGGAAAAGCAGATGCGAGACTGCGATTCATAGGGAAAATCGTAAGGAGATGTAACTCATTCACCTGCACCAAGGATGTAACGTGTAAGACGCTATTCTTGAGTATTGTTCATCAGTATAAGATCATTATCAGGTAGGAGTGATAGAAGAGACGAGAATATCTAACGAAATGCGGCGCGTTTTGTCACGGGATCGTTTAGTCGGCTCGAGAGCGTTAGACACGTTCAACAATCTCTTGTGGAAGATGTTACAAGAGAGGCGTTGTGCATGACGGAGAAGTTACTATTGAAATTTCGAAACAGCACTTACCGATAAGGGTGGGACATCATATTACTTCCTCCCTTGCACATCTCTCGAAACGACTACGACGAGAAAATCTGAGAAATTAGAGCCATTATAGAGGCTTACCGACTGTCATTTTTTCCTTGCACCATTCGTGAGTGGAACAAGGTAGGAGGGATTAGTCAGTGGTGTCAGAAGTACCCTCCCCCATTCACCATCACGTGGCTTGCAGTATATGGTGTTGATATAGATGTAGACTTGGGGAGAGGTCCCATTCTTCCAATGCTTTGGAGAGGCACAGCGATTTTATTCCTGGCGTCATAGTGAGGAAAGCTATCGGTTGTGACCTCAGGTCACGGCTAGTGGCGACTGAGGGAACTGTGACGGCACAATGGTACGTCAAAGACGTCCTACGTCCTCTTGTGCTTGGCCGCGCGGGGTAGCCGCGCGGTCTCGGTCGTCTTGTCACGGCCCGTGCGGATCTCCCCGTCGGAGGTTCGAGTCCCCCTCGGGCATGGGTGTGTGTATCGTCCTTAGTGTAAGTTAGTTTAAGTTAGATTAAGTGGTGCGTAAGCTTAGGAACTGATGAGCCAGCAGTTTGGTCCCATAAGACCTTACCACAAATTTCCAAATTTCCTCTTGTGCTTCCTCTCATGCTACAGTCATATTGTTCCTATTTCTCAACAGGACAATGCTTGACCACACAAGGTATATTTCTCAGCGTGATGTTGAGAATATCCCGTGGCCAGAAATATCTGCCCCTGATAGATCACGTATGGAACATAGTCGTGCGTCAATTCCGTCCCAGTACAAGTACCGGAGATATCAAGGGCCAGTTGTGGACCAACATGCCTCAGCAGAGGATACAACGGCGTTATTACACACTTCCCAAGAAAACTACTGCATGAGTCCAGGACAGGGAGTGCAACGTCACATTGATCGCTTGATTCATACAGCCAAGTTACTCATAAATTCGATTCGATTTTGTAATCATCGAAATAACATCACACAGCCGTCAATTCGTTTCCTCCTCACCCTTTCTGGATCTTGTATTTCCCTTCATAAGGTATATACGTTTTCAAAAATCTCTTTAGAAGGTGAACATTCATGTCGTTTAATTGACATTATAGAGTGTAATTCATGTAAGCTGCTCATCTAAGCCTGGCGCTAAAGTTCAACATAACTAAATGAACTTCCGCATTAACTGAGAAACAGTTTAATATTCAAAACAGCTATATTCTATTTCCCCGAAATAACTAATCAGATTTTGAAGAGAGAAACGCCACTGAAATCATCACTTATAGAGCAACGTAAATAGCAGCAGAAGTTGCTATAGTTCTGTTTTAAAAATCGAAGCTGACACCGATAACTGTGAAATTAATATACGAGGGTTGCCCAGAAGGTAATGCACCGCATTTTTCCCTCAACAATGCTTTATTGAACATAATGAGAATTACATATACGAAATAACGATGTTTTATCTACACACCCTATTTTTCCACGTAATCTCCGTCCCGTTCTATGGACTTCCTTCAGCGCAAAACCAGGCCTTGTCCTAGTGGCGGAGCCAGTGCTTCACTGTGTGAATCACCACCTCATCGTCATCAAAATGTCTTCCACGGATGGCGGCATCCTTTAATGGCCCAAACAAGCGAATGACAACATCGGCTCGCCGAAACATGTCAAGTGTGACGGTCGTGGACGGTCTCCTCGACCGCTGCAAACCGTGGAGCTCCGCCGAACCGCCTCTGGTGACCTCATCCTCCGTGCCCAGCGACTAACTGTACTTCTGTCGACAGCAGATACCCCATAGACTTTGCACAAATGTTTGTGACTATTCCCCACAGTTTCTTGCTCTGCAGTGAGAAATTCTATGATGGCACCCACGTTGATTGTAAAGTACATCACCTACAGACGCCATTTCGAAACTTTCCTACATCTAGCTATCTGTAGCAAGCTACGGAAACCTTGCGCGCTAACTCAGGAGACTTCACATAATACATACGTAACGTTTCGAATTCGAAACACTGTTTAAGGCTGAGAAAAAATGCGATCCATTGCTTTCTAGTGAACACTCCTAGCTATATTGGGCGCTAATGACCATAGAAGTTTTGCGCCCTAAAACCACAAACAAAAAAAAAAAAACAAAAAAAACTCCTAGCTATGAAAACAGACTGTACGTCATTTAGTGGTACTTTTTCACAATTCATTTAAGTAGAAACGGAATTACGATGTCTTATACGGTTCCAGAACTTCTTCAGGTGAAATGCTTAGCTGAAGCATAGGATAATTCAGCTGCCCCGCCGGCCGGGGTGGCCGAGAGGTTCTAGGCGCTACAGTCTGGAACCGCGTGACCACTATGGTCGCAGTTTCGAATCCTGCCTCGGGCATGGATGTGTGTGATGTCCTTATGTTAGTTAGGTTTAAGTAGTTCTAAGTTCTAGGGGACTGATGACCTGAGAAGTTATGTCCCATAGTGCTCAGAGCCATTTGAATCATTCAGCTGCCCCTACCAATGGTTTTTATGTAATCCGCAAAACCTTCGAAAACCACGTGTGAGATTTTCGTTCCTCACACTCGCTACATTAGTCCTACAGAAAAATGAACAGAACTTTTTCGTAGTCAATTTAATGTAGTTATATTCTGTGCTGGGATACGTTTCCCTGGCGGCCACAGTTTTCGAGTTATTCAAGAAGAACTCCTTTGAAGGTAACTTTTGTGCGTTTTTCTTGACTAACTCGAAAAGTAAGGCCTGCAGTGAAAAAGTATCCCAACGAAAAATTTAACTACATTAAGTTTTCTACAAAAAGGTCCTATTAATTTTTTCTGTAGAACTAATAGTTTGCACATAGCGGGCGAGAGAATACGAAAATCTTGCAAGTGGTTTTTGAAAGCATTGCAGGTTGCATAAAACCCATAGGTAGGGGCAGATGAATCGCCCTGTATAGCGCAAATGACAATGCCCGCATTGTTTGTTATTGCTTTCTCGCTTCTTCGTTCTCTCTGTTCCACCAGTCCCTGCAAAACACTTTTCCAGAGGATATTGTCTGCATATTGTGCTCAGTCGTCAGAGAGACGATCCGCAGACTGCTGATCTGAAACCGCAGCGCAGTCGAGTGCAACCGGCGTAGTAATCCTGCGGAAAGTGCAGGTGTTTGTGGCCTGTGTCGGGCTTATCGAGCATGAGCGCCGCGTTGTAGCTGTCCGTCAGCGGGCACGCCTGTGTAATCCCAGATTAGTGGTGCGTCCCGCTGTGTGCCCGCCCGCGACATCACAGCTCCAGTTCTGTGTGTGTCACCATCTGTACGTCTCTTTACTAGCGCTCACTTTGCACAGAACAGGCGGTGGCGTGCGTTTCTCCTAACCTCTCACACCATACAGCACAGGGAACCAGTTCGCCATAAGTGACAGGCAACGTTTCATGCTGGGAAAGCTTCTGTTTTTCCTGTTCTTCACGCCTTAATCATTGGACCTCCAGCCCTGGCTCATACTTCCATTGTTATGAACATAACGTGCAGGAAACCGAGACAATGGAAGCAACTGATTCGTAAGCATGGGTGACTGAATATCTTCAGATAAAAGCTGCGTCAACATCGTGCAGGATTACGAAATCCCAACAGTAAACATTATCAGAAGATAGTCGGATGTTAAAATTAAAACCTTACAAGATTAGCTAACGTTGCGAGTTTCTTTAGGCAAGGTGTTTTGACTTCCAAAAGCAACGTCTTGGTTGGTTGTGTGAGGTTTAAGGGACCAAACAGCAAGGTCATCAGTCCCTTGTTTCAAATATGCTCCATTCCGCTAATGGGACGTCTCAGTAAAGTCAGAACAATAAAACGGAAAAAGGGAAAAACGTAAAAGGGCAGTCACGTTGTCACTGGTAAAAAAACAAAATGAGGGAAGTCGGCAAGAGAACGAACCCAACACTACGCTGAAGCAGCATAGGCAAGACCACCTGTGACTTAAAAGGTACAACTGCTATAATGTAAAAAGTACGTATGGGAATAGAAAGACTAACCAAGCCTTAAAAAAAGGGTAAAAACAGAGTAAAAGGGGAAGAAAAGAGGATTTAGGTCAGGGAGGTGAATCGGGAATCTCCGAACACTGCCTACAGTGGGCGACACCCAAACACTCACCGCCCTGCCCCAACACCAGAGAGAGGTTAAAAACCTTAAAACTGAGAATAAAAACCACTTTCCCGGAGGAAACCGAGAACCAGAGAGACCATCCGGGAATCGTCAGCCAACATCAAAGGTAAAGTGTGGGGGAGTCTGTACTTAGCACGCAGAGCCAAAAGAAGGGGGCATTCAACCAAAATGTGGGCCACTGACTGGAAGGCTCCACAACCACATAGCGGGGGTGGCTCATCACGCAAAAGAAAACCATGGGTCAGCCTGGTATGGCCAATGCGGAGACGACACAGTGTGGTCGAGTCCTTTCGGGAGAGGCGAAAGGAAGAACGCCACGGGCCTGGTGCCACCTTAATTGCACGAAGTTTATTAGACAAGGGAGTAGCCTCCCAAGAATTGGCCCATGACTGTGCGAAGTGGGATTTGATGTGAAGCCGTAAATCCGCTGCAGGAGGGGTTACAGAAAACGGGGGGTAAGTAACTGCTCCCCCAGCCAAACGATCAGCGAGCTCATTACCCGGGATACCCACATGGCCAGGGACCCAAAGGAAGTCAATGGAACAAGCAGCACGGTGAATATCAGCGAGATGGTCATGGATGGAAGAGACCAAGGGATGGCGCGAAAAACACCGGTCAATAGCAAGAAGGCCACTCATCGAGTCCGTACATAACAAAACGCGGTTGGGTTGGGATTGTTTAATAAAGGTAAGGGCCTGGGAAATGACCATCAATTCCGCAGTAAACACCCCACATGTAGGTGGCAGCAGATGACTTTCCGTTCTAACAGAGGACGTGAAGGCATACCCAACATGATCAGCAGATTTAGAGCCATCAGTGTAAAAAACAACAGCATCCCGAAACTCCCATAAAATTTGGCGGAAAAAGGAACGGAACACCACTGGGGGGATGGAATCTTTCGGACCTCGGCGGAGATCCATCCGAAGTCGAGGCCGAGGAACTAACCAAGGAGGGCGGAGGGGAGGGAGCGAGGAAGACAGGACAAAGAAGGAAGCTGAAAATCACGGCAAAGAGACGCAAGGCGCAGCCCAACCGGTAAACCCGCCCGAGGGCGGGAGTCGGGTGGGCGGCGTCCATGGTCTGGGAACAGCAACGTCTTCATAGGTTAGTTTAAGATACAGGAACAGTTATTTCATCAAGTAAGGCATACAACACGAAAGCAATTTTAACTGCGGGGGTAGGAACCTAAGTTGTTTCACAGGATATTTTATTCGTGAGCATGAACCTACGGGAAGCAGTGGACGAAGCAAAAGTACCTTTTTACTGGACTAAATAGTTAAGTTGACCTTTCGCTATCATAATAAGTGGAGGAGAGTTACCTGTGTGCTAATTAGACAGAATTAAAGCCCCTGTATTAATTTTTTACCATGAGTTAAACATGCTGAATGTAGTTCAGCTAAAACACTCTTGGATACACACCCATGCATATACACCTTGTTTATTTTATCCTAGCAGCAAATTCGCAAGCACACTCACTGGTCCACTGTAGAGAAACGTTTCATAAATAAGGGCACTAGCAGCGAAATATGGACACTTAGTTCTCTGACCACAGTGCCTACCATATATCGCTGAAACTCGCACAAGAGACTTTTCTGGGAAGGGTCGGGTAGCAGATGAATCTATTCTTTTTAAAAGATCGTTATCTAACTCAGGCACTCGGAGAAACTTGGAATAAATGCATCCGGCAGTTATCAACATATGTGGAATCGTAGTATGGTATACACAGGTGACAGAGCCAAGTCTCGACAAACGCATAAAGAACTTTGCCAAAGAGAAATCGTACTGAAGGCCATACATAGAGGAGTGTTACTTGTCACTATAGACCGACTCTGATTGATCAATCACAAATATACACTGAGGTGACAAAAGCCATAGGACAGCGATGCGCACGTAACACATGGCGGTAGTACCGCGGACACAGTGCGTCGGTGACTCATGTGAAAAGGCTTCTGACGTAATTGTGGACGCACGACGGTAATTAGCAGACTTTGAACACGGAATTGGAGTTGGAGCTAGACGCATGGACATTCCATTTAGGAAATCGTTAGGGAATTCAGTAATCCGAGATCGTCGGTGTCAAGAATGTGCCGAGAATACCACGTTTCAGGCATTACCTCTCACCACAAATAACGCAGTGGCGACGACCTTCACTTAACGACCGAGATCAGCAGAGATATCGTACTGGAGGTGACACATAGAGGAGTGTTACTTCTCACCATAGGCCGTAATTGTCAGCAGACAAGTGACACTGAGCGAAATAACGGCATAAATCAGTTGGGACCTACGACGAACGTATACGACGGGACAGTGTGGCGAAGTTTGGCGTTATTGGGCTACGACAGTAGACGATCGACGCAAGTGTCTTTGCTGACAGCACGACATCGCCTGCAGAGCCTCTCCTGGGCTCGCTACCACATCGGGTGGACCCTAGGAGACTGGAAAACAGTGACCCGGTCAGTTGAGTACCGATTTCAGTTGGTAAGAACTGATGGTATGGTTCGAGTGTGGCGCAGACCCCACGAAGCCACTGACTCAGCTTGTCATCAAGGCACTGTGCAAGCTGATGATGGCTCCATAATGATGTGGGCTGTGTTTACATGTAATGGACTGGTTCTCTGGTGCAAATGAACCGATCATTGACTGGAAGCGGTTATGTTCGGCTACCTGGAGACCATCTGCAACCATTCATGGACTTCATGATCCCGAACAACGATGGAATTTTTATACGTGATAATGAGTGATGTGACCGGACCAAAACTCTTCGCGATTGGTTGAAGAACGTTCTTAACAGTTCGAATGATTTGATCATCCAAGTCAAGCGATATGAAGCCCATGGAACATTTATAGAACATAATCAAGAGGTCAGTTCGTGCATAAAATCCTGCAGCAGCAACATTTTGTAATTATGGACGGCTATAGAGGCAGCGTGGCACAATATTTCTGCCGGGGATAATTACAACGACTTGAGTCCATACCGCGTCGAGCTGCTATACCTTACCAGACAAAGGAAGTCTGACTCGGTGTTAGGAGGTATCGTATAATTTTTGTTACCTCAGTGTACAAAGGATTAAGGTAAGAGAAGCCAAAATAATCGCAGTAGGCAGACAATCTTTGGAAGACTCAAAGACAGGGCACATAATTTAAGTGATGTTCGCAATGAACCGACCTCAGTACACTACATAATTTAAAAAAAATGGGCTAAGCAGAAGGTAACTACTGAACTTATGGGCCCTGAGAATAGTAACGTTGGGTACCAGGATTAAGGATACATAAATACTGCGAGAGTTCATCTCCATGCAGGCATAACAACTCGTCCGGTGCAGTTCAGTTCCTAGCAGCAGATGGGGCTCACAAATTCAAACCATTTTCTTCTTCCGTGCCACGTCAATCTGCGCATTGTACTCGTCCGTCATAGTGTGGACAGCCGCCAAAGGGAATTCTGTCACTGTGGACTACATTTCTTTAACCTTTTATTGTAGGCTTGGAAATTCTTCCGCCAACAGGCACAAAACACGACGGGAAACAGTCAGGCAGTTCTGCACCAGCGATTCAGTTCAGTTCATTTCAATTCAGTTCAGTTCAGTGCCTACAGCCAGCCCTGTAAGTACTCTAAGAACTACATTTCGACTTAGCAAATACTATTTTCTCTGAACTTGGACCATTAACAGTCTGCATTAGGCCTACGACATTCAGTCATAGTGACAATATCATGTATCATAGACTGACAAGAGACAGCGAAGTTGTTTCGATATTTTTGTGTGAGGTACTGGACATTAAGTTCCAGGGCATCAAACTATACCTTTGTATTCATAGCTCACAACTCATAATGCAATAAATTACTCTACAAATCGAACTATATTAACGCTGAATACTGTATTGTAACATATTCGTAGTAAATGTTATTGGTTATTCCTTACTGCGTTAGCACACTTCTGTTATAGTGGCGCCCTGTCAAACAAGTGTTTCATCAGTAAGCGAGCAAATTAGCAACATTGAAGGAACTATAGCAGGGAAGCAATTTTCTGCTACCGCAGATTATGGGCGTTAAAGGGGTGGAGTATTTATGTTGGCATTTCCCATGCACTCTGCAGTGGAGGGAACGGCTAAGACATCGTGTGTCCTGGTTAGCTCTCCTAGTGACTTCAGACTTTTGCAACCTCGTAAATTCTTGTTCGATCATCAAGGCACACGTCTAAATTGTTGCAACAAACAGAAACAACAGAGCAACACTGATGACGATATCACACGTGACACTCTTCCTCCTGCAGCTACTTACTTGAAGGGCTGGGAGCAAAAACATGGTAACCCACATTTTGTTAAAAGTTGAGATATGGTAACCCTGAGACTGTTCATGTGGTAATCCACCAGGATATCATGTAGTTCTAGCAAAAATCCAACAGATAGCAGAGTAATACACATTTTGTTAAGCCACAATTGCATCAACTAAAATTCATACGTTGGTATCCGAGACGCAATGGCAAGGTCGAGTGGGATTTGCACCTCCAAAAGGCAAAGGAAAACGAGAATACAATTGAACTTTAGATATCTTAATGATAGTAATATATTGGTTTGAAGAATCTGGCAGTGAGTATAATCCGCCCAATGATGAAGAAAGCAATGAAGATCATAATATTAGCAATGTGACTACTTGGTTATGTTGGTTAACATGTTTTGATCTTGGAAAACTAAGCAAGTGTCTTGTGTGCATATTAACAATAAATAGTGTAATTTAAAACATTATTAGACTATCTTTTACGCATTATAAACTGTTGAGCTACTTTCTGCAGTCGTCTGTGCATATTTATTTGGCTTACCATCTTTTGCACTTGCGAAATGAACACTTAGCATTACTGTTCCGAAGATAATAGGCTAATAGCAGTGCTATTCCTGATGTTTTCACTTCCCTGGAAAAAGAAGGAAAACACAGACGAATCCTAAAAATACACAGACTATGAAAGAAGCATTTGAGGTGCAGGAACAAAATGCAGAGGGTGGGAATGAAAATGTTTCTGCAAAAAACATTAAAACTAACCAAAGGAAGGAAAAGAAACACAAGAGGAGTGCAGGCCTTGAGTCCACGACGGTTAACAAAGGAGTAATAATGGGAATACGGGAAATGGCTCATGACCGTGAGTGCAAGAAACAGTGTTGTGTTAAGATTCCACAAGAACTTACGGAAAAAATATTTTCATGATTCTGGTGCTTGAAAAACTTTGAGTTCCAGAATTCGTATTTGCATGGACAAATCAAAGTCATCCCAATTAAACGTAGATACATGAGGAAAGGTGATGGAAGTAGAAGATCTGATAGTGTGGTGTTTACGGTTTTGAAAGGTTCTGTCGAAGTGGCAGTTTGTAAACTAGCATTTCTAAACATCGAGGGGAAGGGTTGAGATTAGGTAAAACACTAGCTCTGTGTCAGAACGCCCCTCCTTTGCACCAGAGAGGTCTTCATGGAACTAGAAATAATGCTTTTAGTGATGATCATAAAAAGTATATAATTGCTTAAATTAACAAAATTCCGAAATACAGAAGTCATTACAGCCGGAAAGATAACCCAGACAGGGTTTTTAATGGACATAAACACTCAGTTATAGGTATTTATGATGATTATGTCAATAATTTCTGCAAAGAAAATCCACTAAAGCCAGTTTCCTTCGACAAGTACAGAAAAATCTTCAGAACACTGAATATGTATTTCAAGCATCCAAAGAGTGACACATACAAAACATGTGACACGCTTTCCGTGAAAATTTAAGACTGCAAATTAAAAAAAAAAATGATACCAAAGAACTCCATGAATTACAAGTTCAACAAGAACTGCACCATAGAAGAGCACAAGCTGGATTTACAAAAATAAAATGAAAAATACATAGAGACAGCCACAGCTGAAGAAGACACTTACATGTTCACATTCAACCTTCAACAAGCGCTGCCTCTTCCTAAACTGAGTACTGGCCCAGTGTTTTATTCCAGGAAATTGTGGTGCTACAATTTTAGCGTTCATTTATGCAAGTCTGGGCTAGGTTACTTCTGTATAAGCAAGTGTTGGCCGTGGATCATAGGAGATCGTAAGCTGTTTAAAGAAGCATATCAAGAAATTTAATGTGAGAGGAAAGATACTTGTTTCGATATGGATAACTGTGGTGGACAAAACAAAAATTGGTGTCTGGTAGCTTTATCATCATATCTCATTGCTTCTGGTTGCTTTGAACATAAGAACATGATTTCTCCATTTCAGGCCATACGATGCTTCCTTCAGACCAAAATTTTGGCTATATAGAAAGATATGTAAGAAGGCATGCACAGGTTATTTACGTTCCGCAACGATGGGTACAAATTGTAGAAAATTCTTCTCTAAGAAAGAAGTTAGTAGAGTATAATTCATAGAAAGAAGTTCATAGAATGATACAGAAGGATTTTGTGGGTCTGGAGAACCTCAGGAAATAGTTTACCTTCAGAACAAAGACTGACCAAAAGGAACCTATCCAGTCCAGAGATGCAGTTACCTTATCATGTTCAAAGGCTGACGCTATGAAACTAAACATTAAGTACCAATATAATGGCTGGATGAAACAGTAAATCTTTCCCCGAGAAGTCATGTTGGATCACCAGCAAAGGCAGTCTTTCCCTTAAAGCGCAATGGGCGAAGAAGAGTAGATCCGTTAAAAATGAAAGACATTTTATCCCTGAAAGATTACATCCCAAAAATCTTCTTAGAACAATATTACATTAAAGTGAAGATAGGTCATTAACTAGCTGGAGAGTTAGATAAAGAGCACCGTTCTGCAGTGATAACTGAAGATACACAAATACTGCAAATCCCTATGCACTTCCGTAACAACGTTCATTATGTTTTCCTGCTTCTCAATGTAAAAGGGTGTGAAAAAATGCCAGAATTTGTTATGGAACTCAAATTCATGAAATACTATTAGACTAAACGTGTGTATTAGTATTAATTAAGGTTCATATCTGGTATCAAGAAGTTCTTAGAAATACATAAACTCTTAAATATTCAGTATATCTTTTATACCAGTATTATGGTATTGTCATAAGTGTAATGTTTGTGTTATGGTATAATGTTTTCAACAAATGTTTACTGAACAATGAACAAAAGGCTCTATATTATTAGAAATAACTTTCCATGTTAAGAAGATTATTTCCATAAGTTCGTTTGAATAAGACTGTTGCGTGTAGCACAGTATGATAGAATACAATTTTCCCAGGAATTCAGTAATAATAGAAATGAGCCTTTATGCTGGAATAACATAATTATTAATATGAAAAAAGCGTGGTAACCAACATTTCAGATAAATTTTCCAATGAAAAACATGCTAAGCCACACAAAACGGTTAGGAAATATTAAAAGAGATTATTCTGATTTGATAAAATGTTTTCCAACTTACAGTACGTAATGTATATTTCAGGACAAAGAAAGCTCAACTATCTTGGAACTTGGTTTGTGTTGGTTACCATGTTATTGCCCTCAGCCCTTCATTTCTCCTTGCACATGCACCCCACTTTTGCAGCTTACACTGGATGACGTGGCACAGGTACGTTTATTCTGGGTTTCCATTAGGGAGGAGAGAGGACTAAATTCTCCTCTTGACGTTCTGCGTTAAGCTATCCCTGGATTCCCAATACTGATTCAGGCAAATTCCGGGATAGTTTCTTTAGAAAATACACTCCCGAATTCTTTCCACATACGAGCGCTATCCAACAGTTGATACACCTTTAACGACCTCGTCGTCGATGTTTCATTAAATCCCAGTCTGCAAATGATGTGACACAATTTTAAGAGACTTAATTGGTCTCATATAGATATGAAGTTTATTTATAAAGACTGAAGCGGCGAGTGGAAATTTGTACGCACGCCGTTAACTGAACCCGGCTTTCCAGCTTACTAGGCAGATGTGCTAGCCACTAAGGCAGCTTTGCATTGTGGTTCGCGCAACTGTGTGGATAAAAACATTTCTGTATGAGACCAGTAAAGTCTCTGAAATCATGTCATGTCTTTTGTATAAGTACCTGCGCCTGATTTTCGGGCTGAATCCCCCATTTACGTTCGATGCTGAGGTGCTATTGCACAACTTGCAGAGACTCAGTAATTCTGCTCGTGTGTAAGAGGAATTTGAAGTAGACGGGGTGCGAGAATTTTGATTGAGGAGGGAAGCATGCCAGGGTAATCCATGAAGTTGTGCGAACCAGTGCCAAGGTGGCTTCGTGGCTAACGCACCCTCGTAGTAAGCAAGAGACCCGGGTTCGATTTCCGGCCTTAATACTAATTTTACCCTCGCCTCTTCAATCTATATACATAAAAAAGAAAAGAACACCCGAGATTTGCTCGTTTCGTATTTATGAGTTCATTTTTCAGGTTCCATGGGACCATATGAGCCAAAGCTACACAGTAATGGATTATTTATTGACAAAAGAATTAAAGAATTAATAAAAACAGAAAAACGTGAGGTAGTATACATCACACAAAAGTATCTGAAATACTGCCACGAACTACTTTACAGAAAGAAATAACGTACTACAAGAATACGTTCTTCAGTTTAAGTAGGAACACTTGGGATTTATCACTCAATATTTTTAGTTCTGTTGGCAGCTCATAGAAAATAAGACCTGGTGAACAACACACAACTTTCTGTACAGTGCTGAAGGAGTTATATTCAAGAGCGTATACGGATCGCTGATTTCTGATTCCGTGGTGTGACATGAGGGGTGCATAAACAGGTGTCACAGACTGTGTTCTGTTTATTTTCTTTTGTGTGTGTGTGGGTGGGTGGGTGGGTGAGAGAGTGAGTGAGTGAGAGAGAGAGAGAGAGAGAGAGAGAGAGAGAACTGGTTTCCTATCCTTCAACTTTTTTTTGTCTGTGTTGTAATGATAATCTGAACAATGCCAGTGTTATGCTTAGGTAAACGCTATCTGATAAAAAGCGTATCCATCTGAAAGCGTGTAGCTTTATTGAAATTATATTTTACCAAAAATAACTTGAAAACGTAAAACTGTATCCTAAAGAAACTGTCCTGTGAAATTGCGTATTGGGCAGTGGAGTGAAAATCTTACAGTTCCAATACACAATAACTAACAGAGGAAAAATTCATAAAATTACAAACCGAACTTTGAGTGAATAACTGTACAAAATGCTTCTGTGAAAATTCCCCTGCAAATTTATGTACCAAAACTGACTAAAAAAGATTCCGAACTGCCGAACTGTAAATGGCACACACGTGAGCGTGTAACATTGCTCTATAAGAATACGAATGTCTTAAAAAGAAATTAAATATGAACTGCACCCAACCTAAACTTAACCTGATACAATTTCTTAATGCAGTGCTTAACTGTGAATGATTTAATTGTGATCTGACTGTGACGTTAAAATGGCCCTAATAGACTTTTATGACTTACCTTGTGGCAACGGAACCTCAGTACTGCTCGCAAGTGATGAATGTTAACATGTAGCGCAGCAGCAAACCAGCTAAAGAAAATAAACCTTGTCTAAGAAATCGCTGTGAGCACTATGGGACTTAACTTCTGAGGTCATCAGTCCCCTAGAACTTAGAACTACTTAAATCTAACTAACCTAAGGACATCACACACGTCCATGCCCGGCGCAGGATTCGAACCTGCTACCGTAGCAGCGGCACGGTTCCGGACTGAAGCGCCTAGAACAGCTCAGCCACTGCGGCCGGCCTTGTCTAAGACCTTTGCAAGGAAATGCAACTGTACTAAGCACACCATGCTTTAGTTTGAATAGTATATTCCGCCGCAAAGTGCTATGCGGTGACACATGATTACAAATTTTCGTGTGGAGACAGTGGACGTAACTGAACTTAAATGAATGGTGTAGAAGACACTAGCATTCAAAAACTGTATTGTGAAATTATGATTCCTTAACAATTGCAACAACCTTTACATAATTCATTTCTTACAAAAAGTTAAACTCTGCTGTGTAGTTTGTAACTGAAATGGTAAAGGAGTGGTGAGCCTATAACTCTCACTGCAAACCATATGGCAAGTAATTTTGCTTCATCTCGTCTCAGTCAAACTAACTGGCTCGGACCGTTAACGAAAAATCATGCTAAAAATTTGCCTCCTTGAAACTCATGATAAATTACGCGTGAGCCAGCAACGCAGTGACAACATTAGCTGAATATCTTCCACTTCTCAAATCAGTCTTTACAAAATCATATGTCCAAAAATCAACATCCTCTGCATTTACATCTGCATTTCCAGACCACTCAGCAGAGTGACCAACACCCAACCCTCTCACTTACATCTCACTGAATGTTACACAGACGTCGACAAAACTACTGACAAAGATCAACTTGCGTGTACTCAGAAAATCTGTGACGTAACACATCGACTATTGAAGAATTCTGTCTGAAAAATATCCACTGCACAAATATGAAGCATGACATCGATTACAAAGACGGTTCACATCACCTCCACTGAATACCAAAAATAAGCTGGAAATCTGCTGTAGCAGTAAAAACTAAAAGGTTATCGACGTTCCGAGCCCGGTTCGTCCTACAACTTTTTCTTACTCTAAAAGTCACTTTCACCTCTGAAAATGCTTTTTGACTGTGCGAACTGAAAACAAATTGTACCAAAGTTTTGATGTCATTATGTACTGTCCCTCTACAGCAAGTAAGATCAAAGGTCACATTGCATGCTACCTTCAGCAGCACCATTTCTACTAAGACACTGGTGTGTTGAAACGAACTTTCTGATAGATGAAAGCTTTATTTTAATATTCACGTGACACCCCTCGTACCACTTCGTCCAACCCAAACTTAAAAGACTACAGCCCCTTCACGAAACGGAAAATTAGCATATGATCAGGACTTAAATATTCATTCCAGAAGGCACTACCTTCCTCTCGCACAATATTTCACTGGCATTCAGTGGAACAAAAATGGCTTAAGACTGTATGGTGCCTCCTGTGAAGCTGAGCAAGTTCCAACATCGTCATGTGACTGGGTGGCGCCGCTGTAAAAGTTGACTGCACGTTTATTTTCCGCTCTGTTTAAAATGCCCTGTAAACTTTGCAATTTTAATTGAAGTGGAAACGTTGTGGTGCGACCTCAATCGCTAAGGGGCAGATCGACACACATTTTGAGCTGAGCAGGCTGCCACACTTCGGAAAAATAATTGTGCTGGAATGAAATGTTCTCACATAATGATAGGATTATTCCTCGTGCTACGTCCTAACAACAACGTTAACGGCAGAAAATTAAACTTTAACATTTCTTCCTCTCTCTTATCCA
This sequence comes from Schistocerca piceifrons, assembly GCF_021461385.2. Classification (NCBI taxonomy): domain Eukaryota; kingdom Metazoa; phylum Arthropoda; class Insecta; order Orthoptera; family Acrididae; genus Schistocerca; species Schistocerca piceifrons. The sequence goes on from NC_060139.1 coordinate 748,061,790, forward strand.
GTTTATCATCTCCACAGTTATTACATGTAATGTTATTCACTCTTGATTTAAGTGAGTGTTTTTTTTCACTTGAAATACTCTCAATTTATCAATATTTTTTTGAATCAATTTTTACATCAGCTTTTCGAATGCAACGTGGAGCCTTAGGTATACGTCTTGCCCAGTGCCAATAACGCTTTAGGTACGGCAGCGAACAGATGTAGAATATATCCAATGGGCGTCGTTTACAGGACATCAAACCGCAGTCAAATTGTCCCATGGTCTATGTTGCTATTAAAATGTGTCTTTGTCCTACTGACGTTTTAAGACTCTAGTTAACGGTTGTGGCAATTATACCAAAAAAGTTTAAATATATAGTAAGGAGTTCCTTATCTTTCGTCAATGAATATGCGCAGCAGATGATATTTGTGGAACTCACTTGACTTGATCCGTAGTCCGCACGTCTCATATGCCACAAAAGGGTTCGCCGACCTCATAACTGATGCTACATCCTCCCATTCAGTGAGAAAGTGCGCTGAAGTTTGCGTCGTAGTAGTTTCATGATTTGGATTTGTACATCAAATCTCCTGAACACCGAAATTTCGTGGATGAGTATTTCTTTTAGCATAGAGACTCGAACATCCTACGCATTTGTCGATCGCCACTGACCTCGCATGTTTTAGTGAACTCGGCAACGAAGGGCAGAATGTCACGTAGCTGCTTTATTAGCAATGGCGGTTGTATTTCTAAATGTAGCTAAGTAATTTTGTCAACTGTTCATCACTTTATGCAACGTATACACGAACTGTGTTACCCAAATATGCCCCGCCTTTTAGATAACTCAAACATTTCGGTACGAAATAACAACATTTTAATATAATTTACACAGGTATCTCTGCTATCCTTATTAGAGATAACACAAAGTATAACGAATGTGACCTAACTTCGTAAGTTCTAATGTTACAGTAGCTCTAACAACGACCATTCCGTAAATGCATTTCATGTGTCCTCCGTCTAAAAGGACGGGTTGTTTCGCTTTAATCTCCTGTTTTCGGTAGACATTTACTTTCCAGAAGATACATAGCGACATTTCCGTTGCATCTGATACCACAGCTGACGACCGAAACAAAAGAGTCGCCATATTTCCTCGTTAAAACATTCCTTGCTGCGATGAATGGATTTATTCACACAGCACGGACGTCGTTAAAGCAACCCGTACTTGAGGCCGCCTGTGAAGAACGTTGCTACATTTTTTTTTTAATTCCGTAAAAAGCAGATCCTCGTCGTTACCAGCATTAACTCGCATATTTTTTTACGAGAACTAGGGAGAACCAGGAAAAGGGTAACGAGTGAATTTCGGAAACATGCGTTACTGTTACAATTTGTAAGGAACAACGAAGTAGTATGTAGATCGATATTTATGGTACAAATTCAGTAAAATAACAGATCTCACTGCATGATGAATATCCATTAAAAAACACGTATATTAAGTAATAAAATTTAGGGATTATGAAGCTTACATGATCATATCGTGGCGAGCAGTTAAAGTTATGCCAGATGCTCCTGCTGTCGATTCATTCGTTTGTTATTTTCCTTTATGAAAAGTCTACCTTCGTGACTAAATCGAAGACTATTAGATATTAGCCACACGCCAAGCGAAACTCTCCAGTGGAGCTACTGCTGAGTCGGCGTAAATTGATACCTGTCAGTTGCAGTGGGCTGCGTGCGGACAGCTTCACGCTCCTATCTCAACTAATAACGTAATGCGAGTTTGTAAACGTCACAATTATGATGCCTCAGAATTGTCGTAGCTCTGTAGACGGCTACTGTTTCCGCCTGCAACCGATAAGAGTTTCGCAGCTGAAAGCGCACAACAGCGCAGCGAGCTGCCACGGATCTTCTTACGCCATCCCGACTATAGCTACATCATCAGCTATGCACAGATAAATACAGACAGTCAGGAATACACCAATAGTAATGTCAGAACTTTAGACAGTTGTATAAGAGAACAGTAGACAACCATTACACCTACGCAGATCTTTAGTATGTCACAATAGCCAGCGACGATGGAATGTGATGCTGTATTTTTCAGTCCGAAGGCGGCGTTGATGAAGCTGTCCAGGCTAGTCTGTCTTGTGCAAGGCTCTCCACATCTGTATGTTTGCACCCTACATCCATGTGAACCTGTTTTACTGTATTCACTCCTCGGTCTCTCCCTACAGTCTGCCCCCTCCACCCAACTTTTCCCTCTATTACCAAACTGATTATCTTCTCCTTCATGCCTCAGAATGTGTCCAATCAAACTGTCGCTATATTAACTCAAGTTGCACCACCATAAAGCTCTTTTCTTCACAGGTACCTTCTGTATTTATTCATCAGTTGTTCGACCTATCCATCTACACCACTTACATGTAGGGAGGATGACTTGATCACAACAGTGAATAATCTGAATGGGATGCTTACATCAAAGTCAGAAGTTTATTACATCGCGCGCATCATGTGTACCAGTCACACCTGGAACTACTACACTGAGGCGATCATGCAGGTATTATGAAAACTGCCTGCTGGAATGTGCCATCAAACTATAAACTGATGTAGTACACAACAGATCTACATTAACACTCCCTAAACTATCTTGCAGCGGATGGGTGGGTGGAGAGTACTTGCCGGCCGAAGTGGCCGAGCGGTTCTAGGCGCTGCAGCCTGGAACCACGAGAGCGCTACGGTCGCTGGTTCGAATCCTGCCTCGGGCATGGATGTGTGTGATGTCCTTAGGTTAGTTAGGTTTAACTAGTTCTAAGTTCTAGGGGACTAATGACCTCAGAAGTTGAGTCCCATAGTGCTCAGAGCCATTTGAACCATTTTTGGAGAGTACTTGGTGGGGCTCTACTGTTTGCTCCTTTTCCTATTCCAGTCCTGAATGTTGACTCTTCTCTACATCGTCTGTCAGTCCTGTACGGCTAGTGTTCTAAGCCTACGAGCATTACTCAAGAATTGCTCGTCCGAGGATCTTGCAAGCTGGCTTGTTCTTAGGTAAACTACATTGCTCTGGATTTCTGTCATTCACTCTGGCTTACACCTTTCCTGCAGCTTCACTGCGCAACAAAATTAAAGGATCACTTTTTCGAAACCACACAATTCCCACGCATTGCGACATCTAAGTTTGAAATTTGACTCAAAGACGAGGACAGCCTTATCTGCAATGGCGCAGAAGCGTGGTGCCTTGCGACGTCACACTCAGACTTGACAACGCTTCGAACAGCAAGTGTCGACACATGCGAAGGTAGACCATAGCTTAGAAGCTCATGTGATGTCTAAGGTGCATTAACGACTTCACATTGGCACCAAATTTTGCCACAGTTCTGCCGAATGCCACCATGGACGTGTCCACGATGAGAAGGACGTCTCTCTCCCTCTTACCCACATTTCACCTCTTCTTCAGACGCCCCTGAGATGGAGGTCAGAACCGCGGCGCCCAGGGTTGAAATCACGTCATTCTCTTATCACGTCGTTCTCTTACCGTTCAAAATCCCCTTTGCCTGGGGCGTTGATTCCCACACATTTCGCTGTAGAAAACGAATGTTCGCAGTGCGATGAGCGACAGGATGGTAGAGTTGCCTCTGAGCACTATGGGACTTAACAGCTGAGGTCGTCAGTCCCCTAGAACTTAGAACTACTTAAACCTAACTAACCTAAGGACATCAGGCACATCTATGTCCGAGGCAGGATTCGAACCTGCGACCGTAGCAGCAGCGCAGTTCCGGACTGAAGCGCCTAGAAGCAACAGGAAGGAGTTCTTGACAACCTTTGACACTACTGACAGCCCCATCGAACATGATCGCATGTGTTTGGAGCGCAGCGCGACCACAATTGCCGCTCTTGTCTACGTGGTGGAACAGGCAGGGACCGTTCAAAACTATTCGACGAAATGTGGATGTGTTCTGAAGCAGAAAAGGGTGCTTATGCGTTTTCATCTCTCCTATTTCGCATCGTCCTCGCGTGATCACAGGTGGATGCGTGAATAAAACGGCAAAGAGTCCCTCAAGCACCTCCAGTTCGACAGAACCCGCAATGGCAGCCGCACAGCTTTGTTGAGGATTTTAAAACGTACCTGTATGAACAGAACCGTAACGAAGTCCTAGGAGCTTGCAAACCAGCAACCCCGTCGACAATCGCCGATTCAGGATGGCCTAAGCAGCAGTGTAGCTGTGAAAGAGCAGCAGTGTAGCCTGCCTGCAGGCGGCTGGGACTCTCGTCAACGGTTCTGTCTGTACAGTAACATTTTTAAGGTGCAAAACAAGGTAGGTGGGTGGGAATGAGAGTTTTGCCGAATCTTAGACGGACCCTTTGCGGTTTTATTCACGCATGTATCAATGTTGCACCCTCTTCTCCCTCCCCCGTTATCAAGCCACAAGAGGACGCGAAACAGGATGGACGAAAAAGTGCAATTACCCTTTGCTGCTTCACGTCACGTCCAAATTTCGTTGAATGGTGTTAAACGGTTCCTGGTGGTTCCAAGCTCTACCCGAAAACAAAAATTGCGGTGGCTCTGCGCTCCATAGGCGTCAGATCACGTTTAATGGGGATGCAGCCCCACAGTGTCGTCAGAGAAGGAGTGAAACGTACGAAAGTGTCAGAAGCGCCAAAGGTTGGAAAGAACGCCTTCCAGTTGCTCTCCGCATTGCGAACTGTCGCTTTCTATCACGAAATGTTGGGGAATCAACGCCCCATGGAAAGGGGTGGTTTCAGTGAAGCGTTTTATGCCACACCCTGTGACCATTTCATGCCGATTCTGAGCGGCAGTGTGCCTCGAATATTTTCCTCAGCCACTCGTGAGAAAACGGAGTTATTTCAACTCTGAGCGACTGAGTTCCAACCTCTATCGCAGAAATGTGAAATGGAAGCGGTGAAATGTGGGTGAGAGGGGCTGTGACAACCTTCCCATCACGTGACACGTCCGCGGTGGCGTTAGACAGAATTGTGGGGAAGTCTGGTGCAATGTGACGTGACTACCCAACCTTACACCTCACATCATCTTCTGAGCTGTGGTCTTTTCTTCACACCTGCCGACACCTTGATGTTAGAAGCGTCATCGAGCCCAAGTGTGACGTCGCAGGGCGCCACGCTTTTGGATCGTTACAGAGGAAGGCAGTACGCATCTTTGAGCCAGACTTCAAAGTTAAGCGTTGCAATGGGTGGGAATTACGAAGTTTCCAGAAAGGAATCCTTTAATTCTCTTGCAAAGTGCAGTTACATGTAGTCCTTCCTCTCTGGACGCGTAAACCTACGTAAATGGCGGTTGTGAGTGTTCCTGGTAACTGATCGTCAGTCATGTAATCAAAAAGCATGGGTGTTTTCACCTGTTTGTGCATAATACGTTGTAAATTTATTCATGTGGAGGGTCGGTTACCAATCTCTGGAGGTCTTCCTGCTTCGCTTCCCATTATACTCAGCGTCACCCGGGAACAAATTCACGGACATTTTTACTCTGTCCTTCAGATTCTTGGTTTATGGGTACGAAATTCTTTTCTAGCCATTAACAACAATCTCCCGAATTCCGTCTGCTAGGAAGTGCTGACTCTAATTACAAATCCGCTCCGATAAGCCGTAAGTTCGTATTTTCATTACTAGTTGTCCGTTGTAATGTCTTAAATACTTTTCGGAAGTCAGGGAACACGACATTACTCTGAATGCCGTCATGAGCTGGCTTGTGGAAGCTATTGACGTATAGAGCGAGCTGGGTTAAGGTTTTTGTGTAATTTACATAGAGTCGTACAGAGAAACAAACCATCAGGTTCAGTGGCCTTTCTTGTGTTTAGCGATTTTATTTGATTTTCTATTCCGCAATTTCTTCTCAACATGGGAAGAGCTTTAATACGATTTCTGTTTCGTACAGTGTAGTAAGATTGAAATAAGTATGACAGCCTTCTCTGCGACACCCTCTCTTTTGGTGCCAGCGTGGTCACTAAGGTTTTATAGATGACTCTTTACAGAAGTTATGTAAGTTCAAAATTTATCAGAATTTTTCTTCACATTGGTAGATAGAATTTTACTTTGGATTACACTGAACATTTTTCGTGTTGCTCTTCTACGTTCATTTTGAATTCGTTCAGCTATTCTTTGTCCACAAGATTTCATTTGTTTGTGACAAATCATCATTGAAAATGCAATAGAAATTAATAAGACATTATAGACTGTCTGCCGTTCTCTACTTATAGAGACAGAAGCAATAACGAAAACTATTAGTTACCTGTGCACTGTCGGACATTTTGTAATCTGTGTCATGTCTACAAAGTAGCCCAGTGGTTCTATTACCTGCGTCAATCACAGCCGATGGTGCAAAATATGTTCACTTATATATATATGGAAAGCATTCCAGAATTTCATTGAGACTGCACTGTCTGCATTATAGTGTCACTCATCTATATAAATGGGGCCAAGGCAGTTCATCAGTTTCAAGATAATTTTTAGTTTTGTAGCTCTTAGTTTTCAAAAGCAGTTTAGTGTCGAGAGGATTTTAGGTTCCGAAAGAGTTTTGGTTTTCAAGAAGGATTTTAGTTCTGAAGAAGAGTTTTAGTTTGGTCCCTGTATTATTTGTTGTATTACTTTACACGTCATCAGTCGCCCTATTAGACAGAGCATTTTCAGGAGATTTTAACTACAGTACAATTAAGTGAAACGAGCATGGCTATTAATTCGAAGTCTTATTTACTCATAAAGATGGATGTAAACAAATAACAGCTACAGCTGCCGGAAATATGTTTTGTTTCACAACCGGTTTCGATTATTCCCTATTTTCAAGTTACGAGGAATTATTTAACATCATTTTAAGGAAATGCTTTTTACTGACACATCAATCAATGAGCCGACGAGTAACTGAGACAAGACGCTTTTCAGACGATACATATCATCACCTTTTAGTGGCGGACTTCACAAATTTCTGCTCTACACCTTAAAGACCTTTTTCTCCCTTAGGTCCTTTAGATGTCCGTCATTAAACGAAGATGAAGATACGCGACATACACTATGTGATCAAAAGTGTCCGGACACCTGGCTGAAAATGACTTACAAGTTCGTAGCGCCCTCCATCGGTAATGCTGGAATTCAGTATGGTGTTGGCCGACCCTTAGCCTTGATGACAACTTCCACTCTCGCAGGAATAAGTTCAGTCACGTGATGGAAGGTTTCTTGGGGAATGGCAGCCCATTCCTCAAAATGGCTCTGAGCACTACGGGACTTAACATCGGAGGTCATAAGTCCACTAGAACGTAGAACTACTGAAACATAACTAACCTAAGGACATCACACACATCCATGCCTGAGGCAGGATTCGAACATGCGACCGTAGCGGTCGTACGGTTCCAGGCTGTAGCGCCTAGAGCCACTCGGCCACAGCGACCGCACCCATTCTTCACGGACTGCTGCACTGAGGAGAGGAATCGATGTCGGTCGGTGAGGTCTGGCACTAAGTCGGCGTTTCAAAATATGCCAAAGGTGTTCTATAGGATTCAGGTCACGACTCTGTGCAGGCCAGCCCATTATAAGGGTGTTATTGTCGTCTAAACACTCCGCCATAGACCGTGCATTATGAAAAGGTGCTCGATGGAGTTGAAAGATACAACTGCCATCCCCGAATTGCTCTTCAACACTGGGAAGCAAGAAGGTGCTTAAAACATCAATGTAGGCCTGTGATGTGATAGTGCCACGCAAAACAGCAAGGGGTGCAAGCCCCCTCCATGAAAAACACGACCACACCGTAACACCATCGCCTCCGAATTTTACTGTTGGCACTACACAAGCTGATAGATGACGTTCATCGGGCATTCGCCATACCCACACCCTGCCATCGGATCGCCACATTGTGTATCGTGATTCGCTACTCCACACAACGTTTTTCCATTGTTCAGTCGTCCAATGTTTACGCTCCTTATACCATGCGAGGCGTCGTTTGGCATTTACCGACGTGATGTGTGGCTTATGAGCAGCCGCTCGACCATGAAATCCAAGTTTTCTCACCTCACGCCTAACTGTCATAGTACTTGCAGTGGATCCTGATGCAGTTTGGAATTCCTGTGTGATGGTCTGCATAGATGTCTGCCTATTACACATTACGACCCTCTTCAACTGTCGGCGGTCTGTCAGTCAACAGACGAGGTCGCCCTATACGCTTTTGTGCTGTACGTGTCCCTTCACGTTTCCATTTTACTGTCACATCGGAAGCAGTGAACCTAGGGATGTTTAAGAGTGTGGAAATCTCGCGTATAGACATATGAAACAAGTGACACCCGATCACCTGATCACGTTCCAAGTCCGTGAGTTCGGCGGAGCGCTCCATTCTGCTCTCTCACGATGTCTAATGGCTACTGAGGTCATTGATATGGAGTACCTGGTAGTAGGTGGCAGCACAATGCACCTAACACGAAAAACGTATGTTTTTGGGGGTGTCCGGATACTTTAGTCTATAGCGTAACCTAAACTTCTAGTGATTAGTGGTTTCCAATCTTTCTCAGACCATTACCTAAAAGTATAACCAGACATTGGCTGGTGTCCTTGCACCCTCCCCCCAACCCCATCCCTGTCCCAATCATCATCGAAATGAGCTGCTAACTGAACTTCATAATGAGAAAGAATTTTCTTTGAATCCTTTTATTGTCGCTAAAATGACGAAAGATAAATGACATTTATTTCTTGTAGTCGTTTTGTTAAACAACGAACTAATGAGATGACTGGTACTGCTTTTATATAAAAACCGTTTTTAAAGATAAGTAAATCTCAATGCATCGTGAATGGTATCTAAAACTCCTCCTCATAAAAGAAATTTAACTATCGATACCGACGGCAGTGAAGACAGAAACGTGTCACAGAACATGCTTCTTTTCGCTACTAATCTCTCTAGCGACACTTGCTTTACTCAAGTCGTGCTCCCTCATTGAATATCAACCAAGTTAAATCACTTGATTGCCGTTCTCCTTGCTTCTTAACTGATAGAAATTGGAAGACTTCAGGCTGCCAGTGCTTTGAGTCTGACCACTGCCATCAATAACGATAATAATGATAATAATAATAATAATGAATGGGCAGCCATATCATACAGGGTGTTCGGAATTTCCCGTTACAGACTTCTAGGAGTTACAGATAGGAGTTCAGATGTTTAACCCATCCACTCCTGCTTGAGGAATTGAATTACGCGTGACGCAGTACAGTTACTAGGAACAGTTCGAAAGGAAACATAACGAAACATCATTTGTTTGTATTAACATTCTCTTTCTACGTTATTCCAAAACAAAAAGCACCCAGCATACTTCACGTACAGAACATTAAAGATGCATTACAATAGCGGCTCGACGTGGCGACCATCAACGCTGTTACAGACATTGTATCTACGAAGCTTGTACTGGTATGCACTCTCCATTCCACCTGGTATCTCTTCAGTTTCTAATGCAGGAGACAGAACTCATGCCAGCAGACCTTCCTCTGTCTCTACAGGAGTCTCGCAAATTAAATTTTGCGTACGACCCCACAAGAAGTAGTCCTCAGGAGTGAAATCCGATGATGGCGGCGGCCACTTGGCTATAACACCCCAACTTATCCATGTTTCACCATATCGTTTGTTGAGATGTCTCCCAGTCGCACGTGAGACTTGAAGTGGTGCACATAATCGTCAAACCTCATTTCCTGACAGACATTCAGTTGCACGTAATTCTATATACCCTATTGTATACCAGGACAAACAGCTCTGAGACTTTTCTCTTTCAGTCACCATACGTGGACGCGTTATACATCTGAGTTGAAACCGTCGTAAAACGGAAACGACACGTTCCGGACCGGGGTTCCCTTCAAAATATTATGTATTCACTCCCCTCTACAAGTCATAGAAGTTTGTAATGGTAATTTCCGAACACCAGTAGTTACTTTGGTGTTGTATTGTCAATTACTTCCTTTACCTGTTGCGAATTGAATAATGAAGCAATTTCCCGTCCATTGCGGGCACTAACTGCAACTCTGAGAAAGCATTTTCATGAGATACTTGAGCATATGTGACATATAAGTCTCAGTTTTGCTGTCATAGATGCTTGGTACAAAGTTCAAAGTATGTTTGTTATGGATGGACTACGTCAGGAGGACGTTCTTCATAAATTATTTTCACAAGCAGTGCCCTACACCACATTGTCTCAAGCGTTATTTAAAAATAATGTAATTATTGGTAACTTACGTAATCAGTACTGCAATCTTCTGTAACTACTCATATTTTAAAAATAATTTGGTTTCGTGACCGAGACAAGCTCAAAGTCCTTTGTTTTTACCCCTAAAAAATTTCAATTTACACCTCCGGTGGTCTTTACTCCTAGGTTGGTATCCACTATTCTCGATGGTATTTATTTCCACGAAGAAAGTAAATATAAAACCTGAAGTAGTAAGCACTCCAATCACCCTGTTGACTTTAAAAACACAGGACGCCCATGGGGAATGGTCAATTTTCTGAGATGTGACAGGAACGATCATTCCACTTGGAAATGTCTATTGAATATGGACTCCAAAATGCATTCATTAACAGCTTGGAACACTTGTTCATCGTCGACATAGTAAGAGAATAAATAAATTACTACTTGTATCTAAATGTCATTATTCCTGAGACCGAGAAAAGCGTTCCAAAAGACATTAATTTAATTTATGACGACAATCCTAATTAGGAAACCTCTTTATTGCTTTTGATTTATGGTCGTCACCCCACATAGAGTATTTGACGAGAATTATGAGGATTTACATTCATATAGGTTCATTATTGTCGTGACAGAGCGAGGTGGTGCAGTTGTAAGAAAGACACTGGACACGTATTCGGGATTACTGAGTTTCAAATCGCCGTCCGGCCAGCCAGATATAGGTTTCCCGTGGTTTTCCTAAATCGTTTAGGACGAACTCGGGGATGGCTCCTTACGAACGATTCCCCTCCACATCCTTAATGACATCGTCGGCGGGATGTTAAACCTTAATCAATTTACATCCCTTACTTTTCGGCTGCACCTGTGTATGGATGCAAAAGAATAGGACATATAGCAGCTTCTGAAAATAATAACTAACTGATCCAAAGATCATGAAAAAGCCTGTGAAAAATCATAATCGTTTTCAGTTGCAAAGAAAATTGTAAGCAACGACAAAAGGTAAATACGACCCGTTGTTATGCCAATGCGAAGTCGGGTATGTTGGAACAGAGATGCTTTCTGGTGTGTGTGAGTTTAGAATGCATTAGACGTAATATCACAACGTGCGTCATACTGGAGACTGTTGGAAAGTTCCGGGAAACAAAGTTAGCGCATAATTTGGTTGAAAACTCGGTCCGTGCGAAATGGAAGGCACTGCAGAGGCGCAGTGCGGAAGAAATATCGCATGGGACACTGGTTGTGTGTTCCGTCAACTGGGGAATAGCGTACGGTCCAATTTCACCCCTCTGCTTTGACCAATAAATTCATATTACGCGTGAAGACGATCATATACCTAAGTTACTAGGACAGCGAGAGAAAACATTTAATGACAGGCCGATTAAATTCTTCGAGATGCCACCAAGAATATAAACCATTATGTTTAGAAACAAACGTAAAAAAACGCAAGTTTGTCAGTCAGCAAAGAAACTGAAATCAACGTGATAACCGTGGCACTGAGGGAGTTTTGGGTGGGAACAAACTTGATAAAAAATATTATTAAAGATGAGCTCATTCCAGAGCAACCAAGACATCGAAAAATAGAACACGCAGATTCGCATGGAATAAACGGAACGAAAATACACCGGAAATACAAAAAGAAGGATCGAAGAATTGGCTTGACCTATACAGCTCAAACGAAGACAGCAACACCGAAAACTGCAAACCGAACTGTGAGAAGCATTATCGCAATTTCTGTGCGCTCTGTATAACTAAAACGCATGCATCGATACCAAAAACCGGAGCCCAGGAAATGAAAATAATGAAACACAAAGCCAAAAATCAACAATTGAAATACATATCCTATCCAGAAACAAAATACACAATTAAAATACATATCCTATCCAGAAACAAAATTAGATTAAACAAAAAAATCATAGATACGCACTTACCAAGCGTAGTCTACACCAAACTAATCTAGGTTGGCCACCAAGTATAAACAAACCCACAAAAGAAAGGCGTATTCAAGAAAGACGAAGGAAAGAGCAATCTTGATTACAGTGTTATCATTTTTTTATTATTTTTCAATGGGGCATTTGACCTTTATTTACGCATTTTCGGATTGGCCGGTATTTGATAGCGAAGGGTACATGGGACACAGCGCATAAAATATCCCAGCGGGGAAATTCTCTTTGTCAAAGCTTTAAAAATACATCCAGGATGTGGTGCAGTCCAATGCAAACCAAACGGGATGGGGCCTGCAGTAAATTGATTGGACACATCACACATTTCGCAGAAGAAAAAAGGAACCATAAACTTCAAACCGTGAGAGTGCACAGAACGGATTAACTTGTGAAATGAAAAGTAAAACACTTTCGCATTTAATTTATTTGTACAAACAGTTTCAATGTTCCACTAAACCATCGTCAGGCCCCTTGACCGACGTAAACTGGGAGTAATCCAATCTCGTGTGCAGTTATAACACGAGACAGTATTACATAACGGGTATCAGTTGATGTTTGGTTTACAAGACACTGCCCCTTCGTTCATTAACGGACGACTGCCGCCGGTTAATGAACCAAGGGACGTGTAACTGAACACCAAAACTGATTGCGTGAATAAATTAGATGCAAAAGTGATGGCTGTAGGTGTTATAATTTTCATTTCATATTGAACAGCTGAAGTCCTGGTGCCCATCCATTACATGGATGGACATACAAACATTAACTGTTGGTGAATCTCTAATGCGCTGCATAATAGCGTGGGATTCTCTGTCCCCCAGATTCGCACGTTGTGCCTGTTCACTGTGCCATTCACCAAAAAAATAATAAATTAAAATGGTACTTCACCACTGAAGATGAGTTTCTCACAATACCCACCCTCCTCTTGAAGCTATCGCAACGATGTGGAAAATTCAAAGCATTGGACTTCGTCATCGGGTGTCAGGGTTGTAGCAATTGCAACCGGCAAGGCTTCAGCTTCAGTCGTTTCCTTATGATCTTCCAAACCGTCGATTGTGATCTGTTCTGATCTCTGCTTGCTCTGTTCGTCGCCTTTTTTCCCCCAAATAGGATCCAGATTCAAGCGCCGTTAGACCAAACTACATAACATTTCGTATATCTAGCAAAACATGACAGTAATGGGGCAAAATATTTGCCATGGAAGCAATAAAAACTTCACAACATAACAAAATGCAAATGAGTATAGAACAGGAATTCAAGTTTTGCGTTACAAGGCCCAGATCTTAGGTAATGACAATAAATAATGGATGATTTACAAATAGCTTTATAGCTACTGGACAATATACCTTATGAAATAAAGGAGCAAAACTTAATTTACAACGCACAATATTATAACATTACAATTTACAATGTTACAAAACATTATTTACAGTGATGTGTGACAGGCACAGACATAAATATGTGAGAACAATGATCAGGGCATTGCATGCCGAATGTCAGCCCAAGTTTGGAATACCGACGCGGTAACGGCACCAATTTAGAACGTTGATCTTCGTGCTGGCCATTGAGATCATACGTGGATAACTGACGAATTAGTGTTCGTGAAGAAAGTAACTTTGCCTGAAAGGCCTTCAAATATGGATCGGCTCTACTCTGGAACAGTCTTCATTTACAGGTCATTGTGAATCATGTCGACTTCTGGGGGCTACGTGCGGAACTCGCGCGCTCGCGGTCAACCGTTTCGTCATTCACTGCAGGCCGACCTGTTGATTTCCCCTTGCAGAGGCATCCTGAAACTGAACTACCCATATCATCACCAAATGGAGCTGCCTGTTGGTGTATCTTTGTTGAACGTCCTTCTGAAGTCTGGTTGCACTTTTAGGGCAGATTGATGTTAATTCATTCCAAGCACAACATACGGTTTCTCCGCGCCTGTCGCCATCTTGCGTTACTCCTCACTGCTGCTCTCTTGTGGCAGAAGTCTGAAGAGCCGCTGCAACAGTACGAATTTTTTTTTTAAGTTTTTCGATATGAGTATGGACTTTGTGGCCATATGTTAACTAATTTATAAAATTGCTTCAATAATTTATAATAGCACTGTGCTTAGGTATCACGTTGGACTACACATTTTCTTACAAGCAACACAGCCTGAACGCAAGCTGGAAGTGGCTACCAGAAATAACGTTGTGTGCAAATTGACATGAATAACATGGAGAGCAGAACTAGAAAGGTTGAGGATTTCTGCACTGGCTTTCTGCTAGTCTACAGCTGAATCCACATGCCTTGCACGGTATACATCCCTCCTTACCAAAGCAGAGGACGTGTCTATCAACAAGCTGTGCAGCACTGTTACAGAGTGCTTACGGTGCGGTACACCTCTGTGAAAAAGCTACAATGCTTCGCTGTAATCGCTGCTCATCTAGCTGAACTGAGCTTCGGTGACAGGTACGGATAAGCCATTCCACGCTGCTTCAGCTCTAAAGAAGATTTCAGTAATCACGGTAGTTGCCGAAAGTGTGTCAGTCTCTGAGCAAAGCATATCGCTCTTCCCCCTCACAGGAGCAACACATGTTCGTGTACTCAGTGGCTCTGATTACAGTTGATTCTTCCGTAATACACTGAAGCGCCAAAAAAACTGGTATAGGCGTGCGTATTCATGTACAGAGATATGTAAACAGGCAGAATACGGCGCTGCGGTCGGCAACGCCTATATAAGACAAGTGTCTGGCGCAGTTGTTAGGTCGGTTACTGCTACTACAATGGCAGGTTATCAGGATTTAAGTGAGTTTGAACGTGCTGTTATAGTCAGCGCGCGAACGATGGGACACCGCGTCGCCGAGGTGCAACCATTTCGCAAAGTGCTGCAGATTTCAATGCTGGGCCATAAAGAAGTGTCAGCATGCGAATCATTCAACGAAACATCAACGATATGGGCTTTCGGAGCCGAAGGCCCACTCGTGAACCCATGATGACTGCACGACACAAAGCTTTACGCCTCGTCTGGGCCCATCAAACCGCCATTGGACTGTTGATGACTGGAAACATGTTGCCTGATCGTACGAGTCTCGTTTCAAATTAAATCGAGTGGGTATGGGAATGGGGACAACCTCATGAATCCATGGACCCTGCGTGTCAGCAGGAGACAGTTCAGGCTGTCGGAGGCTCTGTAATGGTGTGGGGCGTGTGCAATAGTTGTAATGTTGGACCCCTGATACGTCTGTATTACGACTCTGACAGGTGGCACGTATGTAAATATTCTTTCTGATCACCTGCATCTACTAATGTCCATTGTTCATTCCGACAGACTTGGGCAATTCCGATGCGACACCCGACACATTCAGAATTGCTACGGAGTGACTCCAGGAGCACTCTTCTGAGTTTAAACACTACCACTGGCCACCAGACTCCATAGACATGAACGTTACTGAGCATATCAGAGATGCCTTGCAACGAGCTATTCAGAAGAGATCTTCACCCCCTTGTACTCTTACGGATTTATGGACAGGCCTGCAGGATTCAAGGTGTCAGTTACCTCCAACACTATTCCAGACATTAGTCGAGTCCATGCCACGTCGTGTTGCGGCACTTATGGGTGCTCGCGGGAGCCCTGCACGATATTAGGTATGTGTACCAGCTTCTTTGGCTCTTCAGTGTATGTAGGTAGATACGGTGTCTGTTCACTTTATTATAAAAATGAACAGTTTTCTCACTGGTTTGACGTGACCAGCCACAGATTCGTCTCCTGTGCCAACTTCTTCATCTCAGGGTAGCATTTACACCCCACGTTCTCAATTATTTGGTAGATATACTCCGACCATTGTGATGTCCTTCAGTTTTTACTCTCTACAGCTCCCTCAGATACCCGTCCTCTTGTTCGTTATTTTTGACAATGTTTTCCACATGTTCCTCTCCTTGTGGGGTCTGCGTAGAACCTTTCTTATGCTACTGCTCCACCTAATTTTTAACATTTTCCTACAGCATCAAATCTTTAAAGTTTCTATTCTGTTCCTTTGCAGTTCTCCTACGCTCCATGGTCCACTTGCATGCAATACTGTGCTCTAAACGTAGATTCCAAGAAATTTCTTTATCAAATTAATCCCGATGTTTGATACTAGCATACTTCTTTTGACTTAATCTCCTTCATCATAATCGATGTTCTAAAATTCCTATGACTAGGAATGCCGTCTTTCCTTATAGTAAATTGCTACATAATCTTCCTTGCTTTATCCGTCATTTGTTACATTCTTCCAAGGTAGCAGAGTCTCTTCACTTCATGGTCCCTATTTTGATATTGTTTTGTTAATCTCTTTTCTGTCACACGTCATTACTTTCGTTTTACCCTCAAACCACAGTGTCTGCCCACTAGAGTTTACTTTCCATCCAGGAGGCCCTGCATCTCTTCTTGATTTTCGCTGAGGATAGCAGTGTCATCAACGAATCTTGTTATTCACATCCTTTCACCCTAAATATTAATCCCGTTCCTGAACCTTTTCTTTTTTTAATTTGGTGATTGTGTCTCGGTGTATAGATTAAAAAGTAGGGGCGAAAAACTGCAACCCTGTATTACAACGGATGCTTTGCTCTATGCCTTCCTATACTATTTTTCCATTTTGTTTTTTGTGCATTCTGTATGCTACTCTTGTTTCCTTGTACCTTTTCTGAGAGTTTCAACAATCTTGTACCATTTGAGATTGTTGAACGGTTTTTGTAGGTCTACAAATCCTATGAACATGTCTTTATCCTCTATGTTATTCATTATGTGCTTTAAAAAAGCACGAAACGAAACTCCTCTCGGTAGCACTCATTACGCTATGTGCTAAAAAGCTAGGTGTGTTTGACATGAACGATATTTTCTGAATTGGTGTTACCTATTTGTCAATAAATCGTTATCTTCGAGGTAATGAATCCTGTTTGAACACATTATATGTTCCAAAATGCTACTCCAAATAGATGTTAGTGATATGGGTCGGTAAATCAGCGTATTACTCCTATTTTCTTACTTGAGTAATGGTGTGACGTGTCTAACTATGCAGTCTTTTGGTACGAATCTTTCGTCGAGCGAATGGTTGCGTATGATTGGTAAGTATAGAGCTAATGTATCAGCATGATGTGAAAGGAATCTGACTGTCATACAGTCTGGACCGGAGGCCTTGCTTTTACTACGTGATTTAAGCTGCTTCGTTACACCAAGGATATCTTCTTCTGAGCTACTCACGTTGGCAGTTGTTCGTGATTCTAATTTTGGAATATTTGCTTCGTCTTCTTCGGTTGAAGAGTTTCGGAAATCAGCGTTGAGTAACATTAGTGTCACTGTCACCAGTAACATGGTCATTGCTATCGTTCAGTGAAGGTATTCATTGTGTTGTTACGCTTGTGGATTTTACATATGATCAGGACTTCTTTGGATTTTCTGCTAGATTTCGAGACAGAATTGCGTAGTAGAAACTATTAAAAGCATTTCGCATTGAAGTCCGCGTTGACTCCCGGGCTCCAGTAAAACATCGCCAATCTTTAGTACTCGTCTTTTTGTGTTAAACCTTTAACGTAAGATTACATCTCTTAATGAGAATTTTATATTTTAAGGTTGGTTAGTAATTGTACGAACTGCTGAAAACCAACTGGGAGACTGGATGAGCGATTCAGCAGACTGGGGTACAACGGACGCCGTCCGTGCAGTCTTGGCAGCGCCGTCCTCGCGATGAAGAGTTTCCGCGGGATAGCACGTAAATCGCAGAGTTGAGTACCGCCCGGAGAAGTGCCTCTGGAACGTTCTCCAGCAGCCGCGACTCCAATAACGGCGGCCGTGGCCAGGCGGGAGCAGCTCGGCCATCCGTCTTATTTGGCGAGAGCTGCCGAGAGGAGGGGGCGGGAGAACCGGCCCGCTGAAGAGGCGCTGTGTCTACAAACTGCTGCCGACACTGCTCACCCATCCGTCTCGAGGCAGGCAAGTCTGCTTGAACGCAAATAACACGCCAAGAAGCAGGGGAGGGGAAGCAGTCGACATCCACAGGCAGCGCACTAGTGCCGATCGGTCAACGATTTGGGACACGGCAGGCTAAAGTAGTTGTTTAATTTCAGTTGAACAATTGTCAGAGTGGATTCACTTCACGCCACAGCTCAACAGGCGCGGGTTCAAAGTCTCATTTTGGAGGAAGGGTTGGGGGAGGGGGGGGGGTGGCAGGAGAAACATCATTCACGTCGTATGGCTTCGAAGTGAGCCCCGATGACCAGCGAATAAGTGTCAGGAGACCTCCCAAACAGCAGTGGGATATCAACATAACTGTCAAGCACTACACTACCCGACAACCAGAAGTGATGGCCTCGGGTGCCACTGCTTTTCATAGTAGAACCGTTTTTGTGGTCATCTGCGCCACCCTTACAGCGGTACGTCGACGATATTCTACGGCTCGTTTTGTTGTCCTTCATGGAAAGACATCCTGGGCTTACCTTACAGCAAGCTAATGCCCGCCCGCACACGCAAGTGTGTCTACAGCTCGTCTTCGTGCTTTCCGAAGCCTACGATAGCCAGTAAGGTCGCCGGCTCTTTTCCCAATTGGAAACGTTTGGAGCATTGCGGTCATGGGCCCCCAACCAGCTCTGCATTTTGACGACCTAACACCAAGTTGGACAGAATTTGACATTTTATCCCTCAGGAGGACATCCAGCAACCGATCAATCAACACCAAGACGAATAACTGCCTGCATAAGGACCAGAAGTGACTTTGTTAAGCTCTTTTTCTTGAATTATCCAAGTTTTCTGAAATTGTAATTATTTATTTGTCTACAGATGTACATCATATCTACCCATTCGTATAATTCCCTCGTGGAGCGTCGTTTTTTTCTCTTAAAGGGTATGTCAAAATTAGTAAAATGTTCGGGAAATAGGGGGACGGGATTGTCGTAACACCCATGACGCCCACCCCCTTCCCTCCAGCTAGGCTGGACCCTTGCCTGCTGTTCGATGATATTTCTAATCAAGCGCAAGGTTGTAGGCAATCCCCGATGTTTTTCAATCGACACAATGGGCGAACAGTAGATGAAACCAAAGAGATGCTTCAAAAGGGAATTAAAATTCATGGCGTAGACATAAATGCTGTGAGGTTGGCTGGTGACATAGTGATTCTGATAGAGACGGCAAAGTACTTGGAACATCAATAGAACGGAATGAATAGTGTCTGGAAAAGAGGTTATAAGATAACTATTAACATAAGTAACACTAAGAAAATGGGGCATAGTAAAATTAGCTGAGACAATGTTTAGGTAATCAGATTCGGTTATGAGACACTAAAATTAGTAGATCAGTCCTGTTTTTCGGGTAGGAAAGTAACTAACGGTAGCAAAAGCAGAGAGGATGTGTAGCGTGTCAGTGATGTCTCGCTATCCTTTTATAAAATCATAGCTTGGAGACCAAGAGACACAACCTCTTTGTTTGTTGTATAACATTAAGCAACTCCTAATTTCCTCTTTTTTCTGTTATACCACAGTTTCAAGTCGTAGAACATGGAGGCGATATTCAGGTTCTATCCGTGTACGGATCGGCATGCAGCATCAACAGTTTTGATTACGTCATGATTCCGACACGAAGGATGCAAATGACATTGACTGTTGTGTTGTGATCGACGTAACCTCACAATGGTGTGACGTCGAGAGAGGATGTTCACGACCCCATCCACCTCTCAGGAAATGTGTCATTCAGCCCACCAATGTAGGGGTCAACATTATGCTGGAAGATGATGGATGCCTACAGCTCTTCTGTCTGTGTTAGCAGAAACTCTTCGAGCATGCCTAGGCAAATATTTCCAGTTCAGGCATTCTCTACGAAGTAAAATGGACCTGTCACCCGGTCTCGCACTAGACCACGCCAAACGTTAAGCTTCGGGCTATCATGGAAGTGCTCATGACTGTTGTGTCAGTTTTCAGAGCCCCAGATCCTAATGTTGTGGCGATTCACATGGCCATAAATGTTGAACGTTGCTTCATCTGAATACAGGTGTTTTTTCAGGTAGTCATTGTCGGCATCTATACAGGCCAGAATGGAACCCTCGAATGCATACCGCAGAGGACGATCGTCAGGCTGCAATCCTTGGACCATTTGCATTTTGTACGTAAAATGTCACAACGGCTTATGTAATACTTTATGGACAGTTTACCTGCCTTTCTGCAATTCACACGACGCAAGACGAAGTAATTTCTGGGGATTGTTGAAATTCAGTTTGCATTCTGTCAGCAAGTGCTTGAGAAACAGGAGGAGGTCCGCTTCAAAGAAGGTCTTTGACACAGCCTGTCCTTAAAGTGTTTGAAACACCTCATTATGCTTGTTTTTACCGGTGGCACCCTCCAATACTGGCGACGATAATTCTGCAGTACCCTTGTCACAGATGTGGATTCTTCATACCAGATGACATATTGTGCCTTCTCCTTATCTGTCGTCATTTTGATACACTTCAAGTCAAATCTGAAACAAATAACAAAGGAGAAAAATCTCCGAGAGCTGCTAAACGTTTTACAACTTCATGCACAAATTGTAAAATGCTATAGCAATTACATAAAGTTAACTGCTGTGAAGTCTTTTCTGAAGATATCTGAAGTGTAAATAGAAGGTTTGGAAATGCGGGGTTAGGAAGAATGCTGAAGATTAGAGGGGTAGATTGGACAACTGATGAAGTAGCAATGAACTGAATTGAGGAAAAGAAGAAATTTATGGAAAATTTGAATAAAAGAAGAGATTGATAGGACACATCCTGAGGCATAAAAGTATCGTCTATTTCGTAATGGAGAGAAGTGTGTGTAGCGGAGGGCGGGGGGGGGGGGGGGGGAAATTGTTGAGGGAGATGAAAGTTTGAGTCCAGCAGTAAGCACGTTCAGATGTACGTAGGTAGTGGAAGTTAGGCAGAGAGAGAGAGAGAGAGAGAGAGAGAGAGAGAGAGAGAGAGAGAGAGAGAGGAGAGGAGAGGAGAGGAGAGGAGAGGAGAGGAGAGGAGAGGAGAGGAGAGGAGAGGAGAGGAGAGGAGAGGAGAGGAGAGGAGAGGAGAGGAGAGGTGAGGAGAGTTGGATCAAACGAGCCTTCTGACTGGAAACTACAACAAGCATCTATCGCAGAGGAACAAGAATCTTAACCATACAACGTATCCAAAAACTCAGTACGCCAATGAACAACAACGTATCCAAAAACTCAGGACGCCAATGAACAACAGAAACAAATGCTTTGGTAATTGTGAGAAGTTACACGAAAGCAAAGAGCTTTGTAACAATAGAAAGATATACTTGACTGTACAGGAAAAAGACAGAAGTGCTACAAGGCGAAGAGACTTGTAGATTTTTTAATTTGCTATTTGAGACTGGCCTACAGCGTGGTGCTGTATTTTTACGATCTTAATTCGTTATATGATGTAACATCACGGGTATCCGTATCGGCCTGGAAGTGTTTCCGTGTAGTTCGCAGTAATTTAGCAATAACATCGACTGTGTTCGATTAGGGGCACGCTAATTAAATACTACAACATTGACAGTATTCCCACTGAGGAACTTTTGGTAAGCCCTGTTCACCTTTCATGAATTCGGAAGTAGCTCACGGAGAGTGGGGAAAGGTTATTTTTTCTGTCATCAAGGTAAGCGGGTGGGCGGTTCAGTTCACTGAGAAGTACTGCATTTAATATCAAGTGAATTGTAAATACTAATCTAACGATATAACAGGTGAAAATTTTAAACCTGTATTGCGTACACTATTTAAATACTACATTAACATAAAGAACCTGCTACTTGACATATGGCAGATACAAAACACGTTAGAATTTCAGCTATCTTCTGTCATACAATGTGATGTCATTGACAAAAGTCGACTTGCTAATTATTTCTTCCAGACATTCTAGAGAAGAATGTTGTGGCCCATATCTCATGGGGTCCAGAACATTTTAGTCAAATTATTCGAGATGCAGTGATAGATATATACCAACGCCAAACACTGGATCAGCAATCAAGGGGCTACAGTACATTCTTTCTTTAATATATACACGGACCTAGTACACTTCCTAGGTGTTAACCCTTTCAACTAAAATTTAATACACAGAACCTGTTTATGTGATACCTGCGACAGTCTTGCAACAAGTGAAGTGTACTGAACTTGGCGCAGAAATACAGGATGGCTGTAACTAAACTTACAGTACTTGAGAGTACCCCCCATGAGAAACTAGTGATAGAATAAGCCACTGAAAGAACTGAAAAAACTAAACTTAACTCCTCCCGAACAGGCCATGAAGGCCCAACGGTACTGACCGGCTGCCGTGTCATCCTCAGCTCTTAGGCCGATAAGGAGGGGCATGTGGTCAGCACAGCGCTTAACTTCGGTGATCTGACGGGAACCGGTGTTACCACTGCGTCATGGCCGTTGTCCCACTGAAACACTTTTTAATTTCGCCGTGAGAGGATAACGTTTCATAATTTCGTTCCAGATTAGAAACCTTGTTCAATGTGACAACCAGCTGCATCCGCGACAGCCTGGAACCGCACTAGAGACACCATAGCGCAGTTGTTCGCAGCACTTTTTTAATGGTGCATCATAGAATATTCAGCGGTCGTGCACTACTTGAATATTGCATATTGCGTCCAGTATTCTTAATCACGGCAACAGTAACTTCAACAATTTGTGGTGTATTTGGTCGTCGGCCTCTCCCAGGAGCGATTCCCAATTCACCAGTTAATTTTATCTTCCCAGTCATGTTCCTCAACCTCAGTGTGGATTGAGGATCTCTTCATATTCCTCTAATGCGTCGATACTCGGGAAGAGCAGCATAACTATTGCTTTTGTTTTGATAAAACAGCTTTACGAGTAAAGCCCTGCTAACCCTGTCCAGACCCATGTTGATTGTCTGCAACTGTAATGCACATTGATGCTTGTGTACCATCCCTGCGTCGCCGTACCAGTACCGGCGCCTAACAACGAGTCGTGACAGTAACAATGTAAACCCTGCAACGCACAATTATAACCAAACTGAATTTAAGAAAAATTAATTGCAATTAGCTTTTAATTGTTATCCCGCAGTAAGGGCAGCTAGTCACTCAAGTCGTTCGTGGCGGTATTCATGTATATAAGGTGATCATCAGCTTGTTATCAACAAGGCGCGAAAAACACTCAGGGTGTCGAGTAAGAACACTGTGAGGATTCCCTGTGTCTTTGGTAACTGTCATTGATTCCGACATTGGATGGGTGTTTATCGAATGAGGAATAGTAAAGGTAAGGAAAAAACCGGTTTCTGGACGATTATTTGAGTGAGCCGTTCCCGATGCTAGAAGTGGCTGCAGAATCTCCAGATCGATGTAACCTACAAGGAAAATGCTCTTTGCTTAGTGTGTGGCGTATTCTCGTGTCAGAAATGTTCATTCCTCTGGCAGACTGGCTACCTCCACTCATAATTGCCTGCAAAGAGAACACGTTTCACGACACATCACAAGTTATCTGTCACCGCAACCGTATCTTTTACGGCGGGTAGCTATATAGTTCTAATTACCACCTGGAAACCTCGGAAAAATCATATTACGACCACAATAAAACATGGTGTCAGTGCTTCTCTACGTATTCATCATTGAATGCAACAGAACTTTTCCCAACGTTGTATGTCTTGGCGGAGACCCTGGTCATGGTAGTCTGCATTTTGCCTCGACTCAATGTCAGATGCCTGTTATGCAATGGTTTATCCAACTGAGGAAAGAGCAAGATGTTACTGGGTTCAACGTCAGAAGAAGAAAAAGGAATATGTCACTGGGTACTACGTCAGAAAAATCCGGGGCATGAGACACAATCTGGTGGCGCAAACAAGCAGCTTATGTGACAGTGTCTTGTGCAGAATGTGCTTGGGCGGTATCGGGGGATAAAACCATTTCGTTGAACAGCTTGACCGCCACATGGAACCTCAAATGGTTCAAATGGCTCTGAGAACTATGGGACTTAACATCTGAGGTCATCAGTCCCCTAGAACTTAGAACTACGTAAACCTAACTAACCTAAGGACAACACACACACCCATGCCCGAGGCAGGATTCGAACCTGCGACCGTAGCGGTCACGCGGTTCCAGACTGTAGCGCCTAGAACCGCTCGGCCATACTGGCCTGCTCATGGAACCTCACCAGGAGATTTCGATAGTATGTTCCTTCTAATAACAATCAATTAACATCACACCACGGTAGTTCCAAAAGACACTAAGCAGCGGCTTGCCCGATTATGTTAAGGTCTTTGCCTTTTTCGGCGCTGGAGCAACCACATGTTTCCACCACGTGCTTCTCGCTTTTGTCTCAAGCTCGTAGTGACACACTCAGCCCTCGTCCACAGTGATTAGGCGGCTGACGAATTCATCTGAACTGCACTGACACAGCCGCAACACTTCCGCTGCCGCCTTCACTCGGCGTTCGTCGTGCTTGGGTGTTAGCAGCCGACGAACCCAGCTGGCACAGATCTGCCGTGTTTAGAATGCCGTGTAACGTGACGAAAACTCTTACATGACTGATTTTCATTTCTTCTACTCTGACTTCGATTGTGATACTACAGTGTTTGAGTACCAGATCCTCTCTCGTGAATCCTGGTGCTTCACAGAAAGATGGTATGTCACTCTTTCCTCCGTCATTCAGACTCAGTAACCATACTAGCATCGAAGAGGGTAACAGAGAGAAGGCCGAAATACTGAATTCGATCATCCGAAATTGTTTCACCGCGGAAGAGCGTAACGCGATCCCGCCTACGCTATTACGTAATTATCCTGTATCGGTATGTAGACGTCCAATGAAGACTGTAAACTATCATTTGTTACACAATGGTTGTTATTAACGCTAAATTATGGCCCTACAGACTACAAAAGGGTTGTGGAATAGTGACACGCCAATTTAATTTTGTGACAAGATGAGATATGTATGTAATGAAAGTCAACGTTGTCATAAGTTCTACTGTTTATTATAATCCCCACACAAAACGAGTATAGTACAGGGCTATTACAAATGATTGAAGCGATTTCGTAAATTCACCATAGCTTCATTCATTGACATATGGTCACGGCACACTACAGATACGTAGAAAAACTCAGAAAGCCGCACTTCAGGTTTCTGCCGTCAGAGCGCTCGAGAGCGCAGTGAGACAAAATGGCGACAGGAGCCGAGAAAGCGTATGTCGTGCTTGAAATGCACTCACATCAGTCAGTCATAACAGTGCAACGACACTTCAGGACGAAGTTCAACAAAGATCCACCAACTGCTAACTCCATTCGGCGATGGTATGCGCAGTTTAAAGCTTCTGGATGCCTCTGTAAGGGGAAATCAACGGGTCGGCCTGCAGTGAGCGAAGAAACGCTTGAACGCGTGCGGGAAAGTTTCACGCGTAGCCCGCGGAAAATTGGCTCATGCCAGAACTGGAGACCGACAGCGCCGACTTCATCTTTCAACAAGATGGTGCTCCACCGCACTTCCATCATGATGTTCGGCATTTCTTAAACAGGACATTGGAAAACTGATGGATCGGTCGTGGTAGAGATCATGATCAGCAATTCATGTCATGGCCTCCACGCTCTCCCGACTTAACCCCATGCGATTTCTTTCTGTGGGGTTATGTGAAAGATTCAGTGTTTAAACCTCCTCTACCAAGAAACGTGCCAGAACTGCGAGCTCGCATCAACGATGCTTTCGAACTCATTGATGGGGACATGCTGCGCCGAGTGTGAGAGGAACTTGATTATCGGCTTGATGTCTGCCAAATCACTAAAGGGGCACATATCGAACATTTGTGAATGCCTAAAAAAACTTTTTGAGTTTTTGTATATGTGTGCAAAGCATTGTGAAAATATCTCAAATAATAAAGTTATTGTAGAGCTGTGAAATCGCTTCAGTCATTTGTAATAACCCTGTAATTGCACTGAAGTATAACACGAACACGTTCAGTAACATCCTATTCGCTGAAAAATTATCTCAAGGACATGAAACAGTTACAAGTATCTAGGGTTGGTGGAGATTCAGGACAAGATACCGATAGGTAGGTTACTCCATCATTAGCACAATGAGACACTGATCTGTTTCTGCGGTCTGACGGCTGTGATTGCCAGAATGCGAGTTCGTAAAATTATGCATGCCGAAAGGGCGTCTTCCTCCTACTCATCAACAATTTAACGTTTACTGAGTACATTGAGACCTATACAGGCCGAAGCTGATTGCAGAACTTGCCATATTTCTTTTTTTTTTTAACGGCGGCTTTCTGTTGTCCGCCAGTTTTGCTGCTGGCGGCCACAGTCGACGATGCCTCTGAATCCCGAAAAGCTACCTAGGGCAAACCTTACATCATGCTCCAGATGGAGCTTCAAAGCGAATTGACTGCTTCTGACCCCGAATTCTGCGGGGAGATGCCGAAGTGATCCTCTCAGTGGCAGTAGACGAAGTACCACCTTAGTTCCTCCTGCCTTCTCTCGTAACATTCGCCCCTTCTTCGAGAGCCAATCCTGGCCTTTCACGAGCAGTCATCCAATAAAAAGACTAAGTTTTCGTGGAGCGTCCTGCCACTTCTCAATAATTCCTCAAAACTACTATCTCAGACCAGGCTGACCAATGAAACTCCCCCATTTTTGCGCCCAGACACCTACAGATAAAGAAAGGAATGTGCTTTGGCTCTGTCCTGTGGGTGCCTCAAAGGAGCGCATTAACATGCTGTTTCCTACAACCCTCCAAAGATAACTATCTGTTTTATATTTATGAGAGCCCAGCTACAGGTATTTTTGGAATGAGAAAGTTGCAGTCTCACACTTTTAGAATCCTCACATCCTGCCAGCCGTGTTCTGCCGGGAGCATAACGCCATAAATACTTATAGCTTTCACAGAGCCTGTGTAATGACTACCGGTATACTGCTCTCCTATCGGTAGACTGGCACCGTCTTCTCTGCTTTCTCCGCCCTAGGCTCACTGTTATCTGCCTTCCGGTATCTTTACTGTACTTAACAACGTACTCACCGCAAAAAAAGCTTTAGGAATGTGGCAGCGGCGGTCATCTCGTGCACAATTCAAATGACTGAGCCGACCGTGGTGGCCGAGCGGCTCTAGGCGCTACAGTCTGAAACCATGCGACCGCTACGGTCGCAGGTTTGAATCCTGCCTCGGGCATGGATGTGTGTGATGTCCTTAGGTTGGTTAGGTTTAAGAAGTTCTAAGTTCTAGGAGACTGATGACCTCATAAGTTAAGTCCCATAGTGCTCAGAGCCATTTGAACCATTTGAAATGACTGCGTTACCAACTGTCCGCATTGTGTCTGCTTGCGACGGGCGCCTGCTCATCCTGTCGAATGCACACAACAGCCTTCGCCGAACGCTGTCTTACCTGCCGTCGACGTCATGTTTACAGTCTGCATTAAGTTAATGGTGCCCAACGGTTAGCTGTCTGTGAAACTGCCAGCCTAACCAAAAGTAATTCTCAGCAAATAAAACACCTACAAGTACTTTATGTATTGTCACTCATTATCGCATAATCTTTAGTAAAAATGAAGGAATATGCTATTTTCAAATCAAATTAATTCGATCTACGTATCACATTGCATAATTTGCATCTCAAATATCGATAATGTGAAAGTCGATGAAACCGTTAGCTTCGCCGTCTTTCACCAACTGTCAATCGTCTTACGAGACAGGAACTGGCAGATATTGATATAACCAACCGCGGAATAGAAAAGCAGCTACTATCCCTTAGTGCTACAAATACATCAGGACAAGAGGAGATATATCTACAAGATTATGCGAAAGAACTTGCTGCCCTTGTAGCAGCAGTTTATTATATATAGATCTCTGGAGCGACGAAAGGTACCTACTATTTGGACATGGACATTACTGTTCTCAAGAAGAATCATGTGACAGTTGCTCATAATTGTAGCCCTATATCGCTCACGTCAGTCTGTTGTAGTTTATCCTCAAGAATTATGATGTTTTTGGATAACGAAAATCTCATTTATAAAAATCAGTATGGATACCGCAAACAGGGATATTGAGAAACTAAGCTTGCTCTCTTCCTCCACGAGGCCCGTAGCACTGTAGAGAGTGCCGCTCAGGTTGACTACAGGAAGGTATTTGACTCCGAGTTTGTCAAGTGTCGGATCAGATTTCCGACTGGATTCAAGAGTTCCCTGGAGATAGAACTCAACGCATCGCTCTTAACGGAACAAAATCGACAGATGTAAAGTTACTCTCGGAGTACTCCAAGGAAATGTGATAGGTCCATTACTGTTTACAATGAATATAGGCCTATATGCTTTAGTAGAGAGGTGCAGGCTATGGCAGTTGACCCTGAACGTAAATAAATGTAACATAATGGGCGTATACAGGAAAAGAAATCCTCTACTGCACAGTTACACTATTAATGACAAAATTGCTGCAAACAATCTCTACTGTAAAATATCTAGTAGTAACTATCGAGAGCGACCTTAAGCGGAATGACTACGTAAAAGAAATAGCAGATCCCAGACAGTTTCATAGGAAGAATCTTAAGGAAATGCACATTATGCACGACAGAAGTGGTTACAATGCGCTTTTCATACTGATTCTTGAGTAACGTTCATCAGTCTGGGATCCTTATCAGGTAGGACTGATCCAACGAAGAGCGGCGCATTTCGTCACGGGATCGTGCAGTCGGCACGGGAGCGATGCTCAACGAACTCGTTTACCACTTTACAAGAGAGGCCTTGTGCATCACAAAGAGTTTACTATTGAAATTTCGAGACAGTAATTTGCGGCAAGAGTCGGAAATCATATTACTTCCTCTCACATACATCTCGCGAAATGACCACGGCGATAAAATTTGAGGAATTATACCTAATATACAGCGCCCGGGTTCCCGGGTTCGATTCCCGGCGGGGTCAGGGATTTTCTCTGCCTCGTGATGACTGGGTGCTGTGTGATGTCCTTAGGTTAGTTAGGTTTAAGTAGTTCTAAGTTCTAGGGGACTGATGACCATAGATGTTAAGTCCCATAGTGCTCAGAGCCATTTGAACCATTTGGACCTAATATACAGGCTTACCGAGAATCATTCTTCCCACGCGCTAGATGCGAGGGGAACAGTTAAGGAGGAGTCAGTCAGTGATACCAGAAGCACCCTTTGCCATACACCGCTAGGCGACTTGCGGAATATTGATGTAGATATCTAACCACCCTGGTACCACCGTGTTATGTCATGGTGCATCGTTGCTGTACGCTTCCAAGAGCTGCGCGTGGCTTGTTGTAGCGTTATCCCCCTTCAGTTACAAAAAGCGAATCACTGGTATTAGTCGGCCACTTTCTTTTTAACATCTGGCAGTGAAACCTCTTCCGTCGGCTTGTCATGAGTTTCTCTCGTAATTTTTCGCTTGATGTCGGTGAACCATTACCTAGCATACGCGACACTACCCTGACATCATTCACAGTGCGATGCTGTTTCTTAAGTCACACTGTACTTGTTTACTGTAACGTCATCACCTGTTTCCTGCAACAGCCGCTAGACGCCAAGTGCAATAATATCGTGGTCAGGTAGTACCTCACTGAATTCCGCTTAGTCAACAGGCTGCGTCGTTTCGTTCTGATTCCTCTAGCAGCGCTCTGAGGAGTGCAGACATGCACATACACATAACTTCGTAATTTTTTTAGAGGTGACAGTTAAAATTGTGACTAAGTCTCGTGCGTCGCCGACGATGTGGCGATAGAGGGCAGTTGTTGACAAGAGCGCTGCGTCACGATGACCTGCGGAATGCTGATGTGGCGCGTGGGGTAAGCCCAGGCAGCCAGCTCGTCCCAGACGGGCGACGGTCAGCTGCCCGTGACGGATGGCCGCTTGCAGCCGTCGGCCGCACCGGCCGCCACTAAACTAACCCAGATTGATGGCTGCCGTCCGGCCGCGACCGGCACCCTCCTCTTGCTCCCAGCCTGCAAGGAAATTAACACGCTCTTCACTTCTCCCCGTGTCGAAGCCAACATTACTGTAGCAAACCACAGCAATAAAACAAACACTTTTTCGCTTACAGTAATTACTGGTTCTCAAGCACTAATACAAATTAGGCCGCCACATCCTTTCACTGGGAAACATTACAAGCCAACAAAATAACTGACAAAATACGCTGAAAAGCCAAAGAAACTGGTTCACCTGCCTAAAGTCGTGTAGGGGCCCCGCGAGCACACTGAAGTGCCGCAAAACGACTTGGCATGGACTCGTCAAATGGCCGAAGTAGTGCTGGAAGGAATTGACACCATGAATCCTGCTGGGCTGTCCATAAATCCGTAAGAGTACGAGAGGGCGGAGATCTCATCTGCACAGCACGCTGGAATGTATCTCAGATATGCTCAATAATGTTCATGTCTGGGGAGTTTGGCGGCCAGCGGAAGTGTCTAAACTCAGAAGAGTGTTCCTGGAACACTCTGTAGCACTTCTGGACGTGTGGGGCGTCGCATTGTCCTGCTGGAATTGCCCAACGGAACGCACAATGGACACAAATGGATGCAGGTGATCAGACAGTATCCTTACGTGTCACCTGTGAGAGTCGTATCTTGACGTATCAGGGGTCGCGTATCACTAGAACTGCACACGCCCCACCCCATTACAGAGCCTCCACCAGCTTGAATAGCACCCTGCTGATGTGCAGGGCCCATGAATTCATGTGGTTGTCTCCATACCCGTTCACGCCCATCTGCTCGATACAAACTGAAACGAGACTCGTACGATCAGGCAACATGTTTCCAGTCATCAACAGTCCAATGTCGGTGTTGACGGGCCCAGGCGAGGCGTAAAGCTTTGTGTCGTGCAGTCATCAAGGGTACACGAGTGGGCCTTCGGCTCCGAAAACCCATATCGCTGATGTTTCTTGAATGATTCGCACGACGACACTTGTTGACAGGCCAGCATTGAAATCTGCAGCAATTTGCGGGAGGTTTGTACTTCTGTCACGTTGAACGATTCCCTTCAGTCGTCGTTGATCCCGTTCTTGCAGGATCTTTTTCCGGCCACAGCGATGTCGGAGATTTGAGGTTTTACCGGATTCCTTATATTCACGATACACTCTTTAAATGGTCGTACGAGAAAATCCCCAACCCCATCGGTACCTCAGAGATGCTGTGTCCCATGGCTCGTGCGCCGCCTATAACACCACGTTCAAACTCGCTTAAATCTTCATGGCCTGCCATTGGAGCAACAGTAACCGATGTAACAACTGCACCAGACACTTGTTGTCGTAAATAGGCGTTGCCGACCGCAGCGCCGTATTCTGCGTGTTAACATATCTCTGTATTTGAATACGCATGTCTATACCAGCTTCTTTGGCGTTTCAGTGTAAAAGGAACTGAAGCAGAGTTCCAGAAGAGCAATGGCTATCACTTGGTAATGACGTAAGTTTACAGCACTCCAGACGACAAAGGCTGCAGTAGCCCAAATATGCTAGATGGGATACACTGAGGCGACAGAAGTAATGGGATACCTCCTAATATCATGTCGGACCTCCTGTCGCCCAAATAGACGTGAAATGGACTCAACAAATACTTGGAAGTGCCTCGCAGAAATAATGAGCCATGGTGCCTCTGAAGCTGTCTGTAAATGCGGCGTTCCGGTGCAGGATATTGTGCACGACCTGACCTCTTGACTATGTCCCACAAATGTTCGATGGGATTCATTTCGGGCGATCTGGATGACCAAATAATACGCTCAAACTGTCCAGAATGTTCTTCAAACCAACTGCGAACAATTGTGGCCCTGTGATACGTTTGAGAACAGGAAGGCCATGAATGGCTGCAAATGGTCTCCAAGCAGCCAGACATGCCCGTTACCAGTCAATGAGCGGTTCAGTTGCACCAGAGCACCCAGACTATTCCATGTAAGCACAACCCATACCAATATTGGAGTCATCAGTACCTTGTCAGTACCTCGTTGACAACTTGGGTCCAGAGCTTCGTGGTGTCTGCGCCACACTCAGACCCTGCCATCATTTCGCACCTTCTGCAATCGGGACTCATTTGACAGAACACGGTATTTCAGTCGCCTAGTGTCCCACCGATATGATGACGAGCCAAGGAGAGGCGCTGCAGGTGATGTCATACTGTTAGCAGAGGGATTCGCGTCGGTCATCTGCTGGCATATCCCATTATCGCCAAATTTCACCATCCTGACCTAACGGATACGTTCGTCGTACGACCCACATTGTTTTCTGCGGTTATTTCACACACAGATGTAGCCTTGTGCCGTAAACAGTAGAGGTCCCCTTTGTTCCCTCAGTTGAGATCAACGTCCAAGATCAAGGAGTATATAAGTACATACTGTGAAATTCGCTACTGTTATAAATTGGCAGTTGCAGAAGCACTAACAATCAGCAGCATGGAAGCACATCATTCCGTTAAAGCTGCGCCCCAGAATTACGGATGTTTGAATTACGGCTATCGAATTAATTTGGAGCGGATTAAATGCATTGACGTGAAATTTAATGAAATGAATAATCGATGAGAATGAAATGAATGAAGATAGTATGACGTGAAATGTTGCCAGTGCAAATCGTTCAGATACGCTGAACCTGCAATGTAATAAATATGTAGTGACGACTGAAAACTTGTACCAAGCCGAGAGTCAAACCCGAATTTTTCCGCTTATATCAAGCTGTCGTCTTAAGCATTACGCAACTCTGATCAAAAGCGGCCGGGAAAACCCCTACGTAATGCAGAACTGTCCACTAGGCGTCACGAGATGCGGCCCCAGCGGTATAAAAAAAGAGGCTGGGAGTATTGTGTAATCAGTAGAAAAGCGGTAACTGAAGAATGGATCGATCAGTAGAGCTCAGTGACTTCTAACGTGGACCAGTCGCTGGATGTCGCCTGAGGAATAAATCCATCAGGGACGTTTAAGCCGTCTAAAGCTGCCTGAGTCGAGTGTTGGTAAAGTGATCGCGAAGTGGAAACGCGAAGGAACAATCACAGCTGAACCAGCACCAGGCAGAACTCACGTAGTGACGGACAGGGACCCTCGATCAGTACGGAGGAAAAATCGCTTGAAATTAGCGGAACGAACCACTCGTGGGCTCCAAAGTGCTGTCACCAGTGCAACTAGCACACGAACCATAGGGAAATATAGAGAATGGTTTATAGTGGTCGAGCAGCACCACATGAGTCACGCATTTCTGTAGCCAATGCTAAACGACGCCTGAGGTGGTGGGAGCTTTTGGGGTCGTAGATCGCAGCTTATAAAGTCAGAAGCTCATTAGTCAAAAGAATTCAATGAGGTGCATAGTTAGTACTTCTAGAAATATGTCCACCGAAATTGGAAATTAGGAAAAGGCAAGCCATTCTCACAAGCTGCGGCATGGTCGAGAACCGAACACTGACCTGAAT
This sequence comes from Schistocerca piceifrons, assembly GCF_021461385.2. NCBI lineage: Eukaryota > Metazoa > Arthropoda > Insecta > Orthoptera > Acrididae > Schistocerca > Schistocerca piceifrons. The sequence goes on from NC_060139.1 coordinate 748,095,199, forward strand.
ATAAAATAAATTTCCTTTACTTCACGTCTATGGTCACAATATTTTTTTTTCTGTCATCAGGCTACCGGTTTCAGTCTATAATGACCATCGTCAGATGTGCAGCAAAATATGGGAAAAACACAAAGACACTAGCAGATTGTCTACAGCTTAAAACAATGAAATAGACCATAATGAAAAGTGTTACTGACATACATGTGCATTTGTGCGCTTTAAGTATGAAGAGGCATGCCTGTTTTATAAAAATATGTCGTAATATACTGGAGCCATAGTGGCATCGTCATCCATTAAGGATGCTGGATCGCAAAGCACCTCTCAGGAACTAGCCAGTCTGGTGCATCTTGGACGTCACTGCACTGCAGTATCTAGGGACGCAGAGGAAGACTTAACAAGACATTCAATCACACGTCAGGTTGTTGTCATCCCAGTTAGACAAGTTCTACAGATGAACATACTCTACAGATGAAGGGAAGACAACTGAGGTCGGCGGCCACTGAATGAAATGTTTTTTGAATAATTTACATTGCGATGGTGCAAGTGATGACGGAAGGGTGAATTGTAAGACGTTACATTGAATTGTGGAATTGCTTATTAAAGTGGAAACGCTACTGCCGTTCTGCCCTATGCCTAGGAAATGCAGCACAGTGAGAGCGAATCCAACAGCGGAAGCAACCATCTACATTTCAGACGCACCCTAATAAATGAAGAAAAACAGAACAGAATCATATATATATACAGGGTGGTCCATTGATAGTGACCGGGCCGAATATCTTACGAAATAAGCGTCAAACGAAAAAAATACAAAGAACGAAACTCGTCTAGCTTGAAGGGGGGAATAATATGTCGCTCTGGTTGGCCTGCTAGATGGCGCTGCCATAGGTCAAACGGATAACAACTGCGTTTTTTTTAATAGCAACACCCATTTTTTATTACATATTCGTGTAGTACGTCAATAAATATCAGTGTTTTAGATAGACAAATTTTTTCGCTTTGTGATAGATGGCGCTGTAATAGTCACAAACGTATAAGTACGTGGTACCACGTAACATTCCGCCAGTGCGGACGGTATTTGCTTCGTGATACATTACCGATGCTAAAATGGACCGTTTACCAATTGCAGAAAAGGTCGATATCCTATTGACGTATGGCTATTGTGATCAAAATGCCCAACGGGCGTGTGCTATGTATGCTGCTCGGTATCCTGGACGACATCATCCAAGTGTCCGGACCATTCGCCGGATAGTTACGTTATTTAAAGGAACAGGAGGTGTTCAGCCACACGTGAAACGTCAACCACGACCTGCAACAAATGATGATTCACAAGTAGGTGTTTTAGCTGCTGTCACGGCTAATCCGCACAGAAGTAGCAGACAAATTGCGCGAGAATCGAGATTCTCAAAAGCGTCGGTGTTGAGAATGCCACATCAACATCGATTGCACCTGTAACATATTTCTATGCACCAAGAATTGCATGGCGATGAATTAGAACGTCGTGTACAATTCTGCCACTGGGCACAAGAGAAATTACGGAACGATTACAGATTTTTTTGCACGCGTTCTATTGAGCGACGAAGCGTCATTCACCAACAGTGGTAACGTAAACCGGCATAATATGCACTATTGGGAAACGGAAAATCCACGATGGCTGCGACAAGTGGAACATCAGCGACCTAGGCGGGTTAATGTATGGTGCGGCATTATGGGGGGAAGGATAATTGGCCCCCATTTCATCGATGGCAATCTAAATGGTGCAATGTATGCTGATTTCCTACGTAATGTTCTACCAATGTTACTACAAGATGTTTCACTGCATGACAGAATGGCGATGTACTTCCAACATGATGGATGTCCGGCACATAGCTCGCGTGCGGTTGAAGCGGTATTGAATAGCATATTTCATGACAGGTGGATTTGTCGTCGAAGCACCATATCTTGGCCCGCACGTTCACCGGATCTGGCGTCCCCGGGTTTCTTTCTGTGGAGAAAGTTGAAGGATATTTGCTATAATGATCCACCGACAACGTCTGACAACATGCGTCAGCGCATTGTCAATGCGTGTGCGAACATTACGTAAGGCGAGCTACTCGCTGTTGAGAGGAATGTCGTTACACGTATTGCCAAATGCATTGAGGTTGGCGGACAATATTTTGAGCATTTATTGCAATAATGTGGTATTTACAGGTAATCACGCTGTAACAGCATGCGTTCTCAGGAATGATAAGTTCACAAAGGTACATGTATCACAATGGAACAACCGAAATAAAATGTTCAAACGTACCTACGTTCTGTATTTTAATTTAAAAAGCCCACCTGTTACCGACTGTTCGTGACTATTACAGCGCCATCCATCACAAAGCGAAAAAAGTGGCCCAATTGAAACATTCATATTTCTTTGCGTACTACACGAATATGTAATAAAAAATGGGGGTTACTATTCAAAAAACGCAGTTGATATCCGTTTGACCTATGGCAGCGCTATCTAGCGGGCAACCATAGCGCCATCTGGTTTCCCCCTTCAAGCTAGACAAGTTTTGTTCTTTGTAGTTTTTTCGTTTGACGCTTATTTCGTGAGATATTTGGCCCGGTCACGATCAATGGATCGTCCACAAACACGCGATTATGTGGCCTATGTTAGGTTGCCATATAACAGGCTGCAGTTGTGAAGACGAAATCATTACCTTCTCCGGTTTCGGCTCTTGAAGAATGCGTTCTCATACCTCCACAGATATTTAGAGACCTCATTAAAATGTCCTCTTCAGCACTCAAACCGGCAAAGGCTAAGCGTAGGCACGCGCCATATTAATGTTCAGTAGAAGAAGTCCGGGTAATTTTGATCAGACAACGTATGCACATTCGATGGAATTCGCTGCTGCTATTGGCATTTGCAGAGGCACGGACAATCAGCAGTATGTAAGCACATCTTTCCGTTAAATATGGGCTCAGAAATCCCGGATGTTTGTATTACGGCTATGGAATAAATATGAAATCAATTAAAAGCGCTGAAATGGAATTATAAGAATAGATCATGGGGATGAGTGACGTGAAATGAGCTGAAAAGTTGCGCCAGGCCGAGACTCAGTCCAGGAATGCCGGCTTATCGTGAGCTGCCGCTATCTGAGCACGCGTCCAGGCTTCATTCAATCTTTCATTGACTCTGATGTCTCCAGCTACGATTCTCCAACACTACAACGAGAGGTAATCCAACGGAGTTTGTAGAAAGAGTAGCCTTATTCCACACCAATGATACGGCAAAGCACAATCAGGCAAGGCTTCTACTCGCAACTCGTCTAAAAGATCACGGATTATATCTCTGTAACGATGTTATCAGCCTACTATCCTGATAACTGCTGGCGTTTCAGTGCGATCTACTTCCTGATTTGTGTAAAGTACAATAAGTAAAAATAGGATGAGGTAACTAGATTAAGCGCAATGTCGGCAGTTTAGTTTCTGATAGTCCTTTTCTTTTGTTGAGAAACGTATGTCCAAAAATGTCTAAGTAGTTTCTTGCAAGTCTGTGTACAAGAATATGAAAGGCCGTGTCCTGATTGGTGACTGACTAACTCACTGGCTGACTCATCATCACCCAGCGCAAACCGCTAAGGATAGAAACTTGAAGTTTGTAGAGGGTGTGGATCTTATACTGTAGGCATCTTTTGAAAAGGGATTGTCCAAAATTCCACTTCTAAGGGGGTGAAATAGGGGATGAAAGGTTTTTTGAAAGTATGTTGCTATTAAGTGAATTTTGAAGTTAGAACTCCAAAAACTGGTATATGGTTTCTCAGTCAGAAAATACAAAACACGTGTTTCAGCATTTTTGGAGATGAAGCTACTAAGGGACTAAAATAGCGGGTGGAATTTTTTTTGAAAATGAGTAATTACTAAAGAATTAGTAAAATATTTTAACGCTACAACTGTGACACTTGGTATTTGACTTGTCGGTTAGGAATAAAAAAATACGTGTTTCACTGTTTTTGAAAATTCAACCGATAAGGGAGTGCAACAGGGGAATGAAAATTTTTTAGAAAATATTTCGTTATATTAAAAAAATTAAGTCTAAGTTTATGAAAATTGGTATTTCGCTTCTCGGTAAGATACAGAGAAATATTTGTTAGGGGATGAAAGTTGCTATGTAGATATCTCCACAACAACGCAAAAGGGATGGTTAAAAACTTTGAACTTCTGCTACCGGATTCGCCTTTTGGTCAGAAGTACATTCGGAAAAGACCATGCTTATATGGCCCTGATTAGCGTGAAAATTGTATAAAGTATTGCAATTTGTGAACAACATAAAAATTCGATTAAATAAAAACAACAAAATATTATCTGCAGGCCATACAGCTTACGCGAGCGAAGAAGCGGGCGCTAAGCTAGCTCATAAGTAAACGTCTTTGTACGTATTTTCTGTCTGGTTCATAACACTGGGCATGTTCATAATTTTTGCAATGAAGGTCCTTCGCATAAAGACAACGTGTTTGACGTTGAGACGACTCCATTTGCGAATATTGTTACAAAAATGAAGCATATATTAACTGTATTTTTTCGGAGACTGAGGTCGTTGTTGTAAAACAAAGGGAAATTCTGAGTAAGATTCTTTTCGGCAAGAAGAGAGAAAATTGAATAATAACAGATCGGTATTTTACTACCGTTGGAACTGCGGAATCTGACTTAAAGAACACGAGCGAAGAAAAACACTTGCGATCTCGAAGAGGACGATCAGAAAAGATCAGAAACCTGAACATTCCGCCTATGATGTAAGTATTCATTTGAACAACGCCTGGAATATGAACGAAAAACGCAAAAACTCACTAGGCCTTTTTTGTAGAGAGATTAGAAAGTGGTTTGGTAGTAGAAAATCCATTTTGGAAGGAATAAAGGCGTAATCCATGATATAAGTATTGAGAAACATTATTTTCTTATTAAAAATAAAATATGTGTGATGTCACTATGTCGAAGGAATCAAAGCAACTGCTGTTGCAGAATAACAGGCACAGCTAACTATATCATACAGGAATGTCCAATTTACGAAACCTTTATGTACAAGGATGACGGCAGGATCTACAACATACTCCTGTGAATGAGACATTACATGATGTTGCAAAATTTTGCTTCCTGACCACCATAGCCATTTTTTAGACAGGAAAATAACCCACTGAATTATCAACTTTTTCTCCAATACAAACGCAAGTTTGAAAGAGAGACTGCGTTTCGAGCACCTTATCTACGATATAGGCGGTGAAACTGAAAACACAACGGTACACCATTGACATGCTTCCATAGCCAAGAAGTTCCTAAAGGAAGTGCGAAACCCAAAACACAGTGTAGAGGACCATCGTCACTATATTAACAATATAGTACGAGATGTATGGCTAATAAAACTTAGTTAAAAGTGTCATAGTTAAAATTGTTAAGAACTGAACTTCTCGAGATATTTTAAAGTTACATAAAAACATAATGTCCGCATCAGTGGCTTTAATGTTCAGTAAAAACAAAGACTGTATTAGTAATCTAGGTGATCGACTATGAATAAAAAAAGATAAATAAATATCATGGAGAATGAATAAATGGAAAAACATCAATACATCTTCTGAAATTCACAGCTATTACAGGTGAAAAACAAAAGCAAAGCACAAAGCTAAGAAAAAATGAGATGAATAGTTGAGCTTGAAGCCAGAATGTTGTAACAGTGTTCAGATTATACGTGAAAAGCCACATAAATTCATTCTTCAGGAAAATATTTCTCAAGTTCATTGACCGAGACAAGGATTCGACATTTTGTGGAATTATAACAAGCAGCCCTTGGGAGTGGGCATAAAAATTAAACTTGCTGCTCTCAGTAGAATTACATAGCTACTTACGGCTCGTTCGTGTAAGGCTCTTTATTTATTAAATCGCCGCAGAAGACAGTTACATTCCCAGATAAGAAGGAATGGAAAAGAAATTTAATTTGCCAGGAATGAAATGCGCTCTACTTCTATGAAAATAAGCATTTATAAGTCACAAGTAAATTACTTTCATGAGCTATATTGTAAGGACCGTTGTTATACATTGCATGACAAAAAATATTAAGCACCCACAAGTGGAGGAGGATACAAAATGCAACCTCACGGTTTTAGTAGGTATGTATTGTTAGTTCAGTGATTGCAAAATCAAGTCAGATACAGAAGGGACTTAACAGTAGGAGCCCACTTACCAGTATGATGTTACACTCCCTCTGACCTGGATGCACACAGCTACTCGATTATGATGGGTGTTATGAAAGCATTGTATTTTCTCCTGAGGCAATATGGCCCACAACTGTTGTAGCTGTGCCTTGATATCCTCTATACTGGCAGTGGAAGTGAGTTGACGTCTTAGCTGGTCCCATGCACATTCTATCAAGGACAAATCTGAAGGTATTTCTAACTACCTCAACAATTCTTAGATATACATGTCGTGTGTACGACTAGCATTATCCTCTTGAAAAACTACTACTGCTGCGTGAAAAGTAATACATGAGGGCACAGGATGTCCATAACAAACCACTGTGCAGTCGACTACCCTCTGTCACTACCAGTTTCGAGGCCCACGAGAAAGACAGGCCGTGGAGCGTACGTCACACCACGTGACACTGCAGAAGTGCCAGCAGCCGTCTCCGGCGGGGAGCGAGTAACTGTTTCAGACGAATTTAATGATTTTTGACGGCGTGTTTAAAAGAATGCAAGTTCTCAATAGTATACAACGAAGTTAATACCTTTAGCGCGTACCTTTTCAGTTAAATGTTGAATTCCCGTGGGCACTGCACGCAGCTGAGTGTTCAGGAGGTGTGGCGGACAAGCCGACTAATGTGATGTCACAAGTTCGTTGCTTGGTCCGTATATCTCGTTGGCCCCGACCAGTTGTGATATGACGTCATACCCGATAGCTCCGCATTCCACGATGCCAGGAGTAACAATGCTGCACCTCTCCAAAACACTGGAAGCATTCGAGCTCTCTCCATGTCGACTACATACTCATCACTGATGGGCATTCGGTGCAGTGCAGGACCACCGAACACAATATGACGCCATTCATCGCCGTTCCATGCTCCCTGGCCACAGCACAACTCCAATCGAACCCGGTTGTGTTGTGTTGTTAACAGCAGTCTATGCGTGAGAAGGTGATTCCCTAGTTTTGGCTGCTGCTTGTCTCCAACCAATAATATTGGATGATACACCGTGTTGCAGGTAGTCCATTGCACATACTCGGATTATAGGTGCAGTTGTGAACAATACGACTGCCCCCGTTGCGGTAGTCCGACGTGGTCGACCGGAACGTTGGCGACGAGTATGCCAGCTCTCTGACGTCAGGTCACTGTCGCATTCGAATGCCCCAAAAACCTGGATGCTGCAAGCTTCGAACCGCCAGCCAAGCTGAGACCCACAATGGGGCCCCTAAACTCTGCCAGGCGCTGATATCGCTTTTTCACGCGAGTACTCGCCATCTGCGTGTCCTTAGCCGTGATCACCCAACATTTGACACTGTTCACTTTCTTTGTACGCACTGCCAGGCCTGGTAACAACGTTAAACTCGAACAAGACTAAGCACTCTGATAGACGCTCTATCCATCATAGATAATTGCAACCCTGATCATTTACATATGCGCCGATCGTGTGTCAGTGTACAAAACTACGTTGACATCCGGGCATCGCATATGATTGCTTCACTTTTTTTGGCAGAAAGCGTAAATTACTTCAAAAATATAAAACATAACTGTCAAAACTTCAGAAACAAAAAATTCTTGTAACTCTTCAGGCTTTCCCGGCGAGACTTGACATGTGGAACAATCGGGTCTACTGACGGATGTTTCTGTCGCTCTGGCACAATATTTCGGCCACGTAACTCGTTGCCTTCTTCAGGTGCTACCTGAGACTGCCGTATTGGAGGATCTTGTCAAGTATTTATGTCCAGAGGGCGCTAGGCGCTCTGTTTGTCCGTGCCCGCCTGGCGCTGCTTGTAAGGTGTTGTCTCTTCCCCGGTGGACCCTCAGACGTCCGCGCCCGACTTGGTCGCCATCTGTGGCAGCTCTTTGAGGCCTGTCCTGTGTCAGGCGTTCCGTTCGCGGTCCGCGCCCGCCTGGTGCTGCTCCTGAGGTTTTGACCCTTCCCTGGTGCTCCCACAGACGTCCGCGCCCGGTTCGTCCACCATCTGTGGTTGTGGCAGCTGTCTGGAGCCGGACCCGCGTTTGGAGTTCCGTTCGCGGTCTGCGCCTGCTTGGCGCTGCTCCTGAGGTGTTGGCACTTCCCTGGTGCTCCGACGGACGTCCGCACCCGCCTCGTCCACCATCTGATCTGCATTTGTGGCTGCTCTCTGAGGCCCGTCTCGCGTTGGGCGCTCCTTTACGACACTGTCCCAAAATCTTGGCGTCTGTGTCACAATTTTGCTGTTGTTGTAGTCCATCGAGTGACTGAGCTCCAGACAGTGCTCCGCTATGGGAGATTTGGTTGCCTGTCCGAGTCTGGTGTGCCTCTGGTGTTCTTTGCACCTGACATCCATCGTCCTGGTTGTCTGGCCAATGTATGACTTCACACACGCACGGGATGTGCCCATGATCTAGCCTTACCAGCTCACTCTTACACATGCCTAGGCTGGCAGAAGAATGTTCACGTGATATTCGTCTGAGATGACTAATGTCAAAACGTCATCTTGTAACAGAATATGGCCAGTGTGCAAAGCATCGTAATTTAAAAAAAAGAAAAACATTTTTATGCAATAAATCTCCAAGGTAATTTTCCATACAGAATTATATTATTTGAAGACTGTCTAAAAACCTTTCTCTAAAAATACTTCTAATTTTTTTAGCATTTCTTAACATCAAATTACATAAAATGAACCTAAGACTTTTAAAAAAATTCTTATGTACGTTTTATAATGCCATATGTAAGCTGGTTTCATTACATTCATAATTGATGATGATGATGAGTCCCATACTTCTTTACAGAGCGTAGGGGAGCGACGCGGGAGAACCGCGCCGCCTTACTAGGCAAGGTCCTAGTGGAGGTGGTTTGCCATTGCCTTCCTCCGACCGTAATGGGGATGAATGATAATGTTGAAGACGACACAATAACACCCAGTCATCTCGAGGCAGGAAAGATTCCTGACCCCGCCGGGAATCGAACCCGGGACCCCGTGCTCGGGAAGCGAGAACGCTACCGCGAGACCACGAGGGGCGGACCACATTCATAATTAGTCGAAATCAAAGATGCAATTAATACTGTATGATACTTTTCATCTGGAAGAATACATTATACCTATTTACCAATGGAGCAACAATTAATATTTTGCACATTTGTTAGCAAACATGTTGTTTATACTAGCTTGTATACGACAATATGTCGTCCGACGTCTAAGTGAGAAAGTGAGAGCACATAACCCGATGTCTACCTGCAATTTCGTCAGCCGAGGTATAGGTGAAACATCTTCCATTGTTTGGTATGATAAAAACTAAATTCCGTCCGATCATGCCATGAAGGCCCAACGGAACCGACCGGCCGCCGTGTTATCCTCAGCCCACAGGCGTCACTGGATGCGGGTATGGAGGGGCATGTGGTCTACACATGCCTCTCCCGTCCGTATGTCAGTTTACGAGACCGGATCCGGTACTTCTCAGTCAAGTAGCTCCTCAGTTTTCCTCACAAGGACTGAGTGCACCCCGCTTGCCCATCCAAGTGCTAGCCCACCCCGACAGAGCTTAACTTCGGTGATATGACAGGAACCGGTGTTACAACTGCGGCAAGACCGTTGGCGTTTGATATGATCAGTTCACAATTATAAACTACTTTAGATTACGAATGCTCGTAAAATAACACGTGATCTAATGCTGCTAATCATTCATAGATATTTATGTTATAATTATTATATTCATAGGTTTTCTCCTTGGATAACCTTCATCAGTGTGCCATCGTATATGCCTAATATTACGATCTTAATTTTATTCCAATCAGAATAACTCGGGACCAAAGGCAAAATTTACCCAAAGAAGCGAACATGGGGCTATAATTAATATTTCACGTTTTGTTAACAAATATGCTGTTATGCGAGCTTATTTACGACATCCGTCATTCGACGAGAGATGTACTATTCTATTTCATGAGATCGGAATAGCTTTTGTTGAACCTGTGATCTGTCTATTAAAAATTTTTTGCATTTTTAATTTGATGCATAAACACGCTTACTTATGATAATGCGTACTACGGCGTCTAGGTGACATCTCAGCGTCCGACATCCATTCACAGCATCGTCTCCAGGATGTCTACGTAAATTCGTTGCGTTATTTGATGTAAATACACAATTCTAAACCAACATAGGATTCTAGCTGCTCCTAAACTAACCCCTGGTCTTTTATTAGTATCCCTTCATACATTTCTATTGTAATGCAATTACTGTTTTCACGTGATATTCTCTTTAGGTGACTAACATCACAAAAGCTGTTGTTGATAATTCTTCCGGGTTATATGGCCGTGGTCCATGGAATACTTCTATTCCTAACGTTTCGTCCAATACTACGTTGGACATCCTCAGAGGTACGACGGACTATTATCGATAGTTACATTTTATCTTTGACTAGTTTTCTCTCTGCTACTATGTGCAAGCTAGACCACGCCCACTTTCCTCAGTATTTAGGCCGCTCTCCGACGCCCGACTCCTCAGTCGGCAGGACTCAACAGGACCAGCCATACCTCTGAGGATGTCCAACGTAGTATTGGTCGAAACGTTAGGAATAGAAGTATTCCATGGACCACGGCCATATAACCCGGAAGAATTATAAACAACAGTACCATCCGGTCGTGAAAGCCTTCATTGTATCATCACAAAAGCTATCATGAAATACAGTATGGCGATGGTTAGGTTATTCTTTCTACGTCGGAACACGAGATCTAAGTAGGGCGATAAGAATTTCTCTTATCACAAATGATGTTTGCAACTGAAAGAAGTCCAACAATCTACTATCTAGCTACTTCTAATCGTGCATTGCTAAAGCTATCATCAGTTTTAAGATACGTTTAGACTTAACTAAAATTATAACAGCTCATCATTGATTGTAGGAAAGGTTTTTGACTAGATTCAAATTGATTGTTCAACAAATGTTCCAGAAGACACTTTCTGTTACTAGATATCTAAAAGTTCTATAAAATGTCTGATCTCCACCCTTTAAGGGTTTTCTGTAAGACTTTCATGTTGCACCTGGTATTTGCAATATGTTTCTTGTCACGGGGGGTGATCCCCAAAGTCAATTTTGTTGTGAGTACTGGTATATTGAGCTACTCCTGGATGTATTAAAAATAACCTACTTATTATACCATTAGCTGCACATAGAGAGCTTTTAAGTGATTATACATTGTCGTCTTAGTTGTGATTTTCTATAAAGGAAAATATAATAAAGGAATATTTATAAAAGTTTATAAAAGTTTTCTAAAATGACATAAAAACCTTTACGCATCAGTTACGTTTTATGAGTGTTGCAAATTGTTTTACAGGCAGTTTTTTTTAGAATGCTGACTTGGCTTATACGTCATGATAATTTAGGAATGTGTATATTTGGAATAGTAGATCCATGCCTGAATCACCTGCGTTAGTATCGATTTGTACTACCATTGCGCCATTTGATGTACTTATGAAGCACAAAGAATGTTTACTCTGGGATCCGTCGGCTGTAAAGTTGTGATGATTATAATTGTAATCATTGCAGTAATATGTGTGCACATAGCTGTTGTTGTAAAATTGACATGCCGACTTCTAGTACACCTCACGATACCAACGTGGACATGCATTGCACAGTAGTAGTAGTTGTTGTTGTTGTCTTCAGTCGTGAGACTGGTTTGATGCAGCTCTCCATGCTGCTCTATCCTGTGCAAGCGTCTTCATCTCCCAGTACTTACTGCAACCTACATCCTTCTGAATCTGCTTAGTGTATTCATCTCTTGGTCTCCCTCTACGATTTTTACCCTCCACGCCGCCCTCCAATGCTAAATTTATGATCCCTTTATGCCTCAGAACATGTCCTACCAACTGGTCCCTTCTTCTTGTCAAGTTGTGCCACAAACTGCTCTTCTCCCCAATTCTGTTCAGTACCTTCTCATTAGTTATGTGATCTACCCATTTAATTTCCAGCATTCTGCTGTAGCACCACATTTCAAAAGCTTCTATTCTCTTCTTGTCCAAACTATTTATCGCCCATGTTTCACTTCCATACATGGCTACACTCCATACAAATACTTTCAGAAACGACTTCCTGACACTTAAATCTATACTCGATGTTAACAAATTTTTCTTATTCAGAAACGCTTTCCTTGCCATTGCCAGTCTACATTTTATATCCTCTCTACTTCGACCATCATCAGTTATTCAACATTGTCGAAAGCTTTCTCTAAGTCTACAAATGCTAGAAACGTAGATTTGCCTTTCCTTCATCTATTTTCTAAGATAAGTCGTAGGGTCAGTATTGCCTCACGTGTTCCAACATTTCTGCAGAATCCAAACTGATCTTCCCCGAGGTCGGCTTCTACCAGTTTTTCCATTCGTGTGTAAAGAATTCACGTTAGTATTTTGCAGCTGTGACTTATTAAACTGATAGTTCGGTAATTTTCACATCTGTCAACACTTGATTTCTTTGGGATTGGAATTATTATATTCTTCTTGAAGTCTGAGGGTATTTCACATGTCTCATACATCTTGCTCACCAGATGGTAGAGTGTTGTCAGGACTGGCTCTCCCATGGCCGTCAGTAGTTCTAATGGAATGTTGTCTACTCCGGGGGCCTTGTTTCGACTCAGGTCTTTCAGTGCTCTGTCAAACTCTTCACGCAGTATCCTATCTCCCATTTCATCTTCATCTACATCCTCTTCCACTTCCATAATATTGTCCTCAAGTACATCGCTCTTGTATAGACCCTCTATATACTCCTTCCACCTTTCTGCTTTCCCTTCTTTGCTTAGAACTGGGTTTCCATCTGAGCTCTTGATATTCATACAAGTGGTTCTCTTTCTTCCAAAGGTCTCTTTAATTTTCCTGTAGGCAGTATCTATCTTACCCCTAGTTAGAAAGCCTCTACATCCTTACATTTGTCCTCTAGCCATCCCTGCTTAGCCATTTTGCACTTCCTATCGATCTCATTTTTGAGACGTTTGTATTCCTTTTTGCCTGCTTCATTTAGTGCGTTTTTATATTTTCTCCTTTCATCAATTAAATTCAATATTTCTTCTGTTACCCAAGGATTTCTACTAGCTCTTGTCTTTTTACCTACTTGATCCTCTGCTGCCTTCACTACTTCATCCCTCAGAGCTACCCATTCGTCTTCTACTGTATTTCTTTCCCCCATTCCTGTCAATTGTTCCCTTATGCTGTCCCTGAAACTCTGTACAACCTCTGGTTTAGTCAGTTTATCCAGGTCCCATCTCCTTAAATTCCCACCTTTTTGCAGTTTCTTCAGTTTTAATCTACAGTTCATAACCAACAGATTGTGGTCAGAGTCCACATCTGCCCCTGTCTTACAATTTAGTACCTGATTCCTAAATCTCTGTCTTACCATTATATAATCTATCTGATACCTTCTAGTATCTCGAGGATTCTTCCATGTATACAACCTTCTTTTATGATTGTTGAACCAAGTGTTAGCTATGATTAAGTTATGCTCTGTGCAAAATTCTATCAGATGGTTTCCTCTTTCATTTCTCTCCCCCAATCCATATTCACCCACTATCTTTCCTTCTCTCTCTTTTCCTACTCTCGAATTCAAGTCACCCATGACTATTAAATTTTCGTCTCCCTTCACTACCTGAATAATTTGTTTTATCTCATCATACATTTCATCAATTTCTTCATCGTCTGCAGAGCCAGTTGGCATATAAACTTGAACTACCATAGTAGGCATGGGCTTCGTGTCTATCTTGGCCACAATAATGCGTTCACTATGCTGTTTGTAGTAGCTTACCCGCACTCCTATTTTTTTTATTCATTATTAAACCTACTCCTGCATTACCCCTATTTGAATTTGTATTTATAACCCTGTATTCATCTGTCCAAAAGCCTTGTTCCTCCTGCCACCGAACTTCGTTAATTCCCACAATATCTAACTTTCACCTATCCATTTCCCTTTTTAAATTTTCTAACCTACCTGCCCGATTAAGGGATCTGACATTCCACGCTCCGATCCGTAGAACGCCAGTTTTCTTTCTCCTCATAATGACGTCCTCTTGAGTAGTCCCCGCCCGGAGATCCGAATGGGGGACTATTTTACCTCCGGAATATTTTACCCAAGAGGACGCCTTCATCATTTAACCATACACAACATTGCATAGTACCACTTACCATATATGAATAAATTATTTTAGCGATCTTGACAGCTGAAAATTTATTCAGTGTTCGTACTATTACTACTACTGTTACAACCACCACCACCACCACTACCATCACTGCTACTGTTTCCTCTCAATGTCACTATCTCCCTCTTGTTCCCTGTTACTGCTATTATCTCATTCATTCATTCATTCCCACTGCTCTCTTCTTACTGTCACTATCTTCCTCTTCCTCGTTGTCATTGTCATAACTCTGCCTCTCATTATCATTGACTCTCACCCACTTCCACTTTCTCTTTCTCTTTTCCTAGCACTGTTCTCTCGCTACGTACTGTGTTCCTCTGTCACCGTGCCCCCCTTTCTTTCATACTCCCATTGTGACTTTCGCTTTTTCCACACTTCAACCACTGTATACTGTCTTCCTGTATTTATTACTTCTCCATCTCTTTCCCGCTGCCGTTGTCACCTTCTCTCTCAGCATGGAAAAGCTCGAATATGTTCTCACGACAAAATATTTGGGAAACTTTTTAATGATGCTGAGTGAGGTAGAATGAGACAGCTGGTACTCCACTTTTCAGTCAATGTCTTTTAATACAGATGAGCATACTCGCCTTTTTTGTGTTCCGATAGAAGCATTTTTTCGCTGGTTCTTTTGTTTTGCCTGCCGCAACAGGGCACGACGTCGCTATGAAAAGAACTTGATGGGTCAATAAAATTTTAATAGGTTACTTATGTGAAACTGAAATAATCGGATCTAGTTTTATACCCAAGACCGGGTTTTACGCGTACAAAATTTTTGCATTTGCTTCAGTGCCATAACGTGGAGTTTCCAGAACACTTCTAATGTAAACGGAGACACTTTACATTATGTCTCTCCGTCTTAAGTCACGTTATAAACCACGTTTTCGCCTCACATAGCGTTTTACGTGCTTACTTTACGTGCACAAGTAGTGAACCTCTGTATCCCGGAAACGCATGAAGATACCAAGAAAATTTTCAAGGTAGTTCGAGATCGGGAGCTGAGATAAATATCGTAAAAATTGCAGCCATTTTCTGTCCCTAGCCGTCATGGAATCTGCAGCTGGGACTTTCTCAGCTGCTGACGACGGAAAAATGGTGAAAAACGCTTTCTTGGGAATTTTCTCAGGGATCGCCCACGAATTCCACTCCCAGATATACCTGCCAGTTTATTTAAACCATATGTTTATCTCAGGTATATCTGTCACGAATCAATGTAACTTTGTGCTTCTGTATCTGGGAAAGGGATAAAGATATCAAGAAAATTTTTGAGATTATACGAGATCGGTATCTTAGGAATATATCGCCAAAATTTCAGCTCTTTGCCGTGCTTAGCCATCTTGGGATGTGCGGACGGGTTTTGGTCCGCTGGACACTGCAAAAATATAGTAAAAACCTTTTTTTGAGGTTTTCCAGGGAACTGCCCATGAACTTATGGTGCCTCCATAAATGCCGTCAAGCCCACCGTGGACCATATCAAACACAAAAAGGGCCAACCGATTTGCTCCATTTGCCTACGCACGATAAAATGTGCAATATTCATATTTTGACCCTGTGCTGTAGTATAGTAACACTAAGACAATCCCTCCGTTTGATATACAGATGGCCCGTAGGGCAAGGCCTAGCCAAAGTACTTAGACCTACCTTTTTATCACCAGTAGAAACCGAGAGATGAGGACCGGGAAATCCCATTTTTATGCTCGGGTTTTTGGAACATTTATAAGCATTCTGTCGCTTGCATACCGATAAAAGGCATTAACAGGCAGAAAGCAAAACATAGAGATACGAGTAATCGGTTCGAGTCATCGCCTAGTGAGAATTCTGATATATAGCAAGAACTAACACATACTTATCTTCGAGAGAACAATAAAGGTTAATAGTTTCCATAAGATATTGATAAAAGAATGTAATTTGATGAGTGTTGACAATTTGAGGATTGAAATGTTGTCGATATCTCAGTTCACAACTACGACGCTGTGTATCTCTTGAAACAAGTACGGTATGTCTTGTATTAATTTTTTTCCATTCTGCAAGTGTGCAGAGAAGCTAGTAGGCTTTTTTATTTCTTTTTCAGTGCATTCATTCCATTTTATATTCAGAAACTGCACACAGAATTTGCTTTGCCTCATTTCAGATTTTTTAATTCGCGTCACATAGAATCGAGGATTGCATGGTCGGCTTGTCTGTTCTTTTCCGTCCAGCGCACGCGACAGCGTCATGTAGGTATATAGGCTTCATTAATCACTTACTGCGCTGCGCCACTGACGCTCAAGCGATTTATCTGCCACTGATTAATTAATTAATATCTTTCGCATTCCTAGCGTATCATCGTCCACAAGCCATTATTATTTACTTCTATTTTTGACGTACGGTCATTAATTCGTAAAAGCCGATTTTCAAAGGTTTAAACAGGATGAGCAGAATACGCGTTCTTCACGTAGGATGCGTTACTCAATATCTTTGCTTTCTGCAGCTTTCCTATATACGAGCACGTGGCACTGCTCTTTCACAGATTATCACATGTTAGTAGCTTCCTTATATCAATTAGGGAAAAGCAACTACATCCTCCTAAACCTCTTCATAACTGTGGTCTTTAGCTAAAAGTGAAAATAACGTTTTAATGAGTGTCTGTACTTGTTTTCACAGCAATATTGCAAATCTCAGGTTTAATGGTTGAAGGGAGACGCCGGCGATCCCTGTTTATCAGAATGGTTAAAGAACGACCTATACCATTTAGAAACATACATCCTTGATACAAATTTCTTGCAGTATCTAGGATATTATAAAATTAAAGAAATAATCATCTTATCCAACATAATTCAATTTTTTTTATGAACTGTAACTT
Organism: Schistocerca piceifrons; assembly: GCF_021461385.2. Classification (NCBI taxonomy): domain Eukaryota; kingdom Metazoa; phylum Arthropoda; class Insecta; order Orthoptera; family Acrididae; genus Schistocerca; species Schistocerca piceifrons. Next base: position 748,112,368 of record NC_060139.1, read on the forward strand.
ACAAATAGTAGGTGCGTGTGAAGGGTGTAAATTTTAAGTTGACAAACCAGAATAACTCGAAAAATAAGCTTCACACGAAAAAAATGTGTAGAATCCAAAGTTGATTGTTTTCGAGAGAGACATCTGCTGGTGCTAAAATTAGCCCGTCACTCCAGCCCCCTGGGGGTGGGGCGGGAGGCAACTTTAAAATTTCAAATGGGAACCCACATTTTTTGTTGCAGAATCAGATTCTACATAAAAAACTACGTACATTTTATCTTAAAAATTTGTTTTGATTCTTGGTACTTGGCGCTGTAATTCAAGAAAATCCATGTTCTAATTTTTGCGTGGAAAATGGTTTCGGGTAAATAAAGAATTCCGATTTACTTCGTTAATTTTGATTCGCTAAAACTAAAACTCTCCCTCTTTCCCCATAGGGTGGGGTTTGAGAGTGAGGAATTAGAGTTTTATAAATGTTGACCCAAATATTATGTTTTTTTTCCACAGATTCGGATAAGTTTTGTTTGTTTCGTGGTCATGAGGTCAACATTTGTAATATTCTAATTCCTCTCTCTCAAACCCTACCGCATGGGGAGAGAGAGACTGTTTTAGTTTTAGCGAATAAAAATTTACGAAGTAAATAACTATTTTTTATTTATCGGTAACCATTTTCCACGAAAAAATGAGAACATGGATTTTCTTGAATTACAGCGCCAACTACCAAGAATCAAAACAAATATTTAAAACAAAATGCACGTAGTGTTTTATGTAGAATCTGATTCTGCAATAAAAAAATGGGAGGTCTCATTTGAAATTTTCAAGTTGCCTCCCACCCCACCCCCATGGGAATGGTGTGGCGGGCTAAATTTAGCACCAGCAGATGTCCCCCACGAAAATAATCAGTTTTGGATTCTACACATTTTTTCGTGTGAAGCTTAATGAGTTATTCTGGTTTGTCACGTTAAAATTTACTCCCTGTCTATAGATTCCGTCTTCCTAGATTTCGTAAAGACGTTCGGCTCAGTAGAACATTCTCGAGATTTATAGCCAGAAGATTATCATACAGAATACATAAATTTTTGGTTTATAGAACGAGAACGTCTACTGCCCACTGAATTTTTAACAGAAGCAAAACTAACATACGATGAACCTCAGTGAATCTTAAGAGGGGCGGTAATTTATATTCACTGTTGTTTACCAGTGACAGACGAGCTTTTACTAGAACTTGTAAACGAGCTACTCTTCTTTTTGGTTATGATTAAATGAAAGCATGTATTCAGAAACATAACCTGAATGAAATGCCCTTCTTTTACATAAAGTTTAGCCGCAATAAATGTTTTATAATGCAGTCACCGAATTTCAAAGAAGAGGAACATATTTAGGAATAGCTGCTGCACTCTTTCCGCAGTGGAAAGAACAGGGAGCGTAAATGAATATTTAAGCACATTCTGTGATCATAATTACTATTTACAAGTTCATGGTCTGATTTCGAGAATATGTTGACAGTCCACCTTGTAGTGGAGTTATGTACAATGAGCATCTGATAAGCTAACACTTCTCTGCCTAGAAACGTAATATATATCCAAAACAATCGCTTCGAAAATGGTATGATAAGCAGGCAGTACTCTCGTAATACCTACGCCGTCACTCACCTTCTAACCTATAAAACGTGCAAGGAGTGGCAGAAGCGTTCTGCTGATAACTTCGACAAGTCTATCTGCTGAAGGCAGAGAATATAAAAAGAGGTACAAGCTGTAGTTAAAGGCAGATAGCAATGTTTACACAGTCCCCCGAACGAAATAGAGTCATTAGACATTACTGTATCATTGTTTCAAGAATGTGGGAGCGCTTTAAATTAAACTGATAATTATTTCCTTTTAAAACATAATCATTGCTACAAGAATGCGTGAAATATATGGCATACTGTACCACAAAAAAGAAAAAAAAAAGCTGGAAACATTTAACTACGCGAGAGCTTCTCTTGTACATTTCGAATTAATATTTCACTTGGGAATAAAAAAAATCGTATGTCACTTGGCCATTAGAAGAAGAACGTGGACTGTTGGAAAAAATGTTAGGGTCAGCCATCCGGTAGAATTCTGGAAATAAGATCGACGTCGATTTGCTGTAAGATTTTAGAACATTTTAGAAATTGTGTAAACCTTATGAATTCAGTCGAAGACAACGATTTGTTGACAAATAGTCAACACAGTTTCAGAAAATGTAGTTCTTGTGAAACATGACTTGCTCTTTATTCTCACGAAAGAATGCGCTTTATCGACAGGGGATCTCAAATCGATTACATATTTTTAAATTTCCCGAAGGTTTTTGACACCGTTCCTCACAAGTGTTTTATAATCGAATTTCGTGGCTATGGAGTATCATGTCAGCTGTGCGATTGGATTCCTGATTTACTGTCAGAAAGGTTACAGTTCGTGGTAACTAACGGTAAGTCATCATATCTATGAAGTATCATATCTATGATACCTCCCCAAGAAAGTATCATAGGCCCTCTGCTCTTCATGATCTACAAAACGATTTAGAAGACAACCTGAGTAGCCCCCTTAGATTGTTTGCATAAGATACTACCATTTACGGTATAGTAACGTCGTCAGAAGATCAAAACCAATTGCGAAATGATTTAGACAAGATATCTATATTGTGCAAAAAGTGTCAATTGACCCTAAAGAAAATCGTGAGGTCATCGATATAAGTACTAAAACGAACAACTTAAACTGAAAGAACACACAGAAAATGTTGTGGGGAACGCGAACCAAAGACTGCAGAGCAGAACACTTACAAGATGCAACAGACCTACTAAAGAGAGTGCCTACACTACTCTTGTCCGTCCTCTTCTAGAGTATTGTTGTTCCATAAGGGACCCTTACAGATAGGATTGACGGAGGACATCGAGACAGTACAGAGAAGAGCTACTCGTTTTGTATTATCGCGAAACAAGGGAGAGAGTGCCACACAATATACGCAAATTGGGGCGGCATCCATTAATACAAAGGCGTTTTCCATAGGGGCGAGACCTCTAAACGAAATTTCAATCTCCAACGTTCTCCTCCGACAAATATTTTATTGACACCGAGCTACATACCGAGAAATAACCGTTGTAATAAAATACGAGAAATCAGTGCTCACGCGGACAGATTTAAGTGTTCGCTTTCCCCACGCACCGTTCGAGAGTGGAACGGAAGAGAAGTTGTGTGAAACTCGTTCGACGAACCCCCTGCAGAGCAGTTATGTAGATGTAGATGTAGATAATTTCCTCATTGCTAACACGTGGTTTAAGAATCACGAACGAAGGTTGCTGACGTGGAAGGACCTGCAGACCCCGGGTGGTTTCAGGTAGACAATATAATGATAAGACAGATTTCGAAACTAGATTTTCAACTACAAAACGTTTTCAGGGGCGGAAATGGATTTTTACAGTACGTTATTGGTTATTAAACTCAAGAAATTTCTGAAGTTATTGAAATTAAGGCGATGGGATCCGAACAAATTAAAAGAACCACTGACTTAAGTGTCTCAAAGGGAGCAAAGGCGGAATTTAATCTATGAAAGGAGAAAATATTAAAATGCAGTAGAAGATCCAGCCAAAAAGGGATATACACGTATACAATGAGATTCACAGAAAGTGTAAAATGGCAAAGCAGGAATAGCTAGACGATAAATGAAAGCCCATATTGGAAAGATAGAGGCTGCCTACTGGAAAATTAAACTATCAAGTAAAAGAGAAGCAGCTGTATGTTCATCAAGAGTTCGGATGACAAGCCAGTAATAAGCAAAGAAGGGAGGGTTGAAAGGTGGAAGGAATATATAGAAGGGATATACAAGGGGAACTAATTTCAAGACAAGGGAAGAGGAAACAGATGAAAACGATATAGACAGTGGGAAAAGAATTTAACAGAGTACTTAATGATCAACGTCGAAACAAGGGACCTGCAGAAGACGACACTACCTCACAATTATTGAGATCCCTAAAGAACGTAGCCTGACATAAGTTTTTCATCTGATGTAAAGGATATATGAGACAGTCGAAATACCCTCAGAAGAATGAAAGGCAGGTATTTACATGTGTGTATATTACCGAACACATAAGTCATAGTTGCAGAATCCTGACATGAATTACTTACAAAAGAATAGAAATCCTGGTAGAATCCGACCTCGCGAAAGATCAGTTTGGTTCCTGGAGAAATGCAGGAACACGCGATGCAGCAGTACACTCCGACTTGTCGTAGAAGGCATACTTATGAAAGGCAAAGCCACGTTTATAGCATTTGTAGATTTAGAGTAAACTTTTATTGGAATAAAATTTCTGAAATTATGGTCGTAGCAGGAATAAAATACAGGGAGCGAAAGGTTATCTTCAACCTGTACAGAAACCAGATTACAGTCGTAGGACATGCAAGGAAGCCGATCGATCATAAGGGACTGAGACAGAATTGCAATTAATCCTCCATTTTATTCAATCTGCGCATTGAGCAAGAACTTCAGAAAACCAATGAGAAATTAGGAAAGGGACTTAAAGGTCAGGGAAAAGAAATGCGAGTACAAATTCTGAGGCTTTTGTGTCAACGACGGAAAAGGATGTTAAAGATTTGCTGAACTGTTTGGATAGTCTTGAAGAGAAGCAAAACAAAATATAATGGAACGTATTTCAGTAACATAAGGCTCTGTTAAGGGGATTAGATTACAAAATGAGGCACAAAAAAAAATAGTTGTCTGTACCTCAGGATGCAAGCGGCTGAAAGAAATTAACGTTGCCAGCGCAGAGTTACTGTATAACATGCTGTATTAGTAATTCCAACGAAAACCAAGGTCTACTTTAGTTTGAAAGAAGCAGACGTTTACGATAACAGCAGTTCGCAAATAAAATATTCGGCGTACTTTTGTATATGAAACGTATACTGAAGTAGTTGGTGTGTGTCTTAAGGCTACGTCCGATCACTTACCCACGTGTTACTGATGGGAGCTGGAGCAGAAAGCGCCAGTTCTCAGACTTACTAGTTCTCTGCGCAACCCGTAATGGAACAAATATAATGATGATGTGCGTGTGTCAATTTGTCAGAAGTTAAAACGTATTGATTATTCAACGTCACAGGCCTGAGAGACAATTTAATTGAAAGTAATTTACGGAACAATTGTAAATAAACATTTTTTTCCAAATGCAAGTTAGGCGCAAGCAGCGATTATAATACATTAAGCTCTTAGGAGTGGTGCAGAACTCGAGGATGCTAGGTTATGTCTGATTTATTGTATGTAACGAGGATTGCTCATGATTTTACTCTGGTTCTAGATTAGGCTACGGCGTTCTATCGGTGTAAAAGTGTTCAATTCGCTAGCAAATGGTTGTCTGGAAATAAATACAAGATACTTAACAAAAAGTACCGACAAAACCTACCGAGATAATTACCGCTACAGATAGATAGCATTCAGATAGTTGGAATCTTTGCGGAACGCTCGTGGGTTCGAGCCTGCTCGTCTTCATGTATGGAAGAATTTTCTGTGCTAAAGTCGTTACACCAAACACAAATTTTCTTCTTATGGCGACCAGTATATATTATTCCATGGAGAGCGCTACATTGCATGGTAGTCTGGATCTGAAGTGCTCCGCTGAATCCTTTCTCAAGATTCAGCATCACAAGAAATACGAGCTGCAGCGGCGTGGTGCATACAGAATTCTACGGCGATCGTCTTGTTAATGTACTCTGCTCTACGAGATACCGAACAGTGTGTCCATAAAAACACAAAATGCTGTCAAAGAAAATCTATTTCTTTAACTCCTTTTTTCTCAGATGCAACAGACTGTGCAACAGTCTGTGCAACAGACTTTAATGAACTGAGATTTAAGATTATTTGTGATCGTTTAATGAACTTCAACGAGTTAGACCTGACAGGAGTAATAGGCTAGTGAACTAAATGTCGGTAGCCATATAACTAATTACTAGAATTACCTCAAGCAAATCAAATATTGCCTTTTCACTATTAAATAGTTATTTCAAGCCTTTTACTTCTACAGTACAGTAGGCAGCTGTATTTCTACACCCACTGAAAACTGGATTCCTGTTTACTTGGACTGATTAACTATAAGTTACCCACTGTACATCCATCTGAAATATTTATCGCCGCTCTTGGAGCACTCTGCAGTTGGCATGCCATACACGCGGTAGCTTATCCGAGTCTTTATGTACTGATTAGCGTCAAGGATTCTTTGCATGTAAAAGGAAACGAAAATAGATCTGTAAATGCGAAACCAGTCATCTATTCAAACAAATTCAAATCTTACCAAGACTATGATTTCTGCCGTAAGAGGAAATCAAGCAACAAGTTCTTGAACATTCAGATTATAGGTAGGTGGACATTCCTGGGGTGCAAAGGACAAGGAGTGAGCAAGCATAGAAGCTGTTGAATGACATACTACTCACGTGTTCCCGGGGCTGGGAAGAGCGACACGCAGTCACTGTCTCCTTGGGACGCATGCTAACGGATTCTGTAGGAACAGTTTATCACGCACAGATGGCAGAGAGCAGTAGCGACTAGATGGCGTTTGCGTGGCATCTGTCACCAGGGGAATAACTACCAGCACTCGAGAGGTCGTTGACGTCCCACGTCTGTATGTGCAGAGTCCCGGCCCGTGTGATATGGCGCACCATAACACGGAAATTCATTTCGTATTTTATTATTTGTGGGCACAAACGTATGTCTACTCTACTCAGGCTTACCTTCTTCGTCTGTTAAAAATAGATGCATCGGCCGGGAATCGAACCCGGGCCGCCCGCGTGGCAGGCGAGCATTCTACCACTGAACCACCGATGCTTACGATCACTATGCTCTGTATTACCGTATACGGAAGAGTAGAACGTTTACTCATTTCATTGATAATTTCTTGATTGTTCATATAACGTGTGCTTGTGTTTAAACACATCGTCGACAGCGAGAACAAGCAGCGTTGGACCAGCAGCAGAAAGTAAATCGGACGCAGCTTCTTAAAAGAAACAACCTCGTCATTCTTATACTGCAGGAAACCTAGATGATAGTAACGGGGAGAAGAGTTGAACACCCTAATCTCGAATACGAGCTCCGTCCGTTAGTTACTGTATTATCTCGCTCGGTTGTATCTATTCGTATCAAATAAGTCATCTTCGCTCTTCCTATGTAGCACGTAAGTCATTACGAAGACTCCTTATTGTCCCCACATTAATGTGTATTCTCAACGTTATTACTTCTATTTTTTGCTGTAATTATATAATTTCATCACGAACCATGCATGAATGAGAGAGAAAAAAAAGGTGGGGAAGAAAAAGAAGACGTCTTTTTATATTCCGTTGTAAAACCTGCCAGAACATGCGGAGAGTACTGGATAGTTTTATTGTGTAGCCATGGTTGGAGACGTGTCGCTTCCGTGCTACAGGAATCAACTTGGAAAACATGGTGCCGCCATCTCCTGTTGTAACCTCCCTACTATGTGTTTCTTTATGAAATTTAACCCAAATTTACCCCCCACTCTATAAAAAAATCTACCGGTATGTATTACCAAAACTATGTAGTCGAAAACTGTTACCCAACTTAAAGTCGTACGCTAATCTTTGATTGAACAGAACCTAATTTGAACTGAACCGTAACTGATCTCAATACATCTTGTCTTTATATTAAATGCACAACTGAAGTAAAACAGTCATCGGCCAGATAATTTCCACTTACGTTGCCTCTTGACGACATTGTTGGAGATTTCTCGAAAGCGTAACAGCAAACAGCGGCTAAGCTAGTTACCTATTTCTAAATAAATATCCAAACTGTTACGTACCACATGATGCAATGTGGTAATGCTTAAAACAGTGAAATGGGGAAAGTAGAATTCCTGTGAAATTTCAAAGCAGCGATTTTAGAATGAAGTATGTATTCAAAAAGACAGAATAAAGCTTCGCGTGATCTTCACACATAACACTGATCTGTACAACACCATGGTTATCAAAGTGAACAATGATTTGAAAAGGATACAATGTTAACAGAGAATTCCTATAAAAAACCAAACAGCTTATCAGTTGGTATCTTACTGCATGATTCAGGGAAGTAGGGTGGCTCTTCTCTCAGCTCTCAGCGAGTTAACTAGCTGACAAAAATTGCTCTAACAAATTAGTTGCGCAGTGCCGCAGTCTTACCTCATCTTCTTCTCTTCGAAAGCAACAACATTATTCAAAATTTATATTCTCTTCGCCCTCCAATATACATATCATACTCATCCTCGCCGTCCTTTACAATAAATCTTTGTTCATCTAACAAATACAATCACACGTCAACACCGCACTACTGAATAAGCCCATCACTTCCCACGTTTCAACTAAGAATAAATCAGACTGCGCAGAGGCAAAGACTGGGCCACAATAAGGCCAAAGACTGTTTAACATGAGTTGCTTTCTCTCTGACATGAACATCGACAACTTACGAAAATCAGATTGAGATTACCATCTTACACTGCATGTGATTAGTAAAGGACCTGTACCGATTTAGTGTGACTGACAATCATTACATATGTGGCCATGTACGTGATGCGGTTACAATTCCAAACGCTGGCCGCTTCTGAGCATAGTGGTGGAGTAATGTAAATTGTGAATTCTTTGCGTTTTGTGTGCATCTTTGGATTAGATATTGCTACCGCATCAGCTACCGTAGTTGATTACAAACGTGCTAATCATCAGTCATAATAAATTATAGTAGTCCATAAACTATAATCGTCCATCAGAACCCGACACAAATAATCTAAATTTCATCACGTGTCAGATTTCTTTGTTTAGTTCGCGTTTTTGCAGTTATGTAGAGTGTTGTTGAATATAATTTATGCATCCACGGTGTGGTGTCACCGCCAGACACCACAGTTGCTAGGTGGTAGCCTTTAAATCGGCCGCGGTCCGGTAGTACACGTCGGACCCGCGTGTCGCCACTATCAGTGATTGCAGACCGAGCGCCGCCACACGGCAGGTCTAGAGAGACTTCCTAGCACTCGCCCCAGTTGTACAGCCGACTTTGCTAGCGATGGTTCACTGACAAATTACGCTCTCATTTGCCGAGACGATAGTTAGCATAGCCTTCAGCTACGTCAATTGCTACGACCTAGCAAGGCGCCATTATCATTTGCTACTTATGTTGTGATGCATGTACCGTCAGACCGATGTTCACAAATTATGGATTAAAGTTAAGTATTCCATAAGCTCCGTACTTTTTTCACTAGACTCAATTCCTTTAACTGTTCCAGACCTCACGCCAGCCTGCGTGAGCTTAAACGCGTGCCTTTCGGCTATCTCCTAGTGGCTTGGCTGTCTTGCCAAGTCACAACACACGGAAATATGATGACTGAAGAACTTCACACGACTGATGGTGGTTTGTGATCATCGAAAGTGGCAGCAATAAATTAGGCTTTTCCTTGCGCTCGATGGTAATAGAACATGATAATCGATGGGTCTTTACTGATGTTGTTATAGTCTTTAGTATGAAGGCTTGTCTGATGGATTTCTCCGAACTAGTCTGTCCTGTACAAGCCTCTTCGATCTCCTAATGACTACTGCAGCTACATCCATTTCGGACCCCTACACTTCCATCCATTACCAAACTAACTATTCTTTAATGCCTCAGGATGTGTCTCCTATCAACCGGTGACTTCTTTTACTCAAGCTGTGCCATGAATTTCTTTTCTCCAATTTGATTTAGTACCTCAGTAGTTACGCGATCTATCCATCTAATCTTCAGCATTCTTCAGTAACACCACATTTCAAAAGTTGAGCTGCTTATCGTCCACGTTTTACTCCACGCTACAATCCCGATAAATACTTCAGACAATACTTCCTAACACATAAATTTGAACAAGCTATTGACAAATTCCTCTTTCTCGAGAATACATTTGTGCAACAGCTATGTAGTTTGCGTTTTATATCCCTTTTACTTTAGTCGTCATCACTCAAAAAGTACGCTACACATTATTACGGCTGGCCAAGATCTTTCATTAAACGCTGCACTACACTTCAAAGTGACACAGGTTCATGATACTATCTTTTAGTATAGTCCGCAAGTTTCTCTCAACAACGATCGGGACCTTCTAGCAGTCATTCAATTCCTCCACGATAGAAATCTGCTCCTTGTTACGGAGCCTTCCGAGAACCGCAGTGTGAACGTCGTCATTGTTCAAAAATTTATTTCCTCCCATATGTTCTTTCAGCTTACCGCTCTGGACTTCCTGATAAGCATCACACACGTCTGTGTTGTTTTGATCAAATTGTTGACACCATTTTATTACGGCTGGTTGTGACACTGCATTTGGTCCATATACCTCTAAAATTTAACGGTGAATTTGCGTCCGATGTAGACATTTTACTCAACAAGAATCGTACTGTCCTGTGTACTACAGCTTTGGATTACGTTTGCCCTTGCCGCGTCTTTTCAACTGCGCGTCTGCACCCTACGGATTATTCGTACCGCAGCAGAACTGTGTCGTAAAGAAACCAACAACATGTACTCCCTTCCGACGTTGCGCCACTCTTGTTCCGCAAAGGTGGTGCACAAGTCTAACTTACTTTCTGCACAAACAGCAAAACTCATCCACCACATTTAGAGTCTCATGTACATAGAAGAGCGAAAGAAACTAGTACACCTGCCTAATATCATGTAGGGTCCCTGCGAGCACACAAAAGTACCACAACACGACGTGGCATGGACTCGATTAATGTCTGAAGTAGTGCTGGAGGGAATTGACACCATGAATCCTGTAGGGCTGTCCATAAATCCGTAAGAGTACAAGGGAGTCGAGATCTCTTCTGAGCAGCACGTTGCGAGGCATCTCATATATTCTCAATAAAGTTCATGTTTAGGGAGTTTGGTGGCCAGCGGAAGTGTCTAAACTCGGGAGAGTGTTCCTGTAGCCACTCTGTAGCAATTCTGGGCGTGTGGGATATTGTATCGTCCTGCCGGAATTGCCCAAGTCCGTCGGAATGCACAATGGACATGAATGGATGCACGGAATCACAGAGGATGCTTACGTACGTGTCACCTGTCAGAGTCGTATCTGGAAGTATCAGGGGTCCCATATCACTCCAACTACACACGCCACACACCATTACAGAGCCTCCACCAACTTGAACAGTCCCCTGCTCACAAGCACGGTCCATGGATTCATGAGGTTGTCTCCACATCCGTGCACGTCCATCCGCTCGATACAATTTCAAACGAGACTCGTCCGATCATACAACGTGTTTCCAGTCATCGACAATCCAATGTTGGTGCTGACGGGCCCAGGCGAGGTGTAAAACATTGTGTCGTGCTGTCATCAAGGTACACGACGATCATGTTTCGTCGAATGATTCGCACTCTGACAGTTGCTGATGGCTCAGGTCTGAAATCTGGAACAATTTCCGAATGGGTTGCACCGCTGTCACGTTAAACGATCTCTTCAGTCGTCGTTGGTCCCGTTCTTGCAGGACGTTTTCCCGGCCGCGGCAACGTTGGAGATTTCATGTTTTACCGGATTCCTGATATTCAGGGTACACTCGTGAAATGGTCGTACGTGAAAATCCCCACTTCGTCGCTGCCTCGGAGATGCTGTTCAAAATGGCTCTGAGCACTACGTGACTTAACTTCTGAGGTCATCAGTCGCCTAGAACTTAGAACTACTTAAATCTAACTAATCTAAGGACATCACACACATCCATGCTCGAGGCAGGATTCGAACCTGCGACCGCTAAGACTGCAGCGCCTAGAACCGCACGGCCACTCCGGCCGGCGGAGATGCTGTGTTTCATCACTTGTGTGCCCACTATAACACCACATTCTAACTCACTTAAATCTTGATAACCTGCCGTTGTAAGGACAGTAACCGATGTAATAACTGCGCCAGACACTTGTTGCCTTATATAGACGTTGCCGACCACAACGCCGTGTTCTGCCAATTTACATATCTCTCTGTTTGAAAATGCGTGTGTTTACCAGTTTCTTTGGCGCTTCAGTGTAATACTTTCAGCTTATCCTGCATTAATTCGACTGCACCACCCTCGTTTTTCTTTTCTTGTAGTTGATTTTGAAGCTGTTTTGAAGACACTGTGTAACTTTATTAAGTTCCTACCTATTTTTCTAGACAAACAGCGAAACTCATACATTACATTTAGTATCTCACCTAATACCTTCAGCATAACCTGCATTAATTCGACTGCCTTCCATTAATCTCGTTTAACTTTTTTTGTGTTCTTCTTGTAAACTCTTTTCAACTGCTCGTCCTTTTCCTTTGCTGTCCCTGACAGAATTACAGTGTTTTCAGCAAACATCAAAATTTTTATTTCCTTCCTGTATTTTGATTCCCTCCTCAAATTCCCTCTTGGTTTCCTTTGCTTTTTTGCCGTGTTTAAATTGGACACTGTTACAAGATCAGCTTATTTGTTATTTGTAAGTCTAAATGGCTCTGAGCACTATGGGACTTAACTACTGTGGTCATCAGTCCCCTAGAACTTAGAACTACTTAAACCTAACTAACCTAAGGACACCACACACATCCATGCCCGAGGCAGGATTCGAACCTGCGACCGTAGAGGTCGCGCGGTTCCAGACTGTAGCGCCTAGAACTGCTCGGCCACTCTTGCCGGCTATTTGTAAGTCTGCTCTCATCGATAGCGTCTCAAGTCTTCAGGTTGTATATGTGTGGAAGCAGAGCCCTTTTCTCAGAAGAACGCTACAACTGTTATACAGGTGCACTCTATGAATTCGTTGCACGTCTAGCAGTGTCATGCACCATGCGCTGAATTAGTTAGAGACTGTTCGTGTGTGTTTCTTACGCAGGGTGGCCAGAAACAGTCTGAAAATCTTGTAAGGGTGTGCAGCGTAGGTTGAAAAGCACTCCGTCTTCAGCCTCAGCTGAGGATGCGGATAGGATGTGCATGTGGTCAGCACACCGCTCTCCCGGTCGTTATGATGGTTTTCCTTGACCGGAGCCGCTACTGTTAGGTCAAGTAGCTCCTCAATTGGCGTCACGAGGCTGAGTGCGCCCCGAAACTGCTGAAAACTAATTGTAAAGAAAAAAATTCGATACCAGGCTCCATTTTCAAGTTAATTAGCATTGATGGTTGCCAGTAACGCTGTTTCGCCCACAAAGTCAAGCGACCCGCCAGATACAATTAAATGGCTCTGAGCCCTATGGGACTTAACATCTATGGTCATCGGTCCCCTAGAACTTAGAACTACTTAAACCTAACTAACCTAAGGACATCACACAACACCCAGTCATCACGAGGCAGAGAAAATCCCTGACCCCGCCGGGAATCGAACCCAGGAACCCGGGCGCGGGAAGCGAGATACAATTAGTGTTCAATTATTTTTATAGTGTAGATGACAGCGCACGAGACTGCTCAGCCTTTGGTTCGGGTTAGATCCTTACTACCGACCCCCACCTAATTTTTATATTGTTCTCTTTTTCGGTTTTAGGAAACAAAACGAATGACACGTTTGGCAACCCCGTATCTCTGGCGAGCCACTTGAATTTACACGCCCATGGGCCTGATTGGCTAATTTCAGTGCTAATTAACTTGGAAATGGCGCAGAGTATCGATTTTTTTTCTTAATAATTATTTCTCAACGCAACTTATCGTGCAATAGCCGTTGTCGTAGGCTTTCCGACCTTGCGCTTTGCGACCCGTGGCGCCAGTATGGTGTTTCGGACGAGGAAGCTGCAAAAGTGGCGGAAGCTCTGCGGAGCATTTTACACTCTCCAGTCACATTAATGTGACTACCTGTCAGTAGCCCGAATAGCACTCTCTCGCAGCGCAGACCGCTGCGAGACGAGGAGGACGAGAGTCAGTGAGTTTCTGGGCGGCTTCAACAGGGATGTGGAACCATGCCGGCTCCCGTGCTGTGGCTGCGCTAAGTTTCTCTTGGTTGGCGATCCATGAAGAGTACAGCCCGATCGATGAGGTCCCGCAGATTCTCGATTGGGTTTTAAGCCGGAGAGCCTCGTGACTAGAGGAATACAGTACAATCATACTGGTGCTCCTCGAACCATTCACTTACGCTGCGAGCTTTGCCACACGTTGCATTTTCCTGTTGGTAGGCGCCTTCGCGCTTTAAAAAAAAAACTGAATATAGAGGTGGATAGTTGCATCCTTGTGTTGATCCGCTGTGCCTTCCAGAATGACAAGACCACCCAGGAAATGTCACGGAAACATTCTCCAGACCATGACGCTCCCTCCTCCGGTCTGGACCCTTTGCTTTCAGAGATTTCACGGCCTACACGCCAACGGCCATCTGTCCGATAGAGCATTAAACGTGATTTATCTGAAAAGGGTACGTGTCGCCACATAGTGTACGTCAGGGTTCGGTATTGGCCTACAAATCCCACTATTCAGAGCCAATGAACCACGTGCAGCTGCGGAGGCCCATACGCAGCAACGTTTGCTAAACAGACGTTCTGGAGACACAGCTGGTAGCCCCTTCGTTCATCCGGGAGACCAGTTGCTCCACAGTTGCGTGACTGTTCGCCCGTGCACATCTCCGCAACCGCAGTTCATCCCTATCGTCTACTGCCTACGGTGCATCACAATCGCCTTAGCGCCGGTTTTCGATAGCGCCATTTTACCATGCACGGTGTACTTTAACCTCGGCGACAAGCGAACATTTTACATACTTAGGTAATGCTTTTACCCACGGCCCAAAATCGGATATAATGCCCTTTTGGACGTCAGATAAATCGCTCCGTTTCCGCATTGTAACAACGACTGTGCTGTTTTCCCCGTCCCCCGACACACTTGGTACTCTCTCTAACTGCCAGGGCTACCAACTGCCGTCTATGGGTGGTTATTGCACATTGACATCGAACAGAGTCGGTGGTCAAATTAATGTGACTGGGCCGTGTATGACAACATCGCTTCACATTTTATCCCGTCTTAGGTCTGACTATGACCATAGAACATAGGCATGCTTAAATATTCTTTCCAATTTTTGGATTTTTACCTTTTTTTCTTTCTACAATATTACTTCATAAAACGATTAAACTTCTAGTAAGAAAGCCAGAGATTTAAAACATCTCAAATACCTCGAGTCGTTATGTATTCTTATATTGTGTCTTTACCTTTTGTCAAGACCTATGCAACTTTTTTGTCTTGTTTGAAGCGGCACGCCAACGAGACATTTTTATTAATTTCAGATATAGCATTTACTGTTCCTTCTCCATCTTATTTATCAGGAAATACACATTCGGATGTTTTTGATTTATTGAGGAGTTAATTTTCCTACGCCAATCATTCGTTCTCCTCTGTCGCTTGGTATTTCAGTTGGTTATTCATTGATTGATCTTACAGCCTGTGAGTTCCATGATCTTTTCTCAGCTACGTATTTCCTCCATTATTACATCTACATCTACATGGATACTCTGCAAATCATATTTAAGTACCTGGGAGAGGGTTCACCGAACCACCTTCACAATTCTCCTATTATTCCAATCTCGATAGCGCGCGGAAAGAATGAACACATATATCTTTCCGTACGAGCTCTGATTTCCCTTATTTTATCATGGTGATCGTTCCTCCCTATGTAGGTCGTTATCAACAAAATATTTTCGCATTCGGAGGAGAAAGTTGGTGACTGGAATTTCGTGAGAAGATTAAAAAAAATGGTTCAAATGGCTCTGAGCACTAAGGGACTTAACATCTGAGGTCATCAGTCCCCTAGAACTTAGAACTACTTACACCTAACTAGCCTAAGGACATCACACACATCCATGCCCGAGGCAGGATTCGAACCTGCGACCGTAGCAGCAGCGCGTTTCCGGACTGAAGCGCCTAGAACCGCTCGACCACCGTGGCCGGCTGAGAAGATTCCGCCGCAACGAAAAACGCCTTTCTTTTAATGACGTCCAGCCAAAATCCTGTATCATTTCTGTGACACTCTCTCCCATATTTCGCGATAATACAAAACGGGCTGCCTTTCTTTGAACTTTTTCGATGTACTCCGTCAGTCCTATCTGCTAAGTGTCCTGCCAATAAAACGCAGTATTTGGTTAGTCTTCCCCACAATATTTTCTGTGTGGTCCTTCCAATTTAAGTTGTTCGTAATTGTAATACTTAGGTATTTAGTTGAATTTATGGCTTTTAGATTAGACTGATTTATCGTGTAAGCGAAGTTTAACGCGTTCCTTTTAGCACTCATCTGGATGACCTCACACTTTTCGTTATTTAGGGTCAACTGCCACTTTTCGCACCATTCAGATATATTTTCTAAATCATTTTGCAGTTTGTTTTGATCTTCTGATGACTTTATTAGTCGATAAACGACAGAGTCACCTGCAAACAACCGAAGACGGCTGCTCAGATTGCCTTCCAAGTTGTTTATATAGATAAGGAACAGCAAAGGGCCTGTAACACTACCTTGGGGAACGCCAAAAATCACTTCTGTTTTATTCGATGACTTTCCGTCAATTGCTACGAACTGTGACCTCTCTTACAGGAAATCACAAATCCAGTCACATAACTGAGACGATATTCCATAGGCACGCAATTTCACTACGAGCCGCTTGTGTGGTACAGTGTCAAAAGCCTTCCGGAAATCCAAAAATACATAATGGATCTGAAATCCCTTGTCAGTAGCACTCAACACTTCATGTGAATAAACAGCTAGTTCTGTTTCACAGGAACGACGTTTTCTAAACCCTTGTTGACTGTATGTCAATAGACCGTTTTCTTCGAGGTAATTCATAATGTTCGAACACGATATATGTTCCAAAATCCTGCTGCATTTCGACGTTAACGATATGGGCGTGTAATTTAGTGGATTACTCCTACTACCTTTCTTGAGTAGTTGTGTGACCTGTGCAACTTTCCAGTCTTTAGGTACGGATCTTTAGTCGAGCGAACGGTTGTATATGATTGTTAAGTATAGAGCTAATGCATCAGTATACTCCGAAAGGAAGCTAATTGGTATACATTATGGACCATAAGACTTGGATTTATTAAGTGTTTAAAGTTGCTTCACTACTCCGAGCGTATTTAATTCTACGTTAAACATGTTGTCAGCAGTTCTCGATTCGAATTCTGGAATATTTACTTCATCTTCTTTTGTGAAGTCATTTCGGAAGGCTGTGCTTTGGCAGCACTGTCTTCGATAGTATCTCCATTGCCGTTACCATACTTCACATAAGTCTAGAATCTCTTTGGATTTTCTGCCAGGTTTCGAGACAAAGTTGTTGTGGAAACTGTTATAAGCATCTTGCATTGAAGTCCGCGCTAAATTTCGAGCTTCTGTAAAAGATAGCCATCTTGGGGATTTTGCGTTTGTTTACATTTGGAATATTTATTTCGTTGTATCTGCAACAGTGTTCTAACCCGTTTTGTGTAACAAGTTGGATCAGTTCCGTCGTTTGTTAATTTATTTGGCATAAATCTCTCAATTGCTGCCGATACTATTTCTTTGAATTTAAACCACATCTGCTCTACACTTATTAATTTGGAATGAGTGGAGGTTGTCTCTGGGGAAGGCGTCAAGTGAATTTTTATCTGCTTTTTCGAATGGGTATATTGTTCGCTTATTTTTCGTGGATATGGGGATTACCATATTGAATCTCGCTACGACAACCCTATCTTCACTAATCCCTGAATCGGTTATAATGCACGTAATAACTAAGGATTATTTGTTGCTAAGAGGTCAAGTGTGTTTTGACAACCGTTTACTATTCGCGTGGGCTCATGAACTAACTGCTGGAAATAATTTTCAGAGATTGCGTTTACTTGTACTCAGCGCACCTAATGATGGCAACGTGGTCGATTGCCGAAATATTGTGTCCTATACGCACTCATATCAGGCTGTTCACCCGAGATTAATTCCGTCAGTGATCAAAAGAACTAAAACATTACTCGTTTTACGTTGTACAACAACAAAATTAGTTGTTTTATATCCTATTACTAACTTATTTCTAAATTCCATGTGTATACTACTTGCAATGGTTTTCATCTCTGTCTGTATGTTCATCTGTTTCCATATCAATATTTGAATCTGTGTTGTCCCAAGTATCGCGTTGTGGAAAACGTATGCGTCTGGTCGTGATTTGTACATTGTCGTTCCTGCTTATAAGTTGAGCACCGCTGTTGTACCTGTATTTCATCAGCAACGCGGTTAAGTAGCCTCTATGTATATGAGTCTCTTAAAGCTTGGCCTATGTCTACGATTTTAGTCATCGGTCTTACGTTTGAGTTTGCCATATTGTAGTGTTACGTGTTCATGGGACTCACGTTCTCTACATTCACGTATTTAGGTTTGTGAGATGTTTCCCACTGTTTTTGCTATGTCCAAATCTTCCAAAGATTTCATTGACGTTCTGTAATATATTCTCCTGTTAACTCATGTGCCTTGTCCACTCTTCCACTTTTGTGCCAGTAAGCTGCTACTCCGTGTCTGATAGTTATATCATCGGAGTACGTTGCAGTACGACGCATAGAGCTTCCACGGAAGAGATTCAAAATGCCCATGACATTCATTGGAATTCACTTCTTTCTCCACGCCTCACAATGTTGTTGTCGGTCGAGAGGGGCAGTCAATATGCCCAGGCACTTGCTGCGAAGCGTATAATACACTGAGGTGACGAAAGTCATGGCATACCTCCTAATCTCGTGTCGGATCTCATTTCGCACGGCGCAGTGCAGTAAGTCGACATGACATAGACTCAATAAGTTGTTCAAGGTCCTCGGCAGAAATATTGAGGTATGCTGCCTTTATAGCCGTCCATAATTGCGGAAGTGTTGCCGGTGCAGGATTCTGGGCACGAACGAACGTCTCGATTACGACCCATAGGTTTGTTTGTTTGTTTGAAGTTCCTGTGGGACCAAACTGCTGAGGTTCAAATGGCTCAAATGGCTCTAAGCACTATGGGACGTAACATCTGAGGTCACCAGTTCCCCAGACTTAGAACTACTTAAACCTAACTAACCTAAGGACATCACACACATCCACGCCCGAGGCAGGATTCGAACCTACGACCATAGCAGCAGCGCGGTTCCGGACTGAAGCACCTAGAACCTCTCGGCCATAGCGGCCGGCAACTGCTGAGGTCACACTACTTAATCTAAACTAACTTACGCTAAGGACAACAGATACACACGCCCGAGAGAGGACTCGAACCTCTGCCGCGAGGAGCCGCGCGAACCGTGGCAAGGCGCCCTAAACCGTACGGCTACCCCGCGCGGCTGATCCATAGATGTTCGCTGGGATTCACGGCAGGCGGTCCAGATGGCCAAATAATTCGCTAAGATTGTCCAGTAAGTCTCTTCAAACCAATAGCGAACAATTGCTGCCAGGTGAAATGATGCACTGTCATCCAGAAAAATTCCATCGTTGTTTGGACACATAGAGTTCAATAATGGCGGCAAATGGTCTCGAAGAGGTTCAGTTGGACCAGAGGATCCAGTCCATTCGCTGTAAACACAGCCCACACCGTTATAGAGCCAGCACCATATTGGACAGTGGCTTTTGACACCATGGCATCGGCGGCGTGCGCCCCGCTCGAACCGTACCATCAGCTCTTATTAAATGAAATCTGGACTCATTTTGGCAGGCCACGGTTTTCCAGTCTTTTGGGGTCCAACCGGTATGGTCACGAGCCTAGGATGGACGCTGTAGTCGGTCGTCTGCTGCCATAGCCAATGCCTAATTTCGTTGCACTGTCCTAGCGCGCGCGTTAGTCGTACGTCCCACATTGATTACTGCGGTTATTTCACGCGGCGTTTGTTGTCTGTTAGCACTGAGAACTCTATGTAAACACTGCCGCTCTCGGTCATTAAGTGAACGCCGTCGGCCACTGCGTTGTCCGTGATGAGAGGTGATATCTGAAATTTGGTATTCTCGGCACACTGTGGATGTCGGAATAGGAATTCCGTAACAATTTCCTGAATGGGATGTCCCACGTACCTAGCTCAAACTACCATACCGCGTTCAAAGTCTGTTAATTCCCGTCGTGTCGCCATAATCACGTGTAAAACCTTTTCACATGAATCACCTAAGTACAAAGATAGCTTCAAAAATGGATTGCCCTTTTATACCTCGTGTACGCGTTACTACCACCATTTGTATAAGTGCGTATCGGTATCCCACGACTTTTCTATGTAGATTTTACGTTCTCGTGGATTGCATCCCTAGGTATCCCGTTAGTTTTCTCTTTATAATAGTGTCGTTCAGTAGAATGACGAGGTTTCAGCCAGCCGAGGTGGCCGAGCGGTTCTAGGCGCTACAGTCTGGAACCGCATGACCGCTACGGTCGCAGGTTCGAATCCTGCCTCGGGCTTGGATGTGTGTGATGTCCTTAGGTTAGCTAGGTTTAAGTAGTTCTAAGTTCTAGGGGACTGATGACCTTAGAAGTTAAGTCCGATAGTGTTCAAAGTCATTTGAACCATTTCATGAACGAGGTTCCTCTGCAATGCTCCACTGACCATTAAATATACTGTTTTTTGTTTGCCACAGTCGTAAGCTTGCTATGACTGCACCAGTCACTTATTTTTAGAAGGAGTTGTGTGGCATTTATTTCGAGTTACGCCCTCTAGTTTGCAGTTATTAGTACTAGCAAGTTGTCGGGATAAGCTACTATACCCTTAACCCTATCATCTTCGTCCAGATTGTTTAGGAGTGGTTCTACGTCAGTATACCTGAAATCTGGTCCGCACATTGTACGTTGTGGGCGTCTTTTAGTTGTTTTCTTGATAACCTCTTGTATTCCTGCTTGCTGTTGAGTCATCGTATGTTTGTAGTAGTCGAGTAAGCTGTTGTGGAGTGTAATGACAGCGTGTCGGTGCGTGTGTGCGGTTGCAGAGAGCGGCTGGTGGCCGCGGCTGGCGCACACGGTGGACGCGCGGCTTCGCGAGCGCCAGCTGTCGGTGCGGCTGCACGCGCCCGTGCTGGAGGCGGCAGCGGCAGCGGGCCCGGGGGCGGCGCAGCCCCCGGTGGCGGGCGTGGCGGCGGGCCGCGCGCACCTGCTCGTGCTGGCGCTGGGGGCGGCGCGCGCCTACGACCTGCTGGCCGCGCTGGCGGCCGGGGGGCAGCCGCAGAACCAGGGTCGGCTGCCCGCGCCGCTGCAGGCCGCGCTGCTGCTCGACCCCGCCCCACTCGCGCCGCCTCCCCCGCCGCCCCCGTCGCTGCCCCCCGCCGTCGCCGCCGCCCTCCTCGTCCTCGCTCCAGAGATCATCTCCGCACAACCCGGTAATCTCACGGCGGTGAGTGCCCGACCACCGTATCCGAGATGGCGTTTTATTCTCTTACCACGCCTTGCTGTGACTCAGTTTGATTAAGGGGGGGGGGGGGGGGGGTTGGACGTCAAAAGGGCCGACTTGCAGCAGGAGAGGCACCACAGGATATTTTAATTTCCACTGTCTATATTTTTACAAGTAAATTCATAAAACTTTGTCAGCATGACCAGGAAGGATTCAAGATTCACTCTCGTAGCAGCGGAAGTTCTAAATCATAACAAAATAATTTTTTTCACATGTGAAATTTCATCATTTTTTCAATTACAATTTGGTGCATTTGTTGCTATAGGTACACTTTTCTTCATAAGTATGAGAGACTGTTAGATGAATTTTGCACAGCATACAAACCATACTTACAAGTGTCTGAAACTCTAGAATCTCTGCAATTTATGAAAAAATGGATGAGCTGTTACGTTTTAAACTTTATGTTTAGAAAAAAATTAAATTTTATAGTTAATTATCTCAATTTTTACCACAGTTTTTAATAGATTTGGAAAATTCTAGAGTTTGATACACCTGTAAGTATGGTTTGTAAGCTGTGCAAAATTCATCAAAGAATCTCTTTTACTTGTGAAGAAAAATGTACCTATAGCAACAAATGCTGCCGACAGTAAGTGAAAAAATGATGAAACTTCATATCTAAACAAAATTTATTTTGTTATGTTTTGGCACATTCACTGCTATGAGTGTGAATCCTAATTCCTTCCTGGTCATGCTGACAAAGTTTTATGAATTTATTTGTAAAAGTATAGACAGTAGAAAATAAAATATCCTGTTGTGCCTCTCCTGCTCCAAGTCCGCCCGTTTGACGTCCTACCCCCCTTAAATGGAAAAAGAAAAGTCAAACCAAACGGTTCTAGTACGTATGCGAATGGAGTATATGTTCTAATCTCCTCCCCCCTGTCTCTGTCCACCTCCTGCTTCCTCTTCTCTGTCCGTCCATTCCTGCCCCCTCCTCTGTCTGTCTCAACCTTTCCGCTTTCTACCCGTTTCTCCATTTCCTCACACTCCTCTGTCCACCTCCTATTTCCCTTCTCTCTGACATTGACCACTGGTTAATGTTATTGCAAATTCAGATTTTGTAGCAGACTTTAATTACCAAACCGATAAAGATGATTTTCCGGTTTGCATTGTGTTAAAACTTGAATAAGGTCAACAACTTTTCGAGATTTTTGGTACTAACGTTTCCTTTTTATTTGTTGCATATTAACTTATATATTATATACATAGGTATAAAAACACGCATGTATTCACGTATAATGTGTCAAGATTTCAAAGCAACCAGTGAAGACCTTTTTGAGATTTAAGACTATAACCAAACGAAAGTTTACGTTTTTATTTATATTGATGTAAATGTTCATTTGTTCAAATTTTGAATCTCCGAAAGTTGTTCATCGGTTCCTTTGAAATTTTTACATAATGCTGCATTCTAATTCGGCTGTGGTTTTATATACGATATTGCGGTGCCTGTATTATTCTGATTACGATGCAAACTTCCAGTATCGTATTTATCTGCCGATACCTGGCAAGCGACTTTCAAGCACAACGTCTGACCTGTACGGGAACACACATAATGGATGTACGAGTACAGGTGGCTGACCACATACGGAACTTTGGGTCTGGCAGTGAATCGTGCACGGATAGCCAAATAGTAAGGCGACCGCACGCTCTAAGTGGGAAAATCGGGGTCGAGTCCTGGTCTGGCACAAATTTTCGTCGTCGTCACAACGTTCTGCAGCTGATGCAGTCCTTATTCGCAATTGCGAATTCATTTGATGTATATATACATATCTGTATTACATTACTGTATTTTTATTTTATAAATATGTACATACCATATGGCGAACCAGAAAGTAAACAAATACACGACCGTATTCGGATGCAACGTAATGTCTACATTTCAAAGGAAACGGTGAAGAACTCACGGAGATTTAAGATTTCGAACAAACGAATATGAGGTTTTTGCTCACAACATATCCCCTTTATTATTGTATATGTATTTATATATCATATTGCACTACTGTAAGTCTTATGAGACACGCTGTACTGAATGCAACGCTGTGTCAAAATTTCAAAGCAACTAGTGAAGAATTTTCAGATATATACGGTTTGAACAAACCAATATTTACATTTTTATTCACATAGTTTTATGTTTTTGTGCTCTTCAGTACGAAGACTCGTTCGACACAGCTCTCCACGCTACTAGTCTACCCTGTGCAAGTAGCGTCGCCAGATGTATCGGTTTTTAAGGGACGTTTCGATTTTTACGGATGTCATGAACAGTCACACGAGACACGGGATGTCCCGAGTTCTGGCCACTGTTTTTCATCATGGTGGATAGTTTGGAGCAGCATGCCGGGTCTACTTGGAACATAAGCCTCTCCATCGTCTTCTCTCCTCTCACCATCTCTCCGTCTCCACATTGATGAGTCTTACTCCTTTTTTATCACGCAGTCGGTCAGTCCTTTCAGCCGTCTGTCTCTTGGTCTTTTGCCCTTCCACTAGATCTCGTGTACCTTTCTGACTACCATCTTAATGTGAGCATACCATCTAAGCTATAATTCCTCTATCCGATCCTGTAATTGTTCCATCTCCACTAACTCCCTGAGCCTCTCATTCCTTAACGTGTCCGTCACTCCAGTAATGTTTCACAACAATTTCACTTCAATCGCTTGTATTTTCATTTCCTCATTGTCCTTCATTACCCAGGTCTCCGACGCTAACATGAGGATTGGAACATATGAGGGAGTGCTGACAAGTAATACCTCCGAATTCTTATTCTGTTCTCAATCTTTCCCTTCTAGGACTTTACTTTGATTGTGATGAAGCGGTTCAAGCAGAGGTGAGGCTATAGCACCGTCAACAAAGTCAAACATTCTGCAGTGACGCTATCAAAAAACTGGTCTCTCATTGGGAGAAATGTGTTCTTTGCCATGGTGACTAAGTTGAGAAATAAATATGCAGACACGGAGAATAAAGGTGTAGAATGTTCATAACGGCAGTTTTATTTAAAAAGCTTCAGAGTCGTCACGTGAAAAAATTCGGAGGCATTACTTTTCAGCACACTCCGTAGTACACCTGTTGTTTGTCACAAGGGATGGTCAGCATTCATGGATGGATACGACAGGAAAATTCTTACTGCTTTCACAATATACGTACCAGTTTCTGAGACATTTAATTTTGAAATCACTGAATCCTTTGATGGACACCCTGTGGAATCATAGGTTGCGATGGCTTTTATACACTGTCTCATACTGACATGTGCTAAAGCACGAAATGTTTCGCAATGTTCCACTTGAAAATAGTTAAAGGTCGAAACTGCAATGGTGGAGTTCATAAACGAATAATTTAAATTATCAAAGGCAACGTTTATGTCATTAAAAAGTTTTATGTGACTGCGAACATCCTCCCCCTGTCTCCCCCCACCCCTTCCTCCGGCTGGAAAGATAATCATATTTTTTCGGAATTTCCTCTAGTGCCGCTCCTAACCCGATTAGCTTCTTGTCGGCAAACTTAATACGCCACTTGCTGCAGGCTGGAGCGACTTTAAGTAAAACACTGTGTACAATCAATTCCATAGCACATTATACAGCGATTGCACTAGGTCTCCCAGGGCTTGTGAGTACGTAGTGTGACTGCGACGAGGAACCATTTGTCTTTGGGAAAGCAAACAGCACTTTCAGCTTCGTTCAAAATTCCTGTTCTCGATAATTCGTGGTAACTCTTATTTGAACAGGGGGCAATACTCTGCTACTAGGATGGTTATGGACTCTACGTTATTCAGTAACTACGAATAATAAAGTGATTTTTTTTTGGTCGAAACATGTGCATTTTAAACACAGATAGAGAGAATTACAAGTTGCGTCATGCAATGGCTGGCGTCTCTCCTATTCTGTCTCACTGGCAGAACGGGCTTACGGTGAACAGCAAAAACCAATTGCATTTCATTACCGCGCTAATGACATTGCATTGTGGTGCGTCACCTCTGGCAAGTAATTTAGAGTAATCAAGTGTACCGGCGTGAAACTCAGCTGCCAATTCAATTTAATTGTGCAGAGCGGGTGATGAACGCGTGCGTTAGGAGAACAGATGCAATATGTATTGTATCTCCAAAACAGGGAACATTACACAGCTCTCATGTGTCCAAATTCTAACACTGTTTCAATACGTCGCATCCGCTCTTATTTCTCGTATCTTCTGTCTGTTCCGAATTGAACGTCTCAGTATAATATTATTTTAAAATTCACTCTACAGAAGTTACATTTTCATTCCATTTGCCATTTAATCTCCTATCTTTTCGCGCACGTTATAACAAAATTCCCGTCGTCTTTCTCACAGCCTTCGAAACGTATATCGAAGAACGTTGACTCACATTGAAATTGAATGCTTTTCTCTATCTGAACGATGAAGTCGGCGATATTTTTGTTATTGAACGAAATTCAGCCAGTGGTTCTAGGCGCTGCTTCAATCCGGAACCGCGATGCTGCTACGGTCGCAGGTTCGAATCCTGCCTCGGGCATGGATGTGTGTAATGTCCTTAGGTTAGTTAGGTTTAAGTAGTTCTATGTCTAGGGCACTGATGACCTCAGATGTTAAGTCCCATAGTGCTCAGAGCCATTTGAATCATTTTTGAGCTAGCGCCCAGTAGCGTCCCAGAAGTGTACGATCGAGTTCATATTAGGCGAATTTAGTGATCAACATACCAACATGAGTTCACTATCATGCCCTAGCAACGGGAAAAACCGACCGGCTTAAACCGATACCGGAATTTTAGTTGTGAATAACGGATATTTTTCATTATTTGTTTGGTCACGGTTACGATAGGAGCTTTTTAATTTTTGCCCAGTGACCGAGTAAAGAAACCGAAACATCCGTTAGCCATAGCAAAAGTTAAAATTTCTCGAGTTAAATAAACTTTTTGTTTAAAAAACTACTGACTTTTATATATAAATTTGCGTTAGTTCGAAGAATTGCGTTATTACAGAAACTGGGAAAACAATGAGTGCTATTTTAATAACATGGTGACAGAAACGAGCTACAAACACATGGGACAATTGGTACGGCATTGCTGAGACAATAATGTCCCTGTTGCCGTGTGTCATGGCTTAAGGTACTCGCGTACATACAACGTGCAAGACTCGGCCCCACCTGGTCTGTACAGTAGTTTCTCGCTGTTGTCGCCGGACATCCGTTGTATTGAAGAATGGCACCAAACCTAGTCTGGAAATATTTTTACGAAGTTACGTAACAATGAAGTGCAATGCTTCATTTGCTTTAAAATATTACATGTGTGCCATTTACATAAAGTAATCAAAGTGGAAGAAAATTATGGTAATAGTAAGTAAATTAAAAACTTTACAACCATAAAAATAAGAAAGTAGCTGATCTGCTGCCTGTATTTGTATAAATGTCTTTACATATTAGCAGCCCTTGAAAACGGACAAATTAACACTAAAAACAGAGTTCATCAACCTGAGGTTTCATCCTTTAGCACTAACAATTCGTAATGCCAAAATTGTGGTATGGTATCCCATTTCAACATGTCTTTTGAGCAGAGTTTGAAAAAATTACAATCAGTAGGAGAATACTGGCGTTTTTTTTTTTGTATTCAGTTATTTATCACTTTTCGAGAAAAGCAGCGAATTGTGTACGGAAAAAGTTTTATTTGCCTGTTTAATTTAATGTTTTGATTCTGTGGCTTTCAGCATTTTTTTCCGATTTGTACGTTTATTACAGGAAATAATAGGAATAAAAAACTGTAACTCGATTATTTCAGAAACCGGTTATTTTGAGATGTCCTGTCAGTCAAGCTAAACTGACGGGGGGGAAATGCGACTTATCAAAAATCTGCTGTTTCAACGATAACCGCCATCCCTATCATGCTCTTCAAACCATTGTAACACTATCTTGCTTTCTGATACGAACAGTTACCATGTTGGAAGATGACAACACCGACGGGGAAGACATCGTCGTCGAACTGTATGGAAAGGTTGTAAATCATGAGTCAAAGGTAGCAAATGCATTTAATAATCATTTCATAAACAGAGTAGAGATCATAGGGACAAACAGATCAAGAGCAAAATCATAGCAGTACGTTGAAAGTGTAACTCCCATAAAATTGGCTCAAATGGCTCTGAGCACGATGGGACTTAACTTCTGAGGTCATCAGTCCCCTAGAACTTAGAAATACTTAAACCTAACTAACCTAAGGACATCACACACATCCATGCCCGAGTCAGGATTCGAACCTGCGACCGTAGCGATCGCGCGGTTACGGACTGTAGCGCCTAGAACCGCTCGGCCACCCCGACCGACCCCATATTAATGTACCACCGATTTCATCCTCTGAAAATAAGAAAATTATACATTATCTCAAAAATAAAACCACATCTGGTTTTGATGGTATTTCCAGTAGAGTGCCAAAGATTTGTTCGAAACTAATAAGGCGAGTCTCATCTGAAATATGTAGTGCATCACTAACTCAGGGTATTTTTCCAGAGAATCTGAAATATGCCATTGTTAAATCAATCTTTCAGAAAGGTGATAAGAGAGAAGTCAATAACTACTGAATTGTTTCACTGCTAACATCATGTTCCAAAATTGTTAAGAAAGTGATGTACTCTAGAATAGTATCTCACCTTAGCAACAATAGTATCTGTGGAAAATCACAGTCTGGGTTTCGGAAGGATTGCTCTACTGAGTGTGAGAATGCCACTACATATTCCCTCACCAGATTTTACAAGCATTAATTAATAAAATAACGCCGGTTGGTATTTTCTGCGAACTCCCTAACCCATTTGACTGTGTGAATCACAGTATTCTACCAGAGAAATTGACGTTTTACGGGGTAGATGGTGTAGACAGCCAATGGACGTCATATCTAACCAAAAGAATGCAGAAAGTTGTACAACTATATAATTCATGGACATAATTCTGACTGGGGAGCAATCAAGTATGGTATTCCCAAAGGATCAATCTTAGGTCCCCTACTGTTCATCATCATTTAAACGATCTTGCGTCTAATATACAACAAGATGAATTAGTTCTGTTTACAGATGACACTAGTAATGCAATCAATCCAAGTATACGTACAGAAACAGAAGAAATGATAAACAAAGTTCTTGTAAGTATCAGTGACTGGTTTTCCGCAAATAGTGTCACCCTCAATTTTAAAAAGAGGCAACATATTCAGTTCTGCACATCTAGGGGCACTACACCAGAGATAAGTGTGACAAATGGTGACGAAATAATAAGTAGGGTGGAAACTTCAAAATTCTTAGGCGTCCGTTTGATCAGAATTTAAATTAGAAATAAATCAGATTTTGGAACTCCTAAAACAACTTAGTTCAGCCACATTTGCGCTTATAATCACTGCAAATCTTGGGGAGAGATAAATCAGTAAGTTGACACAGTTTTCATATTTTCATTCAACAATGTCATATGGAATAATGTTCTGAGGCAACTCATCTTTACGAAATAAAGTCTTCATTGCGCGAAAAAAATCTGAAAACATACCGAGGAAGTTTCTCCTTGACAACTCCTTCTACTCCATAGAAGAATTTCTGTTACTGTAATGTGAGAAAGGTGATGGGTAGGAATTACTAACTGACACCAGTACATATTTTTTCTTTTTTTATTAAAGAAATAAGAGTAAAAAACTTATAAATTTTCAAAATATATTCGTATATACAAATTAATTTGCTACGTGAATATAAAATGACTCGTTCCACGCCGTTACGATCTATCGTGCAATATGATCCATGGAACATGTAACTAAGTAGCTAACCAAGTAACATCGAGCTTGTAGAGCTGTAGGTGGTGTGCAATAGCGCTCGTGTAGTCTACACCTTTCATGGTACGTTTGATTTCTACCAAAAGCCTCATAGATGCTGAAATGTGTCCCCATCAGGGAGGAAAGGTTTTGGAACTTGAACTGAAACTGTAATAGGATCCTTTTATCGACCTCCCAACTCAGATGATACAATTGCTGAAAGGTTCAAAGAAAACTTGAGTCTAATTTCGAACACAAACTCGACTCATACAACTATAGTTGTATGTTGGCAGAAATTCAAGTTTAAATTCGGAGGTACGCATAAAATAACATCCGAAATTGTGCTAAACACGTTCTCTGGAAATTATTTTGAGCAATTAGTTTGAGGCCACTCGAATAGTAAACGGTTGTAAAAACACACTTGACCACTTAGCAACAAATAACTGTGAGCTAATAACGAACATGAAAACGGATACAGGGATTAGTGAACACAGAGTTGTCGTAACAAGACTGAACATCGAACACCCAAGCCCACCAAAAGTAAACGAAAAATATATCTACTCAAAAAAAAAACAGATAAAAATTCGGTTGACGCCTTTCTGAGAGACAATCTCTATTGCTTACAAATTAACAACGTAACTATAGATCAGATGTGGTTTGAATTCAAAAAAATAATATCGACAGCAGTTGAGAGATTTATACCAAATAAATTAACAAACAACGGAGCTTTTCCCCCTTGACACACAAAACAGGTCACAACACTGTTACAGAAACAACGAAAAAAGCATGCCAAATTTAAACGAATTCAGAAGCCCCAAGATTGACTATCTTTTACAGAAGCTCGAAATTTACCGCAGACTTCAATGCGAGACGTTTATAATAGTTTCCACAGTCAGACTTTGTCTCGAATCCTGGCAGAAAATTCAGAGACGTTCTGGCGTATGTACAGTATGTTAGCGTCAAGACACAACCAATGCCTTCTCTGTGCGACAGGAATATAAGTACTATCGAAAACACTGCTGCTAAAGCAGAGTTACTAAACACAGCCTTCCGAGATTTCTTCAGCAAAGAAAACGAAGGAAATATTCTAGAATTCGAATTAAAAAAGCTGCCAACATGAGAAACTTAGAAGTAGATATCCTCGGAGTAGTGAAACAACTTAAAGCAGTTAATAAAATCAAGTCTTTCGGTCCAGATTCTATACCAATTAGGTTCCCTTCAGAGTATGCTGATGCGGTAGCTCCATACTTAATAATCATGTACAACCGCTCGCTCGAAGAAAGTTCCGCACCCAAATACTGGGAAGTCACACTAGTATTTAAAAAAGACAATAAGAGTGACCCACTAAACTAACGTCATATACAGCAGGAGTTTGGAACTTATATTGTGTTCGAACATCATGAATTACCTCGAAGAGGACGGTCTACTAACATACAGTCAACACGGAGAAAATATCTTTCTTGTGAAACGTAGCTACCTCTTTACTCACACGAAGCGTTGTGTGCTGTCGGCAATGGATTTCAAACTGAATCCGTATTTCTAGGATTTCAGAAGGCTTTTGACATCGTACCTCACACGTGGCTTGTAATCAAAGCTTGTACTTACAGAATATCGTCTCAGTTATGCGACTGGGTTCGTAATTTCCTGTCAGAGAGATCACAGTTCGTAGTTATTAACGAAAAGCCGTCGAGTAAAACGCACGTGATTTCTGGCGTTTCCGATTTATATAAACGATTTAACAGACAATCTGAGCAGCCATCTTGAGTTTGCCACAGATGATGCTTACCGTCTAGAAAAACGATTTAGTTAAAATATCTGTATGGCGCGAAAATTGGCAATTGACACCAAATATTGAAATGTGAGGAGTCATCCACATGTTTGCTGAAAGGAATCCATTAAACTTCATTTACACGCTAAATCAATCAAATCTGAAGGCGATAAATTCAACGAAATACCTAGAAATTACAATTACGAACAACCTAAATTGAAAAAGAACACACAGAACGTGTTGTGGGGAAGGCGAACCGCCCGCATCTCGTGGTCGTGCGGTAGCGTTCTCGCTTCCCACGCCCGGGTTCCCGGGTTCGATTCCCGGCGGGGTCAGGGATTTTCTCTGCCTCGTGATGGCTGGGTGTTGTGTGCTGTCCTTAGGTTAGTTAGGTTTAAGTAGTTCTAAGTTCTAGGGGACTGATGACCATAGATGTTAAGTCCCATAGTGCTCAGAGCCATTTGAATTTGAAGGCGAACCAAAGACAAAAGACTACGTTTTATAGGCAGGGCACTTAGAAGATTCAACAGATCTCCTAAAGAGACTGCCTACACTGCGCTTGTGTTACCTCTTTTGGAGTTCTGCTGCCCGGTCTTGGATCCTTAACAGATAAAATTAACGGTGTACATCGAGAAAGTTCAAAGAAGGGTAGCACATTTTGCATCATCGAGATATAGGGGAGAGAGTGTTACGGACGTGATACAGGATCTGGGATGGACATCATTAAAAGAATTGTGTATCTCGATGCGGCGGAATCTTCTCAGTAAATTTCGATCACCAACTTTCTCCTCAGAATAAGATGACATTTTGTTGACTTTTTATAGCTACATGGCGAGAAACGACGTTCATAGCAAAATAAGGAAAATCAGAGTTCTCCGCGCGCTGTTCGAGAGTGAATTAATAGTTAATTTGTGTGAATGTGGTTCGATGAACCCTCTGCCACGCACCTAAGTGTGATATGCAGAGTAACGATGTAGATGTAGATGTAGAAGTAAATGTAGATGCATTCTTCTGAACTCTAGTTGTTTTGAAGTCGGGACACGTCACAATGGTCACGGCAGGAACAGAATTTGGAAAGCACAATTAAAATTAGTGGTATCAATGTCTAATTCCCTCTACTGCTGATAGTTAACTTAATGTTGTTACTTGCGTTGATAGTCGCCAAGCTCAGAACCTTGTTGGCGACCAGATTAGCTTGCTGACGGACAACCGTGCTGGTATGAAATGTAATGCAACAAAATAATTTGCATCACACCACATTACATGAGTCGCACTTCATTAAATAAATTTTGTCTGTGCAGACCGACTTTTTCTACCTCGTGCAAAGCGACACTTCACCAAACTGATCTCCTTCCGACGTAAATAACAGTGAAACAAGATTATACGTCATTAGTGAAAGGCTGTAGTATCATTTCTGATAAATGAAACATATATTAGATCAGAAAGTGCAGTTATTTCAAATTATTACGAACAAATCACAAGGGATGCTTACACTCTGGAAGGCAGAACAAGACAGACAGCAGTTAGGAGGTGCTTTGCACCTCTCTTATTTTGCAAGATGAGCATCGAAATTAACAGCAACGATGGCTGCAGAAATATGGTTGTGGTATTAAAAAATTTTATCTTTGCAGAACGAAATAATTAATTACAATGGCTAGGATAATGTCGCCCATAGCGTAACACTGCCCCCACCAGGCTGCTTCCCTGGCGCGGTCGATGTTTTGAGCAGCGATTCGTCTCGTTGACGGCTTATCCTCACACGATTATCAACCTGATGTAACAACAAAAGTGATTCATCCGACCAAGCGAAACGTTTGCACTGACCCAGAAGCATTTAAGCATTAATTCTTCCCGCTCTCCACACTCGATTGGAACGGAACTTCACGCTTGTGTGCAGAGTCTGGATGTATATGTGGAAATTGTAAAACAATGCAAAGACTGTTAGTTACCGCTTGGCCTAGAATTCATAGACTAGAGAGAAGTTTTCTCTTGGGAACAAAGCACTGATACAAGGAGTATTATACTGAAGAATAAACGTATCAGTACAGGTCATTCTGAGTTTTGGAATGATGATGTGGCCAACCTGGAAAAGATGAAAGAATAATACATTACAAAGATTAAAACTGGAAGTAGGAATGGTGTAGTCTGAGGCTTACTAGTTCGATCAAGACCACAACTGTGCGCACGGTAACAACAGGTTTAATATGTGACGTACTGGAGCTTTTAGCATCAAAGCTGAATGAATTTCCTGTTTTACTTACGGGGCAGCAAAGAGCAGGATTCCTAATTTCCTCACGCCACTCTGGAGAACAAGTCGAGCTGTCGAGACGTTCGGGCTACAAAATATTAATAGCGCATCGGCAAAGCGGCGAAGAACAGAGGGAAATTTAGTGGCTCTCAGCGCTGAGTAATTGCTTTGCTCTGTGTTCCGGCCCGGACAAGTTGGCGGAAACTTTGGCGCAGCGGCCAACTTTGCCGAGACCACATCAACTGATCGGCCCGAGAGCCTCTCGCCGAGGAAGGCGCAGATCGTTTGGCTCCTAATGGCGGCCGCTTCTTTCGGAAACTGTGCTCATTCGCGAGCAGCCTTTCGCTACGAGTTATTGAAGAACTGCAGCAAGTACACTGAAGCGCCAAAGAAACTGGTATAGGCATGCGAGCTCAAATACAGAGATACGTAAACGAGTAGAACACAGAGCTGCAGTCGGCAACGTCTATATAAGACAACAAGTGTCTGGCGCAGTTGTTAGATCGGTTACTGCTGATACAACGGCAGGTTATCGAGATTTAAGTGAGTTTGAACGTGGTGTTATAGACGGCGCCCGAGCGTTGGGACACAGCATCTCCGAGGTAGCGATGAAGTGATGATTTTCCCTTACGACCATTTCGGGAGTGTAACGTTAATATCAGGAATCCGGTAAAACACAAATCTCTGACATCGCTGACACCGGAAAAAAGGTCCTGTATGAACGGGACCAACGACGACTGAAGAGAAACTTTCAACGTGACAGAAGTGCGACCCTTCCGCAAATTGCTGTAGATATCAAGTCTGGGCCATCAACAAGTATCAGCGTGCGAACCATTCAAGGAAACGTCATCGATATGGGCTTTCGTAGCCGAAGGCCCATTCGTGTACCCTTGATGTATGCACGACACAAAGCTTTATGCCTGAGCCCGTCAACACCGACATTGGACTGTTAATGACTAGAAGCATGTTGCCTCGTCGGACGAGTCTCGTTTCAAATTGTATAAAGCGGTTGGGTGTGTAGGGGTATGCGGACAACCTCATGAATCCATGGGTCCTGCAGGTCAGCAGGGGACTGTTCAAGCTGGTGCAGGCTCTGTAGTAGTGTGGGTCGGGTGCAGTTCGGTGATATGGATCTTCTGATATGTCTAGATACAATTCTGAGCACTGGCAACTGTATGCTTACAGGTGGACTAAGATCAGTGTACATGTGGCCAGGCTACCACTGACACCACGACACGGCCAAGGATTACTCTGCTTTCATAAAAGAGTAGACTAGAGAGGGGAATGGCGTTCTGATGTCTTGAATAGGTTTTATCTGGAACGAGTGGGACGTTCATGTGTGTGACGTAGACATGATGCGCTGCCTGTTCCAGAGCCCATTTGTTCACGACACACACACCCCATCCCATGCTTCGTAATGTGGGGAGCCATCAGTTACTTCTCGCGGTCACATTTAGTGTTTCCACAGCGTGAAGTAACGAGAGCCCGCTATATTGCACAGGCCGTTATCCCCGTGATACTGCCATCTCTTTGACAGGAAGGCGATGTCTTTTTTCTTTTTTTTCCAACAGGACATTGCCTCTTCACATAAGCAACGTGCTCGTCGTGGTGTACAACAACCGTCCTGGCCAGCAAGAACACCGAACTTCTCGCCAATTGAACACGTTTGGGACATAAAGAAACGGGGACTTACTCGTTCTCTGTGGCCTGGTAGAACCATTGGCGCATCGCAGCAAAAGGCGCAAGATGCTTTGAAGAGTCTATCGCGGGATGCCCTTCGGCATCTTTATGATCGTTTGCCTGCAGTCGGGGGTACACCGTGTATTGATCCGACTTTTTGGACAACCTATACTGTGGCACACGTGTTTCATTAGGTCCGTGTTTGTTATCAATTACTCCTACAGTGATGAATTACCTGTCACCTCTCTTGTCAATAAAATGACATTGTTTCTGGGGGTATCTCCGGCAGTGTGTTTGTTGTGCACGGGGTGTTTGAGTGTTACAGGTGCAAATGAAAGAGGCCAGAAGAAGATAATGTGACAGGTGAATTATCCTAATGAACATAGGTCGGGAACAGAATAGTTTCTCCAATACAATGTATGGAGAAGTGCAGTCATGCCAGTCTTATAACAGTGTCAGTAACTAAGGCTAGAACCGCGCGAGGTAGCCGCGTGGTCTGAGGCATCTCTTTACGGTCCGTAAACTCAGTTGAAATAGTCATACCAGGGAAACCATTTGTTTCTGGACCTATGTTTACTATTATTTCCTTCTTTCAATGTCCTCTGCTCTTCACTCTCATTTATATCTTCATAGCGAAACACTGTGTTTATTCTGGTAGGTTTGCAGCAATATTGAAAACTGTGAAGTGGAGAGCTCGAAATTGAGGGAGAATAATTAGTTAGCATATTAGCTGTTGTCTGTGGCTGTGATCGCATATCAGTAGCTTTCTAGAATGAAATTTTCACTCTACAGCGGAGTGTGCGCTGATATGAAACTTCCTGGCAGATTAAAACTGTGTGCCGGACCGAGACCCGAACTCGGGACCCGAGTTCGAGTCTCGGTCCGGCACACAGTTTTAATCTGCCAGGAAGTTTCATATCAGCGCACACTCCGCTGTAGAGTGAAAATTTCATTCTAGAAACATCCCCCAGGCTGTGGCTAAGCCATGTCTCCGCAATATCCTTTCTTCCAGGAGTGCTAGTTCTGCAGGTTTGCAGGAGAGATTCTGTGAAGTTTGGGAGGTAGGAGACGAGGTACTGCCGGAATTAAAGCTGTGAGGACGGGGCGTGAGTCGTGCTTGGGTAGCTCAGTTGGTAGAGCACTTGCCCGCGAAAGGCAAAGCTCCCGATTTCGAGTCTCGGTCCGGCACACAGTTTTAATCTGCCTGGAAGTTTCATCAGTAGCTTTGTTATGATGGGTGATGGTGAGTAAGTAAGCTACTGTACGTGCAATAACGTCAGCTGCCCTCACCTGTCTGCCTGTTCGGGTAAGCACGGCTCGTGATGTGCGCCCCGTTCTGCCCCCTACCAGGCTATCCCAACATACGATGCGTCGGCATGCGTAACGTCACTGCCGAGCAGTGCGTACAAAGGAACATTGGTAGGACTGCACATCTATGCATCGTGCTACTGAAGTAGCTGTACATTATATGAGGGTTGTCCAGAAACTAAGTTCCGATCGGTCGCGAAATGGAAACAACAGTGAAACCAGAAACGTTTTATCTGCAACAGTTAGGTACACCTTCCACCTACTTCTCTACATAGTCGCCTCTCCAACTTCGAGTTTGGTCGTAGTGTTCTATCAACTTTCCAATATCCTCGTCATAGAAAGCAGCCTCCTGTGCTTTTGGCCAGTTATTTACACTGGTCTGCAGCTCGTTGTCTTTGGAAAATTTTTTCTTCAGAGCCAGCGGTTCTTGTGATCAGAGATGAGACTCAGGGGGAGGCAATTACGGACTGTATTGCGGGTGATCAAACGCTTCTCATCGGAAATGCTGCAGGAGCGTCTTCATTGCCCCTGCAGTGTGCGGCCGAGAATTGGCATGAAGAAGAAACTGCTCAACAGCCGTGTTATGTGGGATACATGACACAGGCGAAATCTCTAACCAGGCCCTCATAGTTGGCGGGAGACGATATTCCCTACGCCTCTATACGTGCTCACTGTTCACTCGAAACTGAAAAGAGCGACGCGACACGATCGCCGGGCGTACTAGAGACACAGCTCAACACATCTGTGCAAAGCTTTAACTGATTTTCCCAGAGGTTTCCATTTCGCTACCGATCGGAACATACTTTCTGGACAACCCTCTTATAAAGCGTACATTATGCAACAAATAGAGTGAAACTTTGGATTATACGCCCTCATGATCGTATAGGCATTGTATTCACTACTTTGAATCATATCACATAACACGCATCAACCAATAAAAGCATTTTCAGAAATATGATAAAGATCAAAAGTTAAAGAGTAAACAGCTTTTTCAAAAAGTAAATATTTTTCCATAATTCATGTAATATACTCAAATCAATCAGTGTCTTTTCCTACACACTTTATAAAGCAGCCAGTGTTCTACCTCAGGGTACAAGCTAACTCCGTACCAAATTTCATCGAAATGGGTTCTGCAGGCTAGTCGCGAAAACTTAACAAGCTGAATTAATTTAGAATTTATGGTATTAATATGGATAAAACATTGAATTACAATATCTTTATTTTTTCAGTGATCCGATTTTAATGGAATAAAGCCTATACGGTACTCCATTCTACGCCCAGGTTACCTCTGAGAACCCCTTGAAAGAGATTACCGTTTTCAAAGAGACAAACAGACAGGTACGATGGTTTCAAATAAAACTTCAAATCGCAATATCGTTTTTTCGTGATCCCATTTTCATGAAATATAGCGTATATGGTGCCCCAACCTACGCTCAAGTTACCTATGAAAACCTCATGAAAATTCGTCTAGTAGTTTTAGAGAACCGTGTTCGAACAGACTGACATGACAGTTTTACAGCTTTCTTACTAATATAGAAGATAACTCTTGGAATTCATATGTTTGAAAAACAAAAACAGGTTCATTTGCATTAATGAACCTTTACCAATTTCACACTCACGGTGTGGGTGAAATGATTTAAGCTGGTAATAGTAATGGTACCTTTACTGTTTTGTAATGGTGTAATTCTACGTTAATCGAACGGAAATCAATTACTAACAATCTGTGGCTAATTTCGCCAAAAATTGCAATTTTCCATACATTACCAATGGCCTAGTTGCAAACCTGAGAATATGTGATAGTAAAACAGTTAGTTTTTTTCCAGGAACGCGTAACGTATAAAACTCTGAATGTGTGACTACGAAATATCACTTGCCTAGACGCTCTATAAATGTAAGACTATGTGCCATAGTATCGAATTAAGCAGAGTTTGCTCACCTCGACACTGCACAATGTCATTGTTGTGGTCTTCAGTCCAGAGACTGGCTTGGTGCAGCTCTCCATGCTACTCTATCCTGTGCAAGCCTCTTCATCTCCGAGTAACTACTGCAACTTAGATCCTTCTGTGTCTGCTTAGTGTATTCATCTCATGGTCTCCCTCTACGATTTTTATCCCCTACGCTTCCCTCCAGTACTAAATTCGTGAGCCCTTGATGCCTCAAAATGTGTCCTACCAACCAGTCCCTTTTTTAGTCAGGTTGTACCACAAATTCCTCATCCCCCCAATTCTATTCAGTACCTCCTCATTAGTTGCGTGATCTACCCATCTAATCTTCAGCATTCTTCCGTGGCACCACATTTCAAAATCTTCTATTCTCTTCGCCTCTAAACTATTTATCGTCCATGTTTCGCTCCCAAACATGGCTACACTCTATACAAATATTTTCAGAAGACTTCCTGACCCTTAAATCTGTACTCGATGTTAACAAATTTCCTTCCTGAGAAACGCTTTTCTTGCCATTGCCAGTCTACATTTTATGTCCTCCCTACTTCGACATCATCAGTTATTTTGCTTCCCAAATAAC
Organism: Schistocerca piceifrons; assembly: GCF_021461385.2. Lineage (NCBI taxonomy): Eukaryota > Metazoa > Arthropoda > Insecta > Orthoptera > Acrididae > Schistocerca > Schistocerca piceifrons. Next base: position 748,150,896 of record NC_060139.1, read on the forward strand.
AAAGCTCATCTACTACCTTAGCATCAACTGATTTAATTCAACTATATTCTATTATTCTCGTTTTGCCTTTGTTGATGTTCATCTTATATCCTCCTTCAAGGCACTGTCCATTCCGTTCAACTGCTCTTCCAGGTCCTTTGCTGTTTCTGACAGAATTACAATGTATTCGGCAAACCTCTAAGTCTTTGTATCTTCTCCATGGATTTTAATTCCTAATCCAAGTTTTCCTTTAGTTTCTTTTACTGAGTGCTCAATATACAGATTGAATAACATCGAGGATAGGCTGTAACTTTGTCTCACTCCCTTCTCAATCATTGCTTCCCTTTCGTGTCCTTCGACTGTTGTAACTGCCATCTGGTTTCTGTACACACTGTAAATAGCCCTGTCACATTCAGAATTGGAAAGAGAGTATTCCAGTCAACATTATCAAAAACTTTCTCTAAGTATACAAATGCTAGGAAAGTAGGTTTGCCTTTCCTTAACCTATCTTGTAAGATAAGTCTCAGTGTCAGTATTGCCTCGTGTGCTCCAACATTCCTACGGAATCCAAACTGATCTTCCGAGATCGGCTTCTAGCAGCTTTTCCATTCGTCCATAAAGAATTCGTGTTAGTATTTTGCAACCGTGACTTATTAGACTGATAGATCGGTAATTTTCACACCTGTCAACATCTTTTTTCTTAGGGCTTGGAATTATTATATTCTTCTTGAAATCCGGGGGTATTTCACCTGTCTCATACATCTTGCTCACCAGATGGAAGAGTTTCGTCATAGCTGGCTCTCCCAAGGCTATGTGTAGTTCTAACGGAGTGTTGTCTACTCCTGGGGCCTTGTTTCGACTTAGGTCTTTCAGTGCTCTGCAAGAGTACTGCACAATAACAGTACAAATATGTAAAATCATTTAATGTGAAAATTAAAGGATTAACGCACATTCAGTTAATTACCATCGACCCTTTACTAGACCACGAAGTTGTCAGTTTGAACACTAGCACCGCACAAACCCAAGAGGCACTTGGGCGACCATTAAGTACAGCCTAAAGCTGTACAACGGCAAAGGCAGTAGTCCGAGCAGTACAACAGCAAGTGACTTTTGCAGGCGAGGCCGATGACCTCACTGTTTGATCCCCTCCCCCAAACTAACCAACCAACTTTTGCTGGCACCAGGAAACTAAAGAAGAAGACTCTCACACCCAGACAGCCCTGCATTCGCAGTGCAGTGCTTCTCCAAATTCTATATCCACCGAGCTGTGCCGTTCCACACTCGCCCGGACGCTGTGCTTCAGCGGCAGCGAAGCGTTCTCCGCTGTGCTGACCCGGCCTGGACGTGCTGCTGTCCCAGCCTTGTAGCTCGTTGCGCTCCCCAGGCGCCACTTCAGCTGTTACTGCCACGACCGCTCCCTCGTCGACTTCCACGGCGCAACTTGGGGCCCCCACTCCGTGCATGTCGGGGTCTCCCCGTCGTACGAAGCGACGGAACTGCATGACAGATGGCACCTCACACTGTGCCACTGAAAGGTGGCTATTGAAGGTAGAACGGTCATTTATATTCCGATGTGGGAAAATTCATTCTCAAAACCATTTGAACGTGTTCGTCACATCTCACACATAGCTGTCCCTAGAACAGAACAATCCGGAATACGGGAATCACTAACTTAAGGAAATCTGTGTTCACCTAAGCTGTGTATTCAATAGACAGACACATCATTCACATACAAGATGTTTCACAATTCATGTTACACACTTCTAGAGGTTGTAGAGAGGACTTAGTAGATCGAGTTTTACATAGAAGCCCATGTCCGCAAACGTCATCCAACGACGCTACAAGGCATAAAAGTTATATGTACCGGCGCCTGTAAATATATGTATACAGGGTGAAGCAAAATTCGTACACTCGGGCTTCGCAGCGCGACTCATCACATGCCAGCGATGAAAAAATATCTCTCATGAAATTTGGTGCAGCGAGTATATCAGGCAGAAAAAGGAGTTAGCCGGCCGGAGTGGCCGAGCGGTTCTAGGCGCTTCAGTCTGGAACCGCGCCACCGCTACGGTCGCAGGTTCGAATCCTGCTTCGGGCATGGATGTGTGTGATGTCCTTAGGTTAGTTAGGTTGAAGTAGTTCTAAGTTCTAGGGGACTGATGACCCAAGATGTTGAGTCCCATAGTGCTCAGAGCCATTTGAACCAAAAATGAGTTAAAGAGTGACAATCTGGCAACACTGTAACCACATGTATGGTAACTATCTCAGTCAGCGGATATTTGATGTGTTGTACACATGGTGCAGTGGATAGACTTTTGGGTTAGCATTCAGGAGGGTGAGGGTTCGAACCTGGATTGGTCGCTTTTTTTAATTTTTTTTTTTTATTTGCTGATTTCATTCTGACATTTCATACTGTAAACTAAACCGTTTATTAGGTCACATGTATCGTAAAATTACATCATACTGTAGCGCTGAACATTACAAATACGTGGTTAGACAAATAAGCAATAGCTGATACAAATGACCTGTCATAGCACAGATTAACTAAAAAAGAGTATCAATGTCGAGATGCCAAAGCTGATAGCACGGTATAATAACACGACATCTACTTGTCGTTTACACTACATATAATATGAGCACATTAGCAACCAGTGACAATAATAATGTCCATATTAATGACCGCATGACCTTCACAACAGAATACGGTGTTCTCAGAACAACAGATGCTCGAAGTGAGCTCCCTGCACATCCAATCATTGAACAACCCGCCGGATCATACAGCTATGGACTCTTCACAGCAAAGCTGAGTTCGCAGGAACAGCAGTAACATGAACACGCGCTACCAATTCTTCCTCATTCGTCGGCGGAGTATAGTACACGTGCTCCTTCAGTTGTCCCCACAGGAAGAAATCCAGGATATTTAGGTCATATTTAGGTGGCCATACAACTGGATCTCGACGTCTGAGCCATTTCCCTGGAAATGTTCTGACCAAATATTGCCGCACATTAATTCCAGGGTGTGGAGGTGCACAATCATGTTGGAATTATATCCTCTGGCGAACATGTAGTCGAACATCTTCCAGCGCATTAAGCAGATAGTTTGAGAGGAATGCATGTTATCTTCGTGCAGTCAACAGGTCATGCAACATATTCCGGCCCAGATGTTGATACCAAAGCGAACTTGATGTCCACGATCGCGGGTGACGTGCAGGTTAATCTTACACCAATTGTGGGCATTATGCATATTGAAGACACCCTCACGAGTGAAAGCTGCTTCATCCTACAAAATTACTGTGTTCACGAAGTCATGTTGACTTCCTGTTGTAATTGGAACCATTCACAGAATTCCATCAGCTGATGGCTATCTGCAGGATGCAGGTGTTGCGTGAAAGCATAATAGGGCTGCAGCCCATGCTCGGCAGTACGTTAACGACCGTGCGCTCCGAGACACGCAGCGCCTACGTGTACTTCGCTGAGGTACTTGGTGCATGACCTCCGCAATAGCTTCCTCAGTAGCTGGAGTGCGGCGAGTCCGTGGACGACCTCTGTCACGCAATGGTGGAAGGAGAGAACCTGACTCCTGAAGGCGCAGCTCCAGACGACAAAACACATTTTTATGTGGATGGTGTCGACGAAGATATCTAGCAGCATATTCACGAGCGGCAACACCAGCCTGGTTATCGGACACACCAAGAACCAGAAGCATAACCACATATTCATGACATACCTCTGCACACTGGTTTAAGGGTTAACAGTGAAAAAATTCGATTCGTGTACGCTTGTACATTGGAGTCTGTCACGGGCGCGTTACTCCGCTCGCAACTAGTCCCTGTCTGGTGGACAGCGCATACAGTATACACACGCCTTTAGTCTTGCGCGCTGCTCCACCTAACGCGCATTACCCCTCTGACAGATATTGTTCTGTATGATTCATCCCGACACCGCTAATTGTGAAATGTTTGGTTTCGAATTACACTGTTTCCCTAATCGTAACAGACGTGATGTTTTCACAGTCTCATCGATAGAATAATAATAATAATAATAATAATGTATTGAGAAATGCACTAAACAGCATGCAGTTGCCAGACTCAATGTTGAAGGCCTTGATTAGTGGGACTATGGTGATAACACATACAAATGGTAACCGAGTTGGGACGTTATTCATAAAGCACGTTGCTTGTCCTACTGGTAACGTAAGTCCCTAACGAAATGTAATGGGCCTGAACGAAGCAAGAACTATAGTTGGTACTAATCTATGGGACTACTGGAGGAGGGTACAAAGAAAACAGGTTTCGCATTTAGTAGATGAAGTGGTGCGAAGAAATTCAAGTCCGCCACGTGGAAAGGGCTTCTTTCAAAGCTGACCAATTTTCCATTTCTACGACTGTAGTATGTAAGTGCAAATGTTTTCAAGAGGACCCGCTGCAATAGCTGTTGATGATTAAGATGCCAGATGCTGTACCACTTGGACTACATTTACCAATTAAAAAAACATATGCATCAACCCAGGATGTAACCATCGATCTCCTGCAGGCTGACCCAAAACTCTGCACACTGCGCCAAATGTACAGCACGACTAGTCCCTCCAGACACAGGTAGTTACCATACACGTGGTTACAGTGTTTCCAGACTGCCACTCTTTAATATCTTTTATCTGCCGAATGTACTCGCCAGACGAAAGTTTGTGACAGACATTTTTTCCTAGGAGTAAGTTATTGTCTGTTCTACGAGATTATAGAATAGGAGGTAAACTTTTGCAAGCAATTAAAGGTCTTTACATGGATAGTCAGGCAGCAGTTAGAGTTGACGGCAAATTGAGTTCATGGTTCACAGTAGTTTCATGGGTAAGACAAGGCTGCAACCTGTCTCCACTGTTGTTCATATTATTTATGGATCATATGTTGAAAACAATAGACTGGCTTGGTGGGATTAAGATATGTGAACACAAAATAAGCAGTCTTGCATATGCCGATGACTTAGTTGTGATGGCAGATTCGATTGAAAGTTTCCAGAGTAATATTTCAGAGCTAGATCAGAAATGTAAGGACTATGGTATGAAGATTAGCATCTCCAAAACGAAAGTAATGTCAGTGGGAAAGAGATATAAACGGATTGAGTGCCAAATAGGAGGAACAAAGTTAGAACAGGTGGACGGTTTCAGGTACTTAGGATGCATATTCTCACAGGATGGCAACATAGTGAAAGAACTGGAAGGGAGGTGTAGCAAAGCTAATGCAGTGAGTGCTCAGCTACGATCTACTTTCTTCTGCAAGAAGGAAGTCAGTACCAAGACTACGTTATCTGTGCACCGTTCAATCTTTCGACCAACTTTGTTGTATGGGAGCGAAAGCTGGGTAGATTCAGGTTACCTTATCAATAAGGTTGAGGTTACGGATATGAAAGTAGCTAGGATGATTGCAGGTACTAGTAGATGGGAACAATGGCAGGAGGGTGTCCACAATTAGGAAATCAAAGAAAAACTGGGAATGAACTCTATAGATGTAGCAGTCAGGGCTAACAGGCTTAGATGGTGGGGTCATGTTACACGCATAGGAGAAGCAAGGTTACCCAAGAGACTCATGGGTTCAGCAGTAGAGGGTAGGAGGAGTCGGGGCAGATCAAGGAGAAGGTACCTGGATTCGGTTAAGAATGATTTTGAAGTAATAGGCTTAACGTCAGTAGAGGAACCAATGTTAGCACTGAATAGGGGATCATGGAGGAATTTTATAAGGGGGCTATGCTCCGGACTGAACGCTGAAAGGCACAAGCAGTCTTAAATGATGATGATGATGACATTTTTTTTTTTTCGCTGGCTTGTGAGGAGTCGCGCCGCGAAGCCCGGGTGTGCGAATTTTGCTTCACTCTATATATAGGGCTATTTTGTGATGATATTACAGAATTTCAAGGATGATGGAGAAGGATAAATGCACCAGTTTGAAGTGAGGACCCCCACACCGGAAATGAACGAATCGAAAGTTATAAGTGAAACCCGTTCTGATAACTGACAGTGGAATACACGTCCCGGTACCGTTGTGCCAAGAATGTAAGGTAATGAAATTTTAGATGTGGTAGTACGGACCAAAACAAGAAAAAAATGTCTAGTAAATATAGCCTCTGCAATGCATTCCTGAGGAGCCATGAACACTTATTCATCCTCATTAGTCGGCCGGTGTGGCCGAGCGGTTCTAGGCGCTTCAGTCTGGAACCGCGCGACCGCTACGGTCGCAGGTTCGAATCCTGCCTCGGGCATGGATGTGTGTAATGTCCTTAGGTTAGTTAGGTTTAAGTAGTTCTAAATTCTAGGGGACTGATGACCTCAGATGTTAAGTCCCATAGTGCTCAGAGCCATTTGAGCCATTTGAACCATCCTCATTAGTGTGAAACACATCTCCTGTATTGAACAAGTTCTCATAGCTCTTAAGGTACCCATGTTTACTACACTTTTTTCTTGTTTTGGACCATACTACCACGCCCTTAAATTCCATACCTTGCATTCTTAGCAACAACAGTATCGGTACATATACAGGGTGTCACCTAACGTTACCGCTGGATATATTTCGTAAACCACATCAAATACTGACGAACCGATTCCACAGACCGAACGTGAGGAGAGGGGCTAGTGTAATTCTTTAATACAAACCATACAAAATGCACGGAAGTATGTTTTTTAACACAAACCTACGTTTTTTTAAACGGAACCACGTTAGTTTTGTTAGCACATCTGAACATATTGTCAAATACGTAATCAGTGCCGTTTGTTGCATTGTAAAATGTTAATTACATCCGGAGATATTGTAACCTAAAGTTGACGCTTGAAACCTCCGACGTTCAGTTGCGTGTTGTAACAAACACGGGCCACGGTCGGCGAGCAGCATCTGCAGGGACATCTTTACGATGACGACCGTGTTTACGAGTGTGGCTGTAGTGCACTGTTGTGGTTTGGTCTAGCTGTCGCAGTATCCGCATGTGGCGCTTGCTGCTATTGTTATTCTGCATTCGTCTCCGCACGCAGACCAAATGTAGTACACCGTGTTACCAGACGTCTGTGATAGTGTAGTGTTGTAGGAACTGTGACCATGGTGTATTCGAACTCTGAAAAGGCGGAGATGATACTCATCAATGGCGAGTGTCGACGAAATGCAGCTGAAGCCTGCAGGGTGTATGCAGAACGGTACCCGGACAGAGAGCATCCAACGTGCCACATATTGCAAAACATCTACTGCCAACTGTATGCAACAGGTATGGTTAGCTGCTGTTGCCATGAACCCACACATGAGTACACGGGACGTTGCGAGGGCCGGTGGACTGAGTGAAAGTAGTGTCATGCGCATACTGCATCGTCACCGCTTTCACCCGTTTCATGTGTCGCTACATCAGTAATTAATCATCGAGTGCAACTCTGTCAATGGGCATTAACAGAGAATGCGTTGCAGTTCCACCTGTTTACCGATGAAGCGGGCTTCACAAACCACGGGGCAGTGAATCTACGGAACATGCATTACTGGTCCGTGGACAATCCTCGCTGGCTCAGACAGGTGGAGCGACAGCGACCGTGGACTGTAAATGTATGGTGCGGAATCATTGGCGACCACCTCATTGCTCCTCTCTTCATTGCAGGGGCCCAAACAGCTGCAACATACATCGCGTTTCTACAGAATGATCTGCCAACGTTGCTCGAAAATGTCCCACTGGAAACGCGTCGACGTATGTGGTATCATCAACATGATGGTGCACCTGCACATTCCGCAATTAACACTAGGCTGACCCTTGACAGGATGTTCGACGGGCGTTTCATAGGACGTGGAGGACGCATAAATTGGCCAGCCCGTTCTCCTGATCTTACACCTCTGGACTTCTTTCTGTGGGGTACGTTAAAGGAGAATGTGTACCGTGATGTGCCTACAACCCCAGAGGATATGAAGCAACGTCTTGTGGCAGCCTGCGGCGACATTACACCAGATGTGCTGCGGCGTGTACGACATTCATTACGCCAGAGATTGCAATTGTGTGCAGCAAATGATGGCCACCACATTGAACATCTATTGGCCTGACATGTCGGGACACATTCTATTCCACTCCGTGATTGAAAACGGAAATCACGTGTGTACATGTACCTCACCCCGCATGGTAATGTACATGTGCGTCAGTGTAAAAGACCAATAAAAAGGTGTTAGCATGTGGACGTAATGTGCTGTTCCAGTCTCTTCTGTACGTCAGGTCCATCACCGTTCCCTTTGGATCCCTACGTAATTCGGTGCTCTCCGATACACACGATCGAACAGCGGAGGAGTGGTACTCAAGCGTCAACTTTAGGTTACAATATCTCCGGATGTAATTAACATTTTACAATGCAACAAACGGCACTGATTATGTATTTGTTTATATGTTCAGATGTGCTAACAAAACTAACGGGGTTCTATTTAAAAAAACGTAGGTTTGTGTTAAAAAACATACTTCCGTGCATTTTTTTATGGTTTGTATTAACCAATTACACTAGCCCCTCTCCTCACGTTCGGTCTGTGGAATCGATTCGTCAGTATTTGATGTGGTTTACGAAATATATCCAGCGGTAATGTTAGGTGACTCACCCTGTATACTACCGTCAGTGGTATCAGAACGGGTTTCGCTGATAACTTACGACTCGTTAGTTTCTGGTACAGGGTTCCTTACCTGAGTTTGATATATTTTTCCTTCTCTATCATCATTAACCACTTGTAACGGAATCACCCTGTATGTACACACATTTTCAGGCATCGGCGACTATTACTTCGACTCTCTGTAGCGTCGTTAGATAACGTCCCCGGACATGGGTTCCGATGTAAAACTGAATCTACTAATTCCCCTTTACAGCCTCTGGAAGCGTGTAACATGAATTGTGAATCATCGAGTATAATACAGAAAACGCAATGATGGGAGATTCTACGTACATTCACCACGAAGTCCTTCGTTTCTTAGAATTAAAAGAAAAATGCAAACTTATCGAAACTAAATCAAGTAGGTATCATACAGAAAACAGATTCATAGTACGTCCTACGTACATTTGCCACGAAGGTCTGAATTACCCAAAATTAAATAAAAAATAAATCAAATAGGTATCATACAGAAAACACAGCCTTAGAAAGCCCTACGTATAATATATTCCAAAGAAGACTTAGGGTTTCCTGAATTAAAATAAAAAATCGAAACTTCTGATAACTAAATCAAATAGGTGTCACTTACGATACTACTTAAAACAACGTCCATATTTTCTGAAATTTACATGAATTTTACCCTCTTTAATCAAATCAAATGAAGCACTTTGAGCTCTCTAGCCATCGCGTGGTATGCAAATCCATGAAAATTGGTAATATTTTGCTTGATGGGAAGTTAAACATTGATAGAGGTTCAACCACTAGTAAATATCAAATTTAGTTTCCAAAACGGAGAGCGATGACAAAAATGAGAACCAAGTATAAAGTTAAATATCATTCTTGCGCACGCAAGCAAAATGTCTCCCATGCACTGCATCTCCAGAGGTAACGAACTGTGTCCCAGGTACCGTCCAAGCAAACCGCCTCTCCCTCGGCAGTCGCAGAGGCGGAAACCACACGCTAACGACGAGGCAGGCATAACCGAAACCGCCAGAAAGTCTGATACAGACCTCTTAAAGTCATCAGCATGGCTAATGCTGCTCTCTGGTACGAGCCTTACAGTGAGCTGATCTCTGCAGTCACCGCCAGTTATCTTTGACGAGTCCACGGACAATGCACGATTATAGACTTCAGCGCGAACGAGAATTTAAACTAGCGTGCGCGAGCTGTTAACCTCTGGTTGAAGCCTTTCACTACGAATGTAATGCGCCACTTCCAATCTCTGTCTTACCACATTATTTTTTTTATTCTTCGGCTCCCTGTGCTATGGAAGTTATTTCCTGATATTTTAACACATATCCTATCATCCTTGTTTCCGGTTCCTGTAGCTTCGAAAACCTTCTCTCTTCCACTGCCATGCGCGTCTTTGACGTCAGTATTATTGTTCTTGAAGCGTTGAAACCATTCCTGTATGTTCTATCATTAATAGCTGCATCATCCAGCGTTTTATGAGATTCAGCCGCTGATTTATCCGCGTTAAAGCAGAAAATTAAAATTTTCCACAAAGGACGAGAACTGGACTCGTAATTTGGCATATTCAAACGAGAATAACTTTATTACTGAATCACAAATCGATTAATATTTTGATGGAATTTTGCTTACAAATGTTTCAGCTTATTCTATGACACTTACGATCTACGACATGCACCAACACTTGCCGATACTGCCATGTATTGTAAATCGGCGGAAGCAAAATTGTAAACCTAATAGTTTGGATGTTCTGGAAAAGTTTCATCTCGGAAATCACCTCCTTATCATTCAGGAAATGTCTGTCAGCCAATATTTACGTCATCCGAGGAAATAACAGGAATCGTTTGGTGTGCTCTCAGGGGAATATGCAGTATAAGACAAAATACGATAGCCCTCTGAAGTAGCATGTGTGAGTGTGTCCTGCACAGAATGCGCCAGGACGTTGTCGCCGAGCAAAACCGTCCCCTGTATCAGGTCCCCGCGGCGCTTCGTGTTGACTGCCTTCCGTAACCTAGCCAAGAGATTTTGGTAGTACGTATGTTCCTGTGAGGTGACGGTATGACCCTGAAGAAGATGTCCTGTTGTGTTTGGCAGGATATATTAGCAACACACGATGACAGACAGACAAACCAACAACAACAAAAATCAGCCTCACCTTCCCCTACGATGTTTGGGTAGTCGCATTTTTTGGTGGCACTGAATCCATTGGTTTCCATTACTCGCTTCTCTTCTCTGTCTCTTGGTCATGGTGACGCACCCAGCATTCCTCAGTATGAGTGGGAGACGAAAGAAGTCATCTATTCTGACCTGACACAGCTGCAACGTTTCCGCGGCCGACCCGGTTCGGCGGGTACTTGGAACTAGTGTCAGCAGCCGCGCAAGCCAACAGACGGCGACCTTGGTACATTTCGGACTGTCGCGGACGCTACTGAAAACTGATCCGGGATTTTAATTTTTTTCCCTATCACCTGTATTGTGACACGCAGAGCCTCGATCACCAAAGCCTCCACCTATTTTGCGACTTCCGGTTCTTACAGAGATGGTCTGCCTCTTTGCTCTGCGTCGCTGTCTTGTTTGACCACACTGGAGGCCTGTGCGCCCAATAACCACCGTGTTGTCCAGTCCAGTCACATCAATGCGGTGGACACCTATCACAAGTCTGAATAATCACATTTTCCAGCGCGGATCACCCAGGAAGAGAATCAATGAGTTTCTGGAAGATACCAACAGGGATGTGGATGCATGCCGACTCCAGTGCTGTGACCAGCTGCTGCTAGGTTTCTCGGTTGAGCATCCACGGTGCTAATAGCCAGATCGAGTTGATACCACCCATTCTCGATTGGGTTTAAATCCTGTGAGTCTGATGGCTATGGGAGTACGCTAAACTCAACCTGGTGCTCTTCGAACTACGCACGTAAACTGTGAGCTGTGTGACACATTGCATTGCCCTGCTGGTATATGCTATCGTGCCGAGGAAAAATAAACCACACTTAACGGTGGACATGGTCCCCAAGGATAGATGCATACTTGTATTGATCCAGAATGACCAGATCATGGAAGAAATGTCACGAAAACGTTCCCCAGACCGTAGCGCCCCCTCCTCTGGGTCTTGACCATTTGCTTTCAGACCTTTCACGCCGTAAACGTCAACGGCCTTCTGTCCAATGGAATATAAACGAGATTCAACTGAAAGAGCCACTTGCCACACAGTGCAAGTCTAGTTGCGGTACTGGTGAGCACATTCCAGCCTTCATCTCTGATGAACAGCAGACAGCGGGGGTGGATGAACCAGGCGCTTACCGTGGAGGCCCATGCACAACAGCGTTCGCTGAACGGTCGTTGAGGAGAAACTGTTGATAGCCCGTTGGTTCATCAGGGTGGTCATGTGCTCAACAGTTGTAAGTGTATTACCTGTAGACATCTCCGCAGCCGGCCTTCACCCCTGTCACCTATGGCCCGTGGTGTACCACAGTTGCCTCTGCGTCATTGTTGGGTGGGGCCATTCTGACATGGACGTTATACAGTGGAACGTGAATATTTTATAAACTTAGCCATTCCGAAAATGCTTTCACCCTTGCCCGAAACCCGATGATCATGCCCTTTTGGACGACAGATAAATTTCTGCCATTCCGCATTACCACAACGACTGCACTGCTTTCCGCGTCCCCCACGGCGCGCTTCATATACCCTCCACTGCTAGTGCTGCCACATGCAACTTGTGCGTGAACATTGCACGTTGACGTCGAAAACAGGTGGCGGCCCCATTTTTGTTATTGTACTGTGTATGTATGATGGTCTTTGTTGCGGGAAACTTTTATCAATTCACCATGGACTGTTGCACCGTTTCCCCTTCAAATGTGGAAAAACGTATTGTCGCACCTTACTTCTCTTTACCAGTGCGCTGAGCAATTTTGTGTCATCCAGCGGAGTAATATGCAACTGTGGCACGGGGATTTTAATGCCTTTCACGACTGCTGATAAATAACTACGAAGAAACAAACAAACTAACTGTGTGGCGACAGTTTACGTCAAAGCTGCAGTCTTACATGAACGACTCAATGAAAGCACCACCTGAACTGCTATTAGTTGAGACGGAACTGCTAGTACCGTCCCATTATTTTCCTTCAAGGTAATTGGTGTTCTTTAGTACCAATGACAGGTTAGTCACGTTCATATCTTGTTCAGGTATCGAGGGCCTTAGGCGAAGGAATGGACTCGACTGTGTATATTTACTTTGTAATGCACATCCAATTTTCCTATCCCTAATATGTTGGTATCAGTTATGTATGAATGAGTTTTTTTTTTTTTGTTGCTTCGTGAGCAGAGCAGCTGTATTACAGAGGTACACGCTTTACTTCAGATTTACTGCCAACTTAATGCTTGGAGCGAACGTACAAAAATGCACCTGTTTTGATGGTGTCTCCGGGGTCGGTCCAACGACTTCCACCATTTTTCGGCACTCGGTTTGTGGTTGCCTTAGTGGATGGACGGACTCCCATGTACGTCTCCATCAAGTTGAAAGGCAAATTCAGAGTATGAGGTATATAGTAATTAAAATAATTAACCCCTTCTTTTTCAGGATCGTCATAGTTATGATTATATTGCGATAATCGTCTGTTATAATTTTTCAAGTAAATTGAGTGATTTGGACTTAGGTTTCTATAGAACACACTGTGTTCGTTTCAGTCCACTGGAATGAAGTTAATTAAGTGGTGCCTTCAGCACATTCATCTTTCGGTGACTTAACATCTGAATGACCATTTTTTATTGATTTTCGTGAAGTGTTTTCAGCTTTTATAACATTTTTCCTCTTTGGAATGAGGCTTAGCCATTACCTTGACAGGTACACGTCGTCGCAAGCGCTTCATGTACTTGTTTCAGTTTAGTCTTATACCCGTGTGAACAGCGTGCAATATTTACGTATTCTTGCGTTTGGAACTGTTTGATCTCTTTGTTATATCTTGATTGGTCTTTGCCTCCAAGTGCCCACGAAGGCCTAACTGTACGAATAGCGGGCCATCTGCTTCCTAAGTTAGTTGAGGATAGGTTTTGCGTGTGCTGCGTGTGCAATTTTGCTGATGATCCAAGAACGATCCAACACGACGCATACACGATTCTGCCATTGACGTCCAATCACCCACATGTTGTTCGCTCCACAGTCATTGAAAGGCAGAATATCATAACACGTTTTGTGTGTACTTCATGAGCAATTTTTGACAAAGATTCAAGGACGATGTAACACGGTGAATACACAATTTTGCCTCTGATTTCCAGTCACTCACAGGATGCAAGTTGTGCAGTCAATGAGCGTTGAACATTCTTGATGTGTTTCGTGATAAGCTGAGCGTTTGATCGTATGAAGATATTTCGGGGTGAAGTGTTGATGTTTACGTGTTCTGTGTATTTTTTTTTTTTTGTCTACTTGACCCTCACTTGCCTCCTATGATTTATTGTGATTACGTGCGCATTGTTTCCCCCACATTTATTCAGATCCTCAGTAGCTATCTTGTGTGCGTAACTGTTAGAAACGGTAACCATTATTCGATGTGCGGGTGCCATGAGTATGAAAGTTACGTATGAGAATCACCTTAATCCTGCTGGCAACATGTTTTCCTGCCAATCCCGTGCACAGTCAATTACTAAACCACTTAGGTGGAGCACCCTCAGCGATTGAAATACTTTAAATATGTCGTATTCTCCTCTGAGACTTGGTCAGAGTCCCACAACAAAATGCATCTTTCAACGAAAAACACCATCAGCTTGTTTACGCTACTAATTTCACTCACCTAACTCCACTTGATAGCTTTATTCTGAACTAATTTACCCCCTTATGTAATACTGATTGAGTCAGTAATTAAATTACAATCCTACGGCGGTAAGTATCATGTCAGAGCGTGATGAAAGCACTTGCATTCAGTTATCTCCTTTGGTTGTTTGTTTCCCTCCGTCCGTTGGGGTAAGTTGTTTAATTCAATATTAAAATAACTAACTGGATAAATAAATACCCCCAATTAATTATCTGCAAATATTGAATCAATGAAGGTAGTGAAATTGTGAACAATTAATTATAGAAGCTTTAATGCGGACCGGCAGACGATGATTAATAAAATTATTCGACGAACAGTATGTCTATATCTGTCGTATCCTGTTCAGGCTAAACAAGCAGTAAACCGTAGCCTTTCACAGTTACTAGTCCATGTTGGGCACGGTCATACAGAGGGAGTATATTTTGCGAGCGCACAGCCAGAAGCTGAAGGCAAGTTCACCCCGAGCCTGAGAGCTACAGCCGAGTCGTAAAACGTGGGAAATCCAGAAACACAGCTGGGTATCCGCAGTAAAGGGGTAACCGGGGCACCAGTGCTGGCTTCATAAACAGCGAACTCTGTGCTTCCTGCCGCGCACCCCACTTTGCTGTGCGCAGCAGGTCTAAGGCTTTGCTGATTGATACCCTCTACACTCTACAGCTTCTGTCAGCGAGAGGCGCTCCAGCCAAGCTCCTCGCCCCGCTAACACAATTTATAACAGTCGTATCGATATCACCGTGTGACGCGCTCTAATGTTTCTATTTGCCGCGACCTGTCCGGAGAGGTTATCGAAGTATGGACAATGGCACGTGTCACACAACTAACAGAGAACATGCGTAGTTCAGAGAGCACCAGGATGGGTTTACCGCACTGCCTTGGCAGCCAAACTCCACCGGTTTCTTCACAGATTCTCGTCGTATGTAAAGTACACCAGTGGCCAAAAACAGTCAATTCCGTCACTGCGCGATAGCGATGGAAATGTTACCGATGATTATGCCACTAAAGCGGTGTTACTAAGCACAGTTTTCCGTAATTCCTTCACGAAAGAAAGCGAAGTAAATATTCCAGAATTCGAAACCAGAACATCTGTTAATATGAATGACATAAAAGTAGATATCTTAGGTGTTACGAAACAACTCAAATCATTTACGAAAGGCAAGTCTTCCGGTCCAGATGGTATACCAGTCAGGTTCCTTTGAGAGTATGCAGACACAATAGCGCCTTTCTTAGAAATCACATACAACCGCTCACTTGACGAAAGGTCTGTTCCTAAAGACTGGAAAGTCACACCAATATTCAAGAAAGGAAATAGGAGTAACCCATTGAATTACAGACCCAATCACTGACCTCAATTTGCAGTAAGATTTTGGAGCGTAGACTGTACTCGAATACTATGAATCACCTTGAAGAAAATGACTTATTGATAGATACCCAACATAGATTCAGAAAATATCGTTCTTGTGCAACACAGCTAGCTTTTTATTCCCATGAAGCAATGAGTGCTGTCGACAAGAGATCTCAAATCGATCGCATATTCTTAGATTTAAAGAAGGCTTTTGATACCGTTCCTCACAAGCGACTATTAATCAGATTGCGTGCATATGGAGTATCGTCTCAATTGTGTGACTTAATTCGTGATATCCTCTCAGAGAGGTCACAGTTCGTAGTGATATACGGTAAATCTTCGAGTAGAACAGGAGTGATATCTGGCGTTCCGCAAGGTAGCGTCATAGGCCCTCTGCTATTCCCGATTTACATAAACGATCTAGGTGATAATCTGAGCAGCCCCCTAAGATTGTTTGCAGATGACGCTGTAATTTACCATCTAGTAAAATCATCAGACGATCAATTCCAATTACAAAATGATCTAGAGAGAATTTCTATATGGTGTGAAAAGTGGCAATTGGCACTAAACAAAGAAAAGTGTGAGGTCGTCCACATGGATACTAAAAGAAATCCGATAAATTTTGGATATACGATAAATCGCACAAATCTAAGGGCTGTCAATTCGACTAGATACTTAGGAATTCCAATTACGAGCAATTTGAATTGGAAAGACTACAAGGATAATGTTGTGGGGAGGGCGAAACAAGGACTGCGCTTTGTTGGCAGAACACTAAGAAGATGCGACAAACCGACTAAAGAGACACCCTACATTACACTCGTCCGTCCTCTCCTGGAATATTGTTGCGCGCTGTGGGATCCTTACCAGGTAGGATTGACGGAGGACATCGAAAAAGTGCAAAGAAGGGCAGCTCGTTTCGGGTTATCGCGCAACAGGGGTGAGAGTGTCACTGATATGATACGCGATTTGGGGTGGCACTCACTGAAACAAAGGCGGTTTTCTTTGCGGCGAGATCTATTTACGAAATTTCAATCACCAACTTCCTCTTGCGAATGCGAAAATATTTTGTTGACACCCACCTAAATAGGGAGAAATGATCATCATAGTAAAATAAGAGAAATCAGAGCTCGAACCGAATGATTTATGTGTTCCTTTTTCCCACGTGCCATTCGAGGGTGGAATGGTAGAGAAGTAGTATGAAAATTGTTCGATGAACCCCCTGCCAGGCACTTAAGTGTAAATTGCGTAGTAACCATGAAGATGTAGATGTAGATTTAAACCCAGCCGAGAATCTGTGCGAAAGATGGGGCTGGTATGTAAGTGCAGGAAAAACGACTCATCATGACGGACATGCCTCCTGTCAGGATGAATCTACTGAGAGAGCTGAGCGTTTATGAAACACCTATGATCGAAGGAGCCCATAACCTTGAGCACTCAGTGACACGATTTTCACTGGAGCTACATTAGGCCAGGAGCAAACTTAGAGGCGGTATTGTGAGGTGGAATCGTGAGGAGGGCACTAAACCCCGTCACCGCTCCGGAAAGCCTCAAAAATTAACTATTAGGGCTTGTCGAAGTGTGAAGCATACTGTAAAAACTAATTGTCAGACTTACCACCACCCTTTAGTAGAGATTGCGCTGTCTCGTCACATTAATGTGACCACCTGTCAGTAGACTGAATAGTCATATTTTGCGGCGCGGGCTGCCGCGAGACTTGCAGGAAGAGAGTCAGGGAAGTTCTGGAAGGGGAAACTAACTGCATGTAGGGGTGGGCATCGTCCCCAAGGAGAGACTTGTGTTGATCTCTTTTTCCTTTTAGAATGACGATATCACTCAGAGAGTGCCACGAAAACATTCCCTAGACGTCATGTTGGCGTGCAAATTCCAGTCTTAATCGCCGATGAACCGTAGTCAGAATGGGGTGCATGAACCAGGCACCTTCTGCAGATGCCCATACCGTAGCAACGTCTGCTGAACGGTCGTATAGGAGAAACTGTTGGTAGTACCTTGGTTCATCTGGGCAGTCAGCTGCTCATCACATCCATTTGCCCGTAAGTGTCGCCGCATCCGTCTTTTACCCCTGACATCTGTGTCCAGTGGTGCAGAACAGTTGCCTCGACGCCAATTCTGGATAGCGCCATTTTGCCTTACACGTTATACATATACCATGGGGACACGCGAACAGTTCGCAAACTTATCCGTTTCGGAAGTGCTTCCACACTTGGCCCGAAAGCCAATGATCGTGCCTTTTCGGAATTCAGATAAATCGTTCCGTTTCCGCACTACGACGACGACTGTTCTGTTTCCTGCATGCGCCTGACACCTTTTATATACCGTCCATCGCTAGTGCTGCCATCTGAAGTCTGTGAGCGATTATTTTACGTTGACGTCACACATTGGTGGCGGTCACCGTAATATGAATGGATCGTCTGTTACCATCTTCTTAGTATCTACGGTCCTTCTCTGTCACTAAATAAAATCCCATTTGTTCGTCTGCCGTATGCTTTTCGCTTCTCATCTTTTGAACATTCCACGCCTCTTTACCACACATATTTGGACTTCTCCTGTATGCTTACACTAGATATATAATGAAACAATTTTTATAATACATGTTTCTAACAGGTTTTCCGTGTTAGCCTACTATTAAAAGGAACTTTCTGGCGCGCAAATTACTGATGCTCTTAAGACTTATTGGTTTCACTTACGATTTTTGGTAGTCTTTTTACGTATTGATTTATTTACATCTGTGTCGTGATAGAACTATATTTAGTTATCATGTAACCTACAGTCCAACACATTCTCCTAAAGACGTACGTGCCTACACTTCAATATATCTACTTGATGTATTCATTTGTGTTGTATTTTTTAAGCGTGTCTTTACTGTCCGTAGTACATCCAATGGCTGTAGTGCATCTTTTTGTGTTGTGGCTGATACATTAATTTCCGTTTTAATTTGCTAGCGATGCGTCTGTGTGTGGTAGGGGGAGATACTGGGAGAAGAGGGAGAATGTCGGTGAGGGAAATCACTGATACCAGTTTTTGTGGTGTGTGTGTGTGTGTGTGTGTGTGTGTGTGTGTGTGTGTGTGTGTGTGTGTGTGTCTTTACGAAAGCATGATAACGGTCATGACGACATTCTGTGATTTATTGTTTAGCGCAGCCACAGGGCACCCAGGAATCAGCGAGCAATTTCCGTGGGAACCGAAGTTGACTCAGTAAAATAACAATAAATAACCATTTGTGCTTTGTTTGACACTTCACGTTTTTAGTGGCTATGACAGGCCACCAAAATAACGTTGCAGCAGACGTCTCTGTTATAAGGCATTTGATGTTTTCTTACTTTAAACTATAGTCTTTGAATAGTCTTTCATAAAACATCTATAATTAAGAATTTGTATTTGAAATAGAAACAGGAATTTCGCGTCCAATTTGTAATTAGAAACAAGAAGACATGCATTATTCATAAAAATTGATGATGAGTTTTATAATCACGAGATGTAGGTATTTCAAATTGAACGAGGAAAGAAAATTGCACTCAGGAGAATTGAACCAACGCACGAATAACCAGGTTTGCTTAACATTCCATCACGCTACCGACTCGACTATTTGTCTACTTCTCAGTTGCATTGTATACAACACTGGGAAAACTTCGAAACCGATTATCTCCGTAAATTTATGAAAAACATGAAGAACAGTCTATTTCTCGACACTTTTTAACCGTGTCCCAAGCGCGGAAAAGAAAGCAGCCTCAGCCAATTTTCATAATGCGCATTAACAGGGCTACAATCACAGCACATCACTGCAGAGGCTGTGACTGCACACGATTTTTGAAATAAAAACTACGTGGCTAAAGCTTGATTAAGAAAAACGTTGATGGCGGTTAATACATTTGAATAGCTTAAAGTTTAATTCAACGTAACTTAGTAATAAGATATCTAATACGTAAGTAGGACCTACTTCCAAGAGCGTAACAGCAGTGTACGTGTGCTACGGCTTCTGACCAACCATAGCGTTTGTGTTTGTTTACATCAGGTTTATTCTTATGATGAACGAATTACAGTATCGAGGACTTGCATTTCTCTCATTAGTTATTGTTCTTTTCGTTAGGGTATTTTACTCCTCATACTTCCAGTTTCTTGAATTTCTTTTTTAATGATATTTTTAAAGATAGATCGTGAGGGCTTAGCAAGATGATGATACCTCTCGTTGTACCACCACCCTCTGATCTAGTGGTGTTGCTACATTCGCCATAAACAAAAACCATACCGTCTCTCTCGACTGTCGTAACATCGTGAACGATTTAAATCAGCAGAATGGGAACGCCATCTCCTCTAAGGTCTCTAGCCGGCTCACTAGTGATTAAAATCAAGGCGAAGTTTCCTTAAATTGAAGGAAGATTATGAAGAACCTAAAACCAGAATGGACCTTTGGAGGTAGCCCTAAGATCAACAGTGGCTGCAGCTGAAAGAGGAACTAGCACCAGGATGTGATGAAAACTGGATAACCTGGAAGGCACTAAACAGACTACCTACGGGCACCTCGAGATCGAAAGAGTCTCTTAACAAATGCGGCTTCCCCGTAGACTCCAACCTCTGGAAATGTGGACGACTACAAACCACGCTTCATACATGCAACTGTCCGTTATGCCCCTCCAAATGCACCATAGGGGACCTTATGGCAGCGAAGCCAAATGCACTTGACATCACCCATTTCTGGGCAGAAATGTTTAACTCTAGCTTAGAATCACGATATATATGCCCTGTTTTTACATTTATCTAGCTTAGCGCCCGTTATTTCGCTCGCGTTGACTATATGGTCTGCACAGATATTTTTTTTTTTTTTTTTTTTTTTTTTTTGTTTAACCGAATTGCTATGTTGTTCATAAACTGCAACACCTTCAAAATTATCGGCGGTAGTTAAGGCGATGGTCTTTTCAGAATGGGCTTCTGACCACAGGCGATTATAGTAGCTGGAGTCCTAGGATTTTTGTTAACTATACCGTTTCCGCCATTGTGGTGATATTTCCATAGAATCTTTCATACTGTAACACATATTTCTTTATGTCTAACCGTGAAGTGGAAAATCAATTTTCATGGATTTATCTTTAAAAATTTGTATAAAAGGATATTTTCTTAGTATTTCTGGTCCCCTGCTTCACGTACTCAGCGGTTGAATTTCCAAAAACGATGAAACATGTATTTTTTATTTGTAACAGAGGAACCGAATACAAATATTCATTGATTTAGCTTTGAAAATCCTTTCATAATGAAATAATTTCACAAAACTTGTCATCGCCTATTTCACTCCTTTAGGGGAGCACTGAAATACGTATTTTTTATTTCTAACCGAGATGTAAAATATTATTTTTCACAGATGTAGCTTCAGAAAGCTTTAGTAGTTCTTTAATAATTTATTTTTTTTTAAATGCACACACTATTTTACCCTCGCAGTGGTTGACATTCCGAAAATACTGAAGCATCTATTCTTTTATTTCTAACTGAGAAACCAAATACTTGTTTCGGTATTGATAGCTTCGAAGTTGCCTTAATAGCCACATACATTTTAATAGTTCTCAGTCTTCTATTTCTCCCCCGTAGGAGTGGAATGTCGAAGAATCTCTTCTTATACGATGACTTGGATATAAGATACACACCCTCTACAAATTCGAGTTTCTGTCCTTAGCGGTTGAGGCTGGGTGATGATGAGTCAGAGAAACTGCATGGCCCTATTTCACCCTGTTTCGGGTTGAGTTTCCCGAAACTGTGAAACACGTATTTTTTTTATATCCATTCCGTCGATTTAGCTTTAAAATGCTTTCAGAACGAAATATTTTCATAAAACTTTTAACCCGTATTTTCAAAAACTGTGCAACACGTGGTTTTTTTTTCCTAGCAGAGAAGCCAAACAGAAATTTTCGTAGATTTATCTTCAAAAATACTTATGTGATGAAATATTTCCATGAAAACTTTTATCACTTATTTCACACCCATAGGAGTTGAATCCCCAAAAACAGTGGAACACGTACTTTTTATTTGTAAGTAATTCAAATTTTCATCGCTTGGTTTTAAAAATGCTTTCATAATGAAATGTTTCATGAAGCACTTCACCCTCTAGGGTTTGAATTTCCTAAAAATCTAAAAACGATTTCTTTTAATTTGTAAGTGGGAAGTCAAATCCATTTTTCATAGATGCAGCTATAAAAAACCGTAGTAGTTAACTAATAATGATTTTTTTCAATAAAGACTTTCACCCACACTTTCACCCCCATAGAGGTTAAATTTACAAAAAGTCTGAAACGCGTATCTCTTTATTTCTGACCGAGAAACCAAATACCAATTTTCGTAGGTCTAGTTTCAAAATTTCCTTAATAGCGGTATGTTTTCAAAAACCCTCTCTTTTTCTATTTTACCCACTGGAATTTCGAAGAATGCCTTCTTAAACGACGCCTACGGTATAAGATCAGCACCCTCCGCAAATCTGAAGTTTCTCTCCTTTGGGCTGGGCGACGATCAGTGACTGAGTGAGTGAGTGAGTCAAACAGTCGGTCGGGACATTGTCTTCTATACACTGACGCGCCAAAGAAACTGGTACAGGCATGCGTATTCAAACACAGAAATATGTAAATAGACAGAATATGGCACTGCGGTCAGCAATGCCTATGTAAGGCAACAAGTGTCTGGCGCAGTTGTTAGATCGGTTACTGCTGCTACAATGGTAGGTTATCAAGATTTACGTGAGTTTGAACGTGGCGTTTTAGGCGCCGCACGAGAGATGAGACACAGCATATCCAAGATAGCGATGAAGTGCGGATTTTCCCGTACGACTATTTCACGAGCGTACCGTGAATATCAGGAATCCGGTAAAACGTCAAATCTCCGACATCGCTGCGCCCGGAAAAAGATCCTGCGAGAATGGGACCAAGGACGATTGAAGAGAATCGTTTCGTTCAACGTGACAGAAGTGCGTCCTTTCCGCAGATTGCTGCAGATTTCAATGCTGGGCGATCAACAAGTGTTAGCATGCGAAATTCAACGAAACATCATCGATAAGGGCTTTCGGAGCCGAAGGCACACTCGTGTACCCTTGACGACTGCACGACACAAAGCTTTATACCTGGCCTGCTCCAGTCAACACCGACATTGTACTGTTGATGACTGGAAACGTGTTGCTGGTCGGACGAGTCTCGTTTCAAATTGTATGGAGCGGATGGACGTTTACCGGTATGTAGGCAACCTCGTGAATCCGTGGACCCTGCATGTCAGCAGTGGTCTGTTGAACCTCGTGGAGGCTCTGTAATGGTGTGGGATGTGTGCAGTTGGAGTGGTACGGGACCCCTGATACGTCTAGATACGTCTCTGACAGGTGACGCGTTCGTAAGCGTCCTGTTGATCACCTGCATCCATTCACGTCCATTTTGCATGCCGACAATTCCAGCAGGACAATGCGACACCGCACACGCTCAAAATTGCTGCAGAGTAGCTCCAGGAACACTCTTATGAGTTTGAACACTTCCGCTGGCTAGGAAACTTCCCATGTATGCACATTATTGAGCATATCTGGGATACCTTGCAACGTGCTGTTCAGAAGAGATCTCCACCTCCTCGTACTCTTACGGACAGCCCTGCAAGATTCATGGTGTTAGTTCCCTCCAGCACTACTTCAGACGTTAGTAGAGTCCATGCCACGTCGTGTTGCGGTATTTTTACGTGCTCGCGGGGGCCCTGCACGATATTACGTAGGTATACCAGTTTCTTTGGCTCTTCAGTGTATATAGAGATATTTTGTAGTCTGTACATAGTTTTATATCTACAATTCTATGCTGTGTGTCTTTGTTCATATTTTAAGTGAGGATGTTCTACACACTAATATATGTAACACGGTGATGCACCTGAAAAGAATACTGTTGTATTACCTGCGCTTTGCGACGCTCATCGGAGCTGTGGCACGCCCATTGCTGCTGGGAGCTGTCGGACGGCTCCCGTTAGAGGAGGCTATAGGACAGAGGCTGCCTCCCAGCCATTTGGCGGAGAGGCAAGTTTCTGGAGGCGGCCTATAATTCAATTACCGGGACCGGCACCTGTACTTAGCTGATGAAACGCCCACCACTCCGAGGCGCCGCCTCTCCTCATAGACCGGCGCAGGCACGGCGCTAACGGCCGCTCCGCTGCCATCAATCACTGCACTCGCCCCTCAACTAGTGCACTTACTATGATCTTCAATGCTCCCCGTAACATTCCAGTTCGGAGCAAATATTACGAGCACTGAGGTTGAAGACGTCATTCCTCCCGCGGGAGTCATAACCCTTGCATTCCGTTAGCGAAACGAAACAGTGCTGTCATCTGTCGACAATGTGTACAAAATGGCAAAGAATCTTCGGTCATCAGTTTGTAACCCCTGAGTGATGCGGAATGGACCTCTAGATGCCACAAGAGGCCGACCAACCTGTATAAAAGTGTTTTTACCGAAATCACAAAATAGCCGTATGTCTTCGAAAGTTCTTGTTTTACCGGGCAGTTATAATTAAAATTTCCCTATTTAACACGTTATAAAACGGAAACTACTTACCGTATGAGAACTAAACAATGTAGCATTAATGTCAAGGAGACAGGGAAGAGATATAATGCAGAATAAATTCAATCCAAACACTTTTAATGTGTTGCTACAGTACATCTACCATAACACACCGGTACCATTACTGCTACAAAAGGGTCTCAATATGGCGCCCATCAGTGTCCAGAAGAGTCTGAAAGCGCATGATTGCTTTCTGCACACCATAACGAAGCATGTCCGTGGCTGTGCTGGCTACCTCTCTTGATATGGTGCCCTTCAGATGAGCGCATATGTGAATGTCCCCCTGGTAAATCCTGTCCTTCAGGTAGCCCCACAACCAGAAATCACATGGAGTGAGATCAGGTGATTGTGCCGGGCAAGCATTTGGAAACGAGCGGCTGATAAATCGATCGTTCCCAAATGTGTTTCGGAAAAGCAGATGAACTTCACATGGGATGTGCGGTGGAGCGGCATATTGCACGAAAACTGTGGAGTTCAATGCGTCTCTCTCCTCTAGGGTGGATATGAAATGCTGGCTAAGCATGTGGCAATAACGCTAGCCAGTCACATTGCACGTCTTTGGTACTTGAGGCCCAACCTGTTCAAAAAAGAATGGGTCAACCATTAACGTAGCTGTGAAGCCACACC
Source organism: Schistocerca piceifrons (assembly GCF_021461385.2). Taxonomy (NCBI): domain Eukaryota; kingdom Metazoa; phylum Arthropoda; class Insecta; order Orthoptera; family Acrididae; genus Schistocerca; species Schistocerca piceifrons. The sequence goes on from NC_060139.1 coordinate 748,175,817, forward strand.
ATACGGTGACACACTCACCATACAGAGGAACTTCATGCACATTGACGGGAGGTGAAGATCCCCACACTCAACAGTTCTGTGTGTTCACCTCACTCGTCGAGAGAAATTAGCTTCGTCTGTTCATAGGAGGGTCCAGAGCCAACCCTCATCAACTTCAACATTTCGTTGTGCGTCCTATGGTGTGAGCTGCTATACGATATGGATCTTATATGGACACCATTTGACAGTTGTTAGAAGCACCTTCTGCATAATGGACCACGGGATGTTCAACTGTCGCGACAGCACGCCCACTGCCTGGCAATCGGGAATCGCGCGCAGCGTTGTCTCCGATAGCAACAACGATTTCGTCAACCACCTGTGGTGCAATCGGTCGTCGGCCTCTTCCAGGAGCGACGCCCAGTTAACCCACTTGATTCAAACTAGTTTATCATGCTCCGCACAGCAGGTGGAGAAAGAGGGCCCTTCCGTAATCCTTTCAGCCGGCGATGTTCTCGAAGTGCAGCTGCGGCATTACTGTTGTTCTGATAATACAGCTTGACCAATAATGCCCTGCTCCTTTTGTCCAGGCTCATGTTGACACGTAAACGAGAGCACTGCGACTGGTCAGGTGCGTGAGTCTATGAATCACGACGACTGGACACGGCACCAGCTGTCCATAGTTGGAACTGACGGTAGCGCTGTGTCGCATGGAAATCATGTATCCCATACTCTGGACGTTAATGCCACCAAGTTTGATACTCGTACGGTAGTTACTTTCCGTGTTAAAACGTGTTAAATTATAACCACCCGGTATTTAGACTACCAGTTTTGGATTCTCATTAAAGTCATTTTCATCCTTTTTGTGATTCGGAATCCTAGCTTTGATACCTTTGGTTATGCATGCGTCGATGTATCTGATACTCTGTACATGGAGTGCACAGGGGCCTGAAGACAGCGTTAATGAGATGGCATGCTGAAAATTTGTAAATCACTTACATTTAGTAGCGTCAAGTTTATTTGGTGTAATGAGATGAAATACAGTCATTAAAAGAAATGTTAGGGCGTGCTGAGAAGTAATGCCTCTGAATTTTTTATGTGAAAGCTCTTAAAGCTTTTTAAATAAGGCAGACGTTATTAACATTCTACACCAATATTCGTCGTATGTCTGCACATTTATTTCTCAACGTAGTCACTGTAAAATGTCTGATTTTCTTGCTGGAGCCACAACCTCACCTCGGAGTGCATCACTTCATCAATATAAAAGTAAAGTCTTCGAAGGCGTTTTTTAAGTTTTGGGAACTGGTGAAAACTGGATGGAGTTCAGTTGGTGTTGCGGTGTGGGAGATGATCGACGACAGTGGACCCAAGGTCCTAATAGTTGCAGACGCCGCAGTGCTCCTGTGTGGTACGGCACTGTCGTGCTGAAGGATAGGGTGCTCCAAGTGTGGGCGAACTCTTCGAAACTCCATGCAGCACGCTGTTTCTGACACACCGACGTATTTATGTTTCACACAGCCGCGTAACCCGCTAGAATTCTGAACTCTCTGGCGGCAGAAGGCTCGCAATATGTAAGCATGAAGAGTAAAAATGTAAAATGTCAATAAAGTGTGTTTTATTTAAAAAGTGTTAAGAGTTTTCGCATAAATTCGGAGGGCATTACTTTTCAGCACACCCTCGTTCGTAGCTCCAGCTTCAGAAATACCATTAATATACATATTTATGCATGGTAAATGTCGTGTGACCAGGGCCTCCTGTCGGGTGGACCGCTCGCAATCTGACGCCACTTCAGCGACTTCCGTGTCGATGGGGATGAAATGATGATCATTAGGACAACACAACACCCAGTCCCTGAGCGGAGAAAATCTCCGACCCAGCCGGGAATCGAACTGGGGCCTTAATATTGACATTCTGTCGTGCTGACCACTCAGCTACCGGGGGCGGACTTTATGTATGGAGCAATATATCATCGAAATGTTTAGGAAAGGATGTTTGTAATAGTTTTATGAAACCCTAAGGGGGAAAATCGCTTCAATAATATGAAACAGTTTCACTGATAAAATCGAGTAAAAATAAAGCAACAAAATTACTAAATTAAACCACACAAAACTAAGAATTTGCCCTCTTTTACAATTGTCTATAGAAATTATCAGATATTTCTAATGTTGGGCTCCATAAGGTTCCCTTCCTGTGCAGCGACCGCGGAATATAAAATTATAAAGAATGTAACAACCAGTCGCGGAAACATAATTTATTTATATTGTTGAAAATCGATTTCGACTGATATCAGTCATCATCGGTGCATTTTTCTAACCGATACATGCCATAAGTAGAAGAACTGTCCTTGGCAGATCGCCGGCCGCTGTGGCGGTGGTGGTTGTGGGGATGTTTAAGGGGGACTAAACAGCTAAGGTCATCAGTCCCCCATTCCAAAAACAGGCGAGACAAAGTCGCGGAGCAGATAAAACCCCAAGGGGAAGGAGACTCCCCCCCCCCCCCCCCCCAGGCACTAAAGAACACAAATTAGGCAACGAACACTACAGAAAAGAAGAGTACAGACGAACACCAGACAAAAGAAAACAGAAGAAAAGAAGATGGCTGGAGACTGGTTGACTGACCACGACAACAAAAAAGGGAAAGAGTCAACCAACCGACTACACACAAAAATCTGCAACCAAATATGAGAGACGCGAGGACAAAAGACACAGAAACGGAAAAGTGCAGGACCCCCCTAAATGGATCCATAAAAAGGACTAGCACGGATAAAATGTAAAACATTGTCAGCCATGGAGGCATCGTCGCATAAAATCAAAGGCAAGGTGCCCGGGAAATTAAAAGACTGCCGAAGGGTGCGCAGTCGGGGACACTCCAATAAAATGTGGGCGACCGTTAGCCGGGACCCACACCGACACAGGGGGGGGGGGATCCTCCTGACGCAAAAGATGGCCGTGCGTCAGGTATGTATGGCCGATGCGGAGCCGACACAGGATAACAGAGTCCCTGCGAGAAGACCGCAGGGAGGAGCGCCACACATCGGTCGTCTCCTTGACAGCCCGCAGTTTATTAGGCATTGTCAAGCCTCGCCACTCAGCAGACCACATCCCAAGCACCTTACGGCGCAACACCAGCTGCTGATCGGGAGCCGTGAGGCCGATCTCCAAAGCTGGGGCGTCGAGCGCCCCTTTGGCCAGTCTGTCAACACGTTCATTCCCCGGGATGCCAACATGACCTGGCGTCCAAACCAAGACCACCGAACGTCCAGAACGGGCAATGGCGGAAACAGACTGCTGAATAGAGGACACCAGAGGAGAAGAGGGATAGCAGCGGTCGATGGCCTGAAGGCTGCTCAGGGAGTCACTGCAGATGACGATGGACCTACCTGAGCAGAAACGCATATGCTCAAGAGCGCGCAAGATGGCCACCAGCTCTGCAGTAAAAATACTGCAGCCAGCCGGCAAGGAGCGTTGCTCAACATGGGCAGCGTGAGCAAAAGCGTAGGCAGTGCGACCATCAACCAGGGAACCATCAGTGTAGACAGGCTCACAGCCCGGAAATGAGGCGAGGAGCGCAAGAAAACGGCGACGGAGGGCCACAGGCGGAACCGAGTCCTTAGGTCCCTGTGCCAAATCCAGACGGACGGACGGCCGGGACAAACACCAGGGAGGCGTAGGTGTACGGACCCGGAAGGGAGGCAGAAGAGGGAATGACCCCAGTTCTGACAGCAGGGACTGGACACGGACAGCTACGGAAAGCCGCTGTGGCCGACCGGATCTAGGCGCTTCAGTCTGGATACGCGCTGCTGCTACGATCGCAGATTCGAATCCTCCCTCGGGCATGGATGTGAGTGATGTCTTTAGGTTAGTTAGGTTTAAATAGTTCTATCATGAAGTCAAAAAATCTGCAAAGGACAGTACTTCTACTTATGGCATGTATCGTTAGAAAAATGCATCGATGTTAACTGATATCAGTCGAAATCGATTTGCAACAAGATAAATTATGTTTCCGTGACTGGTTGCGACATTCTTTATAATTATCAAATAATCCACCAAAGCGTAATGAATAAAGGAAACAACCTTATATACCAATAGAGTACATAACATTCAGTACTATATACACTTTTAAGATCTTATGTTCTGACTTGACATCGTGAAGAACGTTTGAGGAATACAAATCGACTGCGCTATTCCGCGTGGCTCAAAACGTTTAAGTTACATCTGGAGGATTCTTAGCAGTTGTCAAGCAACGATCTGTCAAAATCACAAAAGACATCTTACAAACGCGCTCTTCTTCATGACTGCAGTTTCCTGATGAAATCGGCCGCTATGTACATCAGAAACTGCTCCGCTGTTTTTAGGGGAGAAGTAAAGTTGCACGGAAAGGAAACGTGTTTCAGAGACATGTTATAGCCATGTTTTTCATAAAATGACGTCAGTTCACCCATAGGCTCCTTATAATTTTTGATTGGAAGAACAGAAACATATTAAAAATGTTTCCCATGTATACCTGTCATCGCCATGTATCATATCTTCAAATTGCTTCTCTCTGAGAAGATTTCGAGTCTGAAGGCCCACGATCTCAATCTCTTTGACGTTTGATTCACTCATTCGCTGGAATTGTACTTGGACTTAGAGGTCTCGCCTTCGTAATTGATTTTCTTTACAAAATTTTTCATTAGTTATATAGAAAGCACCCTGAAAATATAAGGACAAATTACAGTCACTAACACCTACAGTAGTAACTGAAGTGAGGTATTCAACTCCTACAATCACACAATTGAATAATATTTTTACTGCACTGTCTCATTTTTGTATTATGTAAAAATTATAAGTGGAAGCGCCAAAGAAACTAGTGAAGGCATACATATTCAAATACTGAGATACGCAAACAGGTAGAACACAGCACTGCGGCCGGTAACGCCTACATAAGACAACAAGTATCTGGTGCAGTTGTCATATCGATTACAGTTGCTACAATGGCAGGGTATAAAGATTTTAGTGACGTTCTACGTTGTGTTACAGTCGGTGTACGAGCGATGGGACACAGCTTCTCCGAGGTAGCGCTGATCTGGCGATTTTCCTGTACGATCATTTCAAGAATGTACCGTGAATAATAGGAATCGGGTAAAACATCAAATCTCCGACATCGCTGCGCCCGGAAAAAGGTCTTGCAAGAACGGGGCCAGTGACGACTGAAGAGAACCGTTCAGTGTGACAGAAGTGCAACCCTTCCGCAAATTGCTGCAGATTTCAGTGCTGGCCTATCAAGAAGTTCCGTCGTGCGAATCATTGAATGAATCATCATCGATATAGGATTTCGGAGCCGAAGGCCCACTCGTCTACCCTTGATGACTGCACGACACAATGTTTTACTCCTCAGCTGGGCCCGTCAACTCCGACATGGGACCGTTGATAACTGGAAACATGTTGCCTGGTCAGACGAGCCTCGTTTCAAATTGTATCAAGCGGATGGACGTGTACGGGTATGGAGGCACCCTTATGAATCCATGGATCCTGCATGTCAGCGGGAGACTGTTCAAAATGGTGGAGGCTCTGTAATGGTGTGGGATGTGTGCAGTTGGAGCGATGTGGGACCCAGGATAGTCTAGATACGACTCTGACACGTAACGTACGTAAGCGTCATGTCTGATCACCTGTGTCCATTCATGTCAATTATGCATTCCGACGGACTCGGGCAACTGCAGCAGGACAATGCGACTCCCCACACGTCCAGAATTGCTGCAGATTGGTTCCAGGAACACTCTTCTGAGTTTAAACACTTTCGCTGGCGACAAAACTCCTCAGAGATGAACATTATTGAAAATATCTGGAATGACTTGCAACATGCTGTTAAGAAGAATCTCCACCCCCTCGTACTCTTAGGAATTTATGGACAGCCCTGCAGAATTTATGGCGACAGTTATCTCCAGCAGTACTTCAGACATTAGTCGAGTCCATGCCACGTCGTGTTACGGCACTTCTGGCTGCTCGCGGAGCCGTACACGGTATTAGGCAGGTGTACCAGTTTCTTTGGCTCTTCAGTGTAGATCGGTCGCTATAGATTTACTGCATTTTCCTTCGTGGATGAAGAACACTGTAAAAGGAAAAAAAGGCCTTTGTTACAATACTTTGTGAAACTCGGTGTCAGCACAATGAAATACAGTGCCTGCCAAAAAATTGGGACACCTAGAAGTGGAGGAGCAAACGAAATGACAGTTTATGGGTTCAGAATGAATGTTACGTTATTTCGGTGAAATTGAGTCACATTTACAAAGAACTTGGCTGGTTGACCCCACTTATTAGTTTGACAATGCACCCCATCTGGCCTGAATGCATACATGCATGTTCCCTCAGTCAGTACCAGCCGTGACCTCAAGTCATATCCGATGATTCGCCGTACCATGACATTGAAAGTAACACAGCTGCTTATCTGCAAACAGCGCAAGAATGGGGCGTCTTCCTAGGCCGCCGTCATAGTCACGGACGGTAGTCATCCGAGATAGCGCAGAACCATGATCCAACGCTGAACACAGTGATCCGCCATTAATCAGCAGTCCATGACCGGGAAGGTCATGGCATCACTACAAATGCAGGTATTTGTGTTATAGTGTTACCCTCCGGCTATGCATGGGACATCATTTATCTAGACCGATTACTGCTAGTCTTCACCCAACGGTGCAATATGACACAGTATGTTCCCTAGAGTCCATTAGCTAATCTTCGATGGCAGTCGCCTATGTGAAAGGGTTTGTATGTGTCTGGTGCAGAATAGGCCCGTTCGCCCATGTGTTGGTCATATGTGATCGACCAGAAACTTGACATCGTGTATTCCTGCCCTCGTATACCAATACAGTCCACCATCCAGCCACTGTCACATCCGAATGCCCCTCAAATCTGGATATTCACTGAAATGACAAGAGTCATGGGGTAAGAGTATGCACATATACAGACAGCTATAGTATCGCACACAGAAGTTGTAAAAAGAGCAGTGCATTGGCGGAGCTGGCAGTTGTACTCAGATGATTCATGTGAAAAGGTTCTGACGTGATTATGGCCGACCGACGTGAATTAACAGACTAGCTGGAGCTAGACGCATGGGACATTACCTTTCGGAAATCGTTAGGGAATTCAATATTACAAGTTCCACAGTTTCAAGAGAGTGTCGAGAGTACCAAATTTCCGGCATTACCTCTCCCCATGGACAACGCTGTGGCCGACAACCTTCACTTAACGACTGAGAACAGCGGCGTCTGCGTAGAGTTGTCAGAGCTAATAGACAAGCAACACTGCGTGAAATAGCGGCAGAAATCAGTGTAATGCGTACGACGAAAATATCTGTTAGGACAGTGTGGCGGGCCGGCCGGAGTGGCCGAGCAGTTCTAGGCGCTACAGTCTGAACCGCTACGGTCGCAAGTTCGAATCCTGCCTCGGGCATGGATATGTGTGATGTCCTTAAGTTAGTTAGGTTTAAGTAGTTCTAAGTTCTAGGGGACTGATGACCTCAGATGGTAAGTTCCATAGTGCTCAGAGCCATTTGAACCATTTCAACAGTGTGGCGAAATTTGGTGTTAATGGGCTGTGGCAGCAGACTAGCCTAGTGACCTTATCGATTGGACCCTAAAACGAGTGAATAATCGTGGCTGGTCAGATTAGTCCCGATTTAAGTTGGTAAGAGCTGATCTGATGGTGCGGTTCGAGTGTAGCCATTAACCTAGGTTGTCAACAATGCATTGTGCAAGCTGGTGGTGGCTCGATAATTACGTGGGCTGTGTTTACATGTAATGTGCTTGATCGTGTGGTCTAACTGAACCTATCACTGAAAGGGAATGCTTGTATTCGGCTACTTGGAGATCATTTGCAGCAATTCAACGGTGGGATTTTTATGTATGACAATTCACCATGCCACCGGGCGACATTTATTCGCAATTAGTTTGAAGAACATACTGGACAGTTCGAATGATTTAGTTGGCCACCCGGATCACCAGACATGAATACCCTCTAATATTTATAGGACATGATCGAGAGGTCAGTTCGTGCACAAAATCGTGCGTCGGCAACACTTTCGCAATTGCGGGCGGCTGTAGAGGCGTCATGGCTCAGTACTTCTGCAAGGAACTTCCAATGACTTGCTGAGTTCATGCCATGTCGAGTTTTACTCCTGGCAAAAATGTAGGTCCTACACAATATCGGGAGTATCCCATAACTTTTGTTATCTCAGTATATATACCCGGCTAACTTTCGTATCGGGCTCTCCGGAGTCTGAACGCCCGCGAGATGAGATGGACATGATGGTCATTAGGGGGCGCCGCGGTGGCGCAGCGTTGTGCTCGCTCTACGAGAGCGCCATGTGATTATGGTGACCGATACCGTTCCACGCGTCCGATATGTATGTGACCGTCAGCGCACAGCCGGTCAGTTCAGCGCTCGCGCTTGATATTGTCAGATATATCTTCACTGTACTAGAACTGCTTGGTAACTACGTTGATTGTCACCTTATTACTTCCTTTTGTTGCGCCTACGACTTGCCTCTTCTCTGCTGTTGTCCTTGCTGCCATCGATATGGCGAAGGCTTCACTTACTACCACTTTCTGGTCTAGGTTGTTTCTCTTAGTTTGTTGCCTTGTACGAAGTCTGTCTGAAATGCTTAGCTCGCCTACCGTTAGACCCGGTTACTCTTCCGCAGGCGGCTCTCTTGCCTGCCGGCTTCCTCCATTTTCCCTTTTCTTCCGCAGCTCCGACATGTGCTCTGATATCCGGCTACCCATGGATATAGCACTGTGCCTAGTTACAACACGAAAAACAGTAATGGACTTTGCTAGCCGTTCTATCTGTCACCGAGAACTGCAACACTAATAATTTACGTACCCGCCGATGGTGCGTACGTGTATAAAGTTATATTGACATCCGACCATGTGTTCCAGGTGCTTCACTTTTTGTCATGTAGTATAGATAAGAATTACCTAGCCTCAAGGAATTTACATTTGCAATGCTTTCTGCCTTACTCTCCTTGCTCTTGTTTTGGTGATTCTCTCTACTGACCCACAAACCGTCTCTGGTTTGTTTTTGGCATCAAGTATGATTTGCCGTTAATGGACTCCTTCTCTGGCTGCTTTATTCGCTGTAACCAGTCGGGTTGCACTCAGTCAAATGTGTGTGACTTCCTAAGCGACCAAACTGCTAAGGTCATCGGTCCCTAGACTTACACACTATTTAAACTGACTTATGCTAAGAACAACACACGCACACACACACACCCATGCCAGAGGGAGGACTCGAACCTCCGGCGGGAGGGGCCGCGCAATCCGTGACATGGAGCCTCAAACCACGCGGCCACTCCGCGTGGCAAGCTCAACTTATACGTGTCCCGTGTTAAACAAAGCTTGTTCTTTCTAGCTTTCCTTTCCGTTTACGAGACTTCTGGTTTTCATTCTAGTTTATTCTATGAAAGAAACTGAGAATTTATATGTACATGGTGTGTGTTGTAACTTCAGACAATTAAATATGTCGAAAACGACGCATCGTGCGAAAAAAATGCTTTAGATGAAAAGCGCGTGGGAAAGAGGCCACGAAGCTGAATCTTTTTTTCTTTTCTCCCAATTAACTCCCAAGTCTCTGATTGGTCAAATCGGTGTAGTCAGAGCAAGGAGCAGTCTCCCATATTCGAATGCGGCGCTTCAGCTCGTAATTGGCTTGTGATAAAGTGAGAGAAGTCTTAGATGTAAATGTGCTTTGCTACGAAGCTGGCGAGGAAAGCAGAGAGAAAGAGAAGAGGTCACTCTTGTACTGGCACTTCGCTGGTAAGGAACTGCAGATCTACCCAAACAGTGAAACTTTTGTCCTTTGCTAGTGTGCCACTTAGAGCCTGTGCCAGTCACCTTCTGAACTATCAGAGGTACTGCTTGTAGCATCACGCGCACAATGAGTGATGCGTGGGTGTACTTATTTGTCTTGAGTCGGCCGTCTAAACATTTGACATATTCCGTCACACATAGTCGTGGGTCAGAGTCAGATTGGTTTGGCAAACCAGCAAACGGGTCCACCTGCACACTGGTATCCACTGGGGTTTCAGAGGCTCATAGGGAAGTACTTGCGTTCCAAATTAGCCGAACGCGGGACAGCATACTTGCATTTTTCGGGCGCACGCCATTAATAACAGAATACTGTCGTCCATGACTTAAGTCGCCGAACGCATCGTGGTGTGCCGCCCTGACCAGCGGAAGGGTAAAGTATTCGCTGCTACGACATAGGGCTCCAATATATGTTTCTCAGCACCATGTTCTTTCGAACCATATTTTTCTTTTTGGAATAGTATAGATGCTTTATGGTGGCATAGTTTTTGGGTCATAACCCGGATTCACGTGTATGAAGTCCGATAAAGCGATTAGTGTTCTAGTTAGTGTCGTGTGTCGATCCCCAGCTGATCACTTAGTACACCACAGACCTCATATTAGTGAAAGCGTTTGTCAAATACAAATGTTTGTGTGACGTTTCGTTAGCCATTTTTTTGTCTTGTGATGTTAAGAATGAATAAATCGATTGCTATTTAGATCACAACTCCTCCCTGTGTTCTAGTTAACATTACCTTGCTCTTTTTATTAAAGTTCAGATTGTAAAAGAAAGTAGGAAGCTTGCAAAGTGTGTCTGTTAAGTGCGAATTACTGTGGATGGTGTGTGTGTGTAGTGTAGTGTAGTGTCATGTTCGTGTCGAAGATGATGAAAGGTGGGAGGCGGTGAAAGCCGGTGCCGGAATATTGTGTACTGCTCTCGAATAGCACTGACGCTTCTGCTGTGCCCCATTCGACGGACGAATGAGACACTGCAGAGAGGTTTGAAATTTAATCCAGGACATTGGCGCTATAGTTGTTGATCAGGGACTTTACGTCACCCCTCCCCCCCCCCCTGTCCCATCTACTATAAAGGGAACGGGAAAACTGTCAACGATTCGTGGCGTCCCAGGCGGCAAACCATCCAAGCATTGACCGTGCCAAACAGTGCCCACCTTGGCATGACTGTTGACATTTGCATCACTGATGAGTGGTTTTGGAATCTCAGCTCCCCATGAAATTCCCAGCTTATGAAAATCCCTTCGTTTTCATCTGGTGCTGACAGGGTTCACGAGTGCGACATTCAGTTCTGCAGTGACTTTTACAGCTGTCGTCGTCCTCTCGAATGGCCGTCCATCACGATCAGTCAACAGTTTCGCCCACTTCGTGACTTGAAAATTAATATTTTTCTCCTTTCCCTGTATTGTTACAAATCTTCGATACGGTGCCTCTTGATACACTAAACACTTCGGCTCCTTTGGTTACGGAAGGACCACGATTTCACCACCAACAATTTGCCCACGTTTGAATTCACTCGGCTCTGACATAATGGACTCACACCTACACAAAGCGCTGTTCTGACCATGACTGAGGTACTGAGGATATCGCACGGGTGCCGTTTGTGGTCAGGCACAACAGGTGAGCACCTGCATTTACATCCAACCATGCAATTCTCGTGATGGTTCCATGTTTTTGTCCAACATTACAGTGTGCGGGCGCAGACAGATATACAGACGCAACAGTAGGGGCCACTGACTGTATTCCTGCCCTACCCAATTTTTAATCGTCGTCTTGGCCATATATATATACACTATTGGCCATTAAAATCGCTACACCAAAAAGAAATACAGATGATAAACGGATATTCATTGGACAAATACATTATACTAGAACTGACATCTGATTACATTTTCACGCAATTTGGGTGCATAGATCCTGAGAAATCAGTACCCAGAACAACCATCTCTGGCCGTAATAACGGCCTTGATGCGCTTGGGCATTGAGTCAAACAGAGCTTGGATGTCGTGTACAGGTATAGCTGCCCATGCAGCTTCAACACCATACGACAGTTCATCAAGTGTAGTGACTAGCATATTGTGAGGAGCCAGTTGCGCGGCCACCATTGACCAGACTTTTCAATTGGTGAGAGATCTGGAGAATGTGCTGGCTAGGGCATCAGTCGAACATTTTCTGTTTCCAGAAAGGCCCGTACAGGACTTGCAACATGCGGTCGTGCACTATCCTGCTGAAATGTAGGGTTTCGCAGGGATCGAATAAAGGGTAGAGCCACGGGTCGTAAAACATCTGAAATGTAACGTTCACTGTTCAAAGTGCCGTCAATGCGAACAAGAGGTGACCGAGACGCGTAACCGATGGCACCCCATATCATCACGCCGGGTGATACGCCAGTATGGCGATGACGAATACACGCTTCCAATCTGCGTTCACCGCGATGTCGCCAAACGCGGATGAGACCATCATGATGCTGTAAACAGAACCTGGATTCATCCGAAAAAATGACGTTTTCCCATTCGTGCACCCAGTTTCGTCGTTGAGTACACCATCGTAGGCCTCCTGTCTGTGATACAGCGTCAAGGGTAACCGCAGCCACGGTCTCCGAGCTGATAGTCCATGCTGCTGCAAACGTCGTCGAACTCTTCGTGCAGACGGTTGTTGTCTTGCAAACGTCCCCATCTGTTGACTCAGGGATCGAGACGTGGCTGCACGATACGTTACAGCCATGCGGATAAGATGCCTGTTCAAAAATGGTTCAAATGGCTCTGAGCACTATGGGACTCAACTGCTGTGGTCATAAGTCCCCTAGAACTTAGAACTAGTTAAACCTAACTAACCTAAGGACATCACACACATCCATGCCCGAGGCAGGATTCGAACCTGCGACCGTAGCGGTCGTGCGGTTCCAGACTGTAGCGCCTTTAACCGCTCGGCCACTCCGGCCGGCTAAGATGCCTGTCATCTCGACTGCTAGTAATACGAGGCCGTTGGGATCCAGCACGGCGTTCTGTATTACCCTCCTGAACCCACCGATTCCATATTCTGCTAACAGTCATTGGATCTCGACCGACGCGAGCAGCAATGTCACGATACGATAAACCGCAATCGCGATATGATACAATCCGACCTTTATCAAAGTCGGAAACGTGATGGTACGCATTTCTCCTCCTTACACGAGGCATCACAACAACGTTTCACCAGGCAACGCCGGTCAACTGCTGTTTGTGTATGAGAAATCGGTTGGAAACTTTCGTCATGTCAGCACGTTGTAGGTGTCACCACAGGCGCCAACCTTGAGTGAATGCTCTGAAAAGCTAATCATTTTCATATCACAGCATCTTCTTCCTGTCGGTTAAATTTTGCGTCTGTAGCACGTCATCTTCCTGGTGTAGCAATTTTAATGACCAGTTGTGTACAGATATGTCGAGGTGCGAGGAGGACTCGTGCACTGAGAGTTCCGCAGAAATTTAATTATGTTCATAGATAGTTCATCCATTCCAGGAATGGAGGATTTCCACTCTTTTTGCCTGTTATCGAGATTGATACTACCAAAATATTAATCGCAGGGATTCCACGACGTTAGAGAATGTTTTAATTTCAAGAGGCAGGCGACCAATATGACGGTAATCAGCGGTTCTACATTTAGGCTTGACTGAATCTCAATGGTAAATTCCAAACATGAGGCAAGGAATGACTTTACTGCTCATATGACGTGTTTCGGAATTTATCCATCATCAGATATCTAGGAGCGATTACTGCTCGTAAATAAGGCGTTTCACATACAACTTGAAATGCCGTATCTACGTGCAGTAATCGCTTGTGGATATCGGATTGATAAATTCCTAAACACGTCATATCAAGAATGAAGTCATTTCTTGCCTGGTGTTGGACTTTTACCATTGCGATCCAGTCAGCGTGAATGCAGGATTACTGATCGTTTTAATTCCAAGTTTGGATTCGGCTAAAAAACGTCAAAAGAAAATTTTTCGTGGATATAGAGGTGTGTGTTTTAAGTAAGTACCGTTTTGAAATTAAAAAAAAGACTTAGTAAGATATCTCAATAATTTTATTTTTAAATGAAAGCCTGTACCTTAATCTACGCACTGACGCCATTACAGTCTGATTATTCCTTGTTTACGTTGTGTACTGAGTGTTTAAGTTGCCTCCGATAATCGTGAGTCCCGCCGACTGTCAAGTACGGGCTGTTATAAGATTTCTTAGTGCTAAAGGCGTAAAAGCAATCGATATTATTCGTAAGATCTGTGCAGTTTACTGAGAAAATCATTATGACTGATGGAATGGTAAGAAAGTGGGTGACAGCGTTTAAAGATGGCCGCACAAATGTGCATGATCAACAACTGAGTGGGCGTCCTTCGGTCATTAATGAAAGTTTGGTGCTGGAAGTGGACAATAAGGTGAGAGAAAACAGACGCTTATCGATTTCCTCCTTGCAGGATGACTTTCCTAATGTTTCTCGTAGTGTTTTGTATGGCATTGTGACCGAGCACTTGAATTATCGAAATTTGTGCGCACGTTGGGTACCGAAAATGTTGACGGATGTGCACAAAACCAAACGTTTAGACAGTGCATTGACTTTTCTTGAGCGGTAGCACAACGACGGTGATGATTTCTTAAGCCAAATTCTTACGGGCGATGAAACATGGGTGGCCTACCTCACACCAGAATCAAAGCAACAGTCAATGGAAGTTGAGCAAGAGCATAGTTTTGCTGCAAGACAATGCCCGTCCGCATGTGGCGAATCAGACGAAAGATCTCATCACATCTTTTCGATGGGAAACTCTAGATCATACTTCGCACAGCCCCGATCTTGCGCCAAGTGACTGCCATCTGTTCCTGCACTTGAAGAAACACCTGGGCGGTCAGCCTCTTCGAGACGATGACGAATTCAAAACACTGGTTATGCAGTGGTTAACAAGTCAGGCGGCAAACTTCTATGAGGAAGGTATTCGAAAACTGATACAAAATTATGACAAGTGCCTCAATATTGACGGAAATTATGTAGAAAAGTAGATTAAGGTACAGGCTTTCATGTAAAAATAAAATTATTGAGATATCTTTGCACGTCTTCTTTTAATTTGAAAACGGTACTTACTTAAAAAACTGCAGTTTTTTAATGTTTTTTTTCCTTCGGTTGTGTTGTGAAACCCTCCTTTTTGCCAATTTTCTTCGCTGTAGATCAACAGGAAGTATCCTACAAAGTTTGATGAGTGACTTTGCGAGTATGATTGTATTGATTTAGAAGTTTCCCTTTTTTTAGAACGCCAGGAGATCATAGACCTCAGTAAGTGACATAGATGTGAACTTTGTGTGTCAACCACCTACTGAGAAAAAGTGTTTTTAACAGTCAGATAGACGGACGCGCAACGAACGGATCGTATAGCGGCTCCGTTTCCACCGATTGAGTCCACAGCTCGCGGTCTCGCGGTCGCGTTCTCGCTTCCCGATCACGGGGTCGTGGGTTTGATTCCCGGCGGGGTCACGAATTTTCACCTGCCTCGAGATGACTGGGTGTTCGTGCTGTCCTCATCATTTCATTATCATTCATGAAAGTAGCGAGATGATACTGAGCAAAGGTTGGGAATTTGTACGGGCGCTGATAACCGCGCAGTTGAGTTGGGTTGGGTTGTTTTGGGGAAGGAGACCAGACAGTGAGGTCATGGGTCTCATCGGATTAGGGAAGGACGGGGAAGGAAGCCGGCCGTGCCCTTTGAAAGGTACCATCCCGGCGTTTGCCTAGAGCGATTTAGGGAAATCACAGAAAACCTAAATCAGGATGGTTGGACGCGGGATTGAACCGTCGTCCTCCCGAATGCGAGTCCAGTGTTTAACCACGGCTCCACCTCGCTCGGTAAACCGCGCAGTTGAGCGCCCCACAACCAAACATCATCATCACCACCGATTGAGGCACGCACGGAACCCATAAAAAGGAGCGATTGCCGGCAGTGGTTCTGTGTCGGTGTGGAGAGGTGTGGAGGTGAGTTGGTCGTGACGTGGCGGGGTGCGGGCTGTTACAGGCGACGTGGCAGCGCGTGGAGGCGGCGCTGCGGCTGCTGAACGGGTCGGGGCCGGCGTGCGCGCTGCGGCTGCTGTCGTGGTCGCGGGCGGAGGGCGCGTGGCGGCCGCTGCTGCGCCTGCCGCAGAGGCGCGCTTGGCTGCCCGGCCACGGCCGGGACCCGCCCCCGGAGCCCGAGCCGGAGCCGCTGCAGCCCGGCGCCACCGACTGGCCGCGCCTGCGCGCCAACCTGTCGGACAGCGAGCGCGACCGGGAGCGCGCCGACGCCGACGCGGAGGCCGCCGCCGACTGCGACGACGGCGCCCTCTACTGCGACGGCGACGACGGCCTCACCGGTACGTACGCTGCCGCATCCTACGAGAGAGACAAGCCGCGGCGAGCGCCTCACAGCACGTGACACTGCAAGTTTTACGAATGCCAACGGCCGTCTACGACCGGAAGCCAGTAACTGTTTCAGACGAGTTCAATAATGTTGGAATGCATGCACGCTCTCGAATTTTTTTTTTCTTTATTGTGATTTCATTCCCCTGGCCCATATGGGCAGGGGAGGGCTGTCAGCGGCACAATCTGCTGCTCTTCAGCCGAGTGACATGGCAACTAAAATAAGAATAAAATGTTACATACATAAGGCGATAAAAAAAGGGGAACATAAAACAGAGTAAAGGGAGAAAATGGAGGTAAAAATAGACTGACATGGAGACGTCCATGGGGGACAGTTAAAAAAGCCACCAGAAAGTTTAAAAAAACACAGTTGGCGATTCTTAAAACACAGATAGGACACTGAATGGACATGCACAGTCGGCCACAGTATTAAAAACACTCCAGAACAACACACTAAAACCCACTTGTAGCACACACGACGAAGAATAAAACTGCCAGGTGGGACCTGCCGAGGGAAAGGTCAGAGAGGATGGAAAAGGAGCGGAGAGCAAGGGGCAGCAGGGGAAGCGGCGGGATGAAGAGAGTAGGGGAGTCAGCGGGTGCACGAAGAGGCAGGAGACACGTGGGGTGGGAGATGAAGAGGGAAGACAGAGCAGGACGGAGCGCAGAGACACTGAAAGGGGGCACAAGAGAGGGAGGGGTTGTAGGAGGGGGAAGCTGCTCAGGAGGAGAGAGGGGGAGGACAGGCAGCACTGAGGAGGAGGCAGGAAGATGGGGTTAGAGTTGGTAGGAAGGGTAGATGTCAGGGCGAAGCTCATCATCCGGGAGGGGTAGACGGTGGAAGTTGCGTTGAGAAAGGAGATGGCTCTCGAAGCACACGATCAAGTTACGTCCTGTAGTAGGTACGTTTCAGGGGATAGGCAGAGTAATGTGAACACCTGTACTTACTTGGGAATGGTTTATGGGCTGGACCCCCATTTACCCATAATACTGCTGCGATTCTTCTTGGAACACTGGCATATAATGATTATACAGGGGGGTCCATTGATAGTGACCGGGCCAAATATCTCACGAAATAAGCATCAAACGAAAGAACTACAAAGAACGAAACTCGTCTAGCTTGAAGCGGGAAACCAGATGGCTCTATGGTTGGCCCGCTAGATGACGCTGCCATAGGTCAAACGGAAAACGACTGCGTTTCTTTAAATAGAAACCCCCATTTTTTATTACATATTCGTGTAGTACGTAAAGAAATATGAATGTTTTAGTTGGACCACTTCTTTCGCTTTGTGATAGATGGCGCTGTAATAATCACAAACGTATAAGTACGTGGTATCATGTAACATTCCGCCAGTGCGGACAGTATTTGTTTCGTGGTACATTACCCGTCTTAAAATGGACCGTTTACTAACTGCGGAAAAGGTCGATATCGTGTTGATGTATGGCTATTGTGATCAAAATGCCCAGCGGGCGTGTGCTATGTATGCTGCTCGGTATCCTGGACGACATCATCCAAGTGTTCGGAGCGTTCGCCGGATAGTTGCGTTATTTAACGAAACAGGAAGTGTTCAGCCACGTCTAAGACGTCAACCACGACTTGCAACAAATGAGGATGCCCAAGTAGGTGTTTTAGCTGCTGTCGCGGCTAATCCGCACATCAGTAGCAGACAAATTGCGCGAGAATCGGGAATCTCAAAAACGTCGGTGTTGAGAATGCTACATCAACATCGATTGCACCCGTATCATATTTCTGTGCGCCAGGAATTGCATGCCGACGACTTTGAACGTCGTGTACAGTTCTGCCAATGGCCACAAGAGAAATTACGGGACGGTGACAGATTTTTTGTACACGTTCTATTTAGCGACGAAGCACCATTCACCAACAGCGGCAACGGAAAATCCACGATGGCTGCGACAACTAGAACATCAGCGACCTTGGCGGATTAATGTATGGTGCGGCATTATGACAGGAAGGATAACCGGCCCCCATTTTATCGATGACAATCTAAATGGTGCAATGTATTCTGATTTCTTACGTAATGTTCTACCGATGTTACTACCAGATGTTTCACTGCATGACAGAATGGAGATGTACTTCCAACATGATGGATGTCCGGCACATAGCTCGCGTGCGGCTGAAGCGGTATTAAATAGCATATTTCAGGTGGATTGGTCGTCGAAGCACCATACCGTGGCCCGCACTTTCACCAGATCTGACGTCCCCGGAAGGTGAACTACTCGCTGTTGGGAGGAAAGTCGATACACGTATTGACAAATGCATTGAGGTTGATGGACATCATTTTGAGCATTTATTGCATTAATGTGGTATTTACAGGTAATCACGCTGTAACAGCATGCGTTCTCAGAAGTGATAAGTTCACAAAGGTACATGTATCACATTGGAACAAGCGAAATAAAATGTTCAAACGTACGTACATTCTGTATTTTAATTTTAAAAAACCTACCTGTTACCAACTGTTCGTCTAAAATTGTGAGCAATATGTTTGTGACTATTACAGCGCCATCTACCACAAAGTGAAAAAAGTGGTCTGACTAAAACATTCGTATTTCTTTACATACTGCACGAATCCCCCCCCATGAACCATGGACCTTGCCGTTGGTGGGGAGGCTTGCGTGCCTCAGCGATACAGATAGCCGTACCGTAGGTGCAACCACAACGGAGGGGTATCTGTTGAGAGACCAGACAAACGTGTGGTTCCTGAAGAGGGGCAGCAGCCTTTTCAGTAGTTGCAAGGGCAACAGTCTGGATGATTGACTGATCTGGCCTTGTAACAATAACCAAAATGGCCTTGCTGTGCTGGTACTGCGAACGGCTGAAAGCAAGGGGAAACTACAGCCGTAATTTTTCCCGAGGGCATGCAGCTTTACTGTATGATTACATGATGATGGCGTCCTCTTGGGTAAAATATTCCGGAGGTAAAATAGTCCCCCATTCGGATCTCCGGGCGGGGACTACTCAAGAGGATGTCGTTATCAGGAGAAAGAAAACTGGCGTTCTACGGATCGGAGCGTGGAATGTCAGATCCCTTAATCGGGCAGGTAGGTTAGAAAATTTAAAAAGGGAAATGGATAGGTTGAAGTTAGATATAGTGGGAATTAGTGAAGTTCGGTGGCAGGAGGAACAAGACTTCTGGTCAGGTGACTACAGGGTTATAAACACAAAATCAAATAGGGGTAATGCAGGAGTAGGTTTAATAATGAATAGGAAAATAGGAATGCGGGTAAGCTACTACAAACAGCATAGTGAACGCATTATTGTGGCCAAGATAGATACGAAGCCCACGCCTACTACAGTAGTACAAGTTTATATGCCAACTAGCTCTGCAGATGACGAAGAAATTGAAGAAATGTATGATGAAATAAAAGAAATTATTCAGATTGTGAAGGGAGACGAAAATTTAATAGTCATGGGTGACTGGAATTCGAGTGTAGGAAAAGGGAGAGAAGGAAACATAGTAGGTGAATATGGATTGGGGGACAGAAATGAAAGAGGAAGCCGCCTGGTCGAATTTTGCACAGAGCACAACATAATCATAACTAACACTTGGTTTAAGAATCATGAAAGAAGGTTGTATACATGGAAGAACCCTGGAGATACTAAAAGGTTTCAGATAGATTATATAATGGTAAGACAGAGATTTAGGAACCAGGTTTTAAATTGTAAGACATTTCCAGGGGCAGATGTGGACTCTGACCACAATCTATTGGTTATGACCTGTAGATTAAAACTGAAGAAACTGCAAAAAGGTGGGAATTTAAGGAGATGGGACCTGGGTAAACTAAACCAGAGGTTGTACAGAGTTTCAGGGAGAGCATAAGGGAACAATTGACAGGAATGGGGGAAAGAAATACAGTAGAAGAAGAATGGGTAGCTTTGAGAGATGAAGTAGTGAAGGCAGCTGAGGATCAAGTAGGTAAAAAGACGAGGGCTAGTAGAAATCCTTGGGTAACAAAAGAAATATTGAATTTAATTGATGAAAGGAGAAAATATAAAAATGCAGTAAGTGAAACAGGCAAAAAGGAATACAAACGTCTCAAAAATGAGATCGACAGGAAGTGCAAAATGGCTAAGCAGGGATGGCTAGAGGACAAATGTAAGGATGTAGAGGCCTATCTCACTAGGGGTAAGATAGATACCGCCTACAGGAAAATTAAAGAGACCTTTGGAGATAAGAGAACGACTAGTATGAATATCAAGAGCTCAGATGGAAACCAAGTTCTAAGCAAAGAAGGGAAAGCAGAAAGATGGAAGGAGTATATAGAGGGTCTATACAAGGGCGATGTACTTGAGGACAATATTATAGAAATGGAAGAGGATGTAGATGAAGATGAAATGGGAGATATGATACTGCGTGAAGAGTTTGACAGAGCACTGAAAGACCTGAGTCGAAACAAGGCCCCCGGAGTAGACAATATTCCATTGGAACTACTGACGGCCGTGGGAGAGCCAGTCCTGACAAAACTCTACCATCTGGTGAGCAAGATGTATGAAACAGGCGAAATACCCTCAGACTTCAAGAAGAATATAATAATTCCAATCCCAAAGAAAGCAGGTGTTGACAGATGTGAAAATTACCGAACTATCAGCTTAATAAGTCACAGCTGCAAAATACTAACACGAATTCTTTACAGACGAATGGAAAACCTAGTAGAAGCCAACCTCGCGGAAGATCAGTTTGGATTCCGTAGAAACACTGGATCACGTGAGGCAATACTGACCTTACGACTTATCTTAGAAGAAAGATTAAGGAAAGGCAAACCTACGTTTCTAGCATTTGTAGACTTAGAGAAAGCTTTTGACAATGTTGACTGGAATACTCTCTTTCAAATTCTAAAGGTGGCAGGGGTAAAATACAGGGAGCGAAAGGCTATTTACAATTTGTACAGAAACCAGATGGCAGTTATAAGAGTCGAGGGACATGAAAGGGAAGCAGTGGATGGGAAGGGAGTAAGACAGGGTTGTAGCCTCTCTCCGATGTTGTTCAATCTGTATATTGAGCAAGCAGTAAAGGAAACAAAAGAAAAATTCGGAGTAGGTTTTAAAATTCATGGAGAAGAAATAAAAACTTTGAGGTTCGCCGATGACATTGTAATTCTGTCAGAGACAGCAAAGGACTTGCAAGAGCAGTTGAATGGAATGGACAGTGTCTTGAAAGGAGGATATAAGATGAACATCAACAAAAGCAAAACAAGGATAATGGAATGTAGTCTAATTAAGTCGGGTGATGTTGAGGGAATTAGATTAGGAAATGAGGCACTTAAAGTAGTAAAGGAGTTTTGCTATTTGGGGAGCAAAATAACTGATGATGGTCGAAGTAGAGAGGATATAAAATGTAGGCTGGCAATGGCAAGGAAAGCGTTTCTGAAGAAGAGAAATTTGTTAACATCCAGTATTGATTTAAGTGTCAGGAAGTCATTTCTGAAAGTATTCGTATGGAGTGTAGCCATGTATGGAAGTGAAACATGGACGATAAATAGTTTGGACAAGAAGAGAATAGAAGCTTTCGAAATGTGGTGCTACAGAAGAATGCTGAAGATTAGATGGGTAGATCACATAACTAATGAGGAAGTATTGAATAGGATTGGGGAGAAGAGAAGTTTGTGGCACAACCTGAACAGAAGAAGGGATCGGTTGGTAGGACATGTTCTGAGGCATCAAGGGATCACCAATTTAGTATTGGAGGGCAGCGTGGAGGGTAAAAATCGTAGAGGGAGACCAAGAGACGAATACACTAAGCAGATTCAGAAGGATGTAGGTTGCAGTAGGTACTGGGAGATGAAAAAGCTTGCACAGGATAGAGTAGCATGGAGAGCTGCATCAAACCAGTCTCAGGACTGAAGACCACAACAACAACAACTGCACGAATATGTAATAAAAATGGGGGTTCCTATTTATAAAAAACGCAGTTGATATCCGTTTGATTGACCTATGGCAGCGCCATCTAGAGGGCCAACCATAGCGCCATCTGGTTTCCCCCTTCAAGCTAGACGAGTTTCGTTCTTTGTACTTTTTTCGTTTGACGCTTATTTTGTGAGATATTTGGCCCGGTCGATCAATGGACCATCCTGTATAGTCTCCACTGGAATGTTATGCCACTCTCTGATCAGAACCTCTTCTAACTCCTGTAGTGACGAGGGAGGTGGAAATCTGCTCCGGAGTCTGCGCTCCAATACCGCCCAGAAGGGTTCGATAATTTTCAAGTCCAGGGACTGTGCTGGCCAGGGAAGACGCTGCAGTTCAGTTGCATGCTCCTCATACCACGATTGTCCTGGTTGTGTTATTGGGTGCAGTATCGTCCTGAAATACGGCATCAATGTTGGGGAACAGCATTTGAATCATGGAGTGCACCTGATCAACTAAAATTTTCTCATAATCGTTGGCTGTAACACGGCCTTTGAGAGTACTGATGCGACCAGCAGAATACCATGATATGGCTGCCTACACCATCACACTTCCACCTCCATGGTTAACCGTTGGAATCACGCAATCAGGACTGTAGGCCTCTTTTGGCGTTCTACAGCGGCCCGATGTTGGAAATGACGAAAACGTTCACTATCGGACCACGTGACGTGTTACCACTGATCAGCCGTCCAGGATTTATGCTCCTGACACCATATTTTACTCTTCTTTGAGCCGGCCGGAGTGGCCCAACGGTTCTAGGTGCTGCAGTCTGGAACCGCGCGACTGCTACGGTCGCAAGTTCGAATCCTGCCACGGGCATGGATGTGTGTGATGCCCTTAGGTTAGTTAGGTTTAAGTAGTTCTAAGTTCTAAGGGACTGATGACCTCAGATGTTAAGTCCCATAGTACTCAGAGCCATTTGAACCATTTGAGACAGTGTTTGTTTGAATTTCCGTGGCTTTGGCGAAGAAGGATGTCGCCACTGGCGTGATTGTTCCATGGTGTCAGGTGTAAAGTGGTATGCTCAGGTTTCGTCACCCGTGACAACTGAGTTCAGAAAGTTGTCCTGTTCGGCTGCAAGGCGGTGAAGAAATGCGCGGGAAGCATCAACTCGCTGCCGCATGTGGTCCTCAGTCAGCATGCGTGGCACCCATCTTGCGCACACTTTCGGGTAGTTTTATGTTTCCGTTAAAATTCTGTGAGCAGTGCTTCGGGAAACCTCAGGAACCAACGTGCAGAGATCATCCAGGGTGATCCGCCGATCTTAACGCATGCTTTGCACAACTTTCAACACTGTCTCCTCAGATATTGACGGTCTCCCTCTCCTTCGTTCCTTGTTAATTTCGGTCCGACCAGCTGCAAACTCTCTACACTACTTACGAACATTTTTGACATTCATGCACGACTCACATACACTTCCGTCAATTGGTGATGGATTTCAATCGGCGCAGTGCCCTTTGCGTTCAAAAACCGAATAACTGCGCACAATTCGCACTTGGCGGTAACATCCATCGGGAGCTCTATTCTCCAAGAGTGAGCGCCTCAGCGCGGCGTGCGCATGTTTACACACAACGCTTGAAGCACTCTTCATAACAACGTGACCAACTGCCACACAAGAAGCGTCGACACTTTCTGCGCAACCCATCCATCATTTTGCACGACAATGCGTGGGCGCTTACAGCGCAAGCTGTGGCTGCTCTTTTCGGTCGATGGGACTGGGAAGTACTGTACCATCCACCATACTCCTCGGACTTAATTCATCGTGACTTTGATTTTTTTTCCGAAGATGAGGGAAGCACTTCGTGGCATTTGCTTCAGAACTGTTCCAGAGGTTCGACAGGCAGTAGACCGCTCCATTCGCACGATAAACAGAACAGGCTCTGCTAACGGTATACTACGCCTTCCACATCGCTGGCAACGGGTTCTGCACAACGCTGGTGACTTCTTTGAAGGACAGTATCAGGTGCAAACATGTAACTCTTTTGTATCGGTTGTGAATAAATAGCTGCCACTATTTAAGTTCCAACCCTCGTATTTAAGTGATCACAGGTTAATATAAGCTAGAAATAGGCCACTGCAAATGTGTATTGCTGGCGCAATAATAACCGTTGAATGCAAGCATACAGATGTGTGTGCATTTTGTTGTACAGGTGCCAGTTGTCAGTTTGTAGGGTGGAGTTCCATGCCTGTTGCACTTGGTCGGCAAATAAAGAAACATTTAATGCTGCTTGTGGATGACGCTGGAGTTATCGTCAAATGACATCCTATTTGTGCTCGATTGTAGACATATCTGGTGATGTAGCAGGCCAAGGCAACATTTCGATACTATGGAGTGCATGATGGATTACAACAGCGCTGTGTGCGCAAGCCTTATCCTGTTGGAAAACATCCCCTGGATTGCTGTTCATGAATGGCTGCGAAACAGGTCGAATCACCAGACTGACGTAGAAGTTTGCAGTCAGGGTGCGTGGGATATCAACGAGAATGCTCCTGCTGTCGTCGGAAATCGCATCCTAGACCATAACCAGAGGTGTAGTGTAGTGTGTCTAGCGCACAGACAGGTTGGTTGCAGCTCCTCAACTGGCCTCCTCCTAATCAACATACGGCCATCACTGGCGCCGAGGCAGAACCAGCATTCATCAGAAAACACAACCGACCTTCACCCTGCTCTCCAATGAGCTTTCGCTTGATACCACTGTAATCGCAAATGGCGGTGGTTTGGCGTCAGTGGAATGCACGCTATACGGCGTTTGGCTCGGTGCTGTCCTTGAGGTAACCGATTTTTAACAGTCCGTTTGTACCGCTGTGGTGCCAGCTGCTGCTCAGATTGCTGTTGCAGCACGATGCGCCAGAGCTATACGCCGCTAACAATGGTCCTCCGTCTCGGCAGTGGCACATGGCCATCAGGAGCCCGGTCTTCTTGCGACCGTATATTCTCGTGACGTCCACTGCCAGCAGTCGTGCAAAGTGACTACATTCCTGCCAAGTCTTTTATCCTCTAAGCACCATTACACGACCTCGTTCAAACTCAGTGCGGTGTTAATAATTGCGACTTAGTCACCTTAAAGGCATTCTTGACTAACATCAGTTCACCACGTCCAATCTCAAAGGTAGCTAACGTTCACGATCGTTACGGTGTTTATTTAAAGCAAACCTGATTTGCTTTAATGATAAGATCCTGACGAACCATAGCTATATAGCTGAGAGATGGAAAGAATACTTTCGTAAGCTGCTTAATTGTGATGAACCCGAACTGCAGTTTGATTTCCAGTACCCAATTACAGCCGGTGCAGACTATCTCCCACCTACCCTGGATGAGAGAAAAACGAGACTCAGACACCTTAAGCAGAATAAGAGTCCAGCTGAAGATGGAATGCAGGCTGAAATGATCCTGGGAGGAGCAGAGAACCTCGCAGAAAAAATACACCGACTGATACAGGCAATATGGGCCAAACAAGAATTACCAGCAGAATGGGAAACTGCTCTGATATGTCCAATACATAAGAAGGGCGACAAACTGAAGTGTGAAAATTATCGAGAATCGCCGTGCTTAACATGTGCTGTAAGATCCTGTCCAATCGCCTCATACGTAGAATTCAGCCAGTGGCAGAATCGGTGATTCGGGAGTACCGGGGAGATTTCCGGCCAGGACGGTCAACAGTAGATCACATCTTCAATCTCCGGCAGCTCAGAGAGAAACTCGGTGAATATGGTAAAGATTTGCATATTTTATTCGTTGATTTTAAGAAGGCCTATGATTGTATACATCGCGAGAGCCTGCTCAGCTGTTTAAGGGAGTTTGGCATGGAAGAGAAACTCATCAATCTGATAAAGATCTGTCTGAGCGAAACACGTGCAAAGGTGAAGATATGAAATCGCGTAACAGAGGAATTTGAAATTGTGACAGGGCTCAGGCAAGGAGATGGTTTTTCCCCCATCCTGTTCAACTTTGCCCTCAAGAAGATCGTACGCGAGACCTTCCAAGAGAACGAAGGGATTGAAATCGAAGGAAAGAGACTGGCATACTTAGCCTATGCAGACGACATCTGTTTACTCTGTAGGTCTGAAGAGGAGCTGGAGCAAATGACCAGAGCACTAAACGAGGCTGCCAGCAAATTTGGGCTAAACATAAACGAAGCCAAGACAGAGTACCTCGTTATGAAGCGTGGTCAAAGTCAGACTGCTGGTCATCTATAATCACTGGAGGTGGGAGACCAGTCCTACAAGAGTATTCATGAATTTAATACCTAGGAGCACTTTAATACTGAGAACTCGTCGTGTGAAGCAGAGATCAGTGCCAGAATAAAAGCAGGAAACCGATCTTACCACGGCCTGGCACAACTGCTTCGGTCCAGATATCTCTACATACAAGTCGATTCTACAAAACCCTGATCAAGCCTGTTCTTCTAATAACTGTGGGACACGGAGTAACCGGAAAGAGGACTTCCCTAGCTCCTCGTTTTTGAGAGAAAAGTGCCTCGGAAGATATTCGGTCCGGTTCTGGATGAAGATACAGGGGAATGGAAGATCAGACACAACCAAAAGCTTGAGGAACTATACCAGCAGCCCAACATAGCAGGAACTGTCAAATCCAAACGAATGCAGTGGGCCGGCTATGTGACCCGGATGGAAGATCACAGATGGCCGCGGGAGCTCCTGGATTTCACACCTACAGGAAAGAGACCGCCAGGGAGACCCAAGAAGCGTTGGAAGGATGGACTCCATGAAGATTTCAACCAGGTGTCAATAGATGTGAACGGATGGCGGACAACGGCAATGGACAGAATACAGTGGAGGAGGAAACTTGTAGATGCGTGCGGTCCACTGGGCCTGATCACGTAGAAGAGGAACAGAAACCTGATTTGCATCCTCGTAGTGCCGCTCGCACCGTCCCTCTGATGTGACTGTCGTGAAACGGGTCTACCAACTTTCGTGTGTGTCGCACAACTCCCTGTTGGGGTAGCGATCTTTTTCCGTTAGTATATTGCCGCCATATACATTCGTATAGTGTAACGCGGAGCGTGATAACTTACGAGATGGGAAGGTGAACCAAACGCGGACCGAATCCGCGTGGCGATTTAACAAACACGGTTGATGCACTGGCCAGCCTGGGTGCGGATCATAGGCCGTTGCTCATGTTTGTTGAAACAAGCGTTTGGCTGATCTCCAGATTCCACCTCAGACAATACAATACTCAAACACCTAAAATACAATCACATAGCTTCTGTGTAGTTTGGAAAGTAGGAGACGAGGTACTGGCGGAATGAAAGCTATGAGGACGGGGCGTAAGTCGTGCTTGGGTAGCTCTGATGGTAGAGCACTTGCCAGCGAAAGGCTAAGGTCCCGAGTTCGAGTCTCTGTCAGCCACACAGTTTTAATCTGCCAGGAAGTTTCATATCAGCGCACACTCCACTGCAGAGTGAAAATCTCATTCTGGAAACCTAGAACAAAGTTTGCACACTGATCGACAGGTGGCACACATGACTCTCCACTTTTAGGTAACAGATGAGTAAGGCGATAGGAACGTCATCTGGCCGCAAATTTAAAGGAAATAAAATTACCCGATCTTGAGTAAGTTAACCTAAACGCGATTAACGCTAAGATGAATAAGAAGGTCAGCAGCCTCTGCAGCTCTCTGTTCTAGGGACTTTTCAGAGAAGGTATTTAGTATTGTTTCGCAGGAAGACTTGTCACGCACATAGAAACCTACAATTATCCAGTTGATCATTAAACGATTAAAGTTTCCTCCGATGATAATAGTGCGATTGGGAAACATACGTACTAGTGGACTGAGGTTTCCTCTAAATTTTTCCGTTACACTTGGTGGTGACTGTAGTGGTCGATGGGAAGATCCGATTGAAACTTAACATCCGCCTTTAATTCTGTCTCAACCAAACAGTCTCACATGCAGCTTCAGTTTCTATCTCGATGAATTTCAGTTTCTTGTCTTCTGCGAAAACCACAGCGCCTGCGTTTTCGATCAGCGTATCGTTTCGATGTACTCCTAGATTTACCCCAAAAATCTGCTATTAATTTCATGTTTTAATCGACTTTCTGTACCTAGATTTGTGGGAGCCCCACAGCTGTTTAGAAGCTCTTCAGACTGTAGCACTTTATTGCGAATGCTTCGAGAGTTTATCATAACGATTTGGGCATTTATTTGGGTCTTAAAATAATACCTGGGTGTTGACAGCTGTCATTATCTAGATTGGATGGAGAGTCGCCTAATCTAAAAACAAACTTATGAGAACCCAGCCCACAACATCAGCTCCTAGTGTGTAGTGCACAATTGACCCATTTAAATGGCCTACAGTTCTCAACATCATGCCACAAGTCTAGAAAATCACAGCCCATCTTGACACAGAACCTTCGAAGTCTATGTTTCAAGCCTTCCACTCGACTCAGGACATACTATCAAGTCTAGGGGCGACGCTGCAGATTTTCAGCTTTATCGAAGTACCGTGAGCTAGGCTGGTCTTCTCAACTTTTTCCACCAATCGCTGCCATGATCCATGTATGACCTTGGAACCCAGACAATAGGCATCGTTTGTTGCAAGTTGGTTATACCCTGCTAGCTCAGTGGCTGCCGGGACAGCCTCTTCAACGTTTTGAATGAAGACTTGACACAGAACACCGTGGGTTTTCGTAAAGGAGAAATGTGTCTCATTGGCTCAGTTTCCGTGGAAGACAGCAGCTCACACTTGTTGGTTAGGGGCAGAGATTTAACGCTGACTTCTCCTTGGTCACCTGAGAACAAATGACACGTGTGCCAGTACACTGCCCTTTTGTACCTTGGGTACGCGATACTATCGACCACCATGTAAGTGCATATCGCTACCCCATGACTTTTGTCACCTTAGTGTACGTAGTGGAGCCTTGATTAGCCAATAGGAAGCGAAGACGTAGTTCCCATGTGGGTGAGGCCATGCCACGTCAGCAAAACGCTACGCTGGAACCTCCACGTGTCCTTCTGCTCAGACACTAGGTCTTGTAACACATTGCACCATGGTACAAATATTCGGTGCCCATTTTAACATAAGTGTTGCAATGCCTCTCCGTGGTCCTGACAAGGCGTCCATTCACAACAGCTTCACATTATATCAGTTCGGACGATTTCCAACCAGCCGGCCAGTGTGGCCGAGCGGTTCTAGGCGCTTCAGTCTGGAACTGCGCGACTGCTACGGTCGCAGGTTCGAATCCTGCCACGGGCATGGATGTGTGTGATGTCCTTAGGTTAGTTAGGTTTAAGTAGTTTTAAGTTCTAGGAGACTGATGACCTCAGAAATTGAGTCCCATAGTGCTCAGAGCCATTTGAACCATTTGATTTCCAACCTAACAGCAAGTGACTCATTCCAAGCCAGAAAGAGCATTCAATCTGAGCAACATTGTGGCTGGTGAAATGTTTTACACAATAGTAAACGATTTACTTTACCCTTTAATTTGTAGGTCAGTTATGTTATAAGGATCAAGAGTTCCGTTTAAGAACTCAGGCAGTTTACATCCGCAAAGGGATTTTTACTGTAATAAAAGAAAAACCTGGGATAAAATTTGTTGATTCCCTGAAGCTACTTCGAACTTGTTTCGATTTATCACCACCAACAATTTCATGCAATGAACTCGAAGGCAGCGGAAATTTACGAGAAATTCAGGCGTTACATATTGTTGTTGAGAGAAGAATCTAAATGTAAGACGGTATGACAGTTATTATGAATGCTTCTGTAAATATAACATGGAAAACCGATTTACTTAGGGACTTTAGAAAGTAAGTTACACGTGTCGTCGTATACTAAGGCCATTTTGCAGTTACTATGCGGATACCTACCGTCGAGGAACTGAACGATTGATAGAACGTTCCGACCATTGTTTACAGAGACTTTGCGAATGTGTTGGCAAATAGCGTCATGTGTCTGTGTCACAATGAAGTGTAGTGCAGCATTCAGTAAAAGTTAGTTGGCTTGCTATAATTATGTGTAATTTAGCTTTCGATGTCATCTCGTACTAGGGTATATGTTATCCAAGTTACATGACAACTTTTGAAAATTCTCAAAAATGCACGTTTATTGAAAGTCGGGACGAACGCATTTTTGGAGGATAATACTGTCAAAATTGTGTAAATCAGAAATGTAATTTACTACTTACTGATGATGCAAAAGGAAGTACGTTTCCTGTAGCACTCTGTGTTAAATAATACACCATACATTACGACACGTGCACACTTTTGATACAATCAGAACGAAAAGCACGTTTAAATTTTAAGCGAGGTTTTCGAATCTAGGTTTTCGAAATGCCTTTGTGTGACACATGTTAGACACAAGCAAGTTCGTGGCATACATTCAGTTAACTCAGTAATACTACGTGTTGCTTTTATCTTTAGTAACTGTGCAGAAAGACATATATTTCATACTCCCATGGTTGTAGGTATAGTTCTTCATTCTAATACACAATTTGACTAAAACAGCTTATATTAAGAGTAGTATAACCGGACAGTGTACTTTCGTTTTCCGCCATCAGTCCTCTGAGCGGTTTGATGCCGTCTGTCACTGTTCGCTCTCCTGTGCCAACTTTCAGAGTAGCGCTTACACTGAAAGCCCTAAATTATTTGTTCTCTGTTTCACCCTAAATTTTTTCTCTTGTACGATTCCCTCTAGTTCCATGGCAGTAATTTATTATTGTATTAACACATATGCTGCCAAGCTGCCATCCTGTCCTATCTTCCAGTTTTTCCACACATTCCTTTCGTGTCCGCTTCTGCAGATCAGGTCACCATTTATCTTATCGGTACACTTATTTTTCCGCGTCCTTTTTTACAATAATATATCTCAAATACTTCAGTCCATAATTCACTACAATACAGTATAACGCTGTGCCCCAGACCTACATTCTCAGAAATTTCTTTCTCAAATTAAGACCTATGTTTGATATTAGAAGGCTTCTATTAACAAGGAATGTACTTTCTGGTACTACCAAACTTTTTAAAAATATTTTTCCAAAAACACTTTTAATTACGAATAACATAGGCATGCGTTGTTTCTGTACCACTAATTAAATTAAGCCATCTCTCTTTGTTCATTTTAAAAATTTTAAAATTCTAAATTGTTAGAACCTACCATACATCAGCTGTGTTATACAACAGTCAAATGGAAAATCGCAAACTTTCACTGGTGTGCGTCGTGAGCTGCAAACTCGAGGCGAACCCATTCTAACACGAGCTCCTCCCTCTCTCCACCTCCCCCCCCTCATCCCTCCCCCCCTTTTCCCACGAATTTCTTCCGCAAGACGCACTGAAAAGAGCCGCGGGCCGAATCCAGCCCGCAGGCCAGAAAGTTGCCCACCCTTGCTGTAGAACATAAGCAATATATTCCTTTAATTTATTATTGCCTTGTTCTGCCAAGAAGCGATGGAAGAATCAGTTAACATCAGAATTCACTTAGGCAAATATATTCCCTTGCTACAACATTAAATAATCCCAGCCTAAGTAATACACTACCGTAAAAAAAAATTAGTACACCTGGAAAGACGACGTCGATTTTGATCCAATGACAAAATATGTCGCCTGATGGTTTCACCGTCGTCCACCAACAGATAGCGTAGTGATGTAGCCACCATCGCGCCATATGTATGTACCGTTTAATAGGGTATACTTACGGCCAGAAGGATGAATGTTGTGCAGACGTGTGAAGCAAGAAGGCAATCACGCCACGAAGGCGCATTCGTACTTCGTACAGAAAACTGAGTTACCGTGAAACGGGCCAAATTGTGGGCTTCCAGTTGGCATGATAGTACTTTGGAGAACTGCCAACGAGTCAGACGTGCTGCGACAGTTGTACAACGATGGTGGTGTCAGTGGTCACGTGCACATCCTAACACCCGTAGACGAGGTTCTGGACGTCCACGCAGTCATACGCCCATTACGATCGTCGTATTGTAAGGGCAGCACAGGCAGATCGTACGACTACCGTAGCACAGATAAGAGGACTTGAGAGCCCAGACGTGTCAACACGAACAGCTGCGAACTGGTTATCAGTAACGGGACTAAGAGCACGCACTCCTCTTGCCCGTCTTCCACTCACGCCACAGCATCGACGTACACGGCTGGACAATTTCCGTCAGAGGATCACTTGGAAGATGGAATGGTGCGCCTTTGTCTTCAGTGACGAAAGCAGGTTCTGCCTGCACGCAAGTGACGGTCGTTTGCGCGTACGACGTAGACCTGGTGAGCGCTGCCTCGTAGGGTGCATTCGTCCAAGACACACTGGCCCCACTCAGGCCTGATGGTCTGTGGTGCAATAAGCTACAACTCCCGTTCACCCGTTCACCATTGGTGTTTCTCGTGAGGACGCTAATCAGCGCTCAGTACGTGCAGAACGTTGTTAGACCCGCTCTTTTGGCGTTCTTACAACTTGTAGGTGATGCGTTGTTCCAGCAGGCTAATGCTCGCCCACTCTCTGTCCGCGAAATTGGACGTGCTCTGCTAGGCGTGCAGCAACTTCTCCAGCCAGCAACGTCTCCGGACTTGTCTCCAGTTGATCATGTGAAAATATGATGGGATGAACAGGTTGAGCTAGCGTGGCGTAACCCATTCCAGAACAGCATTCGCCATCTGTACGATTGACTGGATGCCAGATACAGTGCTTGTATTGCTAGCTGTGGATGTTACATCACATATTAATATGGGTTTTCCAGCGTGAGTCGATATCTGGTACCTCAGAACCGCCTGCGCTATTGATCTCTAAATGAATCATTTCATGTACTTCATATGTACTTTTGCAATAATCTTGACATATCTAAATGGGTGTACTGTCTTTTTTCCGGCAGTGTATGAATGACACTGAACGTAACAACATACCTCAACAGAAATAGATCAAGAATGTAGATCAACAAAAAGCGGAAGACAACACTGCTCCGTAACTCGAAACAATACTGAAGTAAAATAATCACTCTCACACTCTTTCATAACGGCAGAACTCTGTCAGCTCAGTCACAGTTATCATAAAATGACATGCTGAACAGTAATGCCTCCGAACTTTTTATTCTGTTCTCAACGTCGGTTGAGGTGTTACATGTCATGCGTATTACTCTATACACTTCACCGCTTCTCTGTCGCAAGTTGCAACCCTCTACCACCAGAGGGCTCAGAGTTGCAGCGTGTAACATGGCGACGCGTAACGCAACTACGTCGGGCGTGAGGAACAGCGTACTGTAATCGAGTTTCTAGCCGCAGCAAACGTGTCACCAATTTAAATACGTAGAAGAACGAAATCTGTGAACGGTGATGATTGAACCGACATCAGTAATGTACAATTGTTCGTGCTCGTAATGAAGGAAACGGAGTTGCTAACCTCAACGTGTGCGACAGAGTTCGGAGTGGACGACCGCATTCAGCAACCGACGAGACTTACCGGAATCGCGTTTGATAACTAATCAAAGGAAATTGTCGGATAATACAGACACAGCACTCAGGTAAATGTGGCACATCGCGAGAGCGTATACAGGCCATCATCGCAGAACTGTGTGTTCGTTTGGTGCCTGGGATGCTCGCTCCTGACGTGAAACGGACTAGACTGAACGTCTGCCAACAGTGTCTTTTGCGTTTTGGCCGTGAGGGCGATGGATTCCTTAACAACATTGTGTCAAGTAATGAAGGCTGGATTCACCATTTTTCCCCTGAAAACAATAGAGCATGTGATGTGACTTTTCATACTATCCTGACGGATCTATTGCAGATACGCTTCTCTGGTTTTCCGCCGGATCGTATTGGATATGTATGTTGTATGTTAACCGTGGACCTAAAAACGACGGAGAGGCTCCGTCCCCGCCGCAGCCGCAGTGGTCCACAACCCCACGACGACTACCGCAGTCCACTTCACCCTCCGCCACCAGACACCGAACCCATGGTTATTGTGCGGTTCGGACCCCGGTGGACCCACCCAGGGAACGTCTCACACCAGACGAGTCTAACCCCTATGTTTGAGTGGTAGTGTAATGGTGGTGTACGCGTACGTGGAGAACTTGTTTGCGCAGCAATCGCCGACATAGTGTAGCTGAGGCGGAATAAGGGGAACCAGCCCGCATTCGCCGAGGCAGATGGAAAACCGCCTAATAGCCATCCACAGACTGGCCGGCTCACCGGACCTCGACACAAGTCCGCCGGGCGGATTCGTGCCGGGGACCAGGCGCTCCATCCCGCTCCGGATCGTATTGTGTAACTCGCACAGTATTTCCTCGACGCAACTGCTCGACATCATCTGGTGGCAGCTGCTGCTGTCACTGTTGCAAGGCGCGACTGATGATAATCGCTCGGCGGCGGCGGAAATTTATCACGACGGGAGCAGACAATACGCGTGCGCGGGGAGACTCTCGTAATTGGAGGAAAGCGGCGCACCTGGTGCTCCTTGCTGGGAGCCGCAGAAGAACCATTCGTGCATGCGCTATGGGCAATGACTGTGCTGCCGGAGGCTCCTGCCGAATTTTAACACGAGCCCCACCGAGGAAGTTCAACATCAGTTCAACAGAAAGGAAGGCTCTGCGAGACTTGAGAGCGGACAAAGAGCTCGTCATTTTACCTGCCGACAAGGGTAACACCACCGTCCTCTCACGAGTTGAATAACTGAGATTTAGTTTAGATTTTAACCGCAGGAGCGTCCAGCAGCACAATCATTGCCCTTAGCGCACGCGCGGATGGCCTTTCTGCGAATCCCAGCAGATTCACCAGGTGCGCCGCTCTCCTCCAACTACGAGCGTCTTGACGCGCACGCGCATTGCCTGCTCCCGTCATGATAAATTTCCGACGCCGCCGCGCCATTATCTGCAGCCGCGCCTTGCAACAGTGACACAAGCAGCTACCACCACCTGATGATGTCGAGCCGTTGCGTCGAGGGAATATAGTGCGAGTTACACCATACGATCCGGCGGCAAACCCGAGAAGCGTATTTGTAATAGAGCATCTGTTTCCAAAACTTACAGAACGCCTTAGAGGGTGTCACTTTGATAGTGATGAAGCGGTGCAAGCAGAGGTGTGGTTGTGGCTCCGTCAACAAAGTCTAACATTCTGCAGTGACGCAACAAACTTGTCCCTCGATGGCAGAAATTTGCCCGTAGCCAAGGTGATTATGTTGAGAAATACACACGTGAAAAATAGTTTTGCGTCACCCAGGTTCACAGAACTCCTGAAAAAATGGTTCAAATGGCTCTGAGCACTATGGGACTTAACATCTGTGGTCATCAGTCCCCTAGAACTTAGAACTACTTAAACCTAACTAACCTAAGGACATCACACACATCCATGCCCGAGGCAGGATTCGAACCTGCGACCGTAGCAGTCACGCGGTTCCGGACTGAAGCGTCTAGAACCGCACGGCCACCACGGCCGGCACAGAACTCCTGAAGATATGCGTCGACTGTCAATATTGTATCACAGACACAGTCCCTTTGACTGTTCAGAGATGTCACTAAACTTACCCAAAAGTGTAAACAACCATGCATGAGCAACGCCTATTAGACGAAGGGGGTCCGGCAGCCGATCAGTTCCAGTCATTCCACCAGTAAGCAGGTACATGGCTAGTGTTGTCCGTAGTTCAACCATGCTTAGACGGTAAGTACCGCGGTTCGATCGCGTCCGCGTTGTTACTTTGTGCCAGGAAGGGCTCTCAACAAGGGAAGTGTCCAGGCGTCTCAGAGTGAACCAAAGCGATGCTGTTGAGACATGGAGGAGATACAGAGAGAGAGGAACTATCGATGACATGCCTCGCTCAGGCCGCCCAAGGGCTACTACTGCAGTGGATGACCGCTACCTACGGCTTATGACTCGGAGGAATCCTGACAGCAACGCCACCATGTTGAAAAATGCGTTTCGTGCAGCCACAGGACGTCATGTTACGACTCTAACTGTGCGCAACTTCACTCCCGACGTCCATGGCGAGGTCAATCTTTGCAACTACGACACCATGCAGTTCGGTACAGATGGGCCCAACTACATGCCGAATGGACCACTCATGATTGGTATCACGTGTCGCATATGCCTTCAACCAGACAGTCGAGCGGAGACGTGTTTGGAGGCAACCCGGTCAGGCTGAACGCCTTCGACACTGTCCAGCGAGTGCAGCGATGTGGAGGTCCTCTGCTGTTTTGGGGTGGCACTATGTGGGGCCGACATATGCCGCTGGTGGTCATGGAAGGCGAATTAACGGCTGTACGATACGTGAATGCCATCCTCCGACCGATAATGCAACCATATCAGCAGCATATTGGCCAGGCATTCCTCTTCATGGACGACAAATCGCGCCCCCATCGTGCACACCTTGTGAATGACTTCCTTCAGGATAACGACATCGCTCGACTAGTGTGGCTAGCATGTTCTCCAGTCACGGACCCTATCGAACATGCCTGGGATGGATTGAAAAGGGCTGTTTATGGACGTGACCAGCCAACCACTCTGAGGAATATATGCCGAATCGCCGTTGAGGAATGGGACAATCTGGGCCAACAGTGCTTTCACACACTTTTGGAACTCTTGGAATCGAGGAACTCCCGGAATCGAGGTGATGTAAAGCTTTCTTTGATGTCTGTACATTACATATGGAACGGCTGCAGCATGTTGTTACGCGCTACCTGCTATGCCACGCTGTACCATAAACCACATGTGCTTTATATGGTGACTCAGCAGTTGTTACGAAAGCGAGAGAGATCGATTCCACAAACAAATCCAGCAATTGCTGGATTTGGTTGTAGAATCATGCATCTAGTGTGCTCAGCTCGTAACTGCATGCACCTATCTGGTGAAATATTGACCATTGATGTGGTATGTTGTGTACATTGATGTTTTCGTTTACTCAGGTAATAATATTTGTTTCATCCAAGTTGCCCTTGACATACACCCTAGGCAATATGACAACCCCAGAATCTTGTGATGATAGATTATCTTGACAAAGGCTTTCACAATAGTTTGCAACATTTCCAAAGCTCAAGATATGTAAGTTTTCTTGTGGTAGAAAACTTTGTTGCTAAATGTAAAATATGGCCAATTACATCCTTTTTTATATTACAGTTGCCATAAGCATTACTCCTTTTTTGCGGTTTCTGTTAAATTTGAAACGCTTTTACTTTAGGAAATATGGATACAACACCGTAAGTACGGATTTTTCTTGTCGACAGATACACGTTAGTTTTAAAGATTAACTTCAAAGTCTAATAGGTGCCCCTAGTACGAAAAGTAAAAAGTGAGAAGTGTAAAGTCGGCCGGAGTGACCCTGCGGTTCTAAGCGCTACAGTCTGGAACCGCGCGATCGCTACGGTCGCAGGTTAGAAACCTGCCTCGGGCATGGATGTGTATGTTGTCCTTAGGTTAGTTAGGTTTAAGTAGTTATAAGTTCTAGTGGACTGATGACCTCATAAGTTGAGTCCCATAGTGCTCAGAGCCATTTGAACCATTTTTGAGAAGTGTAAAGAGTAAATTACTCTACAGAATTGGATCTTACTACCCACCTGTACATGAGTGGCAATTTTGCAGCACGACAGCTATATAATGAGCAAATAGTAAATTCATTCAGGGGAAAGATAGCTTCGGTAGGTGGTGCCATAAGCAATAATTTCATAAATTTATGATCAGCCAGCAAATACATAACGCATTCGATTGGATGGATCGTTTCCATTGTATTGTACCTGATCTATGAGTCAGTGTTTCTGTATGTGACCCCTGTAACACAAAGTTTATTTCAATTATTTCAAATTCAGTTGGAAGTTAACCACATTACGCACTTAAATGCTGAAATGTTTACCTCTGTTCTTCTCCAGAAGTCGTGGATTACACTTGTCTCATATACGCATCGGTATTTTCTGTATTGGATGTATTTTTTTGGTAGAAATGGACGCACTGGTTACAGGGAGACCGACCATATAATGAATTTTACATACCTTGTCTTCTCATTGTGAATATCAGGCAGCTGATTGCCTGGGCCTATCGTCTCTATGAGTATTTACTGTACATATGTTACTGTACTTACAAGTACATATGTATCTTACTATTCTGCTGAAAGACTTTGTATATATCAAGTGTTCTTCTGCTATAATTTCATTTCTAGCTGTAATTGCCGAAAACATGGACGTATTATCGAGGGCGTAATGAAACGTAATGCCTCCGAATTTTTATGTGAAAACCCTTAGAGCCCTTTAAGTAAAACAAACGATATTAAAATTTTACATCCTTATTCTTCATGCACACATATTTATTTCTCCTGAAACTTCCTGGAAGATTAAAACTGCGTGCCAGACCGAGACTCGAACTCGGGACCACAATTTTAATCGGCCAGGAAGTTTCATATCAGCGCACACTCCGCTGCAGAGTGAAAGTCTCATTCTGTATGGAGGTTGCTCGTTGACAGTGAACCCAAGGGGTTGGATTGTTGCAGATAGCGCATCGCTCGTATGTGGTCTGGCATTTTTATGCTGAAGGAGAGGATGCTCAGTGTGTGGGCGAACGCTTAGAATTCGGAACTCGATTATAACACGCTATTTCTGACGCACCGACAATGTTACGTTACACGCCGCCATGTTACACGCTGCAGTTCGGACCCCTCCACCGACAGAGAACTACAAATATGTAGACATGAAGAATAAAGACGTAGAATGTAAATATTTGTTTCATGTAAAAAGCGTTTAGATTCTTCACTTAAAAAGTTACGGAGACATTACTTTTCAGCACGCCCTGTATCCTACACCATACCCATTTGTCTGTCAACGTAAAACATGGCGGAGGACTGTCCAGTTTGCATTACTGTCTTTGCGGTGTTGTCCTCTATGATAATGTGTCTGTTCGGTTGTACTGTGTTGCAGCGGAAGGACGTGGCGCGCATGCGCAACAGTTGCTCCTGCGCGGAGCGCACATCGCAGCGCTGGCCGTCTGCTCGGCGCTGCTCCTGGCCGTCGTCGCCGCCGGCGCCGCCATCGGCAGGTCAGTAAACTAAACACTGTCTCAGGATGAAGTATCAGTATACATCTCGTCAGCCAACAAAGTCGACTCTTTTTGCTTCGAAATCTTTGCAGTGTATCTATTTTGGTTTTTATTGACATGTTTCGGACAACTTGGACCACAATACCGCAACTGTTTTCTTCCACTGAGTTTTATCACAGGCCTTGGGGATCGCAGCTTTCTTACGATGTTTCTTTCTTGCTTTCTTCTTAGGTGCACGCTAGAAACCGTTCTCCATCAGATTGCTTCTTTAGAGGTTACGTTTTACGATATCGTGTGATATCATGGTTTTGCGTAGTTTTCCACTTCTGTTGACCAGGTTCCTTTGGTTTCTTTTCATTCTTTTTTTGTTATAAACGTAAACAAAGACTCGAGTGGACAACATGTATTTTACTTCGTCGCTAAACGCTTGCTGTAGTGGCGCACGAAGTGTAACATAGTTGGTTTTTGTCTTCGTACACACAAATTTTCGTCGATGTTATTTGAATACAATGGAGAAGAGCATTGGAAACGAATAGTAACCGGTCTGTGTACAGCGCACTTACGTCACCGGTTGTATTCTAATTTCACTAACAATATCTCGTGGACTGAGAGTATAATCTATCAGCCAAATGGGTTTATTAAATTCGGCGTCACATATTGTGCTGCTCTAGTAGATATAAGCCATTTTCCACAGAAATAATCGTAACAACACTACTGTTCACACTCAGTACACCAATATTAGAGATCACAAATGAGCCTCATATATTGTGTATGTGTGTGTGTGTGTGTGTGTACATATATGATATAGATGTGTATGTATCCGTATAGATGTGTATTTTGTACATATGAATGTGTGTATGTGTGTGTATGTGTGTGTGTGTGTGTGTGTGTGTGTGTGTACATATATGATATAGATGTGTATGTATCCGTATAGATGTGTATTTTGTACATATGAATGTGTGTGTGTGTGTGTGTGCGCGCGCGCGCGCGCGTGTTTATGCATTCATGTGTCTAAACCTTTTACGCTTTTATGAAGAATTTATTTTAGTATTTCATCTATAGCCTGAGAATGCCTAACAATTACACTGATATATACACACATTTTCTACATGTTAGCAAGTTGGTGACAATAGTATAGAAACACAGACGAGGTTGAAGCGTATTCTCTAAATGGTAATTAATTATGAAAATAAATTTACAACTTTGTTTGTAAAAGTTACATAAACGAATGATAAGCTAAGCAACTCGCTATAAGCCCATAACTGCAAGTTGCCATGACTAAAATAAAACGCAAACAGCTCGGTTTTTGGGGGCAGGAACATTACAGTGATGTTGCTCTGGGCCCAATTTTCGTTTGATGGAGGACATACACTGATCATCCAGGACATCATGACCACCGACCTACTATTAGTATAAACCCTTCCACACAATAGCAGCAGCATCTGCTGAGGAATGACAGCTACTCTGACACACACACAGACACTGCATTTAGTAGCAGTGAGTGTGCTGTCCATTTATAGAATGGGGAAGTCGTGGAATCCATCTGAGTTTGACCGAAGGCAGATTGTGATGGCCCAGAGGCTCGGCTTGAGCATTTTGGAAACTGAACAACTTATAAGGTGTTAGAGTAGTGCTGTGCTGAGTGTCCTCAACATGTGATGAAACCAAAGTGAAGCAATATCTAGATGTTGTGAGGTTGGGCGGCACCCCTCATTACTGATATCGGATGTCATAGGCTGGACAGATTGGTAAAGGACAGGTAGCGAACTGTGGCAGAACTAACATCAGACTTTAATGCTGGGCAGAGTACAACCGTGTCTGAACACACAGTGCACCGAACACTCCTAACGATGGGTCTCCACAGCCGACAACCCTTGCATGTGCCAATGTTAACACCACGACAACGGCAACTACGACTGAAATGGGCAGGTGACCATTAACACTGGACGTTGGCGCATTGCCAAAGCGCTGCGTTGTCTGATGAATCGGTGATATCTCCTTCGTTATATCGATGGGAGGGCACGAATCCATCGTCTTCCAGAGAAACAGCTGCTTGACACACGCACTGCGGGTAGGGGACAAGATGGCGAGGGCTCCATTATGGTTTGGGGAACATTCGTATGGGCAAACATGGGTCCAGTGGAGCTCGTGCAAGGCACCATGATGGCCAAGGAGTATTGTACACTGGATGCAGGCCACATACACCCCTTCATGACAATCATGTTTCCTGATGGCAGTGCTACTTTCCAACAAGATAATGCGCAAAGTCACAAGGCCAGGATTGAGGTGGAGTGGTTCAACGAACACAGCGTTAAGTTCCAATTTATGTGCTGGCCACCAACTCGCCAGAACTGAACCGAATTGAGCACATCTGGGATGTGATTGGACATGACGTCATAGCTCATCGCCTCCCTTCCCGGAATCTACGGGAGTTAGGTGACTTGTGTGAGCAGATGCTGTGCCAGTTCCCTCCAGCGACCTACGAAGACGTCATTGTGTCACAACACATCGCTGCTGCTGTCTGTGCCAAAGGTGGACACACCGACTACTAAGTAAGTGGTTAATCAGTGTCTGTTCTATCATGGTGCAGGTGGAATGAAAAGAAAATACAGTTCTGTTGCGACGCGGTATTAGCCGAGCGGTCTTAGTCGTTGCAGTCACGGACTGTGCGGCTGGTCCCGGAGGAGGTTCGAGTCCTCCCTCGGGCATGGGTGTGTGTGTTTGTCCTTAGGATAATTTAGGTTAAGTAGTGTATAAGCTTAGAGACTAATGACCTTAGCAGTTAAGTCCCATAAGATTTCACACACATTTGAACTTTTTTTTAACAGTTCTGTTGAAATAGACACACATTATATGTTTTTCGTCTGAATTGTGGACTGCAGCACTGAAATTGTTCTGTGCATCACTCTTGTTCTAATGCAGCAACATTTCTAGTTGTATACACTGCACCACTTAGTTTTCGTTTTACACACTTTACAAAGTCTCGAAATACAGCTTCATTCGAGGCCATCTGATCCTGACAATCAATCACTTCACCCTTTATCACAGCATCAGCATATTGTATGTATTGTACTGTATGTTAACTGGGGACCTAGGAACGACGGAGAGGCTCCGCCCCCGCTGCAGCCGCAGTGGTCCACAACCCCACGACGACTACCGCAGTCCACTTCACCCCTCCGCCACCCCAAACCGAACCCAGGGTTAATGTGCGGTTCAGTCCCCAGTCCCCCCCCAGTGAACGTCTCACACTAGATGAGTGTAACGCCTATGTTTGCTGATTGAGTAATGGTGGTGTATGCGTACGCGGAGAGCTTGTTTGTGCAGGAATCGCCGACATAGTATAACTGAGGCGGAATAAGGGGAACCAGTCCGCTCTCGCCGAGGCAGATGGGAAACCGGCTAAAAACCATCCACAAGACTAGCCGGCTCACCGGACCTCGACACAAGTCCGCCGGGTGGATTCGTGCCAGGGACTAGGCGCTCCTTCCCACTCTGGAAAGTCATGCGTTAGACCACTCAGCTAACTGGGCGGGCTAACAGATTATTAGTGCAATCAGTCCCTGTCTTAAGTCATGCTAGCCTCACTCCAGCACTCTCCAGTAACAGAGAATGAGGCGATGAGTA
Organism: Schistocerca piceifrons; assembly: GCF_021461385.2. Classification (NCBI taxonomy): domain Eukaryota; kingdom Metazoa; phylum Arthropoda; class Insecta; order Orthoptera; family Acrididae; genus Schistocerca; species Schistocerca piceifrons. Next base: position 748,218,535 of record NC_060139.1, read on the forward strand.
GGAAGTGACCGCAGCACCATTCTCAGACTGGTCATACTGGCAGAACTACAGCAGGAAAAAGGAAGCCATTGTACGTAGGCTCCACCAGTGTAGCACTAGCGTAACAGCGGCGCCTTGATTTCTAGTGTACGCAATCCTCAACATTAGACTCGAACTCGCCCCATTTCTGATCTCTGATCGATACATCCTTGACCCCTTACATCGGGAAAAAAACTGAGGGTTGTACCTCAGTGCCTCTATACTACTGACTCTCATGAAAAATGGAACACAACCTTTCTATTCTACTTTACGACGAAATCTACCTAGTGTATATGTTGGCTGTTTGAAACTGTATGAAAAACCATCGTTTAAAAGGGTCTGCTCATAGTTAAACACAGTCAATATCAAACTTCTTCTGGAGCCCTTCAAGTTTAGAACACAGCAACCTTTTTTCTGGAAGCAACAGGTTAGTGTGTTCTCATAATGAAAGAATCGACTTCTGTGTTTCGATATGAATGCTTCAGTGTGTGAAACAGACATTCTACCACTTTCATTGTTTGTAGTCGAGCAACGTTATTCTTATGTAATTGTTTGCCTTCTCCCTTCATTACCATCAGAGGAATATCTTTGCTCGTGCATGTCTAAGGCAGCTGAGTTTCATGAGTACTGATGTTCTCAAATTAACAAGCATCTGGGATTTGTGTCGGTATAAAAGCAGCATCTTTTCGCTCTCGCTAATGTACTCACCATCACTTAGAAGGACAGAGCAGTTGGGAAACTTTCTTGCCAAGAACGTAGAGAGTACCACACTTATGTAATGATTAAACTTTTACATTTCTAACAGTAGCTTGTACTGTAGAAAATGGAAGGCAAGGCACGTGGTAGTATGGGTTCAGCAAATAGTTTTGGTGATTGCATGCATCAAATCTCGCAGTATGAAGTTATAAGGGTCCTGAATGGCGCCCAATATAGTCATTTCAATCAAGCTTGTACCTGAGTGTGTAATGCTTGCGGATTAGTGGATATTATTTCGATCACACATAACACATATTTTTGTTACAAGGGATGTTAGGTGATGACTGATCTGCCCCGGCCCACATCTGGAAGGCCACATAGTGAAGTAGCAGCGGTATGACAACGTGCAACGTCCAGGAAGTCACGAACAAGAGCACGAGCAGTTCCAGAACCTCGTGAACTGTCACAGTGGCTGCGAGGAACACCAGTAGCAACGAGACGCAGTGCGATATCGCGCCCCCACACCACACCAGGTTACTAGATCCCACTAACTGCTCATTGTGGCACTTACTATTATGCCTCGACACACCGACCTGCTGAACGTCACCACCAAGACAGTAATGATCTTCGTCACTGCACCCAAAGCAGTGCCTGTCGACGTGGTGCAAGCTCGTCATTCCCAATACCAGGCAAGACTATGGTGATGCTGCTGGGGTGTGGAGATTCCTGCGATGTGCAGCTGCCTACCATTATTAGCGGAATATCTTCAGTCACCGCATGAGACGTGGAATCGAACATTAACGAGGAACTGGCCAATTTTCGTGACATTATAATGTGGGTTTTCATGCTCAAGAGCATTCTAACAGTAACCCCTTGGGTCAGCAGGTCAGTGGGCGTCGAAGTTCGACAGGTGAGGCGATTGTTTTAGTCTCACTCCCAAAGGCGTCAGTTAGACAGAGGTATCTGCAATATCATTTTATTAATGTGATTACTACAATGAATATTGTCTCCTCCAGCGAGCAGGAAATGGGCTGTGCTGCTGCCTCAGGCATTAGCGAAGAATGTTAGATACAGCGCTACAGCAGTTCACAAACCTTGTGGCAGGTCAGGCACACTGCCTGACAATGGGGCGGTGGTAGCGAGGCTCAGCAAGGTGGTCCATAGATGCATCTCTGTGGATATGGTCGACCTCAGTTCGCTACGGTCGCAGGTTCGAATCCTGCCTCTGGCATGGATGTGTGTGATGTCCTTAGGTTAGTTAAGTTTAAGTAGTTCTAAGTTCTAGGCGACTGATGACCTGAGAAGTTAAGTCGCATAGTGCTCAGAGCCATTTGAACCATTTGAACCACATTCTCAAAAGTACTTATACTATTGTACTCATCATTTAAAGTCGTTAAGATAGTACCTGCAGATTTTATTTAATTGCAAAATTTCTACGTCACATTCGCAATGGCCGAGTGATAGGAACCTTCGACCATTCGATTCATGTGTCTGTTCATACTGTATACTGTAGACTCAGCAGTATTTGGATTGTAACGCGGCAACTACGTATCCCAGCCTCTAGACAACGAAACCAGCCAAAACTTTTAATATTTCAACACTGAGGCGGAGGGTACGTAGTTGAGGGCCGCTCGCCACTCATTTCATATTCTTATTTGTGAAAGCCGCAAACGGAACGGACAACAGCGTGCGTTAGCCATAAAAATGTTTTCTAAAAACAATGATAGTTTGGTAGCGGCGCAGAGGGAGATTCGACTTTTTTATAATTTAGGACGTCATGATGCCGTTCCTTCAAAATATACGATAAAATGTTGGATTAATAACTTTGAAGAGACTGGATCTGCCCTCAAAAAGAAACCAACAGGACGACCAAGAAGTGTGCTTTCTCCAGCGATGATTGATGTTGTACACGAGTCTGTCTTACGGAGCCCACGGAGCCCAGTTCGTAAGCAAGCAGCAGTGGTTGGAATGTCCCGGGGGAGTGTTCGCAGAATTTTTCATCTTGATTTAAAATTTCACCCGATGGTGCAACAACCGAAGGACAACGATTACCAGTTACGATTATGATTCTGTCAACAAATGATAACAAAAATAAACAATGACAATAAACTTCTAAACGTGCTGTGGAGGTCAGATGAGGCACAATTTCATCTCACATGTTACGTGAATAAACAGAACTACCGTTACTGGGCAAACACAAATCCTAATGACGTTCATTAGCCCCCTTTACACGCTACTAAAGGGAGAATATGGTGTGGTGTTTCATCACATGGGATTATCGGACCGTATCTTTTCGCAAATGAACAGGGAGACACAGTAACTGTCAATGCCGATCGTTACGTGGAGATGTTACGAACTTTTGTTACACCTGCATTGAACAACTTTTCAAACGTTCAAGAAACCTGGTTTGAAAAGAACGAAGCGACATCACACACTGCACGGCAATCAGTGACATATGTGCGAGAATTGTTTGGCAACGGCGTGATCTCACGATTCGGTAACATTCCCTGGTTCCTGGAGCGCCAGATTTAGCGGTTTGTGATTTTTTCTTGTGGGGCTACCTCAAGAGCAAAGTCTACACGACTCGACCAAGAACCCTGGATGAATTAAAACACAGAATTCGGGATGCATTTCACAGTATCCCAGCAGAGATGTTGAAGCGATCAATGAGGAATCTCAACAGCAGATTTCACGAACGTATTCGTACAGGACGTCATTTTAAAAAAATGATAATGTAATTTTTAAAAAATGATAAATGCCATCAATGTTTCGTAAATGGCAATGTTGTAAGGTTTCAATTACTATGAATGCAATTTTTCCTTCATTGCTTCTAGTTTTATTGGATTGTGGAAATGTTTCCGTTTTTCTGTGTCACCAACGCAACTCAACCCATCATTAAAAACAAATCGAACTACCGTAAGACATGCAAGTTGGGTTCCTAGAGACGTTACCGTTCATGCTAAAGAAGAGAGATTACGCATTTACACCGAGCACAAAAATCTTTCAGCAGCGAAGGTGATGTATTTTTGGACACGACTTAAGCCTATGACAAAACTTTGATACATAGCTTTTAGTAAGATTTTAAGTGTCAAAACATACAGTAGAAGCACCCTAAATTAGCTGATTGTAAGAAATTAAAAACGCAGCCATGTTAAGCATCGTTTGGAGAGCACGTGGACCATTTTTTAACGATTTTTTGTAGGAGCAGCGCGCTATCAACGGCCTATACTACTCAGGCAGTCGAGACCATGCTGAAGTACAGTACGCCAGAGGAAAGGCATGCCTTTCCTTCAAGACAAAGCTCAACCTCATACGACATAACTAATGCTGAAAACTATTCCCAAAGTTTTTTGAAGCTCCTATGTCATCTTGCCTAACTGTCTGGTTCGATGAAAGGAGCTGAGCATGGTAACATGTTCGTTGACAATGAATAGATAAATAAACAAAATTTAAAAAAAACTAGCTTCAAGATCACAGTAAAGAATTCTTCTCTGAGGAGATAAGAAGACTCGTAAGAAGACGAGACATGTCCATACAAGCTGCTGAGGAGACGTAGAAAACAGACAAAAACTTGTACTGAATGACCCTTGTATAACCGCTATATCGTGACCAACTACGCACAATATATGGCATTATGTACAAAACGAATCTGATATTTTTGAATGTGCGAATAAATATCAATTTTCAAGAATGTTCTGCTTATTGCATTAAATGTAATTTATTATACAGCTATGGACAGTTTTACGTGTTACTAAACAACTACATTTGACTGAAAGTAAAATCTCTCACTTCTTAAGCCAGCTGTCTTTATCTCAGTGAAAATGCTTAGCATCAGTTGTCCTCCATTTTCTGCGCCTCACGTTACACTAACCACTTCAGATGACTGCACTTAAATATATTACAGGTGCGATTTAACATATCCACATTCTTGGCACAAAAATTTATCTTCCTTGCGAATCTACTCTCGAACTGACTATACAGGCTCTCTCTTGACATGCCGAGTGTTTAAAAAAGATAACGTTTTTAATTATAGATCAACCAGACAACCGATGCGATAAACTTCACTTTGCTTCCTTTGAAAACTTTGATGAAAAATTACGTATTCATGAAAGAAAGACTCGTGAAACTGGATACACGTAAAATTCCGAAGCTTTTATCTTACCTGCAATATTCTTTTTTTTCCATCGATATTCGATTATAGTTTAATAAGGTGGAATAGGGATGTGGTTCAAGTTCTTTCTCTCCTGGGCAAGCTATTCAAACTGGTAGCAGTTCGAAATTTTGCAGCATAGAATACTCGAAGGCAGCGGCTTTCATCTGCAGAGGCAAATAACAAATGTATGATAGCCTTTACACGTGCTTATAAGTGGCATTATATCTCACAAAACGCAGAAATAAGTAAACAAGTTTCGAGGTCAAATGGCCCTCCTAAGAGGAAAAAGGGTTCAAAGTAGAGGTTTTCTACATCACTTACTCAGTGCGCTGCTTGATTACCTCACAGACCTTAGCAGACCCCACATTTGGTCCAAGTGCAGTTCCATCTGCATTGTCATTGGTTTAATAAAAACAAATGTGATGATGAAACCACATTAGAGATTATAACTCTGTGCCGGACTAGGATTCGAACCCCAGTGAGATACATTCGAAGAAGCAGTCACCAACAGCCACTTGCCCATTGTGATTAACGTAGAGAGACGCGAGCTTGCCTCTTCGAATATGAAGCGCAAAGCTAAATGTTTCGAAGCAGTTCTGATTGAGGACAAACAATCTTATCCAGCATTTTTCCAGTGAATACGTCCACCCCTGAACTGAGATTCAAGAGGATCTGTGTTACATGCCCGTTTGTATCTTCCACAATCTCTTCATTAATCTCTAGACGATATTCAACCACAAATTTCTTTAGATGCGGGAATGGTAGAAACCACAGCAATCCTGTTACAAATGTCACATTTTCGAAGCACTGTTGTGGGCGTGTGCATTGACCTGAAAGAAGGTGATCCTTTCTTTTGTGAGAACTCGTCTATTTGCTCGTCGGTCAAGCTTTCTTGTATGACAAAATACCGTGATACAGTATAAGACAAAATAAACTACGCACCACGGAGGAGATGTGTAATTTGGTCGCAAACTGATATCCATACAGCTACCGATGGAAAGTGCAAAATTGTAAACTTTGGCGATTGGTGGGGATGAATGTGTGACACTGTAGCGCAGTTTCACCGCACAGCTGGCGAGGATAGTAAATAGCGGACATGTCGATACCAGTGCATAAAAGCACTCCGTCTTCAGGCCACAAGTGGCCCATCGGGACCATCCGACCGCCGTGTCATCCTCCGAGGAGGATGCGGATAGGAGGGGCGCGTGGTGAGCACACCACTCTCCCAGTCGATATGACGATTTTCTTTGACCGGAGCCGCTACTATTCGGTCGAGTAGCTCCTCAATTGTCATCACAAGGTTGAGTGCACCCCGAAAAAAGGCAACAGCGCACGGCGGCCCGGACTGTCACCCACCCAAGTGCCGGCCACGCCCGATAGCGCTTAACTTCGGTGATCTGACGGGAACCGGTGTTTCCATTGCGGCAAGGCCGTTGCCCCCAGTGCATAATGTCTTTGCGAATTTCATTGGGTGTAATCAGTTGGATAGTAACTATGCCTCACACTGAGGCGCGTGGACAATACACGCAGAGGTCAACATCAGAGACAGGACTTGTTGTTGGGCTCAAAGAAGCTGGTTGTAGAATCGGCGAATCGCTAGTCACTTGACTAGGAGGGATGCCACTATTCGACGATGTTGGCATGAATGGATGAACCATGGCCGAACACAGCGTCAATAAGGAAGCGGTCGACATAGAGAGACGACAGAACCTGAGGGCCGAGCAGCCTTTACAGAGGCACTCAGAGCCTAGGATTCGTCATTTTCATCGATCCGACCTACAGCTGTTGCATCAGTTACCACAAGGACCGTTAATAGACGATTCACAGAAAGGGAGCTGAGCTCATGGTGCCCAATGTGCCGGCTACAATTGACCTCTGTACATCAACAAACTCATTTGCAGTGGTGTCGGGTAAATTCAGCCTAGAATCTCACTGACTGGAATAGAATTGCCTTCACTGATGAGTCACGCTTCGAGCCGAGCCCTGATTACCAGCGAGGACGAGTCTGGAGACGCGCCAGTCAGCGGTGGATTACCAGTCGGACAGTCTCCCGCCATTCGGCCCGACAGCAAGAATCGATGTCTGGGGTGCCATTTCATTTCGTATCAGAACCCCTTTCGTTGTCATCCGAGCCTCCATTACAGCACAGTGGTACGTCGACGATATTCACGGCAAGCCATCTCGGCAACGTGTACGGAAGCGCGCGGCGTTTGCCACGCTTCGGAGACCTGGGAGTGTCGTGGCCGCCTGCATTTCAGCAAGATAATGCCCACCCGCACACGGCGAGATTTCCAACTGCTTCTCTTCGTGCTTCCCATATCCCACCTTGGCCAACAAGGTCGCCACATCTCTCCCCAATCGAGATCATTTGGAGCATTATGTACAGGGCAATCCAACCAGCTCAGGATTTTGACGATCTAACATACCAAGTGGACAGAATTTGGCGCGATAAGATTAGATGAGTAGACCACATAACTAATGAGGAGGTATTGAATAGAACTGGGGGGAAGAGAAATTTGAGGCACAACTTGACTAGAAGAAGGGATCGGTTGGTAGGACATGTTCTGAGGCATCATGGGATCACCAATTTAGTATTGGAGGGCAGCGTGGAGGGTAGAAATCGTAGAGGGAGACCAAAAGATGAATACACTAAGCAGATTCAAAAGGATGTAGGTTGTAGTAAGTACTGGGAGGTGAAGAGGCTTGCACAGGATAGCATAGCATGGAGAGCAGCATAAAACTAGTCTCTAGACTGAAAACCACAACAACAACATATTTCAGGAGGAAAGGGTCAGAGGTGGACCAACCCGTTATTCACGTGATCACTCTGTGAAGCTCTTTCTTTTGAATATATCATCCCATTTTTCTGAAACTGTAATCATTTGTTTGTACACGTACATAACATCTACCCCGCCCCATTCGGATAATCCCTTCTTAGTGCGTCGTTTTTCTTTCTATTTTTTTGTCTTGGTGTGTATTTGAAGCGCATCATTTACCATCTACGACACTTATAACACGTAAACAATACTCCAGCCCACAACAGACAACCTTAGGGTTGACTCCCTTGGCAAGACAAAAGCTGGGAGACTGCACAGTTGGCAAGTCAAAAGTCGGGACACTTCAAACAAAAGATAGCACTTTATTCAAACGTGCATTTTTCACTAACATTTGTTAGTTTTTTTTCCTCACACCAAAACTAAACTACAAACTCCAGCCTTAATATTTAAAATATTTAAAAGTTAATAATGTTTTCCTTAAACATAGGTGAAAATCAGTCAGGCATATCGACATGCGTGTTTTCTGCTGCAGCGACATTTTCAAGTGTCTTCTCGGGTAGAACATGCTGACAGAACTGTGAGTAGCTCATATTATTGTTTATTTTAAAAATAAGTTTAGTTTCTACAAACTTCATCTTAAGTTTTTTTCGCTCATGAATTCACTAGTTTTTCATTAGGGAAAACATTCGTTCTACGAGTGTGTTGCTCACAGGAACAGAATATACAATTTTCGCTATCTTTCTTAAGTTTTGGGCTGCAGTTTTACTAAAGATATGAACCCATTTTTGGTCTGTTGATAAATTTAAAGCTGTAAAAGTTTCAGTAACACTTCTTGGCGAATTCACTGTACATCATGCCACCGTTTACTTTTATACTATGGTCCTTTAAAACACGTTAAACCATTAAAAGTCGTCTCATCTTTCATGCTCAGTACAGCGAATTTCTTAAACGGCGAGGTTTCGAAACTTATTTAAATAAACGTTCTCTGATAAACGTTAGCAGCATATTTCCTAAATTTTTCCTGGTCTTATATGTTCAAACTCTTCAAATTTCGATTCACATTGTAAAAAAAAAAAAAAGTCTCAAGAATTCTAAAATGTCATAAAGATGTGTTGTTTGCGTTTTTCGATTTTCAAGCTGTAAAACTGTTGACGTACCAAAACTGATATAGTTCCGCACGAACTGCATATAAAAAAGGGAAGTGATCATTCACTTTCTTCGTCCACGACTTCCACGAAAGTCATATTAAAGGCACAGTCTCTCATTCTGCTTGAGGGAGAAAGTATGATCGAATTAGTTGTCCAGTGTTTTATTAAACACTCAAGAGCCGGCAACAAGGACAACAACCATGCAGAAATATGCCGTAAAATAGTTCAATATTCTTGTTGAGCAAACGCTAACAATTTTTTTAGTTCACGAGTTTTCTTACTAGGAGACGGTAACCCATTGTAGACCTTCTCTACTAGACTCTCAACGTCGAATTTTATCATTTTGCTTACCTTTTTGGCCGCATTATGAATAAAATAACAGTTACAACTAGCTTCAGTTATGTCACTAGAGATGACGTTAGTAAAGATGTAAAATTTCCGTAGTTCAGTGCTGCATTTTCTATACTGAAACTTGATATAATGGAAACTTCCAAACCGTGTTCATCTAGAACACAGTCAAATTTTTCGAAAATAATATCAATTGTTTCATTTCTATCGTCATAGAAGCTTAGTAACATCTCCTTCACCGCAAATACTTCATAAAACATTTTGTCGACAATGAAAAGCGTTTAATATTGCCCTTGTTGGAGGCATCTGTGGAAACAGAAAAAATGTGCCATCTTTTAATTCATTTTATGTGAGTTCTACAGAATGTGGAGCCAATACATTTTGTACCAGTATCTCATATTTTTACGCCAACAACAATGAAGTTTTGTGGTTAACCTTGAGCCTTTGAAAACTGTACTTCCTAGCTTAATACCACAATCAGTACAAACGTAATTAATGTTATGAATAGCTCCACAATATACAAGTGACGGTTCAGCTGCTGAAACTTCAATTCAATAGAAGAATGTTTTACTTTTGGAAGTTGATGCAAGAGAAAGCTTATGCTTCTCCGTTGGTAAATGCTTTCTCACGCCCAAAATATCCTTATTTTTTACTGAAAAGGAAGTACGACATAGTGTGCGCTTTGCCACACCTTCTTCATTACCTTTAGCTAATCAGCTTTTGAACTGTTTATCCTCTAACCATTCATTACGAAGTCAGCACATTCTTCCAACTTTTTTCGTTCAGGTTTTATTCTGACTGTCATAATGGCCATCACTACACTCACTGCCACTGCTACTTATACTTCTATTGAATCTACTGAGCATTTTAAATGTGAATCAGACTTAGAAAATACCTAAAATCACAGTAATATTAGTAATGTCTTGGTCTTGCGGAACAGCGAACGCACGGAATATGACAACATGTTGTGTTCGGTCATTCCATAAATACATCTGTCACTTCAATACTATTACAACATGGCTCCGAAAAAATTTACTTTTAAACCCACTGTCTTGTTGCTCAAGCGCATATTTTCCACATATTGTCTTTGGCTAACAAGAATAAGACGATAAGCTTAAAAATGTGAAATTAAAAATTTTGCAATGTGATACAAAAATGTAAAACTGTAATAGTACACCAAAAAAGTATAGACTTGAGGGTGTCCCGTCATACTATTGTAGGGCTTCGGGACAATAACAGAGAAGTAGGGAGCATCCCTACAAAATCGGGAGAGATGGAAACAACTCTACTGTACCTACTTGTCGCACAGTGTTTTTTCTGTTACATCATCGTACCAGGCGGATGCCCGTGATTGTTACGAATTAGCTTTGTGTAAAGTAATGAATTTGGTGCAGCGTGGTTACACTTTTAGTTATGATATTGATTGGATTGTCACTGTGATGACTTTGCGGTACACTACTAGCATTCAAACTGGACAATAAAAATATTCGCCGAAACATAAATGAAAATCGGTATTAAATTGAAAATTAGAAAATAATGAAAGACGTGTTCTCATATGATTGGCAAATATGCTCGAAATTATACACAACTCAAGTCACATGGGCGTTAGCCTCGTAAGTAATCCAAAAAGCCTAAAAATGCCAGTTCCGAGCGAATGTGGAAGCTACGATAGCTTCTAAAAGGAAAAGATAAAACGGCGCAAAGCGGTTACGTAGCTCTGCCATCGGCATACAACGGCCAGTCACAGTCCAAAGTTGTTTACCTGTTCTGTAACCATTATACTATTCTGTGTTACAGTTCTGTTAAAGATACTGATAATTATGTTACATAATACTACAAAACACTTGTGATTTTATCCCAATATTATTACGAAAACTCTACAGCGTCGACCAGAATATTTTATGCAATCTGAGGAATCTGTTGCAACAGAGTCTGTTGCTATCTGTGGCATTATGGGTATGAGCAGCCCACAGTGGCTCGCCTTTCATGTATTCTTTTTTTTTAAAAATTTGTGACTAAAGCCCTTCTGGCTTGTTATTAATTTTATATGTGGCATGCCACATTAAATATTTAAATTTTGATGAAGTCACTCTTAGAAGTGCTGAAACCTGGTCAAAAACACTTAAAATTGTGACCGAGGGCTTCTTTAGTTCAACATAATAATATTGCACTGCCTGTGTTATTCAGAATTACTATGTATGCCTGCATGTCCGAAGGAACCTTGCATCGTAATTTGGGATAACAAAGGCACTGCAAAATCGTATTACAGGTATCCCGGCTGCACAGAGTACCCTAGTACATCTCCCTCACCGATTCAGATTCCAACTCATGCTTCAGCCTATAGCTATTCCCCTTCTAAACTTGCATGAAGTTTGAAGTATGACACAGCGCATCTGCCTAGTAAGCAGGAGACCTGGTTAGAGTCCTGGTGCTGCTATTTATTTCAATTTATTGCTTTTGCCTAAACAATTATCATACACTCATGCTCATAAATTAAAGATAATTGCAGAATGTGATGCCACACAACGTGGCACTACACAAAACTGGCGCTAATATCATAGGCACAGAGGAAACACGGTATTGCTGATAACTTGAGAAAACCGTCCCGAAACACATGTGCCACAAAACGCCACTGTTTCCTGCGCATTTACCCCGACATCAATATGGGATATGATCACCATGCACACGTACACCGGCCGCACAAAGATTGGCATACTCTGGATCAGATGGTCGAGCAGCTGCTGGGGTATAGCCTCCCATTCTTGCACCGGTGCCTGTCGGAGCTCCTGAAGTGTCCTAGGAGTTCGAGGACGTGCAGCGATATTGACCGAGAGCATCCCAGACGAGCTCGATGGGGTTTAGGTCCGGAGAACAGGCAGGCCACTCCATTCGCCTGATGTCTTCTGTTTGTTTCAAGGTACTCCTCCACGACGGCGGCTCGGTGGGGCCTTGCGTTATCATCCATCAGGAGGAAGGTGGGGCCCACTGCACCCCTGAAAAGGCGGACATACTGGTGCAAAATGACGTCCCGATACACCCGACCTGTTACAGTTCCTCTGTCAAAGACATGCAGGGGTGTACGTGCACCAATCATAATCCCACCCCACACCATGAAACCACGACCTCCATACAAGTCCCTTTCAAGGACATTAACGGGTTGGTATCTGGTTCCTGGTTCACGCCAGATGAAAACTCGGCGAGAATCACTGTTCAGACTATAACTGGACTCATCCGTGAACGTAACCTGGGACCACTGTTCCAATGACCATGTACTGTATTCCAGACACCAGGCTTTACGGACTCTCCTGTGACCAGGGGTCAGTGGAATGCAACTTGCAGGTCTCCGGGCGGATAAACCATGTCTGCTCAGTCGTCTGTAGACTGTGTGTCTGGAGACAACTGATCCAGTGGCTGCGGTAAGGTTTCGAGCAAGGCTACCTGCAGTACTCCGTGGCCGTCTGCGGGCTCTGATGGTGAGATATCGGTCTTCTTGTGGTGCTGTACACTGTGGTCGTCCGTACTGTATCGCCTGGACACGTTTCCTGTCTGCTGGAATCGTTGCCATAATCTTGAGATCACACTTTGTGGCACACGGAGGGCCCGTGCTACGACCTGCTGTGTTTGACAAGCCTCCAGTCGCCCTAGTATTCTACCCTTCATAACGTCATCAATATGTGTTCTTTGAGCCATTTTGAACACACAGACACCATTAGCACGTCTGAAAACTTACTCGCTGCACCGTACTCTGACATGCACCAAACACACCTCTGCATATGTGGACTGCTGTCAGCGCCACCGTGCGACGACCGCAGGTGTAATGCACCACATGGTCATACCCCGAGGTAATTTAAACCCGCAAACCGCCCACCAGAGCGTTGTTTCTCCACGTATCAGCATTATCCTTAATTTATGAGCATGAGTGTAGATAAAGGTGAGACTCAGTATTTCTCAGGAATACCGACTTTCTGTGATTAACCCATCAGAAATACACACAGCACCATTCCTTTAAAAACCTGTATCAACACAAATATTTAACAGGCCAAGTTATTGGTTACTAGGGTTATTGGGCAGCATATCCAACTAAGAAAATACGAAACATTGGTCATTCATAGTCCAGGACTAGTATGCGTCAGCTTTTTTCCATAGATCTGTAGTTGTATATACACTGCCTGACTAAAAAAGTGAAACATCTAGAAGAAATGATGTCAATGCAACTCCGTACATGTACACAAAATCGACAGGTGTGTAAAACGATTAGAATTCCAGTTTATTCTCTGTGACAGGCAGAAAGGCCGCCAGAGTGCTTTAGTGTGATTCGCATTTAGTACTGTCACCAGGCCTGGTTGTGTATACAACAGGCATGAACAGTGCCACATACTGAATGATCAGCGTGAACGACACAGAGATGTTGCGTACTCGTAAGAGACAGCGTTATTAGCATTTGAAAGGGTCTGAAAGGAGCCTCAATGTGGGCCACCATTTGTCCGGTTGGTCTCATCAGGCAATAACCAGATTTGTGAGAAGTTTGAATGCGATAGTGTCCCGATGTTAATCTTTATGGAAATATGAGGACAGGTATATTCGTCATCGAGGTTTCGGTCGACCAAGCCTGACCACCATAAGCGAAAATCAATGTATTGTGCACCTTGTACATTGTAATCCCTTCATATCTGCATTTCCTATTCGAGAGCGAGGATGGACACCCTGCAACATTCTGTGGCATTCTGCAACTTGGTCATAGGTTAGCAGAAAATTACCACCCCATGTGTAGGCTGCCGTTAACACCACAACACAAACGGCTGGGTTTGGGGTGTGGTTCTGTGACCGGAAATCATGGACTACTGATGAATGGTACGTGTTCAGCGATGTATTGCGGTTTCTCCACTACCATAGATCATCATCGTTGGTCAGTATGGCAGCGACTGGGGAGAATTCTCATTCCCTCAACGTTTCGGAGAGTCATAACGGTGTTACTGCTGGCGCCACAGCGTCAAGAGCCATTAGGTATGTCTTTAGGTTACGACTATTAGTAACAGAGGGCACTCTGACAGCACAACAGTACATCATGGACATCACGTGTTCTCATGTATTAACTGTCGTGCAACAGTATCGTACTGTCATTTTTCAACAGTACATCTACATCTACATCTACATGGTTACTCCGCAATTCACACTTAAGTGCCTGGCAGAGGGTTCATCGAACCATTTTCATACTACTTCCCTACCATTCCATTTTCGAATGGCGGGTGGGAAAAAGGGACACCTAAATCTTTCCGTTCGAGCTCCGATTTCTCTTATTTTATTATGGTGATCATTTCTCCATGCGTAGGTGGATCTCAACAAAATATTTTTGCATTCGGAAGAGAAAGTTGGTGATTGGAGTTTCGTAAATAGATCTCGCCGCAAAGAAAACCGCCTTTGCTTCAGTGACTGCCACCCCAACTCGCGTATCATATCACTGACACTCTCACTCCTATTGCGCGACAGCACGAAATGAGCTGCCCTTCTTTGCACTTTTTCGATGTCCTCCGTCAATCCTACCTGGTAAGGATCCCATACCGCGTAGCAATATTCCAGGAGAGGACGGACAAGTTTAAGGCTGTCTCTTTAGTCGGTTTGTCGCATCTTCTAAGCGTTCTGCCAACAAAGCGCAGTCTTTGTTTCGCCTTCCCCACAATATTATCTATGTGGTCTTTTCAATTAAAGTTGCTCGTAATTGTAATACCTAGATATTTAGTCGAATCGAGAGCCCTTATATGTGTGCGATTTATCGTATACCCAAAATTTATCGGATTTCTCTTAGAGCCCATGTGGACGATCTCGCACTTCTTTTTGTTTAGTGCCAATTGCCACTTTTCGCACCATACAGAAATTCTCCCTAGATCATTTTGTAATTGGAATTGATCGTCTGATGATTTTACTAGACGGTGAATTATAGCGTCATCTGCAAACAATCTAAGAGGGCTGCTCAGATTATCACCTAGATCATTTACGTAAATCAGGAACAGCAGAGGGCCTATGACACTACCTTGCGGAACGCCAGATATCACTTCTGTTCTACTCGATGATTTACCGTCTATCACTACGAACTGTGACCTCTCTGAAATCACGAATCCAGTCACACAACTGAGACGATACTCCATATGCACGCAATTTGATTAATAGTCGCTTGTGAGGAACGGTATCAAAAGCCTTCTGGAAATCTAGGAATATGGAATCGATCTGAGATCTCTTGTCGACAGCACTCATTGCTTCATTGAAATAAAGAGCCAGCTGTGTTGCACGAGAACGATATTTTCTGAATCCATGTTGGTTATGTATCAGTAAGTCAATTTCTTCAAGGTGATTCATAATATTCGAGTACAGTATATGCTCCAAAATCCTACTGCAAAATGAGGTCAATGATATGGGTCTGTAATTCAATGGGTTACTCCTATTTCCTTTCTTGAATATTGGTGTGACCTGTGCTACTTTACAGTCTTTAGGAACAGACTTTTCGTCAAGTGAATGAAATACGGAAAACTGTATTTAGTAATTCCGCTTTAGTGGCACCATCATCGGTAACATTTCCATCGCTATCGCACAGTGACGGTATTGACTGTTTTTTGCCACTGGTGTGCTTTACATACGATCAGAATCTCTTTGGGTGTTCTACCATATTTTGAGACAATATTTCATTGTGGAAGCTGTTAAAAACATCTCGCATTGCATTCGCACTAAATTTCGAGCTTCCGTGAAACTTAGCCAGTCTTGGGGATTTTGCGTTCTTATGGATTTGGCATGCTTTTTCCGTTGTTTCTGCAACAGTGTTCTGACGTGTTTTGTGTGCCATGGTGGATCAGTCCCGTCCCTTATTAACTTATGCGGTATGAATCTGTCTATTGCTGTCATTACTGTAACTCTGAATTTGAGCCATATCTGGTCTACATTTATATAATCAGCTTAGAAGGAATGGAGACTCTCTCTTAGGAACGCATCAAGCGAATTTTTATCTGCTGTTTTAAATAGATACGTTTTGCGTTTATTTTTAGTGGTTTTGGCTGATATGGTTTTGAGCCTCGCTACAATGACCTTGTGTCCACTAATCTCCGTATCCGTCATGACGCTCTCTATTAGATAGGATTGTTTGTGGCTAAGATGTCAAGTGTGTTTTCGCAACCATTCGTGTGGGCTCATGAGCTAATGGTTCAAAGTAATTCTCAGAGAAAGCATTTAGTACAATTTCGGAAGATATTTTCTGTCTTCCACCGGCTTTGAATGCTCGTACATACATGATACATTGTCCATGAACTTTCTGTGTGATGTTGAGATTCTAATATGGCCAGCAGGGCCCCCGGAACTGGCGCCGATAGAACAAGAGTGCGACCAGCCCAGACGTCAACACCGTCCCAGTGCCAGTATCCAAGATATCAACGACCAGTTACAATAGTTGTGGGACACCTTGCCTCACGAGAGGACGCAGCATTTCTGTAATCAGTGGAAACATCCAGACTAGAGAGGACGCAAAGTCTTACTCGTTAGTGGGCTTACGCTGCCAAATTCTTTATAAATTTCACTGAAATAACATCACGTACCCCCTCCAACCATGAAGTTTCACTTTAGTTCCTCATTCACTGCTGGGTTCTTCACATTTTTTTTTTCTTTTGTCACGCAGTGTAGTTAGGACATTGTCATCAGAAATTGGTCACGACATGCAGATGTAAACTCTTGGTGTGTGGATTTGCAGAATTAACGTCATGTGCATAAATAAGCGAAAAGATCAGTCATCCACCAGCGATGCAAATGCCCGTAACGGGAAAGCATGATACCCGAAGCCATAAAGCCTGGACTGTGAAGCAATGGAAGAAAGTCATTTGGTCGGATGAGTCCTGTTTCACACTGTTTCCAACTTCTTGACGAGTAATCGTCCGAGGAGTGAAACATGGTGGCGGTTCGGTAACGATTTGACAACCATATCGTGGTATTCGGTGGGCCACATGGGTGCTCTGCAACGTCACATTATTGCCAATGATAACGTGACCATTTGGGCTGATCACATCCATCTCACGGTACAAGAGTTGTTCCCCCAGTGGTGATCTGTGATCCAAGATGACAGGGCCTCTGTTGACACAGATAGCATCGTCCAGGACTGGTTCTGTGGGCACGAGGGTGAACCGTCGTATCTTCCCACCACAACCAACAGATCTCGATGTTGTTGACCCTTTGTCTTCTACTTTGGACAGAAATGTGCTTGATCGTTATTCTCCTCCATCATCATTACTTGAAGTATCCACTATTTTGCATGAAGAATGGTATAACATTCCCTTAAAAATCATTTTTTCGGTCCGAGATGGTGGAAGATCTTTTGAATGCCTACTGTTTTCTTACACCGTATTAGGCATGGTAATGTATTGTATCTGTGGAGTTTTCATATTTTTGCCCATCCCCCTGCAAATTTGGGGTTTAGACGAGATCCTCGACCTTTATATCCCATTTTTTGGAAGTTCCAACACACAGTCATTTTGCTAGCTGGATTGCTGGTTGCACTTTGGCACTCACGAGTCATTCATTCCGCTGATTTCATTCGATTTATTACAACGAATGCTGGACGATCGTTTTCCTCATTACACAATGACTGCTTCGTCTTGGTTTGCCTGTGTTTAATCCTCGGCGATTCCACTTCAAAATGATACCAAATGTGGAATTGCAGAGCCTTAGAAGGGCCTAAATGTCGGTGATGGATTTGCTACTCAGATGACATCCAGTGACTAGCCCACGTTCGAAGTCATCAACCCACTCTGCTGTTAGTGCTTCTCTACTGACAGCACAGTGCTCCTGGAGTCCTTTTATACTGGCTGGTCGGCCTCCAGTGACATCTACCGTAGTTATCAATTCCGCTATAAATATTGATGTCGGAATACTTTCGACCAGGTAGTGTGAGTCTGACGTGAGCCCCATGGTACTACAGCTTTCAATGTGCGTTGCGTCTACTGTGAAACGTATGGCCATGATTAGCATCTGTATGCTGCTAGGCTGAACAGGTGTTGTGAGTCCACCAGGAAAAATTTTGTGATGACTGACCCTCAGATTCAGCAGTTAGATCACTTTTCGAAGTGGCCAAGGTCAGCCAGTCTGGTTCGAGTCCAGGCTGGGAGTATACTAACAGCAAACATCACAGCACCTGAAGAAGGCGGATGGATCCGTCGTCGAGGTATTGTGCGTAAAATTCCATGACGTGAAAACCTGAGAAAACAATGATTCTGGTTAAAGATCAGCGTGGGCTCTAATTTTTCTGACTTTCTCGTTGTGGTCATTTTGTGAGACGTGTGTGGGAGATGGTAATACGATGCCCTACTCTTCCCAGCACGAACGCTCTCGAAATTTCAAAAGTAAACCTCTCTGTGATGTACCACGCCTCTCTTATAATGTCGTGTTCAGCTTCTCGGTAACGCTCCCTCGCCGAATATACTATTCATTGACGATACACACCGCTCTTCATTGGACCTTCTCTGTTTCTTGGGTTAATCCTACTTGGTAAGGATCCCAGACTGATGAACAATACTCAGGAATCGGCCGAACGAGTGTTTTGTTAGCCACGTCTTTCGTGTGTGAAGTACATTACCTTAAGATACTCCCAGTGAATGTCAGGCTGGCTTCTACGTTTCTTACTACTTCTTTTATGTGGCCATTCCACTTCAGGTCGTTCCGGATGGTTACTCCTGGGTATTTTAAGGTAGCTACTGTTTCCAGTGAACTGTCGAGAGCAGAGTGGGCAGTACACGGCAGCAGCCTCGCCTGCGACGGCTCATACGAGCTGTTGACCCTTCGCTGGGGGAGGCTATCTGCTCCCGGGTCACGGCGCGCCCTCTCGCAAACAGCGCACGCGCAAACACCACCCCGTACAAGCGAAAGGGCCACGCCCGCACGCCGCGTCCTCACGGGGCACCCTCCTTGTGAAGACTGCCTCTGCGTGGGTGTAGGCTCTGTGCAGACAGGTTGCAATTTGGTGGCTGCACACCAAATGTCACACTCAAATGAGTTTTGTAATGTAACCATTACAGCAAAAAGCAGTTCTTTGACAAATCTCAGGAGCACCACTGCCACGTCACTATAGCTGAGATTGCGTGAATTGATCCCTGAGAGCTGCAGTGGACTGGGCGAGACAGGTTCGCGCACCTACCTCAACCAGTCACCTAATGCGATTTTGTAAACGTCTCTATGGCAACGCCTCAGTGTTGTCACAGCTCTGTAAACGACTAATTTAACGCCTCCAGCCTCTTGCGATTAGTAACTGAAACTGAGCGACAGCACTGAGAGCAGTCACGAATCATATAGTAACGCTCAGAAATATTTTACAGGAAACATTACTTACATTACATGAAGATAAGTGTGCCATAGAAAAAACTGCCAGTGAATAACTGACAAGTATGTAATTATAATTCATTTAGTACAAAACTACGTTTAGTGTAAACAGAGATATTTTACATCAAAAACAGAAATAACAGTTATTCTGAAAAATGACTTGATTTCACCAGGTTGTGTTTTAAACTGCTTTTTTTGCACTGCTAGTCTTAGACATCGTCCATTTCCAAAAAAAAGAAAAAAAAGGTCCATATATTTTAGTGCGGTCATATTTGTCCACATTTGTCGCTATAGACGCATTTCAAAATGGACGGTGCCTGAAACAAGTAGAGCAAATAAAGTAATTTAAAACAGATCCTATTGGAATCATGCATTTTTCGGATTTATGCTGGCTGTGGGGCCCACTCAGATGAAAATAAACAATTCTTCTGGTTCAAAAGTAATTTGTTGGTCTAAGTACGAAAATCAAATCTATTTTGGAATCTGAAGAACAAATCAGTATTTCGCTGCATACCCAAGGGCTTTGATCAGAGCTGCACATCCATTTGGCTTTTATAACAGGTCAAGTGGGAGTTTTTACCATTCGTCCAGTAAGGTAGCAGCACATTGATCCTTACGTAAGTCTGCAGGCTTTCGTGGCCGTTGTCACTAAAGTTTTTGTTATTTCCTACTAAAATAATTTACGTTTCGACCTCTTTGCTGGGATCTTCTTCAGGATGTTCCAGTGTCCACTGTTGTTAGAACACAGTGTTGTAGAAATAGTGGGCTCTGAAACATCCTAAAGAAGATCCCAGCAGAGGGGTAGAAACGTCGATTATTTTAGAAGGAAATATGACGCGGCCTATTAACCCAGAAGATTTTAACTTTACGTTGACCCTTGTTTGAGTAGCTTCTACCACGAACAAGTCGGTCCAATGCATCCCAGAGATTATAAGTTGGGTTTAGATCTGGGCTCTGGCTTGGTCACTCCAAAAGTCACAGAGCTTAATGGTACTTTTTGCTGTCCCTTTGGGCTTTTGGTCGACTTATGTACTGCTCATTATCAGAAGAAAACACATTAAATTTACTTTCGTTGCTCTATAAAACAATTTTGATGTTTCTTGACGAGCTCTGTTGTGTCCTTCTTATTGTTTGAATTTTCTGAGTGGTTCACATGATTATCGTCTGACATACAAATTACTGCTATAGGCGGTAGAGACAAGTACGTTCGGTCCATGATGCTACTCCAGATCATCCATAATTTGTCGAGGCGATTTCTTGGGTAACAAATCAATCTGTACTCTACGTCTGTTTCTTTTCGAGGACGACCTCATCTTCACTTATTGGCTACTGTTCCTTCCTGGTTTTGCTACTTACTAGTTGCTGCGATATGCCGTAGCCTCTAGTAACGGTTGGTTACGACTTGCTCTTCCTCAAAGCATTCAAAATACACTCCTGGAAATTGAAATAAGAACACCATGAATTCATTGTCCCAGGAAGGGGAAACTTTATTGACACATTCCTGGGGTCAGATACATCACATGATCACACTGACAGAACCACGGGCACATAGACACAGGCAACAGAGCATGCACAATGTCGGCACTAGTACAGTGTATATCCACCTTTCGCAGCAATGCAGGCTGCTATTCTCCCATGGAGACGATCGTAGAGATGCTGGACGTAGTCCTGTGGAACGGCTTGCCATGCCATTTCCACCTGGCGCCTCAGTTGGACCAGCGTTCGTGCTGGACGTGCAGACCGCGTGAGACGACGCTTCATCCAGTCCCAAACATGCTCAATGGGGGACAGATCCGGAGATCTTGCTGGCCAGGGTAGTTGACTTACACCTTCTAGAGCACGTTGGGTGGCACGGGATACATGCGGACGTGCATTGTCCTGTTGGAACAGCAAGCTCCCTTGCCGGTCTAGGAATGGTAGAACGATGGGTTCGATGACGGTTTGGATGTACCGTGCACTATTCAGTGTCCCCTCGACGATCACCAGTGGTGTACGGTCAGTGTAGGAGATCGCTCCCCACACCATGATGCCGGGTGTTGGCCCTGTGTGCCTCGGTCGTATGCAGTCCTGATTGTGGCGCTCACCTGCACGGCGCCAAACACGCATACGACCATCATTGGCACCAAGGCAGAAGCAACTCTCATCGCTGAAGACGACACGTCTCCATTCGTCCCTCCATTCACGCCTGTCGCGACACCACTGGAGGCGGGCTGCACGATGTTGGGGCGTGAGCGGAAGACGGCCTAACGGTGTGCGGGACCGTAGCCCAGCTTCATGGAGACGATTGCGAATGGTCCTCGCCGATACCCCAGGAGCAACAGTGTCCCTAATTTGCTGGGAAGTGGCGGTGCGGTCCCCTACGGCACTGCGTAGGATCCTACGGTCTTGGCGTGCATCCGTGCGTCCCTGCGGTCCGGTCCCAGGTCGACGGGCACGTGCACCTTCCGCCGACCACTGGCGACAACATCGATGTACTGTGGAGACCTCACGCCCCACGTGTTGAGTAATTCGGCGGTACGTCCACCCGGCCTCCCGCATGCCCACTATACGCCCTCGCTCAAAGTCCGTCAACTGCACATACGGTTCACGTCCAAGCTGTCGCGGCATGCTACCAGTGTTAAAGACTGCGATGGAGCTCCGTATGCCACGGCAAACTGGCTGACACTGACGGCGGCGGTGCACAAATGCTGCGCAGCTAGCGCCATTCGACGGCCAACACCGCGGTTCCTGGTGTGTCCGCTGTGCCGTGCGTGTGATCATTGCTTGTACAGCCCTCTCGCAGTGTCCGGAGCAAGTATGGTGGGTCTGACACACCGGTGTCAATGTGTTCTTTTTTCCATTTCCAGGAGTGTAGCTTGTCTGAAGTCAACCGAGTGTTCTTTGTGTCCGGCACAATTCTAGTTCTCTAGCAATAAGCAAACACTCTCTGAATGCCTGAGTAGCAACAGTTCAGGGATATCGTATACCACCACAGCATATTAAAAGATACTTTTGATCTCAGGGAATATATACTTACATTGTTAGTGCATGACCTTGCTTGTTTACTAGATATGTGACCACAGCGGCATGAAGCTCTTGATGCAGTGACACAGTTATAAGCGTTGCTGTGTTGTGACTGCACGCAAACAGTACTGACAACGTACCACAGCTGTTACTGAATACTTTTGTGTGCTACTGTACGTCCTTTTTTAGGCCTTTTCCGTGACGATGATACAAACTGTCAAAGAAGATTTGTGAATTTCATACAGCGAGTCCTGGCATGGGCACTACAACGTGAAGATTTACGAGCAAAAATTTTTAAAACATGCCAAATTTACTGTTGCTATGCTGACTATGTGGGCACATTTTGATTAACCTCGTGCACAGTGTGGCTTAAGGTCTGGTGCAAGCGAGTTTACTACTTCGGCTGCTTGTATCTCTAACGCGTCATGTGTTGCTCTACAGTGACAATGGCTGTTTTTTCTTTATTTATTCTTCACTATGACTACTTTATCGAGCCATCAACAATTATTCTATTTAGCCATCAACTATAACGTTATTTAGCCATTAAAAATTTTAAAGAGACTAGTATTTTGTCCGCGGCTTTGCTCTCGTGGAGCTGCGTCACATATATTTCACATATAGTACGAGGGTTGAATGAAAGGTAATGTCTCCACCTTCGTTAATTAGGTTTGGATGGGAATATTTTAAAAATAAAACACAGAAATAATCATTAGAATGTGATATTTAACTATCAATATTCACTTTTCCACATAACCACCAGCCAGTTGGATACATTTCAGCCAACGATTAACAAGTTTTGTGAAACCGTCACGGAAGAAATCGTCACTCAGTTTCCGCAACCACAGTTTCACAGTTCTCTCAACGTCTTCATCAGAAGCATAATGATGTCCCCGCAGATCGTCTTTCATTATCGGGAACAGATGGAAGTTAGACGGAGCTAAATCTGGACTGTATGGAGGATGCCGTACGGTGGTGAGATTCAGTCTCTGAAGTTCTGCTGTGCTGGCGCGTGAAGTGTGTGTTTTAGCATTGTCATGCTGCAGGACAACATTTCCCTTTTCCTTTCGGGCTCTTGTTAGCTGTCGTTGCAGAGATCACAGCGTTGTGATGTAACGTTTTGAATTTATTGTTGTTCCACGATCAAGGAAATCAACATGGATAACATCATCTGCGTCCCAGAAAACTGTGGCCATGATTTTTCCATCTGAGGGCTGCGTCTTGAATTTCTTTTTCTGGAGCGAATCTTGGTCGATATTCCATAGACTGACATTTCATTCTCTGATGAATCTCCTTTGGGGTGACACCTTCTGCTGTCAAGAATTCAGTGACTTCACGTTGCTTAAATCACATTGACCGACCGTCTGCGCAGGGTTCCATACTATACACTGTAACAACACAATCTGGAGCTGTAGAGAAGAGGCTACGGAACAAGCCAGTGCCTGCCGCATACCAATGCTGTTGAAAAGTTACGAGACAATTAATCTGTAAAAAAAACGCACCACGTACAATGAAAGCATAAAAAACTGTCTGACGATTAATCGTAATGTTTCGAAACCGGTAACGGTATCTTCTGAATAAAGGAACTGAAAATAAAATTATGGCTGGTTGCTGTCTCAACACCATCAAAGAAAAGATGGCTTCATTTATTTAGTGTCACCTAAAAGAACACATGGCTATGCAATCAGTCACCAAAATATTTTTGGACAGGTATTTCAAAAACTATGCTAATGCTGTTTGTGGTTATTAACACATTACATTTCAAACTCTCGAATGACTTGACTGTGACCAAAAATCGAAAAATTACTCCTAATTGCTTTTTAACTGGGACTGCTTGTCTCATTGCCGTGTTTTGCTATTCTATGCTTTCTCGTATTAACATTAGTAAATAATTATTGCCTGATTTGGACGTACTAGGACACTACAACTGTTGAAACTGAAGGTAATTTATAATGACTGTGGCAAGGCGCCTCAGACCGCGTGGCTACCCCATCGGCTTCACGATAAGCAAATGAATGCAGAGATTTGAAGCTGAGGTGTACGTAAAATGAACGTACTCCCGAAAACGCGTGTTTTGAGACTTAATTAGTTGGCGAGGCGTATCAGGAAGCAATTGCCTTTCATGTTGTTGTTGTTGTGGTCTTCAGTCCTGAGACTGGTTTGATGCAGCTCTCCATGCTACTCTATCCTGTGCAAGCTTCTTCATCTCCCAGTACCTACGGCAACCTACATCCTTCTGAATCTGCTTAGTGTATTCATCTCTTGGTCTCCCTCTACGATTTTTACCCTCCACACTGCCCTCCAATGCTAAATTTGTGATCCCTTGATGCCTCAAAACATGTCCTACCAACCGATCCCTTCTTCTAGTCAAGTTGTGCCACAAACTTCTCTTCTCCCCAATCCTATTCAATACCTCCTCATTAGTTGCGTGATCTACCCACCTTATCTTCAGCATTCTTGCCTTTCATATCGGTGCGTTAACCGATGAACATTTTCGTGGGCGCTATTGTTTTCACTTCATGTGCTGCTGGGAGCATTGATGTCGCCTCACGTGACGAGGCGTCCTGCAAGCATACACTATGGGATCAAAAGTATCCGGACACCCCCAAAAACATATGTTTTTCATAGTAGGAGCATTGTGCTGCCACCTACTGCCAGGTACTCCGTATCATCGACCTCAGTAGTCATTAGACATTGTGAGAGAGCTGAATGGGGAGCTCCGCTGAACTCGCGGACTTCGAACGTGGTCAGGTGATTGGGTGTCACTTGTGTCATACGTCTGTACGCGAGATTTCCAGACTCCTAACCCTCCCTAGGTCCATTGTTTCCGATGTGACAATGAAGTGGAAACGTGAAGGGACACGTACAGCACAAAAGCGTACAGGATGACTTCGTCTGTTGACTGACAGAGAGCGCCTACAGTTGAAGAGGATTGCAATGTGTAATAGGCAGACATCTATCCAGACCATTACACAGCAATTCCAAACTGCACCATGATCCACTCCAAGTACTATGACAGTTAGGCGGAAGGTGAGGAAACTTGGATTTCATGGTCGAGCTGCTGCTCATAAGCCACACATCACGCTGGTAAATGCCAAACGACGCCTCGCTTGGTGTAAGGGGCATAAACTTTGAACGATTGAACAGTGGAAAAACGTTGTGTGTAGTGACGAATCACCATACACAATGTGGCGATCCGATGGCAGGATGTGGGTAGGGCAAATGCCCGGTGAACGTTATCTGCTAGCGTTTGTAGTGCCAACAGTAAAATTCGGAGGCGGTGGTGTTGTGGTGTGGTCGTGTTTTTCATGGAGGAGCTTGCACCCACCCCTTGTAGTTTTGTGTGGCAAATTGATGTTTTAAGCACCTTCTTGCTTCCCACTGTTGAAGAGCAATTCGAGGATGGCGATTGCATCTTTCAACACGATCGAGCAAATGTTCATAACGCACGGCCTGTGGCGGAGTGGTTACACTACAATAACATCCCTGTAATGGACTGGCCTCGACAGAGTCCTGACCTGAATCCCATAGAACACCTTTGGGATGTTTTGGACCGCCGACTTCGTGTCAGGCCTCACCGGCCGACATCGATAACTCTCCTCAGTGCAGCACTCCGTGAAGAATTAGGTGCCATTCCCCAAGAAACCTTCCAGCACCTGATTGAACGTATGCCTGAGAGAGTGGAAGCTGTCATTAAGGCTAAGTTTGGGCCAACACCATATTGAATTCCAGCATTACCGATGGAGGGCGCCACGAACTTGTAAGTCATTTTCAGCCGGTGTCCTGATACTTTTGATCACATAATGTAAGTAACTACGTGAATCAGAGCCAGCCCGGCTAGCAGCGTGCTCTAACGCGCTGCTTCCCGAGCGGGAAGGCGTGCCGGTCCCCGACACTAAGCCGCCCGGCGTACTAGTGTCGAGGTCCGGTGTGCCGGCCAGCCTGTGTTTCAATCTATCTCGGCGAATGCGGGCTGGTTTCCCTTATTCCCCTCAGTTACATTGTGTCGCCGATTGCTGCGCAAACACTGTCTCCACGTACGCATACATCATAATTATTCTACCACGCAAACATTTGGCGTCACACTCGTCTGGTATGAGACGTTTCTTGGGGGGGGGGGGGGGGGGGGAGGTCCACTGGGAGGCGAACCGCACAATAACCCTGAGCTCGGTGTGGGGCGGCGATGGGGCGGGTGGACTGCTGTGGCCTCTTGAGGTTTTGTGATCCACTGAGGGCTAAGGCGGGACGAAGCCTCTCCATCGTTTCTAGGACATGCAACGCGTCACCTAAGACCGCCCAAGCCGGCTTCACACGATATAACATCGAAGTGTGCATACACCATTACTAGCGTTTTCCTCAACTATACGATAAATGTCCACCTATGTTCCGCTACGTTTCTCGGCGGGGATCCTTTGTATTTCCGTCTTACCTCACTTAACTTCATATGGTTGGACTCAAGAACGGTGTATGATTTATTGTGCTCGTCTTTACTTGGCTGGAATGTTGTCTGCTGTCATTCAGAGCACAAACAAGAGCACATGAACTAGACGCCAGCTCTGAAAATAATTCTGTGTTAAAAGTAGCTTGTTGTTTTCTACCTCTTCGTATTCATGATACTTTATTCTGGCCCCTCTGGATCCGCGCCTGGCTTATACTTCTCCACACGTTCCCGGCGGTTTCTTTTTCTTTTCCGTAAAAGGAAATCATACCATCAATAACAAAACGCTGACTCCATCTCGGTACCTGTTGTGCAGTTTAACGTAGCACGAACAGCAGCAGGGAAATATTGGAGGCTGTTTTCAAACATGCTAAAGGACGTGTTCCCGCCGTTGGTAAGAGCGATGCGCTCTCGGTCTCCACTTGTGACGTACCCGTGCAGGACGCTGCTCGCCCAGTTTATCAGGCGCAGCTGGTAGCGAGCAGTAGCGGCTAGATGGCGTTTGCTTGGCATCTGCCGCCTGAGGGAAAGCTGGCGTCACTCACGAGGTCGTTGCTCCCAATACCTCGGCTCCTGAGTCACGGTCATTGCCACCAGCCGTTTCGTGGCAACTAAATTTAATATATATTTTCGTAGTTGTGGATAGACATGCGGCACCGCACTCTTGCTTACCTTTATCCCTCAAAAATGTCTCGGCTAAAAATAGATGCATCGGCCGGGAATCGAACCCGGGCCGCCCGCGTGGCAGGCGAGCATTCTACCACTGAACCACCGATGCTTACAGAATGTCATTCTGCAAACCGGTTATAACATAGACTGCCCTTTGTTCCTTTTCTGTTGTTTCTTCGTTTACTTGAGATTGATCTGTCCTCTGCCTACACATCATGGCCTGTATCATCTGCAAATTACTAGACTAATTTGAATTCTTCTCGGGATATTAAGCAAGTAAACTGGTCGATGTGTAGCGACGTTTCTTCAAATGTCTTTCTTCGGTAACTACAATCTTTTTTGTCCAAGAAATAATTTTGAGTGGTTCTGGCGAAAATTAACTTAATTTAGACACTTGAATCACAATTTAAGCTCACCTGTTTCAGATTCATTATTTTATGTTACGTATCGTAGCTTTTCCTGTCAATTTCGTGGGAGCAATAAGTAAACAAATGAAGTACAATAATATCATGTCGGATTCTGCATCTGTGCAATGTGCCATGTGTCTTAGGGCTCTCATAGGGAATTCATTCATCCCTTCGAGCTGTATCTTAATCTGGCGCTTCTTTGCCAAAATCCTTCCTGAAATTAACTTTGTTGAACAAACGTCTACATCATTCTTACGTCTCTCGTGTTACAACAGTGACTCGGACGACAGTCTGTCAAACATTTTTCCACGCGTGTAAGCTTCAGAGAAATATGGTGGAACGTGGTACATAATTTTACTGTAGAGACACATTTTGGCTTAACTACAATTATGAAACCATTAAAAATATCGGAAAACTGTCGTTAATTAAGTGAGATTACCATAAACCTTAAGTGAAAGGGATAGCTGTCAGACTTTTTGGAAGTACTCTGCTTTTCCTCTTACTGACGTAACTGACCTACACCCTGTGATGCGAACGTACTATACATTAAAAACTGATTTTTTTGACGAGCTTTGTTAACAGTCAAAAGCTAACAATTCCTGTCGACAGTACTGTAGCGCAAATTCGTAGTAATATACAGCAGACCGAAGTAGACTACAAGTTGTAAGTAAAACACTTTTGCGAACTTGTAATACAGAAAAATTGGTTTAATAAAGTAGAATGAAGATGGATATATTTTAAATATTTTCGATAATACAGTATTCACCATTTTACGAGAATGATTTATAGTTGAATGATCTATTGTTTACACTATTTTAAACCTGGGGTCTACCTGACCTGAAATGGTTACAAATTTTGTCTCGTATTAACTAAACATCATATAAATTTATGAAATCCGGTCACTTATTTCTGCAAATGCAAGGGCAATACCTGTTTAACCCTCCTAATAGCGTGGGGTCTATAATGACCCTAGGCCGTAAGTTTCTGTAAAATATACCTTCTTTCCTATTCCTAAAAATTACGAAAAATTCGGACTTCTCCTGAATTAAGTAATGGGTTCGTAATATATTAATTTAACTTTTTGAAAATATTTAGTTTTGCAGAAAATCAAGAGAGAACCACTGAATACCATTGGGGTTAAATGCGACCCCATTTCTGTCTTGCGGTATTATTACCTAATAATGCTGCATCGAATTCGTAAATGTTGCTGTATTTCCTTTGTTTTATTCTTGTAAATATAGTTGTAACTTGTGATTATTGCCAATACTTTATAAGCCGACAGTTATTTGTTCCATACAAGTGTAGACTACTACTGTGTGTGTTGCATTTAGTGGAAAATGTCTCGTCACCTTTCCGAAGACGTAGTGCTTGAAATATTACTGCAGGATAATCCTCTATCTGGAGAATCAAATAGTGATATCAGCGATATAGTTTCTGATGTCTCATGCAGCGATGGAGAAATTGACGTCTTAGAAGAGAATATTCCTCAATCAGACGGAAGTTCAGAAGAAGATTTGGGCAGCGCATATGTCCAGCCTGAACAGAAAGTAACACATATTTCTGACTGTTATATGTAAGTAAACATTGTATATTTGTAAATGTGCGTTAGGGTCTAGCGCCAAGATATACCCTTTGTATTTTTTTATTTTGTGTAGGTCTAAAAATAAAGAAGAATTGTGGCACAAACATGAGTTGAGATGAGCTTGTGGAAGAGAAGAGAGATGCAACATAATGCGAGTAAAGCTGAGTCCAACAAAATTCGCATTGAAAAATGTAGACTCCATAGAATCAGCTTTTCAGTTGTTTCTTAGGTGAAACATTGTTGATGTAATTCTAAAGTGGACTATCAAAGAGGGTAATCTTGTTTACGGTAGTAAATGGAAACCAGTAGATGCCATTGAAGTGACGTGCTTAATCGGTGTCTTGATCCTAGCAGGTGCTTACAAGGTCCATAATGAAGCAGTTACACATATGTGGAACAAAGAGGATGGTAGACCCATTTTTAGTGAAGTAAAGGCTAGAAACCGCTCTACTCAAATTTCAAGGTGCATCCGATTTGGTGACGCAGATGTGAGACGTCATAACCGTGCTCCTGACAAGCTGGCTCCCATTAGAGAAATATTTGAGATGTGGGTACACACATTTCAAGAAGCATATGTTCCTCACAGCAACGTAGCAATTGATGAACGATCAATTTGTGGCATTTCGTAGTTGACGTCCATTTCGGCAACATATTCCTTCAAAACAAGGAAAATATGGGTTGAAATTATGGGCTGTATGTGATAGTGCAACGTCTTACGTCCTCAATCTCCTAGTTTACACTGGTCGTCAAGAAAATAAATAGCGTGAAGTTGGTCAGGGTAAGAGAGTTGCTTTAGATATGGTGAAAGGCTTAGAAAACAATGGCAGAAATGTAACAACTGACAATTTTTTCAGTAGCCTTAGTTTGGCGAGAGAACTTCTGAGAATTAATCTCACACTCTTAGGAACAATTAGAAAAAATAAAGGAGAACTACCACAAGCTTTCACACAGACCAAAGGTCGAGGCAAATATTCATCTATTTTTGGATTCCAAGAGCATGCTTCACTTGTTTCATATTGTCCGAAAAAGGTAAAAGTTGTAACTTTGCTCAGTACAATGCATTCAAGGAAGGAAGTGGAAGATCGTGAAGAATGCAAGCCAGTAATGATTCTGGATTATAATAAAACAAAATCAGGAGTAGATACCATGGACAAGCTGGTTCGAACGTACAGTACAAAGAGGATGAGCAGAATGTGGCCAATGGTATTATTTTACAACATGATTGATATCAGTGCACTGAATGCATTTATCATATGGCTACATCTTACACCAGATTGGGTGGAAAGGACCAACTACAAGAGACGGGCATTTCTCGTAGAATTAGGAAAGCAGCTCGTCGGAAGAAAACCAGACAAATATTATTTCCCCAGTACTTCCATCAACAGTACAGACAAAAAAAAGAGGAAGGTGTCCGTTTGTAAAAGGTCTGAGGATAGAAAATTCACCGATAAATGTTCAAGATGTGGATGTTCTGTGTGTAAAAACCACTCTGCAGTTTATTGCTGTAAGTGTAATGCATCATAAATGTCAATTCGAAATTTAATAAAAAATGTTTGTAGTTTCATGAGAATCGTTTGTAAATTTTACGCAAATAAATAATTTAAAAAATATGCATTTTAATTTAATGTAATGTCACCAACATCATGTCTTAGATTGTGGAAAAAAATAAGGAATGTGATTTTATTCTACCATTATTAAAACTATCCTCAATAAAAAATAAATTCCGTTGGGGTCACTAAAGACCCCAATGGTACTCAGTCTAACAAAAAATACTCGGTATTAGAAAGGTTAAAGAAGTTTTAAAATATTTTAAGTCATTTGGTCTGAAACAGTAATAGTTACATGTGTAAAATTCTGGAGATAGGACCCGAAATTAATGTGTTTATCTAACATCAAATACTTTCTGGTTGTCTGTTATATTTTATGTTAGTAATGACTTTCGTTGTTGGAACATACTCTCATCATTCAACAAATCAACAAAGGCGCAGCGTTTACAATAATGGACTTGTCATTAGCACTTGTCAGTTGTTCGAATTACCCATTATTTCTGCTCAGTTTGAATTGTGACACTGAATTCTCTACAGTTTGTGACCAGTCTGAATAGCGATTGACTGACGCTGAATTCCAAGAATTAGTAAATACCTCAACAGAACCGCATCATTTTCCGAGTTCGAAGGTCATGTCAGTAATGCATCTGAAAGCAGGTGTTATGATACAGTGACGACAGTCCACAGCATGTTGAGAATAGTGTACAGACTTCTGTTTCTGAAAGTGGGATCACAGAATGGCAGTTGTAACCACCAGTACAACACGACCGCCTTCTGTGAAATACCACGTGTCTAAAGATTTGATAAGAAATCCACGAGAGAGGAAAGACAACGTACTGATAAACTTGCCGCAGTTCGTAGTATCTGGGAGAAGTGCTTAGAAGAGCTTCCTAACCGTGTAATCCACGAGAAAATGTGACCGTCGAGGGGCAGTTAGGAGCTTTCAGAGGCTGCTGTCCATTCAAGCAGTACACCACAAGTAATTTGGCAACGTATGGGATCATAATATGGACTCTGTTTTACAGCAAATGTTCATATGCACTGAAAGTCCAAATTTACAAAGGAAAGGAGAGCGGAGTGACATTAGAAAAAAATAATGGACGAGTGTAGTTGCTGATCTCACCTCTGATTTGCACAGTCAGAATGTAGCAAAAAATGGCTCTGAGCACTATGAGACTTAACATCTGAGGTCATCAGTCCCCTAGACTTAGAACTACTTAAACCTAACTAACCTAAGGACATCACATACATCCATGCCCGAAGCAGGATTCGAACCTGCGGCCGTAGCAGCAGCGCGGTTCCGGACTGAAGCGCCTAAAGCCGCGTTCTTTTCTTATTTTTAAAAAAAAAAAATCTCATTTTGTTCGCTGCATCCGCTCGGGGTGGACGTCGTAAGACACCAGTTTAAGTTTGTCGTTGATCTGATAACTTAGTTTTTTTTTTTTTTTTATTACAGAGGGCAGCTAACCCTCTGACCGAACACGCTGAGCTACCATGCCTGCGAACCTCTCGGCCACAACGGCCGGCTGAGAATGTAGCATGTGACAACTTTTATTTACGTCATACAGTTTGGGACACCTGAAAAAAAACTGACAGTGTTGGGAATCATACAAAAATTGAGAGATAAATACCAGGTAAATTACAAAAGACGAAGCTGATCCCCCATGTTATAAAAAACAGGTCAGAACACTACTGCAAAAACAACGAAAGAAGTGTGCCAATTTTAAACGAACGCAAAAGCCTCACGATCGACAATCTTATACAGAAGAAACTTTGCCTTGAAACCTGGTAGAAAATCCAAAGAGGTTCTGGTCGTATGTAAAATATGCTGGCGGCTAGACGCAGTCGATGCCTTCTCTGCGCGATAGCAATGGAAATGCTATTGATGACAGTGATGCTAAAGCAGAGTTGCTAAACACAGCCTTCCGAAATTCCTTCACCAAAGAAGACGATGTAAGTATTTCAGCGTTCAAATCAAGAACAGCTGCCAACATGAGTAGCTTAGAAGTAGATATCCTCGGAGTAGTGAAGCAATTAAATCACTTGATACACGCAAGTCCTCCGGTCCATAATGTATAAGAATTGGGTTATTTTCAGAGTACGCTGATGCAATAGCTCCATACTTAACAATCACACTATACAACCGCTCGCTTGTCGAAACATCTGTACCCAAAGACTGGAAATTTGCATAGGTCACATCAATATTCAAGAAAGGGAACACGAGTAGTCCACCAAATTCATATCATTAACGTCGATATGCAGTAGGATTTTGGAAACATGTATTGTGTTCGAATATCATCAATTTCCTCGAAGAGAAACGGTCTGTTGTGACTCACAGTCTATACGGATTTAGAAAACTAGGGACTTCAAATTGAGTGTACCTCCCAAGCGGCCTGCAACCAAAGTGTATGCTTAAGGAATATTATCTCAGTTATAAGACTGGATTCATGGTTTGCTGTCAGAAAGGTCACAGTTCGTAGTTACTGACGGGAAGTCATCGAATAAAACAGAACCGATGTTTGGTGTTCCCCAAGGTAGTGTTATAGGCCTTCTGCTGTTCGTTATCTATATAAACAATTTAAGAGTCAATCTGAGCAGCCATAAGGTTGTTTGCAGATGATGTTGTCTTTTATCGTCTAGTAAAGTCATCAGAAGATCAAAACCAACTGCAAAACGATTTCGATAAGATATCTGCATAGGGCGAAAATTGTCTGTTGACCATAAATAATGAGAAGTGTGAGGTCATCCAAGTGAGTGCTGAAAGGAATCCGTTAAATTTTGGTTACACAGTAAATCAATCAAATCTAAAGGCCGTCAATTCAAATAAATATCTAGGCATTAAATTTACGATCAATTGCAAAGAAAATGTTGTAGGGAATGTGAACCAAAGACTTCGGTATATTAGCAGAACACTTAGAAGATGCAACAGTTCTACTGAAGAGACTGCCTACACTACGCTTGTCCGTCCTCTTTTGGAGTACTCCTGCGCAGTAAGGGTTCCTTACCAGATAGGATTAGCGGAGTACACAGAGAAAGTTCAAAGAAGAGCAACACAATCTGTATTATTGAGAACTAGGGGAGAGAGTACCACGAACAGGATACAGAATTTGGGGGTGGACATCATTAACACAAAAGCGGTTTTCGTTGCGACGGGATCCTCTCAAGAAATTTCAGTCACCAACATTCTCCTCCGAACGCAAAATACGTTGTTGATACCGACCTACATAGGGAGAAACGATCACCATAATAAAAGAAGGAAAATCAAAGCTCGCACGGAAAGTTATAGGTGTTCGTTTTTTCCGCGCGCTGTTCAGAGAGTGGAATAATCAGTGAACCGCCTGCCAGGCACTCAAGTGAGATTTGCAGAGTAGCCATGTAGATTATGTGTAGATGAAAAATACGCCAGAGCTTCCACAAAACAACTAGGAGCTTCATAGTTCCTCATTTCACTTCACAAATGACACTACGGTGGTCATTTATATTTCTAAGAGAAATAAGAATGTTGTACTTACGAGCACTCTCCACCTTGACAAGGCTGATAAGAAGGCAGAAATGATTATAGATTATAATTCAAACAAAGGGACTATAAACAGGGCCAATCAACCAACAGGTGTTTATACGTCCATACGAAAAACCAATAAATGCGAGATGACAGTTTTGTACAGTATTCCTGATGTTGCTGCTTATAATGCATATGTCTTGTGGACTTCTATTTTCCCTAATTGCAACGCAATAAAATTGAGTAGAAGGAGAAATTGTTGGAAGAACTTGGAAAGTCCTTGGTAGCAGAGCACATTGCATCAGGGAAGCGTTTTCCAAGAACACAGAATTCTCTGAGAATGATCAGGAGCATCTAAGACCCGGAAGGAATGGCAGGTGTGCTCGAACCAGCAACAACCAGGAACCTTACAAAACGTACACGCTTTAAGTTCTGTCCTTCAATCAATGTCAATAAAACAAACATGTTGCATGGAAAGTGTAATAAACATGTATTAAAAACATGTCCCCTACTTGTGTCCAAACTTCAGTGACTGAGAAGGAGAGAAAGTAATATGGATGGACGAACAAATAGATAAATGTTGAGATGACTTTTTGATGTAACTGCCTGTTGTTTCTAATTTATCCTATGTGAATATTAAAATAATAAATACTTTTTAGTGAAGCTCTGTCTACT
The DNA here is from genome assembly GCF_021461385.2 of Schistocerca piceifrons. NCBI lineage: Eukaryota > Metazoa > Arthropoda > Insecta > Orthoptera > Acrididae > Schistocerca > Schistocerca piceifrons. The sequence goes on from NC_060139.1 coordinate 748,253,833, forward strand.
ATTTTATTATTATTATTTCTTTACTTTCTCAGACGTTATGTCTGGTTAAAAATGGAAAGTGACGCGGACCTTGATGAAGCGTGACTTCCTTTTAACTGTACGGTATATGTTATATTGCATTTAGGAACTTTCGGGTAATTGAACATGTATCAATAATTACAGATTTTTGTAGTTGTATATATAAGTTTGGTTGTAGCTGTATTGCGTTGATGTACTGGTGGATATTGTGTGGTATGACTCCTGTAGTTGATAGTATAATCGGTATAATGTCAATTATTATTATTATTATTATCACTATTATTATTAATAGCATATTGTAATATAACAACAATGTCTATGCATTAAAACTGTCCGAAAAATTTGTTTGGTTAGATCCTTTTTCCAGCATTTTATTATTTCGAGTCGTACTGAGCCGAACAGTACATTTGGATAGTAAAAGTGAACAGAACAGAAGGGTTAAATAATGCTTTACAGTCGTGCGGACATAATCCTAAACAGTATTAGTATTTTCAGTCTAAAACTGCCAAGGGTGACTTGTCCGCCTACATGGCTCGGTGGACAGCGCCTCTAGTGTTCTCAGCTCCGTGATGCCAGTTGGTGAACTACTTGTGTGAGAAGTAGCTGCTCCAGTGTCTAGAAAGCCAAAGGCCGCCGGGAGAACTGTGTGCCGCCTCCACGCTCCTCCATACCGCATGCAAAGAGGCATTACCAGACGATGACACTGCTGACAGTTGGTCCAGACTGATCTATCACGACCAGGACGCGAAGCTTTGCTAAGGCTCATTTCCCAGAAACAAACAGTGTGGTTTAGTGGGCTCTGAAAGCACGGGGCCCGTAGTATGCGCTACAGGCAAAAACTGTCTCTGCTGTAGACACCCATTCAACCGCGAACCAACATCGCGGCAGAGACCACCATCTCTGCACTGTGTCCCACTCATCGGAAAGAGAGTCCCGAGTGACAATGTGAGACAATGGCTTCGCCTCGATAAACTAATGAGACGGCGGTTGCGAAGCTCCGCTCATGGGTCTCACCGCGAAAGGATCCTGTTTACAACGACCCAGCTGACATTTAATTGCTGAGCTAAGAGGCGATTCTGCTAGGCGGCAACACGGAGGCCAACGAAACGCAAACAATCCGAACCAGAATCAGAAAAAAATACCTCCAACAAACAACAAAACCAAACAAACACCGTCCGAACAGGCCTTGAAGGCCCAGTGAAACCGACCGGCCGCCGTGTCATCCTTAGCCCCAAGGCGATACCGGATGCAGACACGGAGGGGCATGTGACCAGCACACCGCTCTCGTGGCCTTTATCAGTTTTCGTGACTAGTGCCTCTACTTCTCAATAAAGTAGCTCCTCAATTGGCCTCACAAGGGCTGAGTGCTCCCCACTTGCTATCAGCACTCGGCAGACCCGGATGATGACCCAGCCAAATGCAACCAAGCCCGACAGCGCCTAATTTCTGTGATCTAACGGGAACCGGTGTTACCACCGTGGCAAGGCCGTTGGCTAACTAACAAAATGCAAAGCTCTAAATGCAAACACTCAAGCAGATGACTATGTCTGGCACGAATGTAAAAATTAGCAGATATTATTTTTCTTGGAAAGTTATGCCTTTACAATTACATGAGTCTTTCCTATACTTCATGCACGTTTGTGACATCATCGTCGTATTCCAACTCCTGCAGGTAATAGATATCCGTTAAGAAAAACTCGATCGATGTTGCATTAACCATACTGCGTAAATAGTACTAATTTTCTTCCATTTTGACAGAGAAGAACTTGACTGCGAGTTTAAAATACCTAAAAGATTGTACAGAAGGAAACGAAGTTCTAATTTTAAAATCAAGTTCGTTGGACGACGCACAATCATCAAAATTTGCAAAGTAACTGCAAGAAATTAGATTATATTATGCCACTTTATTCAAAAGCAGATGTTAAACTCCCAAACTACAGGAAAAATCGCGGAATCCATACGCATCAAATGCGTGAACATAAAAGTGAACAAAAGATAACACTGGACTCGCATTCGAGATGACGATAATTCAATCCCGCGTCCGGCATTCCTGATTTAGATTTTCCGTGATTTCCCTAAACCGCTCCAGGCAAATGCCAGTATGGTTCCTTTGAAAGGGCACGGCTGACTTCCTTCCCCATCCTTCCCTAATCCGATAAGGCCGATGACTTCGCTGTTTGGCCGGCCGAGGTGGCCGAGCGGTTCTAGGCGATAAGGTCTGGAACCGCGTGACCGCTACGGTCGCAGCTTCGAATCCTGCCTCGGGCTTGGATGTGTGTGATGTCCGTAGGTTAGTTCGGTTTAAGTAGTTTTAAGTTCTAGGGGACTGATGACCTCAGAAGTTGAGTCCCATAGTGCTCAGAGCCATTTTTGAACCAAACAACCCAACCAAACAAAAGATAAAATAATAAATGTAATAGTTCACTTCTGCAGCCGTATTTTTATTAGTAATTTTAATGCTTTTACTTTGCAGAGAAATCAGCATCAGTTTTAACGAACTCCATGGGATCTTTACCTGACATGTTGCTACTCGCAGCTTTTTATACATAGGTTGGTGCATAATTTCGTGTCGTTTTTCCATAAGCTTAATAAACGCAAGTGGTACACAAATCGGAGACTTTAGTCGTCTATAATATATGCTCCTTCACTATTTACAACAGTCTACCAACCATGGTGTAATTTTTAGATTCTGCGACTGTAGAAATCACGTGGTTTTGAGGTGAACCACTCGTCGAGTCGTTTTCGGAGCGCTTTTCCATCCCGAATGGAAGTTCCTTGAAGGCTGATCGATAGAGAGCGGAAAAGATGAAAAACTGGAGGCGCAAGATCAGGTGACTAAGGTGTGTGTGGAATGACTTCCCAACCCAACTCCTGTATAGTGTTTTTGTCAGTCTAGCAGAATGTGGGCGGGTGTTATTGTGGTGTAACATCACTTCACGCAGTCTTCCTGGTCGTTGGTCTTGGACTGCGTCTGCAGTGATGGTTACACTTCGGGCACCCAATCGGTAGTACACCATGCGGCGTTTCAGGGTGGTTTGCAAAGTTCCACTCAGCTGGTGGTGAATTTCTTGTTACAAACGCACACCTCCTTGAAGATACTGGCATGCATTTCTCAGCCGGAAAAAGCTATAGAAAAATAGCTGTGCACTCCATTAACTCATGAAGCACTAAAATTGTTTTGACGGTCGAAGGAAATAGTTAAATGAAAGTATTTGTGTGCATAATATTTCACTCTATTACAATAACCTTGCATACACCCGTTACTACCAAGCCTTACTCTAATCTGTACAGTCTCCAAAGTTCACACGCATACTTCATTCATAACCGTAGCTACTTTATTAACCCTTCACGGAAATTTTACAAACGGATTGTTTCTTTTAGAATTGCTCGCTCGAATGTTGCTAGTATCAAAGCTCGAATGTTGCTAGTATCAGTGTCACGGAACAAATTGTTCAACTTCGCGATTAAGCAACGCGCCACGCAGTACTTACTTATTCAAACGACACTAAAACTTCTGAACTTCACCTCGTTCATTAACTCGAATTCTCCTCCACACTTTACGGCATTTCTCAAACATTTTAGTTCCGAAATATCACAGTATTGATAATTTTCAACGGAGCACATATCGGTACGTTTAATCACTACGAGATTCAATCCGCGACTCTGCTCCTCTCTTTCCGCTAGAGAAGCCTCTAGTTCCCGCGAATATGCTAATTTCTGATTGGCAGAGAGACGTCACAGCCTATCGGAAAGCAGCATCAAGCCCGCTCAATCCCGCCCATGTATACAGAACCAATCAAAATTCGTCACTGAATCAGAACAGTAAATTGTCATAAATACATTTGGAAAACCCACAAATATAAAATTAAATCCATTTTAACAAACTATTTTTCCGAAATCACAATCTCATTTCCCGAGTACCATAAACTGACGAAGTAGTTTATAATAAATTCAGTCTCGAACATTCCACACGTGGCCTGTTACTTGAATGTATCGTATAAAAATTTTACATAAAACGGTATTTCACATTCATACCTTCGTTCACTCTCGTTTCAGAACGCAATAATAGTAGTAATTAATAACCAATTAGAAAATTAAACAAAATCGGAAATAATATTAACAGTATTTTGACTGCAGCTCAAACAGTGTCCATCAGCTAGTGACCTCTATCATATCGCATAGGAACTACGTACACTCGAGCCATCTGACGCCACCTCTCTTGTGCGTGACTCATGCTGCACGCCTGTTCACAGATCTCACAATAGGGATGACGTAGAGGTGCTACACCTCAACCACATCGTCGCTGCTCCACCAGATAAATAAGATTGTCTTTTGTGGATACGCACAGATCTTTGTACATAGAATTGCTGCTTTGTTTGGGCTCAGCCAGCCTTTTCCGTATGTTAGCATAAAGACACAATTTCTCGTCAACAGTAGTGATAGGAATGGTCGGTGTTGTTCACGAGCCAATTGAATGCGAGCAAGCAGAGATGTATATATGGTCACTTGCTGGTTCTTCTGATTTAAGCTTATAGCATGCGGTACCCATTCACCAGATTTTTGAACCTTTCCCTTTGCATGCAAATGTCGCACGATGGTGAAATTATCACAGTTCATCACATTTGCCAGTTCCCGAGTACAATGACGTGAATCATTGTGGATGAATCCATTCAAACGATTTTCATCAGACCCCAAAGTTCTTTCTAAACGTCGAGATTCGGTAACGTCAAAGCGACCCTCCTTAAAGCGACAAAACCATTTTCTTGCAGTGCTCTGTCCAATGGCATTATCCTCAGTTCACGGCTGTCTCCGTTGCTGTCACCTCTCTATTGAATTCAAACAGAACAATATGTCAGAAACGTTCCGATTTCCTCACTTGTCACTCCATTTTCTAGCGTCCACAGCTCCTCTACCTCCAAATGACAAAATAACAATATGTAAACTCCAATAGCAATAGTGAAATACAAATAAAAAATTACAATCGATAAATAAACCTATAGCAATCAGAATACCAAATGGCAAAACAAAAACGCTACGATCTTATGCAGTGCACCAACCTAATATTTTTTAGTCTCTCATAGACAGAGTTTTTAATAGAATGTGGAAGGGAGGACTCAAATGTCACACCTTTGACAACTAACGCCTAGTAGTGCTCGTATCTTTGGACCTAAACGCGAAGAATGTCGTTCAAAAAATGTGAACATTTGAAAACAAAAGTAAACTGTTCGATCGAAACCAGTAAAGAACAAAAAAAAAACGGGCGTGATCACATTAAATTTGTAAAGGACGCTAAACAGTGCGTCCACACAACGCCGCTGACAGTATTTACAGACATTGCTACAAAATATCACTACGAGGTTTTATTTGTAGCATCACTTCAAGCTATGCAGCTGTTATAAAGCGAAGAACAGATTCGAGTAACTGCAGACAGATAGCTAAAACAGCTGAAGTTAGGACAGGCTTTATTTATTTTACAGCCTATGGATAATTGTACCCATAAACTTACAGCTACATATGCGACTGTCCTCACCAAATCTATCGAGCGACTGTAGCGAAAGGCTGTTAGCGCGGACAGCACACCGCATTGACAAAGCCCAGTTTTAGCTATCTGAGAACTGTTTCACTCCCACCCATTTATTCATTCATTCACTCATCGTGCTCCGTAAATTTCACAATGAGGTGGAATGAGTCAAAAAAGGGGTGGAAGGAAGATTAGGGTTTAACACCCCGTCGACATCGAGGTCATTAGAGACGGAGCACAACCTCCGATTGTTTCTGGGATGGGGAAGGAAATATGCCGTGCTCTATTTTCAAAAGGATCCATTCCGGTATTCGCCGGGAACGATTTAGGGAATCCGGATGGTCGGACGAGGACTACCGCACCATTTCGCGGGGCGACTCAAATTATTCAACAACAGGTACAAGCAGCCTCTGCAGCATACTTCCTTTACGTATGCCAACAACCAATTATTGTTAGTGCCAATCTGCTTGCACACACAGTTGTGGAAATTGCTAACACATTATCGTCCACGTACTGGGAGAAAACCAGCTACCAGGTAGTCTAAGTAATAAGTACCAAATTTCGAATTATCTCTTTCTCTTCTTTCGAGATGTCACTCTTCTGACTGAAATGAATCCCTGTCCAGTTCAAACTTATATCCGACGTCAATTCGTTAGATATATTCCAGTCTCTGTCTTCCCCTACAGGTTTTGCCCTCTACAGCTGCCTTGAGTACCAAGGTAACGTAGTACATCATACTGTCCCTATTTCTTAGCAGTATTTTCCACAAATCCTTTCCTCGCCGGTTCTATTGAGACCTTCATCATTTGTGATCTGACCAGTCTACTTAATTTTTCAAATCCTTCTATAGCACCACATCTCAGACGCTTCAGTTCCCTTCTTCTCCGGTTTCCCACCGTCCATGGTTCATCTAAATACAATTCTCTGCTTCAAACGCACATTTTCGTAGATTTGTTGCACAAAACAAAGAGTATATTTAATACTAGTAGACCATTTTTAGCGAGAAATTCCCTCTATGCTTGTGTATTGGATTATTTTGAAAATCAGCCTTATGCAAACACAATTTTGCTATCTTTATATTTAGCCAGACATGTTTCGACACCTATTTGTCACCTTCTGTGGGTCTTTTTTTATTTCTGTAAAGTACAATATGAAATTTATAATAATTTAACTGTTGTGCGCCTAAGAATTACAATATCTGTAGTTCGCTTTGTTTTGTTTAGACTCTCGCCTTAAAATTACATAGCTAAATGAACTGCGTTATTATACACCCGTTTTTGTGCTCTTTTTCGTCGTCTTCATGTGATCTGCAAACTAGCAATGAAGAAAATTAATGCGTAAACAGATGGCGCTGTAATCGAAATACAGAGTGCCTATCAGAAGTGAGCTGCAGCACAGAACGATCAGTTCCACCATTGAAACGTGAAAGGCGGTGAGGGTACCGAAGGAACAGGTTGAAATCATGCAATCCATTGAACAACGTCTTTTTCTGGTACTGAAATACCGCGTTTTAGAACACAGTCCTATGGCAACAAGGTGCCGTTTTGAAAGACTTGTTAATGTTCCGAAAGGATCCGATGCAAAAACCATTCCCAAGCTCTTGTCCAAATTCCAACGGACAGGCAGCTTGGCTGATGACCTACATCTACATTTACACATACGTGATTACTCTGCTGTTCACAAAAAAGTGCCTGGCAGAGAGTTCAATGAACCACCTTCAAGCTGTCTCTGTACCGTTCCATTCTCGAACGGCACGCAGGAAAAACTAGCATTTAAATTTTTCTGTGCGAGCCCTGATTTCTCTTATTTTATCATGATGATCATTTCCCCCTATGTAGGTGGGTGCCAACAGAATGTTTTCGCAATCGGAGGAGAAAACTGGTGATTGAAATTTTATGAGAAGATCCTGTGGCAACGAAAAACGGCTTTGTTTTAATGATTGCCACTCCAATTCACGTATCATGTCTGTGACACTATCTCCCCTATTTCGCGATAATACAAAACGAGCTGCCCTTCTTTGTACTTTTTCGATGACATCCGTCAGTCCCACCTGATGCGGATCCCACACCGCACAGCAGTACTCCAAAATAGGGCGGATATGCGTAATGTAAGCAGTCTCTTTAGTAGACCTATTGCACCTTCTAAGTGTTCTGCTAATGAATCGCAGTCTTTGGTTTGCTCTATCCGCAATATTATCTATGTGATCTTTCCACCTTAGATTATTAGTAATTGTAACCCCTAAGTATTTAGCTGAATTTACAGCCTTCTAATTTGTGAGACTTATCGCGTAATCGAAATTTAACTGATTTCTTTTAATACTCATGTGAATAAACTCACACTTTTCTTTATTCAGGGTCAATTGTCACTTTCCACACCACACAGATATCTTATCTAAATCATTTTGCAAGCCTTTTTGATCATCTGATGACTTTACAAGACGGTAAATGACAGCATCATCTGCAAACAATCTAAGAAGGCTACTCAGATAGTCTCCTAAGTCGTTAATATAGATCAGGAACAATAGAGGGCCAATACCACTTCCTTGTGGAACGCCGGATATTACTTGTGTTTTACTCGATGACTTTCCGTCTATTACTGCGAACTGTGACCTTTCTGACAGGAAATCACGAATCCAGTCGCACAACTGAGGCGATACTCCGTAGGCACGCAGTTTGGTTAGAAGACGCTTGTGAGCAATGGTGTGGAAAGCCTTCTGGAAATCCAAAAATATGGAATCAATGTGACATCGGAATAGGGGAATAGTGGCCCAGGGCAAACTGTAGTCATCCCTAAAAATGTCGCCAAGAGTTCTGGAATTCTTTGCCAAAATCCAAGGAAATTCATCCGAAGAACTGCAGCAGATACTTGTTTGAAGCGTTCATCCACGCAGATAAATACTGAGACAGAGACATGTTTCCACTGAACATTCAAAGCCATCAGGTCGTACCTGTATGAGCTGTGTGACAGAGGCTTTGCGAACCGGATTCTCCCAATGATTGATAATGAAATATTGGATGTTGGCCAAATATAGTTCAGAGATGAAGCACACTTCCGCCTGACTGATGTGAACAAACAAAACTGGCAATTTTGTGATTCCGAAATCCCCCACTGTGTGAAACTGTAACGCAGTGACTTTTTCAAGCACGCGACCAGGCCACAGCGTCTGTCCAGACCAGTGCTCACCACAAAGGAACAGAGAGAAAGAAAATTATTCATTTAATTCTGATCAGAGATTCGAACTCCATACAAAATTCCGAGTGAACTGATTCCTGGCTCCGACCAGTCGAATAATTAATTAACAATTCGTCAAACTTGATCATTGAACTATTACCACTAAATTAATTTTCCCAAGTGTACAAATACTACCGAGGTATTGTCTACGTAGAGTACCATCGATTAGAGGGGACAAGTTAATCTTAGGATTCCCCGTTTAATTGATATAGAAAATGCGCAAGACGGCGAAATCTAGCTTACTGTTCTGGCCGTTATTTGAAATCGTCGTCGGAGTCACGCAGTGGAGGAGGCAAACATGCTTCTCTCACCTTCTGAGAATTCTCTCCAGTTTATGGCACCCAACGTGAGGGGAGGAACTCTACCTCACCAGGCGGCCAGAACAGCAAGAACGGTTCTACCTCTCACCCCTGTTAGGTTGGCTACGAGGACTTTTTCGCGTACCGCGGACGTGCACTGTAGCTCATCGACCGAGCCTTTAAATAATCTGGAGAGCAGCTCTCCAGCCCCATTCCGTTGCAGTTTCTAGAGGAGTCAACATCGCAAAGTTCAGCGTACGGCAGTTGCCGCCATTTAATGGCTAGTGCTTTCCATTACCCTGGAAACCCCATAGCGTTAGTCATCCGGGAACCACTCGTGATGTTTCTGAAGCACTCCGCAGTTACGATGGTTGCGACAGCGTTTGTGCCACTTCTGTACAGCAAGACACTAACGTTGCAGGCCGACATGTAGTGTAGTAAGTTGTTTTGGTCGACCCCTGTTGCTGTTCGCGGGACCCATAATTAGTTTCTCCGGCTATAGTGATACCTGTTATTTCGTTTCTGTGCTCTCTTTAAGGACTGGTCTTCATACTGAAGACGGGTTTGTTAGTGATCCTATGTACTTTCAACTTGTCCTATAGCAAGTATGTTTGCACAGCGGCTACATTCCGTGTGTAACAATGCATGAAATACACTACTGGCCATTAAAATTGCTACAACACGAAGATGACGTGCCACAGCCGCGAAATTTAACCGACAGGAAGAAGGTGCTGTGATGTGCAAATGATTAGCTTTTCAGAGCATTCACACGAGGTTGGCACCGGTGGCGACACCTACAACGTGCTGACATGAGGAAAGTTTCCAACCGATTTCTCATACACAAACAGCAGTTGACCGGCGTTGCCTGGTGAAACGTTGTTGTGATGCCTCGTTTAAGGAGGATAAATGCGTACCATCACGTTTCCGACTTCGATAAAGATCGGATTGTAGCGCCTATCGCGATTGCGGTTTATCGTATCACGACATTGCCGCTCGCGTTGGTCGAGATCTACATCTACATCTACATGACTACTCTGCAATTCACATTTAAGTGCTTGGCAGAGGGTTCATCGAACCACAATCATACTATCTCTCTACCATTCCACTCCCGAACAGCGCGCGGGAAAAAACGAACACCTAAACCAATGACTGTTAGCAGAATGTGGAATCTGTGGGTTCAGGAGGGTAATATGCAACGCCGTGATGGATCCCAACGGCCGCGTATCACTAGCATGGTTGTAACGGATCGTGCAGACACGTCTCAACCCCTCAGTCAACAGCTGGGGACGTTTGCAAAACAACAAACATCTGCACGAACAGTTCGACGACGTTTGCAGCAGCATGGATTATCAGCTCGGAGACCATGGCTGCGGTTACCCTTGACGCTGCATCACAGACAGGAGCGCCTGCGATGGTGTACTCAACGACGAACATGGGTGCACGAATGGCAAAACGTCATTTTTTCGGATGAATCCAGGTTCTGATTACAGCATCATGATGGTCGCATCCGTGTTTGGCGACATCGCAGTGAACGCACATTGGAAGAGTGTATTCGTCATCGCCATACTGGCGTATCAGTCGGCATGATGGTATGGGGTGCTATTGGTTACACGTCTCGGTCACCTCTTGTTCGCATTGACGGCACTTTGAACAGTGAACGTTACATTTAAGATGTGTTACGACCCGTGGCTCTACCCTCCATTCGATCCTTGCGAAACCCTACATTTCATCAGGACAATGCACGACCGCATGTTGCAGGTCCTGTGCGGGCCTTTCTGGATGCAGAAAATGTTCTACTGCTGCCCCGACCAGCACATTCTCCAGATCTCTCACCAATTGAAAACGTCTCGTCAATGGTGGCCGAGCAGCTGGCTCGTCACAATACGCCAGTCACTACTCTTGATGAACTGTGGTATTCTGTTGAAGCTGCATGGGCAGCTGTACCTGTACACGCCATCCAAGTTCTGTTTGACTCAATGCCCAGGCGTATCAAGGCCGTTATTACGGGCAGATGTGGTTGTTCTGGGTACTGATTTCTCAGGATCTATGCATCCAAATTGCGTGAAAATGTAATAACATGTCAGTTCTAGTATAATATATTTGTCCAATGAGTACCCGTTTATCATCTGCATTTCTTCTTCGTGTAGCAATTTTAATGGCCAGTAGTGTAATTGTGACAGGGCAACCTCTGAATTTATATGTTCATTTCTGAATACATATTTTGCCAGATTACCCCGACTTTCATTGTTTGTGGCTTCCCTGCAGTCTCTTTTATAAACCTATTTCTTACTAGACTACGAAGCACCTGCAGAAGAGACGAAGTCGGTCGCCTTGGACAGAAGATCCTCAGGTGGGTGATCTGCTAGGGAACATTGTCAGTCGGAGTTCCGTTGTTGATCCGCTACAGTTACCACCGCCTAAAAGCAAAACGCTACAAAACGAGATCACTGTATTCTCCCAAAGTTACTGCTTCCTCTGCGGTATGCAGCAGAGGCATCATTGGCCTTTTTTTTCATGCGAGAAACGATTACTTGTCAACGTTTCGTTGCAGTTTTGGAAGAATTTATCACCACATAGCGTTGGAGGGTCGGCTACATACCGAGCAGTTTATTCAAGAAGGGACCACATAGCACAAAACAGGTGTTTCCCTTTCTCGATCAGAACTTCAGAAAGATAGTGATCACTGTGTCTATCTCTTGTGGGACACACTGAAAGACATTGTCTATCGGCAACCCGTGTGACATCTGAATCAATTTCCGTTGAGACACTACAGGAGGTGATCGCAAATTTTGTTCGTTTGCGTGACCACTGCAAGTGATGGACATCCCGAAAAGATTGTGACGTGATTGCAAAGACTGCTTGCAGAGGACGAGATTAATAGTGCACCCAGATGCTGTATGAACTACGCAGCGTACGGCGTCATCTGTCAGCAGCTTTTCGAACAAATTGGAAATTTCTGTATAATCTATATATAAAATTTTTAGAGCTTTCACAATAAGCATACCTTTTGTTTCATTTCTCTATCGACATTACTTTTCGAGATATTTAATTTTACAATCAAGGACTCCTTCGCTGGACACTCTGCATGCACTCCTTACTTACTTCGTCACGTGTTATTTTGCTTCCGAGGTTGAAAAATTCCTTCACTTCGTTTACTGCATGCCGGCCGCTGTGGCCGAGCGGTTCTAGGTGCTTCAGTCCGGAACCACGCAGCTGATACGGTCGCAGGTTCGAATCCTGGCCCGGGCATGGATGTGTGTAATGTCCTTCGGTTAGTTAGGTTCAAGTAGTTCTAAGTTCTAGCGGAGTGTTGACCTCAGATGTTAAGTTCCATAGTCCTCAGACCCATTTTTTTGTTTACTGCGTGGCCTCCAGGTGTGATGATGTTAACTGATCCCCAGTTTTGTATCTGTTATTCTCATTAATCTAATCTCTATTTTGCCTACCCAAAATCTGTATACTGTGCTCAGTAGACGGTTCATTTCATTCAGTATCTCCTGTAAATCTCCCTCATTTTGATAGACGATAGGAATGTCACTAGCGTATCTTACCACTGATATTCGGTCACCCAGAATTGCTTATTCAATGCAGAGATTTAACAGTATTCGAGAAAGAGTACATCCTTGCCTCACAGTCTTTTTAATTCGAGCATTTCGTCTTCGTGTTCATTTTTTATTGAATATAGTGATCAAATGAGTTCAGTTATTGGCGGTTGTGCTCAATTTAGATCCCACTTAAGTCCACACACGTCTCAGTTCGACTCTTCACTGCTCAGAACATGTCTGCGTGGCGTTTATCTTGAGACTGCACAGAATCCCCCCCGTTTTTGGCTGCCCATAGTGTGAAAGAATACGTCTGCGCTAATGCTCGTCCAATACCACTGACTTGAGTGCCACTGACTCGATCGAGAAAGTTGAAACATGTCACAGTTTACGGATACAGCCCGACGCCGAAGAAACAGTCTCGCTCTAATACACCACCAATAAGTAGATTCGTAACATTGCAGGCCCTCTCGTTTGTGTCTTGTAAACGGCTGTGCTGCTGTAGTAGAGTTTGCCAACATTTTTTCCCGTAATTTTTTCGTATCAAGATTAGCTTCCAAAATCAGGACGTGTTCAAAAGTAATGCCTACGAATATTTTATGTGAAAACTCTTAAGCTTGTTTTTTTAATAAAACAATCATTATTAACACTCTACATCTTTATTCTTCATGTCTACATATTTATTTCTCAACATATTCACCCTGATGACGAGAGACTACTTCGTTTATATTGTAATTGCAGGATGTTTGACGTAGTTGACGGAGCCGCAACCTCACCTCTGACTGCACCACTTCATCACTATTACAGTGAGGCCATCGAAGGTTTCCTTTAACTTTTGAAAACAATAGAAAATCGGATGGGGCCAAAATGGAACCGTATGGATGATGATCGATGACAGTGAACTCGAGGCGTCAGAATGTTGCTCATGTCTCAGTGCTCGTTTGTGTTCTGGCATTGTCGTGGTCAAGGAGAGGATGCTCCATGCGTGGACGCACTCTCATCGAATTCGGAACTCGATTATAGCACGCTGTTTCTCACGCACCGACAAAGTTACGTTACACACCGCTATGTTACACCGCTATCTTACATGCTACAATACGAGGCCATCTAGCGGCAGAGCTCTGCAAATATGTATACATGAAGAATAGAGTTTTAGAATGTTAGTAACATTTGTACTATTTAAAAAGCTTGAAGAGTTTTCAAAAAAAAAAATTAGGAGGCGCCACTTTTCAGCACGTCGTCGTAGATATCCTCGGCGTAAACAATAAACGTAAGTCACTTAATAAAGAAAAGTTTATCGGTCCAGATTATGTAACAATTTGGTTCCTTTAAAGCGTATGTGCATGAAACAGCTTCATTTTTAGAAATCGTATACAACCGTTCGCTCGAAGAAGGACTCTTATCTAAAGTCGGAAAATTTCACAAGTCACACCGATATACAAGAGAAGGAATTAGAAATAATCTGCTGAATTAAAGATCAATGTGATTCACATCGATTTTTGGAAGGATTCTGGAACGTATAGTGTGGTCCAACATAATAAAATACTTCGTAATTAACGAACTATTGGCATATAACCAGCACGGATTCAGAAAATATCGTTTCTGAGAAACACTGTTGGCTCTTTGTTTGCCGAATTAATGAGCGCTGTCGATAGAAAACCTCGAATCGATTCCATATTTCTATGATTCCAGAAGGCGTTTCAACCATTTTTCAGTAGCGGCTTGCAATCAAATCGCTTTCCTATCGAGTATCTTCTCAACTGTGTCATTGCATTCGTCATTTTCTGTGAATAAGTAAATGAGGTCAAACCGAAATTACATCTGGTGACCCCTAAGGAAGAATTATAGACGCGCCCGCCCCCCTTTAGGAGACACTATAATCATCCTACCTTTCCAACTAATCAACTAATTATGCTTTTGTATATGACCGTGTACCTAAAGTCCCTAATCTCTGGTGAAAAGGCATCTACTTCAAAGAATAATGCAAAACCGAGAGAAATAGATGAAGTTGTAACCGAATCGCCACTGCTCAGTATATTAGCAATGACGATTAGAAACAAAGTTCGGTTAACTTTATATATTTTTATTACGTAAAATAGTTTTCGATTAACAACAGTAAGTGGAAAATTCGGAATAAATGGTTTTCAAGTATGTCAGTAATGAAAATAACCAACGGTCGCCAGTTCCACACCGGAACAAGAATAATTAAATTAAAACAACTTTATACCCGTAATCAATTTTACGTAACAATAGTTATTGGCGTCATCACGTAGGAACAGAACCTAACGCACACTTCCAAGTGCTTCAGACCACACATGTCACAGTAGTCAAATAATAATCAAACAGCAAACACATACAGCATATTATATTAATTTTCAATGATCAATTAAAGTAAGATTGCTTACTGGCTGTGGACAGGAACTTTTTGTTACGTTACTCACCGTATTACTGACTGTCGTAATTGTAGCAAACAGAAAGATTGTTTGAATTTACTCATTGGTAAGGACTGTCATTTACCTAGCAGTTATTCTGATATTTCTTTGTAATAAAAGTTATAAATTATGGTGCAAGCTATAAATTAGAACTGAGCTTTGACAGTGAAATGTAGTATCCAGGTTACATAAAGTTTTACTACCAATTGTTTATTATGAAAGTTACTCTATTTATGTTTGTTCTTGTGGTCTTCAGTCCTGAGACTGGTTTGACGCAGCTCTCCAAGCTACTGTATTCTGTGCAAGCTTCTTCATCTCCCAGTACCTACTGCAACCTACATCCTTCTGAATCTGTTTAGTGTATTCACCTCTTGGTCTCCCTCTACGATTTTTACCCTCCACGCTGCCCTCCAATACTAAATTGGCGATCCCTTGATGCCTCAGAATATGCTCCACCAACCGATCCCTTCTCCTAGTCAAGTTGTGCCACAAATTTCTCTTCTCTCCAATTCTATTCAATACCTCCTCATTAGTTATGTGACCTACCCATCTAATCTTCAGCATTCTTCTGTAGCATCACATTTCGAAAGCTTCTATTCTCTTCTTGTCCAAACTATTTATTGTCCACGTTTCACTTCCATACATGGCTACACACCACACAAATGCTTTCAGAAACGACATCCTGACACTAAAAACAATACTCGATGTTAACAAATTTCTCTTCTTCAGAAATGCATTCTACATTTTATATCCTCTCTACTTCGACCATCTTCAGTTATTTTGCTCCCCAAATAGCAAAACTCATTTACTACTTTAAGCCTCTCATTTCCTAATCAAATTCCCGCAGCATCACCCGATGTAATTCGACTTCATTCCATTATCCTCGCATTGCTTCTGTTGATGTTCATCTTATATCCTCCTTTCAAGACACTGTCCATTCCTTTCAGCTGCTCTTCCAGGTCCTTAGCTGTCTCTGACAGAATTACAATGTCATCGGCGAACCTCAAAGTTTTTATTTCTTCTCCATGGATTTTAATTCCTTCTCCGAATTTTTCTTTTGTTTCCCTTACTGCTTGCTCAATATACAGATTGAATAACATCGGTGATAGGCTAGAACCCTGTCTCACTCTCTTCCCAACCATTTCTTCCCTTTCATGTCCCTCGACTCTTACAACTGTCATTTGGTTTCTGTACAAATTGCAAATAGCCTTACGCACCCTGTATTTTACCCCTGCCACCTTTAGAATTTGAAAGAGAGTATTTCAGTCAACATTGTCAAAAGTTTTCTACAAGTCTACAAATGCTAGAAACGTAGGTTTGCCTTTCCTTAATATATTTTCTAAGATAAGTCGTAGGGTCAGTATTGCCTCACGTGTTCCAGTGTTTCTACGGAATCCAAACTGATCTTCCCCGGGGTCGGCTTCTACCATTTTTTTCCATTCGACTGTAAAGAATTCGTCTTATTATTTTGCAGCTGTGGCTTATTACACCGACAATTTGGTAATTTTCACATCTGTCAACACCTGATTTCTTTGGGATTGGAATTATTATATTCTTGAATTCTGAGGGTATTTCGCCTGTCTCATACATCTTGCTCACTAGATGGTAGAGTTTTGTTAGGCCTGGCTCTCCCAACGCTGTCAGTAGTTCTAATGGAATGTCGTCTACTCCCGGGGCCTTGTTTCGACTTAGGTCTTTCAGTGCTCTGTGAAACTCTTCACGCAGTATCACATCTCCTATTTCATCTTCATCTACACTCCTTTCCATTTCTATAGTATTGTCCTCAAGAACAACGCCCTTGTATAGACCCTCTATATACTCCTTCCACCTTTCTGCTTTCCCTTCTTTACTTAGAACTGGGTTTCCATCTGAGCTCTTGATATTCATACAAGTGGTTCTCTTATCTCCAAAGGTCTCTTTAATTTTCCTGTAGACAGTATCTATCTTACCCCTAGTGAGATAAGCCTCTACATCCTGACATTTGTCCTCTATCCATGTCTGCTTAGCCATTTTGCACTCCCTGTCGATCTCATTTTTGAGATGTTTGTATTCCTTTTTGCCTGCTTCATTTACTGCATTATTATATTTTCTCCTTTAATCACTTAAATTCAATATCTCTTATGTTACCCAAGGACTTCTACAAGCCCTCGTCTTTTTACCTACTTGATCCTCTGCTACCTTCACTATTTCATCTCTCAAGGCTACCCATTCTTCTTCTACTGTATTTCTTTCCCTCATTTTTGTCAATCGTTCTCTAATGCTCTCCCTGAAGCTTTCTACAACCTCTGGTTCTTTCAGTTTATCCAGGTCACATCTCTTCAAATTCCCACCTTTTTGCAGTTTCTTCAGTTTTAATCTGCAGTTCATAACCATTAGATCGTGGTCAGAGTCCATATCTGCTCCTGGAAATGTCTTACAGTTTAAAACCTGGTTCCTGAATCTCTGTCTTACCATTATATAATCTATCTGAGACCTTCCAGTATCTCCAGGCTTCTTCCATGTATACAACCTTCTTTCGTGATTCTTGAACCAAGTGTTAGCTATGATTAAGTTATGCTCTGTGCAAAATTCTACCAGGCCGCTTCCTCTTTCGTTCCTTAATCCCATTCCATATTCACCTACTACGTTTCCTTCTCTTCCTTTTCCTACTATCGAGTTCCAGTAACCCATGACAATTAAATTTTCGTCTCCCTTCACTATGTGAATAATTTCCTTTATCTCATCATACATTTCATCAATCTCTTCGTCATCTGCGGAGCTAGTTGGCATATAAACTTGTACTACTGTGGTATGCGTGGGATTCGTATCTATCCTGGCAACAACAATGTGTTCACTATGCTGTTTGTAGTAGCTTACCCGCATTCGTATTTTGCTATTCATTATTAAAGCTACTCCTGCATCACCCCTATTTGATTTCGTGTTTATAACCCTGTAGTCACCTGACCAGAAGTCTTGTTCCTCCTGCCACCGAACTTCACCAATTCACACTATATCTAACTTTAACCTATCCATTTCCCTTTTTAAATTTTCTAACCTACCTGCCCGATTTAAGGATCTGACATTCCACGCTCCGACCCGTAGAACACCAGTTTTCTTTCTCCTGATAACAACGTCCTCCTGAGTAGTCCCCGCCCGGAGATCCGAATGGGGGACTATTTTACCTCCGGAATATTTTACCCAAGAGGACGCCATCATCATTTAACCATACAGTAAAGCTGCATGCCCTCGGGAAAAATTACGGCTGTAGTTTCCCCTTGCTTTCAGCCGTTCGCAGTACCAGCTCACCAAGGCCGTTTTGGTTAATGTTGCAAGTCCATATCAGTCAATCATCCAGACTGTTGCCCCTGCAACTACTGAAAAGGCTGCTGCTCCTTTTCAGGAACCACACGTTGGTCTGACCTCTCAACATATACCCCTCCGTTGTGGTTGCATCTACGGTACGGCTATCTGTATCGCTGAGGCACGCAAGCCTCCCCACCAACGGCAAGGTACGTGGTTGATGGGGAAGGACTCTATTTATAGCAAATGTACTAATATTGGCTTTTGCATCATTGTATTTCTGACACCATTCATACTGCAGCCAAAGATTTCATTATTACATAATTGTCCAAAAGTTGTAAAAATTATGTTTTGGTAATATAATAAATTAATGTTTACTTCATTTTCTGATTATCTCGGTTGATACAAAGGGCAGGATGGATACTACTTGGATAATGACTTAGGAAACTTATTTACGTGACAATACGCACGAGAACAATGTTATTTAAGCAATAAAATTCCAACTACGTTTGTGAGCCTCTTACACTTCTAGTTATAAAAAGTCTTGATCTTACTTCACTTCATGGTGCCGTTGGTTTGTCGAGCGGCTTGATTTAGCGGTAACTAGGGCAAAGGTTGATCTTCTTGCCATACCATAGCCGATCACATGGACCCACAGTACTCCTGGTGTGCCGGCCGGAGTGGCCGAGCGGTTCTAGGCGCTACAGTCTGGAACAGCGCTGCCGCTACTCTCGCAGGTTCGAATCCTGCCTCGGGCATGGATGTGTGTGATGTCCTTAGGTTAGTTAGGTTTAAGTAGTTCTAAGTTCTAGGCGACTGATGACCTCAGAAGTTAAGTCACATAGTGCTCAGAGCCATTTGAACCAATTTGAACTCCTGGTGTTGCGTGTTACTCTTTCTGCATTTGTTCTGTGCCCAATAAATGTCATAGCTTGCCCATGTTAAACATCCGCCAACCAACCATTTCAGTCTTGACTGTTGCACACTTCTGAAACAGACTTCTTATCTCCGCACTTTTGCGTAGCCACAGCGGCTAATACACACAACCAACGACACGTCTCCTCACGACTTCGAACTGCTACTTTTCTCTCTCGCTCGCACGCCCAGCGATAATACATTTACAATTTATTACACTCTTTGACAATATCTTTTTTCTGACTAGGCCAGCGTCTATACATACAAAATGTTAACATTCCATGCGTATCCTCTTTCTTAAATAACAAATACCATTTGTAACTTGACAACATATTTACAAGAATAATATTCAGCACAACTAATAAAATAAGCTTCGTAAAACACGTAGAAAATGTATGATCGTCCACAGAGTTGTGGTATTGTGGCACTACTGACGGTCCTCTCAAATTGTTTGCAGATGACGCCATCGTTTACCATCTAACATAGCCATCAGAAGATCGGAACGAATAGTAAAATGATTTTTGACAAGATATTCACATGGGACGAAAAGTGGCAGTTGACTCAAACAATAAAAAGTGTGAGGCACATCACATGAGTATTAAAAAAATTCCGTTAAATGTAGGGTACACGATAAATTAAACTAATTTAAAGGTTGTCGATTCACCTAAATATCTAGGCACTACAGCCACGAACAACTTAAATCGTAACCATCACACAGAAAATGTTGTGCAGAAGGCGAAGCAAAGACTGCGTTTTATTCACAGAACCCTTAGTAAACTTTTAAAGAGACTGTCTACAGTAAGCTTGTGCGTCCTATGCTGGAGTATTGCTATACGGTAAGGGATCTTTACCTTACGGAGGACTTCGAAGAAGTTCAAAGAAGGACATCTCGTTTTGTTTTATGGCGAAATAGGAGAGAGAATTCCACGGGTACGATACGCGAGATAAGCTGACAATACTTAAAAGAAAGCCTTTTTCGTTGCGGTGATACCTTTCTTTTTCGAATCTAGAATATTTTGTTACCTCAGGCCTACATAGAGGAGGAAAAAAGTCCATTGCGATAAAATAAGAGAAATCAGAGGTCACACGGAAATATTTATGCGTTCATTTTCCCCATGTGCTATTCGTGAGCAGAACGGTGGGTAAATAGTTTGGAAGTGGTTCGATGCACCATGTGCCATCTGAAAGCATAATGCCGCACAAAGCATCTTTATTCCTACTGTGAAGCGCAAAATGCGGACGTCCCAGTTTGGCATATGATTACTTCACAAAACCAGTCGTGTTCGTACACCAAGGTACAGCCGTGCACTAGGTGCTGTTACTTGTTGTGTTTTGTGGTCTCGGCAACAGGGAAGAGAAAAATCGTTCATGGAAAGGTGCTGAAACATACTTTTGATGTTAGTAAATGAAACGACGAGCAGAAGAAGGGAAGGAGAAGTGCCGCAGAAGAAATGAGACGGGATGTTTTTTGCGAAATTGTAAAAAATCGCCAGACATGAGTTTGTGTAAAAGGATTAGGGGACACCAGACGCTTGCGAGTGCAATTTACATATTTCCTCCGGAGAGCAACAAAAATCAGGAAAGTGCTTAATTTAAGTGTTCTGGAGA
This sequence comes from Schistocerca piceifrons, assembly GCF_021461385.2. NCBI lineage: Eukaryota > Metazoa > Arthropoda > Insecta > Orthoptera > Acrididae > Schistocerca > Schistocerca piceifrons. The sequence goes on from NC_060139.1 coordinate 748,274,678, forward strand.
CCCCTCGGAAACTTTACAGCATTTGTCGCACAAAGTGTAAATGCAGAAACAGACTTTATACATTAATAATGTTTACTTTGCCAGTGCAATTCTATTTTAAAAGGTACATGAATAAACCAGTGGTCAAACTTGGACGTTGAGGCACAGTATCCAGCTGGAGCGTTTACCATAAAATGTGTTGTCAGAAGTTGCTTTATAAATGCAAAACGTACATTCATAAATTATGTGATGAATAATAGCTCGCATGGCACAGTATGCTGCCCTGTTTGTAAACAGGAGTGCTGGATTGCGTTAAATGGTTCTGACTTCACCTCACTTCTCAACGAACAACACGTTTGCAAGAAATATGTTTCTTACTCTTTCCAACAGTTGTGGTATTTTCGACTGACATGCAGAAGAACGCTGTTCTAATCTTAAACATGACGCGACTAAAATTTTCCTATTAGGGTTTTGAAAATAGCATTGTTCCCTTCTGTTTTTATCAATTTAAAGGAAAAGCTGAAAACTGTTTTAGGAAAAGATGTGACAGTTGTTGGACGACAAATACACTCCTGGAAATTGAAATAAGAACACCGTGAATTCATTGTCCCAGGAAGGGGAAACTTTATTGACACATTCCTGTGGTCAGATACATCACATGATCACACTGACAGAACCACAGGCACATAGACACAGGCAACAGAGCATGCACAATGTCGGCACTAGTACAGTGTATATCCACCTTTCGCAGCAATGCAGGCTGCTATTCTCCCATGGAGACGATCGTAGAGATGCTGGATGTAGTCCTGTGGAACGGCTTGCCATGCCATTTCCACCTGGCGCCTCAGTTGGACCAGCGTTCGTGCTGGACGTGCAGACCGCGTGAGACGACGCTTCATCCAGTCCCAAACATGCTCAATGGGGGACAGATCCGGAGATCTTGCTGGCCAGGGTAGTTGACTTACACCTTCTAGAGCACGTTGAGTGGCACGGGATACATGCGGACGTGCATTGTCCTGTTGGAACAGCAAGTTCCCTTGCCGGTCTAGGAATGGTAGAACGATGGGTTCGATGACGGTTTGGATGTACCGTGCACTATTCAGTGTCCCCTCGACGATCACCAGTGGTGTACGGCCAGTGTAGGAGATCGCTCCCCACACCATGAAGCCGGGTGTTGGCCCTGTGTGCCTCGGTCGTATGCAGTCCTGATTGTGGCGCTCACCTGCACGGCGCCAAACACGCATACGACCATCATTGGCGCCAAGGCAGAAGCGACTCTCATCACTGAAGACGACACGTCTCCATTCGTCCCTCCATTCACGCCTGTCGCGACACCACTGGAGGCGGGCTGCACGATGTTGGGGCGTGAGCGGAAGACGGCCTAACGGTGTGCGGGACCGTAGCCCAGCTTCATGGAGACGGTTGCGAATGGTCCTCGCCGATACCCCAGGAGCAACAGTGTCCCTAATTTGCTGGGAAGTGGCGGTGCGGTCCCCTACGGCACTGCGTAGGATCCTACGGTCTTGGCGTGCATCCGTGCGTCGCTGCGGTCCGGTCCCAGGTCGACGGGGACGTGCACCTTCCGCCGACCACTGGCGACAACATCGATGTACTGTGGAGACCTCACGCCCCACGTGTTGAGCAATTCGGCGGTACGTCCACCCGGCCTCCCGCATGCCCACTATACGCCCTCGCTCAAAGTCCGTCAACTGCACATACGGTTCACGTCCACGCTGTCGCGGCATGCTACCAGTGTTAAAGACTGTGATGGAGCTCCGTATGCCACGGCAAACTGGCTGACACTGACGGCGGCGGGGCACAAATGCTGCGCAGCTAGCGCCATTCGACGGCCAACACCGCGGTTCCTGGTGTGTCCGCTGTGCCGTGCGTGTGATCATTGCTTGTACAGCCCTCTCGCAGTGTCCGGAGCAAGTATGGTGGGTCTGACACACCGGTGTCAATGTGTTCTTTTTTCCATTTCCAGGAGTGTACTTTGACAGGTGATGAAACTTAATACACCACAATATCATACAGCAAGTACGAAAAAAAAGAGACCGATGTTACGTTCTTTGCTGTTCTCATTTCTGCTACTTCTCATTACTTCTGTCTTTCTTCGATTTACTCTCAAACCATATTCTGTACCCATTAGACTGTTCATTCCATTCAACAGATCTTGTAATTCTTCTTCACTTTCACTGATGATAGGAAAGCCATCAGCAAATCTTATCAGTGATATCGTTTCACCTTGAATTGTAATTCCACTCTTTAACCTTTCTTTTATTTATTTGATTCCTTCATCGATCCCTAGACTGAACAGTAGGACAGAAAGACTGCATTCTTGTCTACACTCTTTTCAAACCGAGCACATGGTTCTTGCTCTTCCAGTCTTATTGTTCCTTCTTGGTTCTTACACGTAACGTATATTACCCCTCTCTCCCTGTAACTTACCCCCATTTTTCTCATAATTTCGTACAGCTTGCGCTATTTTACATGCTAGAACGCTTTTTTCAGGTCGATAAATCCTATGAACGTGTCTCGATTTTTCTTCGGTTTTGCATCCGTTATAAACCTCAACTTCAGAACTGTCTCTCCCGTGCCTTTACCTTTCCTGAAGCCAATCTGATGGTCATCTAACAGATCTCCGATTTTGTTTTCCATTCTTCTGTGTATTATTCTTGACAGCAACTTGGATGCACAAGTTTTTAAGTTGACTGTACAATAATTCTCGAACTTGTCTGCTCTTGCTGTCTTCAGAATTATGTGGCAGATGTTTTTCTGGAAATCTGATGCTACGTTGTTACTCTCGTTCATTCTACACAGCAATGTGAACAGTCGTTTTGTAGAAGATCTCCGTTTGGTAAAAGACCGTGTGCTGCTGAGTGAAGAAGTGGGTAATTGCCTGCTGCACGTCCTCGTCTGACTGGAATCGTCGACCGTACACGGCCCTTTTTAGGAACCAAAGACATAATAATCTCATGGGGCAAGATAAGGATTAGGGCAGGTGCTCGAGTGCTTCCCACTTGAGATACGGTAATTTCTGTAACACGACATTTGCGATATGGGAACGTGCATCATCATGAAGCAGCAGCACGTAACTTGGTGCACCATTCCATAACGGTGGATTTCGACAGACACCCTGCCTCATACACATTCATCATTTTCCGAAGGATGTCTACCGGAGATTTTCCTTCGACAGGCAAGAAAAGAATAACATCATTTTGGTCCTGTTTGGACGCATTTGGCAATAACGTCGCCGTAGTTCACGTTTCCTCGGTTACCGCTCGCACGCCATAAAGATACTAATGCCTTACTAAACCCTTGCCTACATGTCGGTGCTTACATATCCGCATCGGAGTAGCGCTGCGTTGCATGTACGCTTGCTGCAACACCCTCCAACTTTTTTATCGACCCTTATAATTGTCTGAATACTGCCAGCGAAACATCGCACGCAACGGAGGAAATCGGCTCGAGTGTTATTTGAAGCACTGTAGTAACTGGGCAGTAACCTTAGACAACATTTACTCAAATAGCGCTTGTAACTGCACTCCACATGTACGTTTACCGGACACATTCTTGGCCGCCCCCGTAAAAGAGCGCACTACACGCTTTGGAGAGATTTTCAATCCCAAGAGGAACTGCCGATGTCAATGAAAGCAGATACATCTCAAATAGCTTCCGAGTGAACACTACGAAAAGAGTCGGGTACCACGCGAAAGGCCATTTCTCACAGCAAATGTAGCTCCATCCTTGGTTCAGGGGCATGGGACTGTGACTGGTCAATGAAATGTAATAATAATGTACCAACAGCCGTTATTTTGATGTGGTTTTATTAGGCAACCAGTTTTGACGTACCAGTCATTTCACCTTCAGGGCTGTGGCATGAATGACACCAAATACAAGGGTGAGTCAAATGAAAACCTTAAATTTGCAATAACAAATCGAAATTTCGTGCCATTACTCTGTAAGTTGGTAATCGTGCTACAAACAGCGTGCAGAATGACCTGTATGTGGCACCATAGTGCAGATGCAGTGTCAGTATAAAGATGACCGCTCCACTTGACACTTGCACCAGGGAAGAACAGCGTTCTGTTATTCGGTTTTTGCGTAGTGAAGGTGTGAAACCTATTGAAATTCATCGACGAATGAAGGTTCAGTATGGTGATGCAAGTTTGTCACATCAGCAAGTCTACGAATGGAGTAGGAAGTTCGCAAATGGTGTGACTTCAGTGGAAGATGCTCATCGTCCAGGTCAGGCACAACGAGTTGTGACTCCACAGAACATTGCAGCAGTTGAAACCATAGTGAAGGAAAACCGCCGAGTGACACTGAATGACATTGCACCATGTTTACAGATTAGTCATGGGTCAGCACACCGCATTGTGCATGATGTGCTCCAGGTTCACAAAGTGTCTGCAAGATGGGTGCCACAGCAGCTGACTCCTGAAGTGAGAGAACGACGTGTTAATGCTTGTGAAGAACTTCTTCGGCGCTTTGAACGACAAGGTGATAGCTGCCTTGCAAGAATCGTTACTGGGGACGAAACCTGGGTTCACTTCCACCAACCGGAAACGGAGAGAGCGAGCGAGGAATGGCGCCATTCCTCATCACCAAAATCAAGGAGGTTTCTAACAGAACCATCAGCAGGGAAGGTTATGCTGATTCTTTTTTGGTGAAATTTGGTGCTAAGTGAGATCATTAACTCATCTTCCATCTCACATGCAGTTCTGAGCTTTGGCCTTTTTTCGCAAGTGTCGACACTTTGCTATTTGAAGCGTGGCTGAACTCAACAATCAGGGCTCCTCCCTTTTGCGCCACCACAGAGGAACGTTGCAAGCACCTTTGAGCCAAATTTCAAATTTCTACTTCGCAATGGGAGACAATTACGACGTTTCAGAAAAGTTATCCTTTAACTGTGTTGAATAGTTTCTTGGTGACAGATTTTGATGTTAATTTTCTCACAAATCTCATTTCTGCTATTCCTCATTATTTTAGTTTTCTTCGGCTTACACTCAATGTAGTTGACAACAGATGCAAGATGAGGAGTGAACCTTAACGTCCAGTGAGATAGCGATATTGAATTTAGCGAAGCACACTGCAGGAATGTGATTTGATCTAAAACCCTAGGATCAACTGAGTCATATAGGACCAGCGATATTCTCTTTTCGGTTACATTGCACAGTCGGTCAATTAATTCAGCCGAGGCAGACCACAAGACTAAAGAACTAGGCGTCACGCATACCAGGAAAAGAAGTTTAGAAGGCGCTCACTCTTGGGATATGCGGACCTGTAAGCGCTGCGAAATTGAATTGCTCCACTACAGAGGATAAAGACGCCGCACGTGCAGCCATTTCTTGCGGAAAATCCCATAAGAACTAAAGCTCTTGTATTCGACTCGCTTTTTATTCACATCTTTTTCTCTAACCACTGCAGAAGATTTCATTCTCTTCCCGCAAATAACTGAGCATAAAACAGCAGGCAACCTCGTCTCGGTCAGCTGCCAGCTGCAGTTGGAATCACTATCTTTAGATTTGCTTCCTAATGTGTAACAAGCTTTTTTTTCTTCAGCTGTACCTGCAATCTAAAGCAATTGCAAGTGACGTCTAAACTGATACTTTACCAAAATCTCATTCTAGTACTGACGTTTTACACATACGAAAAAAAAATTACGTGAACATTCTCATTGGCACTAAATTTTTCGAGCGAAGGAGTAGGAATGCTAAGTAAAGAGCCAAGATTTTCGAGAAATTAAAATTAGCGAATGACCTGAGTAATAGAGAAACAAATTAAACAAAAATTGCCTGAAACAGAATCAGAAAATTTATTTTATTCAGAGAAGAAGAGCGAAAGCAGAGACACTGCTAATGCTTTCTAAACGAAGCTTCTAAATCTCTGATTTATTTTGTGTCTTACATGAAACGTTTTACAGCAATCGGTAGCATTTTGTGTAAGTTGACGTAATTACGACACGTTCTGACGTCAAATAAAATTGTATAAAACTCGAGAAAAGTCGCTTTATTATTAGACGCTGCAATAAACGTAAAAGGAGTCTTCATACCGACTGTTGGGGATGGTCTTGGCTCTGCTCGGGATGGTCTTCGCTAGACGCCTAATAATGGCCATTGTGGAAAAAATAAGTCTACGGGACACCAAGTAGCTAATTTATTTCTTATCTTATGCCACTTGGGCGGCCAGTCCTTTCAGAAGGGATACTGTTAAACTCAACCTATCTTTGTCCGCATCGTAAAATTATTTTTCGCTGTCCTTATACAGGCAGCCCACCACTAACGTGCTTCATTTACAAGCATATTTACGAAATTGCCTGAGTACATAATCACCTAAGCTGCTTACTTAGCGGTTTCCACACATTTAACTTCTGGACGTGTTCAAAATTGAAACGAGCTGCTGATACTCTATCCAAGTTATTATTGCCATTTCTGGTAAAATTCGTGTATTTTGTCTTATTTTCATTAATAGCAAGGCCTCTAGGTAGTGTGGCTTCTTTCAGCTCACCTATTGTTCTCTCTAGTGAAAGTCTTCTTCTACTAATAACTGCTACATCATAAGCATATACACATATCTGGGTTGACTTTATGCCTATATAACCACATATTTGAAGCTTCTGAATGGCTGCTTCAAGAGTCAGATTAAAAGGAACTGTAGAAATGGCAACCCCTTGTCTGATTCCTTCACAAATGCTGGACCATTGATTGAGTTCTCCATCCACTCGCACTGCAGCCTTGGAACCAGCCAGTTTTGCTTGAATAAGTGAAACATACTTAGATTGTATACCAGGCAGTAGCAAATCGTTTAACATTTCTGCATCTCAAGACTATCGAAGACTTACTTGAAGTCTACTTACAGGTTATGAAGCAGAATGTTACACTCATATGCCTTTTCATGTATTTGCCTCAGCATATTTAAATATCCGATCCGTTGTTGACCTATTATGCCGACATCCACGTTGATATTCTACCATAACCTCTACTGCATACGGAACTAACGTGTCGTAAATAGTACTAGAGAGAATTTTGTAGGTTACATTCAGCAGGGTAATTCCTCGGTAACTCGAACAAGTCTTGTCTCCTTTCATGTGGTTTGGTAGGATTGCCCCTAAGGTTCACTCTTCTCAGATTCTTTCCTAATTCCGTATCAACTTGATAAGTTTTTGGATTCGCTTATGGAGACTAATTCTCCCATTTTCCAACAGTTCTGGTGTTTTTTTTCCATCACTTCCTGGTGCTTTATAGCTTTTTAGACACTACACTACCTTCTACACCTCCTATAATACGGATTGTTCTACCTCTGGATCTGTAGTGTAATAGAGTGGCTCCACACTCCTGGTAGGTAGGATTGCCCTCCAGAATTTCTTTGAAGTACTCTCTCCATCTGTCCAAAAATTTTTGTTTATCTGTCAATAAATTTCCCTCTTTGCCCTTACATGCTATTAATTTCGGTCTATATTGTTGAGGTTCTTCTTTAATTTTCCTTAAAACTTTGTGCTCTCCTTCCTTTGATAGTATTCTTCCGTCTCCTCTTTCTCCTTGTGGCTTCCCTTTTTTTCTGCTAGACATCCTTGCTGCCTCTATTTCATTTTCATTACATAATGCGTATTTATCTTGCACTTCGCTGGAAGCATTTCAGTGTTGCTTCCTTTTCCTGTTCCACAAACTGTCTCCATTCATCACCACACCAGCCTTCATTTCTAAGTCTCCTTGTTTCCCCCAGTATTTCATGTGCTGTTGTAAGAATGGCGTTTTTAACAGAGTTCCATTCTTTGTCTATATGGTCTTCACCATCTTTTGTTTGTAATTCCCGTCTCACTGTGTTCTGATACTCCTGAGCATTAGACCTATCGTTCAGGTTTCTATATTGCATCTCTTTATTCTGGTACTACTTCCTTTGGCAGCCATAGCATGCCTCTGTCTCATTTTGGCTCCTACTAAATAGTGATCACAATCTGAATTAGCTAGACATTTTCCATATTAGATGCCCACCTCTTGGATACGAGTTAATGGCCTATTTGGTTTGCTTCAATTGTTCCTCGTATTTTCCAGATCCCTTTGTAGATATTTTTCCTTGAGACACAGGCACTTACTGCCTTTAATCTGTCCGCAGAAGGAAACTGGCAACCCTCATACCGTTTTTACTAGTTTCATCGTCCAGACATTCCTTACCAAACACTCTTCTGAAAATCTCTTCTTTGCAGATTTTGGAATTATAATCGCGAAGGACTATTTTGTAGTCATATCTAGATGTTCTGTCACTAACCTCGTGTAGCTGATCATAGAAATCATCCGCCAAGTCTTCATCTGATTATTCTGTTTTTGAATATACTTTCGCGGAGATCGCATTGTGAAATTTGTCTTTGATACGCACTTTACATATTCTTTCGTTAAGTGGAGTGAAAGGAATGACACATTTATGTATATCTGTTTGACTATAAACCCAGCTCCGTCCTCCCCTTGCCTTTCGTCGTTTCCTAAATAATATAGGGAGAATTTATACTTATGGATATCACTCCTTCTCTTCCACCTGGTTTCCTGCAGTGCAACAACTCCCATTCCATACCTTCATCAATACTATTCATAGCTCCTATCTGCAGTAGATTACGCACGTTGCCGGCCGGACTGGCCGCGCGGTTCTGGGCGCTACAGTGTGGAACCGAGCGGCCGCTACGGTCGCAGGTTCGAATCCTGCCTCGGGCATGGATGTGTGTGATGTCCTTAGGTTAGTTAGGTTTAATTAGTTCCAAGTTCTAGGCGACTGGTGACCTCAGAAGTTAAGTCGCATAGTGCTCAGAGCCATTTGAACCATTTTTTTTATACGCACGTTCCACGATCCAAATTTAAGCACTGGCGCATCCATCGCATCCATACTCCGGTTCCTTGGCGCAATTCGTCTTCGTAAGGGCAGTCCGGCATTCCTTCTTACATTATTCGCGCTGATAGGCTCTTTACGAGGCATGGGTACCGACCCCGCACTCAGCCCCCAACCTGGAGGACCGGTCTTTCAGTCTGGAGTTATTTTCCCTAAAAGGGTTGACTCACACGGTGAGTGTGACGTGCGGAGGGAGATGAATTACGGCAAAAAATACATTTCTATGGAGAAGATTCCGAAAGTGAGGAGACTTACAAAGGCAGTACGAGCAAGGTCGATCAAGAGTTGCAAGTCAGTGCTAATATCGTTAATGTAAGAGCTCTAAGACGTCCAACTAGTACAGTAACCCAAAGAAGATTATCAGGACCACTAATGTTCTCGATATGAAATCGATATAAAACTAAAATATCATCCACTCTACTCCAGTCTCACTCACTCGCACTCACACTTTCATTCAGAGGAACAATTTATATAAGATTCGGTCATTTTGTAAAACACATTGTTCAAATACGCAGACTGTAACCACAAAATGGAAATGAGCGTATGGCGTCAGTGGCCGGGAGTTCCCAGTGGGGAAGTTCGGCCGCCGAGTGCAGGTCTTACTGAGTGCGACGTCACACTGGGCGACCTCCGCGTCGACAATGGGGATGAAATGATGATGATGAGGACAGCACAGCACCCAGTCCCACCCCACCGAGGAATCGAACCTGGGCCCCTGTGCGTGGCAATCCAACGTGCTGACCATTCAGCTAATGGGGTGGACACTGTAACAACACAATAACTACAACAGAGTAACAAGGAACTGGACTGGCTGATCGCTGGGAAAGTAGGGTGTCCGGCCATCCTGAAAACACATTAACATCTACTACCTAATAACGTACGTAAATTGTCAGTCATTACAGAGAATATTAAAAGAGGGACCACTTTCGTCTCATAGACTCCTAAAGTAGAAAGAACGCTTTTATTAATATGCGATGTACACAGATCCCACGGTTTTGTCGTTGTTGTTTTTCCTAAAGATATTTGTGGTGTCACCGCCAGACACCACACTTGCCTTTAAATCGGCCGCGGTCCGCTAGTATACGTCGGACCCGCGTGTCGCCACTATCAGTGATTGCAGACCGAGCGCCGCCACACGGCAGGTCTAGAGAGACTTCCTAGCACTCGCCCCAGTTGTACAGCCGACTTTGCTAGCGATGGTTCACTGACAAATTACGCTCTCATTTGCCGAGACGATAGTTAGCATAGCCTTCAGCTACGTCATTTGCTACGACCTAGCAAGGCGCCATTATCAGTTGCTATTTATCTTGTGATGCATGGACCGTCAGACCGATGTTCACCAATTATGGATTAAAGTTAAGTATTCCAACAGCTACGTACTTTATTTGCTAGACTCAAATCCTTTAACTGTTCCAGACCTCACGCCAGCCTGCGTGAGCTTAAACGCGTGTCTTTCGGCTTCACCTCCTAGTGGCTTGGCTGTCTTGCCAAGTCACAACAATATTAATCATTCTGAAAGAATGTCGTCTATATCGTCTGCTCAAGATGCCTTATGCGTTACAATGAAAATTGCTCACAAGCACACAGTTTACAACGAGCAGCAGAGAGCAATTGTGAATGCAGATTATGATCAGTGTGGATCTACAGTCTGATTTAAGTAGTTGGCACTGGACAATCAGCGAGAAGGTTGTAGAGTTCCCTCCCCAAGTATCCCAGTAGGAGCCTAGCATTATCATCTCGCGGTATGTTACCACTTGCGTTGTGTACAGCATTATGTCTGTCAGTTCCCAAGTAGGAAACATTTCCTGTCGCGAAAACTTTTCCCATCTTGAAGAAAAACATAAATTCGACCCCAAGTAAAATATCTTATGCATGGTTAGAGACACTATAGAGATCTACAAAAGTCACAGGATTGCGATATGCAGGCATACAGGTGGCGGTAGTATCACGTACGCAAGGTGTAAAAGGGCAATGCACTGATGGAGCAGTCATTTCTACTTAGGCGATGCAAGTGAAAAGATTTCCGACCTGATTATCGTCGCACGACTGGAATCAAGAGACTTCGAACGCGGAATGATAACGGGGGCTAGAGGCATGGTACATTCCATTTCGGAAATCGTTGAGGAATTCAGTATTCCGAGATCCACAATATCAAGAGTATACCGAGAATACCAAACTACAAGCATTACTTCTCCCCACCGACAACACTGTGGCCGACGGCTTTTACTTAACTACCGAGACCAGCGGCGTTTGCATAGAGTTGTCAGTGCTAACAGACAAGCAACACTGCGTGAAATAACCGCAGAAATCAATGTGGGACGTACGACGAACGTACGACCGCGTGATATGGCCTGAACCTCGCCTCCTGGGCTCGTGTAATATCGACTGAACCCTAGACGCCTGGAAAACCGTGGTCTGGTGAGATGCGTCAGATGTGATTTCAATTGGTAAGATCTGATGGTAGCGTTAGAGGTTGGAGCAGACCCCACAAAGCAAAGGACCCAGGTTGTCAACAAGGCACTGTGCAAGCTGGTGGTGTCTCCACAACGGCGTCGGCTTTATTTAAATAGAATAGACTGGGTTCTCTGGTCCAATTGAACCGATCATTGACTGTAAATGGTTATGTTCGACTACTTGGAGACCATTTGCAGCCATTCATAGACCTCATGTTCCCAAACAACGATGGCATTTTAATGGATGACAATGCGCCATGTCACCGGACCACAATTGTTCGCGACTGGTTTGAAGATTCTGGACAGTTCGAGCGAATGATTTGGCTACCCAGATCGCTGACATGAATCCCATTGAACATTTATGGAATAATCGAGAAGTCAGTACGCGCATAAAATCTTGCTCCGGCAACACTTCTGCAGTTAAGGACAGCCATAGAGGCAGCTTGGCTCAATATTTCTACAGAGGGCTTCCAACGAGTTGGTGAGTCCATGTCACATCGAGTTGCTGCATTACGACTGCCAAAAGGAGGTCCGACACGACATTAGGAGGTGTCCTATGAGTTTTGTCACCTCTGTGTATAACAGACGTCGATTTCATAACTTTTTCGCGTTTCTTGTAGAACGTTGAGAATATAAAGTCCAGACGTGTTAGCAGTTCAAACTGAGTAAGGTGCACGACGTGGTAAGTTTGAAACTGTTTCCCTATTAGGAAATTTGACCAGTTGCATAGAAAAAACCTTAACTTCCCCCTTAGTTAAAAGTAAGAACAGAGTTTTGACTTACTTACAAACGTTTTAGTGATCTGTGCGTCCGATTATAAAGTGACTCTTACAGCGGATTTCCATCTCATCCGAAATATGTGACTCACTCGAAGACTTTTAGATACCACAGCGCAGTACAATGTCCTGGACGGCATGAGTTCGTGAGAGATAAGGGTATCATCAGGAATGGCCAAGGGATACGAACATTCTTGTTTTCTGTATCAGCAAACGATTTGTCAGATAGGGTAAGCTAATATTGGCGAATATTTGTAGATGACGCTTTAGTTAAGAGACTATGAGAGTCATTGGGTGGTTATAAGACGAGACGGAATGAGTTGGGTAGGATATCTATTTAATGTGGTGAGTGGTAGGTTGTTCTGAATGTGGAAAAATGTGATAATAATAATAATAATTTGTGGTAAGGATTGTGGGACCAAACTGTTGAGGTCATCGGTCCCTAGGCTTAGGCACTTTTTGATCTAGCTTTAACTTACGCTAAGGACAACACACATACACCCATGCCCGAGGGAGGACTCGAACCTCCGACGGGGGGAGCCACGCGAATCGTAACAAGACGCCTGAGACCGCACGCCTACTCTGCGCGGCAAAAATGTGAGTTAATACAAAATGGTTCAAATGGCTCTGAACACTATGGGACTTAACAAAAAAAAATGGCTCTGAGGACTATGGGACTCAACTGCTGTGGTCATAAGTCCCCTAGAACTTAGAACTACTTAATCCTAACTAACCTAAGGACATCACACACATCTATGCCCGAGGCAGGATTCGAGCCTGCGACCGTAGCGGTCGCGCGGTTACAGGCTGAAGCGCCTAGAACCGCTCGGCCACACCGGTCGGCTGAGTTAATACAGATGAGTAGGACAAACATTCATGGAATGTCGAGTAAATAGAAATAGAACATTCGCCTAAGGTCGGTTGTAGCAGTGAAGGCGAAAGGCCGACTTCGGCTTATTTGGAGAATTCTAGGAAGATGTAGCTCATCATCAGGAGACCGCGCACAGAACATTTATACGACCCATTCCTGAGTAATGCTTGAGAGTGTTTGGAATCCCGACTAGGTCCGAATAAAGGAAGATATCGAAGCAATTCACACGCGTTTCGCCAGATTTGTTACCGGTAGATCCGATCGACAAGTGAGTAAACGGGAATCCCTGGAAGATAGAAAATTTTCTTTTCGCGAAACACTACGGAGAAAGTTTAGAGAACCTGCGTTTGGGACAGACTGCAAGATTTTACTGCCACCAACATACATGGCTCGCAAGCACTGCGAATAGAAAATAAGAGGTCCCGAGTTCGAATCCCGATCCGGCACACAGTTATAATCTGCACGAAATTTTAAAATAAGAGGTGAACAGCGTCCAGATCGCGAAATGCTAGTTTCGATTCCCGGCCTGCTCCACGATTTTCTTCACTCGGGACAGAGTACGTGTGTATTGTCCTAATAATTTCATCTTATCTTCATCACGAAGACGAGCAAGTAGACGAATGTCTATCAAACAGGAAGACTTGCATCTGGCGGGCGAACAACCCGAGAGGGGGTCCACTGGTCAATAATACAATAACGCCACTAGATCATTTCGATTTTATTTTTTAAGGTGTAGTGCGGAGCGCTGTGACAGCTGCACGCAGGCATTACTGCTCGCGATAACTTCGGATCTTTAACATCTCATGCTAACTACCTTGAATCAGATTATCTGTACGTTGTTCAGCTAACGTCCATACTGTCACATGTCGCTGGAGTTGCGCTGAATCACCGGGTGTTTGCCCGCGATTGCGGTCACGGAGATCAATACGTCGGACGGCAAACGCAGAAGCGGTAATGGTGCAGGCGAATACGGACGGCGATTGAGACTGTCAATCGCCATATCTGGCAGGTGCGGTCCGCCCTGCACCGCGATGCCACGCTGGCGCCGGCGCGTGTGGGGGCGGACTCGGCTGGGTTGTTAACGGAGGCGGCGGGCAGCGGGGGCGCGAAATGGAGTGTGCGCTGCGGGGGCAGGCCGGGGGCATAAATCGCGATGCCGGGATGCGGCGCTATCTGCCCCCAGGAGCGCTGGACGCGAGCCAGGGACACAGTCACCTCTCCCGATGCTCTGTCTGCAGCCCACTGGCCGCCATTCTGCGGCCACTGCTGTAGGTGGACAAGGACCGGCGTCGCGCTGTCATTCTGCTTCTACATAAACCGACAAAGAAACTGAAGCACCTGCAAGTGGAGTGGGAAAAGAAATGAACTTTCACTGGTTGAGAGGACGTGAGATGTCAAATTTACAAAGAACTTTGTAGTGTGAGCCCACTTAACAGTGTGTCGTTGCAACCGTCTGGCCGAAGTGCACGCACTGATACAGTTGGGAAGGGTGAGTTAAGACTTTGTACACTCTCCTGAGGCAAGCTGGTCCAGAATTGTTGTAACTGGTTATTAACATTCTCGATCCTGGCACTGGGACAGAGTTCTACATCTACATTTATACTCCGCAAGCCACCCAAAGGTGTGTGGCGGAGGGTACTTTACGTGCCACTGTCATTACCTCCCTTTCCTGTTCCAGTCGCGTATGGTTTGCGGGAAGAACGACTGCCGGAAAGCCTCCGTGCGCGCTCGAATGTCTCTAATTTTACATTCGTGATCTCCTCGGGAGGTATAAGTAGGGGGAAGCAATATATTCGATTCCTCATCCAGAAACGCACCCTCTCGAAACCTGGACAGCAAGCTACAACGCGATGCAGAGCGCCTCTCTTGCAGAGTCTGCCACTTGAGTTTGCTAAACATCTCCGTAACGCTATCACGCTTACCAAATAACCCTGTGACGAAACGCGCCGCTCTTCTTTGGATCTTCTCCATCTCCTCTGTCAACCTGACCTGGTACGGATCCCACATTGATGAGTATAGGTCGAACGAGTGTTTTGTAAGCCACCTCCTTTCTTGATGGACTACATTTTCTAAGGATTCTCCCAATAAATCTCAACCTGGCACCCGCCTTACCAACAATTAATTTTATATGATCATTCCACTTCAATTCGTTCCGTACGCATGCTCCCAGATATTATACAGAATTAACTGCTACCAGTGTTTGTTCCGCTGTCATATAATCATACAGTAAAGGATCCTTATTTCTATGTATTCACAATACATTACATTTGTCTATATAAGGGTCATTTGCCAATCCCTGCACCAATTGCCTATCCGCTGCAGATCTTCCTGCATTTCGCTGCAATTTTCTAATGCTGCAACTTCTTTGTATACTAGAGCATCATCCGCGAAAAGCCGCATGGAACTTCCGACACTATGTACTAGGTTGACGTCCGAGATGCTCCCACACATGTTCTACTGGGGCACGCCCGGAGGTCTTTCTGGCCATGAGAACGATTCAATATCAAGCAGGTAGTTCATAGAGACAGGTGCCACATTTGGACTAGCGTTGTCCTGTTGTAAAATGGCAGCATGATACTGTTGCACGAGAGGTGACACATGAGGATACAGATATCTGTGACATGACATTGTGCCATCTGAGTTCCCTCAGTCATTACCAGCCATGACCTTCCAAGTCATACTCGATGGCTCCTCACATCATAACTCCAGAGAAGAGTTTGCGCAGGATATCGAGACCGATGGCCAGTGAACAATTTTCATCGGAAGCGCTGGGCTAGTTCATTCGTTCGGTGGAAAGAGGAGGCGACATTGTTTCCTCGCTTTCGGCCGGTTGGCGACGCACTGCGATGATAGAACCGAGGCGCACGGCCTGAAATATTTCTCAAACGATTTTACAGACACAATTCGGTGGAAAAAATTCATTTTCGTGTTAGGTATAGCTTTGTATGTCAGCCTCATGATGACTTGCCCATCATTTCGTTAATGGTCAGTGTTAATTGTGAGCCGGCCAGAGTGGCCGAGCGGTTCTAAGCGCTACAGTCTGGAACCGCGCGACCGCTACGGTCGCAGGTTCGAATCCTGACTCGGGCATGGATGTGTGTGATGTCCTTAGGTTAGTCAGGTTTAATTAGTTCTAAGTTCTAGGGGACTGATGACCTCAGAAGTTAAGTCCGATAGTGCTCAGAGCCATTTGAACCATTTTTGTTAATTGTGATATTTGAACTTATGTAAGACACTGAGTGAATTTCGAAAAAGTTTGCAAAGAAAAATAAGCTTTTCTATGATTTTGCGTTTGGTGAATTTTACAGAATATGTTGTTGCACATGAAATTTAGCTAACATGTTGGATTTTTCTGAAGACTTTCTTTGAGTCGTGCCAGCGATGAATCCACAATGAAATACCCACAACATTCCTTGCATTTAATACATAGAGGAGAGTATTGTGCCATATGGTCACTAAGCAAAACTTCATTATCTACTGTGTTATTCCACTAACTACAAGCCTTTCCGATGAAAGAATGTATTTCTAAAATGACATTGATAGCTGGCGTTCGATATAGTTCGTTGCGTTTGGTCGGGGCGGACTTAACAAGACATCCGTTCGAATTGATCGTTGGTTCCTTGACTCAGTTTTTTTATTACAGAGAGCACGCAGCTCTCTGACCGTACATGCTGAGCTACCCGGCTAGTAACTGAGATACCAGAGCACGACTCACGCCCCGTCCTCACAGCTTTACTTCTGCCAGTACCTCGTCTCCTACCTTCCAAACTTTACAGAAGCTCTCCTGCGAACCTTGCAGAACTAGCACTCCTGAAAGAAAGGATACAGCGGAGACATGGCTTAGCCACAGCCTGGGGGATGTTTCCAGAATGAGATTTTTCACTCTGCAGCGGAGTGTGCGCTGATATGAAACTTCCGGGCAGATTAAAACTGTGTGAAGACATTTCTATCGAGGACCTCTTTTTTTCGCAAGCTACTGCCCTTACTTTCCCTCAGTTCCCCATTTAATAAACTTTACAAACCATAGTTTCAGAATACTCTCGCAATTGCATCTGCACAACATGTTGGTGACGTGACACAGTGTAAACTCCGCTGTGTTTTGGCAAGAGAAGCAGATTTTAACATGGCAACGAGAGAAATGTATCTTTTACTGAAAATTCACAACTCATGACGCTTCTCTAAAAATTACAAATGGTTACAAACCCAAATAAATTGCTGCTCTTGTTGCATTTGCAGTGTAATTCTTTTTATATACTAACCAAAGAAGACGTGACAGAAAATCTTTTTGAATGGTCACCACGCAAGTGAGGGCGTGGAGGTGTTCCACCTCACATTTACAAAAATTTGAGTGTAGACTTCAGTTTAGAAAGGCACTTGGCCTGCAGTACTCGGCGTTTCCCCTACAGCGCCTGCCTGCAACCCCCACCACTACAGCTCCCTCTTTGCCGATTGCGCATCAACCGGCCTCGCACTTTTAACAAGTCTCTCCCCACCCACGTCGCCGCCATATTTAGCATAAAATGGTCATCTGCGGTAATGCTGAACCGCGAGTCGTTGCTGAAAACAACGCGACGCTATTTATGAGCAGTCCATACATGCTGGTTATAGCATCTCTCCAAACGCATCCGTGCGGTCGTGTTGATGGCAGTCTACGCATGCATGCAATGGTAATCCCTCGTGTGGCTGCTACTAGTCTCCCACCAATGGTGCCGGATGCCAAAGGGTGTTGGAAGGAGCCGGTTTCTTGTTTCTGGGTGGCAGATGCGAAGTGGTTACGGTGTGCTTGGTGCACAATACGGTGATCATCCCTTGCGGTGGTTAGACGTGATCCACTGGAACCTTGACGAAGAGTAATTTTGCTCTCTCGTTCCCGTGCACTTCAAGATCAGGTTGCTGTCTCATCTCGATACCCCACAAATCCACATTTTCCACGAACTGACCAGTTGGCCAAATAGAGAGCCACAATGGAACGCCTTGAAGCAAGCCAAGCGCTGTATCGTGTGTGAGATACAAGAGGCGAGCGAATGTGCAGGGACTTACCCCAGTTCACTGCTAAGAGCGCCACGTCACCTTAACGCATCTGCGCGTAGCGCGCAAGTATTGCACCACAACTAAGTATGAAATTAAAAACCAAAATTTATGTTTAAAAACTTTGTTAAAATATAGTTTAGTGTAATAATGTTTCAAATACCAAGTCTTTACGTTCTAGGCTTAACAGTTTACGTAGAAATGCCGTTTTAAGAGAAAAATAAGTGGCGCTAAATAATGAAGCTAGAAAGCCAGAGTTTGGTCAGAAGGTGCAGTTAGAGCTCAAAAATAAGTGGTGCAGGTTTCCAAAACCATATAACAAAAATTAACACCGGAATCCTTGTTTTTGGGAAAAAACAGAGGCTCTTGCATACATTGCGACAGTAGCACTCCTGGAAGAATTTCCTTTCTTCCGGGAGTCTTAGTCTTGCATGGTATACAGGAGAACATCCGTAAAATTTGAAGGCAGTGGATGTGGTAACGGCGCAAGTGAAGCTCTGAGGGCGGGCCGTGAGACTAGCTTAAATAGCTCAGTCTCAGATTCGAGTCTCAGTAAGTCACACAGTCATAATGAATTGAAGATATAAAGTCTGTAAATGAGTCCGCAATCATGTCATAGCACTTTATCTGAAAGATCCGTCTTGATCAAGCAAGTTGAACAATTCATAATACCGATTTCGGTCATTGCCATCTTCAGATCTGTTACAAATAGAAAAACAGTTGTGTGACAAACTAAGCTGAAGCGCAATCTGATAAAGGCCTGGAAATGCATAAAGACAAATAAATAAATATTAATATGATTAACAGCTATGCAGACCAGCCATACATAACACAGAAGTATTGTAACACAGTTATCAGCGTCGATATGTATATGCCTACGTACATAGTGAGTGCAGTTGATGGCCTGGGTGCGTCCTGTATTTATACAAATAACTGAGGGCAGCAGAGGGCACTAATGCTAAGGTACACGTTAACAAGTACTGTAAATACAATACTTAAAATGCGGTATACATAGTCAGTAATTAAAAATATTTCATGTAACAAAATCACTGTCTGACAATAAAGCTTAAACTGACAAACAATCCGTGGAAATAAAATCCATTTTTAAAATACCACATCAAACTTCTAAACGGTAACAGTAGGAAGCTTCTAGCTTGACAAAATAAATAACACATAATTGTGTACCAGTCTGAACACAAAGTATAAAAGTAATATGACAACTGTTGATCGAAACCTTTCAGCATGACTAAGCAATTAAACATTGCCGTTAGTCCAGAATAACTAACAGAACAATGGCTATTAATTTATTAAAATTTCAATAGTCAGTAACACAGCTGAAGAGGAAACCACTCAGGTTAAACTCATTCTGTTTATTCAGCAGTAACCCCGGATGCTGTTTTCTATGAATGTAAATTTCGATTATCTCCTGTAGTTTCGATAGTTGTCCTTTTGGTGCCTTGTGCAACACTTCCTGCGATTGTCCAAATGTGTACCGAATGCACTCTTATTTTGACTGTATGTATGTTATTTAAAATGAATCTTAAAATTTCTTCCCGTTCTGACCAATACAAAACTTTTCTCAGTCTTGGCAGTTAATCTTGTAGACCTCGAATTCTTAAAATTTTATTGCTAAAAAACATTCTAAAGCCAGGATCGCATAAGTACTTTTTATTTAAAACAACCATTTTAGAGAGACTTTGCTGTTATCTTCATGTCTTAAAAAACCTTTTTCTTATGAAACGTATTCATTTTAAGTTGGACCTCACGCCGAGTTGGCATGTGGACAAAAAGCACCACATTATAAAAGGTTTGTCACAATTAAAATATTTCAGACATAGAGCACCTTGTGCAAATGGCCATCACTATACATATACCGCTCACAGATGACTGTTGCGTCGCAAAAACAACTCGGTACACAGTAACACATCTGTACTGTGTACTTACTACTTATCGTACCTTATACGCTTCCCGCCTGAGCGTAGACTACAAGCCTGTCTAATGGAAAGGCGCACAGAAACGGCAAGATGGCAAACTGACGACTGCGAGATACTTCTTTCTTGTTATTTTACTTTTTATTTCCCTCCTTTGCCGACTCCTCAGTCTCACACTCTCTAGTCATTCAGTCTTTCTATTCAAGTAAATTAACTTTCTCCCATCGAAGGGAATGCGATTAAACTTTTACTATGCAATCTGAGGTGGCTTTGTCTCACCTGCCTGGAGAGCACCTGACAAAGAATGTCAAACGCAGGCAGCCCGCTACCAATCCTTGGAGAATACGAGAACCAGCTCCCCGCCGAACAATGGTTCAACAATGCTTCAACAGGGTTAAATGACGCGAAATGAAGAAACAGAGGCCCGCCAATCCTTACAAACCTTTCACTC
The DNA here is from genome assembly GCF_021461385.2 of Schistocerca piceifrons. Classification (NCBI taxonomy): domain Eukaryota; kingdom Metazoa; phylum Arthropoda; class Insecta; order Orthoptera; family Acrididae; genus Schistocerca; species Schistocerca piceifrons. The sequence goes on from NC_060139.1 coordinate 748,295,044, forward strand.
TGGAGTTAATTTAGGAGATTAACCGTTTGCGAGGATTTCACAATCCTAGGCAACGTAGATAAACGACAATAACTCTCCTTACAATGCATCTACTGATCCTTGTCACAGAATGGGCCACAAAGATGCATGAAAGTATCTATGGAAGATCTGAAAAAGCTGCATGCTCTGCATGCACGTCACACGCCTTGTAATGCTACCGGCTGCTATTAAATCAGTAATGTGCTGATAATGTTACTCCTACGAAAGGATACTTCTTTTGTGACCACTACGGTGTGTAATGGTAAGGTATCGAACTAATTTTACTTTTCTAAAGATTTCTATGGAAAGGAAGCAGTAGCAAAACAAACGGAAATTGAATGAAGGTTCTTTTAGTAATGAAGTAAACCGTAATTACATAAAATGAAAAGGTCTCCAGCCCAATTAGGCAAAGTTGCATCCAGTACTAATACGGATCATAAAGAAAGTTAACTATTGGGATTGACTTTACTTGATACTGAATTTCTGTTTTGTTCAAAAAATGGTTCAAATGGCTCTGAGCACTATGGGACTCAACTGCTGAGGTCATTAGTCCCCTAGAACTTAGAACTAGTTAAACCTAACTAACCTAAGGACATCACAAACATCCATGCCCGAGGCAGGATTCGAACCTGCGACCGTAGCGGTTTTGCGGTTCCAGACTGCAGCGCCTTTAACCGCACGGCCACTTCGGCCGGCTTCTGTTTTGTTGATAAAGTACAAGACAGTAGCAGAGTTTAGCAAGTAATGTACCAGAGATTTGATTAAACTACACAGTATGACTGTTAATGTGTTTAGGTAACAACTGGCTCTCAATAAAACTTGCTATCTGTACTTTACAGTAGGATGATAATGATAATTATAGGTAAATGGTTACTAATCTTGGAGCTCTACTGACTTGGGCAAAAGTTTCTTTTGTTAGTTTAAGTATAGGAAGTTACTACTGTTAAAATAGTTGTGAAGTAACTGTATCTTTGGTATCGATTATTACTTGCATTTTCAAGAAATATTCACTTCCTTACGTTATTTAACTAAAGTGGAACATGTGATAGCTGGATCTAGCATAGTTTGAGTATTTGTAGCCATCTGCTTATTCTTGATAGCTGCTACTCTAATATGACATTTAAACTTGGCTCAACAACCACCATTGGGACCCAGAAACTAATTTATCGGTAGATTCAGATCATCGGTGAACAATTTATCACAACAGAAAAATACTGTTAACTACACTACACATCAAACTGTACACTATTATTTCAATGAAAAGAATCTTTTCATGTTTAAACTGTCCAGTGAGAACTACGTGGAGTATTTCAAAACTTATGCTCACTTAATAATTACGTACTTTACACCTCCACAAAGTCGTTTAAGTTTTGTTAAGGGAAATATTGCTTTCAATGCAGTAAAACAGGATACTCGGATTCATGGTAGCACTTGGAATCGACCCTGTGTATGTAAATGACTGAGGATCAAATGCAGTGGCTCAACACAAAATAATTATTATTGAAAACGAAACCATGTAACTGATCCATGCTATTATACGGTATTCAGCTGCTAATGTGAGATGAAGACGGCGGCAGCGTCGATCTCCGTGTTATTCAAAAAAGGGCAGCAAAAGTATCCATGGCTCTTCCTGTGTGACAAGCTCTGAGAAATCTCTTCTTAGCGTCGGATTTTCATTGTAAATAGTTAACCAAAGTATGCTAACAATAATAAGCCGCATTACTTCCGCATCCGAGGCTATATTATATAATCTTGCAGTTCTTCTCCCCTCTTATCAGTAAACAAGATGCGCAACCATTGCCTGCTAGCCACCGACTGACTCACACCACAGAAGAGCCTTGCAGTTCGATCGCCAGATCGAGTTTTTCTATTCCCTAGCCAGTTCCGTTGCGGAGGAACTTCCCTCCAAGTTATACATGATTACAAACCTACTTTCCCTGTGCATGAACCAGTATCACAATTAAATTTTTACCTTTCACAACACATACTTCTGAACTTATATTCATATATTAATTACAATTACATACATTAGCATAAATAAAGAATAAAACATTTACACCGATGTTACATGGCTCTGAGCACTATGGGACTTAACAAAATGGTTCAAATGGCTCTGAGCACTATGGGACTTAACAGCTGTGGTCATCAGTCCCCTAGAACTTAGAACTACTTAAACATAACTAAGCTAAGGACATCACACAAATCAATGCCCGAGGCAGGATTCGAACCTGCGACCGTAGCTGTCGCACGGTTCCGGACTGAAGCGCCTAGAACCGCTCGGCCACCGCGGCCGCCTGATGTTACATCAAACAGCATGGTTATACAGAAGTCACATTAAGCAAAAAGGGAAAAATAATTTAGATGAAACCCCTATAGTTAATATCGATAGCTGTGTTACAGCCTCTGTAGCTGAGTTCGTTTACGTACTAATGTGCGGTAGCGCTCGACACGCAAGTAACGGATTCGAAACCTGATAGTGAACATGGCCGGATTTACACAGATCAAAAGCACCCATACCCCCTACGTAATGCGGAATTGGCCACTAGATATCACCAGAAGTGGACCCGTCGGTATAAACGGAGGCGGGGTACATTGTATTCTCAGTAAAGAAGAAGTAACAGCACCACGACTCAGTCAGTAGAGCTTACTGACTTAGAACTTGGATTAGTCATTCTACATCTACATCTGCATGATTACTCTGCAATTCACAATTAACTACCAGGCAGAGGGATCATCGAATCACCTTCACGCAAAACTGCCTTGAAAATGGCAGAGTGTACTCCTATCGAAATATCGGCGATTGTCGACGCCTGCATTCCCGTAAGTTATTTGAACAAAGAATACAACGGGAGAAACTAAGGTCTCGCATTATTTGTCTACCGTTCTGCTCAACAGTTCGTGGGAAAACCGAACGCTTAAATCACTCTGTGCAAGCTTTTATTTCCCTTATTTTATTATGATGATTATTTCTCCATGTATGTGGGCGCCAACAAAATATTTTCACAATCTGACGAGAAAGTTGGTGATTGTAATTTCATGAGAAGATCCTGTCGCGACGGAAAACGCCTTTGTTCTAATGACTGCCACCTTAGTTCGCGTATCATATCCGTGACACTCCCCCCCCCCCCCACCCTATTTCGCGACAGTAAAAAACGAGCTGCCCTTCTTTGGACATTCTCGATGTCCACCGTTAATTCTGTCTGATGCGGGTTCCACACCGCACAGCAGTACTCCAGAAGCGGGCGGGCAAGCGTAGTGTAAGCAGTCTCTTTAGTAGACCTGTTGCATTTTCTCAAAAATGGCTCTAAGCACTATGGGACTTAACATCTGAGGTCATCGATTTAACATCTGAGGTCATCAGTCCCCTAGAACTTAGAACCACTTAAACCTAACTAACCTAAGGACATCACACACATCCATGCCCGAGGCAGGATTCGAACCTGCGACCGTAGCAGCAGCGCGAATCCAGACTGAAGCGCCTAGCACCGCTCGGCCACAGCGGCCGGCCTTGTATTTTCTAAGTGTCCTGCTAATAAATCGCAGTCTTTGGTTTGCTTTACCCACAACTTTATCTGTGTGTTCTTTACAATTAAAGTTATTCGTAATTGCAACCCCTAAGTATTTAGTGCTGTTTACAGCATTTAGATTCGTGTGGTCTATCGTGTAAGCGAAATTTAGTGGATGTCGCCTGAGTATCACATCCTGCAGAGACACTTCCACACTTCTACAGCTGCCAATATCGACTATTGGTGTTGCGATTGCGAAGTCGAAACACGAAGGAACGAACCCAGCTAAACCAAGACCCGGACAGGGACCGTCGAGCACTGCGGAGAGCGGCTGAAAAGAACTGCATGAAATAAGCGGAAGGAATCACTCCCGAGTTGCGAAGTGTTACTACGAGACTAGTTAGCACCGCGACTGTACGTAGAAAGTTAAAGAGAATGGGCTAAAATGTCGTGCAGGTTTTCATATGCAATTTTTGGTGTAATTTTAGATAAGATTATTGGGAAGCAGTGATCTGTCAGTTAAGCAAAACTAGAAGAATTAGTCTCGATCGCACAGCCGTTTATTAAAAATATGACCAGTTTCGGCCTCTAGCAGTAGGCCGCATTCAGGTAATTCACTATCCGGCTGACGATGATGACGCTTGGAACATCTCTGCTGACGCCAGTCGAAAAACATATGACGTCATATCTCCTGAACTACGTGTGGTACCATGATATACTTTTGTAGGTGCATTCAGTACTATATCTGGAAGTCTGCGAAATTTATTGCGAATACGTTAGTAGCATAGAAATAATACATTTAAACGTCATGAATGAAGGGGCATTTTCTCATGCACCTCATTGTTTATGACGTCATATCTCGTGAACTATGTTAGGTAAGTGGTGTGTGTGTACCAAGTTTGGTTCAAATCGCTCCAGAGCAGACGTAAAAAACGCACACACGCGCACACACACACACACACACACACACACACACACACACACACACACACACACACACCTTCATTTTTATAACATGGTTCAAATGGCTCTGAGCACTATGGGACTAAACTTCTGAGGTTATCAGTCCCCTAGAAATTAGAACTACTTAAACCTGACTAACATAAGGACATCACACACATCCATGCCCGAGGCAGGATTCGAACCTGCGACCGTAGCGTTTTATAATATTTATGGACCTCAGACCTCACTGTCTAGGGGTAGCAACTTCGAGTAGTAATCAGAACATCCTCGGTCCTGGGTTCGAACATCTCTATTGCTTAAATTTCGAATGAAACTCATCAATAATTTCGGGCAAAAACTTCCGGCATAAGAAGTCACTCTCATTCAGCCAACGGTTTGGTCAAAGAGAGCAGCAGAGTGAACGGAGGTTCAGGACACTTCCTTGCCCTTGGGGTGGAAAACTCTGCCCCTAAAGGCGGAAGAAACAGCAATGATCAACGATATGCGGATGCAGAAGGCGATGGAAACCACTGCATTAATGACACATTATTTATATCCACGGTACATGTGCCCTGTAATTGAAAAAGTGTCATGATGGTCTTTAAATTGGCAAAAGATTCCGGTCCAGTCCCCTATTCGATCTCCAGGAGGCGACTCTCAAGTTGGAGCTGACTGTGAGCAAAACATTAAATAATCGACTAAAGGATAACATTCTTCGAGTCGGGACATAAAATGTCATATGTTTGAACATGGTAGGGAAGCTAAAAGCTCTGAAAAAGGAAATAATAAGGCTCAGTCTAGATACACTGGGGGGTCGGTGAAGTTAAATGGAAGGAAGACAAGGATTTTTTGTCAGATGAGTACAGGGTAATATCAACAGCAGCAGGAAATGGTGTAATGGGAGTAGGATTCATTATGATCAGGAAGGTAGTACAGAGAGTAAGTTACTCTGAACAGTTCAGTGATAGGGCTGTTTCCATCGCGATCGATGGCAAACCAACACCGATAACGATAGTTAATGTATACATACCTACGTCGCAAGCCGAAGATGAAAAGGTAGAGAAAGTATATAAGGATAGTGAACGGGTAATTCAGCACGATGAGAGATGAAACGTAATAGTCATGGAGAACTGGAATGCGATTGTGAGGGTAGTAGCAGAAGAAAGGGTTACGGGAGAAAATGGGCTTGGCACTATGGATGAGAGAGGATAAAGACTAACTAAGTTCTGCAATAAATTTCAGCTATTAATAGTGAATAATCTTTTCAAAAATCACAAGAAGAGGATGTACACTCGGGAAAGGCCGGGAGATACGGGAAATTTCAGTTAGGTTACATGAAGGTCAGGCAGAGATTCCGAAATACTGAAGGCGTAACCCTGGAGCAGATATAGAATCAGATCACAATTTAGTAGTGATGAAAAGTAGACTGACGTTCAAGAAACTAGTCAGGAAGAATCAATTCGCGAAGAAGTAGGATACAGAGGTACTAACTAATGAGGAGATACGCTCGAAGTTCTCTGAGGCTATAGATATTGCGATAAGGAGTAGCTCAATAGACAGTTCAGTTGAAGAGGAATGGATATCTCGAATAAGGGCAATCACAGAAGCTGGAAAGAAAAAAATCGGTACAAAGAAGGTAACTGCGAAGAAATCGCGAGTGACACAAGAAATAATTCGGTTGATAGACGAAAGAAGGAAGAACAAAAGTGTTCAGGGAAACTCGGGAATAGAGAGATACAAGTCACTTAGGAACGAAATAAATAGGAAATGCAGGGAAACCAAGGCGAACTGGCTGCATGAAAAATATGAGAAACTCGAAAAAGACCTGACTGCCGGAAGGACTGACTTTGAATACAGAAAAGTCAAAGAACCCTTCTTTGAAATTAAAAGCAAGCGTGGTAACATTAAAGAGTGCACTGAGAATTCCACAGTTAAAGGAGGGAACGGATTGATGGAAAGAGAGCATTGAAGGCTTCTATGAGGGGAGAGACTTATTTAATGACGTAATAGGAGAGGAAACAGGGGCCTGTATAGAAGAGATAGCGGATCCGGTATTAGAACCAGAATTTAAAAGAGCTTTGGAGGATTTAAGATCGAATAAGACAGAAGGGATAGATAACATTCAAATCACAATTTCAAAAATCATTGGTTGAAGTGACAATGAACGCTTGTTCACGTTGGTGTGTAGAATGTCTGCGACTGACGATACACCATCTGATTTTCGGAAAACATTGTAAATACATTTCCGAAGACTGCAAGAGCCGACAAGTGAAAGAATTATTGCAGAGTCAGCTTAACAGCTAACAGTTGCTGACTAGAATAACATACAAAAGAATGGAAAAGAGAACTGAACCCGTGTTAGAAGACGATTACTTTGGCTTTGGGAACTGTAAATGCAATTCTGACGTTGCGGTTGATAATAGAAGCAAGACTAAAGAAAATCAAGACACGTTCATAAGATTTGTCGAGCTCGAAAAAGCGTTCGGCAGTGTCAAATGGTGCAAAATGTTCGAAATTCTGAGAAAAACAGGGGTAAGGTGTGGAAAAGACGGGTAATATTGTACAAGTGTAAGATAGAACACTAAGAGTGATAGACCAAGAACCAAGGGCTCGAATTAAAAAGGATGTAAGACAAGGATGTAGCCTGCTGGCGCTACTGTTCAGTCTGAAGATCGAAGGAGCAATGACGGAAATAAAGGAAAGGTTCAAGAGGGGAATTAAAATTCAACTTAAAACGGTATCAATGAAAAGATTCACAGACGGAAATAAAGGAAAGGTTCAAGAGGGGAATTAAAATTCAACTTAAAACGGTATCAATGAAAAGATTCACACATAACATTCCAATCCTCAGTGAAAGTGAACAAGAATTACAGTCTAATGAGCACTGAAATGGATTGAGATTAAATCGATGAAATAGAAAATTAATGAGAAACAACAGGAATGAGAATGTCAAGAAACTTAACATCAGGACTGGAGATCATGAAATAGATGAATTTAAGGAATTCTGTTACCTAGACAGCAAAATAAGCCATGATGGACTGAGAAAGGACATCAAAAGCAGGCTAGTACTGGCCAAGAGGGCATTCCCGGCCAAGAGAAGGTACTAGTATCAAACATAGGTGTTAATAAGAGGAAGAAATTTTGGAGAATGTACGTTTGGAGCGTAGCATTGTGTGGCAGTGAGACATGGACTATGGGAAAAGCGGAACAGAAGAGAGTACAAGTATTTGATGTGTGGTACTACAGTGGAATGTTGAAAATTATGTGGTCTGATATATGGACAACACTGACAAGAAGAAGGGACAGGATGGTAGGATATCTTTAAGACTGAATAACTTCCATAGTTCTAGAGGTAGCTAAAGAGTGTGAAAATTGTAGAGGAAAACAGATACTGGAATACATTCAGCAAGTAATTGAAGACGTAGCTTGCAAATGACAATCTGAGATGAAGATGATGGCACAGGAGAGAAATTCGTGTGGGGCCGCATCTAACCAGTCAGAGGATTCATGACTGAGAAAAAAAGGATTAAATTGTGTACTGATAAAGTCATAAAAGGTGCGATTTTTTAAAAATATCACTTTTCAGCAATCTGTATTCTCTGAAGATAGGTTTATAGACGAAAGCTTGACGAGCAAACGAAACGCGAAACAATTTTTCACTTTGACAAATAAGCTAGATTAGGGCCTTTGGTTGCCAGTAAACGAACTAACAAATCTGTCCACACTAAATGCACTGCTGGTATCTACAGGGCAATCATAGTACTAACATTCCTATGAGCAGGTGTTCTCTCTCGCAATAGACCGAAACTCTTTTCCCTTTTGGGCTTAAGATAACCCTCAGGTTTCAAGTAACCCGAGTTTTCGGTACCTAATTGTTCAACAGAATGGCCGCTTTCTGTTTTAAACACAACTGAAAATTATGTTGTAGGTGTCGCCACCGGCGCCAACCTTGTGTGAATGCTCTGAAAAGCTAATCATTTGCATATCACAGCATCTTCTTCCTGTCGGTTAAATTTCGCGTCTGTAGCACGTCATCTTCGTGGTGTAACAATTTTAATGGCCAGTAGTGTAAGAGCCGACATGTAGGAAAGGGGTTAGTGTGGCCTTCAAACGAAAACTACCTTCTCTTATACTGGCACTATCTTTCATTAATGTTTTTATTCAGATTGTGCTTGCAGACTAAAAATGTTTTGTCGATCAGAGTTTACTTTTTCAGCTAAGTTGACAAGAGAGAAATAAAGAAAGAAATCAACGTCCTGCAAAGAACATGGATGAAACCAAACTGGTAGCAACACCCGTAAAACCAATTTGTGATCTTGAAGCTGTTTACATCCACTAAATTAGCACCATTGCAAGGCAACAGATATTTCAATAAAAAAAGTATTTCTCTACGAGAAAATATTTGTCCGATTCAGTAATAAGCTATTTATGTCGGTGCTGGAGGCAATACTAAAGACGAACTCATTCATTCTCGAAACATCATCCGTCTTCATAACATGATCCATCTTCTGCTTCTTGACGGGAGCTTCACGCTTCAGATATGGAGATATGTGAAGCTGACAGATGGATCATCTGATCAACTGATACGGCTCAAAACTAGTCTGTTAACGACAGAAAAATTGAAAGTCTGGTTGTGCTAAAAAACTCGCGAATAGACTGAGTAAGAAGTAACCTAGCGTTTTAATGCACAATTATTATCCGACTTTAAACTCTATCGCCACGCTGTGACATGTTTAATCGAAATCGTACATCTCAATGGCAGTGGACGAGCTGTTTACTAAAAACGTGTTCTTTACTATATTGTTGCTGAAAGTCGTAACTATACTGCAGTTTAACGGCAGCCTGTGATAAAATAACTTCAATTCCGTAACATAGTAGATACGATATTATTTTCAAATACACACGTCAGAATTTTCTAAATAAAAGTCCATCTGTTGCACAGTATTATCAACAAGAATCATTTCCAGTTCGCTTGTAAAGTTAACTTCTCTCTTTTTCAGGTTTTAGATTGTTGTACGTGGTCGAACGATGATGAACGTTGTTGAAGAATGGTGACCAATTTCAATCCAGTACTGAAACATCCTGGCAGATTAAAACTGTGTGCCGGACCGAGACTCGAACTCGGGACCTTTGCCTTTTGCGGGCAAGTGCTCTACCATCTGAGCTACCAAGTACGACTCACGCCCCGTCCTCACAGCTTTACTTCTGCCAGTACCTCGTCTCCTACCTTCCATACTTCTCCCAGTACCTCGTCTCCTACCTTCCAAACTTTACAGAAGCTCTCCTGCGAACCTTGCGGAACTAGCACTCCTGAAAGGAAGGATATTGCGGAGACATGGCTTAGTCACAGCCTGGGGGATGTTTCCAGAATGAGATTTTCACTCTGCAGCGGAGTGTGCGCTGATATGAAACTTCCTGGCAGATTAAAACTGCGTGCCGGACCGAGACTCGAGCTTCCGTGAAGTTTGGAAGGTAGGAAACGCGGTACTGGCAGAAGCAAAGCTGTGAGACCGGGCGTGAGTCGTGCTTCAGTAGCTCAGATGGTAGAGCACTTGCCCGCGAAAGGCAAAGGTCCCGAGTTCGAGTTTCGGTCCGGCACACAGTTTTAATCTGTCAGGAAGTTTCATATCGGCGTACACTCCGCTGCAGAGTGAAAATCTCATTCTCAGTCCAGTACTGTAATTATGAATACGCTACTGTTTATTTCTAAATGCAAAGGACTAAGCATAGCAAATGTCATTAAAGAATATCTTGACTGTGATGCAACCTGTACAATGCGAAAGCCTTTAAGAAAATGTCTACATAACCGCTTTGGACAAGCAGCACGCATTCCTCTTCATGAGCAACATGGATAAGCATTCATTTGTTATCCATATTAAACAGATAAGAAAACACGTCATTTCTTCTTTGTGAAACAAGGGATCAAATGAAAATACTCGAGAAAACGTCTCGAATCAAGTGTTCCAACGACCTTCGGTGGCCCTTTACCTCCATTTTTGTACATTTCTACTTTCTGAATCTATTATTATTGATGCGTAGGTTTTCAAATACTTTATTTCCACAAGTTGGTATTTTCACAACCCGCATCCGTAGTCGAGATCGCAGGCACGGTAACGGTAGCCCAATGTGGTCTGCAGTTATAGGGCTGATTACCTTCTGTAATAAAAAAGTAGAATGAAGGATTGAAAGATGAACTTAAACGGGCGTCGTGTGACGTCCACCCGGACCAAATGCCAAGCCACGGATGTGAAAGGTCGCTGACATTTGCCTGTGCGACGGCGCTCATTTCGGAGGAAAGGTGACGGCATAAAATTCCAGATCAACAGACTGTTTGCGCCAATGTCCATGATTAAATTCCAAACCTCTCCGCAGTGTCTAATGAAGTGAGATCAAATGATATTGTTGGTGGCAATCCGTCCGTCGGATGGGGAAGTTAACCTCGATGGCGCCCCTTGTTATTGTGCCGGCACTGAGATTCATTCCCTTCCTTCTCCCACATTAAAAAATACAACACAGTCGTAACACTACGCTATACACGCATCCATTGCACTCTCATACACGCTACAAACATACCGACAGTGCCACAAGACACTTATATTTTACATTTATTCACAGAAACACAGAGTGATTGCAGATTATCGATAGTGTAATAGTGTTACATACGCATCTACAGTGATCATGTGTTGTTGTGGTCTTCACTCTAGTGACTGATTTGATGCAGCTCTCCATGCTACTCTATCCTGTGCAAGCTTCTTCATCTACCAGTACCTACTGCAACCTACATCCTTCTGAATCTTTTTAGTGTATTCATCTCTTGGTCTCCTTCTACGACTTTCACCCTCCACGCTTCCCTCCAGTACTAAATTGGTCATCCCTTGATGCCTCAGAACATGTCCTACCAAACGATCCCTTCTTTTAGTCAGGTTGTGCCACAAATTCCTCTTCTCCCCAATTCTATTCAGTACCTCCTCATTAGTTACTTGATCTACCCATCTAATCTTCAGCATTCTTCTGTAGCACCACATTTCGAAAGCTTCTATTCTCTTCTTGTCCAAACTATTTACCGTCCATGTTTGACTTCCACACATGGCTACACTCCATACAAATACTTTCAGAAACGACTTCCTGACACTTAAATCTATGCTGGATGTTAACAAATTTGTCTTCTTCAGAAACGCTTTCCTTGCCATTTCCGGTCTACATTTTATATCCTCTCTCCTTAGACCATCATCACTTATTTTGCTCCCAAAATAGCAAAACTCATTTCCTAATGTAATTCTCTCAGCATCACCTAATTTAATTCGACTGCATTCCATTATCCTCGTTTTGCTTTTGTTGATGTTCATCTTATATCGTCCTTTCAAGATACTGCCCGCTCCGTTCAACTGCTCTTCCAGGTCCTTTGCTGTCTGTGACAGAATTACAATGTCATCGGTAAACCTCAATGTTTTTATTTCTTCCCCATGCATTTTAATTCTTACTCCAAATTGGTCTTTTGTTACCTTTACTACTTGCTCAATGTACAGATTGAACAACAATGGGGATAGGCTACAACCCTGTCCCACTCCCTTTTCAATCACTGATTCACTTTCGTGTCCCTCGACTCTCATAACTGCCATCTGGTTTGTAATTGTAAATAGCCCTTCACACCCGTATTTTACCCCCGCCACCTTCAGATTTTGAAAGAGAGTATTCCAGCCAAATTGTCAAAAGCTTTGTCTAAGTCTACAAATGCTAGAAACGTAGATTTACCTTTACTTAATCTTACTTTTAAGATAAGTCTTAGGGTCAGTACTGCCTCGCCTGTTCCATTATTTCTACGTAACGCAAACTGATCTTCCCCGAGGTCGACTTCTATCAGTTTTCCCAAATACATGCATTTACTGCCTCATCACAGTGGATAGCTTAACGTTTTTACGTTGGCCTAAGTCGCACTCCAAGTGAGCTCTAGGTATGAAGCTATATACACCCAATTTGTTGAACTGTTCATTCCAAAATACCCCTAATACGTCAGGTGGGCTGCGCCGAATGGCTGTGCTAAGGCGTTTTGTCACTTGCGACAGAAGTAGGAGGAAAATTTGGACATTTGTGGTAAGGTCTTATAGGACGAAACTGGTGAGGTCATTGGTCCCTAAGCTTACGCACTACTTAATCTAACTTAAACTAACTTACGCTAAGGGCAACACACACACCCATGCCCAAGGGAGGACTCGAACCTCCGACGTGGGGAGCCGCACGGGCCGTGACAAGGCGCCTCTGACCGAAAGGCTACCCCGCGCGGCGAAGTAGGAGGAACCTTGTCCGTGACGAACCACAAAGAAATTACATACCATTATCGCCGGTGACAGGTCTCGAGATTCGCAGAAGGTGTTGCCTGCGGTCGATGTACGGTTTCGACAATCTCTACTTTATTACAGTTAACTGGCGCAGGCACCGAATACCTGGCTCATTCTTCCTCAAGAGCCGAAAGCAACTCATACCAAACGTTGTAACTCATACCAAAGTTGCTCCACGGGGTTCAGATTGGGAATCAGAGCAGTCCAATCAGTTTTGGGAGCGTTGCCTCACAGAATGCGTTATCATGCTGATACAAACAGTCAGCCTCTCCGAACTGTTCATCCACTGTACACAGTACACAGTGCTAACAAATGTGTTCATATCCTTCCGTAACACCTCCATACCCTAATACCACCTCTTCCATACTTCATGATGGCACGCACATTACGGCAGGTAACACCCCACAGGCATTTGCCAAACTCAAACCCTTCCATCGGATTGCCATAGCTCCAAATGACTCGTTTCGGGTCATCCAGTGTCCCGTGGCGTTCCTCTTTACACCACCTCAAGCGTCGCTTAGCACTGACGACAGGACCGCCATGTGGGCGCCCGATTTCGATGCCCGGTACTGCATGACGGCACTTCCTTCGCGGGAGGACTCGAATTGGCCACACTCAGCCTCGTGAGCCAGATAAGGTGCTACTTGACCGAGTATTAGCGGTTGGAAGGTCAAGAAATCCAAGAACTACCAGGAGACCGGTATGCTGACCACACGACCCTCCATATGGCATCCAGTGAGGCCGTTGGCAGAGGATAATACGGCGGTAGGTCGGACTCGACTGACCCACCTAAAGCCACAACGCGAAACTTTACCTTTATCTTTACGGAAACGGGTGGCTTATAAGGAGTTGCTCGATCATCGTACCCTGTTCTTTTTAACTCTCTGCGCATGGTCATTGCGCTAACTGAACTGCACTGTGGTACTCGGAAGTGATCCCTTCCTCTGATTTCGGGCGATTTTTTTACAACCACCATCCGCGATGTTCGACGGTCCCTGTCTGCCGGTACATGACGTCTGCGTTGGTCTTGGTTTAGCCGTGGTTGTTTCCTTGCGTTTTCACTTCACAGTCACATCATCGACAGTCGACTTTGGCAACTTGAGAAGGGTTGAAATGTTCCTGATGAATTTGATGTTCAGGTGATACGCAATGACCAGATCACATTTGAAGTCACTCAGCTTTCCTGAACGACCCATTCAGTTGTTGCTGCTTCTCTGCTGACAACAGAGTACTCCACGCCGTTGACCTTGACGTTCAAACTCCAAGTGTTGAATCAATTTACGCCATCTGCTATCACTGACCGGCAAGGATGTAAGACATCACTCCGTCGATCTGGACAGCATGAAAGAACGCTCGAATGTTTTTACACCAATGGCTCGGGGCCATATATTGCTTGGAGTTAACCTGTTCCTCTTCCTCCATCATGTCTGCAGTATTACAAACCACTGTTACAACATGTCCAGTCACACATGCTTTACAGACTGTAAACATAAAGCATCGACGAGAATAAACTGTCACTCTATCACTCAAAAGTATTTCACCAAAAAAGTATATACAAATACAAATACATGACTTACAACAATCTAGCAATAAATAGACAATCGACAGTTTACACACTGATGCAACATGGGCATCTATCCCAACTAGATGTTTACATGAGAATGGTGCTATAGCCAAAACCAGCTTTTAGTAAGGAAGAAGCACTGCTAATTAAACTGTTTACAACTTTCCTATACTATTTTATTATAAAACTGGAATTAAATTTCAAGATAGTTAATTTTTCCGTTTTCTGTATCGGTTATTTTGAAAATTTTAGATTCCAGTACTAGTTATATTTAGATGTGTAATCAACTAAAAGCGTTATTAGTGGGAAACAAATATTATATAATATTTGAGATGCTTTTTCATTCCCTGAAAACAAAAATAATATTTGGCACATACATCATTTCCCACAAACACCCCACAATCAGTAGAGCAAATCAGTACCGTCTACCTCTTTGCCTTCCTTTATGGATTTTTAAAAGGCATTCGATTCGATTAGTCACTCGTGTGTGTTTGAGAATCTAACAGAACAATAGATAGAAACTGTCCATATTTAAGTCTTCTATAACATATACAAAAGCTCCGATTCGATTAGTCACCCATGTGTGTTTGAGAATCTAACAGTACAATAGATAGAACTTGGCCATATTTAAGTCTTCTATAACATATACAAAATCCCCGCAGCGTTTGTGAATGTTGTTGAAGCAACCAATTATTTTCTCATTGGGAAGGGTGTAATACACTGTGACTATGTCTCCAGAGCTGTTTTCAGTAGTCCTAAGGGAAGCAATGTCTAAACTGAATTGAAAAACAAAGGGAATCCAAGTTCTTCGAAAGAGATTAAAAAACCTGAGATTTGTTCATGATATTGTTTTATTTGTAAATAAAACTGAAGAGCTTCAAATACTGGTTAGCAAACTTGCATCAGTCTGCTCTGAAACTGATCTAAAAATGAGCTATGATAAAACGAAGTGCATGATGAATGAATGGGCATCGGAGGGAGAGATATCTGTTGGAAGTACGCAGTTGCAAACCTAAAATCAGAAATAATTGGTTGGCAAGCATATGGTTTGAAGTCTAAGATGCCTGATGAGCTGAAGATAACAGTTTTTCATCAGTGCATACTGCCAGTAATAAGTTATGGCTGTGAGAAATATACATACATTAAATGAGTTCATTCTTAGAAAACTAATAGTAACCCATAAGGGAATGGAATAATAAATGTTGGGCTACACAAAACAAGACAGAAAGAAAATAGTCGATATCAGACGTACAACGAAGCCAGTGATACTCTATAATTGAAGAGTGAATATCTTGAAATAGGAGTGAGCTGGTCATACCGCTCGCAGATGGTCAAAACAAAACCAGACTGAAGCCTGATTTTCCAAAAAAGACCAAGGCGACGACCACCGGACAGATGAGGCAGAAACGTAAGAAAGACGACCGGACTGGATAATTTTACAGGAAGGTCAAGATCGGCATAAATGGAAGAAACTGATGGGATCCTATGTTGCCCGCCGATTCACAGAGGCCACATCGCCGGGTGATCGAATTGGCTGATGATGATGATGATGATGACACCGTAATTTGTGTTTCACATTTATTTTCTTTGAGTTACCTTGGGGACAAATTTCAAGCCATTTCTCAAGTGTGCTATATTCAGTGGACATCGCCAGACGGTATCTTTTACTTGTTAGTCTGCTTTAAGCAATTCAGTCATAATGATTGTTAAATATTTCAAACGATCTTTCTCAATAGTTTCATTGGCCAGTTCCTTATTGTGTATCCAGTCCTACCGAAGATCTTGTTTACTGCTTCGGCTGCATTGTGCAGTACCTTCGGTGACAGAATTCGCAAAACCTATGCACTTAGATTAAAATGAAATGCACAGATTTACTGTCTGTGGCATAGTGTAATGTACTAGGATACGAAGTGCCACCAACATTTTGTCTATAGGCGTCAAGTCGAAAAACTTGTCAGACTGTTTTAGGCAATGTGGCATATAATATTGCTGCTGATCAGTTTATCTCTTATGTTTACATGTTGTGTTCATAAACTAACAAAAAACCCTATTTAGTATACACTGTTACTAATACAAATCAGTTACAACTTATCATAACAACGCTATGAGAAAACTCTTTTTTAATGAAATAAAGTATTCCAAAATGTCATGAATTAGTTAGGATAATACGCACTTACGACTTCGAAGCGATCTCTGTGTTTCTTCAGTGCTCAGGTATGCTGACGTAGCGTTACGGACAGTACTACTACAAAAGTATGCAATTATGGCAATAGGGGTAGATACGTAGCGCAATCCAGTTAAACAATCATTCAGTGCCATAATTATGCCAATACAATTGAGAACAGAGAAATTCAGGCATTAACATGTGTGCTGTTCTGAAGTTTCCCCCTTTAGGTCAAGAAGGCACAGAATCAAATTAGTGACACAGTGTATGGAGGAGAAGTTCACCTAAGATTTTTTTACTGATTGTCGATTTGCCTTCTCGTGGCTCTTTCACAGAAGAGGTGAAAAATTGTCTCCAGTGAGATTACAAACCAAAACTAACACAATCTTCCCACTGAAGGGTGAGCACGTCACTGCCAAGTTAGTACACAACTGCAGGAGACAGCGCGCCCTTGTTGTGCCATTGATGGCTAATGTAACGTTAACGCTTATTTAAGTCAGCAAATCTGCCGCCCATCATATGTGCGAGACAAGCTGAACTGTTGTACGGCTGAACTCTAGCGGGCCCACGGCCAGGGCGCACCGCTGCAGGTCCTGCTCGGTGACAGGTGTGAGCAAGTCCAACTACAAAGACGAGCAACGTCGCCAGAAACGGACCAGTCCAAAAGCTGGGAATTCGGTCAGCTGTTGCTCGCATGGTCTTTGTGCAGGAGAGCCACCGAAAATAACGGAGTATCAGACAAGCTGAAGGATGGCTTCTTACAGCTCTTCAGGAATCTATAATAATTCACAGTCAAGTATTAAACCAAATCTGAAAACATTTGCGATGTCAGAAAGATGTGCATCCAGTGATACAACAATATTCAAACTATTTCCACAGCGAACCTCTGAATTAACAGATTTTAAACTTTTCGCACGACTTCAACTTGTGATATCTCAGATGATAGCATTGCACTATAGCTACCATCTCTGAAAGCTAATTATCTGTATGTATTTTATTGCTTAAACTATTACTTTTTTATGTCTTTTCATTATGCAAATCTTTGTCAGAACATTGTATCCTCCACAAGTACACAGCAAATGAAAACAGTATGAACATCTCACATTTTGTCATACTTGTGTATTTATTTAATGAACAGTTTATTATTTTTCCAACAATTTTATTTAAATATTAATTACAATTGGTAACACAAAATCATGATAATTTAAGAAGTGGTCAGCTGTAGGTATAACCCGACAACACCTTTGTAAAAGAGTGCCACAAGACGCTTCTGACAAGGAGGCCCAAATAACTGTTTAAACAATATTTAATGACAATCTGTTGTCATTTATCATGAGCACACTTGCACAAGAACACTGGCTTATTTATTTATGGACAAACCTTCATTTATTTTTATTGTGAATAGTCTGAGTGTGATTCAACGTTTATTTCTTCTTCTTTTGTTTCACCCCCTTTGGGGTACGCTGGATTAATCATTTCTTTGTGCGTTGTTCTTTTCTTAGGGCCCAGTATTTCTTCATTCTTTCTGATCTTCTTTTCCTCTCCTCTTCCGAGATGAAAGGTTTGGACCTTTGTGTAGATTGTCTGGAACCTTATGCTTTCATCTTTAGTAATTTGCTTAGCTGTTAGATCAATAAGTGAATTTTCTGAAATATTTAATTCTACTAGGTCTTTCTCAGTTTCTTTAACCCATTTGGGTTTCGTTTTGCGGTTACGGAAAGATCAAAGATTTGTTTAGTTAACTGTTGGAATTCATTCAGAGAAGATGACCATAAAAATTTATCCTCCTTTTTCGCATAGTAACTGAAAGTTTTTCAGTTTTCTTGAATAGAGTTTCATTTTTGATGTATATAATCTCATTGTCTTGAAATTTTGGTCCTATGATTTTTCTTAAAATTTTTCTTGCCTTTAGCACAAGTTTCTCCATTTGGCCTTTGAAATTCATGTTTAGTTTTTCTGCTGCATACAGTGCTTCTGGCTTAATCACTGTATTGTAATGTGTAATTTTGGACCCCCATGAAAGGAATTTTTTGTTGTATGTATTTTTTGTTAGTATCTTTATCTGTTTTACTGCTTTACTTATTAAGTTTTTTTTATATTTTTTCATTATGCAAATCTTTGTCATAACATTGTATCCTCCACAAGTACACAGCAAATGAAAACAGTATGAACATCCCACATTTTGTCATACTTGTGTATTTATTTAATGAACAGTTTATTATTTTTCCAACAACTTTATTTAAGTATTAATTACAGGCCAACGAGATTTCTTTAACGTTTATGGTAGGTATTTGCTTAAATTTTGTTGTCATATATTAGTTTAGGTTTGGGAAGTGTCAAGTTGAGTGAAATGGTGCCTGTAGAACTTACAATGATGTATTTTTGGAGAGAACGGGTTTCAGTCAGTGGAAAAGCAGACTGTATTGGAACACTATGACGGTCAAGTGGAGAATGGGACATTTCTAGGGAAGAGTTCAAGGGAGCGATTCTGGGTACTTTAATGCGAGTTGTGGCAACCTGTGGTAATGAATGGTATTCGATCATGGAGGTGTTTGGCTCTTGATGGTGAATAGCTGCTACCATACTTTCACTTCTAACGGGACTTTATATTTTGAGAGATCTGAATGTGCTCCAGAGCAGGACTTTAAATTTTTCCATTTGTATTACGAGACTGAGGATAGAGCAAGTTGAACACTGAACTGTTGAGCTATTTCGATTACGAAATGAACTTCGTTTTTGTGTATCTTGGACGACTGTTTAGTTCGAGGATTTTTCTGTCATTCTCATAATGTTCACAGTCTACTTTTACTGCATTTGATAAGGGAATTTTCTGCTGTATTTTAATTCAATATTGTAGGACCACTTTGTGTTAATTTGAAATATCCTCTCTTGAATAAACATTATTCAACGTAATTCTCTCTCGTCTACATCAATTACGGACATTAGAATAGAACATTTGTTATTAACTTATTCATTTAACTTTTTTCTGTGTACTTTATTAAGTCGTAGTTCTAGTCAGTGATTAGACTATTTGACTGTAGGATCATAGCTCCAGGTTATTATCTGCACCGAGTTAGCAACAGTTAGCAACATATTAAGATGAAGCTTCAAATGTATATGGCGACGCAAGCTGCAGTTTCTGCTAGAACGAACTTCCTGGACTCAGAAACATAGATCTTTACCTCCAACAATGTCGTCCAGTAAGTGTAAATCATCCATATATAATCTAAACGACAAGAAAATATCAAGTGAATTTACTAGAATAACTATTCTGTACCATTCCAGGAACTATATCGACGGCAATGTAGTTGTCAAACGTTCTCTACGGCGTTGCCAATTCTCCATTAGGCTAGTGACAGGCGGAAATACGTTTCCTCAGCCAGAGCGTATGCTGAGTCGGCTTGCAGTATGGAAGCCGGAGCGTCGAAACTTCGACGGCGCCGGCTGCCACCGTGTTGACCGGCAACAGAAATGCCTAGTACAGGCCAACGACATTTCTTCACGTATCTGTAACTATGATATGGGCCTAAAATGTAGTTACGAATAACATCCAGGTGCATTGACTGCTGCTAGCACGTCTTAAATAAAGGGCAGGGGAAATTATCTAGGCTGCTCTTCCCTTCAGTAACTGTCGCAGTTAGTTTTTTTATCTGCCTTAAGTGAACAGTGATGTGTCGGCAGCTGGGCCAACACCTTGTAGATCGAGATGGCTGAAAATGCACGCTAGACTAACGCAGACGGGCGTGAAGTACTGGAACAGGCTACGTAATTAATGCTATGAAGAAAAGTACGTAGCTGGATTAATACTTATCTTTAATCAATCATTGTGGTACATCGCTCTTGACTATACACAGGAGACTTTAATTACAATCACTGTAAGGCTAATGGCGCCTTGCTAGTTCGTAGCCATTAACTTAGCTGAAGGCTATTCTGTCTCTCGGCTAATGAGAGAGAAAGGCTTCGTACATCTAGTCGCTAGCTAGCTCGTCCGTACAACTGGGGCGAGTGCTCTATCGTATCACGAGAGCTGCCTTGTGGTGGCGCTAGGTCTGCGATCACACAGTGGCGACACGCGGGTCCGACATGTACTAAATGGACCGCGGCCGATTTAATCTACCACCTAGCAAGTGTGGTGTCTGGCGGTGACACCACAAACAGCAAACTAAAAAATCATTCATCGGAAGCCTTTTGCTTTTTTAGCATCACCAGACACTATTAACATTACGATTAAATAACATTCATTCTAATATTATGTACCTCAAAACAATTTTTCTTGTGAATGCTTTCACTGATACCAGCTCTAACACTTTATAACAGAAATGAAAGACAACCTAACATTGACTACAAAACGCTAACATCAAGACAGAAATTACGTAAGGTGCGAATAACGCATGCTCCAAATTTATGTCAGAAAAGTAAACCATCGAGGAAATCTTTCGTAATGACTGCAAAAATAGGTCTCAGAAGCTGGGAATAAAGTTAAAATAAAGGATGATTGCAATGCAAGCTCTGCTCCAGCTTCTGATAACATGAAAGGAGAAGCAACTGTGACGAGAATGTGAAACAAGAAACAAAATGTGTCAACAGAAATTCTCGAACATGTCATTCTTAAGCAAAACTGTCATTCTTTCTGTACAAACCAAAGGGAGGCAAACCATCTACTCGAACTATTATAACTACTTCTGATGCGTTGTCAATAGAAGCTATAAGCACCTGATGCCTGAGCTTTTCAATTTTCAGACAACTTCAGACAAAGAGGAACCAGCAAGAAGAGGTTACTCTAGATGAGCGTGGGATGGAATTTCTTTTCAGTAACTCACAATTGGTGCGTTTTTCTCAAAGCATACTTCCCAGTCGTTTCACACTAACGACGCTTCTAGGCTATCACAGCTTTTGAATGGAAATTATCGAAGTGTAATTGTTAAAACAGACTGCTATGTTAAATATTACAGCACGTGCCTGTGAATGTAACTCAGAAGAGGACGTTCTCCGACGTGGTCAACCGATTCTGTTCATATTTGATAGATCACTTGGGTGCAACCTAACAAGAAAGACTCTAAGATATTTTGGCTCAACACCCCTCTCATTTTGAGACAACTGCACCTCAAGCTGACTATGTACAGTCTACTCAAAATTGACAGGATCGATAGATAATACGAAACTCAAAATTTTTCAGCATCATATATCGGGGCCACAAACACATATTTTCCAAGAAATCGAGGAAAGGAACTGTTATGACTGCCGCTTACGTACCCACAAGCAAAGTACAGCTTCGACGTGCGGGCTTCCACACTGCTAGCCGGCTCAAGAAACACTTTCACTGAGGAAACGTATTACGCCTGTCGCTAGTCTAATGGAGAATTGGCGACAGTGTAGGATACGTTTGGCAACTACAAGGGTTCGTTCAAAAGGAGACGAGCCGAAGGCATAAATACAGAAACCAGTACCAGTATGTTACAAGTATTGACCCTTGGTGTTGAGACAACTGTCCCACTGTGACACAAGGCGGTGAATGGCTGTCTCATAAAGTTCTCGGGGCTGTGATGTTAACCAGTTCCGCACGTGCAGCTGGACGTCGTCGTCCAAGGTGAATCGCTTGCTCCTCAGAGCCGTTTTAAGGGGACCAAAAATGGCATAATTACAGGGAGAGAGGTCCTGACTTATGGAGGGTGGCAGAGAATCTCCCATTTGAATTTCTGCAGACGTGCCGCCTCTGTGTTGGCCGTATGAGGCTTTGAATTTTCGTGCAGCAGAATGACCCCACGGTTGGGATTGCCTGGTCGATTTGGTTTGATCGCTTGGCGAAGGGTGGTCAAAGTTTGCGAGTAACGCTGGGCATTTACTGTTGTCCGTGCTGCAGGAAGTGAATCAGAAGGGGGCCATCTTGCCTCATAGGTTGTAAAGCTGTGCAGTTCAGCATAACGATTATGCAAAGGGTCTCGCGAATTCTGTCACCGATTGCACCTATGCTGTTCATCTAATACAGGCGAATGTAGTTGGAATCTTGTTGACTTCATAAATTCTGTAGCTGTTCACAGCCGTAAACCTTGTATTCTGAAATGCTCTAATTTCATGTATCTCCAGACATTTTAGTCTGGTCATAACACATATATTAGATATAACGGCTATCTTACATAGGCATTACTGACAATTATTTGCTTGCGTCAGTGACAATACAAGTGGAAAACATTCATGTATGTAAGACCGTGAACTTTTTTTTGCGTTTATTCCACATAGCACTCACTCACATTGTTCTGACGACCTTCACTTGTACTTCAGGGCGTATCAGTTCTTCTCTTCAACATAAACTTGGCACTGTTAGTGCACTGTACGCCAGAATGTTACACCTCTTAATGCTGAGCACATTGCTTTCCGTGTTGTCCTGTCTTATACTAGATATTAATCGTGCATATAAGTTCCATTCTACAATTTTGCAGTTGCATCAAACAGCTGCGCATGAGCTAAATTCTGATCTGAGTAACAGATGTTGATTATATATTCATTTACTTTTATGTTTTACAGGGATTGCATCTTAATAGCAGTTTTCCTATCTGCACGTGCACCATACTTGATTTATTCCAATTTCGAAGCATAGCTATTTGCTTGCAGACTACGTAGCTACTTGTAACTTAAACTACGAACAATTTTTTTTTTATTTAGGTAAGGCTTTACCGTGACTGTTACTGACATTAAATGAAACAAGTTTACTATTACCAGTCACCGTTTTATTTATTTCCACGACGCGTTTCGAAGGTTGCCGGGTGTGGGGGGGGGGGGGGGCGGGGGGGGCGGGGGCAGGGGGTGGTTTGCACTGTGGGTACTCTAGTCTACTTATTTAATGTTTACCATTAGATATCAGTTTAATTTTTTGTCAAAAGTAATCCTAAACCATATTCTGAAATAGTGTCTTGTTTCTCCACTAGCCAGTGCCACAAGTTCCTCCCAAAATCGTAAACAACACACACACAAATGTAATATTAACTAATGTAAATCCACCAGATAATGGAGATTTAAACCTTCGAAACGCGTCGTGGAAATAAATAAAACGGTGACTGCTAACAGTAAACTTGTTGTTTCATTTAACTTAAACTACATTTTATGTTTTGTAGGGATTAGTTTTCTATTGCGTATTACGTAATTTAATGGCAGTACAACGCTGTTCTAATGTAAATTACCAAAATTTGTCTCTTTACGCTGAGACTCACTCTTTACATACTCGTATTATTTTGCACATGAGCCGTTGAGTATTCGTCTATTAGTATTACTATTGAATCTAGCTGCAAAGACTGAAACATAAATAACTACAATTAAAATAGTTAAGTGTAGCTGTGGAGCCTAGGCTTCAAGAAATGTGAAACCTCTAAATTAAATTATTTGTAACGTTTAGGGAGGCCCGCCCTGTTAGCCTTTGGGTGTAACGCACTGCTTTCCTGGCAGGAAGGCGCGACGCGCCCGGGCACGAATCCGCCCGGCGGGTTAGTGTGGAGGTCCGGTGTGCCGGCCAGTCTGTGGATGGTTTTTAGGCGGTTTTCCATCTGCCTCGGCGAATGCGGGCTAGTTCCCCTTATTCCGCCTCAGTTACACTATGTCGGAGATTGCTTCGCAAACACTGTCTCCACGTACGCGTACACCATAATTACTCTACCACGCACACATTGGAGTTACATTCGCCTGGAATGAGATGTTCCCGGGGAGGGGTCCACTGGGGGCCGAACCGCACAATAACCCTGGGTTCGGTGTGGGGCGGCAGAGGGGTGAGTGGACTGCTGTAGCCTGTTGTGGGGTTGTGTACCACTGAGGGTACAGCGGGGACGAAGCCCGTCGTTTCTAGGTCCCCAGTTCCGTACAATACAATACATTACAACGTTAAGGGAGAGGTTTGCAGGTAAGGCGCATACAATTCCCTAGACTCCAAAGTAGTTCAGTCGAAACGATGTAGTTTAAAATCACTGCAATATCGACTGCAGAAGCCTTCCATCAGTACACGGGGGTTAATGAAGACAGACAAAGCGGCAGATGCCTAAACAGGCGTGTTATCAGCAGAAACTAAAGTTTGTAACTGAGTCGGATAAAAAGGGCAATTTGTTACCACAGTGTTTTATAGTCGTGCAGGGGAGTTTTGAGCCACCGGGCAGTCACTGTTTCATGGGTTGACACATGGCTGGTTCGTTAATGGGAGTTACCGATCTCATTACACGGGTTATTTGCTCATTAGTTGCTTGTTGGCCAACCAGCTGGCCGCCGGAAGGTATTCGTAACTGAATACAAACGGCATAAGACCAACAAACGACAGCTGCTGTGACGGAACTGACAATCAACTCGCGTGTATGTTTTTGTGTGTGGGTGTGTGTGTTTCTCAAGTTGACACATTTTCCACGATAATTCCTGTTGTGTTTCTATCTCTGAGTGTAGTAACCACTAAAGCAGTACACCAGCAACAGAGATGCGAGTATTTTGTTGCACGGTATGCAGTTTGCACAAAGCACTGTGATTAGCAGGAATGCAAAATATAAAATGAGAATTTTATACCAGGGATTGCAGTGATTTCAGAAAACTAGTTGCCCTAACGCCGGGAGCGGTAAAGCAGGATTGATTTCGTAAGTGAATTGCATTCGAAAAGTTTTACTCCCTTGAAATTCCCCAAATTTAAAGCCGCGTACATACATGGTGACCAAGTCGCAGAACACGAGTCGCGGAACCGGGTTTCAGTGCCATTCCACGATAATTTTCTTGTGTTGCAAGACTATCACTTTACAGAAGTCGCAAGTCTCAGGCTGCCCATCGAATCGGTGAACATGCGGCGGCAATGTTCCGCGACTTTTCGTAGTCAGTATGTTTTCCGAGTCAGTTTATAGGTGCCTGCCAAGGAGACTAAAGAGAAAGTGATGATTTTCAGGCCCCGCCGTGCTTTGAGATGCGGCATCCCAAGATTATAAAAATACAAGCAAAAGGAAGGATGTTATCGTACATTTACCCCAAAAAAACTAAATGTGACAACATTTACCCCAAAAAAAACGAAATGTCACAACACAACGCGGAAAAAAATACACAATTAATTAAAATCAGAATTCAGGAGAGAACAGAAGAAGCTCTGCGAGTCAGAAAAGTGGTTCTCCGAAAATGTTAGATTCGTTTGGTTACCACCAATTACAGTTTTTACTGTAACGCATGGAATCAGAGAAATCGGCTATAGACTGCGATGAAGTTGATGAATATAGACAGACTCTCAGTGAGGTAAGAACATTCTATGTTATTTTACAGTTTATACAGTACGGTATTTTTTTTAATCAAAAGTCATTATTAAAATAAAATGCAGGCTTACTGTCGATGAAAATGTACTTAACGTCAGAAAACATTACACCGAAGCAATTATGGGTTCTTCCCACTCCCGGGTTCCCGGGTTCGATTCCCGGCGGGGTCAGGGATTTTCTCTGCCTCGTGATGACTGGGTGTTGTGTGATGTCCTTCGGTTAGTTAAGTTTAAGTAGTTCTAAATTCTAGGGGACTGATGACCATAGATGTTAAGTCCCATAGTGCTCAGAACCAATTATGGGTTCATAGGTTTCTGGATCGATACTTCATATGGCTTGTCTTGCATTTTAAAGTCAAGAACCGAAGTGTGACAGCTAGTCTGACCGCGGGTTGAATGATTTCCTTAAATTCTGTGGAATCTTTTGAAACTTTTTCTCTGTAAATCTGACAGGGCAGGCTCTTAAAATAATTTTCGTAATTCTAATTTTTCGAGAAGATTAACAGCAATGCCTCTCGAAAATAGGTTTCTCCTCCAGAAATGTTTACGTGTACTTTTTTCTTTTTTAATAATATTAATTTGATTAGGTACAAATCGAACACAGAGAGAGCAATTTCTAGGGACATCGTGATTTGATTTTCGTATCGCAACTGACTCCGAAGGTGTGAATGCGCGACATTTTTGCCAGATGTGTACGTGCTATAAAGACTTTCGCGTATACCTATATCAAAACACGTATTCCACAAACTTCTGATCTGTACGGGAGATATACACTTACAGAAAAGAAACATAACTATGTAAATGTAATAATACTAAACGTAATACAGTGTGAATCACGTAAAACTAGCTACGCAAATAACGCGGAAATAGAAAATGCTATTGATGTGCGGTTTTTACAAAATGGATTGGTAATCAGGGACTCATATTGTTAGCCAAGAAACAGATCGTAATAATACTTAGAAAGTGTACTTTTTGTGCAAAGATACACTTTTTAAATGGATCAATGTCTGTTGACTTAACAAACTAAAAGTAGTGCAAACTAGAATTTCAATGGTGTTTATTGTGGGAGTCTGGAGCGAGTCGTTTACGAAGTAACGAATTTGAAAAGTTTTTGCACGGACACTTGTTTGTGCCATTCAGCCTGCGTAGTTGTCAGGCGAGTGCCCTACACATTCTCCATCGACATAGGTTCCACCCCTATCACATTTCTGTCCATAAAGAGCTGCATGGAATAGATTATGAGAATTGTGGTAACTTCTGTACATAGGCATTAAGACCGGATACTCCAGATTATCACGTATCTTGTTTAGTAACGAACACACATTTACGAATCAAGGCCGAGTAAATCGCCGAAACACGCACTATTCGTCTGTTGACAATCCCCGTTGGCTTCGACAGGTGGAACGTCAGCGTATATGGAGTGTAAACGTGTTGTGTAGGACAGTGAGCCAACAGCTCATGGGCCAGTTTTTCAAAGAACGAACACTGAACGCTCGCAAATATCGCAGCCTCTGACAGAACATCTTCCACGGATGCTAGAAGATGTTACTCTGTAGACTAGGAGGAACCTGTAGTACCAACATGATGGCTGTCCAGATTACATTGCACGAAGTACTACAGCATGTCTTCACGAACTGTTTCCAAATCGTTGGATTGGACGCAGAGGACCCGTACCTTGGCCGGCCCGTTGCCCGTATTTGATGCCCGAAGACTTTTTTTGAGGGGAAATCTGAAAGACACTGTCTGCAAGGACATACTAACTACACCCGATGATACGCAACAATGTATTACTGCAGCCTGCTCGGATAACTCCACTGGAATGCTAGGGCGTGTGCAGCAGTCGTTCCATACCCACTGGAGGCGTGTATTGCCGCTGCCGGTGGTAATTTCGAACATAACTCTGATGGTCAATTGTCTCGAGATTGATCAGAGTCAAATGGTTCAAATGGCTCTGAGCACTATGGGACATAACTTCTGAGGTCATCAGTCCCCTACACTTAGAACTACTTAAACCTAACTAACCTAAGGACATCACACACATCCATGCCCGAGGCAGGATTCGAACCTGCGACCGTAGCAGTCGAGCGGTTCCGGACTGTAGCGCCTAGAACCACTCGGCTACAGTTGCTGGCCTGGTCAGAGTCCACATAGCTGGTGTATGCACTTGTGTTGTTAGTTAATGTGTGCTTCCACAGATATTGTACAGGTGTCAGTGTGGAAATGTTTACAAAATACGATATCTCGTAAACGACTTGTGCTAGAATCCGGCACAAATACCACTAACGTTCTAATTTACCCCATTTTTAATCCGTTAGTGTCAATTGGCAGTGTTCTATTTTAAAAAGTGTATTCTGCACAGCAAATACCCTTTATAATTATTTATTGGTTAACAATTGAAACGTCCCCTTTGAACAATTATACACGACTGTCCTTGAACTGACACACAATATTTTGTTAGCGCAACGCAATCTGACTTTCAAAATTCCCTACAAAAGAATGGCCCTGACTAACATTAAACTATACCTTTCACAAATCACTTACCTCACAAAAATCTTCGCTGCTCAAGCTACTGCAATACAGCGAGCGCCACTACTGCCAGCTAAATAAAAGATTCAAACTATGGAAGGCACTAACTACTGATAGGGATAGTTAGCAAATGAAAGATATTAATAGAGAACGAACAATGTATTTACCTTGATATCATCATATATAAATATAGCAGTTCATGACAAATTACAAACCTCCGCCATCTCTCTCCCCACATCCACCACTGCTGGCGGCTCACCTCCAATTGCGCAACGCTACGCGCTGTTCACATCCAGCTGCCGCTGCCCAACACTACAATGGCGAGTATTACAACAATGCAAAGCAGACACAGACTGCCCACAGCACAGCCAGTGATTTTCATACTGAGGTGGCGTTACCAATAAAAAAACCTAAACAGCCTACTTACACAATACAAGCCCCTGACAACCAACCCATTCTGTGAAGAACCCACGTCAACAGCATTTTACATTTCAGCAACATTTGCATTGCAAGATGTAAGTGATCCACCCTGCATAATGCCGAGTCGGTTTGTAACGCTGTGGAACAAAACTGTCGTTACACCAACCTTTGCTATGGGACTCTGCAGAGCGACGAAACGACTAGATTCTGATGATGGTCTCGCCTATGTATCATCCTATTTCGTTATCACGTGAAAATCGATGTCATTATACTGCAATACCAATGCACATTTCAAAGTCAAGATGCCTGCGGTAGATGTGTGCTTCTCTAGCTGGCTATTGGCAGAGACATCGGTGCCGTAAAGCATTCTCCCGTGGTCGCTTGTTTATACTGTGGAAACTACTGAGTGGCGAACAACGCCAACCAGGCCGTCGGCAACTTGTAGCTTTCGTGCCTGTTCCTGCAGAGGAGTGATTATTTAGCCCAGTAGCCTCTCCTGTTTCCCGCTGTTACATCCCACATCAAACTCACAGTCTTCTTGAACGTTGGTAGCTCGGCCACAGTCCAGGTGAAGTTTGGCTGTTGGTAATGTACTCTGTGGCCCCATTTGCATATAACGTCCATGCTCAGGTAAGCGAGTGCTAAGCGGTCCGCCCAGTGCACCGTTCTCACAGTAAAGTTGATAAACGCGTCGTGCAGAACATCTACATCTACAGCTACATCTACATGAATACTCTACCTGGCAAGGGGTTAATCGAACAACCTTCAGATTATTGCTCTACCGTTCTACTCTCAGAAAACACACGGGAAAAACAGGCACCAGGCGGGGTCTGGTCTCTCTTACTTTATTTCAATGATCATTTCTCCCTATGTATGTTGGCGTCAACAAAATATAGGGTGTCCATAATTAAAATTCCAGTGTCAAAATGTTCTAGAAAGAGAAATATTGTTTACAACGACGTCAACTTTAAACAGCATATTATTGGCGCAGGAGGAAACGTCATGGAACAAAAACACAACTAACGAAAATTTTTCCAATAGATGGCGCTGTAATCGTCTTAACTGAAATGGGATCGCCTACAAATGAGAGACGAATCGCAATACGACGGCAATGGTATGAGTTACACATCCCACCATCTGTACTCTTCGACGTACATTGCTGCACAAGTTCGGTCAACAGTGTTGGCACTGTTAGTTAGGTATGGCACTGTTAGTTAGGTAACCCCAACCACTACGGCAAGGTCGAACCAAAGCGGATGGGAAAAATCTTTTTTAACTGTCCTGAGGTCAAAAACAGCGTAAAAAACAAAGTGACATCGTTTTCCATCGTGGGACTTACGCAAGACTTGTTCAATATGGTGTCCACCGTTTTCTGCCACAAGCTGAAATCGGGGAAGAGGATGTTCCAAAACAGATCGGAGTGTCTCGGGGGTCACTTCGAGAATGCGTTGCGCAATACGTGCCTTCAATTCGTAACTGGAGCACTAACGTCACAGCCAGAAGTCACACGGATTAAGATCAGGTGATCTGAACGTCAGGTTGTAGAGAAATGACGGCTGCTAATTCCAGTATTTCTGAAGTGCATCTGCAGCAGCCGATGCACTGGCTGTGCAATGTGGGGATGAGCATAAAAATGTTCTTACCATCATATCCACGCTGTTCAAACGTATCGAAGCCTCATCTCCTCGTAAAAATATGGCCATACCATAAAAGATGCAGTCAACCCGTACCACACAGTGACGAAGTGGTATCGGTGCGGATTCTACGTTGTCCATATTGTGCAGTTTTGTCTATTCACGTGTCCTTGGAGATGCAAATGGGCTTCGTTTGTCCATAGAATGTTCCATGGCCATTCATTGTCCGCTTTCATACGAACAAGAAATTCAACGGTAAGCACTTTCCTTGCTGGTAGGTCAGCAGGAAGTAACTCCTGACATGGGTGATTTTGTGTGGATAGCAATCCAGGATGTTTCGTATAATTTTATACACGGTGCTCGCAGGCATGTCCTACGTTCAGGCAATCCGCTGTGCACTGCATGTTTGTACATCACCGCTCGACCGCTTCTGCAATATTGTGCCCACATCTTCGACATACGTTGAATCGGCCGCTTTCCTCCCTCTGCCACATTGCACGTCAAAAGGACCTGTTTTTTGAATTTTGTAATCATTTTCCGCAGGTCCTTAGCAGACATTTTACCAGGAACACCTGTGTGTCGCGCGTTTATTGGCATGCACATTCTGATGCTTACAGCGTCATCTGTTGGTCAAATTTTCATCAATTTTTTTTGTACCATGACGTTTCTTCCTGCATGAATAATATGCTCAAATTTTCCATCATTCTGAGCAGTGGTTCTCTTTCTACAGTGTTTTGAAATTGGAACTTTAATTACGCACACACTGTATTTTCTTACTCGGCAGAGAAAACTTTCATGAAAAGATCTCGCCGCGACGAAAAACGCCATTGCCTACTTATTGCCACCCCAACAATCTTCCCCCTGTTCCACCGTAGCAGAAAACGAGCTGCCCTTATTTGAACTTTTTCGACGCTCTTCAGTTCCATTTGGTACGGATAGCATACTGCGCTGCAGCACTCCAGAGGAGGCCGACAAGCGTAATGTAGGCAGTCTGTTTTGCGGACCTGTTGTATATTCTAAGTCTTCTGTCAATAAAACGTAGTCTTTGGTTCGCCTTTCAAGTATTTAATTGAATTGACAACTTTTACATTTGTATGGTTTATCGTGTAAACGAAATTTAATGGATTCCTTTTAATACTCATGTGGATAACTCGACAGTTTTCGCTATTGAGAGTCAATTGTCACTTTCCGCACCATAGAGTTATCTTGTCTATATCATTTTGCAATTTTTTTTGATCTTCTGATCACTTTACCCGACGGTAAATGACAGCATCATCTGCGAAACATCTACGAAGGCTGCTCAGATTGTCTGCTAAATAATTTATGTAGATCAAGAACAGCAGATCGGCTATAACACTTCCTTGGGGAACGCTAGATATGCTCGATGACTTCCCGTCGATTTATAAGAAATGTGACCTCTCTAACAGGACATTATGAACCGAGTCGCACAGCCGAGACGATACTCCATAGCCGCTCATTTTATTCAGAATCAGCTTCTGAGGACTTGTATCAAAAGCCTTCTGGAAATCTAGAAATATGGAATCAAATTGAGATCCACTGTCGATAACACTCGTTACTTCGTGCGAATAATGATCGAGTTGTGTTTCACAACAACAATATTTTCTGAGTCCACGCAGTGTGTAACGAGATCGTTTTCTTCCATGTAGTTCATAATGTTCAAACTCAGTATACGTTCCAAAACTCTACCGCAAATCGACGTTAGTGATACTGGTCTGTAATTCAGTGGATTACTGCATTTCCTTTCTTGAGTACTGTTTTGACCTGTGCAACTTCCCAATCTTTAGGTATGCATCCTTCGTGAGGCGAGCAGATGTATGTGATGATTAATTATGGAGCTATTTTATCAGCATACTCCGAAAGGAACATAATTGGCATAGAATCTGGACCGGAAGACTTGCCTTTATTAACCGATTGGAGCTGCTTCTCTACGCCGACGTTGTCTGTTTCTAAATTACTCATCTAGGCAGCTGTTCTTAATTGGAATTCTGGGATATTTACTTCCTCTTCTCTGGCGATGGAATTTCGGAAAACTGTTTTTAATAACTTCGCGTTAGTGGCGCTGTCATTGGTAACATAACCATTGCTGTCGGGCAGTGAAGGTATTGATTATGTCATCGCGCTGGTGTGCTTTACATACGACCAAAATCTCTTCGGGTTGCCTGCCAGATTTCCAGACAGAATTTCGTTGTGGAAACTATTAAGAGTCTCACGTTGAAGTCCGAGCTAATATTCGAGGTTCAGTATAACATCGCCAATCTTGGAAAATTTCTGTTCTTTTAAATTTAGCATGCTCACTTCGGTGCTTCTGCAACAGTGTTTTGTCCTTTTTACGTATCATTAGGATCAGTTCGATTTCTTATTAACATGCTATGAATCTTAAGCTGACGTCGATGCTATATCTCTTAATTTAAACCACTTCTGGTGTACGCTTACACAGTTTGGAAGGAGTGGAGGCTGTCTCTTAGGTAAGCGTCAAGTGAGCATTTACGGCATTCTTCGTGGTCTTCAATAGGTCTCGCATCTCCCTGGCGCTCTGATATTTGAATGGTCACGGGTTGCTTACACATGCTGCAGCCTTCCAAAGAGGCCATCGCAAGCGCAATAGACGTCTTATTACGGGGATCTTTCCATTGAGAACTGTTTCTCTAAGGGCCACTGTGAGTGGTATGCACGACATCGTCTTTTAGGGCTTCCAAGCCTGCTATGCGCCCAACATGAAAATACTGAACAATAACCGGGGTTATGGGACCAATAATGCCGAGTCAAATCGGCTAGCTGTCGACCTCTGAAAAGCCATCTGTTAATAGCTCACAATACTGTTCCACGGTTGTCGCCAAAAAGTTGATCCCTTTACCCTAAATGGCTATGTTATTTACTATTCGCTGATAACACGCATGTTTCGTCAGCTGCCTCATTCTTTGTATAAGTACATCCTCTTCTTGAAAAAAATTCCGAGAAGATAATGCTGTTTTTGCTATATTCCAGATCTTGTCTGTTAACTACATTGATATTTCGTGCACATATGAGAAATAATATCTCTGTATCTTCCTTCTTAAATAATTTGATCTTCCATGTACTAGAAAGTTTAGGAAAATGTATTGCTTTTTTTGTAAGATTAACATTCTTATGAATTACAATGTATTGCACAAACATCCAGAAAGTTGTTTATAACTCTACTTATAACATAAAATTTTTAATGATGGTTTCAGAAAGCAACTGCTGAAGAAGCGGATGTCCAAAGGACCATACAAGATCCTCCTGACGCCCTCGGATTTCGTATTCCCTCAGGTCACGGACAGTCTGCGGGTAAGTAGTCGCAATACTTGACCGTAAAATAGAGCAAATACGGAATAAGTCTGTAGCAGATAGTAAGAACCCAAACTAAGAATGCAGAAAGGAACTGTGTGATGAAGCCTGCTCCGTAAAACTGACGGTAGAGAACGTCCGCTGATAGTCCCTCACTCCATGGCACTAATAAACGAATCTCGGTCTGGTATGAATTTTCAACCGTCACAGTAAATGAAAAACATCGTGGTTACTGTGTTACTGAACTGATGTCTTTGATTTCAATGTTTACGTAGATGGTAACTTCCTTGGGTTTGTGGTAAAATGCTGCCACTCCACCAGATTCGTCCCACAAGTGGATCTGTTCCCACTATGGTTGCCAGGTTTTGTAAAATAAAAAAGAGTTAGACTCTTTATTTGTTTATAAAAAACTTTCAAATCTGAAATACACATATATGAGATATGACACAAGAAAGGTGAACACCGCTGACGCCTGCTCTGCGTTGTGTCACGAGATTCAGGCGTGGCCCTCCACTTGGTCGCTGTTGTCATTCATATACTGCGGCTGCCCGACGGCGGACATTGCCCTCCCCTTCCAGTCCAGTGATCTGGAGCCCTTTCACTGACTGGCGCAACCGCTCGTGATTTGAATAAATTATTAATACAACTGAAGCGGAGCTCTCTTTTTAAATTAATTAATACCCTCAATTTATTTACTTTATTTCAGCGAATTTAATTCTGGTGAACTGTGTCACCGCCGGCCGCGGTGGTCTAGCGGTTCTAGGCGCGCAGTCCGGAACCGCGCGACTGCTACGGTCGCAGGTTTGAATCCTGGCTCGGGCATGGATGTGTGTGATGTCCTTAGGTTAGTTAGGTTTAAGTAGTTCTAAGTTCTAGGGGACTGTTGACCACGGATGTTAAGTCCTATAGTGCTCAGAGCCATTTGAACCTTTTTTTTTAACTGTGTCACCATACCTTTCCTAACGCATACCACTATCGTTTTGATAGAAGTTCTACACTGACGGAAATGGGAACTGTCACGCCACGGAGCGCCGATGGATATTTATCAACCTTTGTGGAGACGTTCATCGTACGATGGGTATCAAATTATTTAATTTTCGTTCCATTCAGAAATTACGTCCATTATCAGCGTCGGTATAAGGTGTATGTCAGTACATGATTGTGTTCGTTGTGACAAGGAAGAAAGAAGCCTCCGAATGTCATCCTCAGGAATTTGTTGCAATATCTGAAACGGACGCTTTGTCGGGTACCGATGATTGCAGGCTGGAGACTAGTATGAAAGTATACGTCTTCGCGACACATACAAGGCATGTTCTGTGGGTGACAAATCAGGAGTCAGGGCAGGCCAGTCAAGAATCAGTCTATGTATCACACAGAACATTGCAGCAGTTGAAGCCATAGTGAAGGAAACCGCCGAGTGACACTGAATGACATTGCACCATGTTTACAGATTAGTCATGGGTCAGCACACTACGTTATGATCTGCCGTGTAGGGTTTGCATTATCATCTTGAAATGTGTCATTTACTAGTCTGTTCATGAGGGTTATGTCAATAAGGAATACCGCTATTGGCTATCAATGGCGAACACACGACCTCCATTCAACAATTACTCAATCAGTCGTATTGCCAAATCCAGTATTTCCCTACAGCATGCTTCCAGAAGTCGCAGAGGTGTAGGTCTGGAGAATCGCTGCTTCCTATGACGCTTCACAGGCAGTCACTGGACAAGTTGGTGTCGATCTGACAATCACAAACAGGAGCGAGACACGTCGAGAAACGAATGCCACTCAGTGTTCTACTTGATTATGGCTCTACACCATGCCTGTGACGTGCTATTATCTTTAGGTGACGCATGGCAACTCGATCTCTGAAGCGGGCTTCCAGTAATTTGTTTCCGATGGCTTGTGGTGACATTCTGCCTCAGACCTCTGCCAGGATTTGTCAGCCGTCTATTCTTAAGTGCCAGTTGAGTAATGCTACGACCTATTCGTGGTGCAGTCCTGGAAAGACCCGTTGTCCTTAATCCATCTCGTCACCAATCGTTTTGCAGTCATTCTACTACAGCCAGTTATCTGTCATCGTCAGTATGGTGCTCCCATGTCCCTCATGTCAATGATTCGACCTTCCTCAAAGTAAGAAAGGTGCCGAAACGCTGCTCATGCACATCTTTTGGCCTTGCCTTGTTGTGACAACCAGCTGAAGACTTCTGTTAACGATACACACACCTAACAGCCACTATGTCCTCACACCATTCTTCGCCTCTAGAAATGCCTTTTTTTGTACACTGAAATACTGAATGAACATCAGCTCGCATAAATATTACATTTCAACAAACGTATCCGACAGGCGCAGAATTGCTGGAATACCAGTTTGGCAGCGTTCGGTGTAGCTGTTCATAATGCTATCTCTTTCAATTTCTGAGAGTGTGTATCACGTTATAATCATTTATTGTCATAAAAGTTATCTGGACTAGGGGTATCAACTTCGGTTACAATTTATAAATCACTGTTAAAAAATAGTCGACATCTTTCCATCGTTACTAATGAAACAATGAAATAATAATATCCCACCGGTTGATGTGGCCGAGCGGTTCTACGCGCTTTAGTCTGGAACCGCGCGACCGCTACGGTTGCAGGTTCGCATCGTGCCTCGGATATGCATATGTGTGATGTCCTTAGGATAGTTAGGTTTAAGTAGTTCTAAGTTCTAGGGCACTGATGTCCTCAAAAGTTAAGTCCCTTAGTGCTCAGAGCCATTTGAACCATTTGAACAATATCCCCTTTATATCAATTCATATCTGCCAGAGCCGTTAACAGAGTGTTCAGTTATTGCCACTCAGAGACGAACAGGATGTCTTGTGTAGATGTGGTGCTCTGCAGTTTGCAAATACTGAAGAAACTATAATATTTATATAAGCTTCCCAAAAAGAGAGTATGTTTATGTATTGGTGGACATCTTATCGTCAGCGGCGTCTTTTATCTAATGGCGTCTAACAAGGACCCCCTTGAGTTCCAGGTCGTAAGTTCAATCTTTAGTAAGGCCCATTTGAAAGTGTTGCGTTAACAATTACGACAAGAGAAATATTTGCCGCTAATAACACGCCACGTGTATCAGGAGGCCGACAGAAAATGATTGTCTGGGAGGTGCAGCGATCAACCATCTACGGGATATACGTATTACATTTCACAAAATGGACACTGTCGACATTACCGGCCGGGGGTGGCCGAGCGGTTCTAGGCGCTACAGTCTGGAACCGCGCGGCCGCTACGGTCGCATGTTCGAATCCTGCCTCGGGCATGGATGTGTGTGATGTCCTTAGGTTAGTTAGGTTTAAGTAGTTCTAAGTTCTAGGGGACTGATGACCTCAGAAGTTAAGTACCATAGTGCTAAGAGCCATTTGAACACTGTCGACATTCATTCAATACCGTATGAAAAATGCCGCGCCACAGTGATTACAAAGGTTCGCATCATCAAGTACGAAGGGAAATCCTTGGGAGTTACAAACCGTGCAGGACGTTTAATTAGGTATCCACTCTTAAGGAATGCACATAGGATCATATTGGTGTAAGGGGGTGATGAGAACTGATGAATGGTGATGGCATGCAAGCGAATGCGAAAGAGTCTGCCGTGGAGCTTATAGTAAATTGACTATCCTTTACGGCGTAGCTGCAGATAGTGCAATAATACGAGGGTGAGTCAAATGAAAACCTTAAATTAGTAATAATAAATCGAAATTTCGCGCCGTTATCCTGTAAGCTGGTAAGCGTGCTATAAACAGCTTGAAGAATGGCCTGTATTTGGCAGCATAGTGCACATGCACACATACCGTCGCAGTATCAGTGTAAAGATGGCCGCCCCACTTGCGTCTTGCACCAGGGAAGAACAGGGTTCTGTTATTCGCTTTTTGCGTAGTGAAGGTTCAATACGGTGACGCATGTTTGTCACAGCAGCAAGTCTACGAATGGAGCAGGAAGTTCGCAAATGGTGTGACTTCAGTGGAAGATGCTCCTCGTCCAGCTCAGGCACAACGAGTTGTGACTCCACAGAACATTGCAGCAGTTGAAGCCATAGTGAAGGAAACCGCTGAGTGACACTGAATGACACTGCAGCATGTTTACAGATTAGTCATGGGTTAGCACACCACATTGTGCATGACGTGCTCCAGTTTCACAAAGTGTCTGCAAGATGGATGCCACTATAGCTGACTCCTGAAATGAGAGAACGACGTGTTGATGCTTGTGAAGATCTTCTTCGGCGCTTTGAGCGAGAAGGTGATGCCTTCCTTACAAATATCGTTACTGGGCACGAAACCTGGACTCACTTCCACCAACCGGAAACGAAGAGAGCGAGCAAGGAACGGCACCATTCCTCATTACCAAAATCAAAGAAGTTTCGAACAGAACCATCAGCAGCGAAGGTTATGCTGACTCTCTTTTGGGACGAAAAAGACGTCATTTTGGAGCATTACATGCCTAGGTGGACCACTGTCACCAGTGCATCATACACAGATCTCCTAAAAAATCAGCTGCGGACTGCAATCAAATCAAAGCGACGTGTCAGCAGGTGTCCTTTTGCAACATGACAATGCAAGGCCCTACACTGCCCGTACAACAGTTGCAACAATCACAGACCTGCATTTTGAGTGTCTTCCTCATCCACCATACTCACCAGACCTTACCCCAAATGATTTCCATATGTTTGAACCACTCAAAGGCGCAATGGGAGGAAAGAAGTTCCGTTCTGATGAAGAGGTACGCCACGCGGTGCATGACTGGTTGCGCGGACTACCAAAAGAATTTTTTTCTAAAGGAATTTATGCATTTTGTAAGCGCTAGAGGACTTTCATTGAGCGTGGGGGAGATTATGTTGAAAAGTGATACAGTTTTGTACCACTTCTGCACAATAAATAATATTTTTAAAAAATATTTAAGGTTTTCATTTGACTCTCGCTTGTACATTTCATAGGCACGGTAAAAACAAACATCCAAATGCTGAATTTGTCAAGAGGTTCCAGGTGATATGAACTGCAATGTCACACTTTTCAGGAGGCATAGTTTGCTCTAAAGGAGTGAAATTTTATATGCAGACCAGGAATCAAGCAAAAGCAAGTTATTTTGACCAGATATTGGCCAAAATCAGTACTGATACCATAGTTGCAGATCTCTCACGCCCATTTTCCCGCTCTTGCTTGCTTTGTCGTAAATATTCCCTTCTGCCCTTGCAAGACCACGCACACAAGAAAGAATCGTAGGGGGCAGAGCACATCTAACTTTTCGCAGCACAATAAATAACTCTCCAGCCAATTTACCATCCTGACTAACAGTCGGCATGATTGTATACGAATGCGTTAAGGCATTGATGGTAGCATGTCTTGGTACAACTGTCGTGGTGCTTCTAGTTTCCAGTGTTCCTTTCATATGCGCTTCCTCTTCAGATCCAGACTGGTCGGACTTGAAAAGAAATTCCTTATTGAACGATGGGTATGTTTATCTCCTATACGAATTTTCGGGCCGATTACGCGTTTTGCTGTGCATCGTCAAGTTGACACTATGTTTGAAATTTCTTTACCTTACATCTTCCAGTCCTGTAGCACTGTTTGAAGTTATTCAAACATCAACCGCTTCCCTTGAAATCACTGTAATTTACGTCGCGCGCAATTTGATGTTCATGATGTAGTAGGTGACTACCATGCACATTCTGTAAATTGTATCGAGCATTCCTGAAACTCGCAAACACCGGTTTCAACAGCATATGTGCCTTGTCCTCCCTCGAATATCTATAGTTTTTCTTATGCACTATACGGTCATAATGCTGCGGAGTTATTGAAAATCTGTTCATATTTTATTTCCTATGCTGCAGATGATATTCTATGTACGTAATTATGTTTAGTACCCGCTCCTTGGACAACGGTTGTTCATTACTAAGTTTCACTGAAGACGGGATTTCTCGCTCCCTGTCGGACAAGATGATGAACTACATGGATCGACACCCGTTTCAGTATTATTTTCATTTACTAAGCACATATTATCATCATTATAATCCTCGTGTTCACTGACCACATATTCCAGCGACTTACCTTACAGAAACGCTAGTATTACATCTGCCACTTGTTTCTCACTCTACGAAATTACTTCGTTTCCCTCTAACGAAATGTCACCTTCGGCAGCTGTTATTGTAGATATAATGCAAATTTTTGCTTTGTTTATAGTCGTCGTTATTCTGCCTAGTATCAATACCACTAGCACTATTAGCGCTTTTGTGAGTTACTCGTCAACCAAGCAGTTACACTACGCTTCGTAAAGCCGCGTGGTTTGAGGCGTCACGTCATGGGCTGCGCCGGAGGTTCAAGTCTCCCTCGGGCATGGGTGTGTTATGTTGTTCTTAGCATAAGTTAGTTTAAGTAGTGTGCAAGTGTAGGGAGCGATGACCTCAGTAGTTTGGTCCCTTAAGAATTCACACATTTGAACATTTACACTTCGTAGCCTCATGGACTGCTCATACCTCCACTCCCGCCCCCTCTTGCCATTAGCAGCCAATATTGTGGTTGCATGGTAGACAATATGTAGGGCGTCGAATGTCATAAACATCAGTGGCCTTTCGCGACCTCGCAGTCATTGGGTTCCATATTAGCTTATGCTAACTTTTGCCAATAAAATTCTTGTAATTATCCAGCTGTATGACAGTGATAATTTGTACATCGCTGTTAACAGCTACACAATATCTGCATTTATGAGTTGGTTTTCACTGCCATATAATCAGATAATTATGTGAATGTTATCGACGAAAGAGTAAGATGCCACTGATGATGGGCACGTAATCATGATAGCAGCCCGACAGCAAATATATGAAAATGCTCTGGTTCTCTCTCTCTCTCTCTCTCTCTCTCTATATATATATATATATATATATATATATATATATATATATATATATATATATATATATATATATATATATAAAATAAATTAATAACGTTGTGTTTCAGTGAATGGTACTCTGTGAATTTCTGAGTAGGTCTTTAGGAGAGGAAATGAATACCGAATAAAAAATAGAGGGTGCCATTTAAAAAGGCATAGAACTGTTCATATCTTTGTAAAAAACAAATCTACAACGAAGGCAATCATGCTGATTGATGTGCCCCTGACGGCTAAAGAGCATTTGCTTGAAACATTTTTTAATTTGCATCTGGACAAACAGTTATTTAGGGTGGTCAAGATAAATGAGGGCCCGGAACATTAACATATGTCATGACGTTTCTTGATAACATTCATATGATGTATACAATCGATGGCGTCGTCAGCTGAAATAGCGGGAGGACCTCTGGTAGACAGAATGTGGTGATCAGTGCGTGTATTCCGCCCACGGCCAGGCCTGTATGCCCCGCGTTAGCAGCAACGTACCTCAGAAACGAAGTCTCGGGCAACCTACGAAATGTTTCTTCAAAGCTGCTTTCAATTCTAGTAGTGACTTCCCTACTCTAGGCCTCTCTTTGAAGTTCCACACTAGGACGATATCTCTAGTAGTGGTCTGCAAAGTTCGCTGTTGGTGTGTTCATGATTTCGATTGGCAGCTCACATCCTTCTATCTGTAAATGCAATTATTTTATAGCTTTCATAACTACTGCGTATCGCCCAAATTTGTCGCGGTAAAAACATCATAAACAACCAATAAGAAAGTTTTTCACAAAAGCAATTTACCTCATGTCACAAGTTGCGTCTTCTGCGAGGTATAAATGTCAGGAGACGTGAGGACGTGACGATTTGTCAACCCTCTCACTTCAAAAGGCGCCTCCATTTTTGCAAATGACTGCTTTCGCTGCAGCTCAAGAATACGCGCAGGCTCCACAATAGGTCGCTTCCTATCTGGAAAAGCACTGGTGAGCCAAGTCAGCCTGCCGCTGTGGCCTAGCGGT
Organism: Schistocerca piceifrons; assembly: GCF_021461385.2. Classification (NCBI taxonomy): domain Eukaryota; kingdom Metazoa; phylum Arthropoda; class Insecta; order Orthoptera; family Acrididae; genus Schistocerca; species Schistocerca piceifrons. The sequence continues at coordinate 748,336,644 of NC_060139.1, forward strand.
TCTAGGTGCTTCAGTCCGGAACCGCGCTGCTGCTACGGTCGCAGGTTCGAATCCTGCCTCGGGCATGGATGTGTGTGATGTCCTTAGGTTAGTTAGGTTTAAGTAGTTCTAAGTCTAGGGGACTGATGACCTCAGATGTTAAGTCCCATAGTGCTCAGAGCCATTTTGAACCAGTTGAGCCAAGTCATTATGACCATCTGCTTAATGGCGTGTAGTTCCAACTTCCAGACCCAGCACAGCAGCGAACTTACGTGGCAAACATTCATTGCTCGGTTTCTAGAGGTGCGTGCCACCAAATGTGTACGCATAGGCCATGGAATCCAGTAAATTATTGGCCAGTAATTTGTGGACGCGGAGTTGGTGTCCGATAGCGTCATGGTTGTGTTCCATGAGGTCCAGATGAGGCGAATATGGTGGCCAAGATATCAAAGTGAGTTCATTATTATCCTCCACAGACCACTGTGGCACGATTCTGGCCTTTCTACATGAACATTGATCCCACTGGATGATGCCATCGACGTCAGGCAATCATCAGTCATAAAGGGAGGAGGTGGTCTGTAATAATGTTCACGTTTTCGATAACTATCACAGATTCTATGGAAGCCCATGTGAATGTCCCCCAACGCATAATACTGTCGCCATCACCTGTGTCTGTACAGTGAGATGGCAAAGTCTGTCTAATAAATGTTCGATGGGATTCATGTCGAGCGATCTGGGTGGCCAAACTATTTGCTTGAATTGTTCAGAATGTTCTTCAAACCAATCCCGAACAATTGTGACACGGTGACGTGGGGAAGTTCATCTGTAAAAATTGCATTGTTGTTTGGGAACATGAAGTCCATGGATAACCATTTCCAGTCAATGAACAGTTCTGTTCGACCAAAGGACCCAGTCAATTCAGTGTAAACACAGCACACACGATTATGGATCCACCACCAGCAGCACAGTGTCTTGTTCACAATTTGGGCCCATGACTTCGTGGAGACTGTGCCACACTCGAACCCTACCACCAGCTCTTACCAACTTAAATCGGGACTCATTTGACCAGACCACGGTCTGGGGTCCAAACAACATGGTCACGATCCAAGGAGAGGCACTGTAGGTGATGTCATGTTGTTAGCAAAGGCATTCGCGTCAGTCGTTTGCTGCGATAGCCTATTAACGCGAAATTTCGCCGACGATCTCCACATTCTATGATGAAATATTGACGTCCAACACCTTCACAGCTACCCATGGCTTTAGGGCTCTCAACAATTTTCCGTAGATGCGTACAGTAGTACCAGAACAGACGACCAACTTCGCCGTTTCTGAGATGCTCTTTTCCAAGTACTGGCCCGTAACAATCTGCCCTCTGCCCAAGTCGCTTATCTCGGTAGATTTGCCCGTTTGGGGGTCTGTCCAGAACGATTCCCCTTTCTACTCTGCTCTACTTGTATCCTTCCCTTAGCACGTCACGTGTCCACGACTCACCAGGTGGCTTCGAGTTCCGCGGTGGTCAATAGTCATGAAGTGTTGGTTCATCAGTGTGTATAATAACTTGGATGGCACTCTGTGACACCTTTCTCGGCCTCTGGTTCAACTACCATATAGGTGCAGCCAGCCCAGGTGGCAAGCGATTATGACGGTCCTGTTTCTTGGAGCAGCAAGCACCTCTTTCTTCTCTTCTCAGTCAGTGGCCTCAGGCGGCTGTCCCCTTGTGTCTGTACGGAAGGAATCTTCTTTACCGACCTATAGCGCTGAGTCTGGTGGAAACATTACAACATATAAATTTTCCAATCACAATTAATTAATGGTATTCTGAGAGCTGACAGTGATATGTAACTTATCACTTTTCTCCTTATGGAGCATCGAAATGCCAAGGATAACACTAAACCACAGCCCTACGCAGATGTGTAAACAGAGTCATTATTTAGCACAACTGTCCACTTCCGCAAATCTTGCACGTACTTTAGACTTGGATTCATTGTTCTTGCTACATTTCTGAGTACATTAATGGGTATAGATATATAGTGTGTGTGTCCCTATAGCATAATAAATACAAAATAACTTCATTCAGGTCTGTATCTTAAATTATAATTGGCTTTTGTTAATAATTAACAAAACGTATTTGCGATTTTGGGCCTACAGAAAACCCTTTCCCGCCTGTAGGTTATGTGTGGAGAAGAATAAACGTAAAATTGTTTCTGAATTGTTACACTCTCGAACAACACCACAAGTGACGTCCGCTATGGAAGTTCCCTAGGTGTTTACGACAAATGACGAGCATTAAGTGCAGCCGAGGTCAAAATACATTGTGATGCTTTTCACCCCAACCGTGATATGCTCTTTAACGCTGTTGAGTCGTAAGTGTTATTTACAATCTTTCCAATATTAATTTGGTGCTGAGAAATATGAATCGAATTAAATCATAATATGTACACCGCAGCCGGCGGTTTAAAAGGTATTACGTTCAAAACATATTTCCTAGCCTTCGTTAATAGCCTGCACTTTTGTTGGCTGTTCGCACTATTTTCATCTTGCAGCGCTCAATGAGATGTTGATTGCATCACTGTGCACTTTCGATCACTATGCATCACTATTTACCGGTGGGAGGGAGATCGAAAGAAAGTAGAATGAGAATTAGAGCTGCGAAAACGGAAGACCGCGTGTAAAGAAAGCTCGGCAATTAACAACAAAATGGCTCTGAGCACTATGGGACTTAACTTCGAAGGTCATCAGTCCCCTAGAAATTAGAACTACTTGAACCTAACTAACCTAAGGACATCACACACATCCATGCCCGAGGCAGGATTCGAACCTGCGACCGTAGCGGTCGCGCGGTTCCAGACTGTAGCGTCTAGAACCGCTCGGCCACCCGGCCGGCTTAGTTAACAACACCTGATATACTTTACGAGCGGTCATTTTCGGTGAAATTTGTAATGCCAGGACACTGACTTGTTATTCGTTTGAGAAAGATTACATAAATGCATGTTTTTATACTTTGATTGAGCTTCACTGTCTGTAACATTACTATGCGTAATTATGACGTGGGGAGACATATTTTGCTTTAGGTACTTCAGCCGAGATCCACATTTAAGTAATTTTGACCCACCTTGTAATCACAAAGACGGCAGATCCATTTGTGGAAGCATTCCAGTATTCTGCCTGGGGAAAGTAAAAAACAAAGTTTACAGCGTACCGAACAAAGTGGGGCAAGATCGCAGACTCCGCTATATGATGAAAGTTATTTCTCCAAAACCACGCAGAACTGGAAAGCATTGTGTAGGAGAGCGCAGTCGAAATTTCGTTGTTCTGTCGTATGAGGTAGGTTACAGTGTCATTGGTAATACTACTACTAAAGCGTTATTTGTTACACTGTTCTTGAGGTGTCGTTCTCATTCTGCAGTTAACAGCTGAGTAACTCATTATTGTAGAATAATAATAGTATGGCTCCTGATCCTGCCCCGATGAAGACTGGCTAAGCGCTATAATGTAACATATCGATCTATCGTCAACAATATGTTAATAACTTCATTTTCTTCTGTAATGGGTTTTGTCCAGCATTAAAATCAACAAAAATTGAAATGAACGTTTCAAACCAAATTATGTGTAAACATAATTGGATCAAAAAGGTGAATTGGTCCAGAATGTATTAAGCGCAATCTAAAAATTAAAATTACAAGTTAAAATGCATTGGTAAATTACTTCAATCGTGATTAATTCTAGAACATAATGTGAGTATCTAGGCCCTGCCTTCGGGAATACTGAAATATTTCATTTGGTTAGGAAGCGAAATGTTTTTTTCGCTTCCTGTAAAATTATGATCTGTGCATTTAATAAGATTCGAAACGATATCCCTCAGATACTCAGTTCCATATAAGGCATAAAGACACTTTCGATGCTGAGCAGACCAGTGAAATACCTTGTTATAACTACTTTACCGCCTCTTATGATAAACACTTCCTGTCGTCGAATTTAACAGATACTTCTGTTGTTATATAGGACTTCGCCTGCAGGTAATAAATTTCATAGAATTGGAAAATGTATTAAAATAAATATGCATCTGAACCACAATTCGTGTATACCATGAATTATTCTCAACTCTGAAGGAATACGTCGTACATCAACGACACAGAGGTAAGAAAAAAGGGCTACAGAAACACGAAAATCATCTAATTCAACTATCTTCACAGGTAGTGCCTTCTGTGCATTCGAAGATGTACCGTACATGCGAATTATTTGAGTACAAGGACAAATATATTCTTTTAAATTTTGTGTACGAAATAGAATTATAAATTATTTATCGTGTAATGTGCAAGATAGAGTGTACGCCGTGCATAGCAGTGTCCGTTCTCACACTTTCAACTGTTCACCTCTCCAGCGTCAGTTCAGGTTAGTCATCTGTTGCCAAACTAAACCATAACGCTTCTCTTGCATGTGCAAGAATGGAGTCGTACTGCTAACAAGTCCTTCTACTTTCATTCTTTAATAACGGTTTACTATTCTTAAGGCGGCTCTTCATGATTCCCGATAAAATAGAGAAAATGGAGTATTGACAGAATCTTAGTTCCAGAAGTGGGCAGAGTTATCCCAAAGATAATAGAAGGATTCACTGATCTGCGGCAGTATAGTACTTGCGGCATACGGAACGCATAATTAAGTGTTTCATACTTATGAATTTATATTCATCCCTAAAACTTTATGTTGCCTACCCGACCCCAGGGATAACAAGTTCCACTGACAGTAAATTTGTTTGGTAAAGGTAGAGCGCGAGCTTCCTCAGAGGCAACTTGGCAAACATGGTGATGCAGGCTTGGGAACACGTATGCAATGGGGATGTGTTGTAACGATCTCTTCCGATCGTTGACACTTAACTTCTTAACTTAAATTGCGTTTGCCTGGTTCATTGATGACTGATAAGAACATCACGAAAGTTTCAAGCTTCACAAAATTATTTATTGACATTAGTTGACAACCGAACTGCACAGACTCCAGAGGTAAACAAACCACTGACTGACCGACCTCTTTGATTGACTTCACTAACTGACCTCCCTGCAGCCTCGCTGCGTCGCTTTAAATACAATTTTTAACAATTGCTACATTGTTAATTTATTACAAAATCGTAACTTACAATTAAAAACAATTCCATCAAAACTAACTGCCGTTACATTTGTACAGATTATAAAATATAATGTAGAATAGCATATTATTTTTTATTATGATCTTTGGTCTTTTGTGTGAAAATTAATTTACAATCTCATTTCAACAATTATTTTCATTTCACTTTAATTTCGTAATTAGTGATTGAACGAATTTCGTTGCTAACATTAGTTCGAAGTATACACATCGTGCTTCGCCAGGTTACATAAATTAAATACACACTTGTTGTCTTATATGCCGGAGTTTTGTAAATTTGGGTAGTGTAACTAACAAGAGGTAATTATCTGCGCAATTTACAAGCAGCATTAATTACTATGAATTACGTAAAAATGAATAACGAATGAATTTGCATCACTGTATAATAATTATTTTCATTTGAATCGGAATCACGTTTTTTGTGTTAACTGATGTGCCAATTGCAATTATGGTAATTAAAAGCGTTAGTTATTTATGCCAACATTTCCACAGCCTCTTAATATTTGTTGCTAAACATTTATTACTTCAATTTCTCGATTTGATATATAATTTGTCAAACGTACATAATTTTGTTAATGACAACAATCTGTTGACAATCATGATAATGTTCGTCCTTCCAAAATATTCTGTATGTGTTTAGAAAGAACAATAGGTTTTTTGGCAAATTTAACTGAATGATACCTGTAAAGATACACACAAAAGGCCTTAGGGAGTACTGAGTCGTACGATAAATACACTGATGCATATGAAAAAAAGGTGTTATCAGACACTTCATAATAATCTTGTGAGAGGCTGTAGCGCTAATAGTGTCTACATCTGCCACACTGTTGGCACTGAGCAACGGTGAGCACATTAAATTAGACTACAGAGCAAGTTTGTTTGCGTGGCCATCCTCCGCAGCAAGCACAGAAATATTTGTTTTACAAATGAAACCGCCTTTTCTTGCTGCAACTGTAATTTATTTCTCGCAGAAGCGTTTCGCCTTCTTTTTTTCTTTTTTTTTTTTTTTACACTAACGTATCTTCACTGGCATCTAGAACAATACAGTTTTATTTCGATAGGTGTTATTTTTAGATTATAAGACGGTTCACGTCGCGTTTTTTATGTAAATAAGTAATTAGTTATTTACATAAAAACGCGAAGTGAACTGTTTAATAACCTAAAAATAACACATATCGAAACAAAACTGTACCGTTGTAGATCCCATTGAAGTTGCCTTAGTGTTAAAAATGGCGAAACGCTTCTGCGAGAAATAAATTGCAGCTGCAGCAAGAAAAGACGGTTTTATTTAGAAAACAAACAAACTAAGCAGGTTGATAGTCAATGCTCTCATACTGAAGCAGGAGACCTTAGAAGATGAACGATCCTACAACAGACTGACGCACGTACTGGTGAGCGCTATGGTGAATGACAACTGCGTCGAATCCGCTCTAGCCAACACATAATATTTATATGAACATCGTCAGCGCACTGTGGTGTAATGGGAACGCTTGGAGCACAAATTACATAACAGCTCATGACGTCAATATATCGAAACCAACATCCCAATCAGCTCACCAGTTGGCGGGTGACTTCTGAAATACTGTTCAATTTATCTTTCACTTAATATTAGCATTTTTGGTGAAAGTTTGTTTATCTGTATGGTGGAATGATGTGCAGCGTTTGGTTACACCGAAAGATATGTGAAAGGAAGTAATATTTTTGTCTCATAAAAAACTGTCACTACATTTTTCAAGATGAAGTCACTGTATTTACAGGCTGAGTTAAGAAGTGATATCGTTACCAAGCAGATGTGAATGGTCTACTATTATTTTGAGAGTACGTATTTGCGTCTAAGTGTTACGACTTGAATGGTTGGTCGAAAACTCGATGATGCAACAAAAGAATGTTAAAATAAAACTCATTATAAGAGTTTCCTCTTTGATCAACGTTTTCTAACATATTGTGCTTCTTATCTCGATGTTGTTGCGGTATCTGAAGGCCTATTGCAGTAGCAAAAGTCGTAACACATTAACTCTTATTTTGTGTAAAAGTAGAACTTTATGGGTAGAAATCCTTGTCATCAGTACTATTACGTAAAGACGAAACGTTGCCTAACGTCTTTACCAAAAGTCTCGAAAAGTGCTTGGCCTACTAACTTCAAATTTTTACACGATGTTCTAATAATCATTCGGATTGTGGTTGCCATATCTAGCTGGGACATCGTTGGGACACACTGAGATGTGGGGTGCAGAAATGAAGTAATAAAAATTATTTAATACAATTACTTTTTATTTAGAACACAATTACATGGAACTTGTTGCGGCAGAAGTAGTTGGTACACCATATTTTTCAGAAGATTTCAATTTTTTTCAGCAAACCTTTTTTCCCTTTTACGTATTTATAAAACTCCATGCAAGTGAGCTTGTAGTTAAACTGACACTGAAAGGCTGACTCCACCGTCCCTGACAACAGTCGATTTCTTTCACCAATCCACTGCGCCGACAATCAGCAAAACTACTCTATCCACTGTGGCTTTGTGTGCGGGAATAGATCACAAATGCTCTCATAATGTTAGCAGTTGGCATTTGCGTTCAGGATATTCGGTTTCCTTAAAAAATTAAATGCACCTTTCTTCCACGGAGTGTAGAATTCCATTCCCCCAACTCACGCTTAGTTTCTAAAAAATCTGTTCAGAAACATATATTCCCGGAAACAATAGTCACCTGAAATCTTCACACCATTTTTAGTCAGGTATGTAACAGTGTTTTCAGTCTCATACAATATGGGGTTTTAGACAGCGTCATCCAATCAGATACTGGATATTTATTAAAAGAAATAGCTCGTGTCTCCAAGTAATCAAATACAATGTATAGAAAACCATTGTCTCTTCCTCAAATTTCGAAATCAATATTTCGTTATTCAGCGAATCAAACGTGCATCGTCGACACCGGCTACGCAATGTGCAGAGCCGTCTGTGAGATGACCTTGTAAACATGAACTTGTTGACATAAGTAAAACAAACTCAGGCTGCATTTACATGTTGCACTAAGATATTGCCTTACTTTAGTACTTGAGCCAAGCTCTTAACGTTACTTTGCAAAATCGGGACAAAATTCGGTGTTGTCGGGATGTCGGGACAAGAAGACATAACGGTGACAGTCCCGACATATCGGGACGGATGTCAACCCTTATTTGGATCGACATATGCTGCACATTCTTCAAATATATATATATATATATATATATATATATATATATATATATATGGGGGAAACGTCGTTAGCAAAACCTCGAAAAGTTCTTGATCGATTTACTTCAGATTTTTACGTGATACTCTAATAAAGATTCAGAAAGACATACGGTATATATTTAAAAAAAAAGAATAACAATGTACAGGTTTTCTGTTAAAACTGACCGCGAGAAGTAAAATGCTGTGCTTAGAAACTGTGTGATTTAGTTTTCTTTTTCGCACTCAGTCTACGATAGCAGGGCATTTAAACCATTAGACAAATTGCTTCACCAATACATATTCTTTCTCAACAGAATTTGTTCACACAATAACGTATTGAGTAGTTTTCTTCCTCGCAGTCGGTTATGTGGAAAACAGGAAAGCTGTACTTACAACTTACCAGTTTATTTATACTACTACACAATAAGAACCGTACGAAAATTTTAAATCCTGTCCGTTTGCGGATTAAAACTACGTCCAATACTGTGATTGTGTCTACTATCCTCACAGATCTGGCAGCTGGAAAGATCTCACTCATACCCCGTATACCAATATACCAATGATCTCCCCCCCCTCCCCCCCCCCCCTTCCCCACTTACCCAATCATTTGAAATGACTTCAATTCCTAATCAAAGTTTCGTTGGCAACAACAATTAACAGTGCTCGAGATCAGAGAGAGGTGGGGAAGAAATGGGCAGGGGGGGGGGGGGGGAGAGAGAGGCAGGAGATGGACAAAGAGAGGTTCAGGAGGAAATGGAAAGACAAAGAGAGGGGAGAAGGCGATTAAAGGTGTGTTTTTAGTTCCAATATAAATTTAGCAATTGCGATGCAATGTGAAAGCGATGATCTAATGAATCACAGTGCACCTAAACAGAAATTCACTGAAGAATTGTAAATTTGTCACTTGTAAAAAGAAATGAATGTCAGTACAGTGTTTCATACTGTTAGTTAGCCTTTCGCCTAACTAAATGTAAAAATTATAACTATTACATTAGTATTGGTAATTTCCTAGAAATTAGGTTAACTGTTCTACTACAAGTGTGACACTAACTCATTGCGATACTAATTCCTTGTTAAAATTAAAGCTTGGTTTAAGCTATCAACGAGGAAATCTGTATGTAGCTTTCGGCTCAACTTCACGTAGTGTGTAAAGGCAGAAACTCGGCGTTTTGCTCTCTGTCACGTGACTTAGATGTTGGTTTCAGATCTTATCACAGCAGAGATAGGGGCGTTCGTGGACTGTATTTATCTATGGTGTAAGTGGGAATGTATGAGGTGCGGCATCTGCTGTTTATTCGAGGTACTCTAGGGGTCAGGAAGGATGCCCTTGGAAGATCTCACGCCCCCCCCCCCCCCCCCCAAAGTTGTCTGCTTACTACCTAGTTCTTCGAGCATCGTCAATACGGGAAAAGAAATCCCATCCTCACGAGTGCTCGAGTACTAATACCACGGTTTGCATGGGACCTACCCGACATCCCGAGACTATCTGGGTATCGATAGCGAATAGGATTGGCCACCTCTAATACTGGGTCCACACTCATTGAACGAATTCTTCAGCAGTACCACCTCCGCGTGGTTGTCTGTGAGAAATGATTCGCAACTTTCACCACTAGGTGAAGGTAAAGGAGGAAGATAAAAGGGAACGCACAACGGTGGGCAGACATTCAGTTTTCCTTCGCTCCATGCGCGCATGCAAAAGGACTGACAGTAACAAATACTGGCAGGACGCGCAATGTTCAGTGGACTGCGAACTGTTCGCATAGAGACAGAGAGACATTTGAACTGTCACTGGTCATAGAAAAATACTCCAACTAGCGCTACTAGTTTTTTGTTACTATAGTCCACGGTCCATTGTCTGTTATATTAAATGTTTGCAGCACTGGCAAGGCGTAAAGACACTCACACACACACACACACACACACACACACACACACACATAAAATTGCGCCTTTGTAATCTTCGTAGTGAAAACTAGAGCGCATATCTGAAACCAGTCGGATTTTGAATTCCGGTCTACTGTGTGAATCAACAAAGCTCATGGAAAGTGGTCGTAGCCAGCAGCTGACCTGCTGGAACCTCGCTCTTGACTGCTTTGTGTACGGTCGTGCGTTCTGCTGTGTGGAGCCGCGAGCGTCCTCGTAAATATAGCAGGTCGATACGCGGCACTTGTTCCGCGCTGTCAAAGGCAGGCAGGCAGGCAGGCTAGGCACGCGGTCTCCGCTCGCGCCAAATGCGCTTCTGTGACCGCGGATGCGGCCGCTCTTTGCTCACATATTCAATTCTTTGCTGGTTTCGCACAAAGCATCGCATATTCTCCGCGACTGAGAAGACGCAGTATTCGTGGTTGTGCCAGTAACGATATCAATGACCTGTATTAATTTGTGACTCATACAGAGTCTGAAACCATTACAGAAACATGATACAGGGTGTCCCACATATAACCGGTACGCCTCACCCACGAGATTCAGATAACAATGAACTAACTAGTAACGAATAGGTATTAGTAACGTTAAAAAACATATAGTTACTGGCGGAATTAAAGCTGTGAGGACGGGTCGTGAGTCGTGGTTGGGTAACTCAGTCGATATAGCACTTTCCTGCGAAAGGCGAAGGTCCCGAGTTCGAGTCTCGCTCCGGCACACAGTTTTAATCTGCCAGGAAGTTTCATATAGCTCCTTGTTTACTTCGTATGATGACATTACCAAGAGCACGCTGTAATTCTGCAGACGTAATGTTGTTAATTTGAAACTTCTTTATTTAAATGTGTGTGTCTGTACTTAAATTGCTGAATGACTGAGAAGATGAAACTTCTACGTTATTTGATTCGAAAATAGCTGAGCAAAACTGAACTTACTGAGCCTACTTTCTCTTTACTTTTTCTTATCATGTTAACACTGACCCACAATATTCTGGCGCAACGCAATCTGACTGCTCAAAAAAATTACATCCTCACTTCAAATAATTAATTCAAAAGAATGGCCCTGACTAAAAAGAAATCTTAACAATAACCTATACATTTCATTAAGCACTTACGCTAACTACTGCAATACAGCGAGAGTCAATACTGCCAGCTAAATAAAATATTCTAACTACTAAAGCCACTAACTAGTAATAGGCAAGTGGTTAGCAAAGGAAAGATTTTGTTGCAAACCAAATAATGTATTTTTTACCTAAATAATGTGGCATCCAGTTCAAACACGAATATAAATCGTCATTGGCATCCAGTACAAAGATACATAATCATGAATAATTTTCAATCTCCAAGTCGGATACTTCCAGGACGTTAGCCTTCGCAAACACTTCAGACCTCTACCCTCCACCAGTGCTAACTTCCCACATCCATCCATCACTGCTGGCTACCTCCAACTGCCCAACAGTACTTCTATCACTGCTGGCGACTAACTTCCAACCGCTCAGCAGTACTGGCGATTAACTTCCAACAACGAGTCCAACCAGCCACAGATTCTCTTACAAAGGAAGCGCAGTCAGAGATCCAGCGCTAAGCGCTACACAGCGCTGCCAACACAGAAGCAGCCCGCTTAGAAATTTCTCTAGTAACGTTCCGTCTGTTGTGCGTGGACTGTCAGCATACACTTTGCTTTTTACTGTGTCCCGTAAATAAAAATCGCATGATGTTAAGTCTGGGAACCTAGGGGGCCACAGGCATCTACTGACAAGCCTTTCTTCAGGGAACATGTTGGTGATGTGGCCTATACTGTAGTTGGATGTGTGAGTGGTTGTTCCATCTTTTTGAAATACTGCATGCAGCTTCTTGCATCTGATAATTATGCATAGAAAGAGTCAAATATCTTTAGATATCTGGTACCGTTTGAGGGGTAACTGAAAAATATGGGGCCAATAGTTCACATGTCAACAACGCACACCGAACACCTATATTCTCTGAGAGGAGAGGTTCCTCATACAGAATACATGGGTTGACCGGTGACCAGTATCTGCAATTATGGGAGTTTACATAACCTGATAAATGAAGCCGGGCCTCATCCGACATGATGTAAAGTATGGGGTCCTAGTAATAATTAGCATTTGATCTTAATAGCCAGTTTCAATAATGAACCCTTTTTTTCTGATCTTCGTATTTCAACCCCTGTCCCACACTCACACGATAGGCTTTTATTTCATATATTTTATTACACGATGACACAATGTACGAGATACACCAACATATTGCGACAACCTCATTACCAACTTACAGGGACTTATCATAATGTCCATGCGAATTTTGTCTATAGTTTCAGGGGTCCTAAGGGTCGGTCACCTATTTCTCTGTACGTTCTGATGAGGGCCTGCAGCCCTCCATTTGATGTCTGTACACCAAATGCCAGCAGATTAGTGCTAGTCTTGAGAAGTTTCCCACTGTGACACTTCATCTGAAACATTTCCTTACTTTCCTCGATGGAGCCTGTCTTTACGCAACACTCCGCAATATCAGTTCGATTTTTTCCATTGTAAATGGTTGTATGTTGTGTGTTAACTGGGGACCTAGAAACGACGGAGAGGCTCCGTCGCCGCCGCAGCCGCGTTGGTCCACAACCCCACGACGACTACCGCAGTCCACTTCACCCCTCGGCCGCCCGACACCGAACCCAGGGTTTTTGTGCGGTTCGGCCCCCGGTGGTCCCCCCTGGGAACGTCACACACCAGACGAGTGTAACCCCTATGGTTGCGTGGTAGAGTAGTGGTGGTGTACGCGTACGTGGAGAACTTGTTTGACCAGCGATCGCCGACATAGTGTAGCTGAGGCGGAATAAGGGGAACCATCCCGCATTCGCCGAGGCAGATGGAAAACCGCCTAAAAACCATCCACAGACTGGCCAGCTCACCGGACCTCGACACAAGTCCGCCGGGCGGATTTGTGCCGGGGACCAGGCCCTCTTTCCCACCCCGGAAAGCCGTGCGTTAGACTGCTCGGGTAATTGTAAATGGTTATGTGAATGCCTGCGACTGTGAGAGCAATTGGTTTGTTTATGAATAACTTTTTTGCTACCAGTCACGAGTTTCTTTTATTTATGTTTTACACGACGCGTTTAGAGAAATGACTCCCATTTTCAAGTGTATTTTCTCTTTGTACTATGCTGTTTTTATATGATGTTTTCGATGCGTTGGCTTCTGCTTTGTTTTGTTGACTTCACTGTGATGTATAAAAATCGCGCAATTTTTAGTTAATTATCGGTTTTTTATATGTAGTTGGTGGCGAAATTTGGATAAATTTGTACTAACAGTTTTCTTATGATCCACGTTCTCATGCAAACTGCCCCATTTCTGTAACAACTCAACAATACAAGCTTCTGACAACAACTGAGCACGAACACAAAGATGTACTCAACTTTCCCATAAGATGCAGTGTAGCCAACTTTCGAGACAGTTTTGCGACTTCATAAGCAATTCGACTACAGATGATTTACCGGTACGTGAAGTCTGCCTGTTTTATGTGGCACACACTGTATTTTAGAAATAATCTGCGCCACTTACGTTACGAAACTGCTCCATAATCTCCAATAAACAGCTGCCGTTCGTAAGACCCTCTCTGTTATCTACCTACCTCAATATGCTGACAATATGTCTTTCCTCAATGCCTGTCCCACCCTCCATTCGTTACGATCCCTATAACTAGGCCTCAATAATTTTACCTCCTAGTATAACCAGTGATATCTCTCCATCAACGCTGCAAAAATTCAATCAAAATTGTAGGAAGAACCTCAAGAGCTGTCCATCTCAGAGACCTCTTGTTGTGGATTGGCAAGAGTCGAACCCACGAAATTGAGAGGAAGCCGAAAGGCACGCGTTTAAGCTCACGCAGACTGGTATGAGGTCTGGAACAGGACAAGGAAATTAGAACTTAGAAAAAAGGAGGTAACTGGTAGAATACTTAACTTCAATCCATTAATGTTGAACGTAGCTCTTGTCTGTACATTATTTACAATATCAATAGTAACTGATAATGGCGCCTTGCTAGGTCGTAGCAAATGACGTAGCTGAAGGCTATGCTAACTATCGTCTCGGCAAATGAGAGCGTATTTTGTCAGTGAACCATCGCTAGCAACGTCGGTTGTACAACTGGGTGAGTGCTAGGAAGTCTCTCTAGACCTGCCGCGTGGCGGCGCTCGGTCTGCAATCTCTGATAGTGGCGACACGCGGGTCCGACGTATACTAACGGACCGCGGCCGATTTAAAGGCTACCACCTAGCAAGTGTGGTGTCTGGCGGTGGTACCACACCTCTCCTAAACAAACCACAGCAGTCCAGTTCACCTAATTAAATACCTTGGAGTAACACATGATCAGAAGAACATGGTAACTAAACTGAAATGGTAAGGATGTGGGGATCTGGGAGTGGTAAGCGACTGAGCCCACACTAAGCAGAAAGGTTTCACAATTTATTTCACCACAATCAATTTACACAAAGCACATGTTGGTAACCTTAACACACCTGATTTTTAAGTTAAGCACTCATAAGATAATTATTGGATTGTTTAAAAGTGCCAATAAAAGAATCAGATACTATAAAAAATAAATAGTTTAAAGATTCCAATGAGCAAATCAGACAATATAACATCCAAAAATTTGTGCAAAAGAGCCAATAAATTTTAAGGCGCCAACGGGAAAATAAGACAATATTAATAGCAAAAAATTATTGAAAAGATCCAATAAATGCATCAGCCACTATAAACATTAATGTAGTTCAAAGGGTGCCAATAAGTAAATCAGATAGTATGGCATTCAGTTGATTTAAACTTAGTAAATAAAAAAATTTCAATAAAAATTACTAACCACACTAACCAAAGACAGATGTCAAAGATTCATCCTGAAAAAATACTGTTCAGAAGCTGGCACACATTCCAAAAGGCTTATCCAGCAGATTTAAAAAGTTACAATAAAGCAATTAGGTTTTAGACCTCTAAAACAGAAAAAGCAATAATACTCCACAAGCCAATACATCTTAAAACAATTACATACAAAACAGGAGAATGTACCACCAGGACTGCATCATTTCCACAACTCACCAGCATATATCAAATTATTACCACACGTGCCATCACCTCTTAAAACAATTGCATGTAATTTAAGAGAAGGTACCAGAGTTTCAGTATTTACAGGGTAAACTAGTGTGGAAAAACTACTGTTGGAACTCACTTTCGAATCTCAAAACAAAAGGGCCACCTTGCACCACAATACTTAACACCTGATTTCTGAGCGTCAAACACAGAACCAGCCATCGGCGACGCATAAGTGATGGGACAGCCAATCACACTCGAGAACTGTCAACATTTTCCTGCATAAGTAGTATGTTCATTCGCTTAGGTACAACTAAGTGCTGTAATGGTGTGACTCGGAGAAATGAAGGTCACTATTAGTTTGCGATAAATGTTGGTAATGACAACTACAGCGACCTCACAGCAGGTATATTTCGGTGAACTACCTTCGTGACCGGATCAGAAGCTGAATGCATCACATGAAAATGTTCCACACCAGCGATAGAAGGCCACGAAGCAACCGAAGAATTTATATGTGGCTACCAATTATACAGCCAACTTCAAACTTGAAAAACCCATCGCCTTTTCAAGTTGGCGATCGTTATTCTGCGTGGTCTACGTTGACGTGCTCGCCACTGCCCACAGACTCTCTAGCCAGTGTCCAAGCCAAAAAACAACAACTCTCCCGCGCATGCGCACCATCTTCTAACCTACGCATGCAGAACTCACGCTCTCTCACGAGGCATCAAGGAAACTCCCAACACCACAGGCTGAGACACTGACTCTAGCTTACTGGATGTCGATAAGAACGTATCATAAATCAATATCAGATTTATGATCGTATGAGGTATCAAGCGAAAATTATGACTTGATTGAGGAGTCCAGTTCACCTAACTAAAGAACACACTATCAAAAGATAGCTTAGAACTGATAACTACATACAAACACTATAAAAACTACTAGCCCGCCATACATTGCGACTAAATGACTAACAAAAGTACGAACCCACAAGGTACAAGCGAAATTTGTGAATGGATTGATGATCTTTTGGCAGGAAGGATGGAGTAAGTTATCCAGGCTGGAGATTCATCGACAGATGTAGAAATAACTTCGGGTGTGCAACAGGGAAGTGCATTTGGACCTTTGCTGTTCATGTTGTATATTAATAACATTGCGGACGATATTAATAGTAACCATAGACGTCCCACAGATGCTGAAAAAGAGCTTTTGGTAAGACTTCAAAATGGTGCAAAGATTGGCAGCTTGCTCTAAACTTTCAGAAATGTAAAATTGTGCACTTCACAGGACGAAAAAATGTAGTGTCCCATGACTATAATATCAGTAAGTCACAGCTGGAATCAGTGAACTCATACGATTAGCTGGATTTAACACTTTATAGGGATATGGAATGGAACGATCACATAGACTCAGTTGCAGGTAAAGCAGGTGGTAGATTTCGGATTATTGCTGTAATACTAGAGAAATGCAATCAACCTAATCGTGCGACCAACCCTGGAAAGTTGCTCAAGTGTGTGGGACAGAGAAGGGCAGCACGAAACGTCGGGCAGAACAGTAGATCACAGGTTTGTCTGGCCCATGGGACAGTGTCACAGAGATGTTGAAGAAATTTTACTGGCAGACTCCTGACGATACAGTAGATGTAAATTATCCTGCAAAAGCCTATTTACAGCGATCAAGAAACGGCATTTATCATACCTCTGGGATGCTAAAAGATTGAAACTCGGTGACCTATACAGTGAACTGATCGCTTCCTATGAGGTGATGTGAAATGAAAACGCAAAGTCGCGCAACGGGTAACTGATCGACTATCTGAATTAAATAGGGGTGGCCCTATTGAACATTAAGTGTGGGTACCATAACTCACATAGAAATATTCATAAGATTTACAATCAAGCTACTAAATGAAACTAGAAGTCTCTATGACAATCCAGTTTACAGCCAGATGTACTGAAACGATTCTAATCACTGAATGAACAATACGAATAATTACAAAAGGGGCGCAAGAATTCAAAGACATGTATGGTAGACCTCGGCACAGGTGGGTGTGTTTTAGATAGAATGATACGAAAATTGTGTCCACAAAAATCGCCAATGATTGCTGAATAAGTTGATAGATTAAAGATACGTACCAGGAAGGTACGAACAAGCACCAGTTCTCTCGCTCAAGCTCATAATGAGCACTGGTATCTGGCTATGAATTACTTCAGAAGAACGGTATGTGTGATCAGCTCTAAAGTGAAGACATTTCAGTTCTCTCCCTGGTGCCCAAGGACAAAGTCTGTACTCTTTCATGCCCGAAGACGAAGAAGTGTTTACGCTGTCATGTCCTGAGACAATATCTGTTTTCTACCTTCTCCAAAAAATGAAGCTGGTTCTGCTTGCGCTGAAATCTTGAAGGACAATGGCAGTACACAGTCAGAATTCTAACCAATGAAAAGTTTATAACTATGGCAGCCATCTCCCTCCTCTTAACTAAACTGCCAAGGTTAACTCTCTCTTAGAGTAAGGCAGAAGACAGAAGTTTTCTGCCACTATGTGCATTTTTCGCGTTTTCGCCAATCAAAACGACTACATGAACGCACTCTCAAGTTCGCATTCCCGCTACCGAAATAGTTAGTACTAGCCAATCGTGTGATTCCATAGAAAAATTAAACATCTACCTGTGATCTCCTTCAGCCACCAACGGCTGTCTCCCACGTTGAATGTGCCGTATTTTTCTCTTGCCATCACAGATTCTATCTTCTCTGAAGAACATGCTTTAAGCTCCTCGCTTTCTGAAAGATTACAATATGCTGGGCACACTCTCTCGGCTTGCAATCATAAATCTACCTCAGACATATGCTCCGACAGCCATTACGTGGGAAAAATATTTTACATTTTTCAGTGTCAATAAACTTTACAAAAAGGCGTACACTTTAAGATATTTTATTTTATTCTGAAAGCAACCAGTTTCGGCAATTCATTTTGGCATTTTCAGGCCCCATACGCTTTTTTCAAATCAATGCACTTATCGTATAGCGCCATAAAATTCAATATAATGAATTCCAGTCGTTGTGCAGATGCTTCATACGAAGATGTGATAACAAATGAATTGCCGAAACTGGTTTTTTTTCAGAATAAAATAAAATATCTTAAAGTGCACAGCTGTTGGTAAAGTTTATTTACATTGAAAAGTACATGCCAGCCGATGTCCCCTGGTCGTAATGCACCAACTGAGATTGAAATATTTTATATGTCCTGGATACAAACAGCGGCAACTTTTTCGAGTGTTAGTAAAAAAAAATTTGTTTACAGACCAAGATTTTACTACAGTGACGATGGTCACCATAGGCAGAGAAACTACCTGACAAGAAACTGTAGCACCAGGAAGACATACTCGGGTGTCAATATAGCTTCGTTCACATACACATCATCGGTGGGTATGTAAATGATTACAGTTGCAGTTCTCGGTGACAGGTTGAGGGTCACCAGCGTGCATTGGTGTTGTCCGTGTCCAGTGTCGTTACCAGGCCTGGTAACGTACATAACGGGCGTGAACAGCGTCAGATGTTGAGTGATCACTGTGAAGGACACGGAGGTGCCGCGTACTCGTGTGCGACAGCGTTATCAGCACCTGAGAGAGTTTGAAAGGGTGGCCTCATTATGGGTCTCCATTTTGCCGGCTGGTCGCAGTATTCAGATTAGTAGGGCATTTTGATGTGACAGTGGCCCGATGTTGGACTGCATGGTGATGTGAACGCAGGCACATGGGTCGTCAATATTCCGGCCGACGTCGTCTGATCACCAGAGAGGATGGTCACCCCGTGTTGTGCAACAAGTAAGTTGTACCTAAATAATGGATACTTTGCAACATTCTCTGACGCCACGCGCCATTGATCGGACTTCAGCAGCCACTGGACTAAAGAACTACCGTTCCATAACTAGAATGCCGTTAACACCACAACACAAACGTCTGCGTTTGAGTGGTGCCGTGACTGGGAAACATGGACTGCTGATGAATGGCACTGCACTGTGTTCAGCAGTGAATCACGGTTCTACACTACTCGGAATGACCATCGTCGCTGAGTATTGCGGTGATCTGGGGAGAGATCCCAGTCTTTCAGTGTTTTGGAGAGGCACAACGAAGTTACTCTGGCCGTCATGGTGTATTACTTGTCACGGCTGGTAGGACTGAGGGACCTCTGGCGGCGCAACGGTACACCACAGACATCTTGCACCCTCTCTTGCAACAGTATCGTGGTGCCATTTTTTAACAGGACAGTGTTCGCCCACAAGTGGGATGTGTCTCTATGAACTGTCTCCGTAACGTTGAGATACTCCCATGACCAGCTCGCTGTCTAGTGACTAGCGTTGCTGCCTCTGGATAACGGGGTCTCGGTTTCGATTCCTGGCCCCGTTGGGGATTTTCTCTCCCCGGAGACTGAGCGTTTGTGTTGCCCTCATCATATCATAATCATCTGTGAAAATGGCTAGATTGGACTGAGTAAAGATTGGGACGTTGTAAGGGCACTGATGACCGCGCAGTTGAGCACCGCACAAACCACACAACATCATCAGATCCGACCCCTCGGTCGTCAACACCGTTCCATTGCCAGTATGCAGGATGCGAGAGCCCATTAACAACAGTTGTGGGCCAGATTGCCTCAAGAGAGTGGGTACAACGGCTTTACGACACGCTCCCTAACCGAACCAGTGCATGTCTCCAGACCAGAGTAGGGGCAACACTACGCTAACAGGTGGGTTCATACTGTTAAGTTCTTCGTAAATTTGACTCGATTTTGTAATCACTGAAATGACATCACGTACCATCTCAAACCGTGAATTTTTGTTTCATTTCTTTCTCTCCTTACGAGTGTTGAACTTTTTTGTCAGGCAGTGCAGTTCTTCAAGCAGAGCAGAACTGATCGACAGTCAATAACATCCTACTAAAATCATGAACAGAGAACTTTTAGGTCCACCAACAGACATAGGAATTGTGGATAAAGGCCAAACACGATATACCGGGTGGTTACAATTAAACTTTCCCTATTGAACACGTTATAGCACGGAAACTAATTACCGTACGAGTATCAAACTTTGCAGCATTAATGTCAAGCACATGGGGAAGAGAAATGATGCAGAATGAGTTTAACTGAAACATTTTTAATGTGTTGCTACGGTACGTCATACCATTACATAGCAGTACCGTTACTGCTACAAAAGGGGCTTAATATGGCGCCCATCAGTGTCCATAAGAGTCTTAAAGCGAAAGAATGCATTCTGCACTGTAGAATAAAGCATGTCCATAGGTATGCCGGCTACCTCTCCCGACATGCTGCGCTTCAGATCAGCACATGTGTGAATGTTCCTCTGGTAAAATCTGTCCTTGAGGTAGACCCACAACCAGAAATCACAGGGAGTGAGATCAGGTGATCGTGCTGGCCAAGCATTTAGAAAAGATCGGCTGATAATTCGATCTTTTCCAAATGTGTTTCGGAGGAGCAAGTCAACTTCCCGAGCGATGTGCGGTGGAGCCCCATCTTGCATGAAAACTGTAGAGTTCAATACGTCTCTCTCCTGTAGTGCGGGTACGACATGCTGGCGCAGCAAATCGCAATAACGCTGGCCAGTCACACCGCCCGTCTTTGTTCCTTGAGCGCCAACCTGTTTAAAAAAAGAATGGGCCAATGATGAACGTAGCCGTGAAGCCACACCATACGGTGACACGTTCGCCATACAGAGGAACTTCATGCACACTCGGCAAATCTGTGTGTTCACCTAACCGTCAGAGAAAAATGAGCTTCGTCCATCCATAGAATGGTCTAGGGCCAGCCCTCGTCGACTTCAATCCTTCCGAGAAAGTGGACAGCGCAGTCAACACGTCGTTGTGCGTCCTGAAGTGCAAGCTGCTGTACGATATGGATCTTGTACGGATACCATTTGAGAATGGTTCGAAGCACCTTTTGTACAGTGGACCATGGGGCGTTAAACTGTCGTGACACGGCATGCGCACTGCTTGACGAACGGAAATTAAGAAGTAAGGTAATGCAAGACGGAAAAGATCAACCGTAGTTTCATAGTATCACTCGAGGAACGCTAGGAAAACAGAGCGGATTACACAAGTCCGAAGTCACTGACTTGCCATGTGTTTTTTCAGTTTATAACTGACAGTAGCATATTTTGTTGTACGCTGCGACAGTGGCAATACCCGTATACGTGTTACTTTTTTTTCATTTTACATATGCACTTCACATTTGTCATGGTTGTGCCCTTACCTATTACGCTTGTGCGGAACACTTACCAAAAATGGTTCAAATGGCTCTGAGCACTATGTGACTTAACTTCTGAGGTCATCAGTCACCTAGAACTTAGAACTAGTTAAACCTAACTAACCCAAGGACATCACACACATTCCTGCCCGAGGCAGGATTCGGATCTGCGACCGTAGCGGTCGCTCAGCTCCAGACTGGAGCGCCTAGAACCGCTCGGCCACTCCGAGCGGCTGAACACTTACCAGCGACGCCACTACATGTTGCTTATGTTACATACATGAAATTAGCTAGTCGATGAATTGTGAAATAAATTGTTTGTCTCAAAATAAAATAAAAGCCTACGTAGGAAAATGACTTGCGTCAAGTGAAGTGTTTATCACACTCCTGCTACAACGTTGATAGCAGAGAAACTGACATAGAAATCATAATGCAAAAGGAGTTGCAGACTGACGTCGCAAATACCAGAGATATCTCTGAGGCTGCTCCTCAATGTTTATAGAACAGCGCACGTCCAATTTTCATGTGAATGGAGGGAGAAGTAGTATTTTTGTATCTTTTTCAGAAGCGTTTGTTGGGACGGAACTGCCTGAAATTCTGTTTTCTTTGTTTCTCTGTTCCTTCTGTCATTCGTCCCTTCACCGCCCTACCACACGTTCCCACTCCCACTCCTGCCTCCCCGCCCTTTCCCTCCGTTATTCTTAGACGCGTACACAAGGCTACATACACTTTTGTCAGTTCGCTGAAATAATATAAATCTGATATGTGTAAATATATATGATATCGAATCTTAGTAAGCACACAATACTTATTCGGATTAAAATGCGTGATTTCTAGAAACAATAACTGTTGCTTTCTTTGCAGCGGCGCGATGTAGATTCGCTTTCGCTTTCAAAACCTTTACCAGGTTTTAAAGCAGGGGGAATATAAAAAAAAATAAACAAATAAATACGCGAACGGAAATGCGTAAACCATCTGGAATTAACGTTCGTGTTGTTACGGATCTTGCTCGGTCCACCGACACCAGCCGCTTACGGTCTAAAGTAGGTCTAAATTATAGACCGAAACCGTTTGCCAACCAAAATAAACATATGATACGGTTGAGACTGTTTTACTAAATTTTAATATTTTACGGCGATAGCTGTTCACTCTCCATTCAAAGAACGGATTTTAAAATTTTTTTGCAAGGAATGTTTCTACCAGTGGGTATACAAGGTGGTCCACTGATAGTGACCGGGCTAAATATCTCACGAAATAAGCGTCAAACGAAAAAACTACAAAGAACGAAACTCGTCTAGCTTGAAGGGGGAAACCAGATGGCGCTATGGTTGGCCCGCTAGATCACGCTGCCAAGGTCAAACGGATATCAACTGCGTTTTTTTAAAATAGGAACCCCAATTATTTATTACATATTCGTGTAGTACGTAAAGAAATATGAATGTTTTAGTTGTACCACTTTTCTCGCTTTGGTAGATGGCGCTGTAATAGTCACAATTGTGTAAGTGCGTGGTATCACGTAACATTCCGCCAGTGAGGACGGTATTTCCTTCGTGATACATTACCCGTGTTGAAATGGACCGTTTACCAATTGGGGAAAAGGTCGATATCGTGTTGATGTATGGCTATTTTGATAAAATGCCCACCGGGCGTGTGCTATATATGCTGCTCGGTATCCTGCACGACATCATCCAAGTGTCCGGACCGTTCGCCGGATAGTTACGTTATTTAAGGAAACAGGAAGTGTTAAACCACATGTGAAACGTCAACCATGACTTGCAACAAATGATGATGGCCAAGTAGGTGTTTTAGCTGCTGTCGCGGTTAATCCTCGCAACAGTAGCAGACAAATTGCGAGATAATCGGGAATCTCAAAAACGTCGGTGTTGAGAATGCTACATCAACATCGATTGCACCCGTACCGTATTTCTATGCACCAGGAATTGCATGGCGACGACTTTGAACGTCGTGTACAGTTCTGCCACTGGCCACAAGAGAAATTACTGGACGATGACAGATTTTTTTGTACGCGTTCTGTTTAGCGACGAAGCGTCATTCACCAACAGCGGTAACGTAAACCGGCATAATATGCACTATTGGGCAACGGAAAATCCACTATGGTTGCGACAAGTGGAACATCAGTAACCTTGGCGGGTTAATGTATGATGCGGCATTATGGGAGGAAGGATAATTGGCCCCCATTTTATCGATGGCAATCTAAATGGTGCAATGTATGCTGATTTCCTACGTAATGTTCTACCGATGTTACTACAAGATGTTTCACTGCTTGACTGAATGGCGATGTACTTTCAACATGATGGATGTCCGGCACATAGCAATCGTGCGGTTGAAGCGGTATTGAATAGCATATTTCATGACAGGTGGGTTGGTCGTCAAAGCACCATCCACGGCCCGCACGTTCACCGGATCTGACGTCCCCGGATTTCTTTCTGTGGGGAAAGTTGAAGGATATTTGCCATCGTGATCCGCCTGACAACATGCGTCTACGCATTGTCAATGCATGTGCGAACATTACGGAAGGCGAACTACTCGCTCTTGAGAGGAATGTCGTTTCGTTACACGTATTGCCAAATGCATTGAGGTTGACGGACATCATTTTGAGCATTTATTGCATTAATGTGGTATTTACAGGTAATCTCGTTGTAACAGCATGCGTTCTCAGAAATGATAAGTTCACGAAGGTACATGTATCACATTGGAACAACCGAAATAAAATGTTCAAACGTACTTACGTTCTGTATTTTAATTTAAAAAACCTACCTGTTTCCAACTGTTTGTCTAAAATTGTGAGCCATGTGTTTGTGACTATTACAGCGCCATCTATCACAAAGCGAAAAAAGTGGTCTAACTAAAACATTCATATTTCTTTACGTACTACACGAATATATAATAAAAATGGGGGTTCCTATTTAAAAAAAACGCAGTTGATATCCTTTGACCTATGACAGCGCCATCTAGCGGGCCAACCATAGCGCCATCTGATTTCCCCCTTCAAGATAGACAAGTTTCGTTCTTTGTATTTTTATCGTTTGACGCTTATTTCGTGAGATATTTGGCGCGGTCATATCTTCGTAGCCCTTAGGCCAAATGTACGTTGGCGGCTGTAGGACCGTTCTACATTCTGCTTCGAATGCCGGTTCTGTAAATTTTCTCATTAGTGTTCCTCAAAAAGAACGTCGCTTTACCAGCAGGAATTCCCATTTGAGTTCACAGAGCATCCTTTCATGCTGATCAAAACCTTTCGTTAAGAAATCTAGCAGCCCGCCTTCGAATTGCTTCGATGTCTTCCTTTAATCCCTCCTGGTGGGGATCCCAAACACTCGAGTAGTACTCAAGAATTTGTCGGACCTGTCCCAATACGCGGTCTCTTTTATAGATAATCATCATTTTCCTAAAATGCTCTCAGTAAACTGAAGTCGGCCATTCACCTTTCCTACTACCATCCAGATGTGTTGATTCCGTTTCACATCGCTTTGCAACATTATGCATAGATATTTGATCTGTCTGACTGTGTCAAGCAGCACCTTGCTAATGGTGAATTCGAACGTTACAGGATTGTTTTTCATACTGCTCCGCATTAACTCTCACTTTTCGACATTTACAGCAAGCTGCCATTCGTAACACCAACTAAAAGCTCTGTCTAAGTAATCTTGTATCCTCCTTCAGTCACTCATCGATGACATCTCCCCGTCCACCACAGCGTCATCAGCGAACAGCCGTAGATTGCTGTCCACCCTGTCCGTCAGACCATTTATATACGAGAGTTGGAACTTAAATAGTGGCAGCTATTTATTCACAACCGATACAAAAGGGTTACTTGTTTGCACCTGTTACGGTTCTTCAAAGTAGTCACCATCGTAGTGTAGAACCCGTCGCCAGCGATGTGGAAGGCGTAGTATACCGTTAGCAGAGCCTGTTCTGTTGATGGTGCGAATGGAGTGGTCTACAGTATTGTAACAAGGCCGGTCCCATTCCAAAATACCGTTATCCATGATGGCGGCCATGACGTCAGAGTCATTATGAAATGTTTTCATAACACCGTCACCATTCCAAAGCATCGTTAGTCGACAACAACAAGGTCGCACGCAGTGTATCCGGCACGTGTTGCCTCTCTAGTCTCTATTACCATAGCGGGTTGTGACATAGAGAGAGTCCATTCCAAAGCATCGTTAGTCGACAACAACAAGGTCGCACGCAGTGTATCCGGCACGTGTTGACTCTCTAGTCTTTATTACCGTAGCGGGTTGTGACATAGAGAGAGTTAGCGCCATCTCTCTCTATGTCGCAACCCCGCGCATACATACACGCGCTAGGCAGGACCTATATAAATCAATGCACGACCTACTTCACTCTCACACTGCTCGTATACTTCATTCATCCAATACTTGTCACGTCTTCGTAATTAAACGTGTAAAAATGAAACGATCACGAACCGCCAGTGACAGCAGCAGCAGCAGCAAACGTGCTCATGTGGACGAAGTTCCATTCCCTGGTAAGTACATTTTCAGTATTCTGATATCTACACCCTTTAACTCTGTGTATGAGTGCTACATGTCTTTTATAATGCTCTCTATAAAGATCGCTCCTCCACTTGTTCTGTGTGTGTTCCGGCTTACGTTTTTTACCCTTTTGAATCTCTCTCTCTCTATAAAAATTGCTTATCCACGCCTTTATTTTTACCTCTAACTTGGGTGTCTGAATCTTTTATTTTAAGTGTTACATTTGTTTTGTACTGCTCTCTATAAATATTGTTCATCCACGTGTTGTATGTTACGTGTTATACCCGTTTTCGATCTCTCTCTGTAAAGTTTACTAAGTCTTTTAACGGATTCTATGTTTGTGTATGTGTTAAGTCTTATATCCGTTTTGGACATCTCTATGTAAAGAATGACTTTCCACATGTTGTATGTGTTATAATTAATTTACCGTATCCGCTATAAAGATAGAGCTTCCACGTGGTTATGAGATTAAGGTGTTGATCCATGAATGTAAGAAAGTGCTTAGATAATTGAAACGTGAAAGAAATGTATTTACTTCACCATCTCTTACACAAACAACAACAAAATTACAAATCTCAGGCTCAATTTGACTGGGCGTGGACACGACTCAGTTATTAAGGTGAAGGAGCAAGGTACGAGACATTTCATCAATATTCGCGTCCTCCTTAATAGGTGAGTGATCAGCGTGACGGTTTGCCGTCCTACGGGCCCGGATTCGATTCCCAGCGGGGTCGGGGATTTTCTTCGCTCAGGGACTGGGTGTTGTGCTGTCTTCATCATCATTTCATCCCCATCCGGCGCGCAGGTGGCCCAATGTGGCGTCGAATGTAATAAGACCTGCACCAAGGCGTCCGGACCTGCCCCGCAAGGGGCCTCCCGGCCAATGACGCCAAACGCTCTTTTCTATCTTTTACCAATATTCGTGATCATTCGTTGAGTAGTGCTGTCTGGGGCAGGTGCTGCATCGATACGGCGCGTCGCCTCTGAGCTGTGCGGCGCGAGTCGGCTGCTCGCATCGGCGTCCGCCGCTCTGCGACCAGGCCCAGGTGCCATCTCCGTGTTATACACCCTTTGTGGGACGCCTGGCCGAACCTGTGTCAGACGTTGGCGGTGGATGTAAGAGCCCCCACGCCCTCTTGCTTCTCCGCTCTCTCATCGACGGTCACTCTTCACTCCACATCCACGGTACCTCGAAATTCTCTCCTCTCACGGTACTGCCATTAGTGGACTCGATTTCTAGTGCCACCCGATAACTGATCACTGTTTTATGACCACGCCTCTCCATGCAGGGTGGAAATTTTCTGTCTTGCGGGGGCTGTTGTGTGAGTCGGGAACGTCTCTCTCAGAGATCACTTGAACAGCGGAAAGTTCCACGGGACTAGAAGAAGGCCCAGGTAATAGCAATCTATAAAAAGGGTAGAAAATCGGATGCACATAATTACCGGCCAATTTCAATGACATCGATTTGTTGCAGAATCATGGAACATATTTTGTGTTCAGACATAATGACCTTTCTAGACTCTGATAAGCTCACCTGCAGAAGCCAGCACGGTTTTAGGAAACAGCGGTCATGCGAGACACAGCTCGCCCTCTTTTTGCATGATATACAATAGGCTCTAGATACTCTCTCCCAGGTTGATGCCATATTTCTCGACTTTCGAGAGGCGTTCGATTCAGTTCCGCACTGTCGCTTGCTACAATAAGTGCACGCTTACGGTCAATCCGATGGCATATGCTGTTGGATAGAAAGTTTTCTAACAGACAGGGAGCAGTATGTCGTCCTGAACGGGGTGACTTCAACAGAAACAAGCGTAACTTCAGGTGTGCCCCAGGGCAGCGTAATAGGTCCTCTGCTTTTTTCAATTTACATACACGATCTGGTTGATGTTATTGACAGCGGCCTGAAACTGTTTGCCGATGATGTTGTAGTCTACAGGAAAGTAGTATCACACGAAAGTTGTGAACAAATCAATGAAGATTTGCGAAAAATAAATGCGTGGTGTAATGACTGGCAGTTACCTCTCAATATCAGTAAGTGTAACCTACTGCGTATAACGAGGTGAAAATCCCCATTAACGTAAGAGTAGAAAATAAATGGAAGCGGTAACGTCCGTCAAGAATGTGACTATTCGAAATGATCTCAAGTGGAATTATCAGATTACACAAGTAACGGATAAGGCGAACTCTATATTGCGGTTTATTGGTAGAATCCTGAAGCGATGCAGTCCTTCAACAAAGGAAATAGCTTACAATACATTAGTTAGTCCACTCTTGGAGTATTGTTCGTCTGTATGGAACCCTTACCAGTTGGGTCTGGTTCAAGAGATTGAGAGGGTCCAAAGAAGAGCGGCAAGATTCGTGACTGGGACATTTAGCCATCGCGAGAACGTTACAAATCTCGTAGAGAGTTTGAAGTGGGACACACTTGCAGATTGACGGCGCGCTAAACAGAAGGGGCTACTCACTAGATTCCGAAATCCGATCTTCACCGAGGATGTAGAGCTTATGTTATTACCACCAACTTTCAAATCGCGCAATGATCACCATTCAAAGATAAGGGAAATAAGAGCTCGTACTGAGGCGTTCAGGCCGTCTTTTTTCCCTCTCGTGATCCGCGAGAGGAACAGAGGGGGGAAATTCATTTTGGCGCGAATTGTGCCCTCAGCCACACACCGCTTGGTGGCTACCGGAGTATATATGTAGATGTAGATTTCAACAGCGTTGGTGGCACGTTCTTCCGATGTGTTTCTTCTTTCCGAAGTTATTTTGAAAGCAGCTACCCAACTCTTCTTTGTAACCGCTGTCTCAGCGTGAGGTCTGGACAGACTCATTTATGTGCTCCGTCTCAGAGACTTCTGGCGTCTGTGATTTATAAGGAACCTCCTTACTGTCGAAGAAACATCATTTTAAGAAAAATAACTTGTTTCACACGCCTTCCTGTACGAATTCTTGACGCTTTGTGTACATTCCTCCCAGTGTCTGTGGAGTGCTGGAATTGTTGACTTGTTACTACTCTCTAAGGCAGGTAAAACGACTGTTGTCAGACCAGGAAATTTCACATACTTACCCATTGCATTCTTGACGTTCTGTCCTAATGGCTGCAGGTGTCCACCAGTTTTCTGCACACATGTCACTGTCCACCAGGCACTTCGCAAAGTGTCTGTTCTTAAGCGAGGTGTGGGCGTCCTCCCGCCTACCCCGTGTCTGCTTGCAGAAAGCCTCCAGTGTCCACTTCTGGGGCACTCACCGCATGGAGCCGGCCGGCTTTCTCCTGCGCTGCTGTCAGTGTGAGTCGGCGAAGGAGGGCCCGGCTGGAGGTATCACACAGCTTCTTGTCACGTCTGTCAAGTTTTTGATACAGAATGTTGAGAGTCATGACAAAGTGGTGCATTTCTGTTCACTTGGCACGTGGCACACATGATTCAAAAAGAAAACAAAAACCATCACTCTCTACCCATTACGTTGAATGTGGTCGTAACGTCATACATAAAACATATACAACATAAACATTTAAGATATGTGAAAACCAAAAGTAAAACCATGTACGTCAGAAATAAAAATACTATATATGTACAAGACAAAGAATGATAACATATGAAACACAAATGACCTTTGCACCGTAATTATGTACACCAAAAAAATATATGACACAGACGCCAGCATGAAAAACACTCAAGACAATTAGAAATAATACATGTGACACAAAAGTAAATTTTACGGTGCTGTACTTTCTTATGAAATCATTATATGTTAGAAATGCCCACATGGAGAACACATAAGATCCTTAGAACAAAGGCGTGGGACAGATAATTTAAGTTTACAGTGCAGTAATGTTTATGAAAGAGTTCTATAAAATAGATGCAAAGTGGGTGTCAGTTCAAACATTTGGTCATTGGACTGATAAGGACCAAGACGGACAGGACTGGAGGGGTAACGTCTTAACATTCTTACCAACAGTGCACTATATTCCTTCTCAGTGAATATATAAATGAGACTGGTGCCTTCTTTTCTACCACAGAACATATAATCATTACGTATAACATATGCATCACTGATAAATGTGCGTACAACTGGTATCTGGAAGTCCTCCAATTTATTTTCTATGTTGATATTGTATAGTGTCAGCCGTGCGAGTCGCATGAACAGACTAGAATGTCAATAAAGAAACTTTTTTTTCGTGTACCTAGCTTTGCTCCTTCACCTTAGTAACTGAGTCGTGTCCACGCCCAGTCAAATTGAGCCTGAGATTTGTAATTTTGTTGTTGTTTGTGTAAGAGATGGTGAAGTAAATACATTTCTTTCACGTTTCAATTATCTAAGCACTTTCTTACATTCATGGATCAACACCTTAATCTCATAACCACGTGGAAGCTCTATCTTTATAGCGGATACGGTAAATTAATTATAACACATACAACATGTGGAAAGTCATTCTTTACATAGAGATGTCCAAAACGGATATAAGACTTAACACATACACAAACATAGAATCCGTTAAAAGACTTAGTAAACTTTACAGAGAGAGATCGAAAACGGGTATAACACGTAACATACAACACGTGGATGAACAATATTTATAGAGAGCAGTACAAAACAAATGTAACACTTAAAATAAAAGATTCAGACACCCAAGTTAGAGGTAAAAAAAAAAAGGCGTGGATAAGCAATTTTTATAGAGAGAGAGATTCAAAAGGGTAAAAAACGTAAGCGGGAACACACACAGAACAAATGGAGGAGCGATCTTTATAGAGAGCATTATAAAAGATATGTAGCACTCATATACAGAGTTAAAGGGTGTAGATATCAGAATACTGAAAATGTACTTACCAGGGAATGGAACTTCGTCCACATGAGCACGTTTGCTGCTGCTGCTGCTGTCACTGGCGGTTCGTGATCGTTTCATTTTTACACGTTTAATTACGTAGACGTAACAAGTATTGGATGAATGAAGTATACGAGCAGTGTGAGAGTGAGGTAGGTCGTGCATTGATTTATATAGGTCCTGCCTAGCGCGTGTATGTATGCGCGGGGTTGCGACATAGAGAGAGATGGCGCTAACTCTCTCTATGTCACAACCCGCTACGGTAATAAAGACTAGAGAGTCAACACGTGCCGGATACACTGCGTGCGACCTTGTTGTTGTCGACTAACGATGCTTTGGAATGGACTTTCTCTATGTCACAACCCGCTACGGTAATAAAGACTAGAGAGGCAACACGTGCCGGATACACTGCGTGCGACCTTGTTGTTGTCGACTAACGATGCTTTGGAATGGTGACGGTGTTATGAAAACATTTCATAATGACTCTGACGTCATGGCCGCCATCATGGATAACGGTATTTTGGAATGGGACCGGCCTTGTTACAATACTGTCTACTGCCTGTCGAATCTCTGGAACAGTTCTGAACCGAATGCCACGAAGTGGCTCCTTCATCTTGGGAATCAAATCAAAGTCACAAGGACTTAAGTCCGGGGAGTATGGTGGGCGGCACTGTACTTCCTAGTCCCATCGACCGAACAGAGCAGCCACAGCTTACGCTGTATGCGCCCGCGTGTTGTCGTGCAACATGTGTCGCCCCTTCTTTCGCACCATCAACCGAACAGGCTCTGAAAACGGTGTACTATTCCTTCCGTATTGCTGGCAACGTGTTTTACACAACGCTGGTGACTACTCTGAAGGACAGTAACAGGCGCAAACATGTAACTCTTTTGTGTCGGCTGTGTATAAATAGTTGCAACTATTTAAGCTCCAACTCTCGTATATTACAGACAATAAGAGCGGTCCTATCAAACGTCCCTCGGCCACCTCTGGCTACACTCTTGTCTCTGATGAACACTCGCCCTCGAAGACAACGTACTAGGTCCTATTACCTAGAAAGTCTTCGAGCCACTCACATATCTGGGAATCTAAACCGTATGCTCGGACTTTGTCAGCAGTCTGCAGTTGGAAACCGTGTAGAACGCTTTCCGGAAATCTAGGAATATGAAAAATGCCTGTTGCCCTCAATCCACGATCTGTGGGTTATCAAGCATGCTGATTTATGATCAGAAGATTTTGTTCAAATGGTTCAAATGGCTCTGAGCACTATGGGACTTAACATCTGTGGTCATCAGTCCCCTAGAACTTAGAACTACTTAAACCTAACCAACCTAAGGACATCACACACATCCATGCCCGAGGCAGGATTCGAACCTGCGGCCGTAGCAGTCGCGCGGTTCCGGACTGAGCGCCTGAACCGCTAGACCACCGCGGCCGGCAGAAGATTTTGTGTCTCAAGAAAATTTCTTGTATTCGAACTCAGAATGTGATTGAGAATTCTGCAGCAAACCGACGTCAAGGATATTGGTCCGTAATTATATAGATCCGTAAATTTACCCTTCTTATATATAGCAGTCACCTGCGCATTTTTTCAATCGCTTGCGACTTTGCGCTAAGCGACAGATTCGGTATAAATGCAGTTTAAGCAATGCCATGGAGCACTCTCTGTAAAACTGAATTGGTATTCCATCTGGACCTGGCGACTTATTTGTTTGCAACTCTTCGAGTTCTTTCTCTCCGTCACAGATGCCTGTTTGTATATCCTATCTGCGAGAGTCAAAGGACGGTCTGTTTGTATGGTCGTGCTGCGTCATTTCAAATATTGCTTCTTACTCGAATTGAATTATAAGCTAAATATTCAAATACCTTAGAGGAATTAAGCAGGGTGACGTCCTCGACAGCAGCCAACAATTCGACAAAAGCACACCCTGCCGTTTTCAAGCAATAACTCCAGCAAATAAGGGCCGTGGAGATGAATTTAAAACCTCGGTTTGCAGAGAAACTCCGGAAAGATAACACACACACAATTTAAACACTAGCGCCATCATAAACCAAACATCACCGACGTCAGACGTTATCGATAATGAAATTAATAATCAACGGGACATGAGGGAGATAGCGTTAACTACGTACCTCTGGTTTTTGATGAGAGGCAGAGCAGAATTCATGCAGAATTTAAACAAAAACCGCCATCGCTATTTATAAGGTTACTTGCTAATGTAATGTCAACCGCTACCTCAATAACACTATTCAAATAGCTTCAAGTGCATGCCAGAATCTCCATTCCATAGGATGACCGGTGCCAAGGCAATGTTCTGCAAAGGCGCATTTGCTCGGCTGTTGTGAGCGTGTGTGCTACTTAAGCTCATTGTCAGCACACCGGTTCTCCACAGCCCAGACAGTGTGACCAATACATGACATGCTACAACTGCAAGGAATGTGGTAGACCCTCGCCTTACGCAAAGTAAGATCGTTCTTTACGGATCGTAAAAGGACCCTGGTGGTGATCGAAAAACACACTTTACACCATATTTCCGAAAAATGCTCTCTACATAAGGCAAAAAGGCCGCAGACTTTGGTGCCACCTTGGTGCGCAGTTGATCGATAGCGCAAGTCACGTCTGATCTGTGTTTCACTATAACTATTCTGACGAAAGGTGACCTTGAGATGGGCTAACTCGGCTGACATCTAGAGCCCGAGGTGGCATGGGTACATTGCCTTGTCACCGGTCACCCTATTGAACATAACAACACGGATATACTGCCGTGTACTTGCGGCTATTGGGATAGTGATATTAAAGTAGCAGTTGAAATTAAATTAACAAGTACCCATAAAAACAGAGATGATGGTTTTTGTTTAAAATGTGCATGGAATCTTGCTCTCTCCCTTGCAAAAACCAGAGGGACAGAGTCACCCGCTGATTACACAGGCCAACGACGCAAAAACTTTTTTGCTGAAAATAGCTTATTCTTATGTTTTTAGGGCGGGAAATCCAAATATGATACTTAAAAAACTGTATCACCCACCATTTCTTTAAGTTTTACACTGAAATTTATTAAATTAAGCGATTTTTTAAATAATTTAACAGCTTTTATATAATTAAAATAATTTAGAAAGGAGGTGTAATGAATGTAGATGACGTTGGTAGCACTGCTAAAAAACGTTTCCTGTCAAAAAAAGGTCGATTCTGTTTTTGTGTTAACAGATGGTGTTTTGTTTACTGTCAACCTAACCTCACTTTCCCGTTTCCTGTTCATGGGCTCAGTACAATGTCTAATAGGGGTTGTAAAAACTCTGCTGACAGTTTTTTTTTATATTTGTGGTGAATTTGTGATTAAAATAAAACAAAGAAACATTACAGACTTTGTGAAAAAGTTCATCTGTCATACTATGGATCTAAACTTGGTGATCAAGATAAATTTTGGGCGCCGCATAAGGTATGTTACGTGTGTATTGAAGATCTGAGAAGATCGTCCAAAAAGGAGAAAAAAGCCTTTCGATTTGCTGTTCCTATGATATGGAGGGGGCCAAGAAATCATTCCAATGATTGCTACTTTTGCAGTGTTGATATTACTGGTCATAATTCGAAAAACAAGAACGTAATAAGCTACCCTAACCTTCCGTTCGTCATCCGACCAGTAGGGCATGGTGTAGATTTGCTGGATCCTGAACCACCTGATGATTCTAATTCTATTCCAACAAAAGTATTTTCTGATATACAGTCTGATTTAGATGAACCAGATGATAATGAATTCCATTGTAATACAGAAAGTCTAGAGCCCAAATTGTGTACTCAGACCGAGCTGGGCTTAATGAAAGAAAAACCTGGATTTCTTGGCTCTAGATTAAAAGAAAAGAACTTATTGGCCATTGGAACCAGCATATACGCGTATAGAAACAGAGAGCAGCAATTTTCCGACCTTTTTCAACAAGAAAGTGATTTAGTGTATTGCTCAGACATTCCCCGTCTGATGAATGAGTTTGGTAATGAATACAAAAAGGAAGACTGGAGGCTGTTTAGTGATTCATCCAAAATTAGTTTAAAGGCTGTTTTATTACACAATGGTAACATGTATGCATCTAAAAGAAGGCGTCTTTGTTGGACCTGACATTAGAAAATTGTTTGATGTTAACTTTGAATCCACAATGACCTAAAATCAGAAACAAGCATTGGTATCATTCAAGCAAGTCGTTACAAAGTTCTTAGGACATGAAAAAGACTTAGAATGTGTTTCTATTATAGCTACAATGTTAAATAAGCTTAAAACTTTAGGATGTTTGATGAGCCTGAAAGTTCACTTTTTGAACAGTCACCTTGATTACTTCCCGGACAATATGGGAGGTGTTAGTAAGGAGCAAGGAGAGCGTTTTCACCAGGACATTAAAGTGATGGAAAAACGCTACCAAGGCCGCTGGAATATCAACATGATGGGGGACCACTGTTGGTCACTTCACCGAGAAGTTCAGCAAGCGACTCCTCGTAGAAAAACCTATAAAAGAAGCTTAAAAGAAAAAAGAGAAAGAAAATACAAACCAATTCCAGCTGACAAGTGAAACCTCTACTAACACATGTCATTGTTTTAAGTAGCTTACTGTAAATAGAAACCATGCTTATGTTGTAACAAAGCGTTTCATTAATTTCCCCCGTTTACCATATAACATAGGATTTTTACACTAGATAATAAAATGCATATTGCTCGAAAAACGTGGGTGATGCAAAGAAATTAAGGCTAGATTTGGATTCAGCTCATAAAAATCTATAAAGATCAGCTATCAAAGTAAAAATGTTTTTTCAAAAAAAAAAAATTCGTCAGCCTGTGTTATTAATTTCAGTATGGATAACTTCTGAATCGGTCATCTTTGGTTTGTGATAGCGCTAGTGTTTAGAGTGTGTGTGTGTGTGTGTGTGTGTGTGTGTGTGTGTGTGTCTTTCTGGAGTTTCTCTGCAAACCGAGGTTTTAAATTCCCTCCACAGCGCTTATTTGCTGCAGTTATGGCTTGAAATTGGGGGAGTGCGTTCCCGTCCAAATATCGGTGGTTGTCGACGTCGCCACACGACTGGATTCCCATAAGTTATCTGAACACAGTATCCGTCGGGAGAAACGCAGGTCTCACATGAAACAGATAGGTTGTTCACTTCGCCTTATAGGTAGCGTGAATTCTTCTCTTTGAATTCCTATGGAGCCTTTTACGTTATTATTATTGCCATAACTTTACGTGACGTCCCCTCTCCACTTTTTGTCGTCCCTGTTGATGTTGAGCCGCTACTGCTACAGCTCGGTCGGTGGAATGGAGACGCGATGCGCAGTGATGGTTGTCCCCGTCGGATAACGTGGAACAGCACCTGAAAATCTCTAAAGAAAATTGTTCCTCGCGTAATGTATGAAAGTCCGTTTGCGAGTCCGTACAGCCTTCTCAGCGATGCGAACTGCTGATTTTAATTGTTTGTTCGTTTCACACCACTGAAGCGAGGAAAAATTCATTTGCGGTTCAGTATTAGTAGTTGTTGTTACGTTGGTAGGCAGAACTGTTCACCAAGGCGCGACGCAAATCCAGAGATAATCTGTAATGCTATCTTGCTTTCGTGCGTCATAGTATTATTTCGGGAAAACACTCCTTTCAATGCTCAATGTTCATCAAGTCACTCTTTCAGTTACAATCTTCACGGTTAATTAATTTTGATCATCAACTATCACACAGTTCAATTAATGATGGAGCCAACACGTGAGATTTCCATTACTAACGAACAATTTTCATTGTTACTTCTTAGCAGTTAGGTTATAATCATCGCACCACACGCACGCCGATGGATCAGATCAATTACGATTCTTTTCAGTTCGGTGATCGTGACAATTACGACGACTTTTACAATCGGCGTATTTGTATTATCTTCGTGTGGTCGTATTAATGTTTCCTACTCAAGGCTAATCAGGTATTGCAGTCTTCAATACTATGTCCATTCTTCGTTGAAACTGTTCACTTCGAAGAAGATTGAGTCCAACAATAACATCTGCAATAATTAAAGTTCATTAACTCATCGTACACTATCAGAATATCACTCACGACTTGATAGCAAGCAAGCTAGCAAGCGACTAACATTTCCATGATCGAGCATTGCAGACGCATTGAATTACCTTTTCGCCGCGTTTACAACTCCATTTCACAATAAATGTTATCTCTGACCGACATATTCCTTTGGACTTAACTTTCGTCGTACTGATTTGCAGTTGTTACTGAAATGTTTTGATAGCTATTTAAAAATAACCTTTCTTTCTTTCTACCTTTATACACTACTGGCCATTAAAATCGGTACACCACTAAGGCGACGTGCTATAGACGTGAAATTTAACCGACAGGATGAAGACGCTGTGATATGCAAATGATTAGCTTTTCAGAGCATTCACACAAGGTTGGCGCCGGTGGCGACACTTACAACGTGCTGACATGAGGAAAGTTTCCAACCGATTTCTCATACACAAACAGCAGTTGACCGCCGTTGCCTGGTGAAACGGTGTTGTGATGCCTCGTGTAAGGAGGAGAAATGTGTACCATCACGTTTCCGACTTTGATAAAGGCCGAATTGTAGCCTATCGCGATTGCGGTTTATTGTATCGCGACATTGCTGCTCGCGATGGTCGAGATCCAATGACTGTTAGCACAATATGGAATCGTTAGGTTCAGGAGGGTAATACGGAACGCCGTGCTGGATCCCAACGGCCTCGTGTCACTAGCAGTCGAGATGACAGGCATCTTATCCTCATGGCTGTAACGGATCGTGCAGCCACGTGTCGATCCGTGAGTCAACAGATGGGGACGTTTGCAAGACAACAACCATCTGCACGAACACTCCGACGACGTTTGCAGCAGCATGGACTATCAGCTGGGAGACCATGGCTGCGGTTACCCTTGACGCTGCATCACAGACAGGAGCACCTCCGATGGTGTACTCTAGGACGAACCTGGGTGCACGAATGGCAAAACGCCATTTTTTTCGGATGAATCCAGGTTCTGTTTACAGCATCATGATGGTCGCATCCGTGTTTGGCGACATCGTCGTGAATGCACATTAGAAGCGTGTATTCGTCATCGCCATACTGGCGTATCACCCGATGTGATGCTATGGAGTGCCATTGGTTACACGTCTCGGGCACCTCTTGTTCGCACTGACGGCACTTTGAACAGTGGACGTTACATTTCAGATATGTTACGACCCGTGGCTCTACCCTTCATTCGATCCCTGCAAAACCCTACATTTCAGCAGGATAATGCACGACCGCATGTTGCAGGTCCTGTACGGGCCTTTCTGGATACAGAAAATGTTCGACTGCTGCCCTGACCATCACATTGTCCAGATCTCTCACCAATTGAAAACGCCTGGTCAATGGAGGCCGAGCAACTGTGTCGTCACATTACGCCAGTCACTACTCTTGATGAACTGTGGTATCGTGTTGAAGCTGCATGGGCAGCTGTACCTGTACACGCCATCCAAGCTCTGTTTGACTCAATGTCCACGCGTATCAAGGCCGTTATTACGGCCAGAGGTGGTTGTTCTGGGTACTGATTTCTTAGGATCTATGCACCGAAATTGCGTGAAAATGTAATCACATGTCATTTCTAGTATAATATATTTGTCCAATGAATACCCGTTTATCATGTGCATTTCTTCTTGGTGTAGCAATTTTAATGGCAAGTAGTGTATTATGTATACTCAGTAATTATTGAAATTGGTGTTCATCAAAACTTTAAGGTGTTATATTATTGTCAAAGTTGTCGTACCTGTCAGGATAACACTGTTCCCTACTTTAAATTATTGTGACATTCTTAATTAGGTTTTCGGGTTTCTTGGGGTGTCACAATTACTTCTTAATTTGATATAAAGTGAAAGGTAAAATAGAGGGGGAGACATAAATGCACTGGTACGTAAGATAGCTGCTACTTTACAGGCTGTTGCGGTTGCAGGTGGACGAGGGCATCGAGGCGATGCTGTGCTGCTGGCTGCAGCAGCTGCGCGAGTTCGGCGGCCCCGAGGTGGCGGAGCGGCCGGACCTGCTGAAGGGCTCGTTCGGCTCGCTGCAGCACCTGGCGAGGCCCGCCACGCTGGCCGGCTCCACGGGGTCGCTGGCGCAGGCGCGCTCCTACCTGCAGGCCGACACGCGCGCGCGCTACAACGTGAGTACGGAAAGAAAACACACTACTCACTGACCGTCTGTACTTAACTACAGACAATCCTCGAGGGTTGGGATCACAGGGAATGAATATACCGACTGGTTAGCCAAGTTGGCTACAAGGATGACGAATTTGGAGGCGGTGGTACCGGAACCGGACCTTCAGTCGATTCTATATCGACAATTGTTGGCCACGTCCTCCGACATGAGGATCCACCCCACTGTCGGGTGGTGCCCCTCTCACGATGG
This sequence comes from Schistocerca piceifrons, assembly GCF_021461385.2. NCBI lineage: Eukaryota > Metazoa > Arthropoda > Insecta > Orthoptera > Acrididae > Schistocerca > Schistocerca piceifrons. The sequence continues at coordinate 748,375,981 of NC_060139.1, forward strand.
TCCACATCCTACTGAACTTCCCTAATTTGACAAACTTATGGTTAAACATTAAACATGCTGACATGCTACCTCTGGTACAACAGACGACGCCAAATCGGCTGATTTGGTGTTACGTTTCACTCGTGAAAATAGTTTTTGATCTTCTGTGTGACGTAGAGCACTTTAGCCTCGTTGGCTGCTTGAGGGATATGATGGGTGCCCTGTCGGCTGCTCCGACCCAAGGGGCCCTAGGCTGCCCCTGCTCGGTGGTCTGACCTGGCTCCTTCACTTCCAACCTTTACAAATCTTCTTAGTCTATTACATCTATTGCTGGTTGACAGACTTGTCGCAATTGTTCTGTTTCATGAGATTTTTATCTTGTCCATGTACGTGGTTTTCTTGTGGTAGTGGAAGGTGTGGAGGGACTGGTCGGATGTAGAGGTTGAGAGAGTGTGTATCCAGTTGCATAACGTGTCCCATGGATCTCCATCTCCTTTTTGGGAGGGGCAACTCTCCCACCTTCAACATTTTACTCGTCTCTCACTTGCATTTGCTTTCATCTCTTGGCTTTCTTGATTCTCGGATACAACTGAGTCCAGTTGGATTTTTCTTCTGTGTCATAGGTAGAATCTTAAGGAAATGTAACTCATCCACGAAGGAAGTGGCTTATTCTTGTGTATGGTTCACCTATCTGGGGTCCCTACCAGATAGGACTGATAGAAGAGGTAGAGAAGATCCGACGAAGAGCGGCAAGTTTCGTCGCGGGATCGTTTAGTCGGCACGAGAGCGTTACGGAGCTGCTCGAAAAACTCCATTGGCAGACGTTACAAGAGAGGAGTTGTGCATCACGGAGAGATTTGCTATTGAAATTTCGAGAGAGCACTTTACGGGAAAAGTCGGATAACATATTACTCCCCCCTACATACGTCTCGCGTAAAGATAAAGAGGAGAAAATTCGACAAATTAGAGCCAATACACAGGCTTACCGACAATCACTCTTCTCACGCGCTATTCGCGAATGGAACAAGGTTGGATGGCTCAGGTAGTGCTACAAAAAGTACCCTCCGCCACACACCATTACATGGCTTGTGGAGTATGATGTAGATGTCTTTCCTCTGCGGGAACTATTCTTGTCTTCACACATAAAGGATTAGGGGACCGACGGTCTCATAGTTTGGTCCTTTAACCCCATCAACCCTTCCATCCAATCCTCAAGGCGCTGCACAGCTCTAGGAAACGCTGCCCCGAGACACATTGTTCTACATTGAAATTCCACCATAAACTGTTTTCTTTAAGTATTAGTGTCAAACGGAATAAACTTCAGCATACAATGTACATATATATACGAGGGTTGGCCGGCCGGAGTGGCCGTGTGGTTAAAGGCGCTTCAGTCTGGAACCACGTGACCGCTACGGTCGCAGGTTCGAATCCTGCCTCGGGCATGGATGTGTGTGATGTCCTTAGGTTAGTTAGGTTTAAGTAGTTCTAAGTTCTAGGGGACTGATGACCACAGCAGTTAAGTCCCATAGTGCTCAGAGCCATTTGATATTTAACATTGTTTACTAACGAACTCAGTGCACTTAGCATGGGCTAGCAACAACTTACCATTGTTTACTTGCTAGGAGAATTAAGGGGAGGTTTACTATCTTTGGCCCGAAAAAAGCATGTTCTTTGAGAATTTTTTTCTCAGGATGTGTTATAGATATTAATGTAAAATTTGGTCGATATGTTTACTGACATTATCTCTACAAACTGGAATTTTTTCAACCGGAAATATCGAAGAGCAAAGGCGGAAGTGCCGTCGGAGCGAAATAAAATTTCGATGTAGACCTCCACGCGCGGTATGTCACAGGTCAGCCTGCTCGTTTGAAATCAAAACTGAGTCGACGTTAGCGAAGTATATAAGATTCTTCAGGGGTTGTACCTCGCTTAAGTTATTTGAACCACAGGAAACCAAATAGCGGCCGTTTGAAAGAAAGAGGGTTTTTTCATCGATTTTTCGACTTCGTCGGACAAGTAAAAATATTTGTAGGTGATGGATCGGAATAAAAGCGGTACAACTCCTAGACAATTTAGTTATCTTCGTCGGAAACAAAGAATCATGCCAATCGCTTCAGTAGATTTGATGTTACCATACCACGCGATGAAACAAAAAGTCATTTCGAGAAAAACGCGTTTGAAGTTATGACTACATATAAATGTAGTATTATGCAACTTGCGTTCAATCTGCTATTCTGGGTCCATAAACAAGTCCTTCCTCTTCCTCATAGAGGGCGTTTTGCACGATCTGGGCCATCCTGCACTGCTCCAGAGCCGCTCGTACGGCCGGTGACAAGCGGTTTTCGGCCGCTGGAATCCGGTGGTCGTCCGAATGCTTGGCGAACTGCGCCGAATAGAGTCCCAGGATGACGTCCATCGTTGTCATGGTCTTCTAAATTGATGAATACCCTTCGTTGAAGCTGCTCACTGCCAGGAAAGTCGCAATCTCCACAGTGTTCGCACCAGAATGCAAATGCTTGGGGGCTAACTTCCCAACGCACACGTCCAAACTTTGATTTGAATTTTGTGTGTTTCCTTCCTAGCACCGGTACAGTAACTCGTCCTCCAAAAGGGCATCGCAGATCGGGTGAACCACTTTTTGAACTTCTTTGGAGAGCGGCTGGTCGTGTTGATATTCGTCCAGATGTCCGGTAGCGTCTGCAAAGCGCCACTTGCACCAACTAGTTTCCCCAGCCGGACAATTTGGTGTTGTCAGTGGTCATCCGTCTAACACTTGTGGAAATACGTTTCCCAAACTGCCTTCTTCATCTATTCCACCGAATTGTAATACCGTCGGATTTTTTATTCAACAGCGAATAACAAACATTTTTGTTCCGTATTCGGAAAAACCGTTTCGGGGGTGGATTCTAAACACTTTTATGGATCGAAAAATGCAGTTTAAAAAAATCGATTTTTTGAACCAAAAGGTAGTAAACGTCCCCTTAACGCAGCTTTATTGCAAAACGTCTCAAAAATACATATTTGAAATCTTCGAATTGTTTCAGTTGTTTGTGTTAAGATTATATTTCATAACGATTTTTGTGGGGAGTGGGTATGGATAGAGGGGGATAACAACCCGACTGGATCCGCGCCTTGTCCGCCTCTCACTCCCCCCAAAGTTTCTAGCGAAACCGGACACATCACTAGGAAGTTGGGAAATAGTACTGTTAACTAGGTTCCTCTGACGTGCAGCTGCCTACATCGCAGATACCTCGCACGTCATTAATTGTAGCAGTGATGGAGAAGCGGATCCGTGATACTGGTAGGGTGGGTGGCCAGCAGCCGGTAATGAGAGCGGACGGGCCTTCACGGGGAGCTGGCGGCTCGGCCGGGCTCGGCTGCGCTCGGCTCAGTGGGTCGCGGGATGGCGCCAGGCGTGTCGGTAATTGCGCCCAGATTACTGGCTCGCCAGCGCCGCGCGCCATATAAATTGCAGCCGCCTGCGCCACTGGCAGCTGCCGTGCCTCAACCGGCCGCGTCCCGTCCCGTTCCAGCCTGCGGCATCCCATTGCCTGCGGTGCACGAAGCAGTGTCGGCTTGTCTCCAGTCCGCATGTCAAGTCGCGGGGCTCGCCTGCCACAACTGAATGACAGAAACGCTGTTAACGAAGAAGGACACTGCAGTGTCTCCGCGACTTGGTGTGGCTGGAGACGAGGCGGCAAAAAAGGTTATCCACCAGATAACTGCCGTTCCAGAGGAGCCCAAAGAGCTGTTTTCGTGACATAAGAGACTAGATGGCCATAAAGCGTGTGTATTTGTCTGATATGATAGAATATTTGCGCAATAATATGCACTAGCCGAACCTAACATGGCGAAGATTCATCGGAATTCGCGTTAAGCGGATGTTGGCAAATTAGACTTCCGGTGTAATTCTACTGCAGTAAATACAAAAACCAATCACTTTGAATAATGCTGTTTATTAGGCACAAATAACACAGTTACCCGCTTATAACAGAGAGGTTCATCATCAGCAGGCTGTTTACACTTAATATTACTGTATGTTGTGTGACGTTCGCTGATATAAGGGAAAAAAATGGGCAGGTGCAAATACTTAGGTATTACAATTACGAACAATTTAAATTGGAAGGAACACGTAGAAAATATTGTGGGGAAATCTAACCAAAGACTGCGTTTCATTAACAGGACACTTAGAAAATGTAACAGACCTACTAAGGAGACTGCCTACACTACGCTTGTCCGTCCTCTTTTAGAATACTGTTGCGCAGTGTGAGATCCTTACCAGATAGGACTGACTGAGTACATCGAAAAAGTTCAAAGAAAGGCAGCGCGTTTTTTATCATCGCGAAATATGGAAGAGAGTGTCACAGAAATGATAAAGGATTTGGGATGGACATCATTAAAAGAATGGTGTTTTTCGTTGCGACGGAATCTTCTCACGAAATTCCAATCACCAACTTTCTCCTCCAAATGCGAAAATATTTTGTTGACACCGACTTACACAGGGAGGAACGATCACAAAGACAAAATAACGGAAATCAGAGCTCGTACAGAAAGATATAGGTGTTCATTCTTTCCGCGCGCTATACGAGATTGGAATAATAGAGAATCGTGAAGGTGGTTCTGAAACGTCCCCCTAGAAAAATTAATGAATTACTGTGCTGATAAACCTCTTACATTATTTGATTTTCAGACAGCAGAGCAGAACTGAACGTACTCAGACATTTCGCTCTTTCTCTCTTCTGATCAAAACTAAACTGACACACAATATTTTTAGCGCAACGCAGTCTGACTTAATAATCCCTACAAAAGAATGGCCCTGACTAACATTAACCTATACCTTTCACAAATCACTTAACTCACAAACATCTTCGTTACTCGAACTTCTGCAATACAGCGAGCGCCACTACTGCCAGCTAAATAAAAGATTGAAACTACTGAAGGCACTAACTACTGATAGGCATAGTTAGCAAATGAAAGATTTTGATAGAGAACAAAGAATGTATTTACCTTAATAGTGTTCAAAAGTCATAATATCTATATCAGTCCATGATATCCAATATTACAAATTTACTGTCTCTGTCCAGATCATCCGCTCTCAAAACTCCGCCATCTCACTCCCCACATCCACCACTGCTGACGGCTCACCTCCAACTGCGCAACGCTACGTGCTGTTAACAGCCAACTGCGCAACACTACAATAGAGACTATTCCAACAATGCCAACCAACCACAGCCTTCACACAGCACAGTCAGTGATTTTCATGTAGAGCGCTACGTGGCGTTACCAATAAAAAAAACCTGAACAGCCTACATACAGTTCGATGAAGCCTTTGCCAGGCACTTAAATGTGATTCGCAGAGTATCGATGTAGATGTAGATGCAAGTAGGCCTCGCACGCTGACCTTTCGGTACAAACTTAATTATGTATAGAGGTAGTTCCAACCGTTCTGGGAATGGAGAATCTCGACAGTTTTGGCCTGTTATCGACCTTAATAATGGAAACACACCACTCCCAGAGATTTCAAAACGTTCGAGAATGTTTTAATTTCAAGTTCGAAGTCGGATAACGCGTGCCGAAAGAAATAATTCTTTTCGTATGATATATTAGGGTTGCCCAGAAAGTAATGCACCGCATTGTTTTCTTCAACAGTTCTTTATTGAACATAATGAGAATTACATACACACGAAAGAATGGGGTTTTATCTACACACCCAATTTTTCCACGTAATATCCATCCAGTTCTATGGCCTCCCTCCAGCGCGACACAAGGGCGCGTATGCCCTGTCGGTAGCAGTCCTTGTCCTGGTGGCGGAGCCAGTGCTTCACTGTGTGAACCACCTCCTCATCGTCCTCAAAATGTCTTCCACGAATGGCTATCTTTAATGAATGACGACATCAGCTCGCTGCAACATGTCAGGTGTGACAGCCGTGGATGGTCTCCCGGACCGCTGCAAACCGTGGAGCTCCGCAGAGCCGCCTTCTGGTGACCTCATCCTCCGTCTCCAGCGCCTACTGTACTTCTGTCGACGGCAGATGCTCCATGGACGTTGCACAAGTCTTAGCGAATATTCCCACAATTTCTTTCTCTGCAGTGAGTAATTGAATGACGGCACGTTTCTTGTAACGTACATAACCTACAGACGCCATTTTGAAACTGTCCTGCCTCTCTGCTACCTGTCGGAAGTGAAGGAAACTTGGCGCGCTCACTCAAGAGACTTCAGATAATACATACGTACCGTTTCGTGTTTGTACCATTGTTTTCGGCTGAGGAAAAAAAAATGCGGTGCATTACTTTCTGGGCAGCCCTCGTAACTACAAGTTCAAAGTTTTCTGACTTTTTCCTGTACTTACACTATGAAACCTTGCTTCTTGCCAAATTTTATGTTTACAGGTCGACTGGAAGTACCCTACCAGTTTTGATGTGTAGGTTTGCGAATATCAAAATATTTGACATAAAGGGCCGTATCTTTTTATTGCATTGACTTAGAGGCTGAGCCGTGCGTGGCTCGTGTTCGTTCCATATCTGATTTGACATACTGTTTTTACTGTACTAGCACCTAGTTATGTTAATTTCAGTTACTGGTGTTACTGAGTTGCAGCTTTCCCTGCCGGTGAGTGGCAGCAGCGGCGCTTATCGATATAAGGCCTGGCTTATTATCTTTGCTGACTGCTATTACTTCCCGGTTGCCGTGTGATCGGAGTTCGGATCTGCCATTGAGTTGGGAGGCGCTAGCAGTGCAGTTCGGACCTGGCAGTGTTTGAGTTTGGACGCGGCGGAAGTTCAGTCGGGGTGCGGCTGCAGTGAGGTCCGGACAGCCATGACTCGCCCGACGGTTGTCGATACGTATCACTTGAGTGCGGACCACCTTGGTTGGTCGTCGGTCGATCGTCTGGTCGGACGACGTGTATGTTGGCCGGCGATCGCTTATGGGCTGCCTGTGTGTGCCGACTGGTGATTCGTCCTTGTCGCTGCCGTTATTATTCTCTAGTCCTTCGTGCAAGTGTTCGTGAAACTGTGTGTAGCTGAAGATGTCGACTGCTCAGTTATCTTAGTGCTGTCTCCGTGCTGATGTGTGGCAGTCGATCGGTTGGTGTAGACCAGCCGGGAAATCTCCGCACGGCGCAGTGGGCCGGGCCCGCTGGCGGTCTTTACGCACTGTCGGAGTGTGTGGGGGCTGTTCCGATTGCTACGAGGTTCGTGGCTCACCGACCCAGGACATCAAAGTCGAGTGGTGATTTAATTACCGAAGCCAGTCTGTTCACATTGGGCCTGTGGTTTTCATGGTTGGCTGTTGGGGGTATTCCCATGAGCATCTGCGATTGTTCGAGTTAGCGAAAGTTTGGCCACCATCCATTGGAGTTTAACTGTGTTTTGGTTATTTGAAGTCCAAGTGCACCAGCGGAATTTTCTGCCTTGTGGCCGTTAGCGTTCCGGTTACCTGCCCTGGCTGCTGACGTAAAATTCAGGCAGTGTCCTTTCCTCATCGTGTTGTCGCTGTCCAACACGTGTGTGCAGTTTTGACAGCTTATGCATACTTGCTTGTGGGCGGCTACACCTTTTACGTTTTGGCATTGGAGTTCCTTGTGTATTGGTCGGGTGGAAAGCAAGTCGTCTTGTCGGTGGGTCCATCGAGTGTCTCTTGGTTGGGTTGCCGGCGGATCTGATGTAGTTGGGCAGGCTACCTGTCTTCCCTAAGCGAACGTCAATGTTTCAAGTGCAGACCGACCCCAGGAAACTTCTGAGCCCCACTGACTGTACTGCTTTTTCTTATTGGTGTTGAATTGTGTATTTTAATGGCTCATAGTCGATGGTTTGAATTTGTATGCCTTTAGTTGAGTTTTAAATAATGGGCCTTTCGCCGTTTTAAAAATTAAACAAGTTGTGCCCTTAAGCCATAAGATTGTGTGACATAATCAGTTGATAGTCAAGGTCGTAAACCTGCGCTGTACTGTCTGGGCGACTAAATAAAGTTACATGTGTTCGAGTGTAACTGACAGCCGCTCATTTTGGCCCCTTTCAACAATACCAAATACCCGTTCTGTCCTGCGGATTTAACCAGGCTTTTCATTAACCTTTATTACACCGTCGAGAGACATTAGTCCTTACTGTTGTTGTTGTGGTCTTCAGTCCTGAGACTGGTTAGATGCAGCTCTCCATGCTACTCTATCCTGTGCAAGCTTCTTCATCTCCCAGTACCTACTGCAACCTACATCCTTCTGAATCTGCTTAGTGTATTCATCTCTTGGTCTCCCTCTACGATTTTCACCCTCCACGCTGCCCTCCAATACTAAATTGGTGATCCCTTGATGCCCCAGAACATGTCCTACCAACCGATCCCTTCTTCTGGTCAAGTTGTGCCACAAACTTCTCTTCTCTCCAATTCTATTCAATACCTCCTCATTAGTTATGTGATCTACCCATCTGATCTTCAGCATTCTTCTGTAGCACCACATTTCGAAAGCTTCTATTCTCTTCTTGTCCAAACTATTTATCGTCCATGTTTCACTTCCATACATGGCTACACTCCATACAAATACTTTCAGAAATGACTTCCTGACACTTAAATCTCTACTCGATGTTAACAAATTTCTCTTCTTCAGAAACGCTTTCCTTGCCATTGCCAGTCTACATTTTATATCCTCTCTACTTCGACCATCATCAGTTGTTTTGCTCCCCAAATAGCAAAACTCCTTTACTACTTTAAGTGTCTCATTTCCTAATCTAATTCCCTCAGCATCACCCGACTTAATTCGACTACATTCCATTACCCTCGTTTTCCTTTTGTTGATGTTCATCTTATATCCTCCTTTCAAGACACTGTTCATTCCGTTCAACTGCTCTTCCAAGTCCAATGCTGTCTCTGACAGAATTACAACGTCATCGGCGAACCTCAAAGTTTTTATTTCTTCTCCTTGGATTTTAATACCTACTCCGAATCTTTCTTTTGTTTCCTTTACTGCTTGCTCAATATACAGATTGAACAACATCGGGGAGAGACTACAACCCTGTCTTACTCCCTTCCCAACCATTGCTTCCCTTTCATGTCCCTCGACTCTTATAACTGCCATCTGGTTTCTGTACAAATTGTAAATAGCCTTTCGCTCCCTGTATTTTACCCCTGCCACCTTTAGAATTTGAAAGAGAGTATTCCAGTCAACATTGTCAAAACCTTTCTCTAAGTCTACAAATGCTAGAAACGTAGGTTTGCCATTCCTTAATCTTTCTTCTAAGATAAGTCGTAAGGTCAGTATTGCCTCACGTGTTCCAGTGTTTCTACGGAATCCAAACTGATCTTCCCCGAGGTTGGCTTCTACTAGTTTTTCCATTCGTCTGTAAAGAATTCGTGTTAGTATTTTGCAGCTGTGACTTATTAAACTGATAGTTCGGTAATTTTCACATCTGTCAACACCTGCTTTCTTTGGGATTGGAATTATTACATTCTTCTTGAAGTCTGAGGGTATTTCGCCTGTTTCATACATCTTGCTTACCAGATGGTAGAGTTTTGTCAGGACTGGCTCTCCCAGGGCCGTCAGTAGTTCCAATGGAATGTTGTCTACTCCGGGGGCCTTGTTTCGACCCAGGTCTTTCAGTGCTCTGTCAAACTCTTCACGCAGTATCGTATCTCCCATTTCATCTTCATCTACATCCTCTTCCATTTCCATAATATTGTCCTCAAGTACATCGCCCTTGTATAGACCCTCTATATACTCCTTCCACCATTCTGCTTTCCCTTCTTTGCTTAGAACTGGGTTTCCATCTGAGCTCTTGATATTCATACAAGTCGTTCTCTTATCTCCAAAGGTCTCTTTAATTTTCCTGTAGGCAGTATCTATCTTACCCCTAGTGAGATAAGCCTCTACATCCTTACATTTGTCCTCTAGCCATCCCTGCTTAGCCATTTTGCACTTCCTGTCGATCTCATTTTTGAGACGTTTGTATTCCTTTTTGCCTGCTTCATTTACTGCATTTTTATATTTTCTCCTTTCATCAATATTTCTTCTGTTACCCAAGGATTTGTACTAGCCCTCGTCTTTTTACCTACTTGATCCTCTGCTGCCTTCACTACTTCATCCCTCAAAGCTACCCATTTTTCTTCTACTGTATTTCTTTCCCCCATTCCTGTCAATTGTTCCCTTATGCTCTCCCTGAAACTCTGTACAATCTCTGGTTCTTTCAGTTTATCCAGGTCCCATCTCCTTAAATTCCCACCTTTTTGCAGTTTCTTCAGTTTTAATCTACAGGTCATAACCAATAGATTGTGGTCAGAGTCCACATCTGCCCCTGGAAATGTCTTACAATTTAAAACCTGGTTCCTAAATCTCTGTCTTACCATTATATAATCTATCTGATACCTTTTAGTATCTCCAGGGTTCTTCCATGTATACAACCTTCTTTCATGATTCTTAAACCAAGTGTTAGCTATGATTATGTTGTGCTCTGTGCAAAATTCTACCAGGCGGCTTCATCTTTCATTTCTTACCCCCAATCCATATTCACCTACTACGTTTCCTTCTCTCCATTTTCCTACACTCGAATTCCAGTCACCCATGACTATTAAGTTTTCGTCTCCCTTCACTATCTGAATAATTTCTTTTATTTCATCATACATTTCTTCAATTTCTTCGTCATCTGCAGAGCTAGTTGGCATATAAACTTGTACTACTGTAGTAGGTGTGGGCTTCGTATCTATCTTGGCCACTATAATGCGTTCACTATGCTGTTTGTAGTAGCTTACCCGCATATCTGTTTTGCTATTCATTATTAAACCTACTCCTGCTTTACCCCTATTTGATTTTGTTTATAACCCTGTAGTCACCTGACCAGAAGTCTTGTTCCTCCTGCCACCGAACTTCACTAATTCCCACTATATCTAACTTTAACCTATCCATTTCCCTTTTTAAATTTTCTAACCTACCCGCCCGATTAAGGGATCTGACATTCCACGCTCCGATCCGTAGAACGCCAGTTTTCTTTCTCCTGATAACGACATCCTCTTGAGTAGTCCCCGCCCGGAGATCCGAATGAGGGATTATTTTACCTCCGGAATATTTTACCCAAGAGGACGCCATTATCATTTAACCATACAGTAAAGCTGCATGCCCTCGGGAAAAATTACGGCTGTAGTTTCCCCTTGCTTTCAGCCGTTCGCAGTACCAGCACACTAAGGCCGTTTTGGTTAGTGTTGCAAGTCCATATCAGTCAATCATCCAGACTGTTGCCCCTGCAACTACTGAAAAGGCTGCTGCCCCTCTTCAGGAACCACACGTTTGTCTGGCCTCTCAACAGATACCCCTCCGTTGTGGTTGCACCTGCGGTACGGCTATCTGTATCGCTGAGGCACGCAAGCCTCCCCACCAACGGCAAGGTCCATGGTTCATGTGACATAAATCTCGACTCCTAAGAAAGGACGGGCGGGCAGACAGACAGACAGATAACAAAGTTATCCTGTAATGGTTCCGTTTCCACCGATTGAGATACGGAAAGCTAAAAAGGACTATTTTAACGTAAATCAACGAAATAACGAATTATAACAGCGTAAACAACTTCCTAAAATAATAATAAATGAAGTAGTCTTGTATTACTTACATCAAAATTCTTGCGTCTATTTGTTGCTTTGTTCACTGCTTTTGAAAATGTGTGTATTAAGCCGAATGCCTGGCAAAATTTCACAGTCTCCTGAACTTTGAATTGTTACATCGAACTGATCGGTACCTTTCCACACCAGGACGATTAATTGTTAAAATCGAGAGACAGATATCGAAAATGAAGAAGGTATCAGCAGGAACCCCTCATGGGTCAGTTCTGTCACCAGCATTATTCAACATACATGTGAAAGATATCCCGACCGAGAACAAAGTTTTCCTCGCGCAGTTACTACGTTTGATACAGTTTGTGCAAAGCGTGATACACACAGCCTAGAATTTCGGTCATATGGATGTTTATGTACAAAGATGGCCATTTACAAGTACAAAACCTTGCTGAGGACTGTGTCTGACAGAGAACTTACAATATATACATAGATGTTGCGGCAGAAAATTACCGAGGCATAGATACACTTCAGGCTTTGCGGTATTCTTTCTGGGTAGAACAATCTTGGTGAATGTCTGTATCTATTAGTCTGGGATAAGTGTGTTACTCCACAGTACCGGAAGCTTGATAACAAATAATACGGTTGTTGAGATGAAGAATCCGAAGTGACCAATCAGATGTATGGACCCACGCGTGGCAACTTTTGCTGAACTCTACGGCAGAGACCCTCTTGTTTTACACTTTGTTGCTAGACCTTGCGTATGGCACTTTAGCTGCTGCTCAGAGGTCGATCTTGCTGTAATGTACAGCAATAAATAAACAGTTTTACAGTTGCACTATTTACTAGCCATCAAACATAACATTAGTGCACGATCAACGAACGCCTATTCTGTAAAGAGTCTAAGTTCCATGTATAGAACAGCTTCAAACTTCTGGTTATTTGACAAATGTGTTATTGTGTTAAATATTTGACGTTAAGCAAGTAAACGAGCAGAAGTTTATAAAAGGTTTGAAATTATATTTAAAACTTGTCTGCCGTCGCTAAGTGCTCTCATTATCGAACTCTGGATGATTATAATCCGAGTAATTCGCGCTCCGTTTTGAACAAAAGCTGGTTTTTCATGCATATCAATACGTATGACATAATATCTCTTGAAGTATGTCGTACGATTATATAATTTTGCGTGTAACTTCAGAGGTGTAGGTGGATCCTGATTTCGAATAGATTTAGTAATAAAGAAGTGATAAGTTAATTAAAACGTCATGCTGAAGGTGATAGTTTGTTTTCATGATCAACGAAGATGTCTGGGCGTTAAACTGTTATTCATTTCACTGTTCTGTGCTGGGTGTCAGCAAGAGAAAGCTCCGTAAATGTTTGAAATTATGTGTAAACTTTGTTGCAAGTCACTAAGTCCTCTCATTCTCGAACACTGGATGAATATAACCAGTGTATTTCCATGCCTTGAGTTACGCTGTCGCATGACATTCAGGTTGAGTCGAAAGGAAAGATACTTGCTTTCAGAGACTGTACTATTAATTATTCTGAACAAAAAAGTCCTATGAATATTATTCCCTGTTAATAAGAATTTCCGAGGTATCTAATGAAAACTGTGGGAAGCAGGAAAAATGCAAAAGATATTAAATGAAACATTCTGACCTAATATTTTGTTTAATTGTGTACATTCCTCGCGATTGATGTTCAAAAAGTCCACCGTCAAGTGCAACGCATTCTGTAGCTCTTGTAGACAGCTGCTGTGTTGCTGGTCTGAGCTCTTTACTACGGTCCTTTACTTGAGCGCACGCATCTACATCTGCATCTACATTTATACTCCGCAAGCCACCAAACGGCGTGTGGCGCAGGGCACTTTACGTGCCACTGTCATTACCTCCATTTCCTTTTCCAGTCGCGTATGGTTCGCTGGAAGAACGACTGCCGGAAAGCCTCAGTGCGCGCTAGAATCTCTCTGATTTTAAATTCGTGATCTCCTCTGGAGCTATAAGTAGGGGGAAGCAATATATTCGAGACCTCATCCAGAAACGCACCCTCTCGGAACCTGGACAGCAAGCTACACCGCGATGCAGAGCGCCTCTCTTGTAGAGTCTGCCACTTTAGTTGGCTAAACATCTCCGTAACGCTATCACGCTTACCAAATAACCCTGTGACAAAACGCGCCGCTCTTCTTTGGATCTTCTCTATCCCCTCTGTCAACCCGACCTGGTACGGATCCCACACTGATGAGCAAAACTCAGGTACAGGTCAAACTAGTGTTTTGTAAGCAACCTCCTTTTTTGATGGACTACATTTTCTAAGGACTCTCCCAATCTCAACCTGGCACCCGCCTTACCAACAATTACTTTTATGTGATCATTCCACTTCAAATCGTTCCGTACGCATACTCCCAGATATTTTACAGACGTAACTGCTACCAGTGATTGTTCCGTTATCATATAACCATACAATAAAGGATCCTTCTTTCTATGTATTCGCAATACTTTACATTTGTCTATGTTAAGGGTCAGCTGCCACTCCCTGCATCAAGTGCCTATCCGCTGCAGATCTTCCTGCATCTCGCTGCAATTTTCTAATGCTGCAATTTCTCTGCATACTACAGCATCATCCGCGAAAAGCCTCATGGAACTTCCGACACTATCTACTAGGTCATTTATATATAATATGAAAAGCAGTGGTTCCATAACACTCCCCTGTGGCACGCCAGAGGTTACTTTAACATCTGTAGACGTCTCTCCATTGAGAACAACATGCTGTGTTCTGTTTGCTAAAAACTTTTAAATCCAGCCACACAGCTGGTCTGATATTCCGTAGGCTCTTACTTTGTTTATCAGGCGACAGTGCGGAACTGTATCGAACGCCTTCCGGAAGTCAAGGAAAATGGCAGCTTCCTGGGAGCCTGTATCTAATATTTTCTGGGTCTCATGAACAAATAAAGCGAGTTGGGTCTCACGCGATCGCTGTTTGAGGAATCCATGTTGATTCCTACATAGTAGATTCTGGGTTTCCAAAAATGACATGATACGCGAGTAAAAAACATGTTCTCAAATTCTACAGCAGATCTATGTCAGAGATATAGACCAACAGTTTTGCGCATCTGCTCGACTACCCTTCTTGAAAACTGGAACTACCTGTGCTCTTTTCCAATCATTTGGAACCTTCCGTTCCTCTAGAGACTTGCGGTACACGGCTGTTAGAAGGGGGGCAAGGTCTTTCGCGTACTCTGTGTAGAATCGAATTGGTATTCCGTCAGGTCCAGTGGACTTTCCTCTGTTGAGTGATTTCAGTTTCTTTTCTATTCCTTGGACACTTATTTTGATTTCAGCCATTTTTTCGTTCGTGCGAGGATTTAGAGAAATAACTGCAGTGCGGTCTTCCTCTGTAAAACAGCTTGGGAAAATGTGTTTAGTATTTCAGCTTTAAGAGTGTCATCCTCTACTTCAATGCCTTTATCATCCCAGAGTGTCTGGATATGCTGTTTCAATGCGAGGGAGAAGTTACTCCTTTGAATCTACTCTGCGCTTGTTGGACTTCTTTCTTAAACCAACCTCACAAACAGTAACCCAATGGAGTAAGATCGGGTGACCTCGTTGACCAAGAAATGGCTCCATGACGACCGATCCAACGCCCAAGATACCTTTCAGTGAGGTACTGCATCACTGGCCTTGGGTAATATTCAGGAGATACGTCGTATTTCAATGATCAGTAAAGACAACAATACGTAGTCTAATGTTGCTTTGGTTGTATTCGCGTGTGAGTGCTGGTGAAGAAGGGCATACGACTGACTCCAGCGATTTTCAAACAACTGTATGTCCATATGGTTAAGGAAAGGGTATACGTTAATTTGAAGTTTTTTGTTCAGAATGATCAACACGATCACCTCTCAAAGCATGTACCTTCCCTCGTTACCCAACCTGTATAAACAGTTTCTAATTGTAATACTTGTCTTACTGTGAAAACTTTTATTATAAGATTATACCTCTTAATGAGTAGATCTTGACATCATTTTAAACTTTTTATTTGATCAATAATAATGCTATATACTTAAAATCAAAATTTTTGTTGCCCTTGAAAGCCGCTAGATAGGCAACATGCAAAGTGGGATAGTGACCTATGAACCACGAATCGAGAGACCCGTTAGTAGTGTAGGTAAGACGCCAGTACTTCGTATCCGCCAAAACTTAAAATCGTAAAATAATAAATTAAGTAGAAGGAAGGCTAGCACAGAAGGCCACAGTGACATTGAGTAATGAGCGGGTTCAGTGTGTTCCAAACGACATCGGCCAGGGTATGAAATTACAATGAAATCCAGACCTTTAGCTGCTTAAAGGCGTTGATAAATATCAACAGGGACAGTTGAAAATGTGTGCCCCGACCGGGACTCGAACCAGGGATCTCCTGTTTACATGGCAGACGCTCTCTTTATTATTAATATTATTATTTTACTTCATTTTCGTTCGGCATTGTTCGTCACGCGTTGCGTTTGGGCGGGGCGGACGTCACACTAAATCCTTTCAAGTCGATCGTTGGTTCCTTTATACAGTTTTTTTACTACAGAGGGCAACCAACCGTCTGACCGAATACGCTGAGCTACCGAGCCGGCCTCTATCCGACTGGGCCACCGAGGACACAGAGGATAGTGCGACTGCAGGGACTTATCTCTAGCACGCTCCCCGTGAGACCCACATTCTCAATTTAGTATTCACACACTACATTTATAGTGTCCCTACCCATTACACTCATTACTCGCGGCAGTCAATCTACCGATTCCCGTGAGAGTTCGGGCAATGTCAGTGCATCCGCACTGAAGATAATTGGCCAGAAAGTCTTATGATGATGGTATCTGTTCTGTCGGACATGTCCGAAAGAAAAGATACCATTGGTGATCTTGCACCTCTTGAAGAATGAAATTACAATGAAATACAGACCTTAAGCTGCTTACAGTCGTTGATAAATATCAACGGGGACAGTTGAAAATGTGTGCCCCGGTCGGGACTCGAACCCGGGATCTCGTGCTTACATGGCAGACGCTCTATTCGTCCGATGTCCGAAAGAACAGACACCATCATCATATAGGCCAGGGTAGTCCAAATATCATGACGAAACTTTTCCGCCTCTAACATTTGTAGAATGCAGATGAACGCTGCTGCAGAGTCAAAGTCCTGTGAGAGGACGGTAGGGCGAGACGATAAATTCGGCAGAATACAGCGGAATAGAGTTAATGCTGTGCTCTGAGTCCAGTGGCACTGACAGAAGATGACTGCTTAGCGTAGCAGACGATGATCTGCTTGACGTATCTGACCGAAGAAGGCCACCTTCCGCGTGTTCTTCGGCCGGTGATAACGGCCATCGTTGTAATTCCCACCTTGTCGATCTACGTGACTGACGATCACGTGGCAAATTTACCGATGCTTATGGCGGAGTCGCTAAACCTAAGATGACCTTGGTCTCTGCTTTCGATGTATCTCCGTCCTTCGATGGGAAAGATCTATAGTTTGGTTCTGAGCACAATAACTCTCAGTTGGAGCCATAGCCGGAAGTCACCAGCGCAGTCACCAGGTGCAAACTGGGCTAAAGCAGTGCACGTAGCAGGCACCGACATAACACACACCAAGACGGCGGCTCAACGATGCTAGCCGACCACTGTCGGCACCAGCACGCTTCTAGCCTACCGCAGTGCATCCTTTGGTAATGACAGTTGCGAAAGCGCTCTCATAAAAAGTCCCCTTGCAATTGTACCATTTGTATCAAAGTGATAACTAGAACACACGAAAAGTTATCGAAAGAAAATTATTAACACGGTGGGCATATTATTGTTTTCTGTTTTTTAATTGTAGACCTTGACGGAAAAAATTTATTATATCGGAATAAGTTCTGTAACAGGATTAATGCATCTACCCCACTGTTGCAACATAAAATCAATAATTAAGTTTTGTTAGCATTATTATTGAAAACGTTTTTGTGGTCCCTTCAAAAAATCAATGCTCTCTCAAGAATTCCGGGACATCAACCGTAGTATCGATATGTTGTTGTTGTCGCTGTTGTTGTAGTTCTCAGTCCAGAGACTGGTATTATGTAGCTCTCCACGCCACTCTATCCTGTGCAAGCCTCTTCAGCTCCAAGTAACTACTGCAACCTACGTCCTTATGATTTTGCTCAGCGTATTCATCTCTTGGTCTCCCTCTGCGACGTTTACCTAGACACTACCCTACAGTACTAAATTGGTGATCCCTTGATGCCTCAGAACATGTCCTCCCAACCGACCCCTTCTTCTAGTCGAGTTGTGCCACAAATTCCTCTTCTCCCCAATTCTATTCAGTATCTCCTCACTAGTTATGTGATCTACCCATCTAATCTTCAGCATTCTTCTGTAGCGCCACATTTTGAAGCCTTCTATTCTCTTCTTGTCTACGATATTTATCGTCCACGTTTCACTTCCATACATGGCTACACTCCATACAAATACTTTCAGAAAAGACTTCCTGACACTTAAATCTATATTCCCTGTCTACAAATTTCTCTTCTTCAGAAACGCTTTCCTTGCCATAGCCAGTCTACATTTTATATCCTCTCTACTTCGACCTTCATCAGTTACTTTGCTCCCCTGTATGGTGGCTATAATTTCGCACCTTACAAGCACTCATCTACATACTTTTCCATGATTTACAACCGGAATTAGGTATCATTTGATAGGTTGTACATCGTATATATGAATATTTAAAGAAGACTGACTTTGTCACGTACACTTTGTAAATAGTTGTTAACGCTTATTGCATGAAAGGTGACTGAGTGTCTTTATTATCAAAACGGCGTTGGGAATGATTGCCTATACTAGTAAAGGCTGGAACGCCAGTGGAAATGAAACGGCAGGGGTAACTCCAGCGCTTGGTGGAAAAGCCCACACAGGTGCGTTGGTCCTGCTTAACATAGGAAGTACCCAAGACGGACGGTCGGGGCACCTGAGAGCTGAAGCATAATACAGCAGCGGCCGGTCGCGTGTTGTAGCGGGGCCGGAAGGATAACCGGATAATACTTCGGAAACTTTGAAAATCTTGGACACAGCTGAGAGGAACGAGGAAGCGTTACCTCGGAAATCACGCAGGCTGGGTTATTTCTGAGGATTTTTACTCAGAGAAGCATACCATTGTATGTATTCCTAATTAATGGGGACAGGTATTTCCTCGCAAACTTTCCGCGCTGGACGGCAAAAAACTAATATATGGTTGGTCGGCTTTCGAAAGAATCTGGAGAGAGCGAAAATGATCCATGGTTTCGAGAATATGATTTGCTTTCTGCAGCTAGGAGGGAGGGGAGCCGAGCTTTGCTGGGAAACCAGCGGTGGAGAGAAAGGGGTCTTCCATTTTGAGCACCCATGCCTGACGGTCGCTCAGCATCAGCTTTGTTGCTACAGACGTACTTGCTGTCTTTGCTCTCAGAAGATTTTATAGTTAGAACGTATAGGCACTGTACTGTTGCGAACTTATACGATTCTGGATTTCATCTGCAGGTAAGGAGTCGTCATTGAGTATGCAGCATTCAGTGATTGGGAGCACTTCTTCTGCCTGTACTCACGTTGAGACGTTATCTAAACTCCATCCTTGTGGCTGGGAGTTTGCGTTTCTCGTCTGTAGAACACAAAGATTGGATTATACTAGTCAGAGGAGCGTCTTCTGCCGTCGTAATGTTTGAATGAGATGTTTTTATATTTTGTGGCTGGAGTTTTTCCATCGTCGCAGACGTGTACGAGAACCATCACTCCTACCCACCGGACGCAGTACGTACAGTGATATTGCTAATTGCGTCGGCTTATTAGGGCTATGAAGCTAAACAGCTGTGATCACGTAAATTTTATTTCCACTGAGGTTGCACACCACTGTAGATCATCCTTGAAAGTAGTGTCTTCTAGTGTTTGGTACGTAGACGAAGTCACTCATCTCGCCTCATTTATATTAGATCGCATAGCCATAGAAAGGGGCAGATTTGGGCAATTGATCATTCATATTAGTTAGGAAATTCATTTGTATCTCTTTATGTCCATTGGACATTGATATATATAAACATTTGTAATATATAAAGGTGTTTTCATCTACAATAAATGTATAAGCAGAAACATCATTTATCATTTTGTAGTTACTAGTTCCCTTAACATTCATTTACTTTTATGTTGTAATTTATATGTTAAAGAGCAAGAAGAAGGAAATAATATCACCGTCAAGAGATCCTAAGATCTGCTTCAGAGGGTAATCAGACAGGACCAAATCTTCATTTTCACGTTCAGTGTTTTCCGTGGTGCACATACATTTTACACTCGCCTGGAGTAGCATCATGGATATGGCTTACCCTACCAGGATCCTATTTAGAGTCTTCTGATAGTAGTCATAAAGTGGTTTGAAACCTCACAAATTTTCAAAAACTTTTTCCCGTTATTGATTGTGATCACCAACTATTTTGTATAATTTGCAATGGTAAAGTCACATGATAACATTAAAAATAATATTTGTGTGTATTATTGCATTTCATTTCAGAAGTGTTGCGCATAAGCCCGTTGGCTGTAGTTTATTGATATTTTTTGTTGTGCCCTTTGTCGTTTTATTTTGTTTGTATTGTAACGACACTGCTCGTTCCTGACGTTGCCATTAGTTTAGCTTCTTATAGATATTTTATGTTTCGTACCCGTTGCATAATAAATGTGGGTAGGTGTACTTTTAAGGTAGAACTGTTACCAGGGATCACTCCGTGATAACTAGGGCGAACGCGCGCTTAGTAGCACAACAGATTACTAGTTGTAACAATACAGAAATGGAAGATACACGGGGTAGTCAAAAAAGCCTATATAGAATGAGAAAGAGCTAGCTTTGTTAGCAGCACAAGGCATAGGTAAGGAGAATACCGATCCAAGGGAACTTTTTGAGGATGATAAACACAGTCAAGCCTGTGGTGGGCAATCTGATAGCGAAGATGAGGAACAGAGACACACTGAGGCAATCGTTAAGATACGGGACTATAATGTAGTGAGTCCAAGTGAACGCAGAATAACTAAGGATCGTGGTAGATCGCCGTCAGTGAGATCGTCACAGGGCAGCACATAGGGGCCTACGGTGATGACTTTCTTGAATACCAAGAAATGTAAAGAAAAAAGGGCAGAAGATCTCCTAAGAGTATAGGAAGGTAAAGTCACAATAGGAGAGGAGATTTAGGTAACACTGGTTTGTTGAGCATCTTTGCATACCTAAAAGCAATGGCAAGTAAAATGGGAAATAAAATTCAAAACGTTAGTGATGAAATGGGAAGTAAAATTCAGATCGATAGTGCTGAAATGGGAAGTAAAATCCAAAACATTAGTGTCGAGATTCAGTCGATAAAACATGAAACGAGGGAAGTTAAAAATGAGGTACTGTCGCTCCAGATTGCAGAGGTCAGGAGAACCGCGAATGAGGCGCGATTAGTAGCAAGGGGTGCAAAGCGGATTGCTCTTGAAACATTAGAGAAGACAGAAAATACGACAAAGATAGGTAGACGTGCATTAACGAAGTTGCAGAGGCGCTTGAAACAAGTAGAAATAACGCAGCTGCAAAAGACAGAAATTGCGCCGAATAAGGCATTGACCGCGGAGCTCTCACAATTTAAACAAAACATATAATGCGAAATTACAGCCACCTTACACCCCAAATAGCTAAACTCATCTACCACTTTAAGTGTCTCATTCTCTAATCTAATTCCCTCAGCATCACCTGATTTAATTCGACTACATTCCATTATCCTCGTTTTGCTTTTGTTGATGTTCATCTTATATCTTTCTTTCAAGACTCTGTCCATTCCGTTCAACTGTTCTTCCAAGTCCTTTGCTGTCTCTGACAGAATTACAATGTCATCGGAAAACCTCAAAGTTTTTATTTCTCCTCCATGAATTTTAATTCCTACCCCAAATTTTTCTTTTGTTTCCTTTACTGCTTCCTCAATATACTGATTGAATAACATCGGGGATAGGCTACAACCCTATCTCCCTCCCACCTCAACCACTGCTTCCCTTTCATGCCCTCAACTTTTAGAACTGCCATCTGGTTTCTGTACAAATTGTAAATAGCCTTTTGCTCCCTGTATTTGACCACTGCCACCTGCAGAATTTGAAAGAGACTATTCCAGTCAACATTGCCAAAAGCTTTCTCCAAGTCTACAAATGCTAGAAACGTAGGTTTGCCTCTCCTTAATCTATCTTCTATGCTAAGTCGTAGGGTCAGTATTGCCTCACGTGTTCAAAAATTTTTACGGAATCCAAACTGACCTTACCCGAGGTCGATAAAAGCTTTCTTCATGTTCATTTTAGCCCAGGCCCCTTGAGTGAAAGAAACAGATCAAATTGAATATCCTTACTCTTTTATAAACTAACGTATCACGCCACAAGAAATCATTTGTACTGCCCTGGATTCTGTTGGTGACTTTAAAAAACACAAACGGTATTTTGTTTGTGACTTCCAAATTACCATTTTTTTTACTCGAGTACGATGGCCTGATTGGTTTTTTTATCAGAGAAGATTCCACATCAAGAAATACGTAGTCATTACTGTGTCCTGAAGTGCTGCCCATTGTCGTCGTAATATGCAGTGTCTCGATATCGTCTAACATTGTGTTTATAATGGGTACAATATTGACATTTCCATCCTTCGCCACTCTTTGCATCAGTTCATGAAACAGTCTATACAGCGTTCTTTACAATATCGATTTCCCAAATATGGGTCTATTTTTGGGCCTAATTTTCTTGCAATGTCTTCTGTCCATTGGTGTTTGAACTTGCTCAAAGGTAGCTTTGTGCTTTTCCGTTCCCTTCAGTGTTATTCGTTGCGCTGCAGGCAAATCCTCTCAGATTGAATATAACATTGTGACAGATATTTTATGACGAGACAATGTAAAACCACTTCTATAAAATATTATATAGATTCAAATTTTTCATTTGTGAGTATAATACAAATATCTTAATAATGTCGTCTGGTCTCTACAAAGGAGTAAAATCAACATAATTTATTCACAGCAGATTTAATAACTCCCATGCAGTCTCGGCTGACGGTTTCTCAGCTGTCGATTCCCTCTCGTGCTAGCTCCTTGCGGTGAAAGGATGACAAAAGAGAGATTCTGTTTGAGGTACACCGTTCGCTCGATATGTGCGCGGTTGTGGGTGTATCAGCAGGCGTATATAAAGATCTTGGACACAGTGCACCACGATCTTATTACGGTGGCAGCTGCAGCATACAGGGTTGCACTAATTTCCTCTGTGCAGAAACTAATAGCCTTTACTCATCTGACTACGGCTTCTCATTACACAGAAGGTATTTCATAATGAATGTTATTACTGTTTCATAGGTGGAGAATGCAACAGGGCGGTTTTAAACTACAGCAAAATTATTTTCGAAAGACTCGCCATTATTAATGCCGGAGCAGAGGTCTTTCTTTTATTGAACTCAGCCGTCATTGCAAACCTAACCCATTACCGTATAAACAATATGATTACTACGACCATGTTTCCAGGTTGGACACTGCACGTGTCATGACTGTCCCTTGAAATACTATTACAGTGAAGATAAAGCTTTTTGCATGCACTGTGAATCAGAGGCCAACTCGTCATCATTTGGAACGTGTCATTACGTTCGCAAATAAGATACATTTCCTCTGTGAAAACATGGATACATGCAAGTGTTTGAGGAGAACGTAATACACGACTTGGACCGAGCGAGGTGGCGCAGTGGCTAGCACACTGGACTCGCATTCGGGAGGACGACGGTTCAATCCCGCGTCCGGCCATCCTGATTTAGGTTTTCCCTGATTTCCCTAAATCGCTTCAGACAAATGCCGGGATGGTTTCTTTGAAAGGGCGCGGCTGACTTCCTTCCCCCTCCTTTCCTAATCAGATGAGACCGATGACCTCGCTGTCTGGTCTCCTCCCCCAAACAGCCCAACCCAATACACGGTCTTCCAAATCAAGTTCTGGTCAAAAGCCACACACAGACCTTTGGTCAAAAAGTTATATATATCTCCTTTCCCAAGAGCTATGTTGTAATTGATGGTATATATCTTGCATTGTGCTGAATTGTACGAAATGCGTTTCTTCCGAGTTGAGTGATACATCATCTACCTAGAACCCATCAAGAATACTTTAAAATATTTCAGTTATTGCTTGTTCTGTTATTGCACCTCTTTTGGGCTTGAATATGATGCTTGCATCATTATTAAGGAGCACAGTTTCTGCCTTTATCAATGTAAGATTGGACATTCATACACTCAAGGATATAAAAAATGCACCACTAAGTAATTAGTCGAATGAAACAGAAATCGGTAGATGTGATGTACATGTACAGACAAACAAATAGCCGGCTTGTGTGGCTGAGCGGTTCTAGGCGCTTCAGTCTGGAACCGCGCGACCGCTACGGTCGCAGATTCGAATCCTGCCTCGGGCATGGATGTGTGTGATATCCTTAGGTTAGTTAGGTTTACGTAGTTCTAAGTTCTAAGGGACTGATGACCTCGGATGTTGTCCCGTCGTTCTCAGAGCCATTTGTACCGTTTGAACAAACAAATAATTAGCTTCAGAAAAATTGAATGACTCATTCAAGAAAAAGTGCTTCACAAATTGAGCAAGTCAGTGACCCGTTGGTCGATCTGTGGTCCTTATGCAAGCTGTTATTAGGCTTGCCATTGATTGACAGAGCTGCTGAATGTCCGCTTGAGGAATATCATCACAAATTCCGTTGTATCGTCAAAATCCCGAGCTGGTTGGAGGGCCGTGCCAACAATGGTTCCAACAATCGCAATTGGCGAGACGTCCGGCGACCTCGCTTACCAAGATACAGTACAGCAATCACTAAGACAAACAGTAGAAACCCTCACCGTGTACGGGCGGGCATTATCTTTCTGAAACGTAAGCCCAGGATGGCCTGCCATAGAGGGGATCAAAACAGGTCGTGGAGTATCGTCGACGTCCCGCTGTGCTGTAAAGGCAACGCAGATGACTACCAAAGTGGTTCTGCTGTGAAATGAAGTGGCGTCCCAGGTAATCACTTCTCTCTTCAATGTCGGGCCGTAAAGCGCACCACAGTCAGGTTGGTGTCTCACAGCCGCCTGGGACGCCTCCAGAGACGTCTTTGATGGTGATCGGGACTCAGTTCGAAGCGATACTCATCACTGAAGACAGTCCTACCCCAGTCAATGAGATTCCAGGCCGTATGAACCACCTTGAGGAAAATGACTTATTGATACATAACCAACACGGATTCAGAAAATATCGATCTTATGCAACACAGTTAGCTCTTCATTCCCATGAGGTAATGAGTGCTGTCGACAAGGGATCTCTGATCGATCCCATATTCCTAGATTTCCAAAAGGCTTTTGATACCGTTCTTCACAAGCGGCTGTTAATCAAATTGCGTGCATGTGGAGTATCGTCTCAGTTGTGTGACTGGATTCGTGATTCCAGAGAGGTCACAGTTCGTAGTGATAGACGGTAGGACTACGAGTAGAACAGAAGTGATTTCTGGCGTTCCGCAAGGTAGTGTCATAGGCCCTCTGCTGGTCCTGATTTACATAAATGATCTAGGTGATAATCTGAGCAACCGCCTTAGCTGTTTGCAGATGACACTGTTATTTACCGTGTAGTAAAATCATCACACGATCAATTCCAATTACAAAATGATCTAGAGAGAATTTGTGTATGGTGCGATAAGTGGCAATTGGCACCAAACAAAGAAAAGTACAATGTCATCCACATGGGTACTAAAAGAAATCCGATAAATTTTGGGTATACGATAAATCGCACAAATCTAAGGGCTGTCAATTCGGCTACATACCTAGGGATTACAATTACGAGCAACTTAAATTGAAAATACCCCATAGATAATATTATGGGGAAGGCGAAACAAACACTGCGCTTTGTTGGCAGAACACTTAGAAGATGCGACAAACCCACTAAAGAGACAGCCTTCATTACACTTGTCCGTCCTCTGCCGGAATACTGCTGCGCGGTATGGCATCCTTACCAGGTAGGATTGACGGAGGACATCGAAGAAGTGCAAAGAAGGGCAGCTCATTTCGTGCTGTCGCGCAATAGGAGTGAGAGTGTCAGTGATATGATACGCGAGCTGGGGTGGCAGTCACTGAAACAAAGGTCGTTTTCTTTGCAGTGAGATCTATTTACGAAATTTCAATCGCCAGCTTTCTCTTCCGAATGCGAAAAATTTTGTGGACACCCACCTTCGTAGAGAGAAATGATCGTCATAATAAAATAAGAGAAATCATACCTCGAACGGAAAGATTTAAGTGTTCCTTTTTCCCACGCTCCATTCGAGAGTGGAATGGTAGAGATGTAGTATGAAAATGATTGAATGAAGACCCTGCCAGGCACTTAAGTGTGAATTGCAGAGTAACCATGTAGATGTAGATGTAGACGCCCTAGACAGCGAAGGGATACCAAATTGATTGTCGTCCGTCATACGGCCCGAAAACCAGGATTGATGCACGGGGTCCCATTTCTTTTCATAGCAAGACTCCTTTGGTTGTCATACGCGACAGCCCTGCAGCACGGCCGTACGTCGATGATATTCGACGTCCGATTTTGTTGTCCTCCATGGAGAGCCATCCTTGGTTTACATGTCAGGAAGATGATGTTCGCCTGCACAAGGCGAGAGTTTCTACTGCTTGCCTTCGCGCTTGCCAAATCATACTTTTGA
Source organism: Schistocerca piceifrons (assembly GCF_021461385.2). Lineage (NCBI taxonomy): Eukaryota > Metazoa > Arthropoda > Insecta > Orthoptera > Acrididae > Schistocerca > Schistocerca piceifrons. The sequence goes on from NC_060139.1 coordinate 748,402,210, forward strand.
CAGCAAAGTTTCCGGCTCTCCTCCTAATTAAGAACATTTCGAGCATTAGAGGCAGGGCCCTCCGACAAGCTCCGGATATGACGATTTAACGTGCCACTAGGACCAAATTTGGCAGGATATCTCTCAAGAAGATATCCAAAAACTCTGTCAACCAATGCAAGCCGAATAACAGCTTACATACGGACCACAGGTGTACCAGCGCGTTATTGACTTGCTCAATTACTGGATCTGTTTGTCTTGCATCAATCAGCCTATTTTTCTGACATTTAATAAATCATCCTATTTTTCTAAAATCGTTATCATTTGTTTGTCTATACATTTATATCAACTCTACAGGTTACGTCCCCTTCGGATAATTTCTTAGCGGAGCGCCTTTTTTCTTTTTCTTTTAGTAACGGTCCATATCAAGAAATATTTGCCGTGCCGTCTGTCTTTGTAAAACGAACTTCAAAAATTTGCGGGCCTTTTCTTACGTTGCGTTCTGTACATATATAAAATTTGTTTCATGTTCAAAGTTCGTTGTTAATATACTTCGTTGACTATTTCTTTCGTTCAACCATGTTTTATATTTTGTAATGGAGTTAGACATACGTACTGTTTTATCATTATTTGACGTAATTGTATCTGGTAAAATAGTCACTCCCGGAAACCAAATTTTTAGAAAAGTTCAAGTCCTGATGAAAATGCCCTCTTTTCCCTACGAATATTAACCCATAAAATTACTATTTTAACGCAACCTGGCTTCATTTCATGAACAACTTAACACAGACAGATTTACTTAGCGCACCGTTTACTTCGGGAATCTGGATTACTTGTCTCTGTATAGAGAGTAATTTTCCTAACAAGACAACTAATAACTGATGACACAAAAGTTTTCGATGTTCTGCTTCATAGGCAAAGCAGGTGTACTGAGTACGTTTGGCTCACACTGTAATTTAGAACACATTTCAACAGAGAATCTGGTGATACTGAATTCTCATACAACTGTCCATGGAACATGACATATTAAGTGCTGATCTGAAAGTCTCAACTAAAACTTACCTTCTTAAACCTGTAAGCTATCTCCTAAAAATACTGCAAGCGGTCTGACGCTACCTGAATGTCTGTACTGTACCAAAATAAATTCTCACTGAAGAGATAGCCCTGTTGAAGGCAAAAGTTTACTGCTACTGAACACTGTAAAATTCCATGGCCATACGACACCTCCCCATGTACCATGGACCTTGCCGTTGGTGGGGAGGCTTGCGTGCCTCAGCGATACAGATAGCCGTACCGTAGGTCCAACCACAACGGAGGGGTATCTGTTGAGAGGCGAGACAAACGTGTGGTTCCTGAAGAGGGGCAGCAGCCTTTTCAGTAGTTGCAGGGGCAACAGTCTGGATGATTGACTGATCTGGCCTTGTAACACTAACCAAAACGGCCTTGCTGTGCTGGTACTGCGAACGGCTGAAAGCAAGGGGAAACTACGGCCGTAATTTTTCCCGAGGGCATGCACCCTTACTGTATGATTAAATGATGGTGGCGTCCTCTTGGGTAAAATATTCCGGAGGTAAAATAGTCCCCCATTCGGATCTCCGGGCGGGGATTACCCAGGAGGACGTCGTTATCAGGATAAAGAAAACTGGCGTTCTACGGATCGGAGCGTGGAATGTCAGATCACTTAATCCGGCGGGTAGGTTAGAAAATTTAAAAAGGGAAATGGATAGGTTAAAGTTAGATATAGTGGGAATTAGTGAAGTTCGGTGGCAGGAGGAACAAGACTTCTGGTCAGGTGACTACAGGGTTATAAACAAAATCAAATAGGGGTAAAGCAGGAGTAGATTTAATAATGAATAGCAAAACATATATGCGGGTAAGCTACTACAAACAGCATAGTGAACGCATTATTGTGGCCAAGATAGATACGAAGCCCACACCTACTACAGTAGTACAAGTTTATATGCCAACTAGCTCTGCAGATGACGAAGAAATTGAAGAAATGTATGATGAAATAAAAGAAATTATTCAGATAGTGAAGGGAGACGAAAATTTAATAGTCATGGGTGACTGGAATTCGGTAGTAGGAAAAGGAAGAGAAGGAAACGTAGTAGGTGAATATGGATTGGGGGTAAGAAATGAAAGAGGAAGCCGCCTGGTAGAATTTTGCACAGAGCACAACTTAATCATAGCTAACGCTTGGTTCAAGAATCATAAAAGAAGGTTGTATACATGGAAGAAGCCGGGAGATACTGACAGGTTTCAGATAGATTATATAATGGTAAGACAGAGATTTAGGAACCAGGTTTTAAATTGTAAGACATTTCCAGGGGCAAATGTGGACTCTGACCACAATCTATTGGATATGAACTGTAGATTAAAACTGAAGAATCTGCAAAAAGGTGGGAATTTAAGGAGATGGGACCTGGATAACCTGACTAAACCAGAGGTTGTACAGAGTTTCAAGGAGAGCATAAGGGAACAGTTGACAGGAATGGGGCAAAGAAATACAGTAGAAGAAGAATGGGTAGCTTTGAGGGATGAAGTAGTGAAGGCAGCAGAGGATAAAGTAGGTAAAAAGACGAGGGCTGCTAGAAATCCTTGGGTAACAGAAGAAATATTGAACTTAATTGATGAAAGGAGAAAATATAATAATGCAGTAAATGAAGCAGGCAAAAAGGAATACAAATGTCTCAAAAATGAGATCGACAGGAAGTGCAAAATGGCTAAGCAGGGATGGCTAGAGGACAAATGTAAGGACGTAGAGGCTTGTCTCACCATGGGTAAGATAGATACTGCCTACAGAAAAATTAAAGAGACCTTTGGAGATAAGAGAACCACTTGTATGAATAACAAGAGCTCAGATGGAAACCCAGATCTAAGCAAAGAAGGAAAAGCAGAAAGGTGGAAGGAATATATAGAGGGTCTATACAAGGGCGATGTTTTTGAGGACAATATTATAGGAATGGAAGAGGATGTAGATGAAGATGAAATGGGAGAAATGATACTACGAGAAGAGTTTGACAGAACACTGAAAGACCTGAGTCGAAACAAGGCCCCGGGAGTAGACAACATTCCATTAGAACTACTGACAGCCTTGGGAGAGCCAGTCCTGACAAAACTCTACCGTCTGGTGAGCAAGATATATGAGACAGGCGAAATACCCTCAGACTTCAAGAAGAATATAATAATTCCAATCCCAAAGAAAGCAGGTGTTGACAGATGTGAAAATTACAGAACTCTCAGTTTAATAAGTCACGGCTGGAAAATGCTAACGCGAATTCTTTACAGACGAATGGAAAAACTGGTAGAAGCCGGCCTCGGGGAAGATCAGTTTGGATTCCGTAGAAATACTGGAACATGTGAGGCAATACTGACTCTACGACTTATCTTAGAAGCTAGATTAAGGAAAGCATTTGTAGACTTGGAGAAAGCTTTTGACAATGTTGACTGGAATACTCTCATATTCTGAAGGTGGCAGGGGTAAAATACAGGGAGCGAAAGACTATTTACAATTTGTACAGAAACTAGATGACAGTTATAAGAGTCGAGCGACACGAAAGGGAAGCAGTGGTTGAGAAGAGAGTGAGACAGGGCTGTAGCCTCTCCCCGATGTTATTCAATCTGTATATTGAGCAAGCACTGAAGGAAACAAAAGAAAAATTCGGAGTAGGTATTAAAATCCATGGAGAAGAAATTAAAACTTTAAGGTTCGCCGATGACATTGTAATTCTGTCAGAGACAGCAAAGGACTTGGAAGAGCAGTTGAACGGAATGGACAGTGTCTTCAAAGGAGGATATAAGATGAACATCAACAAAAGCAAAACGAGGATAATGCAATGTAGTTGAATTATGTCGGGTGATGCTGAGGGAATTAGATTAGGAAGTGAGACACTTAAAGTAGTAAAGGAGTTTTGCTATTTGGGGAGCAAAATAACTGATGATGGTCGAAGTAGAGAGGATATAAAATGTAGACTGGCAATGGCAAGGAAAGCGTTTCTGAAGAAAAGAAATTTGTTAATATCGAGTATAGATTTAAGTGTCAGGAAGTCGTTTCTGAAAGTATTTCTTTGGAGTGTAGCCATGTATGGAAGTGAAACATGGACGACAAATAGTTTGGACATGAAGAGAATAGAAGCTTTTGAAATGTGGTGCTACAGAAGAATGTTGAAGATTAGATGGGTAGATCACATAACTAATGAGGAGGTATTGAATAGGATTGGGGAGAAGAGAAATTTGTGGCACAACTTGACTAGAAGAAGGGATCGGTTGGTAGAACATGTTCTGAGGCATCAAGGGATCACCAATTTAGTATTGGAGGGCAGAGTGGAGGGTAAATATCGTAGAGGGAGACCAAGAGATGAATACACTAAGCTGATTCAGAAGGATGTAGGTTGCAGTAGGTACTGGGAGATGAAGAAGCTTGAACAGCATAGAGTAGGATGGAGAGCTGCATCAAACCAGTCTCAGGACTGAAGACCACAACAACAACAACAACGACACCTTGGCAATAACCAACAGATAAATATATATTCTGCTTAAAGATGGAAAGGTATGTAAATAAGTGCTATTGATTTCTTATCACTTACCGAAATCTAAAAGATACAGTTCATTTACATGAAATGCCATAATCTGTGTTACAAGAACCATATGGTGGCTATTTCATCGTTTATAAATTATTCTGAGTCCATCGAAAATGCAAAGAAATGTTAGGTGAACGAAGAACATATTCCCTCAGCAGTGTTATATATAAATCATCATACAGAGAAAACGAGAAGTCGCCGACATTAATCGATACTGCAAGTCCATCTTTGTTGTTCATAACGTCTCAGTAAAGACGAGAACCCCTCGCTTCAGGATGGTTCGCCATGGTCCCACTGCTGCAATTTTGCCTTTTATTTCCGGCGTCCGTGGACAGAAAAATGTTGTTAGCAACTGTCATTGTAATCTCACTCATACAAACCCCGTCTGCTATCATACTTCATTCTCCAATCTTCTCAGTATATTTTAGAGCAGCTACAACTCTTAAAACACCTAAAAACACACATAACCGAAGAGAACTGAAGACAGAAGACATTAGGAAACTTTGTTCGTTTTCAGGACCTCATGCCATGTTCCAAGTTGGCCCCACTTCTCATTGGCTGAGCCACTGCTTACTCCAAACACCTAAATTAAGACAAATCAGCATAGCTGACTCAGGAGTGACCACGCAAATGTGGGTACAGATATGACAGCAAAGACTGCTCGCGAGTAACAAAGGTGTAAAACATGAGACGTAAAACCTGAGCGAACTTCTAATCTCTCTAGCACATGTTGGAAAGACTGCACCAGCCGCACTCAATCAGTGCACTAACAAGAGTATCTACAAAAGTGTTTGTGCTATAATAAGACAGAAGTTAACCTAATTTATGTATAGAAAAATCATGCGAAGAGAAAAAAATACATTGCTACCATTCAATATAAACTACTTTTGTCCTATAGGGTATATGCTCCGTCTCTAATAACCTCGTCGTCGACGGGATGTTAAACGCTGATCTCCCGCTATTTTGCTGTGAAAACGGATCTTATCGCTGGAGCTGAAAATAATGAGTAGCGTTTTCAAGAGCTAGGTCTGTTAAAAAGTGTGCGGACTTCAAGTATATGATAAGATTCTCATTAAACCTCTTCCATCCATAGTGGATGAGCTGTTTATCATTGTATCACAGAATTAAATATTACTTTTCACTTCCGTATTTAGCAAGAACAGTAACTGCAGCAGTGACCCCACAAGCGCTGTATTTATCTCACCTTCAAGATATCTCTATGTTGTGTACATATATCCCCCAACTTCTCACTGAAAACCGATTACAAAGATCGATGTCTTTCTTCTTGGATTTTTGAATTCAGAAAGTAGAGATGAGACGGAAAAGTATCGGGAAATTTTATTCTTAAAGAATCTTTATTTATTCATCAACTTTGTCCCCTTCAAGGTAATCCCCCTCAGACATAATATGCTTGTGTCATCACTTTCTACAGTCTTGGAAACATTTATGGAACTCACTTTTCGTTAAGGTGTTCAGCTCCTTCAGTGATTCTCTTTTTATCTTATCAGTGGAGGCAAAACGACGTCCTTCCATGGTTCTCCTCCGCCTCGGGAATAGAAAGAAGTTGCCAGAGGCCATTTCGGCAACATGACGATTTTGTTTTTGCCAAAAAATTACGAACAAGGATTGAGATGTGAGTGGGGGCATTATCGTGATAGAATTCCCACGAGTGGTTTTGCCACAATCCGGATCGTTTTCTTCGGATTACTTCACGCAAATGGTACATAACTTCCAGGTAGGATTCCTTACTCACTGTACAACCATAAAATAGGAACTCATGATGCACTAACGGTCTGTAATCGAAAAAAGCCGTGAAAAGAACCTTCAGGTGAGATCGAACTCGTCGAAATTTTTTTGGGGGGGCTTGGCTCTTCACGCAGTTTCCATTGGGACGGTTGGGCATTGGTTTCGTCGCCATACCTGTACAACCACGTTTCGTCACCTGTTACAACCTTCTTCACAAGTCCTGAATTGTTGTCGTCTTCATTCAGCAATTCCTGAGCGACATGTACGCGACCACGTTCTTGGTCCAAATTCAACAATTTCGGAACAAAGTTGGTGCCCAAAGCATTCGAAAACTATTGCTTGGCATGAGTCAAAGGATATGCCGACATCATTTCAGCAAATTCTCTCTGATAGCGATTTGGCGATTTTCCAAAACCATTTTCTTCACTTCTTCCACATTGTCATCATCAGTAATTGTTGTGCTGGGGCGTCCAGACAGCCATCTCCTTGAACGTCTTCTCGACTCTCTTTAAAACGTTTATACCAACATTTCGAATATGGCGCTGTACTTTATTCCATTTTCAAGCAAAATTTAATGCAGATTCGTTGATATAGCTTTTCCGAAAGTAAAAATTCGTGGAGCACTCGAAAACACGTATAACATTCTCGTCTGTCAACAATAAACTAAATATGTAAAACAGCTGGAAACGCAAACATACAACAGGGACATGTGCACCAACAATACTGAAAATCGAATGTATAAAGACCGTGAAATTAAAAAAAAAAATCCCCTTACTTTCTGATCACACCTATGGTTTCCGCAAGACAAAGTGAAGCAGATTTAACACAGCCTACGTTGCTCTTACCTGCAACTAGTGTAATTGCTGTTGATGATGCCAACGTGCTTGACACGCATTTTGTCCAAGCATGCACGAAAATACCCTTCGCCACCACACCGAAAAGCTTGCTTGTATGAGCATTAGTTTCGCTTTTGCTTTTGTGATTCAAAAAAATAAAGAACCGGGCAAGTGCGAATAGGAATCGCACTCTGAGGGTTCTGCACAAATTTAATTATGCATGTAGGTAGTTCATGTATAGGTTTCCATGAGTGAATTTTTATCAAAATATGTGATGTAAATGGCCTTGTCTCTTTACTGCACTGACTGGAGAAGCTTAAAATTTTTACAGCGCCAAGGCTTCGTACTCTAATACTTGACATAAATTTCGGCTTGATACCTCTACCCGTCCCTCAGAAAAATTAGTCTGAACAGACGGACAACAAAGTGGTGCTATAACGGCTCCGTTTTTACTGATAAAGAACGTAACACTAGAAAATTACAGATAAATCGTGATAATTAAATGGAGTACAGACTGGGTAATGAAACGATAAACGTCTTGCCACGTAAATTACCCTGAGCTGAAAACTTGTTCGCATAATTGGTGTAATTGTTTCACAATAAATAGGAAAACATACACTGATCAGCCAGAACATTATGACCACCACCTGCTATCGATACAAACCCGTTCAGGCGATAGCAGCGTCGTCTGGCGAGGAAAAACTGCTAGTCAGACATACACACGGCGCATGTAGTATCAGTGAGCGTGCTGTCCATGTGTAGAATTGGGAAGGCGCGCGATCTATCTCAGTATGACCGAGGGCAGATTGTGATGGCCTGGAGGCTCGACATGAGCGTTTCGGAAACTGCAAGACGTATTGGGTATTCGAGGAGGGCTCTGGTGAGTGTCTCAACACGAGGCGAAACCAAGGCGAAACCACGTCCAGACGTCGTGGGGTTAGGCGCCACCACTCATTATACACTACTGGCCATTAAAATTGCTACACCACAAAGATGACGTGCTACAGACGTGAAATTCAACCGACAGGAGGAAGATGCTGTGATATGCAAATGATTAGCTTTTCAGAGCATTCATACAAGGTTGGCGCCGGTGGCGACACCTACAACGTGCTGACATGAGGAAAGTTTCCAATCGATTTCTCATACACAAACAGCAGTTGACCTGCATTGCCTGGGGAAATGTTGTTGTGATGCCTCGTGTAAGGAGGAGAAATGCGTATCATCACGTTTCCGACTTTGATAAAGGTCGGATTGTAGCCTATCGCGATTGCGGTTTATCGTATCGCGACATTGCTGCTCGCGTTGGACGAGATCCAATGACTGTTACCAGAATATGGAATGGGTGGGTTCAGGAGAGTAATACGGAACGCCGTGCTGGATTCCAACGGCCTCGTATCACTAGCTGTCGATATGACAGGCATCTTATCCGCATGGCTGTAACGGATCGTGCAGCCACGTCTCGATCCCTGAGTCAACAGATGGGGACGTTTGCAAGAGAACAACCATCTGCACGAACAGTTCGACGACGTTTGCAGCAGCATGGACTATCAGCTCGGGGACCATGGCTGCGGTTACCCATGACGCTGCATCACAGACAGTAGCGCCTGCGATGGTGTACTCGACGACGAACCTGGGTGCACGAATGGCAAAACGTCATTTTTTCGGATGAATCAAGGTTCTGTTTAGAGCATCATGATGGTAGCATCCGTGTTTAGTGACATCCCGGTGAACGCACATTGGAAGCGTGTATTCGTCATCGCCATACTGGCGTATCACCCGGTGTGATGGTATAGGGTGCCATTGGTTACACGTCTCGGTCACCTCTTGTTCGCGTTGGCGGCACTTAGAACAGTAGACGTTACATTTCAGATGCGTTACGACCCGTCGCTCTACCCTTCATTCGATCCCTGCGAAACCCTACATTTGAGCAGGTTAATGCACGACCGCATGTTGCAGGTCCTGTACGGGCATTTCTGGATACAGAAAATGTTCGACTGCTGCCCTGGCCAGCACATTCTCCAGATGTCCCGCCAATTGAAAACGTCTGGTCAATGGTGGCTGAACAGTCTCGTTACAATACGCCAGTCACTACTCTTGATAAACTGTGGTATCGTGTTGAAGCTGCATGGGCAGCTGTACCTGTACACGCCATCCAAGCTCTGTTGACTCAATGCCCAGGCGTATCGAGGCCGTTATTACGGGTACTGATTCCTCCTCTATGCACCCAAATCGCGTGAAAATGTAATCACATGTCAGTTCTAGTAAAATATATTTGTCGAATGAATACCCGTTTATCATCTGTATTTCTTCTTGTTGTAGCAATTTTAATGGCCAGTAGCGTAGATTTCGGACTTCGTAGGGTGGGCAGACTGGTATAACAGAATAGGCAGCGAACTGTGGCGGGACCAGCATCAGACTTTGATGCTGGGGAGATTATAAGTGTCTCTGAACACACAGTGCACCGAACACTCCTAACGATGAACCTCTGCAGCCGACGACCCGTGCATGTGCCAAAGTTAACATAATGACATCAGCAACTACGACTGAAATGAGCACGCGACCTTGGGCATTGGGCGTTGGCGCACTGGCAAAGCGCTGCCTGGACTGATGAATCCCGATATCTTTTTCATCATATTGATGAAAAGGCAAGAAACCCTCTCCTTCCTGGAGCACAACTCTTTGACATCTCTTCTGTGGGAGCTTTCCGGTGCACCATAACAGCCAAGGAGTATCGTACACTGATTTCAGACCACGGACACCCCTTAACGACGATGGTGTTTCCCGACGGCAGTTGCATTTTTCAACAGGATAATGCGCCATGTCACAGGCCTAGGAGTGTGAGTGAGTGGTTCGAGGAACACAGCGGCCACTTCCAATTTAAATGCTCGCCCCCCAACTCGCCAGGTCTCAACCCGATCGAAAACATCTGGGATGTGATTGAATATGGCTTCAGAGCTCATCGCCCGCCTCCCGGAATTTACGGGAATTACGTGAACTGTATGTGCAGATGTGGTGCCTACTCCCTCCAACGACGTACCAAGGCCTCATGGCTTCCATGCCACGACGCGTCGCCGCTGTTATCCGTTCCACAGGTGGACACACCAGCTATTGGGTAATTGGTCATAATGGTCCAACTGATCAGTGCACATGATCCTCCTATTAGCTTCAAAATTTTCGATTAAATAGCGGGATACAATGGCAGAAGCCCAAACACCATACGAAAGACCGACGGCAATACTGTGATTTCTTGCGTGCTGAAGGGGCAAATAGGGGCCCTTACACATCTGTTAAAGGAAAGAAATGACTTGTGTAATTTATCCCTACCTATACTGTATTTTCCGTCCTATAGTTGGTTCTAGGATAATTTTATATTTCTCATAAAAATATGTTTGTGTAAGATAGGGCCAATTATTTCGTTAGTCGTGAAGAGCATTATGTACCTAACATCCCTCTTTGCCTTGTCTTCCCAGGCCTTCGATTTAATGCTGTTGAAACGAACCTAGCTTTCGTATACTCAAATAAACTTTTCAACCATATTGCAATCGATCTGTTTCTCGTCGTCCGACATAGTTCCACTGCGAAGGTTACCTCACAGCTGCTGTTTGCTTGTACAAGCCATCGCGTTGTCAGTACAAACACGTTGGTTTCTTTGCACAAGCTGTCGCGACAGAAAATCAATCAAGCCTCAAGCAGCTGGACCAGTAGGGATGGGGAATGAGAGCGCATGGCTCGAGACACTCGAGAACTTCTCGATGCTGCATTTCTCGTAAAGCGTGCTTCGTGAGACTCTCGAGAGTGTAAACACGCTTCTGACGTCACGATTCCGCGGCCCTCTGAGAGTCGGAGGCTACCAACAGGGTTGGAGTGCTTGCGGAATTCGTCGATCAGCTGGGTCATAAACTGGGTCTGTTCACAGGAATAGCATTCGAGTAGTCTAGTGCATGTGCATCGCCATACAAAACAGGCACGAGTGAAACAGTAATTTCATTCGAGCTTATGCATCTGTTTAAAGCGAGAGGGGACGAGCTACACTAGACGTCATACTTGTACTGTATACTAAAGAAACTGTAAAACAAATCATGAGCCTTGGAACATTCTCCTGACGTCATAGAAAGTAAAGTGCATCTGTTATTTGTTGCTGTTGTCATGTTTTGAAAGCAGAAATATAATGAGCATGATACGCCATTTGTATCACGAAATATTTCAAGGCAGTTTCAACTAGTAGCTCTTTGTCTTTGTAGAATACTAATGCAAGTATGATTAATAATGATAGTATGTTACTCATTTTCTGGGGTAATGCTTTTTTTTATAAATTTGTTTCGGATAAATCCTGTTTATTGTGTCGCCATAAATACGATATACATTACACAAACGAAGTTACTTTCTTACTTACCTACGTCGCGCTCTATCATCTTCTACACTAATTTGCAACTTACATTCGGACACCTAAGATTTTTCGACTTTGGAGCTTATTTACGAGGAAATCATTGTGCACGCAAAAAAAAAAAAAATAAAACATCACATCAAATAAAATAATTGTTTAAGAGGCGTTCATTTTTCACATGCACCAATTATTCGATACGTCGTTTAATTTTTTGGTAATAGCACCTGTGCTGCATGGACTGAATCGAAACATAAAAATTTTTGCTAGCACTAAGATAAATTCAGTTTAAGGTTGTACTTGGGTGAATTAAAAAAAAATGTTCAAATGCTCTAAGCACTATCGGACTTAACACCTGAGGTCATCAGTCCCCTAGACTTAGAACTACGTAAATCTAACTAACCTAAGGACATCACACACATCCATGCCCAAGGCTGGATTCGAACCTGCGACCATAGTAGCAGCGCGGTTCCGGACTGAAGTGCCTAGAACAGCTCGACCACAGCGGCCGGCTGGGTGAATCACTCCGAAAATATAATATCAACATAATAGAGACGGTTGAGAGTCTTAAATTGTGACTTTACCTGCAAAAATGAGTACAGGCTAAATCGAGAACAATAAAAAGCTCGTTCTATCAATTTCAATGACTGCAATGTCGATAATCCCCGCCCCGCAACAGAATTCGGGAAGTGGTTTCATCACTTCATTTATTTGCAACGTACTTCCTTTTAGAGAAAGATTCTAACAGGCGTCACAAATTTTGAACGTGCATAGAAGAATATATTAGAGTGTATTCAGCTGTTCTGAAGTGTTGTACAGGAACCGCATTACAGTATACACTATCTGATCAGCACTATTTTACTTCAATTGAAGTTGGAGGGGTGGAGGGGGGAGAAAGGAAAGAGAAACGGTTACTGATCTCAGCTACACACTGACATTACGCGGAATCAGCGGCGACGAGTGATAATGTGTACTGGCTAGGGATTACAGCCCGGGATCTCCTGCTTGCTAGGCAGGTGCGTTAACCACTGTGCCTCAGTCTGGAACCGCGCGACCGCTACGGTCGCAGGTTCGAATCCTGCCTCGGGCATGGATGTGTATGATGTCCTTAGGTTAGTTAGGTTTAAGTAGTTCTGAGTTCTAGGGGACTGATGACCTCAGATGTTAAGTCCCATAGCGCTCAGAGCCATTAACCACTGTGCCAACCGGGACACAGCGTTATCGCAACTGCACGGACTGTATCGGCACGCGTCACAGTCGACCACACTCCCACCGAGCGCCACCTATCCTCAGTCCCTGCCCATTTCCTCCATGCTCGCTACTCAGAGATTCCAGCAGGAGGTCGGACGTACTTGTGCATCTGCACTGAAGAAGGTGGATCCATTGGGCAACTAGGTGAATCAGTTATACGAGTGTGTGGTGTCTGTTCTTTTGGGAATGTCCGGCAGAACAGTAACCACGCATTCTGCGTGGATTCGGCGTACCATTGCCAGCTAATGCCTGTCATAGAGGCAGTGCGTACAAGCACTGATGACCACTGATGTCAGCGAGACTGCAGAAAGTTGACAATGGCCACACTCTTCCGCCGATGTGTAACAGACAGCACTAAACAGTCTGGCTGCCCATGGCCACATAGTACAACACTGGGAAGAACGGTGTCTGACCGTAGTCGCCAGCATGATCGAAGCTGAAGGGTTATGCCCGCACTGGGCGCTGCTCTTCAACACTGTGGGCTGACCGAAATCACTGTGCAGTACCAGTGTAGCTGAGATGCTACCACCCCACACACGGACACGCGACCCGATAGAGAAACAAGTGTCACAGTAGGTAACCTGGCAGCGCGAAGTCATCAACTGCTCTGCATACATTCTTCTCCTCAGGTGCATGCCTGAAGCATCTGCAGTCGAAATCCGGAGTAGGTGGTTGGCTGCATCATCATGTACTGTAAACGTTCTCGTGGTCTCGAAGTTAGTGGCCGTCGTTGACTGTGTCGTTCACTATCCTGTACACACTTGGGTAGTGACTGAGAACATCTGAGCACAACTGAGAGACAGTCTGATACGATTACTGTTCACGTGAGACAGACCAGCTGCTGTTTTCCCTTTACAGCGCTTTAGCTGGGGAACTATTACAAGTCGGCGTTCTTGGCCACCAAAGCTAGGCAATGATGACTTCATATGGCCTGGTTTCCTCATCGTCAGTTCTTCAGGATTCCCTGCCTCTGCTGTAACTTCGGCTTTCAGAAGCGCCTGTGGATGTAGTCCACTGTGTCAGCGTACTGAGTGAGTGCTCCTACACTCTGAATCTACATTCTTACTCCAAAGTGCTCTGTCATCGAGATGACTGAACCTGGCTCTATGACTTCGTTTAGCGGCATCAACACAAGGCACTTCATTACTCCAGACTAGGTTGTGGCGCAACGAAAATGTCTTAATGTCTTTGGGGTAATAGCAGCCCATTCGTCCACAACAGTTAAAATCAGCGAAGGTGGTGATGTTGAACGCTGGGATTTGGATCGAAGTAGATGTTCTGACTCATCCTAAAGGTGTTCAAGAAATGGCTCTGAGCACTATAGGACTTAACTTCTGAGATCATCAGTCCCCTAGAACTTAGAACTACTTAAACCTAACCAACCTAAGGACATCACACACACCCATGCCCGAGGCAGGATTCGAACTTGCGGCCGTAGCGGTCGCGCGGTTCCAGACTGTAGCGCCTAGAACCGCTCGGCCACCCCGGCCGGCCTTAAAGGTGTTCCATTGGATTCATGTGGGATTCTAAGTAGGATCGTCTATCTCAGGAATGTCACATTTCACAAACCATTGCCTCACAGACGCAGCGTTAAGACAGGGTGCACTGTCGTGCTCATACAGTCGTCATCGTCTCCGAACAGTTCGTCCACTTTGCTCAGTGCACAATGCTTTAAAATATGTTTATATCTTTCCGCATTTGCCTTTGCCTTAAGTGCAATGAGGGGACCACACCCTAATCACGAAAAACACCCCCATAACGTCCCTATTTTAGGGTGGCAGTAAACATAATGGGGGTAATCTTCTCCAGGCATTCGCCAAACCCAAAGCCTTCCAACAGATTGCCACAGGATGCAGCGTGATTCATCAGTCCATATCACTCGTTTTCAGTCATACACCTTCTAGTGGCGTCCGTCTTTATACGGCCTAAAGCATCTTTAACTACTGACTACAGAAATGTATAGCTTATACGTAGCTGCCAGACCATTGTACTCCATTCTTTTTAACTCCCTACGCACAGTCATATGTGCTAACGGAACTGAACTGTGGTAGTGCTTTGGAATGTACGAATGGTTCCCTCCACTGATTTCACGCTATTGTTTACAACATCCCTCCGCAGTGCTCGACGATCTCTGTCCGTCACTACATCAGGTATGATTGGTCTCGGTTGCACCTTCGTGTTACCTCTTCACAATCACGTCACCAATAGTCAACAAGAGCAGTTTTACAAGGGTCTAAATGTCTTTTACAGATTTATTACTTGATGACATCGAATGACTACGCTACGTTGAAAGTCACTCAGCTCTCCCAAAGAGCCCATTCTGCTGTTACTGCTCCCCTAGTGACAGCATAATACTACCCGCCTCCTTTTAGACTGGCGGGCCCGCGTCTTGTGACTTCTAGTCATCAGTTACACATTGCATAGGGGATTCTGGATACTGTTGATCAGTAGTTCAAATGGCTCTGAGCACTATGGGACTTAACATCTGAGGTCATCAGTCCCCTAGACTTAAAACTACTTAAACCTAACTAAACTAAGGACAGCACACACATCCATGCCCGAGGCAGTATTCGAACCTGCGACCGTAGCAGCAACACGGTTCCGGACTGAAGCGCCTAGAACATCTCGGCCACAGCGGCAGGCTGCTTGAGATACTCACGTCGATTAAATACCTAGGCGTAACATTGCAAAACGATGTGAAATGGAACAAGTACGTAAAGACTGTAGTAAGGAAGACGAATTCCCGACTTCGACCTATTGGCAGAATTTTAGGGAAATGTTCATCTGTAAAGGAGACTGTGTATATGTCACTAGTGTGATCCACTCTTGATTATTGCTGAAGTGTCTGGGATCCCCACCAGGTCAGATCGAAAGAATACATCGAAGCATTTCAGAGGCTTGCTGCTAGATTTGTTACCGGTAGGTTCGAAAAACGCACAAGTATTACGGAGATGCGTCGGAAACTCAAATTGGAATCCCCGTAGTGAAGGCGACACCCGTTTGTAGGAACGCTATTGAGAAAATTTAAAGAACCTGCGTTTGAAGCTAACTCCAGAAGGATTCTACTGCCGGTAACGCAAATTTCGCGTAAGCACCACGAAAGTAGCAGAAATTAGGGCTCGTACTGACGTATATAGACGTTCGTTTTTCCCTCACTTTGTTTGCGAGTGGAACAGGAAAGAAAATGACTAGTAGTAGCACAACGTACCCCGCCAAGAGCCATATGGTGGCTTGCGGCGTATGTACATAGATGTAGATAACAGATATGTCAGTTTTCTTAGTACCACTGTGCTGTTGGAAGATAAAGTTGTTCTTACCTACATCTTTACTCCGCAAGTCACCTCACGGTGCATGACGCTGTGTACATTGAGATGACCCGTCCCGTTATAAGCCGTAATGCTATCTTCCGCTGGTTACGTAAACCCTAATTTGGTGTAACATGTGTAACTGATTCCTCTCTTCCTTCAATAATTCCCACAGCCTAGTCGGTGTGTTCTAGATTTGATAAGACGTACTTTTCCTTAAGTTTTAAACCGAGCGAGGTGGCGCTGTGGTTAGCGCACTGGACTCGCATTCGGGAGTACGACGATTCAATCCCGTCTCCAGCAATCCTGATTTAGGTTTTCCGTGATTTCTCTAAATTGTTTCAGGCAAATGCCGGGATGGTTCCTTCGAAAGGGCACGGCCGATTTCCTTCCCAATCCTTCCCTAACCCGAGCTTGCGCTTCGTCTCTAATGACCTCGTTGTCGGCGGGACGTTAAACACTAACCACCTTAAGTTTAAATTTAAATTTAATTAATATTCCTCAAAGACTTCTTACGGTAATGTAAATGACCGTATTAATCGGCGGGACCACAACTCATATGAAAATTTCTACGTAACGTTTTTAGATGTTTTGTATTATAACTTGCAACATTCCGTTTCAAAGCAATGGCGCATTGAAAATTTGTCCCAAACATGTTACTATTACTACTAAATGTCAGTTAATAAAGGATCAACGACATAAGCCTTGAAGACATACAACAATAACAAATAAAGGAGATTAAAGCCACATGACCAAGGACTAGAATAATGCGACGTAACATCAAAATAAATCAGTTTAAACTATTTCCTTCTTAAATCTCAGTTAATATCTGATATGAGGATGTAAGAGTTATTACTCTTTCAAATTCCTAAGTTCACTTAAGTATGAAACACTTCTGCAATCGCAAACAGTTAGTAAGTAAGCTTCACAGATTCTATTTGAGTATGTAAAGTTAGCGAAGGTGTCTTGCCCACAGATTACTTTTGAGTGACCACCATTTTGCTATATCGTTCAAAGTTCTTTACCTTAAAAGAATTTAAGACTTCCAGTAATTTAACTTTTCCCAAATGTATTTTAGGCACTCCTTCACAAATTGAAAAAAAAAACATATCCTATATATTCCGACATACTTCATATATTACAAAATTAAATTGTTCGTTAGTAAGTATAAAGTTGATTTCGATAATCAGTCCAAGATTAAAGTAGATCTCTCCCTCCCACATAGCATCAGTCATAGGCTTTGAGACGTTACCTTGTTGTAAGTCCATCTCCAGTTACCTCAGTATAGTTCGGTGGTACAATTACTACGCTGATCAGTAGACGTAGTTAACAAACACTTAATTACCACTCCTTTTATGCACAAAATGTTGACAACATGCAATGGACATACAAGCTCGAGGCCATCTGCAGAACTGATACATTTTCGTGTATTAGTTTCAAACTTCAGTTTTTAACAATACACAAAGGTGCTGTTGACAATGATGTTCTCGCCTTGGTGGACCGTCGGCGCTTTTGTGATTAGTGACTCGCATTGTCCATCTGCTGCGTCGGTGAAAAACCGATGAAACACCTGCCAGGATCTCCTCCGTAAACATAAAACAGACAGAAAGCCATTTCAGTACACAGATCCCACAAATAAAATGACATAATTAAATCATATACTACTGTTGGAAGGTACCTGGTGTCGCTCAAGTGGAAAATAAGGACGTTACTGCTTACTAAACTCTGGAGCACCACAGCATCACGTGTCATTGTTTCCACTAGACCTAAACTGCTATTCTTGATTGTTTTCAGCGCATAATCAGGGTCGTACTTAGGGGGTGGGGAGCAGACCCCACCAAGGGCGCAAGCAGAAGAGAGTGCAAAAATTGATAGAAAGACAAAAAGAACGATAGACGGTTTAGGAATTATCCGGGAGAGGTACCTGAGTCCTGTTACCTTTCTGTTCCTGTTCCTACCTTCTGCCAACAAAAAGAAGCCATTCCATTGGCCTGCAAGTGTAAACGCACCCTGTAGTAGGAGTCTCCCTTCTACTTTCCTATTTCGTCAAAGCAGCATCATAAAGAAACGACCACTAACAAACGACGTCTATCGCTAACCTGGCTTATGTGACAACAGTGCACTTGGTTCACACAGCTGTTGCCAACAAGGTTCGCTCATGTCCAACAACGGAGTTCTCGGTGCTGCTTCACTACGGTTACGTGGGATATCAAAGGTGAGAATGGATGATAAAGCAAATATACTATTTGACTGTAGACTTCCAATCTCTGCCGATTTCTGCCCGTTGAAGACTGGAGCGAGATAAGATCGTGGAGGAAGCAAGCAAAAAGATGGAGGAAATGTGTTATTTACTTGTCCTACATGCGTTAGTTTTACTGCTTCCAAGTTTCGGTTAATACGATCTGCTGTATAAATAAAAAAGAATTCAAGAACGAGACTGCTATGGCTGGCTGATAACATTGTTGACTCGGTACTGAGAATGTTACGCACCAGTTGTCAAATGTGATATTTTCACAGCAACATGTTTCGGGACTACGTTACCTCATTATCAACCGCTTGAAACTTGTATGCAATTAGACACGTCTGAAGTAAGATCGCAGCAGCAAATATGCTTGTCAAGACGCCGTTAATAGAGAACTTGACAGTCTAAAGTATATCGTCCGTAATAATGGATACAGTGTCGCGCTTGTTGAAAAGTTATACCAAGACAAAATAACAATGCCTCTTTGGAGTACACCCAATACAGCTTCTGTCGAGGAGCACAATTACATTTCTTTGGCATTTATGGGCAATTTTAGTTATGAACTGGCAAAACTTCTTCGGAGCGTGGGCTCTCGTATAGTATTTTCCGCGGCTGCCAATCTCCGGTTTATGTAAATACATAATAAATCAACTAAAAAGAACAACCATTTGGCATCGGGGCTATATCTGCTGGATTGCCGCGATTGTAATGTAGGATATGTCGGACAAACAGGCAGAACCTTTAAAATTAGATTACAAGAACATTTCCTCAATAGATGGGGACAGGTAAAACAGAACTTTGCCTTCGCTCAACACCTTAAAGCCAGTGGCCATAGTCCTCCGCAAGCACGAAGTCTTTAAGATTTTGCATTTTGCACAAAATGGTAAAAAGTTAAACATTTTTGAAGAAACTGAAATATTTAGGCGTATGGAGGACAAAGATTTGTCCCTCCTTGACGACCAAATATTTGGCGCTAATCAGGCCTTTTTAGAAGTTATGAAATCGGTGTTATTAATGTAATTCTGGGGCTCTCCCATTTCTCCCCAAGTATGAGCCCTTTTCCTCTCTGCCCTTATGTCGTCTTGTTAGCCAAGCCCTTAGAGTTTTTTGACTAGAAAATGATATTGCGAGTTTGTCGCTTCCAATGTCGACGTATCTTACCCATTTTAATGTCCGCCCCGGTAGCTGAGTAGTCAGCGTGACAGACTGTCAATCCTAAGGGCCCGGGTTCGATTCTCGGCTGGGTCGGAAATTTTCTCCGCTCAAGGACTGGGTGTTGTGTTGTCCTAATCATCATCATTTCATCTCCATCGACGCGCAGGTCGCCGAAGTGGCGTCAAATCGAAAGGCCTGCACCAGGCGAACGGTCTACCCGAAGGGAGGCCCTAGCCACACATTTCCATTTTACCCATTTTAATGTAAGTATAAAATGGAAATAGGAAAAAGTTCACCCGCATGACGTCTTCATCCCACGCTGGTGTGTATCATTGAAGCGTAATAATTTTACTTTGGAATTTTTATAAAAAGAATTTTTTTGTTAGTTAGAAGTTCTTGCTCCATATGACGCAGTTTTGCGTGTTATAGTGGGGCCTCTTCATCCGAAATTACAGTCCTGTGTTAGTAATGTTCTCGTTCTAGTGATATATGATACGTAATACTTGTTTAGGCACCGCATCTGTGTGTTGTATTATACACCCTGGTATTATATTTTAAATTTACCGCCTTCTTTTGTATTTTTACTCCGTCATAATTTTTGGATAAATTAATGTACAGGTGCTGCTTCTAGTAATTCTATCTTATTAATGTTTTATGTGCATTATAATTATAAAGTTTTAGTGGCAATGTATATCCGGTTTGCGATCTCTCATTCTTACCAGTAGCTGCGTGGCAGCGCCATCTAATGAGGTGATTCTGCATTAGGCGTCAGTACTAGCACACGACGCTGTGGTGCATTATGCTAACTACTTAGGCCCCATCTTATTCTACTGTTTGCTCCTGTGAACGTGTACACGCTATGCAGGTCTTGGAGTCACTCTCGTCCATCTAGAAAGGTAAGGCCATATCATAGGGCTTCGTCAATATGATTGCATTTCTGAGTGTCCGATCATTGGTCAATTCTTTTATCCGTTTTTACTATTTTATGTTTCTAGTATTTACTGAGGTTAACGATGGCGATGTTGGCCTGATGTACTCGACGATGCCCTTTAGAGACACTGTCTAAAGGATCGTCCTAAGAAATACCAAATTAAGGTATTTGCTCTTTCAGTATTTGATCTGTTTATACATGCTTGTAGGTTATCCAAGTCTGCACAACGCGATCGCGATCCTTAAAAAGATGCATTTGTTCTCTGTTTTCTGTGTAGATCAGCCTGAAGATTCCTAAATAAGGTGAAACGCGTAGTTGAAAAATAAAAAAACTAAAATTGCTACCAAGACTGTTTTCAACGTAGTACACTGGTGTACAAAAAGAAAACGGTCTATTGACACACTGTCAACATGGGTTTAGAAAACATCGTTCTTGTGAAACACAACTAGCTCTTTATTAGCATGAAGTGTTGAGTGCTATTGACAAGGGATGCGCGGTGTGGGATCCTTACCAGATAGGGCTGACGGAGTACATCGGAAAAGTTCAAAAAGGGCAGCATGTCTTGTAGTATCGCGAAATAGGGGAGAGAGTGTCACTGAAATGATATAGGATTCGGGCTGGACATCATTAAAACAAAAGCGTTTTTCGTTGCGACAGAATATTCTCACGAAATTCCAATCACCAACTTTCTCCTCCGAATGTTAAAATATTTTGTTGACACCGATCTACACAGGGAGAAACCATCACCGCGATAAAGTAAGGGAAATCAGAGCTCGTATGGAAAGATATAGGAGTTCGTTCTTCCCGCGCGCTATACGAGATTGGAATAATAGAGAATTGTGAAGGTGGTTCGATGAACCCTCTGCCAGGCACATAAACGTGATTTGCAGAGCATCGATGTAGATGTAGAACGAACGGAAATTTTACAAGGTTGCATTTATTTTGCCACAGAACTGCATAAACAGGTGATAGTAATGTAGAAACAATGTAAAGAATACAGAACGTAATCAGCTGCAACATGCATATCGGTAGATAATAATGTTCTTCTTTTTTTTCAACTTAACGTAATAGAACACACATTCTAACAACTGGTTAATGTGCTCGGTATGGGGTGTGACCACCTCTAACGCCAATACAGGCCTGACAACGACATGACATGCTGTGAATGATTTCATCAATCTCATGTTGAGGCAATAACGCCCTTCTTCCTGCAGAGCTGGTCACAAATCTTGGACAGTGGTTGGTGGGTGCTGACGTGATGCAACCTGTCTCTCTATTGCATCCCAGACGTGCTCTATGGGATTCAAATGGGTAGAGCGAGCAGGCCTGCCATGCGTGCAGTATCTTCCGTTTCCAAAAACACGTCGACCACCCGTGCTCTACAAGGTCGTGCATTATCGTCCATCAATACGAAGTCTGGAGTCACAGCACCTCGCAACAACCGCGCATGAGACCTCAAGGTCTCCTCCGGTACCTGACAGAAACAACTGAACGATTCACATTAAAGCATAGGGCCGCATCAGTTTGCGATTCTCATGCTCCCGTTCTTCCTACGGCCCCCCGCAGCAGAGAGTCTGTAGGGGTCTTCTTTGTGCCATACTGTACCGTCTGTGACTGTGTACAACGCGAGTGTGGGTGTGGGACTACCCTGCAGACACTACCCCGCTTGAAAGGTGCCTTCACGTAGTTGGTGGCGTGATTGTCCGTTTATCGGAATGCCATCTTCCGTGCAGAGCACGATCATAACGACGTCTCTTGACAGTTTGTATGATTATATCGTGAATCAGACACAGGATGGGGAAATAAAAGTTCGTTGCTTTAATTTTGGACACCAGTGTATATGTCATGCACTATACTCTCAAGACTCAGAGTGTAAAACTCCAACGTGAGATATACTAGGAGGAGTTTTATGTTTGACAATTTACGTTTGCTGCTGGTATTTCACTTTTGGCGATGCCTATGAAATAGCAGTTTTGAGCAGTTGACAATGGAATACGTAATCCCGTATCATAGAGTGGTTAAAATACAACACGTCTGACAACTGGCCCGTAACACTCTCAGTACCGATTTACGATAAAGTTGTACGATCGCTCCACAACTGAATGATAGTAGTACTGGAGTTGTTGGTCGTTGCGCCTATTAGCAGGTATTCCCTGTTCATCTCGTACACGCAATTGCAGCAAATCATACATCACACAAAACTATCTGAGGTCGAGTGTGAGTAAAACTGAAAGTCACATTTAGGTATCTTGCCAACAGAACACGATTACAATTAAAGCACAATTTATGAAATGGGTCCCTCATGAACTCTGTTATGACCGTTTTTCTTTTCTTTGTAATTAATAATGTATGAGGAGGAAATAAAATCTGCGCTTTTTTAAGTATCATACGAAACTCATTGTAGATTAGCTGCCATAAACAACATGATACAGATTTTGTTTTATTTTCAATTTTTTCAGAAAATTTATGGAATTTTTAATTTATTTACTACGATGATACATCTAATTTGTGGTGTGAAATATTCTTCATTAATATATTTGTTTTAAGTGGTGTTCTTCAAATACATTACATAGAGAAAGATTACTGAAAGCCAGTTTTAAGGGGAGAGGGGTGCGGGGACGAAACTTCGGCAGTTCTGCCGGGAGCGAAAGATCGGCTCGATACGGCTCTGCGCACAACAGCCGCTTATGAGATCAACATATTTCTACCATATGAAAAGAGGCAAGTCGATACACGACTTTAACCACGTACCTACAATCCTAGGGAGTAGAAATTACGAAATCGTGATGAAAAATAGTTCCTCCGAAATTGTTATGTGAAAACTCTTCAAGCTTTTCAAACAATAAAAACGTTCTTAACATTCTACGTCTTTATTCTTGATGTCTACATATTTTATTCTCAACTGAGAAAGGACACGTTTCTCTCAATGAGAGACTTTTTATGGACACCGACACTGTAGAATATTTGGTTTTTTTGACGGAGCCACAACCTCACCTCTGCTTGCACCGTTTCATCAGTACCAAAGTGAAGTCCTCGAAGGAGTTCTTTAAGTTTTGGAAACAGATGAAAATAGGGTGGAGCCACGTCGGGACTGTATGGAGAATGAACTATGACATCAAACCCAGGGCGGCTGATTATTGCATGTGTCTCAGCGCTCCTACAGGTCTGGCTCTGTCATGCTGAAGATATCCTCGGTGGCGCAAAACAGCTTAAATCACTTAATAAAAGCAAGGCTTCCGATCCAGATTGTATACCTGTCAGGTTCCTCTCAGAGTATGTTGATTCAATAGCTCCATTTTTAGCAATTATATACAACCACTAGCTCACACAAAGATTCGTACTTAAAGATTGGAAAATTCCTCAAGTAACATCAATACCCAAAAAGGGAAATAGAAGTAATCCGCTGAATTACAGGCCCATATCACTATCGTCAATTTGCACTAGGCTTTTGGAACATATACTGTATCCGAACATTATGAAGTACCTCGAAGAAAACGATTTATTGACACGTAGTCAGCACGGATTCAGAAAATATCGTTCTTGCGAAACACAGCTAGCTCTTTATACTCATGAAGTAATGAGTGCTATCGACAGGGGATGTCAAATTGATTTCATATTTTTAGATTTCCAGAAGGCTTTCGACACCGTTTGAAACACGTATGTATTCATTACCAGCGATGGCGAGGCATGACAGAATCTCTGACCAGAGAGTTATTCATCGTTGCTAGTCTGCGCTTGACCGCGCGAGACTCCAGTTCAGTTGCGTGTAGCGAGTCGGCAGGAACAGTTGTACTCGGTCTGTAGCAGTAGTCAGTCGGATACGGGGGTACGGAGTCGGCATGCGTCGACTGTGTGCTCTGCTCGCGAATCTGGTCAGGATTGTGGTGGACGATGAGTATTGTTGTAGAAGGTTATGAAGCAGCATTGCGCACATCTAGTAATGTATGTTAATTGTAATTAATTTGTTCAAAAAAATGCCCCAATAATAATTTTTTTATAAAGTAACTCTTTTAAAGAAAACATTCATTTCAATTTAAAGAATATTTCCGGTGCATTTCCTCCGATAATCAAAATTATATATATATGCCAGCATTGCACGAAGCTGTGTCGATAGATAAGAGCAGATATAGATGCAGTTTTTATTGAGGTAAGAATTTTTGCTTTTTTATTCAGAATACAGGGCCGAAGGTCAGCGCTGCTGTCCTTATGAAATTTATCAGGTTTAATTATTTCTGTTGAGATGTTAGATACGGTTCATGGTTCATTATCTAATTAATATTGTTGTTGGTTTACGATCAATCTTCATTCCTTAATTTTGTGGGGAGTTTACATTTGGGCCATTATTATTCTTTAATTTTTGTGTGAGGAGATTACGCTTGGATTCATTTCTATTTAACGATATTTTGTGGGGAGTCAACATTTGGCTCATTTTTTTGTTATCATTGACATTTATTAGTGCGGGGAGGTTACACGTTCCTCACAAGTGTCTTCTAACCAAACTGCGAGCCTATGGGATATAGCCTCAGTTGTGCGACTGGATTCTTTATTTCCTGTCAGAAACGCCACAGTTCGCAGTTATAGACGGAAACTGATAGAGTAAAACAAGATTAATATCCGGCGTTCCTCAAGGAAGTGTTATAGGCCCCTCTGTTTTTCCTGATCTATATTAACAACATAGGAGACAATCTCAGTAGCAGTCTTAAGATTGTTTGCAGATGATGCTGTCATTTACCGTCTTGTAAAGTCATCAGATGACCAAAACGAATTGCAAAATGATTTAGATACGATGTCTGTATGGTGCGAAAAGTGGAAATTGACCCTGTATAAAGAAAAGTCTGAAGTTATTCACATGAGTACTAAAATAAAACCGCTAAATTTCCATTACACGATAAGTCACACAAATCTGAAGGCTGTAAATTCAAGTAAATACTTAGGGATCCAACTACAAATAACCTAAATTGGAAAGATCACATAGATAATGTTGTGGGTACAGCCAACCAAAGACTGCGATTCATTGGCAGAACACTTCGAAGGTGCAACAGCTCTACTAAAGACACTGCTTACACCACGCTTGTCCGCCCTGTTCTGGAGTATTGCTGTGTACTGTGGGATCCGCATCAGATGAGACTGACAGATGATATCGAAAACGTACAAAGAAGGGCAGTTCGTTTTGCATTATCGCGAAGTAGGGGAGACAGTGCCACAGACATGACACGTGAATTGGAGCGGCAATCATTAAAACAAAGGCGTTTTTCATTCCGACGGGATCTTCTCATGAAATTTCAACCACCAGTTTTTTCCTCCGATTACCAAAACATTCTGTTGGCACCCACCTTTATAGGGAGGAATGATCATCATAATAAAATAAGAGAAATCACAGCTCGCAAAACTCTAAGTGCTCGTTTTTCCGGCGCGCCGTTCGCGACTGGAACGATGGAGAGACAGCTTGTAGGTGGTTCATTGAACCCTCTGCCAGGCACTTTATTGTGAATAGCAGATGTAGATGTAGAGAGGGCGCTTCATGTGCGGACGAATTCTTCGAATTCGTACCTCGATTACAGCACGCTGTTTCTCACGCACCAACCGTTAGGTTATACATGGGCATGTTACATGACTTAATTCGGAATGCTCTAGTGACAGAGGGCTACAAATACGTAGTGACGAAGAATAGTGTTAATAACGTTTGATTTATATAAAAAAAACTTAAGAGTTTTTTTTTATAAAAAATTCGGAGACAATACTTTTCAGCACGTCCTCGTACACTAACAATATGTTCGTTTCCACACCCACTCAACAGAAGGCAGCACACATAAAGAATTTTCGAAAGTAGACTTGTAAAACTACTGTAGATTATCAAAAGTAGGCGTAGACTATAGAAGTTTTCCTAGTAGGCGTGGTGAGTAATGATAGAAACTGTATTACCTATACATCAGGTGAGTTGCACATCTATCAGGCGTTACAGTTCGACAGCTTTGTTTGCACATGCTACCGGTATCTCACTAGATTCTCCCAGAAATCGAAAGCAGTGAACTGTCTAGACACTAAGTGAGGACATACACAAAGAGCCTCACAACGTACGGAAAATTTTTGTTCTACATTATTATCCTCCTGTCTGTTACTTAAAAATAAGCAGTATTTATAGCAAAATTGAAATTCTCCATGTTTCATTCAGGTTTTATTTGAAAATTGTTCGTTTGTGACTTGAAACAGAGACGTTACAGCAAAAATTTAAAAAATGCAGATTTATCATGTAGCGCTAGAGAACGCGATTTCCCAAAAAAAGGTAAAATTAAAAACAAAAAATATCAAACAATGGTTCAGTACTTTGTCGAGCTTATATAAAACATATTTCTGTTATTCATAAAGAACTATCGCACTTACCAATAATTAATAACGGGAAACTTTTCCCTTTGATCATGATGAACATTCAGCTAACAAGGGAACCTCCCCATCGCACCCCCCTCAGATTTAGTTATAAGTTGGCACTGTGGATAGGCCTTGAAAAACTGAACAGAGATCAATCGAGAAAACAGGAAGAAGTTGTGTGGAACTATGAAAAAAATAAGCAAAATATGTAAACTGAGTAGTCGATGCGATGGATAGGCAACATCAGGGATCATGTGAATTCAGGAGTGCCTTGGTTCCGTGGTTAGCGTGAGCAGCTGCGAAGTAAGAGGTCCTTGGTTCAACTCTTCCCTCTTGCGAAAAGTTTAATTTTTTATTTTCAGACAATTATCATCTGTCCGTCAGTTCGTTATATTTGCTGGATTCATATTGCCCACGGAATACGTCTCACGTATTTAATGCACTCTCGTCCAAAGTAGCGAACAGTCAACTGCCAGCCAGGGAGCCTCGTTAGCAGGAATACTCTCTCTTCCGTGCGCTGTAGTCGACTGACGTCGTGTGCTTCGATGTTTGTTTAGGTGTAGCGTCCCCATACTACGGCGCAGTTACCTCGCATCGGACAGACGGACGGACAGATAATAATTGTCTGAAAATAAAAAATTGAAATTTTGACTCGAGGGAGACTTGAACCAAAGACCTTTCGTTCCGCAGCTGCTCACGCTAACTACGGGACCACGGCGGCCCTCAGCTCAGTTTATCCATGATGTTGCCTATCTTGCACATGAACTACTCAGTTTGTATATTTTGCTTATTTTTTTCATAGTTCCACACAACTTCTTCCTGTTTTCTCGATTGATCTGTGTTCAGTTTTTCAAGGCCTATCCGCTGTGCCAACTTATAACTACATCTGAGGGGGGTGCGATGGGGAGGTTCCCTTGTAAGTACGAAAAAAAAAAAAATTAGAAATTTTCATGTTTGTGCATGTGAACTGTACTTGCATCAAAATTAATTGCTTTGGTTACATGACAGCGCAGAAGTTACGCGATAAGCTGATTTTTATTACATGTGAAATGCAACTAATATTTTGAGACGATATAAATTCACAATGGACTAACAGTGAACGATGTGCGGTTGTAACCACGTGCAAAATAAACAAACAAAAATAAAAATAAGTCATCGGCTCCTAGTTTCTCTCACACACATTCATTTACGTTTCTTTCCATACCAATACTACCAACGTTACCGGTAACCATTTATGTATTGTACTAAAACTACCGAACTGTTGATTGCAACTCTGTTCGAGAGGTTTCCCGAGGGTCTCGAAAATTTCGATATTTTTGCCGAGACTCTCAAACAGACACAATTTCCTATCCCTATTGATCAGTCCAGATTTACCCTACAGATGGCCAACCGTTCTCGCTCGTCATGCTTGCTGATTCCTCGCCAACTAACTGCAGCCCGCGGCGCCTGGCCTGCAGAGAATAGCATTGGCCGTTCGCTGGAGCTGCCATCTCCGGCCGGCAGATGGCTCTGCCGCTTCCCGCGTAATGCGCCCTCCAGGGCCACGTGGAATTCTATTTCCCGGCCGTGCGCGCCCAATACATTTTTCTGGCCTCGCTCGGCAATTTCTCTACATCGCCTCGAATTCCCGGGCGGTGCAAATCCCATTTTGGTCGCCGGAGGGCGCGACCGGGAAAGTATCACGACGCACCATCCACCGTCGTGTAGTTCCGCAGGAGACACTGCTGTCCGTTTCGTTCACTGCCGTTTCCGCTCCACGCAAGCATCCGGCTACATGACGGCCACAAGTGTCCAGTACCATAACTTTTTTCGACCTTCGCTCTTCTTCTCTGCGAATGGAGTCAGCGCTAACATAGCTATAAGAGATATCCTCACATATGTACATCTTTTGTTGTACATTATGACCTCGATCTCCACTGAATAAAGCTTCGGAGATAGTTCAGGGATATTTTCTGAGTATTCTGATATATGTGGCTCCGGTTTCCGGTGACTCGTTACATAGTAATTGCATTTCGATTTATCTCTTACACCCTTTCATCTCTGAATCCATACTGCACTGCAAATAGGTGCACAACAGTGCAAATACTGCCGGTGGGAAACAAACTTGTTCCAGTCATCCATGGTACTCGCTACTGACAACAGTAATCCTCACTTCACTCTTCGCCCTCAAGTCTGCATTCATTACAGCTCGGTTCTGCCTCAGGTTTTATGTGGCTAGCACACTAGACTCGCATTCGGGAGGACGATGGTTCAATCCCGCGTCCGGCCATCCTAATTTAGGTTTTCCGTGATTTCCGTAAATCGCTCCAGGCAAATGCCGAGATGATTCCTTTGAAAGGGCGCGGCCGACCTTCCCTAATCCGATGAGACCGATGACCTTGCTGTCTGGTCTCTTCCCCCAAACAACCCAACCCAACCCTCGGGTTTGTTTTTCCGGAAGTGTTGGTCGTACGTTAACAATCCTACACTGTAGTATGGAATATTAATAGATGAGCTGGCCGGTATGTTCCTCGGTTCACTGAGTGCAATAGAAACCTACGCAACGGCGTTATGTTGAGTCGTTCCCGCAGCGATTGTGATAAAAGTATATGTGCTTCGTCTAAAACTTGTTACTTTACCGTATTATTTTATTGGTAAGTGAATATGATAGGCTTCTTCAGTCTTGAATGTATTATCACACAGTACGTGTTTCACTACCATACAATGCTGCAATTCTGTGCTCCAGACTTACATTCTCAGAAATTTCTTCCTCCAATTAACACCTATGTGTGATACTAGTAGACTTCTCTTGTCCAGGAATGCCCTTTTTGCCAGACCTAGTCTTTCTTTTATGCCCTCCTTCCTCTGTCCATCACGGGTTATTTTGCTGCCTTGGAAGCAAAATCATTAACTTGGTCTGCTTCATGATTCCCAATTCCAATGTTAAGTTTCTCGCTAGTTTGATTTCTGATACTTCCTATTACTTTCGTCTTTCTTAAATTGACTCTCAATGCATATTCTGTACTCATTAGACTGCTCATTTAATTGATTACATCCTGTAATTCATCTTCACTTCCGCCGAGGATAGCAATATTATCAGCAAATCTTCTCATTGATATCCTTTCACTTTGAATTTTAATCCCTCTATTGAACCTTTCTTTTACTTCCGTCATTACCTCTTTCAGAATTGGTTCAAATGGCTCTGAGCACTATGGGACTTAATATCTGAGGTCATCAGTCCCCTAGACTTAGAACTACTTAAACCTAACTAACCTAAGGACATCACACACATCCATGCCCGAGGCAGGATCCGAACCTGCGACCGTAGCAGCAGCGCCGTTCCGGACTGAAGCGCCTAGAACCGCTCGGCCACAGCGGCCGGCTCATTGCCTCTTAACTGCACAGGTTCAACAACAGGGGCGTAGACTACATCCCTGTCTTACACCCGTCATTCTTGGTCTTCCTGTTTTATTGTCCCGTGATGGCTCTTTTACATATTGCATATCACCCTATTTCCTTGTAGCTTACCTCTACTTTCCTCAGTCCAGGTTGACAAATCCTATGAAAGGTTTGCTAGGTCCACAAACTCTATGAACGGGTCTTGATTTTTCTTCAGTCTTGCTTCCATCATCAACACCAAGGTCAGAACTGCTCCTCTGGTGCCTTTACATATTATAAAGCCAAACTGATCGTCATCTCACCAGTGCTCAATCTTCTTTCCCATTCTTCTGTAGATTATTCTTATCGTGAACTATGAAGCTTGGGCTGTTAAGCTGATTGTATGATAGTTCTCGCATTTGTCGGTCTTGCTATCTTCTGAATTGTGCCCATAATGTATTTCCGAAAGTCTGATGGTTTATCTCCAGCCGATCTCTGTGGCCGAGTGGTTCTAGGCGCTTCAGTCCGGAACCGCGCTGCTGCTACGGTCGCAGGTTCGCATCCTTCTTCGGGCATGAATGTGTGTGATGTCCTTAGGATAGTTCGGTTTAGATAGTTCTAAGTCTAGGGGACTGATGACTTCAGATGTTATGTCCCATAGTGCTTAGATCCATTTGAACAATTTTTTGTTTATTTCCAGACCCACACATTCTACTTAACAACATGAATAGTCGTTTTGTTTGCGCTTCCTTCAATTGCCTACTGAGCTGTTCGTTACCGCAGTCCTTAAAGGCTCAGAGATCTTCAAGAGTATCCCTTCATTCCTTAATGCTTCCGCATTCCATTTCTTTGCGCACCGATTCTTCCGAGATTAATTTCAGCCTACTCTTCATCGTTACCAAACTATGATCAAAGTCTGTATCTGCTCCTGGGTATTCCTTACAATCCCATACCTGATTTCGGACTCTCTGCCTGACCATCTAACTGGAATCTTCCCGTATCTCCCAACCTTTCCCTAGTATATCTCTTTACTCTTGTATTTCCCAGACTACTCGCTATTACTAGCTGAAATTTGTTGCAGAACTCAACTGGTCTTTCTCTCATTCCTACTACCAAGCCCATATTCTCCGGAATCTTTTCTTCTACTTCTTCCACCACCAACTGCGTTCCAATCCCCATGGCTATTAGATCTTCATCTCCCTTCACGTACTGAATTCCGCGGTCACTATCCACATATACCTTGTCTATCTCTTCAACTTCTGTTTGCGACGTCGGTATGTTTACCTGAACTATTGTTGTAGGTCTGAGTCTGTCGATTCTGATTTGAACAACCCTATCACTGAAGTGTTCACGGTAATTCACTTTCCGTCCTAACGTCCTACCCTTAACGAATCCTTAAGCTCCTTAAACCATGTTCTACTGCTGTTGATATTCCGACTAGGAATCCTTGTCTTCTGTCCATTTAACTTCGCTGATCCCTACTACATCTAGATTGCGCTTTAGCATTTCCGTTTTCGGATTTTATAGCTTCCCAACCACGTTCAAACTTTGACATTCCACGCACCGACTAGTAGAACGTTTCCCTTTCGTTGATTATTCAATGTTTTTCTCATGGGTCCGCAGCTCATGGTCGTGCGCTAGCGTTTTCGCTTCCCGTTCCCGGGTTCCCGGGTTCGATTCCCGGCGGGGTCAGGGATTTTCTCTGCCTCGTGATGACTGGGTGTTGTGTGATGTCTTTATGTTAGTTAGCTTTAAGTAGTTCTAAGTTCTAGGGGACTGATGACCATAGATGTTAAGTCCCATAGTGCTCAGAGCCATTTGAACCATTTTTTTCCCTCATGTTCACTTCGCCATTGGCAGTCCCCTCTTGGAGATCCGAATGGGAGACTAGTCCGGAATCTTTTTCCAATGGAGAGATCATCACGACACTTTTGCAATAACAGGACGCACGTTTTGTTGATAAACGTTATGTGTCTTCAATGCAGTGGTTCCCATTGCTTTCTGCATCCACATGCCGTTGATCATTTGCTGATTCTTCTGCTTTTTAGGGACAGTTTAATACCCCAAAGGTAAGAGCGTGCCCTGTAACTCTCTCCGCTCCTCCACCGTCTCTGACAAGGCCGTTGGCAGAACGAGGATGACTTCTTGCGCCAGAAGTCTTCGGCCACCATTGCTGATGATTTTTATTCGAAAATTATGAAGTGCGGGATTCCAACCCGGGACTCAGGACGCTACTCCTGGATCACGGATACGGGCCAATGTGAAGGTGGGTCACAAAGGCTCAGAACCCTGAATATTTATTATTGCCGGCCTGAGGCAGTGACGTCATGTACGGCCGGCGACAAGCGAATGTGGCCTATTTTTCTGGGCTCATCAGCGTTCTTTACCACTCTCTCTCTAGCAAGAATGGCTTTCAGGGATTCGACTTGCTGCTTTTGCGACATCAGCAGGGTTCTTGTGCAACTTCTGCTTTCTCCAAGCTGAGCTGGTACAAGGGAGTGATGGCTTCTGCTCGCTTTGCCATGTTGTGGAGTTTACAGTTCAAGCTTTCTGCTCGTATGAGGTGATGCAGTCTCTTCCGGCTTCGTTCCGTTCCGCAATATCTGCTTTGTGCCAGTTTGTTATTTCGATTGTGACACAAGGTGTTCGCCTGACTAGCCCAGCCTTGGTGCTGGTTGGTGAGGATCTCGACAAAATTTTGTCTTTGCCTGTAACACTAATGACTGCAGAAATGTGTGGCTAATGAGGAGCTGCTCCACGATCGTACCCCATTCTTTTCAATTCCCTACGCACAGTAAGTGTGCTAGCTTGCCTGCTGGTATGCACTTTGGAACGAACGAGTGATTCCTTCCGCTGATTTCACACCACCCTCTGCACTGCTTGACTGTCCCTGTCCGACAGTACCTAAGATCAGTCTGATCTTGGTTTACATTTTGTTGTTCCTTCAAGTTTCCACTTCACAGTCACAGTCAACCTTGGCAGCTTTAGAAGGGATGAGATGCCTCTAATGGATTTGTGACTGAGGTGACATCCAGTGATGAGTAACATCCGAAGTCACTGATCTCTGACCGAGTCATTTCTGCTGTTACTGCTGCTCTGCTGACTATACAGTACTCCCCTCCACCTTTTATACTGCCGGGTTCGACTCTCATGACCTCTAGCGGTTAATCTCGCATTACATAGGGGTGTCAGGAAACTTTTTCTCAGATAATCTATACAGCAAATTACATTTTCCCCGAAAGTAGAGTGATTACAAAATGTTTGGGCCTTTTACGCGTAAGTGTGGTACTCTTCTAGAGACCGTCACAGTTAAGTTACAAGTTTTGAAAGTCTCTTCGGGTTTGCTGCCGGATACTAAAATCAACTCGATTCAAAATTTTGGCGATCCAACTGTTCGCCATCTTCAGGAGATCGCTGCTTCTGCTGCTGAGTCCCGCTGAGAACCGATACCAAGGCTGCAAATCGATGTCCTATATGGGCATCCGTACAGTACACGGCGCATCTGCCGCCCATCACACTTGCTGCCCTCCAAGACTGGGTAGGTGAACACCGGCGGCAACGATATGTCGCACTCAGAGACGATTTTTGCCGCTCGGTTTGGTCACACCGAAGAACGTCCTGTTTTGATGCGGGATAGCACAGGGTTTCACGTCCTGCTAAGAGGAAATCCATAGGCAGCTATCACAGTTTCGTGTTCCATGTTTAGGCAATGTTCTGCTACCGCCGATTTTTCCGGCAGTTGTAGCCTTGTATGACGACTAATTTCCATGCACCTAACTGTGCGAATCGAAAGGCCGATGTAAGCCTTCCCACACTGACACGGAGTTTTGTATACACCAGATTTCCTAAGCCCCAAATCATCTTTCACAGAGCCGAGTAGTGCACTAATCTTGGAAGGTGGACGGAATACACTCTTAATGTTAAAACTGCTCAAAATTCTTCCAGTTTTAAACGATATGCCCCCCAGCATAAGAATAAAGGCAACTGATCTATGCTCCTCTTCATGCATCTCCGGTGATGGTCCAAACTCCATAGCCCGACGAATCTGCGTCTCCGAATATCCATTTTCCTTAAAAACAGCTGTCATATGTGCAAGTTCTTGGGTTCGCGTGGAAATGGCATATGCTTTGCGTGCCACTGTCCTAAGGACTCCTTTGAGTTGGTGTGGTGGAAGACAATTCTTAGCATGGAGGTACCGATCATTGAGCATAGGCTTTCGGTGAACACTATGTCCCAGACTACAGCCTGGCTTTTTGTATACCATAACGTCCAAGAATGGAAGCTTCCCATCGCTTACAACCTCCGTGGTAAATTTAATGCTTGAATGAAGATAGCTAAAGTAGTCCAAAAATCTGTTGAGAGCATCACGTCTACGTCGTCAGATGAAAAAGGTAACATCTAAATGCCTCCAGAAGCACATTGGTTGCAAACCCGTAAAACCTTAGCGTCACATCGTCGAAGTCCTCCATAAATAAATTGGTGACTATGGGTGATAAAGGACTGCCAATAGCCACTCCGTCATTCTGTTCAAAAATGTGGCCGTCAAATGAAAAACACTGAAAAATACGTGGATATCAGCACATGACGACAAGACTTCACCAAATCGTCATCCAGTGTTCATTAAGGACAGCGTGGCCTTCGGCTTTGCAACCAAAGTGCTTCTGGAGTAACTTCAAACAGTTACCGAATGGTACGGAAAACAAGAGCAATGGCAGTTTTTCACCCGCTGGTAGTGAAGTCCATTGATGCGATAGATCCAGCTATTTTTTTTATGCTCGCCCTACTGCAGTTTGAAGGCCTGGAACGTCTATTAGCGAAAACCAGGCACGGACGACTCCTTTCACCGACGCTCAGCTTCGTTCTGTCCCTGGTTGTGTGGCTAGGGGACTCATGCAGCCTTTCTGTCCCTTCCTCGCTAGCACATTCTTTTGTATTCTGTGTTTTTTAACATTTGATAGTGCGTACAAAGTGTGCTGCTGGTAACGACCTTCTGCAGCCTAGGCAAATTTCGTTTCCCTTGACGATCATCCCATAAGAAGGAGAAGTATACTGCAATATTTAGAGGTCAATGACGGCTTCATCCTGACCAGGAAGTGCTCTGGCAAAGATATACTGTACTTTTCTCTGCAGCTAGTATCCCTCCGCCTGGGAGATTCACAAAAAGGCCCCTGTTCTCTCAGCCTGCTCTGCCTTATTCGACAATAAAAACTGGTCATTAAATAAACACAAGGAAGTCTTCACTTTGCTCAATAAAATGAATCTCTTCACGAAGACACCAATTTAACATTGCAACTGGCCTCTACTTCGGAAATAAACATTATTAAAAACATAACTGTATAGGTTCCTGCAGCTAGAGTCCGCTAAGATAAGTCTTCTGGGTACCATTCCCAAGAAGACTTCCATGAATATCACTAAAAGTCTAAACCGGTTCATAGCACTCATCCTAGTTGCAGGGTGCCTATCCAACAGCTTCAGGGGATAACGAAAATTTGATTTTCAGTATTTTATATAATTATTGACGAAATATAAAAATTTAAAATAAGAGGTAAAATCTTGCGTTAAGGATGTCACACAGTAAAACAAGTATTAAAATTAGAATCTGTGTACACGTCTTGAGGCAACTTAACTCGGGCGACCAAATTACCCTGATTTAATTCAAGCAATATTTGATAATGAGGACACTTGGCGGCTTTACACATAATTTCAAACTTAGCGAAGCTTTTCTTGGTGATAATCTCCACAAAATGATGAAAGGGAAAACATTTATAGTTATTCGTGTAGTAAAACTGTCCAATCAGGCATGACGTTTTAATTTCTTGCTTCTTTACTAATAACTCTATTTGGAACATTTTGCAGAAACTATCGACGCATTCCACTGAATGTACCTGAAAACTATATGTGTACGACAGACTGAAGAGTTAAATGAACTGGTACACCCACCTAATATCGTGTAGGGACCCCACGAACATGCAGAAGTGGTGCAACACGATGTGGTATTGACTCGATTAATATCTGAAATAGTGCGGGGGGGAATTGATACCATGAATCCTTTAGGGCTGTCCATAAATGCGTAAGAGTACGAAGAGGTGAACAGCACGTTGCAAGGCACCCCAGATAGGCTCACAATGTTCATGCCTGGGAGTTTGGTGGCCAGCGGAAGTGTTTAAACTCAGAAGAATGTTCCTGGAGCCACTCTCTAGCAATTCTGAACGTGTGAGGTGTCGCATTGTCATGCTGGAAATACCGAAGTCCGTCGAAATGCTCAATGGACATGAATGAATGCAGGTGATCAGACAGGATGCTTACGTACGTATCACTTGTCAGGAGTCGTATCTAGGCGTATCAGGGGTCCCATATCAGTCCAACTGCACACGCCCCATACCATTACAGAGCCTCCAGCAGCACGAATAGTCCCTTGCTGACATGCAGGGTCGTTCATGAGGTTGTCTCCATACCTGTACACGTTCATCTACTCTATACAATTTGAAACGAGACTCTTCCGACCAGACAACATGTTGTTGCCAGTCATCAGCAGTCCAATGTAATGTCGGTGTTGACGGGCCCAGGCGAAGCGTAAAGCTTTGTGTCGTGTAGTCATCGCGGGTACACGAGTGGATGATGTTTCGTAGAATGGTTCGCACGCTGATACTTATTGATGGCTCAGTATTGAAATCTGCAGCAATTTCAAGAAGGATTGCACTTCTGTCACGTTGAACGATTCTCTTCAGTCGTCGTTGGTCGCATACTTGCAGCATCTTTTTACGCCGCAGCGATGTCGGAGATTTGATGTTTTACCGGATTCCTGATACGTTACACTTATGAAATCATCGTATGGGAAAATCCCCACTTCTTTGCTACCTCGGAAATACTGTGTCCCATCGCTCATTCGCCGACTATAACACCACGTTCAAACTCACTTAAATCTTGATCTGTAGCAGCAGTAACCGATCTGGCAACTGCGTCAGACACTTGTAATCTTACATAGGCATTGCCGACAGCAGCGTCGTATTCTGCCTGTTTACATATCTCTGTATTTGGATACGCATGCCTATACCAGTTTCTTTGACCTTTCAATGTAATTCGTGACTTACAGCGTCCTAAACATTGGGCACGTGAAAAATTAGCTTTGATTTTTTCATAAGTCTATGGATTAATAATATGAATCTGATATCAGCATAATTAGGATTTTGCATCTCCAACCATATACGTAATAAATGCATGATGTCAAGCACCGCTGGTGCCTCGTCTTAAGACAATGGAACCTAAAGTGCAGTTCGTATCAGGACCAGCTTATACCCTCGCAAGTTGGAACCTAATGTCACATAGATGGCAACACTGATCCACACAGCCAGTGAAAGCTCAAATCCAATGATATGCAAGTGGCGGCATCGATGTAGACACATCCTCGACAGTTCGAACCTAACGTTGTGCTAGTGGAGCGATGGATCTGGGAATCCGTAGACACCCTGATGGAAACTAATATCATGCACGTGTCATCACTGATCCGGAAACACCCTTAGAACATGAAAACTGTCATGGGGTTGCGCGGATCTGGATCCACTTTGGAACGATGGGATTTTACGCTCTGCAGGTAGTGCAACTTCTCCGGAAATGCCTTCGGAAGTTGGATAAGTTACGTAGTACTAGTAGCGTCATGGGTCCAGACGGTCACAAAGCTGTCCCTTGAGCCTGGACCATCACTAGATACCACCCACTACCATGAATAGGCCACTGACAATTCTTCGATTTCACTGGTTGCCTTTGGAATACTAGGGGATTACTGGTACTGTTCTCTACTAAGTACTTCACTACGGTACCTGCTATTGCATCACTGGATATCTGCTTTCGTTTAAGGCCCAGGCGACAAAAACTGCCGCTTAGGGTGCCAGGCTGACACGGGCGCCTAAGGTGCAAGATTTACACTGCGTATCACAATTAGCAGCAGGGAAAAGGAGAGGATGGGGGAGGGACAAATGATAAGTCACTTGTGTAAAAAAGTGTTCTCTAAATGGCCTTGCGCTTCTGCGGTTCCGACTACCTAATCATGATTTCAAATATGGTTAAAACATTGGGCGTTTTGCTTACCATGACACAACATTGCTTACTCATGTACATCTTGCGTATACAACATCTCTGATGGAATAATCTATGCCTGAGACCAACACAGAATTAAGAAACTTAATCAAAATGCTTCATTGGCAAGGACTTGACAGTCGTCGAAGCATGCACTTGAGAATTTTTGACATCCAGAAACATATGACCCCAGTATACCAATATCGATTGTTTTTGAGTGGTGCATACGGTGGCCTGAAGATACCATAATGAGCTGCCGAAACTGGTAGCTAAAATAAAATAAAATAAATTCTCAAATGCACGGCTGTTTGGCGAATTCCTTTGTCAAAAATTATCAAATTCTTTGACCTAATTGTGATAAGAAATGGAGAAAACCAAAGAAAATAATCATGCAACGGAAGATTGAGGGCAAGAGACCGAGGGGGACACATGGGTAGATCAAATCAAGAGGATCTCCAGTGTACCTTTTCAGCAGGCTCTAACAAATGTTGGTAACCGTACAGGATGGAGACGTTTAGTTCACTGGGTCACGAGGCTCAGCAATGAGCACAATGGCTTGTGGTGGTGGTGGTGATTATGATGATGATGATGATGATGATGATGGCGAAGTGTGGAAAAATGATCTCGAACAGGTCCTTTATATAGAATGAATAACAGAACAAAATAAACGCATTAGCAGCCCAACAGTAATCGCATCTGCCCATCTGCATCATGTGACATCCTAATTAAAGTTTTCCTTTATTTTTCTAAATCGCTTAAGGCAAATGCCAAGATGGTTTCTTTGAAAGAGGCCGACCGATTTCCTTCCACGTTCCTTCTTAATACGAGATTTTGCTCCGTCTCTAATGACGTCTTTGTCAACGAGAAGTTAAGCACTAATTTTCTTTCCTTTATCTTATGATAGTTGTGACACTCATCAACAGGAGTACTGGATTTCAAATCTGCATCTGGCCACGCACGTGTAGGTTCTGTGCTTTCCTTCAGTACTTGAAGAGGCTACAGGATATTTCTTTAACCATGAGTACTGCCGATTTCCTTCGGCAACCACATGTGTTCTGTAAGTAGTAGTACTCCTTTAACTACCTCAACGTTGACGGGGCTTAGTAACTGATGATGGCTTAACAAGAAGAAAGACGTTTAGTAATAATTAAATACTATATGGCACAAAATGCAGTACAGTTTCATTACATCTTTTCTGTATTCAATGTTGTGAATTAGAAATACTGCGACTTTGTGCCAAATATAGGGTATCCAGCCATCCAAATTAAGAGGTTTCCTCATTAAGCTAAATCAATCAAGGCAAATGACCGGATAGTTCCCTTAAAAGCCGG
Source organism: Schistocerca piceifrons (assembly GCF_021461385.2). Lineage (NCBI taxonomy): Eukaryota > Metazoa > Arthropoda > Insecta > Orthoptera > Acrididae > Schistocerca > Schistocerca piceifrons. Next base: position 748,441,743 of record NC_060139.1, read on the forward strand.
TTACCATCCTATCCTTGCCCCAAACGGAACATGGTGACCAATGACGACATTTTCAAAAATGGTTCAAATGGCTCTGAGCACTATGAGAGTTAACATCTTAGGTCATCAGTCCCCTAGAACTTAGAACTACTTAAACCTAACTAACCTAAGGACATCACATACATCCATGCCCGAGGCAGGATTCGAACCTGCGACCGTAGCAGTCCGATGACATTTTCGAATGCATGATAAAAACCTTTATACTCCTTCATCCCTGTGGCGATATTTTGTAAATAAGTATGTAGCTCTCCCTTTAGTTTTATCATGTGTGTCGTAATCTCGTTCATATGATTTTCCTTTTTCTGGTGTGGAATAGGTTTATTTATTACTTCTGGTGATATTTGAGAAAGTATCCATTCTCAAACCTGCTACCTATGTGTTGTTCCAGTAAGGTGAAAAATGGTTCAAATGGCTCTAAGCCCTATGGTACTTAACATATGAGGTCATCAGTCCCCTAGACTTAGAACTGCCTAAACCTAAGTAACCTAAGGACATCACACACATGCATGCATGAGGCAGGATTCGAACCTGCGACCGTAGCAACAGCGCGGTTCCGGACTGAGCTCGTGCTGCGTCGCTAATGACCACGATGGGCAAGTAAATATGTAACGTCCTTTTTTCAGAGGAATCATCTGGAATTTGTCTGAAGCGATTTCGGGAAATGAAGAAAACCCAAATCAGGATGGCCGGGCGCGGATTTCAACCGTCGTCCTCCCGAATGCGAGTCCATTTGTGCTAACCACTGCACCACCTCGGTCACTTCTCTTACGTAACAGAACCTGTTAGGAAATAGGGAATTTCCGGTACGGCTTCTCTTCCTTATGCTTCTTTTGGTAAGTCCTTCTGTCACTTATTTGTGGCTTTTGCAGTTACACGAGGTGCTGACAACGACAGTAAAATTCTAGTGACGCACCAGAAACGCCGTACACAGAGGAACAAGTCACAAGATAGCTCCTAATATCGTTTCACATCTCCTTTCGCCTGCTGTAGTGCAGAAACAAGACTCAACAAGTCGTTGGAAGTCCCCTGCACATATGTGGATCCACGCTGCCTTTATAGCCGTCCATAACTGCGAAAGTTCTGCCGCTGCAGGATCTTGTGCACGAAATGACCTCTCGATTATGTCCTATAAATGTCTGAAGGGATATATGTCAGGCGGTCTGGGTGTTCACAGCATTTTCTCGAATTGTCCATGTTCTTCAGACCGATCGCGAATAACTGCTACCCGTTGATATGGCACATTGTTATCTGTAAGAATTCCATCGTTGTTTGAGGACATGCAGTCCATGAATGGCTGCAAATGAGCTCCAAGTAGTCGAACATCACCGTTTCCAGTCAATGATCGGTTCAGTTAGACTAGCGGACCCAATCCATTCCGTGTAAACATAGTCCATACCTTTATGGAGCCACCACTACCTTGCACAATGCCTTGTTTACAACTTGGATCTATGGCTTCGTGGGGTCTGAGGCACATTCGAACCGTAGCATCAGCTCTCACTAATTGAAATCGGGACTCACCTGACCAGGACACGGTTTCCAGTTGTCCGATATGGTCACGAGGCCACGAGAGGTGCTGCAGGCGATGTGGTGCTGTTAGCAAAAGTACTCGCGTCGGTTGTCTACTGCCATAACCCATTAACGCCAAATTTCGCCGCACTGACCTAACGGATACGTTCGTCGTACGTCCCACGTTGATTTCTGCGGATTTTTCACGCTGTGTTATTTGTCTGTGAGCACTGACAACTCTACGCAAACGCGGCTGCTCTCGGTCGGTGAGACGTAGTGCCTGAACTTTGGTGTTCTAGGCACACTCTTGACACTGTGGATCACGGAATATTGATATCCTTAACAATTTCCGAAATGGGATGTCCCATGCGTCAAGTTCTAACTGCCATTCGAAAGTCTGTTAATTCCCCCCGTACGGCCAAAATCACGTAGGAAACCTTTTCACATGAATGACCAAAGTAAAAATGACACCTCTGACATTGCACTGCCCTTTTATACCTTATGTACGCAATACTACCGCCATCTGTAAAAGTACATATCGCTGTTCCATAATTTTTGTCGCCTCGCTGTGAAGCGTGCCTCAGGGCAAAGTCATTCTAGGAAGATACGCTGAGGTTAGGACACAGGAATTATATTCATGTCAAGTAAGGTTAATACGTCGTTCTTATTATCTTGATGCAAGAGTTCTGCACTTTTCTAAACAACTTCAGCGAAGTATGCGCGTGTTTCTTTGAAATTTGTTGTGACCGATTCGCTGTTCTATTATTACGCATTACGAACTATGTTCCATCTCTGTTATTCCAGCCATCGAAGGACGTTTCAACCAGATAATACTCACTTTCTACGACAGCGACTCTTACGGTGAGCAGCACGACGGAGAAAGTCCAGGCAGCTCGTCTTTCCGATGGTTCGTGCACGCTCTCCCGCCGTGGCATGCGCTAACGCGTCATGACGTCACAGACTGGCAATTCCGCTAACGTGTGCCAGTCTGCCGTCGAGGCTACACGAAGAGAGAGGCGCGTCTCACATGGAGAGAGCAAAACCTGTTGTGTCGGCTCGTTGGTCTAGGGGTATGATTCTCGCTTCGGGTGCGAGAGGTCCCGGGTTCAAATCCCGGACGAGCCCACGTTATTTTTCGAAAAAAATATGCTGAAATGCGTCAAAGTTAAAAAGTGGCAGAAACAACTTTTTTTTATTTTTATTCGGAATGTAGCTATTTTTAACTTCTAGAATATATGTTTCACCAATGTTTTGGAATCGTCTCGTCAGTTAGCTCTTTTTTAGTTCTTCGTTTCATTATTAAATGACACGATCAACACGTTATGCATTTCTGTATGTACAGTATATCATGGTGCATCAGTATTTTATCATTAAAATTCCGTATCTGTGTGTGAATTGCACATTTAAATAGTCACAAATCATAGGGCAACGCGAAGACTAGCTGCTGAGAATAAAGTTCGGTAACAAGTTCAAAAAATGGCTCTGAGCACTATGGGACTTAACTTCTGAGGTCATCAGTCCCCTAGAACTTAGAACTACTTAAACCTAACTAACCTAACGACATCACACACATCCATGCCCGAGGCAGGATTCGAACCTGCGACCGTCGCGGTCGCGCGGTTCCAGACTGTAGCGTCTAGAACCGCTCGTCCACTTAGGCCGGCCGGTAACAAGTCAAAAGAATTAATACATAAGTAAGTTTCCATTTAAACGAGAGCGACTAATTAGTGATATTAGTATAATAATACCGTCCGTTATCAACTGCAACAACTGCAGATACAGGAGTGTCCTGATACGGACTAAATCCTATAGCAAATACTACTTGTGACAGCGCTACCATACACTTCAAATGACTGAAACGACAGGGAGCTAGGTAGTGGAGTGGTAATCTGCTGGGTTTTAATAAATCCTATAATACTTTATAAAAATTTGTTTAAATATTCAAAAATCCAGAATTTGAAAACAGCTTTTAAAAAGCTTTAGCTACTTAAATAAACCCTCCAAGCAACCAAAATTTGTAAAACTCAATGATCGCGCGTGAACCTGCATACAATAAAACTTCAGCGTTCAAAAGATGTTGTTTAAAGAAAACAAAATAAAAGGTTTACAATTGTAACTGCCATAACGCGCTGCCGTTCAGGCTCCGCTGCACAAAGAGAAGACCTCGACTGCAATGGGGTCGCAATGAACTATCTTTGTTTACAACGCGAACGCTACGGTCTCCACGTAAAGTGAAATGATCGTATGGCATTGTTGGCCGGGAGGGCCCAGTCGGTTTCGGTCGCCAGTGCAAGTCTTATTTCAGTCTGCGCCACGTTGGGCGACTTGCGGCCGATGATTAGGGCGAAATGATGATGAGGACAACACAACATCCTGTCCACGAGCGGAGAAAAATCCCCAACCCGACCGGTAATCGAACCCGGGCCCAGTGCATGGGAGGCAAACATGTTACCACCCAGGGACGGTCTCCACGTAACAGCTTTTACAATGAAGCGCCAAAGAAACTGTTACAGGCATGCACATTCAAATACAGAGATGTGTAAACAGGCACAATAGGGCGATGCAGTCGGCAACGCCTACATAAGACAACACAGTTGTTAGATCAGTTACTGCTGCTACAATGGCGAGTTATCAAGAATTACATGAGTATGAACGTGGTGTCGTAGTCAACGCACAAGCACTGGGACACAGCATCTCCAAGGTAGCGAAGAGTTGGGGATTTTCCTGTACGACAATTTCATGAGTCTGGCGTGTATATCTGGAATCCAGTAAAACATCTAATCTCCGACCTAGCTGCGGCCGGAAAAAGAATCTGCACGAACGGGACCAACGACGACTGATGAGAATCGTTCAATGTGACAGAAGTGCAACCCTTCCGCAAATTGCTGCAGATTTAAATGCTGGGCCATCAACAAGCGTCAGAGTGTGAACACTCAACGAAACATCATCGACATGGGCTTTCGGAGTCGTAGCTCCAATCGTGTACTCTTGATGACTGCATGACACAAAGCTTTGAGCCTCGCCTGGGCCCATCAACACCTGACAATGGACTGTTGATGACTGGAAACATGCTGCCTCGTCGGACGAGTGTCGTTTCAAATTGTATCAAGCGGATGGACATGTACAGTATGGAGACAACCTCATGAATCCATGGGCCCTGCATGTCAGCTGGGGTCTGTTCAAGCTGGTGGAGGCTCTGTATTGGTGTGGGGCGTGCGGAGTTGGAGTGATATGGAACCCCTGATACGTCTAGATACGACTCTGACAGGTGACAGACACGTGCGTAAGCATCCTGTCTGATCACCTGCATCCATTCATGTTCATTGTGCATTCCGACGGACTTCGGCAATTCCAGCAAGACAATGTGACATCCCATTCGCCCAGAATTGCCACTGCGTGGATCCAGGAACACTCTTCTGAGTTTAAACACTTCCGCTGGCCACCAAACTCCCCAGACATGAACATTATTGACCATGTCTGGAATGCCTTGTAACGTGCTGTTCAGAAGAGATCTCTTACCCCCTCCGTGCTCTTATCGATTTATTGACAAACCTGCAGGATTCGTGGTGTCACTTCCATCCAGCAGTACTTCAAACATTAATCGAGTCCATGCTACGTTGTGTTGAGGCACTTCTGCGTGTTCACTGGGACACTACACGATATTAGGCAGATGTACCATTTTCTTTGGCTCTTCAGTGTATATGCAAAGAAAGCGGCGAGGTAACGCCCGATGGGTGTGCTACACACCTAACGCACAGGCAACGCGGGTATGACTTTAACTGCCAAGGCTACTAGTAAAATTACCGTAGTCTACGCTTAATATGATAGTTTACTGTAGCCTACGGTAGTTTTACAACTATAGTAAAGTTCACTTACTACTCACAAGCGTGATTGATAAATCGCGCAGCGCACTACATTGCGGGACGGGAAGGTGAGCCATAGCCAGATCTATTAACGACTTTGTGTGATGATTCGAGCAATTTGAGCTTTTCGGTATTTTCCCACACTCGTCTCTGCAAGTACTGTGCAGGTCCTCTTTTTTTGTCCTGAGAAAATATGATACACAAACAGTTAAAATACTATCACACAAAACAAAAGTTACACGATTTTTCACCCTTACATGACTGACGACTGCAGCAGTGGAAGGACATACGGCCGCAAAGTTAAATAAAATAAATTTGTCGAAACTTGAATACAGTGGAGTCGTCACTAAATGGGATAAACGACAAGGAAAAGAAGACGACGTAGCACACTCTTCATACGCAGCAGAAAGTTATATTTTGGCAGTTTTTATTATACATAGATTCTCTCTGTAGAGTCTGAAAAACAAAAGAATTTACACCTCACGTTATTAGAAATTGGATTCATAGTTGAGCATATTGCTATCGAAAGGAGCAATATCAAAAGAAAATAAGATATACGTCACAAATTTCCAACAGCATTTTGTCCTAAATTGAGCACGGGAACTGAACAGTAACGAAGAAATGCGGGTCTTCGGCTGGAAATGTACTGTAATGGCGCCCACTGCCGTCAGTCTACATGAATGTTAGAAACAAGACCGAAATTCCTGTAATCACTGCTAAGTCACGCTTGAGGTGGTGTAAAAGAGCGATAACACTGCGCAGTGAATGTGTGAACCGAGTGATTTTGAGTGATGAATCACGGTATAGCATGTGGCAGTGGGGTGAAAGGGTGTAGGTTTGGAGGATGCCAGGAGAACGTTACCTGCCACCATGTGTAGTGCCAACAGCGAAGTACGGAAAAGAAGCTCTTATGGAATGGAGGTGTTTTTCTCTATTACGGAGAAGATCTGTTATTGCGCTTAAGAAAACACTAGATGCGGAACGACATGCACGCACTTTACGGCATTGTGTACTCGTACAATAGAGGAATAGTTCGGAGACGATGATAATTTGTACCAGCATAACGCTGTCCCCAGCCATAAAGCAGCATCTGTGAGGCAATGATTTGTGGACAATAATAATCCTGAAATGGACTGGTATGCCCAGAGTCGCGACTTGCACCCAATGGAACACGTTTGAAATGACTTCACTTAAAACATCCGTGCTATTAGGCTGTTGTCGATGTATAAAACTTTCTCCTAACGTTTCCTCTCCCACTACGGAAAACATCTTGCTAACTGCAACCAGAACTCGAGGGAGCTTCGATTACGTAGCCAGTGTGGAGGGCATCACAGTCCATCATGTGACGTCGGCTATGAGATTATCGCTGGTATTGCCGACATACTCGATTGAAAGTACTCAATCGATCGTCATTCTTGTGTTACAGAGTTGACACCCAAATTTGATCTCATTTAATACCTTCCTCTTTTTTGCTAAAATTATTATGGTGTTTATAAATGTCAATAGCATCTCTGTACATAGGCGCATGATAATACGATGTTTTCGATATGACACTCGTCTCAGTGAATTTTATTTCATGATCACCCTCTTGGCAAGTATGTTCCGCTAGGGCCGATTTATCCGTATGTCCTAGGCGGCAATTCCTCTTGTGTTCAACGAGACTGGTATTTAACACTTCTTTTTATGGTACCAATGTAGCTCAAATGAATTTTATGTTCAACCGGTGTAGCCGAAGGATGTCATATATCTTTTGCCGATCTTAAACATCCTTTTATCTTCCTGGTGGGTCTAAGATAGTTTCCACACCGTACTCGCTCAACACTTTCCCAATGCGATCTGTAATCGTTGTGATGATCGGAAGCCAAACTTCCGCTTTGGGCGGCTGTCGTTCCTCATCGGTCCTGATTCTCTCTCTACGGCGAAGTGCTCTATCTATCTCCTTCTTCTTGAATGGCGACCGTAGATTTTCACGCTCATCTTTTATGTAAGTCGTTTCACAAATTTTGTGCGCCCTATCTACCAAGGTTTTAATGATCCCTCTCTTTTGTCTTGGGTGACGGTTGGACTCTCTGTTCAGGTAACGTATGCGTGTCTTTTCTGCATACTCTGCATACTCTGCATACTCTGCATACCCAACGTCCCGTCCCCTCACTTGATAACAGACACATTCAAGAAATTCAGCAGGCCGTTATTCTCCGTTCCATATTAAATTGTATTTTCGGACTGATACTGTTGAGATGTACCAGGAAGTCATCCATCTCCTCTGCACCGTGTGTCCATAATACGAAGGTACCACATGGTTGGTCTTTTTCTGGTAGTATGCAACGCCTGTTGTCCAAAGTTCATCATAAACAAATTTGAAACAACTGGACTAGGAGAACTGCCCATAGCCACGCCGTCAATCTGTTCATAAAAATCAATATTGTGTTGAAAATAGGTTGTGGTGAGGCAGTGTCTGAATAGCTCCACAATATCTACTGGAAAAATATCAGATATACATGAGATAGCTTCGTTCACTGGAATATTGGTAAATAACGACACGACATGAAAACTAACAAGGATATCACATTGGCCCACGTGCATTTCTTTTAATTTGTCAATCAAATGATGTGATTGAGATGAGTTAGAACTTCGACTTCGCTTCAGCCTACTGCAGCTAACATCATTACCGTCTCTAGCTTCAGCTCTTGAAGAGAAATGAGCTGCCATTCCTCCACAGACGTTCAGACACCTCACTGAAAGCGTCCCCCGCAAAATTCAAGCGTCAAGCCGTCATAAAGGCGAAGGATGAACACATTCCATATTAATGTCCACTAATAGATCAGATAGTGTACCTCTATATCCATATTCTACATTTGGCAGAGGGTGCTTTGCGTACCACTGTCACTCCCCTCCGCCCTTCCCTCCCTTTCCCACCCCTTACCTGTTGCTTTATCAAATGATGAGTAGGAAGAACGATTACTGGTAAGCTTCCGTGTGAAGTGGAATCTCTGTAATTTCGCTTTCATGATCTTTTCGCAACGTTTACGGAGGAGGATGAGATACATTGGCAGATTTTACTAGCAACTTAAGACTCTCGCCATTTTGGAAGCAAACGACTCCGTGACGGACATCGTCTCTCTTGTAGCGTCTGCAGACTAGATATGAACGTGCATTATCGTGAAGCTCTCGGCATTTCTAAGCGAACCTGTGTCTGCATCCACATCTACATCACTACTCCGTAATTCGAACTTAAGTGCCTGATAGGGGTTCATCGAACCACCTTCAGACCATTTCTCTACCGTTCCACACTCAAACAGCGCGTGGGTCAGATGAGCACTTAAATCTTTTCGTAAGAGCTCTCATTTCTCTTATTTTATTTTGATGATCATTTCTTCCTCTGTGCGTTGGTGTCAACAAAATATTTTGCATTCAGAGGAGAAAGTTAGCGACTTAAATTTCGTGAAAAGATCTCGCCATTACGAAAAACGCCTTTGTTTGAAGGATTAGCGTCCCAACTCGCTTATCATGTCCGTGACACTCTCTTCACCATTTCCCGATAACACAAAACGAGACGTCCTTTTTTAGGACTGTTTCGATGTTCCGTCTGGCAATCCTATCTGATACGGATCCCACACCACCCAATAGTACTCCAGAAGAGGACGGACAAGCATGGTCTAAACAGTCTCTTTAGTAGACCTGTTGCATCTTCTAAATGTTCTGCCAAGAAATCGCAGACTTTAGTTCGCTTTCCGCACATTATTATGCAGGTGATTGTTCCAGTTTAAATTATTTCTGATAGTAGTCTCTGCGTTAATTAGCTGAATTCACAACCTTTACATTTGTGTGCATCCGAAATCTAGCGGATTCCTTTCAGTATTCATGTGAATGACCTCACACTTATCCTTATTTAGCGTCAACTGCCACTTTTAGCACCATACAACTATAGTGTCCAAGTCATTCTGCAATTGGTTTTTACCTTCTAATGACTTTACCAGACGGTAAATGGCAGCATCATTTGCAAGCAATCCTGTGACAAAAGGCGCTGCTCTTCTTTGGATCTTCTTTATTTCCACTGTCACTCCTAACAGGTAAGATTGACGAGGAGTACTCAGGTATCGGTCCAACGAGAGTTTTTTAGCTATCTGCTTCGTGAGGCGACTACACTGCCTGAGGCTTCTTCCAATGAATCTTAGTCACGCTCTTATCTTTCTTAGTTAAAAAATTACTTCATTTGTGATTCCACTTCTTCCCGTGGGAATATTACCAGAAATTTAATGATGTGACTATCTTGAGTGATTGTTCGACAGTACTGAGCTATCCAATAACCGGCAATTGCGCCTGTTTAGATGTCATACGTTACGTTTCTGTTGTTGGGAGTCAACTTCTTCTTGCATTTCGCTACAATTTTCTAGAATTGCGACATTTTTGTGTATAGGCTGTGAGGGGCATAAGTGCAGATACTGCGATCATTCTTATCTTAATATGTACCCACTTCAGTATGTTGGTTGTTTTTCGTGTACAGTTAACAATCTTCTTGCAAACATGTCACATAATTTACTACCAGACATTTTCTGCACCATTAAGTGGACTACACCTGTCAATATAGACTACCCCTTTTGCACCCAAGTGTCCACACCTCAACACGTGATCTGCTCCCCAGGGGAAAATAAGATGGTTTGCTGTTGCCATGTGTATACGTGGAGGTACTAACCAACATAAAAAAGTACTCCTATTAATAACTATAATTATACTGTAAAAATGAAGTAAATACTGATGCAATATTGTTCAATACACTGTCCTCAGTCACTAATAAAAATATCTGCACTGATACCCCTAAAACCTGCGACTGCGTCACCTGCAGAAAGTCCCTTGGAGCTCTCCAAGTTATTCACTAGGTCATTTATGTGAATTGTGAAAATCAACGAACTTTTAACACTCATTTGGGGGACACTTGAAGTTATTGTCACGTCTGAAGTTTTCTCTCTCTTACAAATGACAACCTGTGTCCCATTTGGTAGGAGTTCTTCAGTCCCCTCGCAACGGTCTGACGTTCATTAGGTGTCAGTGCACAACTGTGTCAAATGCCTTACTGAAGTCAAGGAGCAGGACATAGGTCATCAGCCTGATCGCCGGTATCTACTGATTTCTGAGTCTCGTGAACGAACACAGCGAACTGGGCTTCATACGATCGTAGTCTTCGGGGCCCACCTTGATTCCTGTGGAGGAGATTTTCGGTCTCCAGAAAGGAGACGAAATCTTTTTCGAAAATTCTACAACTGACTGACGTCAGCGAAATAGGCGTACAGTTGCGTGCGTCTATTTGACGCATTGCTCCTCCAGAGATCTATGGACTTTTGCGGTTAGAAGGGGAGCAAGTTCTTTCGCATACTCTATGTAAAACCTCATATGTATTCCGTCAGGTCGAGTCGCCTTCACTATATGTTCACAGTAAAGTTATTTTTTATTTTTTTATGAAGTTTATTCTTCATTCATTTCCTGCTTCTCTTGATTCTCAATCCTCACCCGTTTGCAGTCGTTGTGTTTATCCATAGTCCGAAAAATTTTTGTGTTGATAATGCACTAAAATAGGGATAATGACACCTGCATCCGCAAATTAGGGCCACGGCTGATTTCCTTCAACATACCAGTCCTACCGGTTACTGCTGAGTTCCTAATCACCCCGCCGTCGATGCTACAGGAAATCCTATCCTTTCTTCCTTTGTATCTTCTTTCGCCGACAGATTCCCGTAGAAACGGTGTGGTGACACCAGCTGCAGTAAGTTTGGTGGTAAGAAGTTGACATAGACTACAGTGCTGATTTAGCAAGAGTAGATTTCTTTCCGGGAGGAGGGAACTATACCAAGTAGACAAATAGCTCCCACAGCACTCATTACGAAACGCCATCAGGTAGCTCGAAAGACCTTCGACAAACGGGGACGCAAACTACCGTAGCACGCCTCTGGGAATACTGTGAGGAACCCAGCCAAAGAAAAGCAGGTTTGGAGAAAAACTGCCTCACTCATAAGCGAATTAGTGCAGGGTCGCGACAAAACAAGTTAGCCGACTGCGAATCTGTAACGTAGAGTGCGAGAATAGAAAAGTTATTTTTGTAATAATTAGAGAGATGAAGGGAAATATTGCCTGTTTAGCGTAAACTTAAATGAGTATCAGTCCCATATTTACACCTCATGGTAGCCTCTGACGCCCTGCCGATTGAACTGTAACTGTGGTCGTTCCACATACCAAGGTACCACTCTTTAAGTTGTTTGTAGTGTGAGGTCTTAGTTTGACTGATGGGATTTTTATTCTTTGATTACTTATTAAGCAAGTGTAAGGCACTTTCACATTAGCAGGTATTACGAAACACTACCTGAGAAGACGTACTTCTGGCTAGTTACAAATGTACAACACTGTCACAACCTGTTAGTTACTATAGTGTAGATTGTTGAACACTCTATCGTTAAGACGCCTTTTAAGTTGTTCTTCGTTTTTCAATTAATAAAAAAGAAGTTTCTATTTTAACTCCTTGGATTACGAAGTAAGCTAATGGCTTAAAAACGACAAAGTGCGGATAGAAAAAAAATTATTAACTAATGGTTACACGCATTTTGACGCACATTTTAGAATCGTGGACAATACGAACGCAAGAGAAAACGCGTATATCGGCCACTGAAATGAAAGCTATGAGACTCACGAAAAGCCGTAGTCTGCGACGGTATCTAACGGTTACTGCTAAGCGTAGCTGCTATTCCAAAAAGCATCCAATATGAGCAAACCACCTGCGTCTTTACCCGCAGTTGCTCGCACTTTAGGTACTTGGGCTATGCAAGGCTCTTTTTAAAAAGAATGGCTCCATGTAGTCATAGAGTCGAGCAGCGCATGTCTGCTTTCGTACTCTGCAGCTAATTCACTGCAGGTAATAACGTGTAGCCGTGATTCTGCTGTCAAATTCTCTATGAATTGGCTAATATAAATAATAATAAAATATACAGATATATAAAACAAAAGATAAATGAATAATTTAATAAGAAGGCTTATGTTCTAACGTCTATAATTGATGTAGAGACAGAGAAATGTGTTGAATAATGTTTATTCAAAAAGGACATCTCAAATAAACGGGAAGTGGTCCTACGATATTCGATTAAAATACAGACAGCAAATATCCTTGACAAATGCAATAAAGTTACGTTGAGAGCGTTACGAGGATAGCAGCAAAATCCCCACACTAAAACTAAGTCCATTTCGTGGTCACAATATAGGAAATATTCAAGACCGTTCAGAGTTCAACACACTGATTCACAAAATTAAAATACACTATGCAAAGAATCGTAACTCATGGTCTATCTATTCTCAGTTCCGTGAATCAAGGGGAAAAACTTACGAGTCCTTGCCATGGAACAAATTCAGACCTCTCGAAATACAAAGTTATTGTAGCGGCCTCTACCACTCAGAATCAAACACCCACACGACCAAATCATGCACGTTACAATAGGCAGGTCTGCTTACTTCCAAGACTCCACACAAAAGTGTTCACCTTCTTCGAGATGTAACATAAAGGTTAAAATCTCGTAGCGGCCATTCACCATCCAGAATCTATCAACCACAGGACCGAATGAAGCACTGTATCATAGGTAGGCCTGCCTTCTTCAAGAGCTAACATAAAAGTGTCCGCAATTGCTCCCTTGAGCTCGACACTCGAAAAGTTCCTGTCTCCACTTGATTCCCATAGTTTTCTCCATTAGCAGAAGGCCGTCCCCACCAAAAATACATCGTCCTTAAGATCTACAGACATGATCTGATTCGAATAGATCACTTCCTGGACTAAATTAATGTATTACAACAAAATTTCAATAAAGAAATGTCATCAGCATTTGGTTACACTCAGATAGTTTACAAAAATATAAGTAATATTTAGTTCATAAATACATAAGCTAGCATTCTTGTGCAAGTGTGCTCATGATAAATGATAACAGGTTGTCCTTAAATATTATAGACACAAATATTTATGCCTTCTTATCAGAATCGTCTTTTGGTTCTCTTTTCAGTTGTGGTGTCCACTAACACATGCGCTGACCACTTTTAAATAGCATAGTTTTTTAATAGCTCTTGCAGTCAACATTTAATTTAAGTCCCATAGTGCTCAGCGCCATTTGAACCTCAACATTTAATTAAAGTTAAAACAGGCAAAACACTAAGCTGTTCGTTAAATAAATACACAAATATGACAAAATTTGAGCTATTCATGCTGTGTTTATTGGCTATGTAACTATGGAGGATGCGATGTTCTGACAAACGTTTGCATAATGAAAAGATGTAAAAAACGTAATATACCAAAAAATAAAAAAGACACAGATGTGTAGCTTTCAGCGATGATAGCTATACTGCAACGCTATCAATTGTTTATTCATTGTGAAATAATATCTTCTGTAATTTTAAAGAGATTGAAATATTGTTTTGTCGTTGGATGTGCCTCGTTTTTCTGACATCATAGATGTATTCAGATTTGCACTAATATTTGACTGTGAGTTATTGTCGAATCTGAGACAGCTGTAATGTAGTCATGTATGAGATTCTCTGACACTCAGCCATTTCTTGGAGCATCTCCTGCACAAAGGCCATTCGTATAACAGCTGTCCAAATTCCCAGCTTTGGGATTTTTCCCGATTTCCGGCGACGCTGCTGGTCTTTGTACCTGGTCATGCTGGTACCTTTCACCTAGCCGGAAGCCGGAACTGCCGCAGCGCATCCTGAGACCTGGGTCTCCTAGCGTTCAACCGTACGACAAATTCAACCTACCTCGTACCAGTACTGGGCGGCCGATTAGCTACCCTAAATACGCGTAACAAGTCTGAGAAATCAGTTAAGAGATGTTGATATCCGATTTTTTTTCCTTTATTGATTTTCGAATCCTTCCAAAGTGGGCGCGCTGGCAGTAGTTTAATACACCGCTCTTCAGCCTACAGAATTGTTAAAACATAAGAAGAAGATAACAAACAATAAAAGTAGGTGATAAAACGGTGACTTAAATCGTAAAACGGCGGAAAAATGTGGAAAGTTAAAAGATAAAACAAAAGGGTAGGCGATGCTAATAATATAGACAGGAAGCAGACAGGTAAAATAGTAGACAGACAATAGGCAGGGAAAAACAGGATGGAAGCAGGGGGAGAGGGAGCCTGGGAAAAGGACAGAGGAAGGGAAGGGGAGGTGAGGATCAGAGTTCATAGGAGGGATAAATGGAGGGAGAGAGGGCATCATCCAGGAGGGGGAGTCGACGGAAGCCACCTTGGGAAAGTAGATGAAGGGTGTAGAGATGGAGGGTAGGGGGACACAAAGGTGAAGGTGTGGCAGAGGGTGGGGGTTGGAGAGGAGAGGAGCAACCAGGGGATGAGGGCGATCAAGGCGACGGGAGGCGTAGAGTACATGGATATGTTCGAGGAATAGGAGCAGATGGGGGAAAGGAATCAGGTCGTAGAGGATCCACGTGGGGGACAGGAGGCGTATACTGAAGGCGAGGTGGAAGACATGGCGCTCGAGAATCTAGAGGGACTTATAGAATTTGGAAGGCAGGGGGGGGGGGGGGGGGGGGAGCGGATATCCAGGCGGGACTGGCATAACAGAGGATGGGAAAGATTAAGGATTTGTAGGTGTGGAGGATGGTAGAGGTGATATCCATTCCGAATTAGGAATTTATTAAGTTAACGAATTAATAAAGCAAACGAGAGTAGAACAGCTAGCACTCCCCGATAGGTGAAGACTAACAAAACAAGTACTGACCTAGAAACTGCGATGAAAATGATATAGAGGAAGACAATGGAACAGACAGCTGAACTGAAACAGTAACAGGCGGGAGATCTACTGATGAGGTTAAGATAATGACGAAGAAGTCTACTGTGTAAATGGTCAACATTCAGAATGATTTTAGTTTTAACTTCTGCATAATTAGAAAGATACATACCACAACAGCTGTCACGGCTATAATTTGTAGAACACCTCACTGGCTCTCTGTCAGAAGATGACGAGAAGTAAATTATTAAACGTTTCTTCAAAAGGGCACTGCCACTCTTCTTATACCCTGGGATTTTATCATATCAGAAATTGCGATAGCCGAGACACGTTTGCATGACCTTAGATACTTCCCTTAATGGCAGTTAAAACCACAGTCTATCTGATTTTGTAACTTATTGGTTCATATAACTATACGATTCTTTGTATTTCTCTAGTAAATTTTAATACAAGAGATATCAGACACCAGTTATTCTTAATGTAATAACATGTCCAAGTTCATATTCCTCTGGTTCCGAATTTTTCTTATGAGACCTGCATCGTTTTATTAATTATTTTGAGCATGTTGCATTCCTAATTTAATATCATATTATCGTTTTTCATTGCAAAATTAGCCGAAATTACAAAATTTGCGTTATCGGGAAACATTGTTTGAATGTTCTATTTGGTCCACACTGTAATATTGTCTCATTAAGAAAGTGTTGTGATGTCTGATTCCTCTAGAATATTCTGTACGGTTTAATTTGTGCGTAATATTTACTGGTACTCGCGTTTCTTATATCAACTTTTTACAGATCACTTTAGCTCTGAACAGGTAGGCGATCCTTAACAGTGGTTTATCTGGTCTTATTTAATAAATTTATTGTATTGCGTTCCAGTGTCGAGTGTAAACTAACATCGAAAATTGTAAATCGAATCTGAGTCGTTGTGGGTGCTTATCAGAGAAGAAACTCTTCCTCGAACGTCAGGTATCAGTACTGGAAGTTTCTGGCACTAAAGAAAGATAGTAGCGAAGAGAACTGATAAAACTACAACATGAAGCAGAGGTAAATCTAACCTGATTTCGCGTTATCATCTATCATCATGAAGGGATGCAGGTGGTTCGCAGCTGTCAGCGTATCTTTGATTACTATGACAGGTCCCATGCAAGCGTAGGAGAATGTCCCCCACAGCATAAACTGCTCCCACCAACCTGCACTGCGTGTTTAGAGCCGCCGTTCACCTCGATGACGCATATGTGCAGACGACCATTGACCTAGTGTGACAAAAATGTGATTCACCCGATGAGCAGACACGTTTCCATTGATCGACGATCGAATCCCGATGGTCCCGTGCCCACTGCAATCGTAACTGACGATGTTGTTGTGTCAACATGTGAACATGTAAGGGCGGTCTGCTGCGGAGCTCCATCTTCAACAACGTACTATGAACGGTGTGCTCTGAAACACTTGTGCGTGCACCAGCATTGTGCTCTTTCAGCAGAGATGCCACAGAACACCGTGTATCCTGCTTTGCAGAGCAGACAAGTCTCTGAACCCACGTTCTGTGAACAATCGTGGGCGTCCAACCATTTAGCGCTTAGTGGCATTTTCACTGTCCTTGTACCTCTTCCCGAAGATGCTCACGACAGTAGCACGTGAACATTTAACCAGCTTTGCCGTTTTCGGGTTACTCGTTCACAGGCTCTGCGTAATAACAATCTGTACTTTCAGTACAATGAAAAACCAGCCAAACTGTTAAATTTCGCCTTGTTATTTTATAATAAACGCAGCTCGTGGTCGTGCAGTAGCGTTCTCGCTTCCGGCACACGGGGTCCCGGGTTCGATTACCGGCGGGGTCAGGGATTTTCTCTGCCTCGTGACGACTGGGTGTTGCGTGTTCTTCATCATCATTTCATCATTATTGACTCGCAAGTCGCCGAAGTGGCGTCAACTAAAAAGGACTTGCAATACGGCGGCCGAACTTCCCCGCTTGAGGCCTCCCGGCCAACACTGCTATACGATCATTTTTTCAATACTAATAACGTAAAATTGCCAACTTTCTCTGGTTTTTCGTCGTGCTGATTAACAGAAGTTACTGGCCTACAGTTATTCCATCATGCTCGTAATTCGTAATCTGTCCTTTGCCAGAGTCACTTATCTCAAGAGATTTCCCTGTTTGCATTCATACCTTCGCTAGGGTGATCCTCCGTCAGTGTCTGCTTCGCTTACATGCTTTTGTTACCACTTAACACGCCCGCACCGCCACCAGGCGGCAACCAACGTCGCGGTGTGCCGTGGTCGTAATGTTTTGGCTTATCAGTGTACGTCTGCGTCTGAATACTGATGTAACTGTACTTATGGCTGTAATACCCAGATCTGGTTCTTGTATAGTGATCTCATGTTCTGTCAACCGGGTATTCATAGACCTGCACAAAAATTCAATTCTTTCTTCGCAGCTTTTGAAACAGTTTTTGCAGGACATACAAAAGAACATTTTATTGCTAATTTAGATACATAATCATTAATACAGATTGAACTGGGATTGCCTCAAACGTGTAACCAACGGCGATTTATCATTTTTACTGTGTTAGCAGCAACATTTTTATGGCATGTTACCTGTGCGTATCTTGCGAACATTTTCTTCCTGGTTACTTGTTTATGTAAAATTTTCTTTAAGTCGGAATCTGCCCTTTATTAAGCCTATGTAAGTTCGTACCAGGGTTCGACTTAAACTAATGTACACTATTGGACATTTAAATTGCTACACCCCGGAGATTACGTGCTACGGACGCGAAATTTAACCGACAGGAAGAAGATGCTGTGATATGCAAATGATTAGCTTTTCGGAGCATTCACGCAAGGTTGGCGCCGGTGGCGACACCTACAACGTGCTGGCATGAGGAAAGTTTCCAACCGATTTCTCATACACAACAACAGTTGACCGGCGTTGCCTGGTGAAACGTTGTTGTGATGCCTCGTGTAAGGAGGAGAAATGCGTACCATCACGTTTCCGACTTTGATAAAGGTCGGATTGTAGCCTATCGCGATTGCGGTTTATCCTATCGCAACAATGCTGCTCGCTTTGGTCGAGATCCAACGACTGTTAGCAGAATATGGAATCGGTGGGCTCAGGAGGGTAATACGGAACGCCGTGCTGGATTCCAACGGCCTCGTATCACTAGCTTTCGAGATGACAGGCATCTTATCCGCATGGCTGTAACGGATCGTGCAGCCACGTCTCGATCCCTGAGTCAACAGATGGGGACGTTTGCAAGACAACAACCATCTGCACGAAGAGTTCGACGACGTTTGCAGCAGCATGGACTATCAGGTCGGAGACCATGGATGCGGTAAACCTTGACGCTGCATCACAGACAGGAGCGCCTGCGATGGTGTACTCGACGACGAACCTGGGTGCACGAATGGCAAAACGTCATTTTTTCGGATGAATCCAAGTTCTGTTCACACCATCATGATGGTCGCATCCGTGTATGGGGACATCGCGGTGAACGCACATTGGAAGCGTGTATTCGTCATCGCCATACTGGCGTATCACCCGGTGTGATGGTATGGGGTGCCATTGGTTATACGTCTCGGTCACCTCTTGTTCGCATTGGCGGCACTTTGAACAGTGGACGTTACATTTCAGATGTGTTACGACCCGTGGCTCTACCCTTCATTCGATCCCTGCGAAACCCTATATTTCAGCAGGTTAATGCACGACCGCATGTTGCAGGTCCTGTACGGGCCTTTCTGGATATAGAAAATGTTTGACTGCTGCCCTGGCCATCACATTCTCCAGATCTCTCACCAATTGAAAACGCCTGGTCAGTGGTGGCTGAACAGTTTCGTCCCAATACGCCAGTCACTACTCTTGATGCACTGTGGTATCGTGTTGAAGCTGCATGGGCAGTTGTACCTGTACACGCTATCCAAGCTCTGTATGAGTCAATCCCCAGGCGTATCAAGGCCGTTATTACGGCCAGAGGTGGTTGTTCTGGGTACTAATTTCTCAGATCCTATGCACCCAAATTGCGTGAAAATGTAATCACATGTCAGTTCTAGTATAATATATTTGTCTAATGAATACCCGTTTATCATCTGCATTTCTTCTTGGTGTAGCAATTGTAATGGCCAGCAGTGTATATTCTGCATCGTCAGAACGGAGTGTAGTGTAACATTTCCTGTGTTAAGATGACTGTGTGTGCACGTTCTAAAAGCCAATAAATTTAAAAAGGAAGCTTAATACCTTCCGTGTGTGTTTGGCCGGGTTATATTCTAACATCTGCATCTCTGTAACGAACAAAAATTGATCATGTTATGTGGCAAGTTTTATTTTACTAGAACAAGAGTGCACTCATTTCTCAACCGCTACCTCGCGACACATTGGTGTGTCGCAATATTTTCAGCGTCGTATAATCTTCCGTAGATATAATATCTAGAAAGTAAAAAATTATCACCAAATCGTTTCTTGAACTAGCCTAATTTGAGAGAAACTGCCTATCATTATACTTGAACATTCACATAATAATAATAAAAATGTATTGCATGTAC
The DNA here is from genome assembly GCF_021461385.2 of Schistocerca piceifrons. Taxonomy (NCBI): domain Eukaryota; kingdom Metazoa; phylum Arthropoda; class Insecta; order Orthoptera; family Acrididae; genus Schistocerca; species Schistocerca piceifrons. The sequence continues at coordinate 748,461,451 of NC_060139.1, forward strand.
TTTACGTGTTAGCTTTCTTGCATCTAGGAAAAAAATCAAACGTAGGGGTGTCGCGAAAATTTGAAAAACATTTTCGTTTACCGCAAAGGAAAAATGGTTGAGAAACACGGGTCTACACAACTATCTCCTAAAAATATCCTAGTCCTGATGAACGCTGCATACTCAGACAGCAGACCATTCTAACAGGGTAACTAAGTTTTATACGTGACTGCAAACGCGGACTGTGACTGCATATGGGTGTGTGTCTGTGTTTCAGGGGGACCTGGTGCAGCTGAAGGAGCTGCCCGTGCAGGGGACGTTTGAGCTAAAGAGCAAAGCCATGGACGTGCTCATGACGGTGAGTAGTGCCGCCTTTTACCCTCATACCCGTTATGTTCGCCTCAATACCAAAAATAAATGTCTCGTATTCTGAAAGGAGTTACTAATGGTCAGAACTAGAAATACCAACACTATAAACATAGGCAAGGAAAAAAATAGACGTTGAGGTATGGACCATTTTACTTGTGTCAAGAACAAGCAGCATCAAATGGTACAGACTATCTTCTTGTTGAGATCCACTACTCATTTTTACTGATTTTTATTTGCCTCTGTGAGTAGTTCTGTGGCTCCGACGCCGTTGTCATAGTATCTACAACTGTTTCTCTCATCTGCCATTTCGCGCGTACAGTTTTGAAACTGTACTTGCACTAGACTGCTTAAATGTCTATGTGTACTGTAATTAGATTGATCTTGTCTTCGTGGTCACTACAGGAGTGATGCATAAGGTGGTGTAATATATTTCTAGGTTTGCGCTTAATACTGGTTACATACTAGCCTACATACCTAACAACCATGGATGGTCAACCGCAATATCAGGGAGGGCATTGAAACAATGAGACAAAGTAACCATATGAAGAGAGAGGATGGTCTCATAGACTATCGGATGAAAAGTGTCCAGGCACCCTCACTGTGTGATCAAAAGTATCCGGACACCTGGCTGAAAATGACTTACAAGTTCGTGGCACCCTCCATCGGTAATGCTGGAATTCAATATGGTGTTGGCCCACCCTTAGCCTTGATGACAGCTTCCACTCTCGCAGGCATACGTTCAATCAGGTGCTGGAAGGTGTCTTGCGGAATAGCAGCCCATTCTTCACTGAGTGCTGCTCAGAGGAGAGGTATCAATGTCGGTCGGTGAGGCCTGGCCCGAAGTCGGCGTTCCAAACCATCCCAAAGGTGTTCTGTAGGATTCAGGTCAGGACTCTGAGTAGGCCAGTCCATTACAGGGACGTTATTGCCGTGTAACCACTCCACCAGAGGTACTGCATTATGAACAGGTGCTCGAGCGTGTTCAAAGATGCAATCGCCATTTCTGAATTGCTCTTCGACAGTGGGAAGGGAAGAAAGAGGGTGCTTAAAACATCGGTGTACGCCTGTGCTGTGATAATACCACGCGAAACAACAAGGGGTGCAAGCCCAATCCATGAAAAACACAACCACACCATAACATCACCGCCTCCGAATTTTACTATTGGCAGTACACACACTGGCAGATGACCTTCACCGGGTATTCGCCATACCCACACCCTGCCATCGGATCGACACATTGTTTACCGTGATTCCTCACTCCACACAACGTTTTTCCACTGTTCAATCGTCCAATGTTTACTCTCGTTACACCAAGCGAGGAGTCGTCTGGCATTTACTGGCGTGATGTGTGGCTTATGAGCAGCTGTGCGACAATGAAATCCAAGTTTTCTCATCTCTTCCGTAATTGTCATAGTACTTGCAGTGGATGCTGATGCAGTTTGGAATTCCTGTGTGATGGTCTGGATAGATGTCTGCCTATTACACATTACGACTCTCTTCAACAGTCGGCGGTCTCTGTCAGTCAACAGACGAGGTCGGCCGGTACGCTTTTGTGCTGTATGGGTCCCCTCACGTTTCCACTTCACTATCACATCGGAAACAGTGGACCTAGGGATATTTAGGAGTGTGGAAATCTGACGTATAGACGTATGACACAAGTGACATCCAATCACCTGACGACGTTCGAAATCCGTGTCTTTCGCGGAGCGCCCCATTCTGCTCTCTCACGGTGTCTAATGACTACTGCGGTTGCTGATGTGGAGTACCTGGCAGTAGGTGGCTGCACAATGCACCTAATATGAAAAACGTATGTTTTTGGGGATGTCCGGATACTTTTGATCACATAGTGTATTAGTAGCACATAGCGCATATCCACCCTTCGCCTTTATAACGACTTGACCACTGCTGGGGACATTTTTAGTGAGTTGTCCAAATATCTGTGGTGGATGACAGTCCATCCTTCCTTTAGAGCCGGGATGAGAGAAGGTAGTGATTTGGATGCTGGGGTCTGGAGTGAAGTCTACATTCTAGTTTATCGCAAATGCGTTTAACTGTGTTGAATCGGATCTCTTCGCAAGTCAGTGCATTTCAGGAATGTTATTCTCCACAGACAATTGCCTCACAGATGCTACTTTATGATAGGGTGCATTGTCATCCCCATCCAAACACTCGTCGTATCCGATCAGTACACAATGCTGTCCAATGTGTTCGTATTCTTTCACATTTAGCTTCTGCTTAAGGGCATTAAGAAGCCCACAATCCTAACCACGAAAAACATCCTCATAGTATAACATCAAATCCCCCATACTTCGTGTTGCCACTTCACGTGATGGCAGATAATGTTCTCCAGGCGTTCGCCGAACCCAACCCCTCCTATTGGCTTGCCACACGGCAAAGTGTGATTCGCCACTCCAAATCACTCTTTTCCAGTCACCCTCTGTGCAGTGGTGTTGCTCTTCACGCTACCTCAACCGTCGCTTAGCATTGAATACAGAAATCTGTGGCGTATGAGGAGCTGCTCCACCATTGTAGCCCCATTCTTTATGACTCCATAAGCTTCGCCAGTGTGCTAACTCGAATGCTAGTGGCACTTTTAATATCACGAGTGAATACTTCCGCTGGTTTCATGCAATTTCTTACAAACCTCCTGCATTATCGACGGTTCCTGTCCATCAGTACAAGTCGGCCTTGTCTTGGTTCAGTAGTTGTTCTTCCTTCGCACTTCCATTTGACAGTCATAACACCAACAGTTATCGTGGGCAGCTTTAGAAGGTTTGAAATGACCCTGGTGTATTTGTTACTTTCGCCACATCCAGTGTCTAGTACACATTCGATGTCACTGAGCTCTCCTGAGTGGTCCATTATCCTGCTACTCATTCTCACACTGTTCTCCGCTTCGTTTTATAATGGGGCTCCGCCTCCCATGGCATTTAGTGGTCAATTCCACATCATATAGGGGTACCCGTATACTTTTCATTAGTACCGTCGTGACCTCCAGCTAGCTGTGAAACCCAAAAAACCACACAAACAACATGAGACTCTGTCAGTTTTGGATTGCCTCTGGGTCCACCATCACAGCAAGGCCATACTTGCATATGGCTGCCTATCCTATGAAGCATAGATCTATCTTTGCTACAATATCTGAGAAATTTAAAACATAAATCTGAATTTCACTGACAATTCATGACACATCATTAAATTTAGTGATCTCCTACGTTAACTGACATGTTTCTAATAAACGCATACAAACACACACACACACACACACACACACACACACACACACACACACACACACATACAAACATACATACAAATGCAAACATTAGCTGAGAGGAACTGTCCCTGTGCAACCCATGTCCTACATGACGAAAAGAATGGTCCATGCCCCATTCACCGATAACAGCCAATCATGGGCTCATACAGATTGGAGCAATAGACAGTAGTAGATCCTCACTCCTATCACAGTAAGCCACGCTAGTAAACGTTCGCACTCCTCCCACTATAGCAAACCACTCATATCCACAGCATTTTTTAAAATTGTGATATAACGTCATTTCTAGTAAAGGAGTTATGACGCAATGTAAGTGGACCTTCGACACAGTTCACCAGTAAAGCCAGAAGATGGCCAAAGCAACTGCGTCCGAAACGTCGGTTTAATTCAGTGACAGTTATTTTAACACGTTTTTGTTAGGTCAGTTTCTTTCATGCGTATCTTTTTGGCAAAGATTTTGCGGTTGATTTTAAACTAACTTCCTGATGAACTAGGATTTCAGATTTTAAACATAGATCAGAAGTAAATGCCAATGCAACATTAACTTTCTTTCTTGTCGTTCCGTTCGGTATAGGCGATGTTCGGGTGAAAAAGATGGAGATGTCTGACACCTTGACTGCTCTGCAGGACCAGTGTGTTGTCCTGGTAAAACTGGAATACGTTTCAGACAGTAAGAAAGCAGTCGGACAGGACAGGACTGAGGGAGGGGAGAAGAGAAGATTGACAGAGAGGGGAGAAGAAGGAGATGTGTGCAATAAACGTGACATTTGCGCACATAGATGAAGCTACGGCTAGAAAGCATATATACATATATGCAGGGTGTTTCAGAAGTGATGGTCAATATTCAGGGATATGACAGGATGATCATTCGAACCAAAAACTCAATTAAACATGCTCACTGAAACCCACCCCTTAAGAGCTATGGGCAATTCTTGATCTTATATTGTGAAACTGATCTTTCCAATTGCAAGCTCCATGCTTTCCATATTTTGGAATGTGGTAGTAGGGACCAAAACAAGAAAGAAACGTCCAGTGAACATGTGCTGTAAACTGCTTACCTTAAGAGCTACGGAAATCCAGGTGGGGTGGGCATAGCAAAAGATGGGGCGGATGAGGGATTTATAAGTGTGGAGGATGGTGGAGTGGTCCAGACCCCATGTACGACCAGACAGGAGTTTAAGGAGGCCGAGTCGGGTATGTGCCTTGGCTTGGATTGTCTGGAGATAGAGATCCAGGAAAGGTGGCGGTCGAGAGTGATGTATTATGTGGCAGTCGGTTATATGGAATTCTTGCAACCAGTTTCTGAGAGAACACTGCGAAGCGAACTGTATACAATGGACATTTGGAGTCTGGTACCTTGCAAAAGGCCACTGCTCGCACCAGTTGGTCACCAGTGTTTAGTGCAACAGTGTTTTCTTCGTTTCTGTGCGTCAGTGTTATCTTCAGTGTGTTCCTTCGTTCAAGTGTACAGCTGATAACCTTCGTTTGAGTACACTGTAGTTCTTGTTTCTGAAACCAGTGCCTTCCGACGAACGCTTTCATCACTATTCTTGTGTGTGTCTTCTGTTTCTAACATTCATGTTTTTCTGTTTCTATGTCTCCATGTTTGCTATATGTTTTTTCTGTTGGCATGTGTACGCCGCTGGCGGGCTGCCTTTGTATAAAGGGAAAATACAATAAAGAAAAAAAAAAACATCTCTTCACTGTCGCGACTTTCGGATTCAGTGAAGGTTCACGTGACGACCTCGTACCAGTTCTACAGTACCTGCAGCACTCCGTAGCTACCACTGTTTAGCTCCACTATATTCTGTGTGCGAGGAATTGAAGAAAACTGAGAAGGTGGACTGCCAGAAGATACAGTTACCCTGAATCAGATTACTAGGAAGACAACAATGTTAATCTCGCCTGAAAGTTTCTTTTCGTACGAGAAATTTCTCGCAAAAGCGCCACTGGTTCGGAGAAATACTAGAGGCTCGAGAGAGAACCCGCAGAAGTCGGCGCGTACCTGCCCGTGATATTTCTGGTCGCCTCACCTGCAGGTGTGTGAAAGCCGAGCGCCAGCCGCCGCAGCCCTCGCGGACCTGTTACTCTCTGCGACAACTCTGAAAGCTCATCACCAACTCGGCAGCAGGTTTCGCAGGCAGGCCCCGAGTCTCCAGGGGGAGGCGGCTTCCGGTGCTGCATTTCCTCCGGGGACGGACAGCACAAGTTTGGCGCTCGCGCTCTGATGGGAGCCGCGAAGTTGGCAGGCCTGCGGTAACGGTGTCTACTTACCTCCTCCGGCAGCAAAAAGCGGCAACGCATGCATCCCCCTAGAGGCAAGATGCTGGCTAAGGCACACACAGATTGCATATGAGAAACTCGTCGTCACCCATATAAAAGTTCCGTAATTGAATTCTCTGTGGGCAGCACAGCGTCATAATAATGACAAAAAACTTATTTTTACGTCCTTCGACAATTTTGATTTGTTCACGAACAGTTTTAGGGCTTCTTGGGCCACCATCTGATGACATCTGAATGTCGCAACCAAAGACAAAATAAGTGTACGACACACATAGCGTGGAAATATCTATGGAGTTGACATTGTAATGCGCAGAACAGAACTCTTGTCGTCAGCATACTTTGTCTCCCAGATGATACGACTTTGATTTTGCACACACGTTTTATAGGCATCTTAACAATTTCCATTGGTTATCTGGAATGAATTTATTTCTTTGCAGATAAATGCAAGGCATGCGACATCTCACACAGCTCAGCTGTCTTTTTTTTATATATAAGAAAATTTGAGATCGGCACCGGTCTGCACTGGACCATATTTCTGAGTCCCTGCTCTACTGAATTATGCTTCAATGTACGCTAAAGTGGAAGTATCCCGAAAAACATCGGGTTTGGAATTACGAAGTGGAATAAATTTGCGATTTACGACTGACCATTTTTTCTCGATTTTGCTTTATACGTTTCCTCTTTATCATAGGCAAGCCCACAACAATATTTTACCGTATTTTTGGCGCATTTCATGAACAAGTGGTCATTTCATTAGAAATTAAATAATAGTATATTGAAGAATTCAAAGAGTTGAATAAACGAAGAATTAGGCCAACTAATTTTCACACACACACACACACACACATTTCTCCTTCTGAAAACATTCTTCTCTAAATTGTTTTGAGCACACTGAAATCTTCATACAGCCTTCATTATCGCCGGCCGCAGTGGACGAGCGGTTCTAGGCGCTTCAGTCCGGAACCGCGCTACTGCTACGGTCGCAGTTTCGAATCCTGCCTCGGCCGTGGCTGTGTGTGATGTCGTTAGGCTAGTTAGGTTTAAGTAATTCTAAGTTTAGAGGACTGATGACCTCAGATGTTAAGTCCCATAGTGCTTAGAGCCATTTGAACCGTTTTTGAACCTTCATTATCGATGTTATAGTTTTACAGTTTAGTGTTTTACAGTTACGTGTTATTAAAACTGGAGTTTTTCTTATTTGTGCTGTTTTCTGTTTGGACCTTATTTTAATGGTGTAGGTTTTGTACTATTTTACGTTTGTGTCCATGCTTTTTGTGTTGTGTTCGTGTTCATTATTTCAATGCGTTTATCTCACTGTGAGACAAGAATGGTCAATGTGCTGATGAAAAATGTTGTATTTGCCTGTGAAATCATGACTATACGAAGGAGTCACCCCTTTGTCTGAGGCAAACTAACGACCGTGAATATGTTTATTCACAGCTCACAAAAATGGAAATCTCATGGGGAGAAATTGGGACTGAATCAAATATGTTTAAGAACTTCCCAGCGAAAATTATAGAGCATAGTCAGAATAAGCTTAGCAACATGTGGGCCTGCCGGCAAGCCCCTACACATCCTCCATACAGTCTCGATATCTCCCTATGCGATTTCCATATTTTAAGAATGCTGAAAAAGACATTCGTGGCTGTTGACTTGCTTGAGCCGAAGAGGTGGCCACATAGGTCTAATCATGGTCTCATAGGGAATTACAAACATTTTTCCATGAAGACATTGACCACCTGTCTTACAGTAGAATAAATGTATGAACAAGTATGGCAGTTAGTTTTGAAGCAAGAAACAGTTTACTTACTTCTTTCCATCTGTCTGTTTCTCATCTGACTGCCCCTTACACTTCATTATTATTGTTCTTATAATTAAAATCCTGGACATCAGAGGAATTTCATAACTGTCAGGTAATGGCGAGTTGTATTTATAGAGAAGGGGCAGCGCCGGAGAAGAGACAGTAACTGTGTTTATGAATTATCTACACTGAAAGTAGCCTAGATATTGAACAGCGGCAGAAAACTATGCACCGGACTTAGACGCTATTCACGCACCTCTCCACCTCCTCCTAAGAGAGACTCCAGAGATGAAGCACCTTTTGAAACGCATAACTCAAGGACGAGCTGTGACTCCCACCAGATCTCAGCCGTGGATCCGCGCCTGCGCACTGGTGTTGGTAGGCTGGTAAAATTCGTGTAGGGATCAGACACGTGAGTGTGGTGGACGGCCGATGTGTGGCGGTCTGTTGATAGCGGCGTGGCGTGGCGGTGTGCGTGTTGCAGCTGCACGGGCTGCGGCACGAGAACGTGAACCCGCTGCTCGGCTGCCTGGTCGACTCGTCGCGGCCGGCGCTCGTCTTCGAGTGGTGCAGCCGCGGCTCGCTGGAGGACGTACTCGTGCAGGACGAGATCAAGCTCGACTGGTCCTTCCGCCTCTCCCTACTCACCGACCTCGTCCGGGTGAGTACCAGCCAGGTCTCGTCATTACCCCTCAAAACATCTAGAATTTAATTTATATAATTATAAATATTTATTTATAATATATGTAATATAATACATAAATATATATAATATTTATATATTAATTTATAATATTTATATATAATATATTTGTATATAATATATAAATATAATAAAATGATATATACAATATATTTATAATGTATTATTATAAATATTTTTTATAATTATATCATTTGCCCCCTGTTCGTTTCATTTAAAAATACTTAGAAAGAACCGTTGATGCAGCTCTCTACGCTTGTGTGTATCCTGTCCGAGCCTCTTTATCTCTGAATAACCTACGCAACCTGCATCCATTTGAACCTGCTTACTGCAGTCTTCCGTTGGTCTCCCAAATTGACGACATCCTTGTTGCCACAGGTTGTGTCTTGTCAACCGATCTCTACTGCCTCCGCCGTTGTCACTCCTCTACTGAACACAAACAGAAGAATATCTCGGAAATGATCCGATCTCTCCACTTGCCACTCCATTTTGCAGCGTCCACAGCCCCACTCACTGTCTGCAGACGGTAAAATGACAGTATGTAGACTCAGGTAGCAACAGTGAACCATAAATAAAAAAACGACAATCGATAAATAAACCCATAGCGCCCAGAATTCCAATATGTAAAACAAAAACACTACGAACCTATGCACCAACCTAATACAGAAAGCAAAGATAATCGGGGAGAAATTTGAAAAATGAATTAAAGTTCCGTGAGCGGAAATAAAAACTTTTGATGATGGCATTGTAACTCTCTCGGAGACAGCAAAGTATTTACAAAAGCGAAATGGATATTGTCTCATGAAATTGTAATAAAATGAATATCAACAAAAGTAAAACAAGGATAGCAAAATGTAATGAAATTAAGTCAGATGATGGTGAGGGAATTACACTAGATGAGACACGAAATAGCAGACGAATTTTATTGTTTGGGCAAAAAAATAAAATAGTAGAATTAAAGAGGTTATAAAATACATACTAGAAACAGCAAGTGAAGCTTCCCTGAAGAAGGGAAATTTGTTAATAACGATGGTAAATTTAAGTGCTATGATGAATCGTATATGATAAGTAGTACAGACAAGAAGAGGATAGAAGCTCTGAAATGTAGTGCTAGAGAAGAGTACTGAAGATTAGGTGAGTAAATCGATTAAGTAACGAAGACCTACTGAATTGCCCTGGGAAGAAAAAATCGTTATGGCACAAATCAGTTAAAGAAAGGAACAGAGTGATAGGACATGCCGTGAGGTGTCAAGAAATAGTCAGTTTATTAATAGAGAGTTTGGGGAGTAAAAATTGTGGAAGTAGACAAACGTTTGAGTAAAATAAAGAGGTTCAGATGAATGTAAGTAGCAGTAGTCATATCGACGTTAATAGACTTTCACGTCGAACAGACGTACCAAAGGAAAAGACGAAATAATATTTTTAAAAATGTAAATAATTATACATAGTACATGAAATAAATCAATAAGATTTTCTAGTGCTTTCATTCGTAATACATTAATGATTTCCCTTACCTGCTGTAGATCTGAGAAGAAAAAAAAAGTTTTCTGAATGTACACATGAGTATGAGCACCGATGTAAAAATGAACATCTTCGTTACACTACTTGAGAGCAGCTTACGTGAGCCAGTCAGGTAGTTTCTAAGACTTGTACGTGTGCTTCAGGCACAAGCTGGGAAGTAACTACTTGTACAAATGGCAAGCAATTTGCCGGAAATCTCACTCGTAAATTCTCTCGCACAGGGCACCACCTGACGCTGCGCATTGCCAGAGGCCTTAGACCACAGTAATTTAGCTCTAATCTTCCTCTCATTTCGCTTTAAGTATGAAAGCAAACTTTCCGCTAACTTATATTAATCACTAAGTTTTGAGATATTACTCTAGTTAACGTAATGTCGCATGACGAAGCAGCAAGTCCTGATTAGCTATCCTAGATAAATGACCTTTTTACCTCAGGATAATGATCGCCATCCTAGCCATCTTTAGCAAAAGCATAGATGCTGTGGTTTTTAGAAAATAGCAGTTGAATATTCTCCATTCCTTGTTTCTCTCTTCCTTTTTGGTTAAATGTTCGAGCTAAATGAAAACAAGACTCTCGTAGCCAAACGAAGAGTGGAAAATAGACAAGTGGGGAACCAAATTCACCAGCGTAAGGTCTAGTTTTACAAGGACAGGTCTAATTCCTTGAGAGTAATCAGGGTAATTAACAAAAGCTGAATTAGCGATTTGAAAGAAATTATACACCGGATTTTTGTGCGAGCCTTCATAGGCAAACGAAGAGCGAGAAATGGACAAATAGGAATCAGATTGGTCTGAGTGAGACCTAGTTTTGCAGAAAACCAGGTGTAATTGATTAGAAGTAATAAGGATAATTAACAAATACTTAATCAGTAATATGAGGTAAAATTTTTTTCCGAAATTTCATAAGTGACCGAAGAATGAGAAATGGACAAATGAGGTATCAGATCGTCCAGCGCGGGGTCAAGTTTTGCAAAAGAATATTAAATTGAAATTAACAGAATAACAGCCATCGGTCGCAAAAAGGAAGTCTTTTGGCCTAGGTTTCGGCACTGCTATGAGTGCCTTCATCAGAAATAAAAAACTCAAACTTAGCTTTAGTCACAAAATTTTTGAAACAGAAAACATAGAAAGCATGCCACTATGGGCATGTCGGGCTACGGTAGCATCAGTCTGATGTTGCCCATACCGATGTATTTTATGCAACCCATACTACATCTGTATCAGGAATTGTATGCAGACAGGCGACAGCCACGAAATCGATATAAGTTCCATCTCAGAAATTTGGGCGACTGTTAGCAAACGGAATCATGCTGTAAAAAATACACGTGAGGATTGGCCATGAGTTACGCAGTATTTTTGGACCAAGACATATCCTACTTCTGCCATAATTATCCAAGTGTCTCCAGTCTTTCTTTGCGTAATTAGCGGTATAGTCATACAGGCTTCGGATGTCTCTGTAAGTTTATTCCGTTTACTGTTCTTAACCTTTCTTAAATCCAAGTTTGTACAATAGGACTAAGATGCCTTCGTATACTTATTAGTTGTTATGGGACATTTCGAGACTGTGCTTCCCATCTAAAGCGAAATGGCCAACAACATTGTTCTGTCACGTCTGTTTGCATAAAACGACATCGGCAGGGGCAGTTGACTCATCCAGTATATTGATCTTTCCATTGGGTCATATACCAGACAGTCGTTACTGCAAACGTTTCCCATTTTGATATCTCCTGTTAATTTCGTTGATTCCGATGGTGAAAGACGCTTTATAAGGCAACGTTTCTGTACCATTTGCGAAAGATTAAGTACTATAACCGGAATAAACACAGTGATATCCGAAACATGAGTCAGTACACCGCTAATTACACAAACAAGACTAGAGACACTTGGATAAGTATGGCAGAGGCAAGTTAATCTTGGTCAAAAAATACCGCGTAAATCACGGCCCATCCTCATTTGTATTTTTTACAGTATGATACCGTTGGATAACAGTCGCCCAAAGCTCTGAGAGGGAACTTACATCGATTAGGTGCCTGTTGCCTGTCTGGATACCGTTCCTGACATGACATACTGTGGGTTGCATAAAACGGATCAATAGGGGCAGCCTGTATAATGCAGACATGTTCACTAGAATTCTACAAGGCACTATCTGAATAATTATGAATACGATTGGTAATTCAGTTACCTACATTTGTAGCCCAGATGTTTCTTTACGAATGTTAATCTTAGTTCATGTTCACTGTAATAATGCCACACGAAATATTAAAAAAAGGTACTTAAAGTCGCAGAACAAGAAATTACAGGTTAAATTGTAGTTTATGGATCTTTTCGTCGCTGGTCATAATCTTTCAGACAAATCAGCGTGTTTGTCGGGGATTCGAAACAGCGGGTAACGATCAGTTCAAAAATGGTTCAAATGGTTCTGAGCACTATGGGACTTAACATCTGAGGTCATCAGTCCCCTAGAACTTAGAACTGCTTAAACCTGACAAACCTAGGGACATCACACACATCCATGCCCGAGGCAGGATTCGAACCTGCACCGTAGCGTAACGATCAGTCGATTGCACCATTTGGTCAAGCCTCACTGTACGTTTTGGGTATTGGTCAACGCTTAAACTTTCCTTGTTGTTTGTGTACCGTGGAAATAGAGCGTACTACAGTAAGGCGAATCAAGCTTTCAATCATCTTACGTACCAAAAAAGTGCTTGCGAGATCATGACTTCAATACCCAGGGCTCCTTGCATGTAGATACAGGATGTTTCAGAAGGTACTTTGCGGTTTAATATGCTACAGCATCCTGACTAAGTAATATATACCAATAGCTTTTGGTTTATGTGAGTCACTAACAAGAAACCGAAAAGATCTGTGTGAACGTGTCCTCCAGATTATATCAGGAGTTTAGCTCGTGACAATTTTCATTAAAAAGATTGACTATGTTAACTACTTTCTTCAAGCTAAATCTGAGATTCAAATGCAAAGGAATATCCAAAGGCGGTATGCAATGAAAGCACCCTCACGGCCGTTCATATGCCAGTGGTTCAGCAGATTTCCAGCGGCGCGACTTCCTATTTCGAAACAATAGTTTATTTAATTATTTGGTGGTATGCGTCTTTCTTATCGCCGATTTCAGACTAAATTTCACTACTTCGTTCCGAATACTGGACCTAACTGACCCCCGAAGAATTAATTATGAAAATATGAATCAATTAATGTGAAGATTTTCAGAAATTACTGCAACCAGTCGTCTTTTGTTTTGCTCCTTAATTTTTATTTTCCTCTACCTGTTTCGATTTGCCTAGCGATTCATCATCAGTTGGTACACGTTTAATGCATGTGTGCAACATTGTGGGGTTCGTGTAGCAACAGCAAGATGTAAGCATTGAATGAATCTTATGAGAATTATTCACAGTATGAGGTCGATTAATTTTACAGAACTTCAAAAACTTAGTCACAGGTAACAATTTCCACTTGCTTTATAAACCGTAAATAAACCAAAAATCGTGACTAAAGTTGTGTTCAAAGAGCTTTTGTTGGGGCAGAGAGTTCCTCTGTTCAGCTCTTGCATTGCACATTGGCGACAGTAAGTATGTGTCTGTTTGTATTATATTCGTTTTCGCAAAAATAACAATTATTTTCATGGCAAAATTGACATGTTCTATTTACAAAATCTATTAAACAATGAGCATGGACTATATTTCATCGTAAAATACGTGTTACTTTTGCAATAATCAGCCGGCCGCGGTGGTCTAGCGGTTCTAGGCGCGCAGTCCGGAACCGCGCGACTGCTACGGTCGCAGGTTCGAATCCTGCCTCGGGCATGGATGTGTGTGATGTCCTTAGGTTAGTTAGGTTTAAGTAGTTCTAAGTTCTAGGGGACTGATGACCACAGATGTTAAGTCCCATAGTGCTCAGAGCCATTTGAACCATTTTTTTTGCAATAATGAATACAATAGAAACAGATATATAGTTACTGTCGCCAGTGTGCAACACAAGTGCTGAACAAAGAAATTCTCTGCCCCAATACAACTATTTGAACATAAATTAGGTCGTCCTCTTCGGTTTGTTTACGTTTTGCAAAGTACTTAGAAGTTGTTACCTGTGTCTAAGTATGTGAAGTGCTGTGAAATTAACGTCACTGGGTAACATACGTTTTCTAGAATAATGTATGTTCCAAGAACAAACCAACAGATGCTGATAACTGTAAGTACAGTAATGCAACTAAATCTGTCTCATAATATGGAATAATTCTCGCCAATTCAGTCCATACATATTTCATTTTTATATCTTGCCACAGCTACACGAACCGCGCAATCTTGCAAACACACATTAAATGTGTGCCATCTGATGATGAATCGCTAGGCTATTTTAAATCAATAATGGAAAATAAAAACTGAAGAACAAAAGAAAGGGCTACTTTTTACAGTAATTTCTGGAGATCTTTCACTGCTGCAATGTTCCACGTCCATAAAGGATAAAAGTTTTAACTATATATTATGTTAATAAAGTTCTAGTGGTCGAACTGACGTCATTGATTCGTATCTTTACTTGAGAAGTGTATTCAATTTGATCACGTAAAATACGGTGATTAATAAGCTCAGCTGATTCTTTTGCTAGGACAACCAGAGATAGTCAAACCCACCACCATGTTTGAATACGACTCGAACTGTTCGAACACTTAACGTCACAGTTCGGCATATCTAGGGTTGTGTTCGATCTTTTGATCAGCTTGCGATCTTGTGACTTTTGCTGTTGCTATCACGATGTGTCTTATCGCTTTTAATACCTTATGGATTTTAATACTGGAGGAACTGTGAAATACAGATTAATATATCTTCTGAGGTGCAGGTCATGCGTAACAACAGCAACTAAGAAATAAATATATGAATAAAAAATATGCAAACGTGAATCTGTCCATTTCTCAAGCTTTCGGTCGTCCCGCGATATAGTGACGTCTCCGAGACGGGTCTTGCCGCAGTGATGCATTCTCGCGATGAAAGTACGTTCACTTTATTCGGCAGTCACATTGTTCGGCATTTAATTCTTCATTAATTCTCTTGACTGTTTCCCCTGAAAGTTGCCGTCTTCAAACTGGTTAAAATTTGATAACATTTATATCTGTTATTACGTGAACAGTCATTGAAATGCAAACTGCTTGGTAAATCACAAAAAGAAAAAAATATTATACTGGGTTCAGTCAAGTAATATTTTCTGGAGGCCAACATTTTCGTCTTAATTAGTTACCTTTACTGAAAAATCGGCATAAATGTTTATTCATACGTATAGGTACTGTATGGGAACTATAGTAAATTTTTTGTCCAGACGCAAAACGACTTTGTACAGTAGTAAGATTTCATGCTATTCTTTCTAACTTCAAAGAATTCAACGTCACTTTCGTGCATTATAACTTCAGACGTCCAGAAATATTTACCTATCAGTTCTTGAGCATCAGCATTAATTATTCATTTGACTTAATATGCGTGTTAAACATTAAGGGCGCTTTAGTATGGGATTCTCAAAGCATTCTTAGTGGGAGCTTACCGTAAAATAGTTTCACGAATACGTTTATATACGCTCAAAAACACTTTCAATTGTTGTATTACTGAGAACATTGTACTCTCTTTGCCACGTAAAACCTGAAATCAGTTACCTAGCATATTGACATATTTGTACCTCATACAGATTTTCATCGATATAACTCCTGATCAGTTCTGAATATAGATAGTTTCATACAACAATTTTTTTTTCACAAGTTTACATTATGAAAACTGTGGACATAGAAAATTAAGTGTAGCTTCCAGCAGCATCTCTTTTCCCGCGGCCGTCGGCTCCTTGATAACGAAGTCCGGCGACGCTGCGTCTCGAATACGGGTGAAGACCACCTTCGGCTGCCACTCAGTTGCTGCACCCCTCATGAAGCAGAAAACAAAAAAATACACACATTTTGTAGTTTTCAATCAAATTTGAACATTCCTTAAAGAAATATTTCGTTTAGTATCTAATACTTAAAAATACTAGGCAATTACTGGTACTCAGCGCATGTCATTTCTGCGATCAACCACATAATGACACAGCGAAATAACCTGTATCACCAACACAATCATGCATACAAGCAGTGTGGATATGGAACATCATTCTAGCCGACCAAGGTCAAATTAAGCTCCCACGGTATGATTGCGGTAAGTTTCCAGTCTCTGCTACACAAATCTCTTCAGGTGGCCTTACGGGAGATCCAAATCCCCTCGAACCTGTTAGTACCCGCACCGACTGAAAATCCTGCAGCCGTTTAAACCTGATGACAAACCACAACGAACACGATATGCCGTGTACATTTTAGAATTTTTAATTGAGAATGGCGATTTCCAAATTAACGTAACAGATTCGGCGAACCCACTTTTCAGTGTGTGGTACGTAACGCTCACTGCTGGGGCATAATCATTCCACATGTGCTTTGTGAAAGGTTACATGTTATCAGGAAAGTGGTGCTATTTGATGGTTGATACCGTTGTCGCATTATTATTTTTCGGGAAAAACTGCCAACTCTTTCAATTATCATGAGGTGCTACAGCTGTACGCTTTACCACAATTAGCTGAGCGTCAGAAAAAACTGTTTTTCAACAAAACTAAACATCCACACGCTGGACCAAGACTGTACGATATGACGTATTTCAGGCATTTCCAGACGTTTATCGGACTGTCAGATGGCGCGATGCCGTCATCCTATGTCACCACATAATACGATTTTCCTATGAGAGTTTTCTGAAAGATCAATTTTTCTGAAGTACTGAGAACATCAGAGAGCTTTAGATCCGAATCACTGACACCACTGCCATAGTTGATACAAACATGTTGCGCTAAATCTGGACCCGCTTTCTGCTTTTGTGTGCCGGCCGCGGTGGTTTCGCGGTTCTAGGCGCGCAGTCCGGAACCGCGCGACTGCTACGGTCGCAGGTTCGAATCCTGCCTCGGGCATGGATGTGTGTGATGTCCTTAGGTTAGTTAGGTTTAAGTAGTTCTAAGTTCTAGGGGACTGATGACCACAGCTGTTACGTCCCATAGTGCTCAGAGCCATTTGAACCATTTTTTTGCTTTTGTGTATGCGACTAAAGAAGCGCACATTGAAATGGGCGAGGAAAAAATAAATCTTTTGAGTTTTTGAACTGATGAAGCCAAAACCCAATCGTGTAAGTTGCTCAGTTCAGTTGGTAAAACCTATCGCTATGTCACTATGCTATAATTTGCAGCTTACTTAGTTAATTTAGGTCTGGAAATAATGGGTCATCTACATTTTTGCATGAAAAACGTAGGACCTAGCCTCCGTTTCAATTTGGAGACCGGTAACGTTTAGCAACCATCTGTTTCCCTGTACTTGTCAGTCACTTGTCTAAGATCTGGCTGTCATCATGAACAAATTGGTTCCGAATTTCATTTACTTCAACTCACACTTACTTGTAATGAAAATCATCTGACGAAACGTCATCGATATAACTTAGTCATCGTGACGTCTCCGATACTAGGTTACATTTATCATATTCTTTCAGACGCATTAAGACGGTATTTAGCTACTTCACAGAGCAAAACTGGCACGGGTTTGCAATAAACAGCCCCGCGAATAAAATTTTGCCTGTTCCACAGACTTCCTCCTTTCTTTATGTTCGCTTTGTGCATTATAATTACACCGTTTCTTCTGAAGAATTTGAATTTTTCTTCCATAAAATCTTACTAATGCAAAGAGCAGTTCATGGTTCCAAACAAAATCTTACGTTCACATCTCCTTAACACACGTCACATCCTGCCCAAACACTTTGCTGCTGCGTATTCTGCTTCTACTGTCTATCCAGTTTACGCAAGTGTACCAGAGTCAGAATATGACTTTTCAATGAGCGTTGACTAGGCACTATGACGTTACCTGTCATGAATTTAGTAGCACGTCCACATAAAAACTGCTGGTGTTGAAGCAACATCATAAATACATATTATTAACATTGGGGATAATTTACAAAGACGAACATAGATTTTCCACGGCTGCTCATCAGGAACTGCATACATACTGAAAGGAGGAAGTGAAAGCCGATTAAGTTTTCAGGCGACGCTGATTGGAATAAAGACACTGATTGTTTATTCAAAGAGAAATACACAGTACTTCGTAAACTAGAATAGAAGACATTTCAAAGACATTGAAAATATAGAAAAGCTGTTCCTTCGTATTTTCAAGAATTCAACATTTGGAAAATGAATACCCTCCGCTTTACTTTCTATTTTCGTTGTACCCGAAAAAGCACACTCACTTTCGGTAACAAATGACACAGAATTGTTTCATTTTTCACACTGATCGCCTTATGCGTCAACCGTCTGCTAATATTAAGATATGTTAGATTGCCTACTCGGTTTCAATCTCCTTTTGACTGTTGCAATCGTTTGCTACAAAGTATTCGTAATGTAAGTGCGTATGGCATATACGGCTTATTCGCACTATCAGCAGTAAAACATGTCACGCATAAGCTAGTCGCCGATAATTTTGTGAATAAAACCACATATATGGCATATTAATTTTTTCATTTATTACGACGTTTCATTACGATGTTTATTACGACGTAATAAATTAATAAATTTTAATAAGCAGTCTAGAAGCTCTTATTGACAAAATATTCACAATGATCGTCGACTCGTGCAGGAAATTCATTTCCTATGTTAACAAATAATCGTCGACTCCCAGTGGCCATCTGTCTAGCATGGAATCCACGAATAGCGTCCCATACATCGACAACACTACAAATGATCGGCCTTTTTGCACACAACAAAAATTTAAGCAATTTCTTGTATCGAAAGGAATACACAGACTGGACGTGAGTCGCACACAAAAAGGGCAATACAGATGAAGTCGTTTCAGTTGCTAGACCTTTCTATAGTGTTTTCGGTGTTCCAAAAGAGATTCTTCCCGCGGCTTACGAGCAGCAAAACAACGGTTGGCGAAGTCTTCTGGATTAACTTAGAAAAAAGTAACTTTAATTCCAGAAGAAAGAAAAATGCATCAGAGTAATAACAGGTGTATTAACAGTGAGAAAACCGAATCATTTTAAGAACGAATTCTCGAAAAAATCGAATCTATTCCCCAGGTATAACTTTGTACACTGATGAGCTTAACATTATGACCACCTGCTTATTAGCTTATTGGTCCAACTACCGAACGTAATACATCAGCGATTCTGAGTGGCATGCAATCGCCAAATCCTTGGAGGTCTACGCACAGGTCACACAATTTCCAAAAGTTACGGGCCGGTGGTTTTCTGGACGAAGAGCTGGGGTCCGATACGTCCCATAGATGTTCCACTGGGTTCACTTCAGGCGAATTTGGTGGCCAAGACATCAACGTGAGTTCACTATCATGCTGCTCCAACGACTGTAGCACGATTCTCGCCTTGCGATACATACAGTTATCGTGCTGGAAGATACCATCGCAGTCAGGAAGGATGCAGGTTGTCCGCAATGACATTTGCGTAATCCACAGCACTCATGGCGCCTTCGGTTACCGCCACAGCTCTCATGGAAGCCCAGGTGAATGTCACCCAGAGCATAATACTACCCTATCAACCTGCGTCTGTGGTGCGATGCGGGTTTAAAGCATCACGTTTGCCTGGATGGCGGCTTATCCGATTACGACCATTGATCTTGTTAACAAGAAACATGATTCACCCGATCCGATTGATCAGGTGAACACGTTCGCATTGATTCACGGTTCAATCTCGACAAGCTGGTGTCCACCGCAATCGTTATTCACGATGTCGCAGGGTGTAGGTGCCGTCTGCTACGGAGCCCCATGTTCAACAATGTGCGGTGAATGGTGTACTCCAGAACGCTACCAAAATTATTTTCTGTTGTCAGATACATCGCAGATGGCCGCCTATTCGACATACCGGCCAAGCATCTAACCTCTACTTTCTACAGTTAGGCGTGGCTACCCAACCCCTTGTCACCTGCTCGTGGTGCCCCTGTCCTTCAACCATTTTTCACAAATGCATACGACAATAGCACACCACAACCAAATAACTTTGCTGTTTTCGAGATTCTCGTTCTCAGGCAACAGACTATATAATCTGTCTTTTGTCAAAGTCGCTTGTGTCAGTTGACTTCTCCATTTATGGCTCGTATCATCGCCAGAATGATTCATCATTCGACTCTGCTCTGCTTTATACATAGTCCAGCCACATTAATGTGACCACCCGTCAAAAGCCTGGTTAATCAGCTTTTTCAGCGCGAGACGTGCTGGAAGAGAGTCAGTGAGGTTCTGGGAGATACGGACAGGAATGTAGACCCATGCCGATTCCAGTGGCGTGGCCAGCTGCTTTAGGTGTCTCCGTTGAAAATCCACGGCGCGAAAGGCCGATCAAAGTAGTCCTACGCATTTGGTGGCCAGAGGAGTACGGTAATCTCATCCTGCTGCTCTTCGAAACACGCGCGTACACTGGGAGCTGCGTGATATGTTGCATTGTCCTGCTGGTAGATGCTGAGGAAAAACAAGCAATATGTAGGGGTGGATAGATACATACCTGTGTTGATCCCATGTGCCTTCCAGAATGAATGCCAGAGAATGCCAGGGAAACATACCCGAGACCATAAGGCTCCCTCCTCCGGCCTGGGCCCTTACGGTGATTATTGCAGGGCCAACGGCTGTCTGTCCAGTGGAGCATAAAACGAGATTCATCTGAAGAGCTCACTTATAGCCATTCAGTCGTCGTCGAGTTGCGGTATTGGCGTGCAAATTCTACCCTTCATCGCCGATGAACAGCAGTCAGCATGGGTGCATCAACCAGGCTCCTGATGTAGAGGCCGAAACGTTGCAAAGTTCGCTGAACGTCGTTGAGCAGACGCTGTTGGCAGCACCTTGGTTCATCTGGGCATTCAGTTGCTCAATAGCTGCACGACTATTAGCCCGAATACATCTTCACCCCTGTCATCTATGGACTGTCGTGCACCACAGTAGCCTCGGCGTCGGTTTTGGATAGCGCCATTTTGACATGGACGGTATACTTTAACCACAGCAGCATGTGACGAGTCTACAAACTTTGCTGTTTGGAAAATCCTTCCACCCTTGGTCAGAACCGAAACTCAATGATCATACCCTTCTGGACGTCAACTCCCGGCAGCAAGTGAAGAGTCTACAAACTTTGCTGTTTGGCAAATCCTTCCACCCTTGGTCCGAAACTCAATGATCATGCCCTTCTGGACGTCAACTCCCAGCAGCATGTGAAGAGTCTACAAATTTTGCTGTTTGGCAAATCCTTCCACGCTTGCTCTGAAACTCAATGATCATGCCATTCTGGACATCAACTCAATCACTGCGTTTCCGCATTGCAACAACGACTCCCACTGTTTTCCACGTCTCCCCCCCCCCACCCCCCACCCCCCACAAACCGTCCACTGCTACTGCTGCACCCACCGTCTATGAATGGTTACTGCACGTTGCCGTCGAACACAGCTTGTGGTCACATTAATATGACTGGATTGTGTGCTTTCCTTATTGTGCCACGTGCCCCAAACGCCACTAGAAGGCATTAAGACTCGCGGTCGGCAGTGGTCATAACGTTTCGGCCCATGATTACATATGCTCTGTATTACGGAACTTCGGAACTGATGTCTTACTTCCAAATCCATTAGGTAAATTATCACGCGGCCAAGGGAATTACTAATCACAGTAAAGGGGTTTCACTACAAATTGATTAGGAGAACGGTCCCAGAACGTAATACGTTGCAGGGTAGTTGCCACTTTTCCCCGGCTTTGGCCGGCAGCAGGTAGTAAATGGCCGCGATCCGTCGCACCGCAGCCTAGTGTCTCAGTAGCTGGCCTCTAATCTGGGCGGCAGCAGGCGGCGGATTCCAGCGGTCCGGCGGGCAGGTCAGAGCCGGAGCCGTGATTGAGTGTGGGCCCGGACCGGTGAGGCCGGGGTAATCACAGCGGGCTTTCACGGCAGCCGCCGGCCGCACTGGGGATCATCTTTATCCGGCTTAGCTCCCAATACGGCGCCACGCCCCCGCACCGCCCCCGTCGCCGGGCTGAAAGGGCGCGCCTCTGCGCCTAAAGGTCTGCTAATTACAGAGCCACTCGCGTCACGCCCTTCTCTGGCTTAGCAGCTATAACACGGGCGCCACTGCTCCACCTGTTTAGCGTCTTCTCTGCACTCGTACCCCAAGCGACACAGGCACATTTCCTTAACGTTCTACACAATATTAAATAATGATGTGACAATACGTCGCAGGTGCTTAAAGGTTTCAGTAGCCGTGTCGAGCCAGTATTAAAACTCTATTCACACTTGACCGAAAGGAACAGAACGCAATTAAACGTCAAAAACTCCCATGATGCTTATTTTGGGAACAAACATTCCAAACCAACCCATTACCGTTATTATCATTATTATTATTATTATTATTATTATTATTATCATTATTATTATTACACTGCTCTGTAGAAGTTTAGGACGAGCTACATTAAGTAACATAAAATATTAGCTACTCGGTAGAAATGGACGACAATGCTGGAGCATGTTACCAGAGGTCTACCAACCGTACAAACTACATTTCATCGCTATCAGCAAAAAAAGAGGAAAATCTTCCTAAAGTACGAATATACACTCCTGGAAATGGAAAAAAGAACACATTGACACCGGTGTGTCAGACCCACCATACTTGCTCCGGACACTGCGAGAGGACTGTACAAGCAATGATCACACGCACGGCACAGCGGACACACCAGGAACCGCGGTGTTGGCCGTCGAATGGCGCTAGCTGCGCAGCATTTGTGCACTGCCGCCGTCAGTGTCAGCCAGTTTGCCGTGGCATACGGAGCTCCATCGCAATCTTTAACACTGGTAGCATGCCGCGACAGCGTGGACGTGAACCGTATGTGCCGTTGACGGACTTTGAGCGAGGGCGTATAGTGGGCATGCGGGAGGCCGGGTGGACGTACCGCCGAATTGCTCAACACGTGGGGCGTGAGGTCTCCACAGTACATCGATGTTGTCGCCAGTGGTCGGCGGAAGGTGCACGTGCCCGTCGACCTGGGACCGGACCGCAGCGACGCACGGATGCACGCCAAGACCGTAGGATCCTACGCAGTGCCGTAGGGGACCGCACCGCCACTTCCCAGCAAATTAGGGACACTGTTGCTCCTGGGGTATCGGCGAGGACCATTCGCAACCGTCTCCATGAAGCTGGGCTACGGTCCCGCACACCGTTAGGCCGTCTTCCGCTCACGCCCCAACATCGTGCAGCCCGCCTCCAGTGGTGTCGCGACAGGCGTGAATGGAGGGACGAATGGAGACGTGTCGTCTTCAGCGATGAGAGTCACTTCTGCCTTGGTGCCAATGATGCGTGTTTGGCGCCGTGCAGGTGAGCGCCATAATCAGGACTGCTTACGACCGAGGCACACAGGGCCAACACCCGGCATCATGGTGTGGGGAGCGATCTCCTACACTGGCCGTACACCACTGGTGATCGTCGAGGGGACACTGAATAGTGCACGGTACATCCAAACCGTCATCGAACCCATCGTTCTACCATTCCTAGACCGGCAAGGGAACTTGCTGTTCCAACAGGACAATGCACGTCCGCATGTATCCCGTGCCACCCAACGTGCTCTAGAAGGTGTAAGTCAACTACCCTGGCCAGCAAGATCTCCGGATCTGTCCCCCATTGAGCATGTTTGGGCTGGATGAAGCGTCGTCTCACGTGGTCTGCACGTCCAGCACGAACGCTGGTCCAACTGAGGCGCCAGGTGGAAATGGCATGGCAAGCCGTTCCACAGGACTACATCCAGCATCTCTTCGATCGTCTCCATGGGAGAATAGCAGCCTGCATTGCTGCGAAAGGTAGATATACACTGAACTAGTGCCGATATTGTGCATGCTCTGTTGCCTGTGTCTATGTGCCTGTGGTTCTGTCAGTGTGATCATGTGATGTATCTGACCCCAGGAATGTGTCAATAAAGTTTCCCCTTCCTGGGACAATGAATTCATGGTGTTCTTATTTCAATTTCCAGGAGTGTAGAAGTTGTGATTAAATTTTCCTGTACCAAAAATATTTACAAGCAACCTGGTTCATTCACAACGCCTTTGAGATACAAACAACTGTGTTAGTTCGAACGTGGTAATTGCAAATTGCTATCATTCAAAAACATTTTGTTAATCACTCCAATTGTGACTACACCTTGTCTTTAGGTCCGTAGGCATATTTCAAAATTTTTAACAAAAATAAATGTTTACAGACATCAGACAAGTGCATATCATCCCATAATAAAAGACTGGTAACGCTTGTACAGATTGTTACTCTCACTTTTCTACACAGACCTTTTACCGTGCAGTGGAACAGTTCTGCCAAACCAAACAATAGCTAGCCAGTCCATCAGTAATCCTGTTGTTATCTGTTGCTTTTTCTTTGCGAATGTTCCTTCGGCATAGTTTTACGCTTCAGAATAACATAGAAAGGCAGCTCTCCTCGCTTTGTTGTACCTGCTAACATCATAGCAATTCTTTTTCTTTCGTATGCGTTGTCTCGTAATTATATACTTTTTGCGTCTTCATGATCACCTGCCGTATTGCTCGATACGACCCAAAACATGGGCGTCCTGTAGGGAACAGAAATGAGCTCTGTATCCCAGCGGTGGCTATGACATCATCACCGAACCTGCCGCCTCCGCACGCTCGGAGGCCAGACTTGCGACTCTCCACCACCTCCCATTCAACTGTAAACTCGTCACTTGAGTCGGTTGTAGGGTACAAGTGTGTAGAAAACAGAGCGGAGTCGCGATTTCGCAAGTATAACAGAATGGCATTGCCGCTACATACGCGGCCGTTGGTCATGGCGCTTATTATATACCGATACAATGACTCACTGGTTAGCAGTAAATTTAGACATATAAAAACAGGAGACCATCCAATAACACTATCAATCAATGCCAAGGTGAGTAACTGTTTGCATAACAACCAGAGTTCGTTCAATTTGTTATTGACTAGCTCAGTTTGTGAAATTCTCTCTCCTGAATACGTCATCCAGTTTTTCTGAAATTGTAATCATATGCCTGTCTGTACATGTGCAGCTCCTCTACTGATTTCCGTCCCATTGAATAATAATAATTTTAATAATTGTTGAAATAAGTTTACAGCAATCTTAGAAGATAGGGAAATGATTGATAAACTACACAGCTTGGTATTAGCCCCTAAAAGCAGTTTTCTATGTTAAAAAGAATGCAGAAATGACGCACATGTCATCGCGAGGACACAATAGTGACAGTTTGTGCCCAGATTTCGTTTGACAGGGCACATATGTTTTCGTATGATGAAGCTGGAATAAACAAGAATGCAACCATTTTTTTGCGCTGAAACATTTCCAAGCATCACTTTCTCTAATGAAGCACATTTGCAGATGTATACACTGCATCACTAAATTTTTGTCTTGTTGTTGTTGATGTTGTTGTGGTCTTCAGTCCTGAGACTGGTTTGATGCAGCTCTCCATGCTACTCTATCCTGTGCAAGTTTCTTCATCTCCCAGTACCTACTGCAACCTACATCCTTCTGAATCTGCTTAGTGTATTCATCTCTTCGTCTCCCTCCACGATTTTTACCCTCCACGCTGCCCTCCAATGCTAAATTTGTGATCCCTTGATGCCTCAAAACATGTCCTACCAACCGATCCCTTCTTCTAGTCAAGTTGTGCCACAAACTCCTCTTCTCCCCAATCCTATTCAATACCTCCTCATTAGTTACGTGATCTACCCACCTTATCTTCAGCATTCTTCTGTAGCACCACATTTCGAAAGCTTCTATTCTCTTCTTGTCCAAACTGGTTATCGTCCATGTTTCACTTCCATACATGGCTACACTCCATACAAATACATTCAGAAACGACTTCCTGACACTTAAATCTATACTCGATGTTAACAAATTTCTCTTCTTCAGAAACGATTTCCTTACCATTGCCACTCTACATTTTATATCCCCTCTACTTCGACCATCATCAGTTATTTTACTCCCCAAATAGCAAAACCCCTTTACTACTTTAAGTGTCTCATTTCCTAATCTAATCCCCTCAGCATCACCCGATTTAATTTGACTACATTCCATTATCCTCGTTTTGCTTTTGTTGATGTTCATCTTATATCCTCCTTTCAAGACACTGTCCATTCCGTTCAACTGCTCTTCCAAGTCCTTTTCTGTCTCTGACAGAATTACAATGTCATCGGTGAACCTCAAAGTTTTTACTTCTTCTCCATGAATTTTAATACCTACTCCGAATTTTTCTTTTGTTTCCTTTACTGCTTGCTCAATATACAGATTGAATAACATCGGGGAGAGGCTACAACCCTGTCTCTCTCCTTTCCCAACCACTGCTTCCCTTTCATGCCCCTCGACTCTTATAACTGTCATCTGGTTTCTGTACAAATTGTAAATAGCCTTTCGCTCCCGGTATTTTACCCCTGCCACCTTCAGAATTTGAAAGAGAGTATTCCAGTTAACGTTGTCAAAAGCTTTCTCTAAGTCTACAAATGCTAGAAACGTATGTTTGCCTTTTCTTAATCTTTCTTCTAAGATAAGTCGTAAGGTTAGTATTGCCTCACGTGTTCCAACATTTCTACGGAATCCAAACTGATCTTCCCCGAGGTCCGCTTCTACCAGTTTTTCCATTCGTCTGTAAAGAATTCGCGTTAGTATTTTGCTGCTGTGACTTATTAAACTGATAGTTCGGTAATTTTCACATCTGTCAACACCTGCTTTCTTTGGGATTGGAATTATTATATTCTTCTTGAAGTCTGTGGGTATTTCGCCTGTCTCATACATCTTGCTCACCAGATGGTAGAGTTTTGTCATGACTGGCTCTCCCAAGGCCATCAGTAGTTCTAATGGAATGTTGTCTACTCCCGGGGCCTTGTTTCGACTCAGGGCTTTCAGTGCTCTGTCAAACTCTTCACGA
This sequence comes from Schistocerca piceifrons, assembly GCF_021461385.2. Lineage (NCBI taxonomy): Eukaryota > Metazoa > Arthropoda > Insecta > Orthoptera > Acrididae > Schistocerca > Schistocerca piceifrons. Next base: position 748,488,337 of record NC_060139.1, read on the forward strand.
AGTATCTTATCTCCCATTTCATCTTCATCTACATCCTCTTCCATTTCCATAATATTGTCCTCAAGTACATCGCCCTTGTATAAACCCTCTATATACTCCTTCCACCTTTCTGCCTTCCCTTCTTTGCTTTTTGTCTTACACCCACCTTAGTCCCACAAACCACAGCTTCGTTACAGGCCATCTAAGCCCGAAATCGTCATTTTTCCATGTCGGTACTACTTTACAACAGAAAGATCGTGCACTCAACTTCTATACTTGTCACGACTAGCTACACTCCAACATACATCAGTAAGATAGAATGAGTCAATGAATAGGAACCGACAGCCGTGGCACAATGCTCAGACTCGACGTACTTGCACAACTACAGAAGAGAGAAAGGAAGCCGTTATAGCACTGACGTAACATTGGCGCCTTGATTTAGACTGTATGCAACAATCAGCCCCAACGAAGGCTAACGAATCCAAAAACCCGACCACTGAGTGGTCTGCCCCATCCATTCACCTATGTGAACAATGGGTCCACACTCACGTCCTTCAACCACGTCTTGGCAGTTCGATCAGCAGACTTATGTCTATCTGCCCTGACTGTTACTTGTCAGCCGGCCGGAGTGGCCGAGCGGTTCTAGGCGCTACAGTCTGGAAACGCGAGACCGCTACGGTCGCAGGTTCGAATCCTGCTTGGGCATGGGTGTGTGTGATGTCCTTGGGTTAGTTAGGTTTAAGTAGTTCTAAGTTCTAGTGGACTGATGACCTCAGAAGTTAAGTCCCATAGTGCTCAGAGCCATTTTTTTTGTTACCTGTCAGAACACAATCTGTCAGTGAAGGCAGGTAGAGTCCACCAAGCAGTCACTGGCTGGTGTCCACATACAGTCAGAAAGGTCGGCAGGCTGGTTGGTGAAGCAGTGGGGCTGGGAATAGCTGCCTCTCCACCAAGCAGTCGTTAGTGTCCACATACAATGAGAAAGGTCAGCAGGCTGGTTGGTGAAGCAGTGGGGCTGAGAATAGCTGCCTCAAGATTCTTCTACTTCTTCTTCGTCTGTTCCCCTTTTTCTATCGGGTAGCCACTGGTAGATGTGTTTTGGCATAGTGACAGCTGATGGCCAGACGCCCTTCCTGACATCACCACTCCCACCTCGATACAGAATCTGTGTATCCCATCTGTCTGCATCTAGAGTAAATCACATTTCAAGATCCGAGAACATTTCCTAAATGCTTGCGTAACATGCCTCTGAGACAGGATATGGGTACCAGCTCGCTATTTTACCAGTTAGATGTGGATAACTGCCTACAAACCACAGCCAGGCTGGCCAGCTTACCAGCCCCAGCACCTTAATATTTGAGGCAGATTCGATGTGGGGCAGCCTCTCTTTCCCAAATGCTAGAAGTGACGCATTATCGAGTTCTGTTATCTGGGCTGGTGGTAGAGAGTAAAATTGCACTGCTTCATTTGGGTTACTCGCTTGTTGTTCCTGCTTATCACCAGTAGTCGCCAATCGCCAATTGGCACTGGCGCGTACTGTGTTCTCCTGTGATCGCATCGTGGTAGATGTACCGTATACACAAGGGGGATCGTTTCTGAGGGCTCAGTAACACAGTGGAGACCATATCAGCCGTTGTGCGCTGCGTGCTACGTACCGTGTGAAGGCGGCCTTACTCCGACACTACACGGCTACGTACCTGCCTGCATCTTAGCGCTGTGCCGAAGGTTAAAGAGTGCGCGCTAGGCGGAGGCGCTATTTGCGTCTGCTGCGCACACAAAGGGCGCGCTCAGCCGCACTGGAGGCCTCCGGTGGCTCGCGGTCAGCCGGGCGGAGTCGCGAGGCGCGCAGCAGCAGCGACTGCTGGCGCGGAACAAAGGCAGGCGCCGTCTGCAGCTGAGTGAGCGGCCACACGTACAGCCTACGTCACCGGCGAAGCTGCCGCACATTCGTGACAAGTAAAGCTAGCCGCGTAGCCTGCTCAGCGGCGGATTAACTCTCCTCGTTCCGCCGCCATCAAGCACTAGCACATTGGAAATATACACTGTCCAGCGCCGGCCGCTGTGGACGAGCGGTTCTAGGCGCTTCAGTCCGGAACCGCGCTGCTGCTACGGTCGCAGGTTCGAATCCTGCCTCGGGCATGGATGTGTGTGATGTCCTTAGGGTAGTTAGGTTTAAGTAGTTCTAAGTCTAGGGGACTGATTACAGCAGATGTTAAATCCCATAGTGCTTAGAGCCATACATTGTCTAGCCCCATTAACTTGACCACCTGCCAAAAGCCTAAAAGACCACCTTTGCAGTGTGGACGTCCAGGAAGAGAGTCAATGAGGCTCTGGAAGGTACTCCGGTCGCTCGCGGTCAGCCGGCATTATCTGAAAACTGCCCTGAGCAGTTAAACAGAGAACCGACTCGGGGCGGTAACATATTAGAATTAGACCTTCTGGTGACAAACAGACCCGAACTATTTGAAACAGTTAATGCAGAACAGGGAATCAGCGATCATAAAGTGATTACTGCATCGATGATTTCAGCCGTAAATTGAAATATTAAAAAAGGTAGGAAGATTTTTCTGTTTAGCAAAAGCGACAAAAAGCAGATTTCAGAGTACTTGACGGCTCAACACAAAAGTTTTGTCTCAAGTACAGATAGTGTTGAGGATCACTGGACAAAGTTCAAAACCATCGTACAGTATGCATTAGATGAGTATGTGGCAAGCAGCATCGTAAGAGATGGAAAAGAGCCGCCATGGTACAGCAACCGAGTTAGGAAATAGCTGCAGAAGCAAAGGGAACTTCACAGCAAACATAAACATAGCCAAAGCCTTGCAGACAAACAAAAATTACGCGAAGTGAAATGTAGTGTGAGGAGGGCTATGCGAGAGGCTATGTACTGACTTGGCAGAAAATCCTAAGAAATTTTGGTCTTATGTCAAAGCGGTAGGTGGATCAAAACAAAATGTCCAGACACTCTGTGACCAAAATGGTACTAAATCAGAGGATGACAGACTAAAGGCCGAAATACTAAACGTCTTTTTCCAAAGCTGTTTCACAGAGGAAGACTGCACTGTAGTTCCCTCTCTAGATTGTCGCACAGATGACAAAGTGTTAGATACCGAAATAGACGACAGAGGAATAGAGAAACAATTAAAATCGCTCAAAAGAGGAAAGGCCTCTGGACCTGATGGGATACCAGTTCGATTTTACACAGAGTACGCAAAGGAACTTGCCCCCCGCCCCCTTCTTGCAGCGGTGTTCCGTAGGTCTCTAGAAGAGCGTAGCGTTCCAAAGGATTGGAAAAGGGCACAGTTTATCCCCGTTTTCAAGAAGGGACGTCGAACAGTTATGCAGAGCTATAGACCTATATCTCTAACGTCGATCAGTTGTAGAATTTTGGAACACGTATTATGTTCGAGTATGATGACTTTCCTGGAGACTAGAAATTTACTCTGTGGGAATCAGCATGGGTTTCGAAAAAGACGATCGTGTGAAACGCAGCTCGCGCTATTCGTCCACGAGACTCAGAGGGCCATAGACACGGGTTCACAGATAGATGCCGTGTTTCTTGACTTCCGCAAAGTGTTTGGTGCAGTTCCAACAATCGTTTAATGAACAAAGTAAGAGCATATGGACTATCAGACCAATTGTGTGATTGGATTGAAGAGTTTCTAGATAAGAGAACGCAGCATGTCATTCTCAATGGAGAGAAGTCTTTCGAAGTAAGAGTGATTTCAGGTGTGCCGCAGGGGAGTGTCGTAGGACCGTTGCTATTCACACTATACATAAATGACCTTGTGGATAACATCGGGAGTTCACTGAGGCTTTTTGCGGTGATGCTGTGGTATATCGAGAGGTTGTAACAATGGAAAATTGTACTGAAATGCAGGAGGATCTGCGGCGAACTGACGCATGGTGCAGGGAATGGCAATTGAATCTCAATTTAGACAAGTGTAATGTGCTGCGAATACATAGAAAGAAAGATCCCTTATCATTTAGCTACAAAATAGCAGGTCAGCAACTGGAAGCAGTTTATTCCAGCCGGCCGGGGTGGCCGAGCGGTTCTAGGCGCTACAGTCTGGAACCGTGCGACCGCTACGGTCGCAGGTTCGAATCCTGCCTCGAGCATGGATGTGTGTGATGTCTTTAGGTTAGTTAGCTTTAAGTAGTTCTAAGTTCTAGGGGACTGATGACCCCAGAAGTTAAGTCCCATAGTGCTCAGAGCCATTTGAACCATTTGAAGTTAATTCCATAAATTATCTGGGAGTACGCTTTAGGAGTGATTTAAAATGGAATGATCATATAAAGTTGATCGTCGGTAAAGCAGATGCCAGACTGAGATTCATTGAAAGAATCCTAAGGAAATGCAATCCGAAAACAAAGGAAGTAGGTTACAGTACGCTTGTTCGCCCACTGCTTGAATACTGCTCAGCAGTGTAGGATGCGTACCAGATAGGATTGATAGAAGAGATAGAGAAGATCCAACGGAGAGCAGCGCGCTTCGTTACAGGATCATTTAGTAATCGCGAAAGCGTTACGGAGATGATAGATAAACTCCAGTGGAAGACTCTGCAGGAGAGACGCTCAGTAGCTCGGTACGGGCTTTTGTTGAAGTTTCCAGAACATACCTTCACCAAGGAGTCAAGCACTATATTGCTCCCTCCTACGTATATCTCGCGAAGAGACCATGAGGATAAAATTAGAGATATTAGAGTCCACACAGAGGCATACCGACAATCTTTCTTTCCACGAACAATACGAGACTGGAATAGAAGGGAGAACCGGTAGTTACTCAAAGTACTCTCCGCCACACACCGTCAGGTGGCTTGCCGAGTATGGATGTGGATGTAGATGTGGAGCCATGCCTTCGGCAGTGCCGCGGCCAGCTGCGGTAGATATATCAGTTGAGGATCCATGGCACAAACAGCGTGATCGAAATGATCCCAGTGATTCTCGATTGGGATTAAATACGAAGGAGTTTGGCGGCCGGGGAAGTATTGAAAACACGTCCTGGTGCTCTTTGAACCACGCACTTACACTGTGACTGTGTGACACATTGCATTGTCCTGCCAGTAGATATCATCATGCCGAGGAAAGGTCTAACTGCATGTAGGGGTGGATATGGTCGCCAAGGGCAGAAGTATACTTGTGTTGATCCACTGTGCCTTCCAGAATGACGAGATCACGCAGGGAATGTAACGAAAACATTCTGCAGACCATAATGGTCCTTCCTCCAGGCTGCACCATTTGCTTTCAGACGTTTCACACCATGCACGCCAATGGCCCGGCCGTATGATGAAGCATGAAACGTGATTCAGCTGAAAAAGCCACCTATCGTCACTCAGTGGACGTCCAGTTGCGGTATGTCCGTTCAGATTCCAACCTTCGTCGTCGATGAACAGCTGTCAGCAAGGTTGCATGAACCAGGAGCCTTATATGGAAGCCCACACGAAGCAACTTCGCTGAACGTTCATTGAGGAGACTCTGTTGGTAGACCCTTGGTTCATCTGGGCTGTCAGTTGCTCAACTGTAGCACGTCTACTCACCTGTACACATCTATGCAGACGTCGTACACACCTGTCATCTATCGCCCGTGGTGCACCACAGTTGCCTCAGTGACGGTTTTGGATAGCGCCAGTTTGCCATGCATGGTATACTTTGAACACGGCAACACAGGAACAGTTTACAAACTCAGCTATTTCAGGAATTCTTCCCAAATGGCTGAGCACTATGGGACTTAACTTCTGAGGTCATCAGTCGCCTAGAACTTAGAACTAATTAAACCTAACTAACCTAAGGACATCACACACATCCATGCCCGAGGCAAGATTCTAACCTGTGACCGTAGCGGTCGCACGGCTCCAGACTGTAGTGCCTAGAACCGCATGGCCACTCCGGCCGGCGACCTCCAGCGGAAATCTCTAACTAGCGAGCACGGAGCACTTGGACGGGGACTGCAGATAGGTGGGGCTAGATGGGAGTCAGAGACGGCTGGAGAGTTTGCCAAGATAGTCTTTTACGATAAACGCTGTGTCCAGATGGAGCAGTGGTTAACGAACTGCCCAGTAACAGTCTGTCTTCGGCAGTGGTGAGGCATGTTCGCCTTGTTTTCATCTCGCCTATTGTGATGCTTGCGATCGAGCGCGCGTTCATTTACTTTCGCGTAGCGGCTTGCTATCGTGTCCTAATCCATCGACAGTCATTGCGTTTTCCTATCGCCAAGCCGCAAATAAATTAACTTTTCCATCGGATCATGAACGACCAAAAGCCTATGAGATAGAACAGTTCATACAGAGCGAAATGCGTATCCCACTGCAAGATGTTCTTGGAACTCATTTTTCTTTCCTTAGCACCGCTTTGTACATAAAACTGGCGAATGAACAACTGTGCGCCATCACTGTGTGGCGCCATGATACCGAAATCTGACGGCCATATAGGGGGTGTCGCGTTCGATCACGCCGGTTTTGGCCTCCAAACGTTGAGGGGCTTCGAACCCTCGTTTGAAGTGCAGTCGAACCTTGTGGTGGCCGCCTTTAAATCATACAGCAACGCCCTCAGTCACTTTGTTTAAATGTGGAAGTCATTCAAAACCTACTGTCCTCAATGGTGTCCGTCAGAAAAAAAAATTTAACTGAAGAAACATGTGCCCTCTTAGTTGGTTATTGCCACCTTCTTCATGTACGATGGCCAGCCGCACACTTGTTTAGATTGTAGCCACGAAGGCCATGTCCATTCTGAATGTCTCCAACACAGACTGGTTCAGGAGCCAATCAGAGACGCCCCTCCCCCTGCGGCGCCGATTGTATTACCTCACGCATCAGCAGCGAGCCTACCTGGTGCACCCCCTCTGAATCAGTCAGCACTGGAGTCCACTCCTCTCAACGACATGATGGACTTTTTGCCTGTCACTCCTATACTGCCGCCGGAGGAAGTACCAACAGATGATGGCAACCAGCAGATGCTAGCTGTCTGTCTCGACACAATAGTTGTTGATCATGGAGCTGTACCGACCTCGGCTTTTCAGCCCTCTGGCCGCATGTCGGACGACAGTCATCTGCCATCTGACATGGAACAAGAAGTTAGGAAGCAACGGTCGCCAAGGGAGAGACAGCGCCGTACCCCCTCTTATGGTTGTGTCCATCAGAAGCACGCACAGGATGACGTCTCTCCTGCTGATTATGTGCTGTCCTCTGATTCCCAGACACTGCAATGTCTCTTCTCGCCTCTGTCTCCAGTCAGCATCCACATACAAACACTAACCTTCCCCCATATGCATCTGATGCGGTTGCTGCCCTTTTTTGTGTCTGACGGGACCTGTGGGTCCAACTCTGACAGTGTTCCACTGAAATGGCCCCATGAGACATTTGTCTCCTGGACAGACGATGTTGATGTTGAGGATGGACGTTCTGGGGGTTTAGCACACTGGACTCGCATTCGGGAGGACGACGGTTCAATCCCGTCTCCAGCCATCCTGATTTAGGTTTTCCGTGATTTCCCTAAATCGTTTCAGGCAAATGCTGGGACGGTTCCTTTCAAAGGGCACGGCCGATTTCCTTCCCCATCCTTCCCTAACCCGAGCTAGCGCTCCGTCTCTAATGACCTCGTTGTCGACGGGACGTTAAACAACACTAACCTAACCTAACTGTTCTGGAGGTGCACAGAGTAATAGATCCGCCCCACCCCCATAGTGGGATCAACCTCTCTCCGTCACTGATATGTGCGCTTCCATGGGAGCCCAACAGGGACCTCCCCACGTTTCCTCTGTGTTTGCATCATCAGTCCTCCTGGCATGGCAGCTCTTCAAACTGATCAGACAGCCATGGTTAATGTCAATACCATTTGCATGCACATAAACTGTATGCTGCAGACGTTGACGTTACCCTCGTTCACGAAGTGCTCTCCATCGCATTACAGCACAAGTCTCCTGTGCTTCCCCTACTGGTAGTGGGGTGGTGATCCTATGACATAAGGTATCCTGTCTCCTTGATGCCAGACTTAGTGGCTTTCAGATCATCAAAATCTATGCACTACCTGGTTTGGGTCGCCGCCACCAACGTTCCACTTTCTTCTCCGAGGCAGTCATGCCTCTCTTCCTGGGTCGACAGGATGCCTTAATCATGGGAGACGACTGCAACCCCACCAAAGTGCCCAAAGACCAACTCCCACGTCACTCTCTAGGCATGGTACTAGCGGCAATTGTCCATCAACTCAGCCTTGTGGGTTCTTGGGAGCATATTCATGGTGACTGTCAAGCGTTTATGCATTTCGCTAGCCATTCTTTCAGTCGCCTAGATTCTGCCTGGCAATATTGTTGGAAGGTGCAGGCTAATGAAATGTGGCCTGTTACATTTTCTGACCAGGGCATATATTTTTCTGCCTTCAGTCTCTGTGGTCATAGGGTGTGGAGTGGCCAAGGACCAAGGAAACTGAAAACAATTCATCTTACTTCACCTAACTGTTGGTAACTCATTGCAACAACTTGGACAATTTGTCATCAACGCTGTGATGCATATCAGTCTGCTCTGTTATGGTGGGCCCTCTGCGCAAAGCCTGCCCTCTGCAAGGCCTTGACTGGATACAGAAGGGAGGTTGTGATGTCGCAGTGATGAACGTATTCTCCAGAGTTACACTATGATGCCATATTCGCCAGAGCTTGAGACGATGGTGAATTTTGCCAGGCACCGTTCACTAACCTCTTTCGACGTCGCCTTGAAGGAGCTGTGGTCAGGGTGCACACACATGACGTTAGTGTAGGAGTGTCTGTCTATGCACCACGCGATAGCAGATTGGCGCCACCAACGGAGGACTTTGATTCGTTTTCTCATGACTGATGATGGGTGGCACTTAGATACACAACGCGTTATAGGGTGTGCTCTCCATGTACATTATGTTATGTTGTACTCTGCACAGTGTCACAACCCTGTCAAATTACAACTGTCTCCCAACTCTCCTTTGGCTCGCTTCCTGGGGATGCAATTATGGATCTGCCTGCTAATGTCATGGATGACGAAGCCCATTATGCTATCCAGGCAGGTTCTATGAACAGATCATCTGACCCTGATGGACTGCCACTAGAGTTTTGTCGGACATTTCGACCCTCGCTGGCGCCAGTGTAGACGGAAATTTGTCGGGACTTTGTCACCTATCGCGCAGATCCTAGACGATTTCCTCAATGGCCTCCTCATACCCATCCACAAGCCTCAGGGTACATAATGGATATACGATAACCGCCCCTTGGCATTTCTCAACAGTGACACGAAGATTTTACCACGCTGTTGGCTGCACACCTTAAACGAACACCTACTTCATGGTTTTCCCTGATCAAACCTCTTCAGGAGGTGCAATAACACCAGCACTGCCATCTGTCGCTATTGAGACATAATCGTTCTTGCTCAGATTTGTCATTTGCCTGGACTTTTGGCCACTTTTCATACTTCAGCAAGGTATTCGATCGTGTCGGTCATGACTACGTGGAAGTGATGTTCCACAAAACTGGATACCCTGATACCACCAACGATGTCTTAATGCGCCTTCTTCATGGATCGACGTCTTGTGTACTCTACAATGGCCATCTCCTTCCTTTCATTTTGATCCGTTATTTGGTGCATCAGGGATGCCCACACTCTGTGCTGTTGTATGCTTTCGACGTGGAACCGTTTCTCTGCAGCCACCATCAACACCATCTACAGCAAAGCTTCTGGTAGCTACCCTTAATATGCGCAAATTGAGCGGTATGGCTATAGGAGTGAGGGCTTCCTGCGAACAGCGCTGCTCCAATGCGTGTAGCTGCTATTATCTGATGCTTAGAGCTCGATTTTGCAAGAGATCTGCGGTGCACGATTTCCATCAGCTGCTGGTGCCTGCCATCCCAAATACGAGATAGGCTCCTAGATCATCTTTTATGAGCCGTTGATCTTCTGCAATGGACACAATATGTAAGTTTCTATTTGACATCACAGATCCCCATTCGGCCCAATGCATGCTAGTGGAACTGGGTTCATATGTTACCATGGCTTGCTGTTCAGGGTACAGTACGAGACTCTCATCTACCCACAGCGCAGGAGCGGTTTAGGCCTGTATCAAGTGTGAACAATAACGATTATGTCTCAATAACGACAGAGGGTAGTGTTGATGTTATTGCATCTCCCAAATAACTCTTCTGGTCGGCTCTCAAATGGTGTCATTTTTTCCTCGAACTGAGCTGTCCGTACTGTGGTATTACCAATGCACTTCATGTCCACAAAGGTGATGTATGGCTTTCTTCAGCAGAACAGGTAACTGACTGTGATTGAGGGGAAGCATCCCCACGTCCACTGGCGCGCCGTCTGGCGATCGGTGTGCGCTGGTTATCTTGCCACTGACGTTCAATCCGCATGATATCTTGCGGTCAGTTGGAAGCAAGTCTGCGGTTACGCCTCAACGGAATTCACTTTGCAGACGCTTTGTCGCGTGTCACCTGTGATGTTCTGAACTCGGGCGAGCATCGCCTGGTGTGCGGATCGGCGATAGGCGTCTGGTTCTTGGTGCGACAGATGATGGCCTTAATTACTCATACGACTCCTCATCAAATACCTCTTCACCCACTCCTCTTTCCGTACTCGAGATAGTTTCCACAAACGAAGACGAAATCACTGAAGTGGATTTGTAGATATCCAGTTCACTGCTTGCTGCTGATGGCGAGAAAAATGTCCTTGAGTTTTGGCACTTCCTTAATGAACGACATTGCGCAGTTGTATGCAATCCCAAACACAGTTTTTCTCCAACTTTCTTTACAGTGTATTTCTTAAACAACTACAGAGTTGGGGTGTTACTCCAATAAGAGTTGATCCACGTCTTCTTCAGTCTCAGTACTGGTTCGAAACTTCCTGGCAGATTAAAACTGTGTGCCGGACCGAAACTCGAACTCGGGACCTTTGCCTTTCGAGGGCAAGTGCACTTGCCCGCGAAAGGCAAAGGTCTCGAGTTCGAGTCTCGGTCGGCACACAGTTTAAATCTGCCAGGAAGTTTCATATCAGCGCACACTCCGCTGCAGAGTGAAAATGTCATTCTCAGTACTGGTTCTTCTCTGATCTTTGGGATCTTCTACTCCGAGACACTACGCATCGATAGTCTCACCCAGTGTAGCTATTTACCACTCCCTCCTCGTCACGACGGCATTGTCTTGCTATGAAAATTAAAAGAAATAAAAATCATTTCTGTGTCTTGGACATCCATGTTCCCTACGCTTTCTGTGGTTCCTGGGAGAGGGAATGGGTGAAAGGCTCATGGTGGCCATGCCTCGGGTTGCGACCCCAGCCCATTTTGCCCGCACCCCTCCCGGGTTCGAGTCTCGGTTCCGCACACATTTTCACTAGTCCCCCTTGATTCCGCAAAAAGTCCCGATGCAGCTGATATCATTAGTTCCTTCCCTTTCCTTTCTCCCACCTCCACCTTCTGTTTAAATTATTTTGAAATATGTTTGTTTTTAATCCTATTGTATAGAGATTTTGGTTCTTCACATTACGAAAGATCCTCTCTTAGAACTTGAATAGATGACCATTCAAAGGCCCTCGTGGTAGAACTGGTAGTTTTGTATGCGAATAACTCATAACACTGATTTTGAGATGATCGACTTAAATTCTAAGCACATTTCCATTCGGTTCTGAGCGTTAGAGGTCAGGCAGTTCTCTTGTAAGTGGCAACGGGTTTTTATTGTCTCTTGAATTGCCGGCAAACAGAACTGACAATTGCCGAACGTCGCATGCGATGGCTTGAAATACACTCCTGGAAATTGAAATAAGAACACCGTGAATTCATTGTCCCAGGAAGGGGAAACTTTATTGACACATTCCTGGGGTCAGATACATCACATGATCACACTGACAGAACCACAGGCACATAGACACAGGCAACAGAGCATGCACAATGTCGTCACTAGTACAGTGTATATCCACCTTTCGCAGCAATGCAGGCTGCTATTCTCCCATGGAGACGATCGTAGAGATGCTGGATGTAGTCCTGTGGAACGGCTTGCCATGCCATTTCCACCTGGCGCCTCAGTTGGACCAGCGTTCGTGCTGGACGTGCAGACCGCGTGAGACGACGCTTCATCCAGTCCCAAACATGCTCAATGGTGGACAGATCCGCAGATCTTGCTGGCCAGGGTAGTTGACTTACACCTTCTAGAGCACGTTGGGTGGCACGGGATACATGCGGACGTGCATTGTCCTGTTGGAACAGCAAGTTCCCTTGCCGGTCTAGGAATGGTAGAACGATGGGTTCGATGACGGTTTGGATGTACCGTGCACTATTCAGTGTCCCCTCGACGATCACCAGTGGTGTACGGCCAGTGTAGGAGATCGCTCCCCACACCATGATGCCGGGTGTTGGCCCTGTGTGCCTCGGTCGTATGCAGTCCTGATTGTGGCGCTCACCTGCACGGCGCCAAACACGCATACGACCATCATTGGCACCAAGGCAGAAGCGACTCTCATCGCTGAAGACGACACGTCTCCATTCGTCCCTCCATTCACGCCTGTCGCGACACCACTGGAGGCGCGCTGCACGATGTTGGGGCGTGAGCGGATGACGGCCTAACGGTGTGCGGGACCGTAGCCCAGCTTCATGGAGACGGTTGCGAATGATCCTCGCCGATACCCCAGGAGCAACAGTGTCCCTAATTTGCTGGGAAGTGGCGGTGCGGTCCCCTATGGCACTGCGTAGGGTCCTACGGTCTTGGCGTGCATCCGTGCGTCGCTGCGGTCCGGTCCCAGGTCGACGGGCACGTGCACCTTCCGCCGACCACTGGCGACAACATCGATGTACTGTGGAGACCTCACGCTCCACGTGTTGAGCAATTCGGCAGTACGTCCACCCGGCCTCCCGCATGCCCACTATACGCCCTCGCTCAAAGTCCGTCAACTGCACATACGGTTCACGTCCACGCTGTCGCGGCATGCTACCAGTGTTAAAGACTGCGATGGAGCTCCGTATGCCACGGCAAACTGGCTGACACTGACGGCGGCGGTGCACAAATGCTGCGCAGCTAGCGCCATTCGACGGCCAACACCGCGGTTCCTGGTGTGTCCGCTGTGCCGTGCGTGTGATCATTGCTTGTACAGCCCTCTCGCAGTGTCCGGAGCAAGTATGGTGGGTCTGACACACCGGTGTCAATGTGTTCTTTTTTCCATTTCCAGGAGTGTAATTTATAATCAGTTTTGAGATAGTATTTACATCCGAAGCTAAAATTAAAAAAATCGTATCTACATCTTTCTTTAGATTATTATTCACCAGTTCACAGTTAAGCGTGTGGCAAAAGGTGTAAAAAACTTCTTTTTGACTATTTTTCTTCCACTCCACTCTCGGATGGCACGTCGGAAAAAGAAACATCAAAATTTTTCCGCGCGAGCTCTAATTTCTGTTATTTTGTCACGATGGTTATTTCTCCCTATGCTGATGACGATTGAAGGGGAAAATTACCGATTGTAATTTCCTGAAAAGATTTCGGCGCAGCGAAAGTCTTTATTTTAATCATTACTACCCTTATTCGCTTATCATATCGCTGACACTGTCCCCCCTATTTAGCAATAATACAAAGCGAGCTGTACTTCTTTGAATGTTTTCGATGTCAGTAATCCTATCTGGTAAGGATTCCACATTGCACAGCCATACCACAGGAGAGGACGGACAAGTGTATTGCAAGCAGTCTCTTCAGTTGATTTATTTCATCTTCTAAGTATTCTTCTCCCAAAGAAACGCAGCCTTTGGTTCGTCTTCCTTGCAGCGCTTTCTAGAGATGGTTTCAGTCTAAGTAATTCGAAATTGTAAATCTACCGGTATTATAATAAGAATCGACAACTTGTAAATATACGTAACAGACACTTCATGCAATTTTTTTATCATGCTTGTGGAGGCCATCCAACTTTTTGCTACTCAGAATCATTTGCCACTTCCTGCACCATGCAGATATCTTATGGAAATGATTCTGTAAGTCGTTTCACCTTCTGATGATTTTATTCTGTAAACGACAGCATCATCTGCGAACAATCCGAGAGAAGTGCGCAGATTGTCTCCAAAATAAATTACATAGATAATCCCTGCTGGAATGTAATCTGCACACTGAGCAAGCAGTAAAGGAAACAAAGGACAAATTTGGAAATGGAATTAAAGTTCAGCCGGCCGCTGTGACCGAACGGTTCTAGGCGCTTCAGTCTGGAACCGCGCTGCTGCTACGATCGCAGGTTCGAATCCTGTCTCGAGCATGAATGCATGTGATGTCCTTAGGTTAGTTAGGTTTAAGTAGTTCTAGGCCTAGGGGACTGATGACCTCAGATGTTAAGTCCCATAGAGCTCAGAGCCATTGGAACCAATTAAGGTTCAAGCAGAAGTAATAAAATCTTTGATGTTTGCCGATGACATTACAGTCCTGTCAGAGACCGCAAAGGACTTGCAAGAGCAACTGAATGGAAGAGATATTGTGTTCAGAAGACGTTATGAAATGACAATCAGTAAAAGTAAAGCAAGGGTAATGGAATGTAGTCAAATCAAATCAGGTGATGTTCGAGGAATTGTATTAGGAAATGAGACACAAAAAGGTAGTATATGAGATTTACTATTTGGGTAGCTAAAGAACTGACCCAGTGTCATTTATACTTCATTTAAATTAGTCTGAGGATGTATTTCCTGATCGCATACCTTACACCAGAAGGAATTATTGTGAAAATCATTCCTGAGACAGTGCTGAGTGAACAGTAAAGTAAGAAATAAAAAGAACCATGTGATGTGTATATGAAGTACCAGGGAAAGAACGAAATACACGTTGTGCTAGCAGGAAGAATGGTTCAAATGGCTCTGAGCACTATGGGACTTAACATCTATGGTCATCAGTCCCCTAGAACTTACAACTACTTAAACCTAACTAACCTAAGGACATCACACAACACGCAGACATCACGAGGCAGAGAAAAACCCTGACCCCGCCGGTAGCAGGAAGAACAGAAAATAAGAGGGTTACTAAACGCATAACAATAAAGGGGTGAGAACTGGACACGATAGTCCTTTGAAATGAAAATAAGAACTGACAGAGCTAGAAACTCAACACCGACAGAAAACAGTTCATGCTACTGTAGCAATTCAGATGGAAAACGTCTGGAGTGTGATACACACTTACTCTAAGTACGGATAGCAAAATTTGTAAATGAGCCTGAAGAGAATCTTCAATTACTTGATACTGTGTCATTTTGCTACTACAGGGCGAGCCATATAAACCCGAACTACTTCAATGGGTAATAATTTCCCTCTGAAAGCTCGTTAAAACGGGAAAGTTCTTTTAATGATCTCAGTAGCTCTGGGAGAATCAGAAGTACCGCCCATTGTTGGCATGTTGTTTCTACGCGTAATGTCCTGTGTCCTGTATAATGCCGCGCTTGTACGGCTCGTGTTAGTTCGTTCGTCGATCGCGGTTTGAGAAGCGTTTTATAGTTCGAGCCTCGTGACAATAAAGAACAGATTAGTGATTCGTTTTCAGTCTTTTGCTAGGAGAAACATACAGTACACACTTAGAGAGAGGATCTTTATTGTGAAAACTAATTGGGAGACAGACTCAATGGTTACAACACAACGGGAATTCCGGAAAGAATTCAGTGTGCGCCACGTTCCAACAAAGGCAACAGTTTTATCGATTGTAAGGAAGCTGCAGACAAGTGGTGTACTAAACAGTGACAGTGGTAAACATAGTCCATCACCGACTGCAGAGGTTATTGATTATGGTCGAAGACGCTTAGGGAACTCTCCAAAGAAATCGTTGCGTCGATTGTGCCAGGAGACAGGTATTTAAAATGTACATGTCAGAGAGCTTCTACCATAAAGAACGCACATGTCAGAGAGCTTCTACCCTAAAGAGCGCACGTCAGAGAGATGCAACCCTAAAGAGTGCACATGACGCAATCATTGCAAGAAACAGATCATGAGAAAAGAGTGCGTTACTGTTGATGGTTTCAAGGGTTTGTTTTTCTACTTCCACACATTCTCTCCGTAACATGGTTTACAGATGAGGCATGGTTCCAGGTGTTAGGCTACATCAACACACAAAACCGTAGTGTAAACCCTCATATCACTCACAAAACGCCACTGCGTGACAAAAGGGTTGGACTGTTGGCTCTGCTTTCTTTGAAACGACTGTAGATATTACAGTTCATACGGGCATCTTCCATACATTTGTAGAGCACTTGGGTGATGCCAAACTTACAAGAGATTATTTCCAACAAGATGAAGCAACATATTACACATCTAACGATTCCATGTAACTTGTAACCAGTTTCTCTGGTGACCGAATAACCTCAAAAAATTCGTACCGTAACCCTCCCCACATCTGACCTAAGGCTCCCTACTTCCAGATTTTTTTTCTTTTGTGGATATCTTAGAAGCCGAGGGTGCAAGAACAGACCACGGACAACTGCAGGACTCCGTGAGGCCATTACATGCGAAATAAGCAATACTGGCGAGGATACACTTCACAGAATGTCGCGAAATATGCTGAAACGAGTACAGTTGCGCGTTACCGGTGGTGGAGGGCACTTCAACATTTGTTGTGAGGACTTTGTGTGTATTTATGTAAGTATGTATGTTATCTCCCAATTAAGTATTATCATCTCAGAAATTTGCAAATGTGACCCACTATGTGTTATGACTCACTGAAGTAGTTCAGGTTTATCTCGATCGCAGTCACAAATAACCTGGCGCTGTATTACTCGAAATTACTCTCTCCCTCCAAACTGGCCCAAAAAGGCCCAACACTACAGACCGACCGCCGTGTCATCCTCACCCGACTGGGCGTCATCGGATGCGGATTTAGAAGGGCGTGGGGTTAGCATATTACTCTCTTGGCCGTTGTTAGTTTTCGCGACCTGGAGCCGCTACTATTCCGTCAAGTACTCCTTAGTTGGTATCACGAGGCTGAGTGCAACCCGTTAAGTCAACAGTGCATCGCGGCCTGGTGGTCAATCTTCCAAGTGCCAAACGCGCCTGGTGCTTAATTTCGGTGATCTGGCAGGAACCGGTGTATCCATCGTGGCACGAACGCTGACTGATCGAAACTACCCGAAGTTAATTTATCAGTAACAAAAGTTACAGAAATGGTTGCTACTGGTAAACATATTGTCAAGTCGTGCACTGATAGCCGTCCCATTACGGATTCATCTTCCATGATCTCACAGTACTGCCAGTTGATCTGATACTTCATTATGTCTTCATTCTCTATAAATGATTCCATTAATATTAATCGAAATGTTCTTCTTCAAATATGCGATTAAATCATACACTTCTAGCTAGCGACATTTTCATATTATGTATGAACCATCCACGTTTCTCTTTGTGAACACAGTACTCTACATGTTATAGAGTGAAATTATCGTACGTTACATTTACGTATTTTCCTCCTCGAAGGAAGGAAACAACAGTTGCATCAGGGGTGGCCAAGATTTCGGATTGTGGGTCATGTCCGGCAATGAGTGCCAAAGTTCTCATCCTCGCTGCACTGTTCCCTCTCGGCCACGCCTCGCCATCTAAGCGCGAGAAGGGGGATGAGGGGAGAACTGCAAACGCGCCAAATTTTAATGGCAGTGCGTCGGCCTCTGTGGCCGAGCTGTTCTAGGCGCTTCAGTCTGGAACCGCGCTGCCGCTACGGTCGCAGGTTCGAATCCTGCCTCGGGCATGGATATGTGTGCTGTCCTTACGTTAGTTAGGTATAAGTAGTTCTAAGTCTAGGGGACTGATGACCTCAGAAGTTAAGTCCCATAGGGCTTAGAGCCATTTGAACCATTTTGAATGGCAGTGCAGTCGCTCTGCTTACGACTTGGTTTTATATTTAACATTTGTCAACAACATAGATTACAAACAGTACGAATTTGCAGTATTATTTAATTTTTTTTGGTGAATAATATAATTTTTATCTGGTACAAACTGTTGGCATACAACCAGACACAGACAATTTCACAGAGTTTCGCACTCTAGTTTAGTTTCGTAATCGAAGAAAGAGCTTTCACACAAATACGTCGATAGAAATATTGCAGCACTTTTGCGATCTCATTATGGAGTCTTGGAAACTCTACCTGACGAAAGCAATGTAGACGCCCTGTGTAGTACTAACGTATAAAATTTGTCACTGTAACTGGTATTGTGTTGCAGGTCAGTCAGTTATATCTGCATGTGTACACGGGCCCTTTTAACTGAAACGGCAAACGGCCCCGCAAACAGCTCTAAAACGGATGTAAGATTGACAGTGTCCTGCAAGCTGTTATAAAAATATGCTTGTAATTCGTTCATGTCGACCAGGAATTTTTCAAATCTTGCGTTTTCTTTAACGTTAAGCTTAAGGAACTGTATTGCCTTTGTCAGAATGTATCCCAACTCCAACGCGATATTTTTTTAATGCATCCCCATCAAATCAGAAAGAAGTTACCTTTCAGGCTCTTATTGTGGGCAGTTTGCAGTCAAGCCCACTTAAAATTCTAAGTCTGCAGTCCATTCCAGATGTCCTAATTTTCGTTCCTGCATTTCTTTTTCCTTCATAAATTCAAAAATAGCGAGTCTTAAATCGAAAAATCGTTCCAAGCATGTCTCCTGACTTAACCAACGTACTTGACAGTAATACAGCGTATATCAAAAAGAATCGTCCGATTTTTAAAAAATCATAACTATTGTGTTATTTGAGATATGTGCGTGAACAACATACTATTGTAAAGAGCAAACTCCCGAGTTTTACATGGTTCCCGCTAGGTAGCAGCAGTAGGCGCCCTCTTCAGTTCTAGTAAAAATGGTGTCGGAACAACAGAAAGCTATTTGTGTTCTACGTTTTGCGCAATGCAGGTCAGTAATAACTGTTCAGCGTGACCTTCGTACTAGGTATGGTGTGGATCCTCCTACAGCACAGAACATTACACGAAGGCTTAAAAATTTCGCGAAATACGTTATTTGTGTAAAGACAAATTGCCGGGCCGTCCCGAAGTGTCTGGCACAAAAGTCGAACGCATCCTTCATAGTTGCACAAGTAGACCACAGAAATCCGTTCGCCGTGCAGCTCGAAATACCCCCTATGCCCGTCTGGCGTGTGATGAGTCGACATTTACATATGAAACCATACAAAATTCAGCTACTGCAAGCTATTCGTGAAGGTGACAAACAAT
Source organism: Schistocerca piceifrons (assembly GCF_021461385.2). NCBI lineage: Eukaryota > Metazoa > Arthropoda > Insecta > Orthoptera > Acrididae > Schistocerca > Schistocerca piceifrons. The sequence goes on from NC_060139.1 coordinate 748,507,467, forward strand.
AACTTGTGGAGTTCTGTAATTTCGTTGTTGGCAAGATGGAGGATGAGAGTTTTCTTCCAAGCTTAGTGTTCAGTGACGAGGTAGCATTCCATTTAAATTGAAAGGTGAACCGCCATGACGTGATAATATGCGATACGGAACAACCACATGAAGTTGTACAAAGTGAGAGGAACTCTCAAAAATTTAATGTTTTGTGCAGTTTCACGGGAAATGGTGTATGGCCCACTTTTCTTTGCTGAGAACACTGCTATAGGAAGCGCATACCTCGATATGCTTGAGAACTTTCTTTTCCCACTGTTGGAGGGTGATTCGAACGACTTAATTTACGAGCAGAGTGGGGCACCGCCATATTGGTATCTGGAAGTGCGGGAATTTTTAAATCAAAGGATTACTGAACGATGGATCGGTCGCACAGGACCAAATGATTCAGCCTTCCATTATTGGCCTCCAAGGTCACCGGACCTGACTGTATGTGATTAATTCTTGTGTGCGTTTATAAAAGACTGTTCATGTGTCTCCGTTACCAGCAACAATGAATGATCTGAGACATGGCTTAACAGCAGCTGTAGAAGCTGTAACTCAAGACGGGCACAAAATTTGAATGCTGCATTGACATTTATCGTCCCCACACCCCTCCTATCCGCATTCTCCGCCGAGGATGCGGATAGTCCCGGTGGGCCACTCGTGGCCTGAAGACGGAGTGAATTAAGTGCATTAAAACTGACATTTATCGTGCATCTAAAGAGAGGCATATTGAACACCTATCGAAAGGTACGAAAAAAAATTTTAAGTTTCCCGTTCATCAAAAAACAAAATTTATTGTGTATGTTTATTAGTTTCAGAAATGTAGATGTGCCAAATTGAATGATTCTCTTTGATACACTATGTATATGAAGTCTCCAAACTCTTCGTTCTGTTACATTTAAATCTGTTGCACATGACAATGTAATAATGCGTGCGACTTCAGAATTTTTACAATGTGCACCACCAGTTTCTTCATGTGCTCCATGCCTACAAATTTAACATAAAGTGTTTATTGATGTATAGAACAATGAATCCCGTCTGTTGATCGTTGTCATTTCTTGCTCTTTCATTGTCGACTAAGTCTTTAAATTCTTTCTGTATGGTACTCTAAATGGTGTTTCATAGCAAATATGCAGTACCCGTTGCTTATGCTAATTGAGAATTCTCATCCCTCTCTTCTGTTAAAATTGGTTTTTCGGAAAAGCACTGTTAAAAACATGAAATTGTAAGAATAAAATATACTTACAAGGCAAACAGAATCGTAAAGTGCTGCATTCTGCTACTTGTTACGTGTTCTCTTCACTGTACGTTACATTTACATTGTCAGTTCACCCAAAGATGTTACGCATGTTATTGATGTGTTATGTTTACACTGAACACAAAGATAATCGAAAGCTGAGGCTTGCCTATTTCGTTTACTGTGCATCATAATTCAGTTCTATATTGTTTTATTTTGTATTATTAAAATTTGGATGGGCGTCTGTGCGCTACACCAACACCAAGAATGTAGTAATTCGGTTCATTTGTATTCATCAACAGTCGCAGCCCTCATGATGCCCGTCCTTTAGGCCCGAAATAATCAACGCGTCCTGTGTGTACAAGCGGAGCTGCACGCCAAGCTCGCCGGTCGAAGTAGTAGCGGAGGGTGGCAGACAGATGGCGTGGGTGTGCCAGGTAGCTCGCTGCCACCACTTTCCAACTGTAGGTAGAAGCCTTCGTAATGTTCATCGGAAAACCCGCGTGTTGTATCGCAGTATTTCTATTTATTGCCACAGCGGACTATTAACAAATACACTTTATATAAAAATTGATGCATCGGCCGGGAATCGAACCCGGGCCGCCCGCGTGGCAGGCGAGCATTCTACCACTGAACCACCGATGCTACACGATTGTTGTATATAGTTTCCGTAAGTAATGGTCTTGTAAGTTTCCATTTGCAGGAAGTAATCAAATAAAAATGGTAAAATGATAACAGATACTCCTCTTGATTACATCAAATCTCACGTTCAGACAAGATTTCCTTTGTTCCTGCTTGACCACTAAGTGATCTACAACAATTAGGTGTACATAGAGTTTATGTCGTGACCGGCATATAAAATGTTACATGATTTGCTTCCATTGGTACCACTAAAGTACATCGCTTTAGCATAGCTTGCTAGAAATTGGAGATCAGAAAAATACGTCAGTTGCAAAGCATTTGTATAGAAATTCGAGAGGTACTGTACCGGTGTCCCGCAATCAGTTAAGAACTACAGTTAAATTCTTTTTTCTTGGCGGCTCGCGCATGCCCGCCCAAACGCGGGAGATTGCTGCGTTGCCAGTTGCAAATGACGCACGCTCCAAGAGAAGCAGCGCCATAGTACGGTTTTGTGCAGACACATGGTGTTCCGACTGCTTTGACACACTTATTATTCGATCTCACAAAAACTATTTGCTACAAAAATTTGATTTTTACACATCTTCTTGACAGATACCTTCCCCCCCATAAATGACTTAATTTTGTTTCGATGTTCAACGCAGTTATTGTGCAGCATTAAATGTAGTAAACCATTGCACGAAATTTTGAAGAGTTTGCAGAGGTAAAAGTCCATAGTGTATTCTTTCCGTATGGTCGATTTTAGTTGCCACAATATTGGGAATGAAATGTGGACAAGATACCTAAATTTCATATAAAATATACTGTATAACAATGTCTCATTTAATTTAAGTACCAGATAGGTTGTAACCTCCCCACAAAAATGTATGACAATGATAATGACCCAAGTGTAACCTCCCCACAGAAATAATGAAATAATATAAAAGTCAATGACAATAAAAATGTGCCAAATGTTGACTCCCCACAAAATTAAGGAATGAAAATTGACCATAAACCAACAACAATATTAATTAAATAGCGAACGATGAACCAAATGTAACCTCCTAACAGAAATAATTATGTCTGATAAATTTTATAAGGACAGCAGCGCTGACCTTCGGCCCTGTATCCTGAATAAAAAAAAAGCAAAATTTCTTACCTCAATAAACTGCAACTAAAGAAACTGCATCTATATCTGCTCTTATTTATCGACACAGCTTCGTGCAATGCTGGCGTATATTTAATTTTGATTATCGGAGGAAATGCATAGGAAATATTCTTTAAATTGAAATGATTGTTTTTCTTTAAATGAGTTACTTTATAAAAGAAATTATTATTGGGGCATTTTTTGAACAAATTAATTACAATTAACATACATTACTAGATGTGCGCAATGCTGCTTCATTACCTTCTACAACAATACATATCGTCCCGAATCGTGACCAGAGTCGCGAGAAGAGCACACCGCCGACGCATGCCGACTTCTGCTCGGTACAACTGTCTACTCGCTACTATTGTCGACTGACTACTACTGCAGACTCGCGCAGACTACTACTGTTCCTGCCGACTCGCTACACGCAACTACTGACTGACTTCTACTACAGACAGAGTACAACTGCTCCTGCCGACTCGCTACATGCTACTACTGTCGTCTCGCGCGGTCAAGCGCAGACTAGCGACGATAAATAACTCTCTGGTCAGAGATTCTGTCATGCCTCGCCATCGCTGGTAATGAATACATACGTGTTTCAAGGTGTCGTATGTAATACTGGGAAATATTCCATCTTCAGCGACTATAATAAAACTTTTATTTATACGAGAGTGATTTCGCTTTTTTAAAAACGTTCTAATTAAACCAAAGTTGGCGAAGTACGCAAAACTGAATTGTGGACGCAACAAAACATAGAAACTAAAATCTATTGCCAGTGAGGCGCAGTGCATAGATAATGTGTGTGTGTCACAACGGATAGTAAATACTTGCCAAAACATAGATTAGTCGACGAAAACATTGAATATGATGTTGCCAAAGCAGCCAAGCAAAGAACTGAGACAGTCAAGAAGCTCGGCAACGTACGAGCAGAAATTCTGCTCTAAATAATACTTTTAATACTCTCGCAAAAGAATATATCTCAATATGAATAGTAAAACAGCGACTGCGGAAGAGAAGACATACAAACAAAAAAGATAACATGAATAGTGTATGTATGCCTTTTCACTGTTTTTAATTGCTGTGAAAAGAAATATTGGAGAACAAAATTAGAAAAACCGAAAACTTATTATGATTATAATGAAGAGACAAGGCACTAGAAATTTCAAAAAATTACATTCAAACGAATAAAATTCATGAAGTAAGAAACTTCGATATTGTTTTAAAATAAAGAAAATATTGAGCACCGATCATGGTTTTTTTCCATCTCATTTTGTTCGTTATAGTTCGTTGCATTTGTTCGTGGCAGACGTCCCCTGATGCCTATTGAAGTTCATTATTGATCCATTCACTCAGTTTTTTTTATTACAGACGGCAGCTAACCGCCTGACCGAACACGCTTTTTTTTTTAAATCTCATTTTTGTTCGTCTTCGTTCTTTGTATCTGCTCGGGGCGGACGTCGCAAGATACCCGTTTCAGTTCGTCGTTGATCCATTAACTCAGCTTTCTTATTACAGAGGGCAGCTAACCCTCTGACCGAACACGCTGTTACCATGCCAGCAATGCTGAGCTACCATGCCGGCTTTGAACTCAGAACCTATCACATAGCAGCCAAACATCTTAACCATTACGTTAACGCAGATTGTCATTCAACAGAACTTCTGGAGGACTCTAAAACATCACATCAAATACCGTCAAACACCGTTGGTCCGACTATGAATTATTCACGTTTTGTCGAAGTACAATAGGAAATAAACATTACCGCTGTTCTTTATTGTGGAAATGCGGTTCGTGAGAATGATACAAACATCTTTCCTTGCTGTCGCCTGAATGAGGAGGCTTATTGCTTGTTTGGTTTAATTAATTAATAGAATATGAAGCAATTGGTATAAAGAAGGCTTTTTCCAAACTTTCTATAAAAGAAAGTCTACTATCAAGACATTGCTTTTGTTCAAAGTACTTTATGACTGAACATTTCTGAAACTGAAGACACTCGTCTGTGCTCTGCATTGCACTCGAGCTCTGGCAATGTCGTTCTCTGTTCATTTGCTGACTGTGTATTGTGACGTCAGATGCGAAGAACGAGCCTAAACTCGGCCGCCGTAATAAATGGCGCGCACTATAGAATAGCAACAAACTGCGACAGCTTCTCCAACTTTATTATATTTTATACTACTATATGAAGATCTCGAAAAGTACGAGACCGATTTATTCAATTTTTTACGCGATACTCCAATAAACGTACAGATAGACATATGCCAAAATCTTGAAATGTGAACCGGTTCACTTAAAATTTATACACAACTCTCTAATAAACATGAGGACGGACATAGACGATTATAAACAGGTGAAACGTTTTTAGCGGAAATCTCGAAAAGTTCTTGGACTATTTAGTTCGTATTTTTACAAAGTACTCTGATCAACAGTTGGACGGACATAGAATATATATTTTAATACATGTATCTCGAAAAGTACTTTACCGTTTCACTTCGAGTTATCATACAACGCTCTAATAAAATTTTGACGGTGTAACTTATTTATATACTTTTAAATATATATAATACCTATGAATATAAGTAGGATTTAATAGGTAAACGTTGTTAGCATAACTCTCAAAAGCTACTTGATCGATTTACTTCAAACGGACACAGTCTATACAGTTTTTTAAATGTACAGGTTCTCTGTTACGGGCGACAGCGTGAACAAAATTCTGATTGATGCTGTAATGTGTACCTGTGCATTTTACTTTTTTCTCGCAGTCAGTTCTAACTACGACACCAGGGCATTTAAACCAATACACATATTGTTTCTCCATATATTTATAATTTTAAACGAAATATATATACACAACAATGTGCTATTTGTTGCACTCCTCATGGTATGTTTTAACAGAAAACAGGAAAGTTATATTGATGGCCTCCTGGTTTATGATTAGAATACTACAGTGGAATGTGAATCGCTCAAAATTTTGTAATCCTACGCAGTTTAAAACCTCTCAAAATACTATCACTGACGCTACTATCCTCATGGATGCAGCAGCCAATGGTCCAAGCCGATTTTCCCACTCATAAGCGGGTTCAATGTGTGCACAATACTCACTTTTCGTTACTCACTTGATTGTTGCTCTCCTTACTTCTGAAATGGCAAAAATCGAAAGGAAACCAGAGTGGAATTAAGCCATCGCGAATATGGACGAAATTCCTTTGACATTTTATGTGTCGAATAATAGAACAGTTGCCACGCAAGGTGCTAAAACTGTAACTATAAAAACGAGTGGACATGAAAAATGTACTATACTGTTGTCCTTTCATGTTGTGCTGACGGTACTAAACTTCATCCAGTGATCATTTTCAAGCGCAAAACAATATCAAAATCTTTTGAAATATCGCCTGTTGTTGTTGTTCACGTACATGACAAGGGTTGGATGAACGAGGCTGATATGAAGTTATGGATTAACAGAGTGTGGGAGAGAAGGAAAGGTGCTTTATTGAAGAAGAAAAGTTCTCTTCTTGAGCTAGATCAGTTTAGTAACTGTTTGAAAAATTCTGTGAAAGAGAAATTGAGTCAGGGGAATACAGAATTTGCTATTATACCGGGAAGACTTACTTCACAATTTCAAGCTCTTGATGTCCCGATTAATAAACCATTTAAAGCGTATATGAAAGAGGAATGGAACAAACGGTTGATGGATGAAACCCAACATGAATTCACGCCGAAGGGAGCTTTAAAACGACGTACAATCAAACAAGTGTGTCATTGGATAAAACAGACGTGGTCTAGAGTGAGGGAATCTTTCAAGAAGTGCGGCATAAGTAACTTTCTTCATGGCGGTGAAGGCCATCTAATATACGAAGAGGAAACGATCACGACGAAGAAGAAGAGGATGAAAGTTCAGCTGTAGATTTACAAGGATTTTAAAGGTCATTTCTGTTTTATAAACTAAGAGTTTCTTTAGTCTGGCTTTGGATTATAATAATAAAAATGATAACAAAGTAGTTTTTAAAAAAATTGGTTAAAAATTAAGGTGCGTCTTATAGTCCGTAGTGTCTTACAGTCCGTAAAATACGACAAAACGAAGCCAGAGTTAACTATAAAAAAGCTGATTTGGTAACAAAGCAACTATCGTTTTGTGCATGACATTACCACCCACTTTGTTCCTCTACACTCGCAACAAACCAGCTAAACAATGCTATACAACTCAATCATAACTGACACCATGCCAGGATCTTTTTTAGGCGGTTGGCTGAATTTAAATTAAATGGTTGTCATCATAGATTGTTGCCACTAATATTTTCAGAATGTCAGAAATATTGTACAGTTACTGTACTGAAAAGGACGATCCAGATGATGCGTAGATTCACCTTAATGACGAGCAAACAAACGAAGATATACCGTGCTTACAGAAACTCCTGCAATCGTTGAAATAATTTAGAATAAGAAGATGATGAAAACATGTGCCACAGATCTAATGCACTTGAAAAAAGAAACTCATATCACAACCGTAAGTTGCTTTCAGTGAATAATGCTTTACTGACAACTAGTGTCGATAGAAAGCACAGTTTTACATTCGACGTAAAATTTCATCATAATAAAATTTCTCTTCCTTGTTTAATTTCAACCCTTGGTGGTAAAGAAAATTAGACTTAATTATTTTGTACGGTTTTTTTTTAGGCTGAGTTTTTCAGTGGAGCCGGCCGGCGCTACAGTCTGGAACCGCGAGACCGCTACGGTCGCAGGCTCGAATCCTGCCTCGGACATGGATGTGTGTGATGTCCTTAGGTTAGTTAGGTTTAAGTAGTTCTATGTTCTAGGGAACTGATGACCTCAGAAGTTGAGTCCCATAGTGCTCAGAGCCATTTTTTCAGTGGACAGCTAGTATGAACTGTCATCAACCACATCCCAGACCCCGCATTCCCTCGCTTCAAATTCCCAGTGGTGCCATTTAAATGCGTGGAACTTCAGATGGCAAAATCGCTAAGACTTCGAAAACAACGTTTAACTGGATTTTGGAAGTTTGAGACGCATTCGGTTTGGCCGAAATCCGATTTTTTCCGTTCCTCATATCATGAAAATCAGGGACCAAAAAATATGTTTTATACTTCCTGTCGCCAGACGCGTATTTTTTAGCTCCTGCAACTGAGGAAAGCCATTTTCATGTACCTTTATTCCGTAAAGATACGTGATGCGAAACACTGACCTGAAGATGGCTTAATGGTTGCCAACCAAAATTTTGTGGCAGGAAGTCGAGGTGATCCGGCTGCAATCCCGAAATTTCATGGAATATTCTGTAAAGAACTATTGCGAAAAATCATTGCTTTTTAATTTAGGATAAGAAAAGGTGGCCTGACTGTCGCATTCCTATAATTATCTTGCATTTCTCTGACAAACCTGTTTACCTGTTTTTACGGTTCCGTGCCACAGTCGGTAACAACCGAACCCTTAGAGTTTCGCTTTGTTGTCTGTTTGTCTGTATGTCAGTCCAGCTGTTAAAATCCCCTTCTGTCAGGAACGGTTGGACGTATGAATGTTCAAATCCATGTCGTATTTGGGACGTAGTAGTTACTGGTATTAAGGAAAACGTGGAAGGGAGGACCCACCAATGTAACTTTATTTTCACACAACCTGTTTATTTAACAATATATAATCATCAAATTGTTTTCTTTACAAATTAACAAATTTGTGAAATGAGTAAGCTTTTACGAGAGAAATCAAAAGAAGAACAACATCACAATAATTACAAGGGCTCGGACCTGCAACCCCCCCGTTATCGGGTGAAAAAAATGGTTCAAATGGCTCTGAGCACTATGGGATTTAACATTTGAGGTCATCAGTCCCCTAGAACGTAGAACTACTTAAACCTAACTAACCTAAGGACATCACACACGTCCATGCCCGAGGTAGGATTCGGACCTGCGACCGTAGCGGTCGCGCCGTTCCGGACTGACGCGCCTAGAACCGCTTGGCCGTTATCGGGTGAAACAGCGGTGTTCACTAACGCACTGGACACAGTTTCTTTTATTAAATGCCCTTCTACAACACATGAAAACATATAAGTAATATTGATGACAAGAGTATTTCAATTACTTAAACAGATGAAATAACATTTTCTTTTTTTTTTTTTAAACTGTATGTCGAAAGGTTCGGGGTTAAGATGTGCACCTATGCTTAAAGGTTAAACGAGTTAGGAAACAACTATGACACCGATATGGCTTGCTTCCAAGCGAGGAACCTTTTCATTTCAACCAGCAACCAAAGTGCGACTGGATTCCAACCCGTCCCTTTTGACAATCTTATTCTGACTAAAGTCCTGGTGACAATTGGCTGTTATTATGTCAAAAGTTAAATTGCTTCTCAGTTATGAAGGCCGCTCTGAAGGCACGTTTTAAAACATTACATATGAGCACTTATTACAAGAGAACTCACTCGGCGGAACCACAAGATCCAGTTAAAAACAGCCGGCCGCTGTGGCCGAGCGGCTCTAGGCGCTTCAGTCCGGAACCGCACTGCTGCTACGATCGCAAGTTCGAATCCTGCCTCGGGCATGGATGTGTGTGCTGTCCTTAGGTTAGTTCGGTTTAAGTAGTTCTAAGTCTAGGGGACTGATGACCTCACATGTTAAGTCCCATAGTGCTCAGAGCCATTTGAACCATTTTTTAACCAGTTAAAAACACACCAATAATGACCCGGTCTTTCAAAGACGGGAACGCACAGCTTAGTACAACAGGTAGTTGAAATTACGTTATAATGGCGATTTTACCCGTATATTCCAATAAGAAGCACGGCCATATCCAATATGTATAGACTTCTACGCTAGACCTGTGATGCGGGCTAACAGGCTGTAGCGGCTAGAACCGCTCGCCCAGTCTGGCCGGTTGCAAATAGATATGGCATTACAATAGTATGTGAAATAGACATTTGAAGAGTAGTCTGCGAATGTTTGTTTGTTTTAAGTACAACGCATCATATGAGAAATAAAGTCATTCCCTGCCTGATGTTTGACTTTTGCCATTGCGACCCAGTCAGCCTGAATGGAGGACTGCTGAATGTTATAATAATGGTCGCCTCCCACCTTCATGACTTTATGTCACATTTACATTATTGAAATTGGAACATTCTCTAAAATCTTGTAATTCCTGCGATCGATATCTTACCAGTGTCAATGTCGATAATAGGCAAAAATAGTCGAGATGCTCGATTCCCAGAATGGATACACATAGTTAAATTTCTGTGGAAACCTCAGTGCGCGAGTTCTATTCGCACCTGACAGCTTTTTTGCATGAATGTGAATTTTAATCTTTCGTTCTTTTTTTAAGTAATGTTGTTCACAGCGATGGTGATAAATTGTGTTTAATATCTTAGTCATTTCAATTCTTTTCGTTTTTTAATATTACCTGTTCATTAAATTGTAAATCGTATCGCAAAATATTACAGAACTAATTAATAATAAACCTTCAATGTTGTGTTACATTCTTTTGATTTGAAAATTTCTCTATAATGCTATTTTTGTGTGTTAGCCCGCATCACAGGTCTAGCGTAGAAGTCTATACATATTGGATATGGCCGTGCTTCTTATTGGAATATACAGGTAAAATCGCCATTGTAGCGTAACGGGAGGATGGCATTTGTGAGACTGAGGAAAAAGCGGTTAGGAATGCCCGAAGAGCTACTGTAGAACGTGTAGTTACAGCAGTTAGCTCAAAAGTGGTCTTTATTGCTCAGGTTGCAATTGTGATTTAGGACTCGAGCGATGCTGGACTTAAAGTGCCTGAGGATGAATAACGTCGTCGTAATTCCTTCGCAATTAGCATTAATTTGTTGATTAATCTGTGAATTTCATTTTTGTTGTTCCATTACGGTAAAACGATATTACCTCGTAAATCAAAAATCAAATGGCCGTTGAAGAACCTTCCCCGTATTTCGCTCCAATCTAAGGCCTCCTTGCCTGTTGCCGTGCACAATCACTTTGATTAGGAGGGGACCCGACACTTGAGGATATTGGTTGCGACGGGAAATCTGTCATCCTGCGTTAACACGTTTATTGCAGATACGTCTTTCACAACCGTGTTATGCACATAAATGTCGCAGCCAGGCAGTCGCGCGTTTAATTTCGGGTGACGTATGGAAACATTGCTCTGTTCAATTAAACCTCCCAACCAAAGGACAAACGTTACGAGAATATTCCTAAAGTCCGTACTATCAACGGTAGCGCTGTACACCATGGAAATTACTACCAAACAAAGGAGACGACCTTACGTTTTACTTAAAAGAAAGAAGAAAAAGAGAAAAAAGAAGGAAGGTTGGAGCTGAACACTTCAACAGCGGAGTACTCACATGTGCTCGGCATTTCCTGAATGGTCCAGGAAGAAGCGAATAATCGGCAACGGGCTTATTCAAGAAACCATCGTGACATTTCCCCAAAGTGGTTTACGATACATTAAAACACACCTCGTTAAGTAAAAAGAATCAAATATCAAAAACTTCCGTTGCCAATTGGTTGACGGCCATATGCCGAATTTTTCTTTGCACTACACTTTTATCAGCAAACAGGTCGCTACACACGTTTTTCCATTGGTTTTATTTTCCTTTCATATAATTTTATTGAAGATAATTTTAGCAGCTTTAATGTCGTGGTAGCTAAAAGAGCTACCGCCACCGACCTTGCAGCATATACTGTCCTTGCCAGTTTGAATACTACCATTTTTCGTCAACAGGATTCGATATCAAGAATCATATGTCACACACTAGGATATACATGTTGCATGGAGTGAACGTTAAGAAAACCAACACAGCTGTTATTGCAGCTGTATTAAGATACCCAGTGGAACACCTCTGGGATGCGTTAAGAACGTCGTCTTCGCTCCAAACCCCATCGTCCAACATCACTATCTTCTCCAGTTATGACTCTTGACGGAGAATGGGTTGCTATTTCTCCATAGATACTCAGACACCTCACTGTAAGTGTCCCTAGCAGAGTTCATCATAAAGCCGGAGAGAGTGTATACACCCCACGTTAATGTCCGCTACTTTTTATCAGATACTCGTAGCGTATGTGCCCTGACAGCGGAAGAATTTTTCACCATCTGTGTTTAGGCAGCGGGGATGGAAGGGGTGGCGGCAGAAGCACCTGAGTACCACACCACACAAAAGGAAGTACCTGAATCTCGGACATCTCGTTAGTGTCTCACAGAGGCGGGAGCAATATGATTTGTTTGTGGTGATCCGTTCACCCGACAGGACCGTGTGCTCGGCGATTACCTTGGTGCGATTCCAGAGAAGCGGGCACCCACGTTCTACGTTTTCATTCACTCTCATCATATCAGCATTACTAAAACGTCACAGCTTCCTTTTCCCACTCAATACTGTCACCTTTAGTAATTGGTTCAAATGGCTCTGAGCTCTATGGGACTTAACATCTGAGGTCATCAGTCCCTTGGAACTTAGAACTACTTAAATCTAACTAACCTAAGGACATCACACACATCCATGCCCGAGGCAGGATTCCAACCTGCGACCGTAGCGGTCGCGCTGTTCCAGACTGAAGCGCCTAGAACCGCTCGGCCACAACGGCCGGCCCTTCACTAATTAATTGGGCTTAAAAGATCTTATCAGCACCAGCGAGTATAAGCGTGTCTATCAGGAGTTCTTTCACATAGTCGTAATCAGATTTTTACCGAGTCTGCAGTTCTCATGGAAATTTAGAGTAATTTACGTGGCTGGTGGGTTCCACAACCTTCGACTGATGTTGACACATAGGCCTGCATATTTTTTGTCATACAAAACAATTTACAACAATGTAAAGATCGTGACTGTGAAAGAAATGATCAAAATACACGAAGTATTGTTATTAGTAGCAAAACTAACTGAATCTGCAGGTTAAACTAAATGTCAGTCCCCAGATACGTGGTAAAGGACGTACTGTGTCACTGACTGCAGTTATGCTCATATAGATTTTAAGCAATAACAATGATAATGTCGCACACCAAACACTTCAGTTTACAATTCTCCAACACAAACAAGACGTTTTTAAACAAGTGTTAAAATGAATCGTGAATTGGCCGCAGGCCGCAGTAGCTCACAAAAGATGACTATGTCATTATTCTTAAAACATTTGTGATACCGTGCAACAATTTGTTTTAAGCCCTTGCAATAAATTCCGCCGCTTATGATTTCATTCACTTGAGAAGTGATGTTTCTCAATACTTCACCGTCTCCAGTGTTGCGATACATGCCATTTCTTGAAGTATAGAAATGACTGAGCCATATGTTTTAAGATCAGAGTTGCAAGGAGCCGCACGGTTCGAAAAGTTTCGTTTCAGTGTCCCCAATTTTCTGGACAGTCCAAGTAGCAGCGTGTGGACGTGCTTGAAGACAATTCCGAACGTCAGCTTTTCACTTCGTAGTTCCTGAGTGATTCGTTTCAGCATTCATGGGTTGTGGTTTCCATAGTGAGGTAATCCGTAAATCTGTTACCGATGTGGTCAAATTGTCGACTGTCCGAGAGACCTATCGATTTTTATTTCTGTCAGCTTAAGTTATTTCTCGAAATATAATTTTTGGCAGTTATGTATCACGCACACGCCACGGACGTCGCGAAAACCGTCAAAATACATATCAAGAACTAAAAATAAACTTGCAAATAACGCATTTTATCAAGCGAATGTCTTAGCAGTGAAAGAAGTTGCAAGACAATGAAAATAATTACATCTTTCACGCCCTTATGGTATCAAATCGTTCATGAAACTGCCACTAGATAATGACATTTATGCTACTGTGTTGTAATGCGTTCTAGCGAGACATTTACATACTAGAATGCTTTTACTACGGTTGATAGAATTGCCAAAACCGAATACAAAAAAGTAACTTGAGTACTATGAAAACATTAATATTAAATCTCGATTAATGACTCGTCAACGCATAATAGAGAGATACAGAGACAGGGATTCGAGGGCGAAGCTTTAGTTGTCTGCTGAATCCCCTTCGTTGTAAGCACCAAATCGTGAAAATCATATCGAGTTTGGTACGACCCCTTGTGCCCCAGCTGGTAGGCACTTACTCGTACTTCGTACGAGCCACGTCACCAAACTCTGCTACGTGGAGCTAACCGGAATTTCAAGGTGCAGCCTTAAGCCAAGCTACTAGCTCCTTCTTGTTTGAAAAACGTCAAATAATATCAAGAGTTCTATTTAATCTGTCATTATAAAAATCCGTGTGCAAAACATCCGAATTGCTTCCTGTTGCTTTAAATTCTGTCAAACATACTGGAAAATATATCTTGAGGCCACTACATGCGGCGGTGGAGCGCATTGCAAAGATCCACTCACCTTGTGGTCAATCACTTATCAGATGCACGCCTCCTTGAAATCACTGAAATGCAGTTCTCAGCCGGAGAAAGCTATAGGAAAACAGCAGCACACTTCGTAGCAACAAGTCGCACTAAGTTTGTTTTGTCGGTGGAAGGAACAGTTAAATGAAAGTATTTGCGTGAGTAAAATTTCACTCTGTTACGGTAAGCTTGCATACACAATCCACTACAAAGTCTTAATCTAAACTGCACTTAGACTGAAATGTTCACATGCACGCCTAATTATAATCGTAGCCAGTTTAAGTTAATTATGAACTACCCTTCACAGAAAGTTTACAAACGGATTGTTTCTTTTAGAATTGCTCGCTCAAACGTTGCTAGCATCAGTCTCACGGAACAAATTGTTCAGGTTCGCCAGTAAGCAACACGCCACACGGTATATAGATATTTTAAACGTCACCAAAAATACTGAATTTCATCCTGTGCATTAACTCGAATTTTCTTCTCAAACACTTTAGTGCCGAAATCTGAAAATAATAATTTTCAGTGGGGTACATATCAATAGGTCTGATCACTATGAGATTCAAGCACCGACTTTGAGATTCTAGCCCCGACTGACTTTTCTCCCCTCTCTGCACAAAAAAACCTTCCAGTTCCCAAAAACCACGCAAATGGTAATTTCTGATTGGCAGAGAAACGTCACAGCCTATCGGAAAGCAGCATCAAGCCCGCTCAATCCCGCCCATGTATACAGAACCAGTCAAAATTCGTCACTGAATCAGAACAGTAAATTGCCATAAATAACCTTTGAAAACCAACAAATATAAAATTAATTCCCTTTTACCGAAACTATTTTACCGAAATCATAATCTCTTTTCCGTAGTATGATAAACTGACAAAATAATTTATACCAAATTCCCCGGTACAAACGACTAACACACACGTCATTCTGGAACATCCTTCACGTAACCAATTACTTCACTGTATACTATAAAAACTTTACATAAAATAGTATTTCACATTCACACCTTCATTCAGTCCCTAACTAAACACAGCAAGAGTAGTAATTAATAAACAATTATAAAATTAAACAAACAAAACCGGAAAAAAATTGTCAGTAATTGGCTGCAGCTCAGTGTCCGTCAGTTACTGACCTCTATCATACCGTTTAGAAACTACATGCACTCGAGCCGCCTGATGCCACCTGTCTTGCGCATGACTCACACTGCACGCCTGTTCAGAGACGTACACCTCAAATGTTGTGTTCCAGCCTGTGAAACCCACCAAGGGTATCCTTTTTTTAATCCGTTACACAGGTATTGTTTTTTTTCTGAAGCTTATTCACATTTTTTTTCCAGATTGGCTCTATTTGAATAATGACACTGCATGAAATTCTGTTTAGGCTGCACACTCACGATAGCAAAGAGACCACGACGGCAGTGTGATGAACGTAGGCTGCAAGCGCAGCAGCGTACCAGGCACGATATACACTCATATTCCGATCTCGAGACGCGCCTTGTAGAAGACGATTCCGAAACCCCCGTGTAAATGTGAAATATGGACAAAATGCCCTTATTCACTTAGGATGTAATCTTCAGTGATCAAAATATATCTTTGGCAACATTTGTATAGCTGCTGTAAACTGTGAGTGAAGTAACCTATTGGATAGAATCGAAACATCGACGTTATTCGTCTTTAGATGTCAGAGGAAATGTGCATTGCAAATTAGTATGCGCGGTACCACCACTAGTGATAACAGATATCAGAGAAGTTCGATCTCGGTCACACTTCAATAATATCCTCAAGTAGTTTCTGTCCGTGTTTCCTCCTCAGTGGTTGTTTATGGTCGGCAGGAAACCGGCACTCAAACACCAGTAGGAGACAACGCAGGAAGGGCGTTGTGTATCACCAGGAGGAGTGCCCTTGTTGTTGTGGTCTTCAGTCCCGAGACTGGTTTGATGCAGCTCTCCAAGCTACTCTATCCTGTGCAAGCTTCTTCATCTCCCAGTACCTATTGCAACCTACATCCTTCTGAATCTGCTTAGTGTACTCATCTCTTGGTCTCCCTCTACGATTTTTACCCTCCACGCTGCCGTCCAGTACTAATTTGGTGATCCCTTGATGCCTCAGAACATGTCCTACCAACCGGTCCCTTCTTCTTGTTAAGTTGTGCCACAAACTCCTCTTCTCCCCAATACTATTCAATATCTCCTCATTAGTTATGTGATCTACCCATCTAATCTTCAGCATTCTTCTGTAGCACCACATTTCGAAAGTTTCTATTCTCTTCTTGTCCAAACTATTTATCGTCCATGTTTCACTTCCATACATGGCTACACTCCATACAAATACTTTCAGAAACGACTTCCTGACACTTCAATCAATACTCGATGTTAAAACATTTCTCTTCCTCAGAAACGATTTCCTTGCCATAGCCAGTCTACATTTTATATCCTCTCTACTTCGACCATCATCAGTTATTTTGCTCCCCAAATAGCAAAGCTCCTTTACTACTTTAAGTTTCTCATTTCCTAATCTAATTCCCTCAGCATCACCCGACTTAATTCGACTACATTCCATTATCCTCGTTTTGCTTTTGTTGATGTTCGTCTTATATCCTCCTTTCAAGACACTGTCCATTCCGTTCAACTGCTCTTCCAAGACCTTTGCTGTCTCTGACAGAATTACAATGTCATCGGCGAACCTCAAAGTTTTTATTTCTTCTCCGTGGATTTTAATACCTACTCCGAATTTTTCTTTTGTTTCCTTTACTGCTTGCTCAATATACAGATTGAATAACATCGGGGAGAGGCTACAGCCCTGTCTAACTCCCTTCCCAACCACTGCTTCCCTTTCATGTCCCTCGACTCTTATAACTGCCGTCTGCTTTCTGTACAAATTGTAAATAGCCTTTCGCTCCCTGTATTTTACCCGTGCCACCTGCAGAATTTGAAAGAGAGTATTCCAGTCAAAAGCTTTCTCTAGGTCTACAAATGCTAGAAACGTAGGTTTGTCTTTCCTTAATCTTTCTTCTAAGATAAGTCGTAGGGTCAGTATTGCCTCACGTGTTCCAACATTTCTACGGAATCCAAACTGATCTTCCCCGAGGTCGGCTTCTACCAGTTTTTTCCATTCGTCTGTAAAGAATTCGCGTTAGTATTTTGCAACTGTGACTTATTAAGCTGATAGTTCGGTAATTTTCACATCTGTCAACACCTGCTTTCTTTGGGATTGGAATTATTATATTCTTCTTGAAGTCTGAGGGAATTTCGCCTGTTCATATATCTTGCTCACCAGATGGTAGAGTTTTGTCAGGACTGGCTCTCCCAAGGCCGTCAGTAGTTCCAATGGAATGTTGTCTACTCCCGGGGCCTTGTTTCGACACAGGTCATTCAGTGCTCTATCAAACTCTTCACGCAGTATCATATCTCCCATCTCATCTTCATCTACATCCTCTTCCATTTCCATAATATTGTCCTCAAGAACATCGCCCCTGTATAGACCCTCTATATACTCCTTCCACCTTTCTGCTTTCCCTTCTTTGCTTAGAACTGGGTTTCCATCTGAGCTCTTGATATTCATGCAAGTGGTTCTCTTTTCTCCAAAGGTCTCTTTAATTTTCCTGTAGGCAGTGTCTATCTTACCCCTCGTGAGATAAGCCTCTACTTCCTTATATTTGTCCTCTATCCATCCATGCTTAGCTATTTTGCACTTCCTTTCGATCTCATTTTTGAGACGTTTGTATTCCTTTTTGCCTGCTTCATTTACTTCATTTTTGTGTTTTCTCCTTTCTTCAATTAAATTCAGTATCTCTTCTGTTACCCAACGATTTCTACTAGCCCTCGTCTTTTTACCTACTTGATCCTCTGCTGCCTTCACTACTTCATTCCTCAAAGCTACCCATTCCTCTTCTACTGTATTTCTTTCTCCCATTCCTGTCAATTGTTCCCTTATGCTCTCCCTGAAACTCTGTTGAACCTCTGGTTCTTTCGTTTATGCAGGTCCCATCTCCTTAAATTCCCAACGTTTTGCAGTTTCTTCAGTTTTAATCTACAGTTCATAACCAATAGGTTGTGGTCAGAATCCACATCTGCCCCTGGAAATGTCTTACAATTTAAAACCTCGTTCCAAAATCTCTGTCTTGCCATTATATAATCTATCTGAAACCTTCTAGTATCTCCAGGGTTCTTCCATGTATACAACCTTCTTTCATGATTCTTGAACCAAGTGTTAGCTATGATTAAGTTATGCTCTTTGCAAAATTCTACCATGCGCCTTCCTCTTTCATTTCTTAGCCCCAATCCATATTCACCTACTACGTTTCCTTCTCTTCCTTCTCCTACTGTCGAATTCCAGTCACCCATGACTATTAAATTTTCGTCTCCCTTGACTACCTGAATAATTTCTTTTATCTCATCATACATTGCATCAATTTCTTCATCATCTGCAGAGCTAGTTGGCATATAAACTTGTACTAGTGTAGTAGGCGTGGGCTTCGTGTCTCTCTTGGCCACAATAATGCGTCCACTATGCTGTTTGTAGTAGCTTACCCGCACTCCTATTTTTTTATTCATTATTAAACCTACTCCTGCATTACTCCTATTTGATTTTGTATTTATAACCCTGTATTCACCTGACCAAAAGTCTTGTTCCTCCTGCCACCGAACTTCACTAATTCCCACTATATCTAACTTTAACCCATCCATTTCCATTTTTAAATTTTCTAACCTACCTGCCCAATTAAGGGATCTGACATTCCACGCTCCGATCCGTAGAACGCCAGTTTTCTGTCTCCTGATAACGATGTCCTCCTGAGTAGTCCCCACCCGGAGATCCGAATGGGGGACTATTTTACATCCGGAATATTTTACCCAAGAGGACGCCATCATCATTTAATCATACAGTAAAGCTGCATGCCCTCGGGAAAAATTACGGCTATAGTTTCCCCTTCCTTTCAGCCGTTCGCAGTACCACAACAGCAAGGCCGTTTTGGTTAGTGTTACAAGGCCAGATTAGTCAATCATTCAGACTGTTGCCCCTGCAACTACTGAAAAGGCTGCTGCCCCTCTTCAGGAACCACACGTTCGCCTGGCCTCTCAACAGATACCCCTCCGTTGTGGTTGCACCTACGGTACGGCCATCTGTGTCGCTGAGGCACGCGAGCCTCCCCACCAACGGTAAGGTCCATGTTTCGTGGGGGAGTGCCCTTATATTGTGGGAATTCTCAATACATTACGAGTCGAGAAACGTTGTTGGGTGGTCTCGCTACTGCATCCTGCGCAGGCCCCTTCGTGCCTGCATAGTTACTTCAACCTACATTGATTGGAACCTTGTTACTCTAGTAAGGCCTTCCTCTCCCTCTACAGTTTTTACTATCTACTTTTCCTTTCATTACCAAACTGGCGGTTCCGAGAAAGTGTTCTATCAACCGATCCCTTGTTTATTCAATTGTAGCGCAAATTTCTATTGTTTCCAAATTTGATTTAGTATCTGCTTGTAAGATACCAGACTTCTCAACTGAACTTCAACATCCTACTGTGGTACCCGCTCCAATGCCTCGTCTTGCCTGAATTCTTAATCGTCCACATTTCACTTCGTTACAAGTCAGCTCTCCAAAGAAATAAGCACAGCAAAAGACTCGCTTACTGCTAAATTTATATCTGATGTTTTTTTCAGGAGCAGTTTTCTTGCTATTGCCAGTTTACATTTTTATATCCTTTCTACTTCCGCTATCATCAGTTACTTTACTAACCAGGTAGCTAAAATCATCTACTACTTTCCGTTTTTCATTTCCTGATATAATTACCTTACCATCAGCTGACTTAATTCTGCCATGTTCTATTACTCTTGTTTTAGTTTCATCGATGTTCATCTTATAGACTATTTTCAAGACAGTATACATTACGTTCAACTGATCTTCCAAGTCCTTTTATTTCTTCTTGACTTTTTAAATTTCTCCGTGGTGTCCTTTACTGTTTGTTCAATATACAGATTGAATTTCATTGGGGGTAGGTTACAACCCTGTCTCATTCTCTTTTCAAGTACCACTACTCCTAGATGTCCTTCGACTCTTGTAGCTGTAGTCTTTTTCAAATTGTAGACAACCTTTTGCTCCCTGTATTTTATCCCTGCTTCCTTAATATTTTCAAAGAGTGTATTCGAGTCAAAGTTGCCAAAAGGGTTCTCGAAATCCAAGACTACAAATGGTGTAAATGTAGGTTTGCCTTTCTTCAGTGTTTGCCAGACTGGAAGGCGACTCCGAACACTGTCGTACTGTCCGTAGATCATGCACATCTCTAAGCAAATATAGAGAGGTTGAAAGGGTCCTGTAGCCACCTTTCATTAGTCCGGTAGCCCATTTTCACTAGCATTTCTCTTTCTTTTCCTTGTTTCTCTTTTCTCATATCTCTCATAGTTGTGTGATTGAATGAATGTGGTTGTGTGTCACGTCGTTAGACGGTGGTGCAGTCTGCTGCAGTAAGTCTGCGATAGTCAAACAGATTCAGCAGCAATTGTACAGAATAGCCAACTCTCGTAATGGTCAAGTAGGCAAAGAGGTTTGCGCTACTTGTGAGAAATCTAGCTGCGTTAGGTTGGTGGCGGAAATGGCATCTTTGGGTTTTCCGGCCCACGCGGAGCGTGGAAGAGGCTGGAGATGAAAAAGGGAGGCAGTCTGCCGCCGGTACGGGAAGCGTCCACAGCCGTGCTCAAGTCGAAGAAGGGTGAGTTAGACTGACCGCGTGGCGCGTTGTACTTGGCGAGGGGACAGCTGTTAGCTTTTGGTCTCGCTTTTCAACTCTGATAGATTGCTTTGTCTTGTCGCAGCAAGGAATGCAAAACTTTGGCAGATTTTTCTTTTAGTAAATTTCTGTAGCAGCCTTGGATCCGCCGGAAGAGCGCCACACGAAGGTGTCGATAAGAAATGAGCACTCACTTCTGTATGAATGTCTGTTTGCCTTCAGCTGTGCCTGTATAAGCTTTCATTTTTCTAAATATTGATAGCTTTGCCTTCTCATAAATTTTCCTTGCTTCATGTATCTTTCATCCGTGGGGAGCCGACCACGTGGTTGAACATTAGAGTTTGTTGGGCTACCATCATCACTAACTGTCCGGTCTCATGTTTGTTTTAAAGAATGTTAACTGTTGATGATTGTGTGATGTGATATTGTTGCAACTTGGCCACGATACCTAGAAATTGCGTCTCCACAAACCACGTGGGCACGCAGGTGTACTGCGAAACGTGTACCGTTTCACGAGTTTTTGCGATCAGTTATCAGGCAACAGCAGTTGTATGAATGATTCAAACCAATGATTTTAGGTGTAGGTTATAACGGTGTATGTATCGATGCTTTTCTTTAATGTTTTAGGAATTAATGTTATCAGGAATTGTGTACATGCCTCACATCCATATCTTAGGAATAAATGATTTTATACAAAATCTTCTCTTACATTCCGAGGTTACGTTTTTGCACCTAAGCCACTCACCTCGTAGCTTTCCTGTTAGCACATCCAACGCGTTTCCTTACGCACAGATCCAGGGATTAGTTTCCCTTTTATTTTAAGACAAATGCTTTAGATTAAGTCTTATATTCAGGTGTGTTGCTGGGAGCTGATCTTCTGCACAGTGTTCATGCATGTACTATTTTACTTTAAGTGGTTGATTCTCGTGGACGGTGCACGGGAAATACTATTAATTACATCGCATCTCCTATGAGCGATATCACGACGTACGAATTTTTATGAGTTTTTGGTCTGTGATCAAATTAATTTATTTTCCGACTCGGCCAAACCTTTGATTAGTTGTATGGTTAGAGTCGGTGGCGACCCTAATCTTCTCACGTTAGTTTCAAAATCAATAAGCATTTCCATTCCCACTCTTAACGTAATAACCTGTAGAAACAGGTTAGTTACAAGGGGAAATGGGAAGGGGAGGGCGAGGGCGGATAGAGCGATGAAACTGGAAACTATCGACGTATAACGACTTAACTTCGACAGCTTCATTTCTGCCACTACGACTATGCTACTTCACACATTGCGAGACTAGCGCTCTTGGTAGAAAAAATGTCACGTTTAAATGGTGCAGCCGGTCATACGATCTCGACTCGGCAGAACAGATTTGATCTCTGTGGAGATTTTAAAACTGCACGCACTCCGCTGCAGAGTGGAAGGATCATTCTGAAAATGTATCACCTATTCCAACAAACACGCGACGCAACGACCACGGCGGAAAAATTTGGGGAATATGGTTTACTTCTAGATACTTTAAAACCGTTACTGCTTGCAGTGATATATCGCCAAGATTATAATCGGTCTACCCGACGAGGCCACATGCCGCTTTTCCAGTGTCCGTGAATGCGCATGCACGCATCGCTAGTATTTGTCGCCATTGATAACCCACTACTCAAATTTGGCATTAATTTTTTGGGTGTAGTACTTTCCCTTCGCTTGCTTCTTTTGAACATATACTTTGATTATCACGCGTGAAGTTACTTGTACGATGAGACTGCATTGCTTCAGTTGCGAGACAATAAGCAACGCACGTGCATCGGTAAACCTCCTGCAGAACGATCGGTGCACAATACTAATGCAGCGAATGCGTAATACAAACAGCACCTCTGCAGAACTTGTCTGGCATCTTCATGACTACAGGAACCGTCGCAGGCCCTTTACATCTATTGCCACTGAAGGCCTCTTCGCTAAACGGATACCATATCATTTATTAGTTTCATATTATTAAGTCTGTTTCAATTTTCGCTACGGAAGACAGGCCAGATAATGAGTTTTCCCAAACTTTCGTTAGTGGACAACAAGTGAAGTCATTATTTTATGTTTGTACTTTCCTAATTAATATAGAGAGAAATAAATATCAGTGCAACTGAAGCGGATCTCTCTAAGTTAATTATCATGCCTCTTAGCTGCGGATGTCCTACGTACCAAACTTTGTACTATCCCTTCACTTCTCGACATAAATCAGATTTGTCACACAGTATGCTGAGTTTTTTTTGAGAAATTTCTTCAAGATATAAACGGTTGTCCTGCTTATTGACTCGCCAATTCGTCTGCCACGTCGAACTTACTGTCCTCTCAGTAATTTATCATTCTTATGAGTACTGCAGTTCAGGGTTACTGAAACACCGCCTTCCGCAAAACACAGTGTACTTCATTTTGTTAGTTTGTGTCCGTTTCGACATCTGTCTATCATCTTCAGTGGATTTTGTTTTATTTCTGAAGCTACATTAACTGTGAAAATGAATGTGTACATGTTGGTTTGCTTTTATGCGTTTCTATGATTTGACAGCATCCGATGTTTTCTTTTCTATTATAGAGGGTGTCTGTCCTAAGACTCGTCAGATGCACGTTTTCTGGTATTACAGCAGATATTTACAATTTCATTTTTGTATTGCGTAGCTGGAGTTAGCCCAAACAATTGCTTATCACATGTTTAATGTGACGCCCATTGCCGACGGAAAGCGTCGGTTTGTTTCTCGTTATGAGCAAAGTGATTTTTAAATCGGAATTTTGCGCGCTCATTGCATATAGCGCTCTCAAATGAGTCTAGCGCGACATTCGTACTATTGATACGCATTAACAGGGGCAGTAAAACTCGAAGAATGACCAGTACTCAAGCAGCAATAGCACTGCCCTGGCCTGCTACCGCTAAGCATGCAGTGCTGCTACAGAGCCGCTGCTGGATTACTGTTTCTTATTCGTGTTTTAGTCTCCCTGTTAATACGTATCAATAGTACGAATGCCGCGCTAGACTCATTTGAGAGCGCTATATGCAATGAGCGCGCAAAATTACGATTTAAAAAGAATTTTGTTTGTCCATACGCTGTTGCCATTTTTCGGGGTGCACTCAGTCTCTTGATGCCAATTGAGGAGCTACTCGATCGAATAGTAGCGGCTTCGGTCAAGAATACCATCTTACGACCGGGAGAGCGGTGTGCTGACCCCCCGCCCCTCCTATCCGCATCTTCCTCTGAGGATGACACGGCGGTCGGATGGCCCCGGTAGGCCACACGTGGCCTGAAGACGGAGGGTGTAATAGGAAACAATCCGACGCTATCTCCTGATGCTGAGCATCGCACAAAAGATATGATGAGTAGTATTTATTTAGGTTGACTCCAGCTACACAATAGAAAAACGTAATTCAAATATCTATCCAAACGCTAGAGAAAATGCGCCTGACGACTCTTATCTCTGGTGTATTTTCTTTGCTGGTTGTACTTATATACATTGATTTTCAGACCTTCCTCACTTCACTCTCACTTTGTTTCAAAATTTTCATAGAAAATAATGAGATTTCGCGAAGACTCAAGTCGGCACACTCATTGAGAGATGACACCAAGTGGCACACAATGAAATTCGTCTGCCGGCTGTTACAGCGACGTACTACGGTACTGTAGCGCACGAATGTCAGTGTGCATCAAGACTGCTGATATGTAGCTGCAAACGAACAAAACGTAAATTCCGTAACTTTATTTTCTCGATCTCATAATACAGAATTCATGGTTACCGCTAGTACTTTTCTCTACAGAGGTGTCCTTGCAAATATAGCTTTTACTCAAGTGTTCAGAGATTTTTTTGTGGCTATTTCTAGTTTAATTTTGTGTCGTTAACAGTACTGCCGTTGGAGGTTTATGTAGTTGTAATGTGCAACTAATTGCTTTTCGAATTTGATAGGATTTATTGTGCTATTAATAAGATGCTGAGCAAGTGCAGGCTCAACATCAAACTGTGGTGTTTCAGGAGCATTATTTCCTGGACCATGTGCAGTTAGACGTTAGGGTCTTAGTGGTGACGGAAACAACGGGAATTTAGTTAACAAAATGTTTACGAAACTGAATGGTCGTTATGTCAGCGCAGTTTCCATATTTCCGCCAGTACCACGTCTAGCTGCCCATGATCCATACTGTAATCTTGTTGTAACACACTACCTAATGTTGAGCCTGTAGTGGCTCGAAAACTAGTTAAAGGTACAATAATCGTATCAAATTCAAAAGGTGTCGCATCAAGTTCAAAAGGTGTCTGGTTGTACATTATACTTACATAAACCAGTAATTTAAATGGCAGATGCAGTTCGTCACGCACAATGGGTACAACGAATGTTAGCAGCACTTGGTAACGTAGACGTGTGTGTGTGCTGTGTTGCAGGGCATGCGCTACCTACACACGACGCCGGTGCGCGTGCACGGCTACCTCACGTCGCGGAACTGCGTCATCGACGCGCGCTGGGTACTCAAGGTCACCGACTACGGGCTGCCCGCCTTCTACGAGGCGCAGAACATCCCGCCACCCTGCAAGTCCGCAAGGGGTCAGTTTCGCATCGCACCTCTCTGATCTTTCCACGCCCTGTAACTACAGAGCTCGACAGTTTATACGCAGTGGTGGGTTCTGCACGTCAGTTGCTACACTGTTGTGATGCGTGTCCACTGCTTTGCAGGAACATGGCTCTGCCGAGTAGTCTTTCCACGCTACAGCGCTGTCAGAAATTTTACGCCAAACCCATAATCCCACCACCCATTTAGCTCACTAACACATAAGAAAACATACTGGACCAACCACCGCCTGCAAACTCCTCTGGCGCCACCATCTACTAACCATCCAAGAAACAGACAGCAGTTAAAATTACTAAGAACACGTACATGGAGATTACATTCCTCCCGCGTCCTCCACACCTACAAAAGCCTAGTCCAGTGCATTCTTATCTTTGCCAACGTAGCTTAGCTCTTGATACCTAAATTGTATCACTCTTCACAATTCTTTGAGAACCATGGACTCTACCACACCTTTCGTATCCATCATCTCTGTCCTATAGGCATCCTGTACTATAGTTCAATTCTTTTATCTTGGCGGCTCGCGCATGCCCGCCCAGACGCGGGAGATTGCTGCGTTGCCAGTAGCACACGACGCACGCGCCAATAGGAGCAGCCCCATAGTATAGCATAGTTCGCAAGCTTACGTTTAGGGGGGAGCGCGCAGTTCATGAAGTAAAGCCATCACGGCCGCATTAACCCTTTCGCTGCTACAAAGACGTGCTCCCTGCATTCCGCGCTGTGGGCGATTTTGTCACTGCACTGCTCGCCTGTGCAGACACATAGTGTTCCGACTGCTTTGACACTCTTTATCATTCGATTCCACAAAAACTATTTGGCTCAAAAATTAGATTTTTACCTATCTTCTTGACTGATACCTTCCCCCCATAAATGACTTAATTTTGTTTCGATGTTCAACGCAGTTATTATGCAGCATTAAATATAGTAAACCTTTGCACGAAATTTTGAAGAATTTGCAGAGGTAAAGTCCATAGAGTATACTTTCCAGATGGTCGATTTTAGTTGCCACAATGTTGAGAATGAAATGTGGACAAGATACCTATATATTTCATTTAAGTACCACATAAGTGTCGTATGTAATATTGAGAAATATTCCACCTTTCGCGACTGTAACAAAAGTTTTACTTACACTGGGCACGTTTGGCTTTATTTTAAAGCACTTCAATCAATCAAAAGGAAGTAGACAAAATACATTAAACAAAACTGTGGACTTAGAAAAACATTAGGACTTGAATATACCGTCTGTCAGTGAAGTGCTCAGAGTTATGTCAAATATAATTTTGTGTGTGGCACACACAAACAGCATTTATTTGCTAAAACACTGATGAGCCAACACAAACGTTGAATATTGTGCTACCGCAGCACAAAACTACGAAAGGTGACTTGGCAATGGAGGACACAAAATACAGTCCTCTTATGATGCTTGAAAAGAGAGAAACGCGTCTGGTCTAAATAAGTCGCTTATTACAGCTGCAGAAGAGGGATATATTTCAATACCATTGGTAAAACTGCGACTGTGGAACAAAAACAAGAAATAGAACATGAATACCATTGTGTATGTGCCATATCTTTCACCGATGGAAGTGCTTTAAAATAAAGGCAAACGCGCCGTGTGTAAATAAAACTTTTATTACAGTCGCGAAAGACGGAATATTTCTCAATATTACATACGACACCTATGTGATACTTAAATTAAATGAGATATTGTTATACAGTAAATATTATATGAAATTTAGGTATCTTGTCCACATTTCATTCTCAACATTGTGGCAACTAAAATCGACCATACGGAAAGTATACGCTATGGACTTTTACCTCTGCAACTCTTCAAAATTTCGTGCAATGGTTTACTACATTTGATGCTGCACATCAAAACAAAATTAAGTCATTTATGGGGGTAAGGTATCAGGCAAGAAGACGTGTAAAAATAAAATTTTTTGGCCAAATAGTTTTTGTGAAATCGAATGATAAGTGTGTCAAAGCAGTGGGAACACCATGTGTCTGCTCAGGCGAGAAGTGCAGTGATGACAAAATCGCGCACAGCGCAGAATGCGGGGAGCACGTGTCTGCAGCAGCGAAAAAGTTAATGAAGAGGGAAAGCACTAGAAATTTCATTCAAACGAATAAAATTCGTGAAGTAAGGCACTCCAATATTGTTTTTAAATAAAGAAAATATTAAGCACTGTGCAGGGTTTGAACTCATAACCCTTCACTTGGCAGCCCAACACCTTAACCGTTCCACTACCCCTGCTCATCGAACAGTATAACTCCATAAGGACTCTAACAACTCACGCAACTACTTATAAACACTGTTGGTATGACTATGAATTACTCACGCTTCGTCGAAGTACAATAGGAAATAAACAATTACCGCTGTTCTTTATTGCGAAAAAGCAGTTCGTGAGATTGAAACAAACATCTTTCCTTGCTATCGCCTGAATTAGGAGTCTTATTGCTTGTTTGGTTTAATTAATTAATAGAATATGAAGCAATTGGTATAAAGAATGCTTTTTCCAAACTTTCTGTAAAAGAAAGTCTGCTATCAAGACATTGCTTTTGTTCTATTACTTTATTTATGACTGAACGTTTCTAAAACTGAAGACACTGGTCCGTGCTCTGCACTGCTGTCGAGATCTGGCAATGTCGTTCTCTGTTCATTGGCTGACTGTGTTTTATGACGTCAGATGCGCAGAACGAACCTAAACTCGGCCGCCAAGATATATGACGCGCACTTTAGCTAGTTAAAGCTTGCCCTATCCTCAAATGCCTTGAACATTTTCGCAGATCCTGTATATCCTGTAAGCTTAAAGATCAAAACCCCACTATCTCTCCAATTCCTGACTGCTGCTGGGTGTACACCAACATGCCACAACCCCTCCTTTTATTCGATTTTAATCCTTTTCTTTTATAAGGCTTAACTGCTCAAAGCTAAGTGATTAATTTTTAATAAGATTAGGCTGAAGAGCAGCAGTATGACTACCGCCATACTCCCCTACCCAACGTCTTAGGGGAGGGGGGACTGGCAGTAACCATAGCAGATGTATATGAAATCCCATCCAACTGTGGTCAAGTATACATAGGAAATAAACTGACTTAAAAGCACTACAGTAATTGAAATCTGGGTAACTCAGATAACTTGGCAGTAATCGAACATGCGCTGGGACCAACGTACCACGAAATTCGTTCCTCCGATACTATGGTTTTATCAAGATCTAGTCATTATTATACTAGGACGTACAAGGAGGCCATGGAAATTCAATTACTCCAAACACAACTGAACATAAAAGAAGGAGGAGTGAAATTAAAGAAGTTACGTATGCCTTAGTGCTAATTTAAGTAAACAGCACCATAATACTCGCCGGCGCGACTCTGCGATCTTGAGTAGCGTTTGATGACGTCACGATCTGACCGTTGCGTGGGCAAGTGTAAAGCAATTGGGGCTGCTAAGCTTCTTTAAGTTTGAATCTGTTATCTGAGTCTTTACAGCCGCTGATGATTTCTCCAGCATTGTGAGATGCAATGGTAGACAGAGAGAATTATTGCCTTGGACCATGACCTAATGTGCATAAAACAAAAACCACGAAAGACATTGATTTATTATTCAGCATTATTCTTATTAAATGAATGACTCAGCGGTCTCAGTAAAACGGCTAGACTACAGTAGTTCTGTTGAAAAGTTTAATTCTAACTTTCGCATCATAGTTTTTCCCTCTGGAAGCAATGTGTAATACATATTACATACTATGTGTAAATTTCAGCACTTTGAAGTGAAGTTTTCCTCAAAACAAGGAAGGAAATTTACTATGTCCTGTCGATCTACCATTTCAAATTCTGCCGCGGTGTCACGTAAGTTATAAATAACGAATCAGATACTGCACTTCCCCTCAGTCTTCTTCTCCATATTCTGTTCATAAGGCAGCTGTCCTCTTTTTTTCTAAAGTTTCATTGCAAATACCAATAAGCGCATTATCACTGCATCGCTTTATTTTCAAGTATACTCGAAGGCTGTAAACATTAGGACATACGTTGATCAGCCAGAGTATTACGAATACCGCTCTACTATCGATATAATACCGCCCAGGCGATAGCATAAACCCGTCCAGGCGATAGCAGCGTCACCTGGCGAGGAATGACTGCTAGTCAGACACACGCAAGGTGCAGGCAGTATCAGTGAGCGTGCTGTCCGTGCCTAGAATGGGGAAGGCGCGCCATCTATCTGAGTTTGACCGAGGGAAGATGGTGATGTCCCGGACGCTCGGCACGAGCATTTCGGAAACCGCAAGACTTTCCGGGTGTTCGAGGAGTGCTGTGGTGAGTATCTGCAACACGTGGCGAAACCAAGGTGAAAACATGTCGAGTCGTCGTGGGGTTGGGCCACCACCTTCATTACAGACATGGTAGGCTGGACAGACTGGTAAAACAGCACAGGCGGCTAACTGTGGCGGAACTAACTTCGAACTTTAATGCTAGGCAGAGTACAGGTATGTCTGACACACACAGCGCACCGAACACTCCTAATGGTGGGCCTCCGCAGCCGACGACCCAAGCCTGTACCAATGTTAACACCACAACATCGGCAGCTACGAGTGAAATGGGTACGTGACTATCGGCGCTGGACGTTGGCAGCGTCACTATGGGAGGGCGCGAATCAGTATTCCAGGGAACAGCCCCTTGAACCTGCACTGAGGGGCGGAGACAAGCTGACGGCGGCTACATTATGCTCTGGGGAACATTCGCGTGGGCATCCATGGGTCCAATGGAGTCTGTGCAAGGCCAAGGAGTATCGTCCATTGGTTTTAGACCACGTACAACTCTTTATGACGATCACGTTTCCCGACGACAGTGGAAGTTTTCAACAACATAATGCGCCGTGTCACAAGGCCAGGAGTGTGATGGAATCTACATCTACATCTACATCCATACTTCGCAAGCCACCTGACGGTGTGTGGCGGAGGTTACCTTGAGTACCTCTATCGGTTCTCCCTTCTATTCCAGTCTCGTATTGTTCGTGGAAAGATGGATTGTCGGTATGCTTCTGTGTGGACTCTAATCTCTCTGATTTTATCCTCAGGGTCTCTTCGCGAGATATACGAAGGAGGGAGCAATATACTGCTTGTCTCTTCGGTGAAGGTATGTTCTCTAAACTTTAACAAAACTGAGCGTCTCTCCTGCAGAGTCTTCCACTGGAGTTTATCTATCATCTCCGTAACGCTTTCGCGATTACTAAATGATCCTGTAACGAAGCGCGCTGCTCTCCGTTGGATCTTCTCTGTCTCTCCTATCAACCCTATCTGGTACGGATCTCACACTGCTGAGCAGTATTCAAGCAGTGGGCGAACAAGCTTACTGTAACCTACTTCCTTTGTTTTCGGATTGCATTTCCTTAGGATTCTTCCAATGAATCTCAGTCTGGCATCTGCTTTACCGACGATCAACTTTATATGATCATTCCATTTTAAATCACTCCTAATGCGTACTCCCAGATAATCCATGGAATTAACTGCTTCCAGTTGCTGACCTGCTATTTTGTAGCTAAATGATAAGGGATCTATCTTTCTATGTATTCGCAGCACATTACACTTGTCTACATTGAGATTCAATTGCCATTACCTGCACCATGCTTCGATTCGCTGCAGATCCTCCTGCATTTCAGTACAATTTTCCATTGTTACAACCTCTCGATGTACCACAGCATCATCTCCAAAAAGCCTCAGTGAACTTCCGATGTCATCCACAAGGTCATTTATGTATATTGTGAATAGCAACGGTCCTACGACACTCCCCTGCGGCACACCTGAAATCACTCTTACTTCGGAAGACTTCTCTCCATTGAGAGAAGGAACACAGTAGCGAGTTCCAGTTGATGTGCTGGCCCCTCAACTCACTGTAACTGAACACATGTGGGATGTGACTGAACGTGGCGTCAGAGCTCATTGCCCCCCTTCCCGGAATTTACGGGATTCAGGTGACATGTGTGTGCAGATGTGGTGCCAACTCCCTCCAGCGACCTACGAAGTCCTCATTGCTTCCAAGCCACAATTCGTTGCTGCTGTTATCCGTGGCTGAAGTGGACATACCGGCTATTAGTTAGGCCATACTGTTCTAGTGGATCAGAGTAGTTCAAAATTTTTAAATAAACTGTCTCGTTGGGTATTATAAATATCGTTTTTGGTTATTAGGCCAATATATGAATTCACAGCTAATATCATTTTCGCTTCTTAACCACCACAGTTCAGGATCTACCCAGCCCCTCTCTTGTAGACTCCTGGAGACCATAGCTTCAATGACAACCGTATGCCATTTTCTATACTACGTTTCCTTTATCCGTCTTGAGATCCATTGCAATACTTTCGTTGGCCATCTATTACCAGCAGTTTGTTCTAAATGACCATACTATAGTAACCTTGTCCTCAATAGCTTCCATTATGCTCTCTTCCACTTCCGTCATTTTTCTAATTTCTTCACTTTGGATCTGGTCTAATCTTGAGACTACAGCACTTAGTCTCCAGTAATCGAGTGCTATGGATAACAGTTGATCTTTTCCTATATTTTTATTTCAGAAACTGCCCTGACCCATACAGTATCTGATCAAAAGTATGCTCACACCTATTAGTGGACGTTAATATGCGGTTTGTTCATCCTTAATCTTTACAACGGCTTGAGCTTTGCTGGGACAGTTTCAATCAGATATTTCAATTTCTGTGCAGGAATAGCAGCCCATTTTTCCTCAAGAACTGAAACCACAGAAGGTAGTTATGTTGGATGTCGGGGGGGTCTGGAGCCAATTCTATTTCTAACTCATCCCAAGGGTGTCCCACTGGGTTCAGGACGGGAGTCTGGGCAGGCTACTCTATTTGAGAAACGTTATTTCCACAAACCATTGCCTCACTGATGTTGCTTTGTGTCTGGGAACATTGTCATGCTGATACCAACATTCATTATCCTCGAACTGTTCCTCTACTGAATGCATTACGCAGATCTGTAAGCTGTGTTCATATCCTTCCACATTTAATGTTTTCTTTAGCAGTGTTGTGGTATCAGATGCCAAATGTGGCGTGAAGACACCAAACGTAGTGGATGCTGCCAGGATGTGCCATATTAAATCTCGGCGAGAACTTTCGAAATGATTTATTTGTTTCCATTACAATGCTCCGTTCACCTCGGTCCATGTCACAGGGCCCAGCAATGCTGAGGCCACCACCCCAGTGACCCAGTGCAATAGGCTGTGTCGAGCCGGCCTTGTACACCAGTGGAGTTGCGTCGTTGTCAAGATGCCACAGTTGACTCAGCAGTCTGCGCCCCTGCCGACTCAGCGCCACTCAGTGTGAGCTGCAGGCGGCCAGCTACATCCTTCTCCTCGCTGGTGTGGCTGAGAAAGCAGCGACCAACAAGCGCCCACTATCCGGCGACTGCCTGCAGTAGCGAGCCGAAGAGTGGCCAGCCCTGGCTGGCTGTGGACCCCGCGTCGGCCTCAGAGGGTCGAACCAACAACCCACCGTAGACTGGGTGCTGTCGCCACATCTGTTGCTGCGTGTAGTCCGATGGTGTGACACGCCCTGCTGTCCAGGAGAGCTGCCACACTTGAATGACTCTCGTTAGAAAACGACACCTATTTATACTCGGCTGTGCACCTCTGATTTGCTAATGCATCGCTTTGCGTCATGTGTGCATAACACTTTGGTTGGCCAGTGGCCCTCTCTTGCCTCTGACTTGCGCCATGGAAACTGCTGTGTGCGCCCTCTCCAGCAGTTCTATGCCGCTGTGGCCTCTATTTGCCTTCGCAACTGCTGGTATGTGTAACTTACTTCAATCCAGCCTGCACCTGGCTGTAACTCGTGCTCCAAATATCACACAAAACTAACTTTCCCTATCCTACACGGTGGTGCCGCTACAGCGGATTAGGGGTACAACACATAACAACGAGAAAACACCCCATATCGTAACAATACCGCCTCACTGTTAGCGATACACACGGTCTCCAGACTCACGAACTTCAAGCCATTCCATCGGATTGCTACAGGGTGTAGCGTGATTCATCACTCCATATCACTCGCTTCCAGTCATCCACTGCACAGAGGCGTCGTTCTCTACACGACTTCAAACGACGCTTAGCATTGACTACAGAGATGTGTGGCTTATGAGGAAGTTAGACCATTGTACCCCACTCTTTTAATCTCCATATGCACAGTCATAGTGCTAGCTTTCTGCTAGCACTTTGGAAATCACGAGTGATTCCATGTGAGCTTTTACAACTACTCTCCGCAATGCTCGAGGGCCCCTGTTCAACAGTATATGCGGTCTGCCAGGTGTTGGTTTAGCTGTTCAAAATGGTTCAAATGGCTCTGAGCACTATGGGACTTAACATCTGAGATCATAAGTCCCCTAGAACTTTGAACTACTTAAACCTAACTAATCTAAGGACATCACACACGTCCATGCCAGAGGCAGGATTCGAACCTGCGACCGTAGTAGTCGCGCGGTTCCGGACTGAGCGCCTAGAACCGCACGGGCACCGCGGCCGGCCGGTTTAACTGTGGCTGATCCTTCGCATTTCCACTCCACAGTAACATCTCATACCGAACAGCCGACTTGGGCAGCTTTCATGGATTTGTTACCCAGGTGAATGCAGTGACTGCTCTACACTGGAAGTCACTGAGCTCACCTGAAAAAATCGTTCAAATGGTTCTGAGCGCTAAGGGAGGTAACATCTGAGGTCATCAGTCCCCTAGAACTTAGAACTACTTAAACCTAACTAACCTAAGGACATCACACACACCCATGCCCGAGGCAGGATTCGAACCTGCGACCAAAGCGATAGCGCGGTTCCAAACTGAAGCGCCTAGAAAAAAAATGGTTCAAATGGCTCTGAGCACTATGGGACTTAACAGCTGTCGTCATCAGTCCCCTAGAACTTAGAACTACTTAAACCTAACTAACGTAAGGACATCACACACATCCATGCCCGAGGCAGGATTCGAACCTGCGACCGTAGCAGTCGCGCGGTTCCGGACTGCGCGCCTAGAACCGCGAGACCACCGCGGCCGGACCGAAGCGCCTAGAACCGCGCGGCCACACCGGCCGGCCAGCTCACCTGTCCGACCCATTACTATTACTGCATCTCTACTGAGAACACAATATTTTCCGCCTCATTTCATACTGCCGGCTTTGTCTCTCATGGCATATGGTGGTCAGTTTCGCAGTACATTTAGGTGTCTGCATACTTTTGATCAGACAGTGCATTATATTTTTTGTTTTGTTTGCAATCTTATCACTCCAAATGATTCAGTTTAGCTTTCTATTTATACTTTTCCCTCCTCCAGTCTTATTTGTAACATCTTCTACAATCTTTCCATTCGTAGATGTGGTTAGACAGACACATTTGATACTACACTACTGGCCATTAAAATTGCTACACCACGAAGATGACGTTCTACACACGCGAAATTTAACCGACAGAAAGAAGATGCTGTCATATGCAAATGATAAGCTTTTCAGAGCATTCACACAAGGTTCGCGCCGGTCGCGACATCTACAACGTGCTGACATAGGGAAAGTGTCCAACCGATTTCTCATACACAAACAGCAATTGACAAGAGTTGCCTGGTGAAACGTTGTTGTGATGCCTCGTGTAAGGAGGGTAAATGCGTACCATCACGTTTCCGACTTCGATAAAGGTCGGATTGCAGCCTATCACTATTGCGGTTTATCGTATCGCGACATTGCTGCTCGCGTTGATCGAGATCCAATGACTGTTAGCAGAATATGGAATGGGTGGGTTCAGGAGGGTAATACGGAACGCCGTGCAGGATCCGAATGGCCTCGTATCACTAGCAGTCGAGATGACAGGCATCTTATTCGCATGGCTGTAACGGATTGTGCAGCCACGTCTCGATCCCTGAGTCAACAGATGGGGACGTTTTGAAGACAACCCTTGACGCTGCATCACAGAAAGGAGCGCCTGCGATGGTGTACTCAACGGCGAACCTGGGTGCACGAATGGCAAAGCGTCATTTTTTCGGATGAATCCAGGTTCTGTTTACAGCATCATGATGGTCGCATCCGTGTTTGGCGACATCGCGGTGAACGCACATTAGAAGCGTGTATACGTCATCGCCATACTGGCGTATCACCCGGCGTGATGGTATGGTGTGCCATTGGTTACACGTCTCGGTCACCTCTTGTTCGCATTGATGGCACTTTGAACGGTGTACGTTACATATTAGACGTGTTACGACCCGTGGCTCTACCTTTCATTCGATCCCTGCGAAACCCTACATTCCAGCAGGATAATGGACGACCACATGTTGCAGGTCCTGTACGGGCCTTACTGGATACAGAAAGTGTTCGACTGCTCCCCTGGCCAGCACATTCTCCAGATCTCTCACCAACTGAAAACGTCTGGTCAATGGTGGCCGAGCAACTGGCTCGTCCCAATACGCCAGTCATTACCCTTGATGAACTCTGGCATCGCGTTGAAGCTGCATGGGCAGCTATACCTGTACACGCCATCCAAGCTCTGTTTGACTCAATGCCCAGGCGCATCAAGGCCGTTATTACGGCCAGAGGTGGTTGTTCTGGGTACTGATTTCTCAGGATCTATGCACCCAAATTGCGTGAAAATGTAATCACATGTCAGTTCTAGTATAATATATTTGTCCAATGAATCATCTGCATTTCTTCTTGGTGTAGCAATTTTAACGGCCAGTAGTGTACAATTCGCAACTGGCCAGTAGTGTACAATTCGCAACATCTAAGTCGGTCAATAACGTGGTAAAAATTGTAAAGATTAAATTCTGACAAGACATATTTGGATATACTCTTAAAATACAATATTAGCTTATGGAAATTATGCGCTTATCGCACTTTCTATTTAATTTTTAAAACTCATTTCCGTTTCCTAGAGAATATTAATCCAGGATCAATGCATTTAAAACTCATACCCATATCCGGGACTGGATTCAAACCTAGCATAATGTTTCCTCACTTTTGCTTCGTGCTGTCTGGTATGATAGCGGAAAAGTAACGCAATTGCTTTGAGTCCACATCCATCCGACAGGTGAAGCTCGTTCTCGAATGTAGAAGTGAAATCCACAACGCGTTCTGTATAACACTGCGTCGCAATCACGTGTTTTATCACTCCGAATTCGCCAATAGCTGATAGCTCTTTGCCAAACTCATTCAGACGTTAAATGTTCGGTCGCTGGAATCAAACTACTTCTCGTGCCTGGAATATTCAGGCCTAATTATAGGGACAAATAATAATATATTATACCCGGCCGTCATCGGCGCTTAGCACGTGATCGACACGTGTGACTGACATGTCTGATACGCCACAAACAAGCCACAGAGTGTTGTCCTCAAACAGCCGTTACGCGGTGCGAGGTAAATTAAAGCAACAGGCCGGGATAAAGCGCTAATAATCAGGAATCGAGGACAATAGACAAGCCTATCGACTGAAATTATCTTCCGTATGGGCGACTAATGGTGCTCACGTTGTTAATTATTTCCGACAGAGTACGTCTCATTTCGTGCAATTTTGCAACGTACGGACTGGGAACCTGGTATAGCCATCACAACGCAGTAATATTATCATCCGGTGTGCAGTAATATTCTTCTACCTTATATGAACACATAGGCAGTCCACTCGCGTACAGTGCTAATTTTGTGGCCGCGGATTGCCCAAATGACGCTAAAAGTATTTTTGAAATGAATTAAATGCATTGCAGTGGTTGTGAGGGCCAACGGCATTGTCGCAGTGGTAACACCGGCTCCCGTCAAATCACCGAAGTTAAGCGCTGTCGGGCTGGGCTAGCACTTGCATGGGTGACCATCCGGTCTGCCGAGCACTGTTGGTAAGCGGTGTGCACTCAGCCCTTGTGAGACAAACTAAGGAGCTACTCGATTGAGAAGTAGCGGCTCCGGTCTCGTAAACTGACTTATAGCCGGGAGAGCGGTGTGCTGACCACATGCCCCTCCAGATCCGAATCCAGTGACGCCTATGGGCTGAGGATGACACTGCGGCCGGTCGGTACCGTTGGGCCTTCATGGCCTATTGGGGAGGAGTTTAGTTTTTTTTAGTGGTTGTAAGGATCTTATATACTGCCTCGTCAACATGCATTTTGTGACATTGGTCGCAGACGTATGGCTTTGCTTCATCGCACATTATACACGGTCTAGTCACACTAATGTGACCACTACCTGTGTTCGATATCAAAGTGCAATAATCACTCACGGATGCAGGTGGTAGCACTGGCAGTGTAAGGTATATAAAGCATAATGGAGGAGGGAGGAGGGAGACGTGGAGA
The DNA here is from genome assembly GCF_021461385.2 of Schistocerca piceifrons. Lineage (NCBI taxonomy): Eukaryota > Metazoa > Arthropoda > Insecta > Orthoptera > Acrididae > Schistocerca > Schistocerca piceifrons. The sequence continues at coordinate 748,545,437 of NC_060139.1, forward strand.
TAGTTGTAACGGGGAAACGGAGCGATTTATCTGACATACAAAATGGCATGATCATTGGCTTTCGGGCCAAGGGTGAAGGAGTTCCGAAACGGCTAAGTTTCTACACCGTTCGGGTGCCGCTGTGGGTAAAGTATACTGTGCATGGCAAAATAGCGCTAGCTAAAACTGGCCCTGAGGCAACATTGGTGCACCACGGGCCTGTGATAACAGGAGTGAACGACGGTCGGAGAGATGTCTAGCTACTGAGCAACTGACCGCCCATCTGAACCTAGGGGCTACCAACAGTGTGTCCTCAACGACCGTTCAGCGAACGTTGCTAGGAATGGGCCTCCACTGCAGGCGCGTTATCCATGCACTCAAGTTGACTGCTGCTCACTGACAACGAAGACCGGAATTTGCACGCCAGTACCACAACTGGACACAACGACAGGTACCCATTTCCGACGAAACATGTTCTGTGCTCCATTGGACAGATGGCCATTGACATTTACTGCGTGAAAAGTCTGAAAGTAAAGGGTCCATGTCGGAAGAGGGATCGTTACGTTCTGGAGAATGTTACTGCGTGATCTCGTTATTCAGGAAGGCATAATGGACCGGCACAGGTGTTCATCTATGCTTGGCGACAGTGCCCACCCCTATACGTAGTTTGTTTTTGCTCAGCACGATGACATCTAAAGGCAGAGCAATGCAATGTTTCATACAGCTCGCAACGTACGTGTGTCGTTCGAAGAGCACGAGGCTGAGTTTACTGTACTCCCCTCGGTACCACACTCCCCGGATTTAAACCCAGTCCAGCCGGCCAGAGTGGCCGAGCGGTTAAAGACGCTACAGTCTGGAACCGCACCACCCCTACGGTCGCAGGTTCGAATCCTGCCTCGGGCATGGATGTGTGTGATGTCCTTAGGTTAGTTAGGTTTAAGTAGTTCTAAGTTCTAGGGGACACAGCAGTTGAGACCCATAGTGCTCAGAGCCATTTGAACCATTTTTTAAACCCAGTCCAGAGTCTGCGGAACCATCTCGATAGGGCTGGTCCCGCCATGGATCTTCAAAAATGAAACCTGTCGCAGCTGACCACAGCACTGTTGTTAGCATGGTCCCAAATACCTTCCAGAACCTCGTTCACTCTCTCCCTGCAAGCGTCGCAGCTGCCTACGGTGCAAAAGATGGTTATTCAGGCTTTTGACGGGTTATGACATTTAAGTGTCTGGACATTGTATAGTATTTTACTGCAGCTACTGCTCTCTGGTTTAGCTGATTCCAGCATTCGAGCGCTGACAATGTATTCTGCAGCAGTAATTGTTGCTACTTGGTAGAAGTGCTTGGCACGGCAGTCTGTTAAGTTCAGCCTGTACGTGAGCCGGCGTAGGTCGGAATTGGTAGCTATCATATGTTAGGTATAATTATCCGCGTCATTTTGTGATCGTCGTAAAGTCTCAGTCTCTGACGTGTGTTGGCATGTGCTGTGTTGATAAAAATGAGTGCATTCGAAATGCTTAATAAGAGCAATAACTTCGGTGATATTCCGTATAGTTTGTGATTCCCTAATAACTGTTCTCAGTTGAAACCGTAATTATCTGCTTCCTGAGAAAGAATGAATATATCATCAGCTCTTTGGAACGCTGAGAGACAGCATCATTTTAATACAGCATCCCAGAAGACCGTGTTACATAGTGCGCGGAAATCGTAGGTGGAAACATCTTTGACCATGAAACTTTTAAGTCAAGCTTACGTAGCCCAATGGTTAAGAAATGATTAGCAATGACATGTAGGGCGCCGGCCGCGGTGATCTAGCGGTTCTAGGCGCGCAGTCCGGAACCGCGCGACTGCTACGGTCGCAGGTTCGAATCCTGCCTCGGGCATGGATGTGTGTGATGTCCTTAGGTTAGTTAGGTTTAAGTAGTTCTAAGTTCTAGGGGACTGATGACCACAGTAGTTAAGTCCCATAGTGCTCAGAGCCATTTGAACCATTTGACATGTAGGGCCACTTCTTCGCAGATACCAATTACGAAAATACTGCAGCTTTGCTGCTATGTGCGACGTCAGCCTTCAATAACCACTCATAGACATGCATGCATGTCCGAACGAACTTCACATCCTTCTTATTAACAACACAGGCACTGCAATATCGTATTTATCCGCCGATACCAGGCAGTGACTTTCAATTAAAATGTTCTCCTCTGTACGGAAATTACATAACGTTTGAACGAGTACAGTTTGTGACGCAGGAGCGACGACATATGGAAGTTTGTGTTTGGCTGTGAATCGTGCAAACATAGCCACAGGATTAAGGCGACCATTGGCGTAAAACGGCCAATCTGGGTTCGAGTCCCAGCCCGACACAGATTTTCGTTTATTTAACAAGGTAATACGCCAAACGGCTGTGCAAATCGAGAAGTTAGCTCATTTTATTTTCGCTCCCAGTTTCCTTCAGTCGATTTGGTTTTTTTTAACTCCTTTTTCGTGTTCGTTTTCTACGGTTCTAATATGGATGCGTGGACCCTAGTTGTTTTTACGCCCTAAAACAGAACAAACAAAAACAAATTTCGCAAATTCGATATGCCACCTTCAGGCCCCATTAGCACCTTTCAAAAATTATCGATATTGGCATACCGGGCCATATATGCCAGTATTGATAATTTTTGAGAGGTGCAAAATGGTTCAAATGGCTCTGAGCACTATGGGACTTAACTGCTGAGGTCATTAGTCCCCTAGAACTTAGAACTTCTTAAACCTAACTAACCTAAGGACATCACACACATCCATCCATGCCCGAGGGAGGATTCGAACCTGCGACCGTAGCGGTCGCGCGGTTCCAGACTGTAGCGCCTAGAACCACTCGGCCAACCCGGCCGGCTGAGAGGTGCTTATGGGGCCTGAAGATGGCAAATTGAATTGACGAAACTGGTAGCGAAAGAAAACTAAAATAACATCTCAATTTGCATGGCTGTTTGCACAATTTATTTGTTAAATATTTGACCAGCCGCTGTCCCACGTCCCCAATGTATCAACAAAGACCAAATTTTCGTTGTCGTCATTCCCTTATACACCTGACGGTTGTTCATACTTGGAACTGCGAATGCATTTCATGTGTGAGAGGGCCATACAGTATGAAAGGGGAGACGAGGGAGGAAGAGATTTCAGATCCTGGATGATGAGCTGTACGGCAGTACGTACATTCTTACTTTTAGGCAAATCATTTCGCAAAATATTTCTTTTCTTTATTTTCAAGTTTTGTTCAGTGCGCATAAAATATAATATATCTAAATATTGATCGGCACTCTACTATTATTAAGAGTATATAGAGAAAAGAGAGAAGTTTCCATTTATGCTGTGATTTGATATTTTTTTGACATTTAGTTTACGTGGGTAGCAGCAGCTGTTCTTGAAATGTTTAAGTTTTCCGTCAAATCACGAATTGCGTTTCTTTATCTACTTCGATTACTCTCAAGAATTATTTTAGAAAACTAGACTTCGCACTAGTCAATTTGATACCTGATTTGTGCATTTTCCACTCTTGGTGAAAATTCAGACAAATATCCGTTGTGTAATTTCAAGGGAGTCGTCATTGTTACTCCGCTCAAACATTTGACCAAAAGGGCTTTGTGTATTTGGCGACCTTCATTATGGAGATACTACTGCCGTCTTGTCCATACCTACGCCCAACACTCGAGCCGTGAATTGTCTGTTGGCAGTCGTAGGCTTCCTAGCACGTAGGCCTAAATCTGGCCCGTGCGCAGTTTCCGTTCCATTCGTCGAAACAAGCCTTAGTGTTTGTAGCAGCTGTTCTGCAGGCCAGCACAACGCCTCCTCTTAAGTGCAGACGGCCCGTTTGTGTGTTGTTGCAGACCTGCTGTGGACTGCCCCGGAGCTACTGCGGAACCCGGCGCTCCGCAAGCAGGGCAGCCAGCCGGGGGACGTGTACAGCTTCGGCATAGTCATGCAAGAGGTGGTGGTCCGCGGGGAGCCCTTCTGCATGCTCGCGCTCAGCCCTGAAGGTGCGTACCAGTGTGTGTGCGTGTGTGTGTGGGAGGCAGAAGAAGGCGAAAAGAGCGGCGTGACACTTCAGAGGAGCAATGCAACTGCATGCCAGTGGCTTCGAAAGTTATGCGACCTACAGGATCCGTAAATGCGAGGGCTATTCATAAATTAATTCCGATTATCTATTAAAATATAAGATGAACATCAACAAAAGCAAAACGAAGGATAATGGATTGTAGTCAAATTAGGTCGGGTGATGCTGAGGGAATTATATTACGAAAAGATACACTTAAAGTAGTAAAGGAGTTTTGCTATTTGGGGAGCAAAATAACTGATGATGGTCGAAGTAGAGAGGATATAAAATGTAGACTGGCAATGGCAAGGAAAGCGTTTCTGAAGAAGAGATATTTGTTAACATCGAGTATAGATTTAAGTGCCAGGAAGTCGTTTCTGAAAGTATTTGTATGGAGTGTAGCCATGTATGGAAGTGAAACATGGACGATAAATAGTTTGGACAAGAAGAGAATAGAAGCTTTTGAAATGTGGTGCTACAGAAGAATGCTGAAGATCAGATGGGTAGATCACATAACTAATGAGGAGGTATGGAATAGAATTGGGGAGAAGAGAAGTTTGTGGCACAACTTGACTAGAAGAAGGGATCGGTTGGTAGGACATGTTCTGAGACATCAAGGGATCACCAATTTAATATTAGAGGGCAGCGTGGAGGGTAAAAATCGTAGAAGGTGACCAAGAGATGAATGCACTAAACAGATACAGAAGGATGTAGGTTGCAGTAGGTACTGGGAGATGAAGAAGCTTGCACAGAGTAGAGTAGCATGGAGAGCTGCATCAAACCAGTTTCAGGACTAAAGACCACAACAACAACAACATCTATTAAAAATAAACACATGCCTGTAGAATCTGGGCAGGACGCGGTGGCGAGTGCGTAGTAACCGATTTTAGTCCGAAGTGGTGGGCTAGTACATTATTTTGTTTGGAAAGGGATGCCGACATTATTTGTCTGCTTTCGGCCTGCTGCGATGACTGAATCAAGGTGCACGCCCCGTAGTCTTTTTTTTACACAAACTATTAGGTAAAAAATGTCATTATTGCGTTACTTGTAGCTTCACACGCCAGTTTCACGATGAAGTGCTCATTTCGTTAATGGCCGTAATTATTGTGATTTTTACATTTAAGTAAGACTTTGTGCGAAATTCTAAAACGTTTGCAATGAAAAATAGGGGTCGCTATCATTTTGTGTTTGGTGCATGTTACATAATATTTTGCTGTGTATGAAATTTAGCTAACATATCGATTTTTTTAGACTTGGGTAGAGATCTCTATGTGTCACCAATTTCGAGAAAACTGATATTATATAGCTCTCATTTGCGATCGTGATAAAGCCAGAATGAGATTTCCGTAACATTCCGATGTCGAAACGAGATTGTGGCAAATGATTGCACCCAAAGAGGAGAGTATTTTGCCTTAAGGTTATTATGTGATCCTTCATTGTCTGACGTTATTCCACTGACTACAGAAATTTTCGATTAAAGAATGTAATTTTGAGGGGCCGTCGATAACTGGTCAAACGGGAAGCAGTGTGGGTTTTAGAACTACTTAAGTGAAGTCATCACATGTTTATTCATGTACCGAGGACGTGCTGTTTCATAACCTATTGATCTTCCTTGTCCTCAGTTCCTCATTTAATGAACCACTGTTTCAGAATTTTCTTGCAGTTGCGACAGCATAACATGGTGGTGAGGTGACATTGCGTAAACTGTACTGTGTCTTGGCAAACGAAGCAAACTAGAAAAATATAGGTTTTACTCAAATTTCGCCACTCATGATGCTTCTCTGAAAGTTACAGATCGTTAATAAGTCAGGCGAAAATAAATCGCTTGTTTTGTTGCATTTTCAGCGGATTTCTTTTTAGATTTTAACTAAAGCAGAGGTGACAGTAGATCTTCTGGATGGTCACCATGCAAGTTTTGTCGTGGAGGGCCTCCACATAATATTTACAAAAAAACGTTTGCGTAGGCTTCAGTTTAGAACTGCACTTCCCCTCCAACACTCGGTTTTTCCCCCACAGCACTTGTCCGCAGTTCCCATCCCACTGCTACCGCTCTTCCTACGTTTGCCCTGCCGACTGCACGTCTACCGATGACGTTATTTTGCCGTATCCTAGCTTCACGGGCGCTTGTGTATTTTAAAAAGGAGGCTTTGAACCTCACGTTGCATCAGTCAGCTCTCTGTTGCATTCGCCAGTGTCTAAGCAGCAAACGGTTGTAATGGGCTGTGTTCTTGCGTCTTCCACCTGTTGCGAAGTACGTCTGTCACTTCCTCCCTTCAAGCAAGAAGAGGAAATGCTGTAGAGATCCATTGAGATTTTGTCTTGTGCGTGTGGATGGGGTTATGAGCAACGGTGTTGTGAGGGAATTGTGCAGAAAATTCAAGGTTAGTCGCAGAGATGTCCACGACGAAAGGAGGACATCCAGATGTGACTGATGAACTTGTGCAACATGTTGACGAAATTCTGCGTACGAGACGTCAGTTCACAGTTTCCAAACTTTCTGAAGACGTGCCTCACATTTCAATGACAACTGTCTTTAACATTGGAAAAGAGAGATTACGTCATCATAAGTTTTGCACACAGTGGGTACCAAAATGTCTAACCGATATACACAAAATGGGGAGAATGGGTCCGACGTTGACATTCCTTCAAAAATGGTTCAAATGGCTCTAAGCACTATGGGACTTAACATCTGAAGTCATCAGTCCCGTAGACTTAGAGCTGCTTAAACCTAATTAACCTAAGGACATCACACACAACCATGGCCGAGGCAGAATTCGAACCTGCCACCATAGCAGCAGCGCGGTTCCGGACTGAGGCGCCTAGAATCGCTCTACCACAGCGGCCGGCGACATTCCTTCAATGCTGCCATGAAGAAGGGGAGGAATTTCTTGACACTCTCGGGACTGTGACATGTGTTACTCCAACAATAAGTCCAAAAAATTCAAGAGGACGCTGTCGAACTGCAAAATGATAATTATTGTTTTTTGAGATTGCAAAGAAATTTTGACAAGGGGTTTCATAGGAGTAACAAGAGACAATGCTGTGACATCACAGGTTTGTTATGAGGCTCTCACCGATCTCCTGAATCAATCCTAAACAAACTGAACAAACTGGTGTGATATGGTTACCAAACGAATCATTATCCTTCATGACAATGCGTGACCAAATTCTGCGAATCGAATGAAGCAAAACTCAGACCTGTTGGGTGAGCTATTATTCAATATCCGCTCTACAGTCGGGTCTTGGCACCAAGCGACTTTCACCTCTTCTGACGATGAGCTCAGCCGGCTCAACCATCAGGGGGTATCATTTTTGATGAAGGGATAAAGAAGCTGATATGTCACAGTACGACAAATATTTTAATTTGGGTGACAACTATGTGGAGAAGTAATGCCAACATGTAAGTACAGATTGTAACTTATACATACATATTTTATCTATTTATTAATTTATTTCTGACTAGCTATCGCATAAACATACCATTATAAAAAAATATCTCGAATAAACATTTGTAAGCTCCCTACTATTACAGTTCATAAATTACAGGAATAAAAGAACAGAGTTAGACATTCACACCGATACACGATACATGGAACTAATATGAGCATGCAACTGTCGAAAATTTTTTAAGTGGATGGAAACATGGGTAGCGTCTCTACGCAGATGGAGGACATACTTCAGATGGCGTTACCAGCCCATATTATAACGAACAGATTCACTACCTTGGTCAGTTCCAATTCGCTCTGAAAGCCTCGATACTTACAGTGGACTCACTGCAATACGAATAGTACTTAAAAAAGCAGATGGCTTAGATAAAGACACGGTCATTAGCCGGACAGACTTAAGATAAGTCCTGCTGTTCATACGGAATCATGTTGTCAACAATACGAACACTTGCTTGGTGTAACGGATTGTAACCTGTATTGCAGAACTACAGCGCCGTAACAAGAAAATCACCATGCTATGGGTAAAGGGGCCCAATGATACCAGGGTCAATGAAATAACTGACGCTCTCACTAAGAGCGCCAGCCACCATGCGATAGAGACGTACAGTATTTTGAAAATGTTCCTTACACAGAACTTCTCCAAAGCGTGTGGCGGCATATCAGGCCTTTGTGGAACAATAAGTGGCGCCTATCGTACCAACATAGGGGAAGTTATGCACTAAACTACCACGCATCCGTGCACGACCATGGTACTCCCTTGGTATGTGCCACAGAAGGTTTCTCTTCACCACGTTACTCCTCCGCTTTAACCACGGACGGTTCTGACTACTCCCCCGCCGGCTACAACAGATTGACTGTAATCCGCATGTGGGTGCTGAAACGGAGGACATCGACCACATTTTCAGCTGCCCACAGCGATACCACGCAACAACCAATTCACTACACAGCGCTTCGTGAATTACAGCTTTCCCCAGATAAGACTGTACTTACGATGAGTGATGTGTCACTATATAGACATGTATTTGTAGCTACCCCTGCAGTGACAAAAATCAGGACAGCGACATCACATATACAGACAGCGGTAACAATGCGTACAACATTAATTATGTTTATATCTGTGTGTGTGTGTGTGTGTGTGTGTGTGTGTGTGTGTGTGCGACAGAGAGAGAGAGAGAGAGAGAGAGAGAGAGAGAGAGAGAAAGAGCTGAAAATTGTGTATTTTTTAGTAGAGAGAGAGAGAGAGAGAGAGAGTGTGTGTGTGTGTGTGTGTGTGTGTGTGTGTGTGTGTGTTTGTGTGTGTGTGATTGTGTTTTTTTTTGTAGTGTGTGTGTGTGTGTGTGTGTGTGTGTGTGTGTGTGTGTGTGTGTGCGGAGGAGGTGTTGGTGGTTTGAGCTGTAGAGTGTTTAATATGAATGTAATAGCTGTTAGAGAGTGGTTGAAAGCTTTGGTGACATCTGATTTGACTTTTAGTTCCAGTGTTCTGTAGAGGGGTTCATGGATAAGAGAATGAAAAGGTGATGGGTGGTATTATTATTACATTGGTATACTACGAACTGTGGATGAAGGACAACATGCAGATTCCATATTTCTAGATTTCCGAAAAGCATTCGGCAAGGTACCGCACTGCAGAATGTTAACGAAGGTACGCGCGTACGGAATAGGTTTCCAGATATGTGACTGTCTCGAAGACTTCTTAAGTAGTAGGACCGAGTATGTTGTCCTCGACGGCGAGCGTTCATCGGAGACAGGGGTAACATCAGGAGTGCCCCAGTGAAGTGTGATAGGACCGTTGTTATTTTCTATGTATATAAATGATCTGGCAGACAAGGCGGGCACTAATCTGCGGTTGTTCGCTGACGATGCTGCGGTGTACAGGTATGTGTCCAAGATAAGGTTAGTACAAGGTGACCTAGACAAAATTTGTAGTTGCTGTGATGAATGGCAGCTGGCACTTAATGTAGAAAAATGTAAGTTAATGTGGATGAGTAGGGACAACAACATTAGTAGTGTCCTGTTTGACACAGTCAAGTCGTTTAAATATCTGGACGTAACGTTGCGAAGCGATATGAAAAGGAACGAGGATGTAATGATTGTGGTAGAGAAGCAAATGGTCGACTTCGGTTTTGTAGCAGAACTTTACACTAGCACAGGAAAGGTTCAGTTAATGAAAGAACTAGGCCACAATTCTCAAACATGATTGATTTTATTACAGTATAACTCTCTGAGCAAGTTTCATTCCTTGGTACTTACTAAAAAAAATACAGAATCATTGAGCTTCCAGACTTGATCTTAAGCAAGGGTGGACAAACACCAGCTCATTTAGCGTTAAACTTTTAGGCAAGCTATTAACATAATAAAAGACTAAAATATATTTCACCAAGCAGTAATATTTAAACAACGACTACCAAAGCAAGCAGAATCCAATAAGCCCAGTACTTCAACTAGAAAAATAACTAGGCAAGAATATAACCTTTGGTCTTACTCTAAGCCGGCATCTACCAATGAGCTCACGATTAAAAAAAAACAGAGAGCATAAAATTCTAAGACAAAGTTTCTCTAAAACAAATTCAAGCTGACAAGTAAATGACTTTAGAGTTAACTCCTGCAATAGTTCAACACAGGACCATTAAACAACATTAAACAAACTCGTGGTTTTAAAATTAAGCCACCACTCACGCAACTACAAATGCATCAAGAGATAATGGTTATAATTGGAGGCGTATACCTAAAGCAGGATTACACAGCTTTCCTTTCATTGCACATGAACTGCCGCTCTTGGTACGAGCCCTTTTACTCTCCAACAATCGACAGGCCCAGCTCGCCCGTCTGCTCAGGCAGGCCGTTGTACACACGGGAGAGAACACAAAGTAACAAGACAAGCTTCTATAACACACAAACAGATACTTTTAATTTAACAAGCCTCAAAAACGTGTTCATACGTGTTTCAGGGAAAACAGGCCAGACCATAATGACAATTTAAACTATGGCCTGGAAAGCTTCAAGCAACCAATTGGTCCAGTAAAAAATAAAATATTAACCACACTTGATAAACCATCAAAACACGGGATTTCACTACTTATGGAAATCGTTCAGGACTGGCAGTTGGCAATACCCATTGCACTGATTGAAGTACCTGACGAGAATTTCGAATGAGGCAACGAGAGGCAGCAATACGTTAAATCAAATTCTACCACAGTTCATGGGCTGAAATTTTGCCAACCCAAAAAAAAAAGTTATCCATGGTTCCAATGCCGCCGTGAGCAGAAATAAGGCTGTCCACTCAGAGACTCGTCAAGCAATGAACGCCAGAATCAGCAACGCCCGTACCAACAGTCTCAGTTCTACGCGTTGCCAGCTTATACTGCCTCCAATGTGCTTCCAAACACAGTGCATACGCGAATCACGCCTCCTAGCGGCTACGTCTTCACTCTCTCTTCACGTACCTCGCCTCAGGCGCGCGCTGTATAAGCCAACTTTACGCCAGACGGGATAGATAACCGCTAGGTCGATGTGCACACATCAGGTTTATTGGGAGAATTTTAGGAGAGTGTGGTTCATCTGTAAAGAAGACCGCATACAGGACGCTGGTGCGAGCTGTTCTTGAGTACTGCTCGAGTGTTTGGGATCCGCACCAGGTCGAATTCAAAGAAGTCAACGAAGCAGTTCAGAGGCGGGCTGATACATTTGTTACCGACAGGTTCGAAGAGCATGCAAGTGTTACGAATGTGTCTGGGGAGCTCAAGTGGGAATGCCTGGAGGGATGAAGACATCCATTTCGAAGAACACTACTGTGAAAGTTTAGAGAACCGGCATTTGAAGCTGACTGCAGAACGACCCTACTGCCATCAACATACATTTCGCTTAGGGACCGCGAAGGTAAGATACGAGAAATTAGGGCTCATGCGGAGCCGTAAAGACAGTCGTTTTTCACTCGCTCTATCTGCGAGTGGAACAGGAAAGGAAATGGCTGGTTCTGCTAAAGGGTACCCTACGCCGCGCACCGTACGGTGGCTCGCGGAGTATGTATGTAGATCGACATCTAGGTGGACACAGAGAGGAGAGGAGGAAATGCACAGAGAGAGGGACAGCAGGAGATGGACAGAGAGTGTGGGATGAAGAAGGTGGACGGAGGGGTTGGAGGAGATGGATAGAGATGGGATGAAAGAGGCGGTGGACAGAGAGAGGGCCTGTAATTTGGTAGTAGGGGTAATCCACTAAATTACAGCCCCACATCGTCAACGTCGATATGTAGCAGGATTTTAGAACATACATTGTGTTCGAACATTATGAATTACCTCGAAGAAAACTGTCAATTGACACACAGGCAACATGGGTTTAGAAAAGATCGTTCCTGTGAAACACAACTAGCTCTTTACTCACATGAAGTGTTGAGTACTATTGACAAGGGATTTCAGATCGATTCCGTATTTTTGGTTTTCCGGAAGGACACTGTACCACACAAGCGGCTCGTAGTGAAATTGCGTGCTTATGGAATATCGTCGCAGTTACGTAACTGGATTTGTGATTTCCTGTCAGAGAGGTCAGAGTTCGTAGTAATTCACAGAAAGTCATCGAATAAAACAGAAGTGATTTCTGGCCCTTTGCTGTTCCTTATCCATATAAACGATTTGGGAGACAATCTGAGCAGCCGTCTTCGGCTGTTTGCAGATGAAGCTGTCGTTTATCGACTAATAAAGTCACCAGAAGATCAAAACAAACTGCAAAACGATTTGGAAAAAAATATCTGAATGATGCGAAAAGTGGCAGTTGACCCTGAATAACGAAAAGTGTGAGGTCATCCACATGAGTGCTAAAAGGAACTCGTTAAACTTCGGTTACACGATAAATCAGTCTAATCTAAAAGCCGTAAATACAACAAAATACCTAGGAATTACAATTACGAACAACTTAAGTTGGAAGGAACACACAGAAAATGTGGGGAAGGCTAACCAAAGGCTGCGTTTTATTGGCAGGACACTTAGAAAATGTAATAGACCTACTAAGGAGACAGCCTACATTACGCTTGTCCGTCCTCTTTTAGAATACTGCTGCACGGTGTGGGATCCTTACTAGATAAGATTGACGGACTATATCGAAAAAGTTCAAAGAAAGGCAGCACGTTTTGTATCATCGTGAAATATGGGAGAGAGTGTCACAGAAATGATAAGGGATTTTGGATGGACATCATTAAAAGAAAGCCGTTTTTCGTTGCGACGAAGTCTTCTCACGAAATTCCAATCACCAACTTTCTCCTCCGAATGGGAAAATATTTTGTTGACACCGACCTACATAGGGTGGAAAGATCACCACGATAAAATAAGGGAAATGATAACTCGTACGGAAAGATATAGGTGTTCATTCTTCCTGCGCGCTATACGAGATTGGAATAATAGAGAATTGTGAAGGTGGTTCGATGAACCCTTTGTCAGGAACTTAAATGTGATTTGCAGAGTATCGATGTAGATGTGGATGTAGATGTAGAGGGAGGAGATGGACTAACAGAAGATTGCAGTAAGTGCATAGCCGGGCAATACCGAGTACTCAGCCATATTTTAAAATTACTGAAAATGTATGGAAATTACATTTATTTGTCGAAGCCATGCTGATAACTTGATAAACAGAGTCGTTCTAGCAGACGCTGCCCACACAAGTAATGTGTAGAAAACACTAGGTGTAAAGTATACTCTACAGAAAATGGTTCAAATGGCTCTGAGCACTATGGGACTTAACATCTGAGATCATCAGTCTCCTAGAACTTAGAACTACTTAAACCTAACTAACCTAAGGAATCACATACGTCCATGCCCAAGGTAGGATTCGAACCTGCGACCGTAGCGGTCGCGTGGTTCAAGACTGAAGCGGCTAGAACCGCTCAGCCACACCGTCCGGCAGATATGACCATACCCAGCAAGGTCAGTTTACTGTACAAGCTAGCAAAAATTAAACGGCTAACGTAGCGCATATGCTACTTGAGGATTGAGGACGTTATATGGGAATGTGGTGATATGCAGCTGAAATCTTGCTCTGTTTGTGCTGTTGTACTTTATGCAGCTGTTGTGATTTCAGTGAAAATAAACAGGAGGTAATAGTATTGAGCGATCCGCGCGATAAGAGCAGCTACTATTGGACGCAGACTAGTAGCTGCCGCGAGTAAGCCGATGCCCTCCCTGCGTGCGCAGAGATCCTGGAGAAGGTGAAGCGCCCGCCGCCGCTGATCCGGCCGTCGGTGTCGAAGGGCGCGGCGCCGCCGGAGGCCATCAACATCATGCGGCAGTGCTGGGCCGAGCAGCCCGACATGCGGCCAGACTTCGGCGCCGTGCACGACCTCTTCAAGAAGCTCAACCACGGCAGGTGAGCGCCCCACCTCTACTGTGCTGCCTGCACGATGCCTGCCTGCTACGCCGCCGCTCATTACTAGTACTATTCTTATTATTGTCATTATTATTGAGTTTTAGTCTTCTTCCTGTCATACCAGAACTCCTTCTGGAGAAGGTGTCCCAGATTTTTCTGGTAACGGGTTTTTGTCCTGCCTAACTAGAAAGATGTAGAGTGTCGCACTAATAAACGAATGTAGTGAATAAAATGTTCTCGGGTTTCCAACCGCGTCAATTCCTTAAAACTACACGAGCTTTCGGCCAAGCACTCCTTGGCCATTGTCAAGTGGTATGACTGCCAGTGGGCTGTTGGTGCGCCCTTATATACGGTAGCTGCCGGCTGTGACGTCACTGGAGCCTGTGACATTGCAATATATGGGCATGTTTTGAGTAGCCGTTCGATATGCCATCTTCAACCGCGCGATCGCTGGATCCCACGCAGCGCTGAGCTCCAACCCACCGTCTCTATTCAGGATGTTTGCGGTAGTTTTTATTTTAATAGCTTCCTTTATTAAACTGTCCCAGAAGCCGTTAGTGCGAGCCATGACAGAGGTATCGTCAAATTTTATGTGGTGACCGGAGTGCTTGGTCGAAAGCTCGTGTAGTTCTAAGCAATTGACGCGGTTGGAAACAAGAGAACATTTTATTCAGTGCTATACCCGCGGGACTCTGCATTCATACAAAACGAATGTAGTGTACACAACGGTGCCGCATATTCAGAATAAGGAATAATCACAGCAGGCATACCACAGGCATCGATAATGGGTCTGTTCTTGTACTTATTATACACCTCCATGATGAAGTTACAAACTTCAAGGGGTGGTGGTGAAGGGTAAGTTTATCAATAAGAGGAAAGGGATCCTAGTCCAAAAACAACCGAGTCGAAAGTTACAAGCGTTCGTTTGGGCACCTTTGACAGTGGAATACATGTGCTGGCATTGTTGTTGCTATCATTGTATGGTAAACAACTTTCAGAGGTGATAGTATGGACCAAAACAAGAAAAAATGTCCAGCAAACATGGGCTCCAAAACGCGTAACTTAGAGCTACGAGCATTTATTGATCGTCGCTACTGTGAAACACATCTCTTTACTGAACAAATGGTTCAAATGGCTCTGAGCACAATGGGACTTAACTTCTGAGGTCATCAGTCCGCTAGAACCTAGAACTGCTTAAACCTAACTAACCTAAGGACATCACACACATCCGTGCCCGAGGCAGGATTCGAACCTGCGACAGTAGCAGTCGCACGGTTCCGGACTGAAGCGAATAGAACCGCTCGGCTAGCGCGGCCGGCTTTCACTGAACAGTTGCCCATTGCTCTTACGGTACGCATTTTAGGGGCCGGACAGTCATTATTTGTTCTGGTCTATACTACCACATCCGAAAGTTGCCTATCCGACAACCTTTGCAACAACAGTGCCGGTACATGTATTCGACTATCAGAGGTCCTCAGATATTCGCTAATGGCTTTCGACTCGGTCGTTTCCGAACCAGGGTCCCTTATCACTCTCCATGATCCCTGAAGTTGGTAACATCGTCACGGAATCACCCTGTATGTAAGTGACAGTCTTCACATATCCAAAAAGCAGAAATATACCCCCTGCAATTAACATTGCAGAGAATATTTTTAAAAATGCTTCCCATGCGGCATTACAACTGATTTACATATTTGTTGTTAAGAAAATTGCACATTTTATAATAATATAAAAATCGGAAAATTAAAAAAAAGTTCGTTCTAACTCCCACTGAGTGTCCGCTAGCCATCGTACTACGGTATCTTGGGTCCAGCTTACTGTGTGAAAGGTTTTCTTGGTTAATCGTGAGCCGTCGATTCGTATTATATGTCCATAACATTTCAGACATCTTTTCCATGCAGTGGTACCACTATATCGCCCATTTCCTGTTAACTTTTGCGCACACAGATATCATCTTGAATTCTGGGTCCAAGTTTTTCGCAGTGGCTGTCGTTCCATTTTCTTGGTGACACTGACACGGGTTGTTTTGGTGATGTCTCAGCTCTTTAGACTGATTTTGGGAGAACGACCATCTGGTAGTGATGTACACTGGTTCTGGTGGAAAGGAATTTCCTGTTGAAAAAATTCCAGATGATTATCTTGCCTTTGCCCTATTTTTTCCTGCCAGACCATCACTTTAAAATCTGTTTATTTAATTTTCGACAGGGGAGAACCACATATTTACGTACCTCCTACTAACAGACAATTATCCACAACTGTATCCTCTTTGAAGGTGCGACTGTCACACGCTATTTTTACTCTATGACTACCAAACTTCTGTACTGAAATGCAACGTTCTTACATCAAGAACAGCTCCTTACATTCTAAATTATTTTCACTACAGAGTATCATAGGCGATTATGCGAGATTCTTATGTGTTCCAAGCACTCAGCTATATTATAATCTGCCTGATAGTATCGAAGAAGTTACGACGGCAAGGAAAAACGTATTCGGTCTCGTGGTGAAGGATTATTTCTGTGATAAAAAATAAATGTACTTTTGTACGTAATTCCCTGCTTGGTCAGTGCATCTTTTTGCAACTATACAAAGCCTTATATGGATCTTTTCTTTTCCAAGTCCTACATTATTTTCATGCTTTCTTTTATACACTAGCGTTCGATTTTTAACACGCAGCACAGCACTGACATACAATATTGTCTCGTTTGTGTATGAATCTGGATACATAAAAACATGCGCCGATTAGGGTGATCTGTAAGAAATAGCACTGCTCGTTTGAACGCTGACGCCCATTTCTTTACTACTTACAACGAATGAGCAAAATATTAACAAATTTTCATCTACTGTAGATGAACTGTTCATAGTGAACCGTATAAGACATAGATTTTTGTTATGATGTAGGCCGAATGCTATTGTGTTCGCTCCCCGTCTGTGTGGCTTGGAAATAAGCACCAATCACCTTCCTCTCTGTCGTGACCGGGCCTTTGGCATCGAATTCATTTCTTGCTACAGCGTGATTCGACCTGTGTACGCAATCATTAGAGAGCAGATCCAGCGTGATGATAGATTAAACGCAGAAGACTGTTGCACTGATTAAACGCAGAAGACTGTTGCACTACTCTACTGAAATAACAGCGACTACAGACTATTTTAAACAGATATAATTTCAAAAGAAAAGACCACAGCTACTGGATGCAGACAGTGATTGCAGACCCGGGAGAGTCGATAGAAAGTGCACGTAAACGGTATGACCATGCGGTCTTGAGACTGTGGCAGCCACGGAAACGCACGTAGACTGCAGAAAAGGTCTGGTCCCAGTGAGGCAAAGTTCTCGCTGTCGGAGTTACTTAACAGCTCGCTTTTCGGAGAAAACGTCTGACTGTGCTAAAAGCTCCACTTTTCGTAGCCAACTTAACTGCCCTCATTTTCATAGTTTTGGGTAGGGCACACGTTAAGTTAGGCTGGCTAACACTGCCATCCTCTAACGGTCGGGATCGCTTCTCTGGCGCCCCTCTGCGCATCCGTACACGAAGGACCGTTCAAACTAGGCGTAAAGGGCTCCCTTAAAATGGGAAGTATTATCTTGGCGAAAACTGACAACCTCTGAACTAAAAGCAATCACAACCAGCAAAATACTCGTACACCGTGGCATCACCACTGTCACTTTGGTATCTCTCGACCTCCTTCTCAATAAACATAAAATCACAAGTAAATTGTAGTTAACATAATTACTTTACATTGAAATATTTTTGATAGCTTCAAATGCTGATTAGACTGTAATTACCTTAATCCAGATGTGGTGATACTATCAACGCCATTTCTCTGTCTGTTCAAGAAGATTTTACCTAGCCATAGCGCTGATTTTTCTCAGCTTTAGCAGTGAACATAGGGATCATTCCTTTAAATAACGGTAACTCTATATTTACTACTTACCGAGTTCCTATAAACCTCAATCTGTAGTCTCAAGAAGGAATGTTTTGATTTGTTTGCATCTTTCTTTCTCTCTGCTACCTTTCCATTTTCTTCTTTTCTTCTTTCGTCCATCGTTTATTTTGGTTGTATATTAAAGATGGTACAATATAAACGGGTAACATATTTTCATTTTATGTTATTAATGACTGCGTAAATGTGTATATGCCTGTGTCCCGAAATCAAAGTGTGTTTTATACAAGATGATTCCGTGATGATGTTGCAGACTTTCGGGGATGGTGGAAAAGGGTAAATGTGTGTATTTGAGGTAAGAAATTCTGGTCCGGAAATGTTCGAATCGAAAGTCATAAACTAAAATAAGTCTGATACATCTGACAGACGAATAAATGTGCCGGTACTGTTGTTGGTAACATTGTCGGTTAAATAACTTTCGGAGACAGTATAGATCAAAAGAAGAAAAAGGGCCTAGTAACACTGACTCTAAAATGCATACCTGAAGAGGTATGAGCACTTGTTCACATTCGCCACCGTGAAAGACATCTCTTCAACTAAACAAGTGCCCATAGTTCTTAAGATATGCATTTGAGAGCCCATATTTCGTTATCAGGAGAAACAAAACTGGTATTCTACGGATCGGAGCGTGGAATGTCAGATCCCTTAATCGGGTAGGTAGATTAGAAAATTTTAAAAGGCAAATGGATAGGTTAAAGTTAGATATAGTGGGAATTAGTGAAGTTCGGTGGCAGGAGGAGCAAGACTTGTGGTCAGTTGAATACAGGGTTATAAATACAAAATCAAATAGGGTAATGCAGGAGAAGCTTTCATAATGAATAAAAAAAGTGGGTAAGCTACTGCGAACAGCGTAGTGAACGCATTATTGTAGCCAAGACAGACACGAAGCCCACGCCTACCACAGTAGTACAAGTTTATATGTCAACTAGCTCCGCAGAGGCTGAGGACATTAAAGAAATGTATAATCCGATACAAGAAATAATTCAAATAGTGAATGGAGACGAAAATTTAATAGTCACGGGGGATTGGAATTCGACAGTAGGAAAAGAAAGGGAAGGAAAAGAAGGAGGTGAAGATGGACGGAGGGTAAGGAATGAAAGAGGAAGCCGCCTGGTAGAATTGTGTACCGAGCATAACTTAAACATACCTAAAACTTGGTTTATGAATCATGAAAGAAGGTTGTACACGTGGAAGATGCCTGGAGAAACAGGAAGGTTTCAGATAGATTATATAATGATAAGATAGCGATTTAGGAACCAAGTTTTAACTTGTAAGACACTTTCAGGGGAAGATCTGGACTCTGACCACAATCTATTTATTGATTATTTACTGTAGATTAACACTGAAGAAACTGCAGAAATGTGGGAATTTAAGGAGATGGGACCTGGATAAACCGAAAGAACCAAAGGTTGTAGAGAGTTTCAGACAGAGCATTGGGGATCGACTGACAAGAACGGGGGAAAGAAATACAGTAGAAGAAGAATAGGTAACTGTGAGAGATGAAATGGTGAAGGCAGCAGAGGATCAAGTAGGTAAAAAGACGAGGGCTAGTAGAAATTCTTGGGTAACAAAGAGGTATTGAATTTAATTGATGAAAGGAGATTTAATTGATGAAATGAGATCGACAGGAAGTGCAAAACGGCTAAGCGGGAATGGCTAGAGGACAAATGTAAGGATGCAGAAGCATATATCACGAGGGAAAAGATAGGGACTACCTATAGGAAAATTAAAGCGACCTTTGGAGAAAAGAGAACCACTTGTATGAACATCAAGATCTCAGGTGGAAAACCAGTTCTGAGCAAAGAAGGGAAAGTAGAAAGATGGAAGGTGTATATAGAGGGCCTATACAAGGGCGATGTACTTGAGGACAATATTATGGAAATGGAAGAAGATGTAGATGAAGATGAAATGGGAGATCTGATACTGCGTGAAGAATTTGACAGAGCACTGAATGACCAAAGTCGAAACAAGTCCCGGGGAAGAGACAACTTTCTATTATAGCTACTGATAGCCTTGGGAGAGCCAGCCCTAACAAAACTCTACCATCTGTTGAGCAAGATATATGAAACAGGTGAAATATCCTCAGACTTCAAGACGAATATAATAATTCCACTCCCAAAGAAAGCAAGAGTTCACAGGTGTGAAGATTACCGAACTATCAGTTTAATAAGTCACTGCTGTAAAATACTAACACGAATTCTTTACAGATGAATAGAAAAACTGGTAAAAGCCGACCTCGGGGAAGATCAGTTGGGATACCGTGGAAATGTTGGAACATGTGAGGCAATACTGACCCTACGACTTATCGTAGAAGGTAGATTAAGGAAAGGCAAACCTACGTATCTAGCATTTGTAGATTTAGAGAAAGCTTTTGACAATGTTGACTGGAATTCTCTCTTTCAAAGTTTGGAGGTGGCTGGGGTAAAATACAGGGAGCGAAAGGCTATTTACAATTTGTACAGAAACCAGATGGCAGTTATAGGAGTCGAGGGGCACGAAACGGAAGCAGAGGTTCGGAAGGGAGTGAGACAGGGTTGTAGCCTATCCCCGATGTTATTGAGTCTGTATATTGAGCAGCAGTAAAGGAAACAAAAGAAAAATTTGGAGTAGGAATTAAAAGCCATGGAGAAGAAATAAAATCTTTGAGGTTTGCTGATGACATTATAATTGTCAGAGACAGCAAAGAACATGGAAGAACAGTTGAACGGAATGGACAGTGTCTTGAAATGAGGATATAAGATGAACATAAACAAAAGCAAAACGATAATGGAAGGCAGTTGAATTAAATCAGGTGATGCTGAGAGAATTAGGTTAGGAAAAATGGTTCAAATGGCTCTGAGCACTGTGGGACTTAAAATCTGTGGTCATCAGTCCCCTAGAACTTAGAACTAATTAAACCCAACTAACCTAAGGATATCACACACACTCATGCCCGAGGCAGGATTCGAACCTGCGACCGTAGCGGTCGCGCGGTTCCAGACTGAAGCGCCTAGAACAGCTCGGCCACACCGGCCGGCTTAGATTAGGAAATGAGATGCGTAAGTGGTAGATGATTTTTGCTATTTGGGGAACAAAATAACTGATGATGGTCGAAGTAGAGAAGATATAAAATGTAGACGGGCAATGGCAAGAAAAGCGTTTCTGAAGAAGAAAAATTTGTTAACATTGAGTACAGATTCAAGTGTCAGGAAGCCTTTTGTGAAAGTATTTGTATGGAGTTTAGCCATGTATGGAAGTGAAATATGGACGATAAATAGTTTAGACAAGAGGAGAACAGAAGCTCTCGAAATGTGGTGCTACATAAGAATGCTGAAGATTAAATGGGTAAATCAAGTAACTAATGAGGAGAAAATGAACAGGGGAGAAGAGATTTTTCTGGCAGAACTTGACTAGAAGAAGGGGTCGGTTGGTAGGACATGTTCTGAGACATCAAGGGATCACCAATTTACTATTGTAGGGCAGCGTGGAGGGTAAAAATGGTAGAAAGAGACCAAGAGATGAATACACTAAGCAGATTGAGAAGGATGTAGGTTCCAGTAGTTACTTTGAGATGAAGAAGCTTGCACAGGATAGAGTAGCATGGAGGGATGTATCAAACCAGTCTTTGTACTGAAGACCACAACAACAAAATATACTGTAAATTTTTTTTCTTCCCTTGGTCGATACTACCAATTCTGAAAGCTGTCTACCGTACAGTCTCAGCAACAACAGTGCCGGTACGTGTATTCCACTGTCACAGGTATCAGAACGATTCTCGCTTATCAATTTCGCCTCTCTCATTCCTGGACCATGGTCCTCTACCTCAGATAGACACATTTACCCATCTCCATCATCTCTGAAAGTTTACATCATCACGGAATCACCCTGTATAAGAGATGACATAAGAGCAAATAACCGAATAAATTAAATAAAGACAAACATTAATTGTCATCCACGAACTCTGCTTCAGGAAGGTGAACTTCGTGGACACGATGTTCCAAATGCTGGAGAAGTACAGCAACAACCTGGAGGAGCTGATCCGCGAACGCACTGAGCAGCTGGACATGGAGAAGAAGAAGACGGAGCAGCTGCTGAACCGCATGCTGCCCAGGTGGGTTTCCTCAAACCTGCCCATGACTCTACATTGTACAGTCCAAGGTATCATAACAACAATTTTGTTCAATTTTTCGTTCTCTTCGAAAATCAAAGATCGACTGCAAGTACTGGAACTGTACATAATCGATTGTTTCAGTTGGAGAACCCTTTGTCCGTTATAAGCTACGTTTTCGCCGAATATAAATTGATTTGGATATAATATAACAGACTTTTGTGCTACTACGTCCTATTTCTTGAAATTTTCCGTCTCTTTCCAAGCTGATATTTTCATTCACATGTACTTTTATCCGATTCCTCCGTGTGATTCAAGCTCTCGTATCTTGTTTACATTCTAGAAATTGTACCCAGCATTACTAACACATCTTGCAAGTCAGACCCATCTCTTATACGTAGTGACGTAATTGGTTATCGAGTTTGTATTTCCATTACCCTTACGATTGTGTCCATGGTAGTATATGTGCGAGTAACTTGCGTCACGGGTTATGGCGTGAGCTGTTTCGGTTTAACGATTTCTTGGAGTAACCTCCCGTCTGATCGGGATTTTCGGCGGCGCTCACTCGTCTGCATTCTTCTGTCGAAGGTATGCGTCTCTGCAAAGCAGAAACCTGTTCTGCGCTCATAGGCAGCACACCTCTCCTGGTACACGCGGCGCCCCAGGACCACAGCACAGTTACGACACTTGAGAATGGGCTTATAACAGTCCGAAACCGGTCGTGTGAAAATAAAGTAATTTACAACTGAAGCGTTATTTGCAACCTCTGCCATCTGTGTTGGTTGGCATTGGGTCACAGCGGTGCACTTGTCGTTTCTCCATATGCCACATATTTTCGACTTGCGGCAAGTCTGGTGATCTGGCGGACCAGGGCAAAAGGCTGACACGCTGTGACACCAAGAAGGCACGTGTTCGTGCAGAAACATATGGTCGCGGTTTTTATCGCTGAAAAATGGCGTCTGGAATGCAGTGCACAAAGGGTAGCAGAATGTTATTCACGTAGGTCACAATGGTCACAGTGCTCTGTACACGCACCAACTGTGATTTGTGGTTGTACCCAACAGCAACACTCTCCATGAGGACTTGAGTTGGCGCTGTGGGTATTGTGCGAATGCAAACATTGTGATGCCGCTCCCCCTGTCTGCAGCAAATCAAAATCCGGCTATCATTTTCAGACAAACAGAACCTGGATTCGTCCGAAAATACTATCTGATGCCATTCCTACCACCAGAAACGACGTTCTGTACATCAGTGCCGACCAGCATGTTCATCAAAGGTAGGCGGACAAGTGAACGACGCGCACGTAGCCCATCCCGTAATAAACGACGACGGACCGTCACCCCTGATGGATACCAGAGCCGAGGAGGACGCGGATACGTCCTGCAATGCCATTCGGATGAAGCATCTCTCCAAAGTCGAAATAAGAAAAAAGAGTAAAATCGTATCAAAGGCACATGGACGTCGAAACAGGTGACGGCAGTCTGAAATGCTCTTGTGATGGTGTCGCGGAGGTAAAAGAACATTAGCATTTACTTAAGCTGTCCTGCTTGCGAACAGCTAGCATCTTCATACCATACTTTCATAGTGCATTACTCTTTATATACACACATCAAAAAAAGTTTTGCACCAGCTCGGTTTCGAGAGTTCCGGAACCTGTAAAGAAAATTGGAGTAGAGATCAACATAAACATCATTCCCGCCCTTTTTATTGCTCATGAAAACCACACATTTCATGCTGTACCACCATACAGCGAGACCTTCAGAGGTGGTGGTCCAGATTGCAGTACACACCGGTACCTCTAATACCCAGTAAGACGACCTCTTGCATTGATGCATGCCTGTATTCGTCGTTGCATACTATCCACAAGTTCATCAAGGCACTGTTGGTCCAGATTGTCTCACTTCTCAACTGCGATCCGGCGTAGATCTCTGTGAGTGGTTGGTGGGTCACGTCATCCTTAAACAGCCCTTTTCAATCTATCCCTGGCATGTTCGATAGGGTTCATGTCTGGAGAACATGCTGGCCATTCTAGTCGAGCAGTGTCGTTATCCTGAAGGAAGTCATTCACAAGATGTGCACGATGGGGGCGCGAATTGTCATCCATGAAGACGAATGCATCGCTAATATGCTGCCGATATGGTTGCACTGTCGGTCGGAGGATGGCATTCACGTATCATACAGCCGTTGCGGCACCTTCCATGACCACCGGCGGCATATGTCGGCCCCACATAATGCCACCCCAAAACATTAGGCAACCTCCACCTTGCTGCACTCGCTGGACAGCGTGTCTAAGGCGTTCAGCCTGAGCGGACTGCCTCCAAACACGTCTCCGATGATTGTCTGGCTGAAGGCATATGCGACAGTCATCGGTGAAGAGAACGTGACACCTTGCTGCACTCGCTGGACAGCGTGTCTAAGGCGTTCAGCCTGAGCGGACTGCCTCCAAACACGTCTCCGATGATTGTCTGGCTGAAGGCATATGCGACAGTCATCGGTGAAGAGAACGTGATGCAAATCCTGAGCGGTCCATTCGGCATGTTTCTGAGCCCATCTGTACCGCGCCGCATGGTTGCAAAGATGGACCTTGCCATGGACGTCGGGAGTGAAGCTTCGTATAATGCAGCCTATTGCGTACAGTTTGAGTCCTAACACGATGTACTGTGGCTGCACGAAAAGTATTATTCAACATGGTGGCCTTGCTGCCAGGTTTCCTACGAACCATAATCCGTAGGTAGCGGTCATCCACTGCAGTAGTAGCCCTTGGGCGTCCTGAGCGAGGCATGTCATCGGCAGTTCGTGTCTCTCTGTATTTCCTCCATGTCCGAAAAACATCGTTTTGGTTCACTCCGAAACGCCTGGACACTTCCCTTGTCGAGAGCCCTTCCTTGCACAAAGTAACAATGCGGACGCGATCGAACCGCGGTATTGACCGTCTAGGCATGGTTGAACTACAGACAACACGAGTCGTGTATCTCCTTACTGGTGGAATGACTGGAACTGGTCGGCTGTCAGACCCCCTCCGTCTAAAAGGGGGTGCTCATGCAAAGTTGTTTACATCTTTGGGCGGGTTCAGTGACATCTCTGAACAGTGAAAGGGACTGTGTCTGTGATACAATATCCACAGTCGACGTCTATCTTCAGGAGTTCTGGGAACCGGGGTAATGCAAGACTTTTTTGACGTGTGTATATGAGTATTCAAAATTCATTGATGGAACAAATTGTTGTAGAAACAACTATTTTTGTTTGAATCTGTCGTCTTCTGACTGGTTTGATGTGGCCCACCACGAATTCCTGTACTGTGCCAACTTCTTCATTTCAGATTAGTACTGGCAACCTACGTCTTCAATTATTTGCTGAATGTTCCAGTCTCTCCTCTTCCGGTTTTCCCACAGCCATTGTTTCGCTACCATGTAATGCGGTGCTCCAAATGTACTCTCTCAGAAATGCCATCCTCAAATTAAAATCTTTGCCAGTGCCCTTTTTATCAGTGCTAGGTTGCTTTTTATGTCTTCCTTGCTCCGTCTCTCATTTGTTATTTTGCTGCCTAGGTAGGAGAATTCCTTAACTTCATCTAGTTCGTGATCATGAATCCTGATGTTAAGTTTCTCGCTGTTGTCATTTCTGCTACTTCTCATTACTTTCGTATTTTTTTCGATTGACTCTCAATCCATATTCTGCACTCATTAGACTGTTCATTCCATTCAGCAGATCCTATAATTCTTCTTCAGTTTGAGTGAGGATAGCAATGTCATAAGCGAATCTTATCGCCTTGGACTTTAATTCCATTCTTGAACCTTTCTTTAATTTCCGTCATTGCTTCTTCGATGTACAGATCGAACAGTAGAGGCGAAAGACTACATCCCTGTATGACACCCTTTTTAATCAGTGCACGAACACGATAGATAAATACTGCTTATACTGCTGCTTAACGTAATGCCATTCGGTGTTGGAATAAACCGGAAATTTCTTAAGTGTTATAAATGAAGAGTAATGCACTCTAAAAGTAGGGGATGAAAATTTTACGAGCGGGTCCCCTTAATCTCCGTGGACAATATTTCATTTCTACAGGGTTCTTTGGTAGACCGTACGGTCTGTTTGAAGTATGGTCATATGTTAATTATGCGCTCAGTTTAAAATGTGAGAAAGCGTATAATAACTCAAAAGTCTCGTTCTCAGTTGTGATACAGTTTTACTTTAATAAAAACAGTAAAGAACAACAAATGGCTCTGAGCACTATGGGACTTAACTAAAGAACAACAGGTGTGTGAACTGCTTTCTGGTGAAATGTAAAAAATTCGGAGATATAATTTGAGCAGTGGATAATGATGAGAGAAAAGGCTACTAAGGCATATAGAGAGAGAGAGAGAGATAGAGAGGGAGAGGGAGAAGGAGAGGGAGAAAGAGATAGAGAGAGGGGGGGGGGAGGGACGTCAATGAAAGCGGGCGAGCAGATAACGAAGCAGAGGTTGGAGGCGTTCCACACGTCTTCCACCAGTATTTCTGGCCGGCTGTTGGCACCCAGCAGTTGTAGCGCCCTATGCTGTGCTGATCACACTGGGAATAATTAAGGTGCCTGTATAATGCATGAATTATGTTTTCCAGCATAGCGAGCGGAGCGTTTGAGGAACCGCTTTGCTGGTCTGCGTGTTTGCCCCGCGAATAATTTGTAGTTAATTGAAAGCGCGTGCCGCACAGAGTTCCGCCTTATCCTGCTTGCTTTAGTCTGTGCCTGCCCACTTCTCTCTCTCTCTCTCTCTCTCTCTCTCTCTCTCTCTCTGTCCCTCTCTCTCTCTTTCGCCTCGCCTCTCTTCCTTCCCCGTTATTAAGCGCGAGTCGTGACCCGTGCCTAATTTCTCACGGCCGTCCAACGTTTTCATTTCGCGTTTCACCCGGAATGAATATTAAAGAGAAGCGCGAGCCGAAGGAAAAGAGAGTTCAAAGGGCGGCCGCCACTCGAAATGCAGCCCTCGACGGCAGCTTAGACTCGTGGCGCACAGCCCGTCGTGTTCCAATAGGTCCGGACAAGACCAGAGGCGTTTTCAGTTGCAGGCAGACGCAAGGACGGGCCAGAGGGAACGCGGCCTCTAGCCAACGAGCTCCCTGTGTACGGAGCGTGTTGTTAAGCTCTGAAAACTGAGGTCCGTTGCATATCAGGAGTTTCTACCCTCCAGGTTTTGGAAAAAAAACATCGAATAAGGGTATTCATGCCACTTGAACATCAGTGGTCTCTTATTTTGACTCTAGACATTTCAGTTGCGCAAATAGGACCGACAGTTTGATATTCAGACGTCTTCCGTGTTTCACGACAACGGTTAGCTTAAGATTCGCTAACTGCATAACGCATTAATAGCTCAACATACGCTAGCTAATCCTTAGTGTCCGGACACCCGTATGCAGTGCGGAAGTTACCACTAGCTGTCGCGAGAGGCTGTTCCGCAAATATGAAAAGAAGGTGAGGCTGTTGTCAGCAGAACAGCTGTAATAGCAGAGCGGCAGAGCAGGTAGGTGAGGAAAGCTCAATGACTTGTAACGTGGACTAGTCATCGGATGTTGCATTAGTAACAAATCTATCAGGGACACATCAACCATTCTAAACCTGCCCAAGTAGCCTGTCGGTCATGTAATTGTGAAGTGAAAATACGCAGAAGCAACAACTGCTAAATCAAGACCAGGACAGTGGCTGTCGAACACTCTACATATATGTGGATACTCTACAAATCACATTTAAGTGCCTGGCGTAGGGTTCATCGAACCACTTTCACAATAAATCTCTGTTATTCCAATCTCGTATAGCGCAGGAAGAATGAACACCTATATCTTTCCGTGCGAGCTCTGATTTCCCTTATTTTATCGTGGTGCTCGTTTCTCCCTACGTAGGTCGGTGTCAACAAAATATTTTCGCATTCGGAGGAGAAGGCTGGTGATTTAAATTTCGTGAGAATATTCCGCCACAACGAAAAACGCCTTTGTTATAATGATGTCCACCCCAAATCCTGTATCATTTCAGTGACACTCCTCCCCTATTTTACGATGATACGAAACGCGCTGCCCTCCTCTGAACTTTTTCGATATAATCCGTCAATCCTATCTGGTAATGATCGCACACAGCGCAGCAGTATTCTAAAAGGCGACGGACAGGCTTTGTGTAGACTGTCTCTTTAGTAGTTCTGTTACATCTTCTAAGTGATCTGCCAATGGAACGCAGTCTACGGTTAGCCTTCCCCACGACATTTTCTATGTGTTCTTTCTAATTTAAGCTATTCGTAACTGAAATTCCGAAGCATTTAGTTGTATTTCCGGCTCTTAGATTCGACTGATTTATCATGTAACCGAAGTTTAACGGGGTCACATAACTGAGACGATATTCCACAAGGAAGCTATTTCACTGCAAGCCGCTTGTGTGGTACAGTGTCAAAAGCCTTCTGGACATCTAGAAATACGGAATCAATTTGAAATCCCTTGTCGATACAACTCAACACTTCGCGCGACTAAAGAGCTAGTTGTGTTCCACAAGAACGATGTTTTCTAAATCCTCGTTGACTGTGTGTGAATAGACCGTTTTCTTCGAGGTAATTCATAATGTTCGAAGTCAATATATGTTCCAAAATCTTGCTGCATATCAAAAAAATGGTTCAAATGGCTCTGAGCGCTATGGGACTTAACTTCTGAGGTCATCAGTCCCCTAGAACTTAGAACTACTTAAACCTAACTAACCTAAGGACATCACACAACACCCAGTCATCACGAGGCAGAGAAAATCCTTGACCCCGCCGGGAATCGAACCCGGGAACCCGGGCGCGGGAAGCGAGAACGCTACCGCACGACCACGAGCTGCGGACAATTAACTAAGGACATCGCACACATCCATGCACGAGGCAGGATTCGAACGTGCGACCGTAGCGGTAGCGCAATTGCAGACTGTAGCGCCTAGAACCGCTCGGCCAGTCCAGTAGGCTGCTCCATATCGACGTAAATGATAGTGGCCTGTAATTTAGTGGATTACTCCTACTACCTTTCTTGAATATTGGTGTGACCTGTGCAACTTTCCAGTCTTTGGGTACGGATCTGTCGTCGAGCGAACGGTTGCATATGATTGTTAAGTATGGAGCTATAGTATCATCATACTCTGAAAGGAACCTGACTGGTGTAAAATTTTGACCGGAAGAGTTGCTTCCATTAAGTGATTTAAGTTGCTTCACTATTCCGAGGATATCTACTTCTACGGTACTCATGCTGGCAGCTGTTCTTAATTCGAATTCTGGAATATTTACTTCGTCTTCTTTTGTGAAGGCATTTCGAAAGACCGTGTTTAGTAACTCTGCTTTGTCAGCACTGTCGTCGATAGTATTTCTATTGCCTTCGTGCAGAGAAGGCATTATGTCTTGCCGCTAGCAGACTTCACATACGACCAGAATCTCTTTGGATTTTCTGCCATGTTTCGAGATAAAGTTTCGTTCTGGAAACTATTGTAAGCATCTCGCACTGAAGTCTGCACGAAATTTCGAGCTTCTGTAAAAGATAGCCAATGTTGAGATTTAGCGTCCGTTTAAATTTGACAAGCTTTTTTACGTTGTTTCTGCTACAGTGTTCTAACCCGTTTTATGTACCAATGAGGATCAGCTCCGTTGTTTGTTAATTTTTTTTTGTATAAATCTCTCAAATTGCTGCCGACACTATTTCTCTGAATTCAAACCACATGTCGTCTACACTTATATTATTAGTTTGGAAGGAGTGGAGATTGTCTCTCAGGAAGGTGTCAAGTGAAATTTTACCTGCTTTTTTGAATAGGTATATTTTTCGTTTTACAACATTGGGGACGGTGGCTGTAAAAAATCGCATGACATCAGCGGAGGGAATCACTCGTTAAGTTCGTAACGCTACCAGCAGTCCAGTTAGTACAATGACTGTCCGTAGGGAGATAAAAAAGCATGTGCTTTAGTGGTGGGGCAGCTCCTCAGAAGCTACACACTTGAAGTGGTGCAAACAGCGACGGCACTGGGCGGCGCATGACGAAACGAGTGATGTGGAGTGATAAATCGCCTTATAACTTGAAGAAGTCCGATGTAAAGGTTTGGGTTTGTCGAATGCGTAGAGAACGTAACCTACCATCATGCGTAGAGCCAACAGTGAAGTACAGAGAAGGTAGTGTTACGGCATGGAAGTGTCCTTCATCGTTAGCGTCTGGTCCCCTTACTGCGCTTAAGAAAACGCTAGAAGCGAAAAGATATGGAGCACCTTTTACAGCATTGTGTATCGTGTACAGTAGGGCAACAGTTCGGAGACGATGACTGTTTCTACCAGCACAATTTTCCTGTCATAAAGCAGCATCCGTGAGACAATGTTTTGTGAACAAAGACTTTCCTGATATGGACTGTCTTATAGAGAGACCCGACCTGAACCTAATGGAACATCTCTGGATTGAGTTAGAGCGTCGACTTTGCTCCAGGCCCCAGCGACGAACCTAAGTACTTTCTCTGGTTTCGGCTCTTGACTAAGAACAGGGTGCCTTTCTTCCACAGACATTTACACACCTCATTGAAGTGTCCCCAGCAGCGTCCAAGCCGTCATAAAGACGAAGCGTGGAAACACCCAATTCAGATGTCTGCTAAAAAGTGTACTGGTACTTTTGATACATTTGCAGCCTAGGTAGTAGTTGATGGAGCTCGTGTAGCGGAAACTCTGTAGAGCGACTGTGATGCAGGCAGTTCCATAGATTATCTGCAGCCTCAAATTTTCCCGATGTTGGCATCCTGGTGGAACAAACCTGCTTCCTTCTGCATAAGCTTCTTCTGTTCTTCTCGGTACCTGCACTTGGTCCAAAACTAGCTGAAATATATTAGTTCTGATGATAGTCTATAGCAAAACTGTGGTCGACACCAGAGGTAGATTTAAAAGACCTTCATTAAACTCTTGATGTAAATTTTCACTACCGGCCGCTGTGACCGAGCTGTTCTAGGCGCTTCAGTCCGGAACCGCGCTGCTGCTACGGTCGCAGGTTCGAATCCTGCCTCGGGCATGGATGTGTGTGATGTCCTTAGGTTATTTAGGTTTAAGTAGTTCTAAGTCTAGGTGCCTGATGACCTCAGATGTTAAGTCCCATAGTGCTCAAAGCCATTTGAAACATTCACTGATATGGCCAGTTTCGGATCCCACTTATAGTTAGCATTAAAGGAATGCAGACTGTTACCTACCACACTTGTTCATAGATCGTTAAATTGTTTAGTGCAGTAATCACACTACACAGTCTAGTAATTCTACACTATCCACACGTGACAAAAATTTAACGCATCAATTCACCAATCAGTGTCCTCATACACATTTCAGGAACTCTTAAGATAGTGCACAAAAATAGTCATTAGTCCGTCAACACTGTCCTGCAAACGACTTATGGTTCTTAGGAGTCAATAATCACTGTTCCTCTAATAACTTCTCACTGGGAATTAATTAGTAATTACTGTACAGAAGTCATAGATTAAACCTGTGGCTGAAGAAAACGAACTGTACGCAATATAAGCGAATATTTCAGAATATTAATTATCGGACTATATGGCACACTATCACGACAACAGACATAGTCGTTGCTCACTCTATTCTCGGCCGCAAGCAGTCTGAGAGATGTACTAGGTCTATATAATGTTTCGCCTATGAACAATATGTTTTACACTACTCATTATTAACAGAAGCCAACTTAAATACAATATTTTATGACCCTCAAAATACTTATCTATCTAATTAGTGAGTTAATTAACAAATTCTGCACGTCACATGAAACACAAAAAAATATATCAACAAAATTATAAGCCAAAGTTCATAATCTAACTATGATTTTGATATAGTTAGTAACTGAAGTCAGTTATGGTCTAAAGCTTTAATGTTCATTAATTCGGAAGATAATTAGTTCTAGACACTTTTAGATACTCTACAGAAAAGTTGGAAGTATCTACTTTCAAATGATAGGCGTTAATACGCTGAAATATGTTTCCTACCGCCCACTCAATATGTAAGGTCGTACTGTATGACCATTTTCAATTAACAATATTTCAAAATTAACAAAGTTTCTTAGTTAACTAATTAGATCATTTCCACTAGATTAGCAAGTGGTATATAATGAGCAATGAAATTCAATGGGACTAAACTTATGGTATTGGGTATTAGGTACACTATCATAATGTCATTATCACAGTATAGGAAAAAATTTAGAAAATCTTGGGGGGCAGCAAAATATAGCAGACAACATTGGATACTCAACTTGCTTCGTTTCACAGGGAGGAGGAAGTTAGTGTTTAACGTCCTGTCGACAACGAGGTCTTTAGAGGCGGCGCACAAGCCAGGATTAGGGAAGGATGGGGAAGGAAATCGGCCATGCCCATTCAAAGGAACCATCCTGGCATTTGCCTGGAGCGATTTAGGGAAATCAAGGAAAACAGGCCAGACGGATGTCTGAACCGTTATCCTCCCAACTGCAACTCCAGTGCGTTAACCACTGCGCCACCTCGCTCGGTATTATTAAATCTGTTTCAGTGTTCACTATGAAAGACAAGCCAGATAGTAAGTTTTCCCAACCTTTTGTTAGTGGACAACACGTGCAGTACTATCCTAATTAATGTAGATAAACCCGCTTCAGTTGTAGTAACGTTTATTTAAGCCCGCCCGGTTAGACGATCGGTCTAACGCACAGCTTTCCGGAGCGGGAAGGAGCGCCTGGTCCCCGGCACGAATCCGCTCGGCGGACTTGTGTCGAGGTCCGGAGAGCCGGCCAGTCTGTGGATGCTTTTTGGCGGTTCTCTATCTGCCTCGGCGAATGCGGGCTGGTTCCCCCTATTCCGACTCAGTTACACTATGTAGGCGATTGCTGTGCAAACAAGTTCTCCACGTACGCGTACACCACCATTACTGTACTACGCAAACATAGGGGTTACACTCGTCTGGCGTGAGACGTTCCATTTAGGGGGTTCCACCGGGGGCCGAACCGCACAGTAACTCTGGGTTCGGTGTGGGGCGGCGGAGGGGTGAAGTGGACTGCGGTAGTCGACGTGGGGTTGTGGACCACTGCGGCTGCGGCGTGGACGGACCCTCTCCGGCGTTTCTAGGTCCATGGTTAACATACAACATTTACTTAAACCACGAGTCGGTCGTGATTTAAATAAATATTAGTATAACTGAAGCGGATCTCTGTAAGTTAATGATCATGCCTCTCAGCTCCAGAGCCGGCCGCAGTGGCAGAGCGGTACTAGGCGCTTCAGTCTGGAACAGCGCGACCTCCACGGTCGCAGGTTCGAATCCTGCCTCGGGCATGGATGTGTGTGATATCCTTAGGTTAGTTAGGTGTAAGTGGTTCTAAGTTCCAGGGGACTGATGACCTCAGATGTTAAGTCCCGTAGTGCTCAGAGCCATTTTGATAAGCCGTCTATCAGCTGCCAAGAGGCGTTGTCATAGAGACGTTCACAAAATCGCGTTCTAGAGAAGCGAAGCAGCGTTCTAGAGACGCGAAGCAGCTGTGCACAGCGTACAGAAACTATCCGGGATCATGCTTTTTAATTTTGATACGGGACATATATTTGTACATTGTGCACATTTGTTTGTATGACTGTTTCATAATTTCATAAGTGTTTTCACGAATACAGGGAAAAGAAATTTTTACGATACTTCACTGCAAACATAGTTAATGTTTTGTTTTAATTTTTTATATACAAGGGTCGTCCACAAAGTAAGTTCCGTTTTTATTTCTACCCGCGGCAGCGCTACGATCATAGTTCCGTGCATGTGCAGCAGTCACTCTGACTCAAGGAGAAGACATGAACACCATTTACAGATCGCTGCTGCCGACGTGTGCTTGTTTATAATGTCATCAGTAATTGAAAATGCCGCCGCGTGTGAAATCAGATCTGTGATTCGTTTTGTAAATGCAAAGAAAGTTAAACCCAAGGAAATTCATCGGCAAATCTGCGAGGCTTACGGAGAAAATGCTATGTGTGATTCAATGCCGGCCTGGGTGGCCGAGCGGTTCTAGGCGCTACAGTCTGGAACCGCGCGACCGCTACGGTCGCAGGTTCGAATCCTGCCTCGGGCATGGATGTATGTGATGTCCTTACGTTTGTTAGGTATAAATAGTTCTAAGTTCTAGGGGACTGCTGACCTCAGAAGTTAAGTCCCATAGTGCTCGGAGCCATTTGAACCATTTTTGAGTGATTCAGTGGTTAGAAGATGGGTCAGACTGTTCATTGAAGGACGTGATCAAGAGCACGATGAAGAACGAAGTGGACCCCCGTCTGTGGTTACTGATGAACTGGTTCACACAACTGAAGAGAAGATTAAGCACAACCGTAAGTTTACACTTCGTGCCACTGCTATGGAAATTCTGCAGTTCTCATTCATGAAATTGTTACTGAAAAACTGAAATTTCGAAAACTCTGCTCACGTTGGGTACCCAAAATTCTTACTGAACAATACAAAAACAATGGATGGACAGTGCACTTCAGTTTTGGACACGCTACAATGAAGAAGGTAATGGTTTTCTTTTTCGGATTGTCACGGGGGGTGAAACTTGGGTGTCGTACGATACCCCTGAAACAAAACGGCCTTCAATGGAATGGAGGTACACTTCATCCCCAACGAAGGTTAAGCCTAAGCAAATCTTGACACCTCGAAAAGTCATGTGCACCGTTTTGTGGGACAGAAAAGGCATTTTGCTAATTTATTTCTTACCACGAGGCCAAACAATCGATGCACATGGTTACTGCGAGACCATTAAGAAATAGAGCCGCGCAATACAGAACAAGCGCCGAGAATTACTGTCAAAAGGTGTTGTTTCTTTCCCACGATTATGCCCGACCTCACACGGCGAATGTGACCAAACAACTCTTACGGGAATTTCACTGGGACGCGTTTGATCATCCTCCGTGCAGCCCGGACCTCGCTCCTAGCGACTTTCATCTCTTCTTACACCTAAAATCTGTCCTTGGTAGTCAACACTTCAACAATGATGACAAGCTGAAATAAAATGTTATCACATGGTTGAATACACGGGCGGCAATCTTCTATGAAGAAGGCATACAAAAACTTGTGCAACACTATGACAAGCGCCTACAAAATTTCGGAAGCTATATAGAAAAGTAGTTTAACAGTTGTAAATTTTTGTACAATAAATATTTTTTCTCTATCTGTACACGTTTGTTTTATATAACCAAACGGAACTTACTTTGTGGACATACTTCGTAAAGTTGGCAAAATGAGTAGCCAGGCAACGCCTGGTTTGTAATCTAGTTTTCACAATAAATTTTTCTGTATCGAAAACTATGATGATCCGACGGCTATTTCGTAGAAGCGCAACTACAAACAAATAATCATATGCAAAGTGTCTACGTAGCTGGAAGCGTGTCAGTGGTCGGCCGCACACTGTGAGTCTAGCGTCCTCGCTGTCCCCTGCGGCTCCATACAACTTTGGCCGCAGCGGCTCACTGTGGTGAAACCCGGTCGCACAGCAAAATGCAGACTGCACGGAGCGGCCGAACGCAGTCGGCTGCGTGTGCGTTGCGTGCTCGCTTTCCTTGTAAGCTTGGCCACGTCCGACCTGCAGCAAGTCTGGCTGTGAGCGTGGCCGAACGAGAGTGCGCTGTGTGGTTCGCGAGACAAGACTACACGACGTATCGCTCCCCAGATTCACTGGCAAACGTTCCTCGGCGAGCCCGCTTAACTCCTGCACTATCAAGACAGTCTGAGAACAGTCTCGCCAGCCTCATTCTAACCAGCGAGACAGCGTCAAAATTGTCACTACTCCGGTGCCACAAATAAATGCCCTGTAGTAATTTAGCCGGCCAGTGTGGCCGAGCGGTTCTAGGCGCTTCAGTCCGAAACCGCGCGACTGCTACTGTCGCAGGTTCGAATCCTGCCTCGGGCATGGGTGTGTGTAATGTCTGTCCTTTGGTTAGTTAGGTTTAAGTAGTTCTAAGTTCTAGGGGACTGATGACCTCTGATGTTAAGTCCCATAGTGCTCAGAGCCATTTGAACAATTTTTTGTAGCAATTTAGCTCCTTTTAAAAAAAGACATATCACACCGATAGATTGGAAAACAAACGCCGCTAACAGTTACAACGCCATCTCCAATTTCTGCTAGCAGCTCCCGACTATTACCTCTTCGTAAGCAAAACAGGATAATACCGAGGGGTCCAAAAAAATGTATTCACTGTTTAAAAGCCCATAACTGGCAAATTTATTGACGGCGTTGTCTCATCTTTGGTAGCGCAATAGTTTGTAGTTCCGGCAATCGCCACACAAGTGGTGTACTGCGTTGTTTTGTTTTGTCAGATGACAACGCCAGATATTCAGTGTTTTGTTCTTAGTTGCACCTAGTTACTCGAGTAAACATGGCTGGCGCAAGGCTTACATTCGATGAAAGGAAGTCAGTTTTGACGTGGTATTTTAAGTGCGTAAACATTAATGAGGTTCAACGGTAATGGCGAAATGAGTATCAAACAGAGCCACCGACACGTTTAACGATTCGTCGCATTCGAGACAAATTTAAAGCCGAAGGCTGTGTAAAGATGTACACAAACAACGATCTGGACGACCTGTAACAGTAACAAGTCGAGCTAACTCCCGTCGTGTGTTACAACAATTCACTCGCTCACCACAGAAGTCTGTGAGACAGTGTGCCCGTGAAACTGGAGTGAGTCGCTCAAATGTTCGGCGAATTTTGAAGACAGCAAAGTGGAAGTGCTACATCCCACGATTGCTACACGCAATGAACGAGGACGACCAAGATCGTAGAATGGAGTACTGCGAGTGGTTTTCTAACATGGTCCGCAACGATGAAGAGTTTGCAGAGATGATTGTGTGGTCTCATGAAGCACAGTTCAAACTCAGTGGTACAGTGAATCGCCACAATTGCATCTACTGGGCCGCCAAAAATCCGAACGTCCATGTAGACAAAGCCGTGAATTTGCCAGAAGTAAATGTGTGGTGTGGATTGTCTAACCGGGGCTTGATTGGGCAATTCTTCTTTGACGGCACAGTTACCGGTGAGGTGTACCTTCAGAAGCTTCAGACATCCATTTTACCTGCCATCCGAGACTTGTATGGAGACGAAAGAATTGACTTCCAACAAGATGGTGCCCCAGCCCACTACCAAAACCGTGTTAGGGCGTATCTCCACGAAAATCTACCAGCAAAATGGATAGGCCGTAGAGGTGCTGTGGAGTATCCACCACGTTCCCCAGACCTAACTCCTCTGGACTTTTATCTGTGGGGAACACTAAAGGACGTCGTTTATCGACAAAAGCCGCGCACATTGGATGAACCTCGAGAATCCATCGTACATTCAAGTAAAAATATCCAACTGAACACGTTGCAGTTCGGCGGCATCGTTTGTGTGTGGATATTAATGGTGACCATTTCGAACACCTACAGTGGTATCTTTAAAATGAACTTTAAGCTACACTTTCACCAATAATGAGACAACTCCGTCAATTAGTTTGCAAGTTATGGACTCTTAAACAGTGGATACATTTTTTTTTACCCCTCTGTATATTTAACGATGTTGATCTGACAATCTATTATTATTATATTGATGATTTTTCGGCTAGGAACCTCTGTATGCAACTGAATGAAGGCATAATTTGTTTTGCCAGACGTGTTTTGCTTCTTTATTCAGGCATCTTCAGTGAGTGGGACCAAGCGAGGTGGCGCAGTCGTTAGCACACTGGACTGGCATTCGGGAGGACGACGGTTCAAAGTCGCGTCCGGGCACCTTGATTTAGGTTTTCCGTGATTTCCCTAAATCGCTTCAGGCAAATGTCGGTATGGTTCCTTTGAAAGAGCAAGGCTGGCTACCTTCCCCATCCTTCCCTAATCCAATGGGACCGACGTCCTCGATGTTTGGTCCCTTCCCCCAAATCAACCAATCAACGTACATTCAGTGGGTGGGTGTGCTGACATTGCTCTGCATGTGATTTTGCTGTACTACTACCGAAGCTGTTGTTCTGCTTGTAGCATTACAGAGTTTTCGGAAGAAGAGACATCATGTTAACATAACTACTGAGAAACTGATTGGAGTGAGAAGGTCTAAAAACAGACCCACTCATTCTCTTGAGGCAGAGGCGAATGCAGAGGGCGGGGGAGTCACTATGGGGTTTCACAAAAAACTTCCCCTTGCCCGCCCAAAACTACACTGTTTCTTCAAGAAAAAATTCTTTGCATCTCAGGTTTACATTCACAGTTTCGAAAATCCGCCCTCACTCCCCCCAAAGACCAAAACCCTGGATTCGACTCTGTAA
Organism: Schistocerca piceifrons; assembly: GCF_021461385.2. NCBI lineage: Eukaryota > Metazoa > Arthropoda > Insecta > Orthoptera > Acrididae > Schistocerca > Schistocerca piceifrons. Next base: position 748,583,582 of record NC_060139.1, read on the forward strand.
TTTTAATTAATTAAAAATCTGAATTTTGGTCGGGGATGACTTCTGTGTGAGATGTAGTGATTTCCAAGCTGTTAGAGTACAGGAACCGTTCCGAAAATGCTGTGCGGTAACAGTGAGTGGGTGTTTTGCAGCTCAGTGGCGGACAAGCTGAAGCTGGGCATGCCGGTGGACCCGGAGGACTTCCGCGAGGTGACGATATACTTCTCGGACATCGTGGGCTTCACCACCATATCCGCCTACTCGACACCGTTCCAAGTCGTCGACCTGCTCAATGACCTCTACACGTGTTTCGACGCTACAATAAACGCTTACAACGTCTACAAGGTAAGTGACATTTCTCTTTTCTTAATCGGAAATTGGTGTACAATAATTCACGGGTACCAGGTATACTCAATAACCATTTTTTGAATGTAGTCTCAATAGTGTCAAGGTGTTTAGCAGAAAAACCTGTGTATTAGCTAAATTGTGTTTAAGACTTATCCGCTTACGATTATACTACTACACAACAGCTTAATCGCCCGAAATCAATCGATACTGTAATCACCTCTGAAGATACCGCCCAGTATCCACAAAAATTTCTAAATTCACTGAATCGAGATAGCTTTCCGCTACACAGTCTGAGGCTTAAAGTCGGCGCTCCTGTAATGCTGCCATGCAATGTCAATCATACGAAACTTTGTAATGGTACCCGTTTCCAAATTAACATTACGAGAAATACTGTTACCAAAGCTACTATACTTATAGATTCAGCAACTCGAAACGTCACTCTCATATTCCGTATAGCAATGATCCCAACCAGTTGTATCCTCTGCTTAAAAAATAAACTCACACACGCACAAGCGCGCGCACGCACAAGCAGCAAACAAAGGAATATTGAAGTACGTACAGGCACCACAACACAAACAAAAGATGAATGAAAAACACAGAGTGCTAGATGGAAACACTACACATACTAAACAGATAAAACCAAAACACAGACAAGTTCAAGTTTCTGCATTCTTTTTGTTGTGTACGACGCGAGCCACTCGTTAGCTGTACGCTTAATTCCAATAAGTCTCAGGTTTTATTACAAAAGGCCGGCCGGAGTGGCCGTGCGGTTCTAGGCGCTACAGTCTGGAACCGAGCGACCGCTACGGTCGCAGGTTCGAATCCTGCCTCGGGCATGGATGTGTGTGATGTCCTTAGGTTAGTTAGGTTTAATTAGTTCTAAGTTCTAGGCGACTGATGACCTCAGAAGTTAAGTCGCATAGTGCTCAGAGCCATTTGAACCAATTTTTATAACAAAATGTTGTGACTTACATAGCTTAGTCTCTTGGATAGGTGTCACTAAATACCTACGGGTGCTAATCTGTTACTTATGCATTCTGACGTACGCAGCCCAATTAAGTACGACTTCAGGACGGCACGCGTACGCTACTAAAATCACAAATAGAAAGTAGAAACAAATAGTAATTTAATCTCATAGAACATGGGCTACAGAAAGTTGCTTCTCGCGTAACAAATAGAGAATAACAAAAAACTGTAACGTAGCAACGAAGCAGTAATTATAATATAACGCAGTTATCATACAGGGCGTTCAAGGACATCCAATGACACCACACTAGCCTCGCCACCCCGGCCCACCTCCGTGCTGCGAGGGTAGGACAGGCCATTGGAAACCCCATTGGCAACGTTGTATTCCTCGGACATATCGAACAAGGGACTATTCGATGGATCACTGTGGCCGTGACTATAGGTGAGCGCTACTCTACTTTTCCAATGAGAGTAAATGTTCAAATGTAGTACCCCCAACTTCATTACGCTTAGTGAACGCTTTTCAAATGTCCATACACAGGACAGAGGCATCTCTGCGGGAATGTGAGATCAGGCATTTCTGATGCGGTCGACCATGTCTTCACGACCTGTTGGCACTTGATGGTACACCTTATCTCTTAAATATCTCCACAGAAATAAATCGAGCGACGTCAAATTCGGCGACGTAGCGAGCCTATTAGTAGGGCCACCTCTGCCGGTCCACGGACCAGTGTAAACACTGTCGCCGGCCAGTGTAGCCGAGCGGTTCTAGGCTCTACAGTCTGGAACCGCGCGACCGCTACGGTCGCAGGTTCCAATCCTGCCTCGGGCATGGATGTGTGTGAAGTCCTTGGGTTAGTTAGGTTTAAGTAGTTCTAAGTTCTAGGGGACAGATGACCTCAGAAGTTAAGTCCCATAGTGCTCAGAGCCATTTGAACCATTTTTTTTTTTGTAAACAGTGTCTAATACCTCCCGTGCTGCAATTGCGTAAAGCGTTGGGTAACCGTCATGCTGAACCCACATTCGTTGTCGAACGTCCAGTTTAACATCCTACAGTAGTATTGGTAGTTCCTGTTTCAAAAACGTTCAATATTTGCGTCCATTCAACGTGCCGTCGATAAAATACAGACCGATGAGTTTGTTCCCCATGGTGCCACTCCATACGTTAACCAACCATGGACCTTGATGGTCAACTTGCCGCAACCAGTGGCGATTGTCTCAACTCCAGTAATGCATTTTACGCCGCTTTACACTACCGCTATTTGTGAATGTAGACTCGTCGGAATGCGGGGTCGTCTGCATTTGTTGACGTGTCCATTCACAGAAATGGTTCATATGGCTCTGAGCACTATGGGACTTAACTTCTGAGGTCATCAGTCGCCTAGAACCTAGAACTAATTAAACGCAATTAACCTAAGGACATTACACACATCCATGCCCGAGGCAGGATTCGAACCTGCGACCGTAGCGGCCACGCGGTTCCAGACTGAAGCGCCTAGAACCGCACGGCCACACCGGCCGGCTAAGAGCAAACAACTTAAATTCAAAATCAGCTGAAGGCCCAACACTTAAGACTCAATAACATTAAATTTCAAAATGCCAAAGGCCTTACGTAAACAGTTAAAATGAATACCATGTATAGTGGACCGTGGTGGCTCTCTGGATATCGACCTTCGCCTTCTGTTTTGATCTATGATTGTCTGTTGCGACTCGAGCGCAATGTGGCGCGCTCTTGCGAAAAGTGAAGGGGTCGCTGGAGGGAGGTGAGGGCACTACGAGCCTAGCGAGTGTCTCACCGATTGGTCGTCGAAGAAGCCAGGCCCTCGGGGACCGTTGGCGGCTGTTCTTAAATGGACTTGGTTCAGATTCCCTCCAATTGGAGAGTTTATGCTGTCAGTGTGGACTCTACGAAATATTTTAATGTGGTTTTACTGTGCTTACGTCATTTTGTTTGAACATGTTTTCTGGCCTCTATATCTGCAAGTGTGTTTGCCGTGACAAGGATTTAAGTGCAGTTTGCTGTTTGTTCCTGAACTCTGAATTCGTATTCATGATATATTGCGCGGGTTGGCGTTACAATCTGTTAAGTTCGTAGTGGAGCTGAATAGTAATCTTAGCTATCCGCACCAGAGTTTTGACTTGTTTCTCTGACTTTGCTACCTTGAACATCTGTGGTCTTCTAGAGCATGCGTTGTTTTACGCTCTGTCAGTAGAGGCATTTAGTCTCTTCCAGGCAGCACTGTATATTGCCGAGCAGAGGTCGTATTCGAAAGCTTTGTTATTCCCCCAGATATTTTCCGGGGAGTTCGGATGTTGCTCTGCACCGGACAAACAATGACTGCAAGACAATTATTATTGGCTATGGTTTTGACCCAAACGTTTTAAGATTTAAATTTCCTTGGGTTGTTCACTTGATTTGACTGTAGTCCTCCCCCCCCCCCCCCATGTGTTTGTAATTTATACCTGGTACACTCAGTTGAAATTGTCTCACCGCACTGGGACGCTCTGGGCTTAGTTGCGTCAGTTTAATTTTGTGTGCACGTGATTGTTGTCTCCGTAATTTAATAATTACTAAATGTATGCTCTGTACTCCAGGTGTCTACGCTAAACTTGCTTACTTGTGGACCTTGTTCTGCCATGCGGGGCGTGAGTGTGCGAGCCTGGTTGGGGCTTGTGATCCTTTTTTCGCACGCCCGTAGTCCAGCGCTACACTGTTTGTCCCTCCGCCAGCTGTCGAGCGGTCGGGCTGTCGCGGCATTAACTGTGCCTACCGTTGTGTGCGACGATGTTATCGGAGCCCACTTCGTGCACAGAATTCGTATACAAGATAAGCTTTATTTGTTTCGTACTACCCATCAGAGTCTCTGACACAATTTTGGAGTGTTTCCTTTAGTAGCTTGTGCTCTCCAAACGGTCACTAAATAGTGTGTTAAAGAAAAGGATTTTAATTTTATAAATTACCATTCCTTTGAGTTGTATACTGAGATTGACACATTTTTTTACTATTGTATTTTTATATTCGTAAAATAAAAAACGTTCGTTAATACTTTCGTAAAACTGGTGGTGGGCATGACGAATTTCACCCGAGGTGTTCACTAACGGTACTGGTGTCTCTTGCCCCCGCTAATAGCGATTTTCACATATTGTTCAAAATTATTTTCATATGCAGAGGTCATGATCCGCTCGTCTCCATGGATCGAGTTCTTGCCATTTATTGTCATCACATTGTTACTTCTACTAGCGTATTATTATTAGTACGATTGCGCCCCTTGCCGTTGTTATCTGTTCTAAATAAATTTTGGGCATTATCATTATTCGTTTGACCCTTTGTCAACTGATAGAACTGTTATTAATTGGTTCACGTGAAATGAAGTGTTACTTTCTGATCTTTTGCCCTCTGAGTCGTTGTCAACGTAATACAAATAAATTTTGAAGTTCTTTTAAATTAAATTATTGTTGTTCTATCTGAAAGCTTTATATTGTGAATTGTTGTTTTAAAAGCGCAAACTCTGTTTGAGTTTAAGAACCCTTATATTTTCAGTAAAGTGTATTGCTTGTCTTAATTCTGAAATCTTTTATAAATAAATCAAGTTGTTTGCAATAAATGGTGCATGATGAGCCAAATCCTGGGATCCACCAGTTCTTTCACTAAAATCCTTATTGGTGATCTTGGGGCGCCGAGGTTTCCCCGTTATATATACAAAAACAAGCATACCACTGAAGAGGCTTCACAAATAATGATGCGAAAGGCGCATGGCACAATATAAACACCTTCCAGTTAGTTGCATTAGACGAAACACATCTCCACGAATATAGGAGCAACTAAGGAACAACGATAAACATAAAAATATGGCAATTTATTCATTAAAATGGTCCTTCTGTCTGAATAAAGTGAGTAATGCTCATGACAACCTTTGATAACTTACCCTCGCTCTTTCCCAGCGCTCATCCCCTCATACGGGGTCCGCTGTTTTCAAATGGGACAGAAATCGTGTGCGCCATCTATATGTGAATCATGCGCCATTTTCTCCGTACCTTATCATACTCTACCTGTTCGCGTATCGTTGTTTTGTAAGGCGGAGATGGAGGTTGCCTGACGGAGGGTGAAACACTCGGGATGGTCGTTGTACCAGAGAAATAGCCGTTAATACGACGCGCAGATTCGATCGGCATTGGCTCAGTCCCCTGTCTCGGAAACAAGCGCGCTGTCCATTAGTCCTTTAGCCCCATTGTTTTCTCCCTGAAGCCACCATTTTATTAGTTTTTGTAAGTATCAGTGCCTCTCTCAAGAAACCACCGACGTCACTGCAGGACACAGACCTCTAGTGGTTCACTGACTTACTTTTACCGATGTAGTGCATTTTAGCAGTCACAGCGTTCAAAGCAAGTAAGCGTGGACATAATGCTACGTGACTGTAGGAGAAAGTGACATGTGGTTTTTATAGTGATCATGTTGAGGAGATCACTGGCAGTGAAAGTAAGTATGTAAGTATATCTAAAGTTATTGTATTGTAAATCTGAGTTTGTACTGCTTTTATGAGCGGATGGAGCAGCACATACTTTTATATAAATTTATTAAACTTTAGACACATTTTTGCTTCTTGTTTTGTACTATAATTTGATTTAGACATTATGAGTTCACCGAAGTTTCGAAATGTGGGTTTTCATCTAGGAAAAATGCGATACTGCTTTCAAATATAACTCAGGAAATTATGGGTGGCTGAAAACTGTATGCAGCAGTCGTTCCAAAGTGACGCCACCTCCTTAAAATAACTGGTTGTTTACTGTTCACTAAGCTTTTAGCCGCGCGGGATTAGCAGGGCGGCCTAAGGCGCTGCAGTCATGGACTGAGCGGCTGATCCCGGCGGAGGTTCGAGTCCTCCGTCGGGCATGGGTGTGTGTGTTTGTCCTTAGGATAATTTAGGTTAAGTAGTGTGTAAGCTTAGGGACTGATGACCTTAGCAGTTAAGTCCCATATAATTTCACACACATTTAAACATTTTTTCACACTAAGTTCTTATATTAGCTGCATATTGTTTTGGTATTGTTGTGGCCTTCAGTCCGAAGACTGGTTTGATGAAGCTCTCCATGCTGCTCTGTCCTGTGCAAGCCTCTTCATCTTCGAATAACTACTGCACCCTACATCCTTCTGAATCTGTGTACTATATTCATCTCTTGGTCTACCTCTACGATTTTTACCCCTCTCACTTCCCACCACGATTAAATTAGTGAACCCTTGATGTTTCAGAATGTGTCCTATAAACCGATTCCTTCTTCTAGTCTGGTTGTGCCACAAATTCCTTATCCTCCCAATTCTATTCAGTACCTTCTCATTAGTTAAGCTCTCTATCTATCTCATCTCCAGCATTCGTCTGTAGAACCACAATTCAAAAGTCTCTGTTCTAGCCTTGGGCAAAATATTTATCGTCCATGGTTCTCATCCACAAATGGCTACAGTCTTTACAAATACTTTCAGAAAAGACTTCCTAACTCTTAATTCTATATTCGATGTTAACAAATTTCTCTTCTTAAGAAACGCTTTTCTTGCCATTGTCAGTCCACATTTTATATCATCTCTACTTCAGCCAACAGCAGTTGCTGTGCCGCCCAAATAGCAAAGCTATATGGCCTACTACTCTCTCGTTTGCTAATCTAATTCTCTCAGCATCACCTGATTTGATACTACTGCATTCCATTATCTTGTTTCGCTTTCATTGGAGTTCATCTCATGTCCCCCTTTCAAGACACTGTCCATTCCGTTCAACTGTTCTTCTGTCTTTTGCTGTCTCTGACAGAATTACAATGTCATCAGCAAACCTCAAAGTTTTTATTTCTTATCCCTGAACATTAATTCCTACTTCAAATTTCTCTTTGGTTTCCTTCACTGTGAGCTCAGTTACAGATTGAGTAACATCGGGAATAAGCTACAAACCTGCCTCATTCCCTTCTCAACTACTGCTTGCCTTTCATGTCTCTCAACTCTTATAACTGCCATCTCGCTTCTGCACAAGTTGTAAATACCTTTTCGCTCCCTGTATTTTACTCCTGCTACCTTCAAAATTTCAAAGAGGTTACTCCAGTCAACACTGTCAAAACTTTTTCTATATCTACAAATGTTACAATCGTAGGTTTACCTTTCCTTAACCTATCTTCTAAAAGAAGAAGTACGGTCCGTATTGCCTCCCGTGTTCCTACATTTGTCTGGAATCTTAACTGATATTCTTCTACCACGTTCTAAATTCGTGATAGTGTTTTACAATCATTACTTATTAAGCTGATAGTTCGGTAATATTCACACCTGTCAGCACGTGCTTGCTTTGGAATTGAAATAATAATGTTCTTCTTGATATCTGAGGGTATATCTCATACATCTTGCACACCAAATGGAAGAACGGCTGAGTCTCCCAAGGGTATCAGTAGTTTTGACGGAATGTCATCTACTCCGGGGGCCTTGTTTTGTCTGAAGTCTTTCGGTGCTCTGTCACATTCTTCTCGCAGTATCATAGTTCCCATCTCATCTTCATCTACGTCCTCCTCCACTTGTATAACACTGCAGACAAAGACATCTCACTTGTATACATTCTCTATAGACTCCTTCCACCTTTCAGCTTTCCCTTCTTTTTGTTCAGGAGCTCTTGATCATCAAACAAATGCTTCTCTTTTTCCAAAGACCTCTTTAATTTTCCTGTAGATTGTAGTTGCGTAGTAAGATAATAAAGGTTAATTTTTCGAAAAAATATAATATTATATTGCAAGTTCTCTTTAAATAATAAAAATAATGGAGTGAAAGTTCGCTTTAAAAAATAAAAATATGACCAACGCACTGTTTCTGGTTGTAAGCTCTGAGCTGTAATAATAAATAAACTGTCGTATTGTGAAGGCAAAACTGCATTGTAATAATAATTAATTGTTGTAATGAAAAGGGAAGTATTTCATATTGTAAAAGTTATCAATCTGACTGCAAGAATTTTGAACAATATAAATTGCCTGATTAATGAACTTTGACATGAAACCCACAGTAATTACTTTTGCGAAACTGATCACAAAAACTGTCTCTGAATGACATAGGTTGGCCCTGACTGAATAAATAAAAAAACACCAAAATATTTAGCCCTTATCTCAATTCAATGCAAATCCGAGTAACGCATTGCAATTCTGCTCTGCGACGCAATGCTAAAGCTAAAAATTACTGTATCTACACAGACACTCGAGAGGTGCAATGAGTTCTTTATTATTTGCAAATGGAAGTATTTTCCGAACTCTCTTGGTTCCACGTTCAATTAAAAATTGTAAGAGAAAGATTGGTAAAAAATTTAAATATGCGCGTAAATGGCAACGTTAAGCTTTTTGTATGCTGTGAAAAAGTGCTCATGGCTGCTTTTAAATTTAATGAATGTCTTAATATCCAAACAATACTCTTACTATCTCTCAAATGTAGCAACTCTCAGTATAATAACCAAGTTAGTCCGATGTCGCAACAATAGTGAAAAAAGGTAACATCATTATAATATTTACCTCTGACATTCCATTCGAATCCGTCCTTCACAAACTCAGTTTCCGTTCCTATCTTGATATAATCATGTCTGAAACATAACATTGCCATTACCTTCTGACTCTGACACAGATTAACATTGTCTGCTACCTCACTCTAACACAGCTTAACAGTATCTGCCTACTGCAGATATCAGAGATAATAACCTAACTTCTGCGATACAGCTTTACAACATTGCTGCTCGCTCACAATCGATTCAGATACCAAACTTATACATGAAACCTATCATTACCCCAAAGTCCGGCGGACCAAAATTTCACAGGCGAGGTGATGTCAGTGACATTGCTGAGACGGGGAAATTTTACTTTACAAAAACAATATTCTGACAGAAAGATGCAGAAAAGTGAGTACAAAAGTTTAAAGATACAATACGAGTACACAGATAATAATAAAACTATACATGACAGAAAACAAGTACAAATTATTGCTGGACATAAACAACTGCATAACTGAAAATAAGTACAAATCATTGGACATAAACATATTGTTACAAGCATAGTATGTGCCAAATATTAGGGTACACTCACAGTGTAGACTGTTAGTATAGAGAGCCGATAATAGAGTATAATGTAACTGCCTGTAAATAGTAAACCAATTGCAAAACACTCTACAATCTGTCTAAAATATAAGACAAATGAGGCAAAGTATGACCTGAATACAACTTTCTTGAAAAGACAAAGCACGACTATGGAAATGATAAGACAGGAATTACATGTAGCAGTATCATTTGTGTGAGTATGTTGTCTGTCAGGCTGTGTATGTGTTTCCTAATTTATTCAGTACACATGAGAAAATAATAGCTTGCACAAGAATAAACAGTCAAGATAATGCAGTAGATTATTATTAGGCAAGAAAAAAAGTCATAGTATATAGAAGTAATTAGACCAGAAACGCACATTGCTGTAAGATGTAGCGTGGTTTTAGCCCGTTGTGTTGCTCTCATAGACACAAAAGAAAATTACCAAGTATATTCAGGGTTGCACAAGAAATCTCAAAAAAAGTGTCAACTGCATGTCGTAATATAGAACTTCAGTTTAGTAGCAAACAAGCTGTAGAACAGTTACTATTGTCAACCTGCCATGACTGATGCAAACTCATCTTTTATTTTATAAACCAGAAATATCATCACGTGGAATAAAAATCGATTTCACCGAAAACAGGGTCCCTGAGCCGTAACCATTACCTCAATATTATTGATTATCATCATCTCATCAGTAACTTCATATAGCACGTCATATACATAAGCCACATAAATCATAATAATATACCTTACTAAATATCATCAGTAATCATCATCATCAGATACACAACTATACAATAAATTTCATAATACAACTCATCTGAAATACACCAAAATAAACTTCGCTGTTCCTTCTACATCAGTTGTCTCCCACACGAAAAACACTCTGTAGCCATAACATAAAACATCCAATGCTGTCCACAAAACTCTTGCAATTACAATAGATCCCGAGAAACAGAAATTGTAGCTCTGAGCAAATATTCCTTCTGACAGTAGGCAAAAATGTATGAAAGCAACAGGCTGTAGATAGCATCAGTTAAATGGGAAAAAAATTCTCCTGAGTAACAGCATTGTAAATCCAAATATAAGTGCCAGACCAACATTATAAGATAAGAAAAGACAAAAACGCTGTAGTGATATCAGACGGTAGAAATCCATATCACATTGTAAGCGTGTTGTCTGTAAAGCTGTGTATGTGTGTCCTATTCATAGAACTCTGTGGCACGTCACAAAATCAGAGAAAACCGAACATTATAAAAGAATAAATAACAAAATAGATTGTGGTCATACCAATCGGATAGTAAACAAATTCTCAGTGTAGGTAAGTTGTCTGTATAGCTGTGTGAATGTGTCCTATTCGTGAAATTCTTTGACATCATTAATATGGTGTACCAGTCGATATTTCTCTTTGAAGAAAGAAAATGCTGGCGGTTGATATCTTGTTCCTCTCTAGAGTCTCTGTTCAAAATTTAGAGCTATCATATTGTCGTCGGTTTGTAACGTAATATAAGAGTTGTTAAAATCCAGCACTGCTTTATGTCTGTTTAAGAAATCGATGCCCAGAATGACTTCAGTTGTTAATAATGAAACGATAAGAAAGTTGGCGAAATATGTGTAACCTCGAGTAGAAAATTGTAAATGAAACTTGTAAATGAGTTTGAGATTTGACTTCAAATCTTTTACCAGGTACGGTAAATGAGCAGCATGCAACCATACTTAAATACGATTTAAAATAATAATATGTAAATTAGTTACACGTCAGTACTGTGTTTGGCGCAATGTGATCTATGGAACCTACTCTGATTAGCCAAAACATTATTGCTACCGCCCACCAGGATTTTGAATGATAACTGGTGGTACTGACCGCATGAAACGCACTAAGGAGAGTACAGAAGTACAGCAGAGATGATTGGGGAACCATTCTGGCGACGATATAGGCCGCAATACACACACACACACTCACACACGCACATAAATAAGCGCAGAGACTTTGGACGGGCGTCAGCGAAAGAGCCATCTCGGCTACGGCGAAGACTATCGGCTTTTCGCGTGCACGTGTTGTGTGCGTGTGTGGAAAGTTGCTGAAGGACGGTGAAACGACGGGTAGGCTACAAGCAGTGGGTGCCACGCCTCATTACAGAAAGAGTGGTTAGGAGGCTTGCCCGCCGTGTAAAGGGAGCATGGGCGCTGATGTATGCCAGATATGACCACAGAGTACAGTGTTGTAGCAGACCCAAGTGTTTCAGAGCACACTTATCAGCTCACACTGTTGGACATCGCGCTCTGCGGAAGATGACCCCTACGAGTGTCCTTGTTGACCAACGACATCGTCAGTTCCGACTGCAGTGCGAACGGGGTCATCGAGATTGGACTGTGTCTCAATGCAAACATATCTCCTGGTCGATTAAACCACGTTTCTTGTTACACCAAATCGATGGTCGTGACCGGATACTCCCTTGCCGGGGCCGGCCGAAGTGGCCGAGCGGTTCTAGGCGCTACAGTCTGGAACCGCGTGACCGCTACGGTCACAGGTTCGAATCCTGCCCCGGGCATGGATGTGTGTGATGTCCTTAGGTTAGTTAGGTTTAAGTAGTTCTAAGTTCAAGGGGACTGATGACCTCAGATGTTAAGTCCCATAGTGCTCAGAGCCATTTGAACCATTTGAACCCTTGCCGGGTGAACGGCTTCTGAAACAAGCACTGCGTCACAGACGCAGATCTCTGGGAGCAGACATTAACATTCGGTTCCAGTGGAACTGTGGTAGTAATTAAAGGCACCATGACAGTTGTGGACTACGTGAACGTTATTGTGCACCACCTACATTCCTTCATCCTTGATGTCTTCCCCGATAGCGATGGCAGCTTCCAGCAGGATAATCATCCGTGTCAAGAGGTCAAAATTGTGGTACAGTGGTTTGATTATACGCCCGCTCACCCACCGTCGTCTGACGGCGCACTGATATCGCTTCGACGTCAGTCCCCCCCCCCCCCCCCCCCCCTCCCTTCGGCAGCGGAGCTGTTCTCCAAAGTTTTTGTATTTATTGTCCCGGCTAGTTAAGAACCATTCCCTGCCGTGTGAGTCGGGCATTAAACATCTTTGAATCACGTTGTGAATCTAATTGTGTAAACTAGCAGTTGAAAATTGATCTCGTTTTCTATCTCCCGAGATATTTCATACACTTTCAACCACGACGTATCCAAAGAAAGTGATTTTATTTATTACTCGGGAATAACATAGCAATCGGGATCCAGTCTATTTTTTCTAGAATGAGATTTCCACTCTGCGCTGATATGAAACTTCCTGGCAGATTAAAACTGTGTGCCGGACCGAGACTCGAACTCGGGACCTTTGCCTTTCGCGGGCAAGTGCTCTACCAACTGAGCTACCCAAGCACGACTCACGCCCCGTCCTCACAGCTATACTTCTGCCACTACCTCGTCTCCTACCTTCCAAACTTTACAGAAACTCTCCTGCGAACCATGCAGAACTAACACTCCTAAAAGAAGGGATATTGCGAAGACATGGCTTAGCCACAGCCTGGGGGATGTTTCCAGAATGAGATTTCCACTCTGCAGCGGAGTGTGCGCTGATATGAAACTTCCTGGCAGATTAAAACTGCGTGCCGGACCGAGACTCGAACTCGGGACCTTTGCCTTTCGCGGGCAAGTGCTCTACCAACCTTTTTTTTTTTTTTTTTTTTTTCCCGCGGGCAGGTGCTCTACCAACTTTTTTTTTTTAAGTGGACCGGTGGTGGCTCGGGGGGCAAAGTGGGCAGGGGTCGAAACCTGAGGCCTGGCCACAGTGTCCCCCTCACCACCACCGAGCCTGTGGTGCTTAGGGAAGTGGGAGAAACAGGAATCAACAGTAGTGGAAGGCGTTGTTATTTATTTATTTGCATGTGTTTTTGTAATATTCACTAATAGCATGAAATTATGGGAACACATATGCGAAAGATAAAAGAAATATAAATTCTAGGTAAAGAAAAAGAAAGGAAAAAGGAAAAGCAAAAAGAAATAAAATCCGCGCAATCTGCGACGCGCTCTCCCATCCGCGGAGGTCAGAAGTAGAATAGATCGTAGGCGGTTGAAACTCTGACACCGCCGGGGGAGGAGGGGTGGGTGCCCTCTGTGCCAGGCACCCCCCAACTCAGTGGAGGTCTAACAAGGACCGCTCGAAGATAGTTAGCAAATAATGTTCGGTAACGTGGCGTGTTTTCGAGAGCTGCATGGGCTGTTCGTAAATAGGCCCAGAAGTCGAGGCGGGATTTAGGGCCCTCATTAAAGAGATAAGCGACCGCCCACCCTTTGACCCACGTAATAGCATGACATTTGGCGGCGGGAAAATCTCGGTCCTCCGGGTATAGAAACATTCGAGGCTCGACTGTGTCTGGTGGCACCCGGAGATAGCAGGCAATGATTTGCTGCACGAAGCGCCATACATCTTGCGATGAGGCGCATGTCAGACGGTGTTCATCAGTGTCCAGTTGCTGGCAAAGGAGACAAAGAGGGGATTCTGACAAGCCAATGTTGTGCAGGCGCTGCTTCGTGGCAAATTTCCTGTTGACTATGTGATACCACAGCGCCCGGACGTTCGTAGGGAGGAAGGGCTGGTGGACGGTAGTCCACACTATGGGCCACTGGATGGAGGGGTGTTTGGTCTCCATCACATTCCGGGGAACACAGCGCAGCAACAGGCTGTAAAAATCCTTAGTCCTAGGTGGGCGAGTATCTGGGAGACTGGTATGTATATAACTGTAGTCGACGAAAAAGGTCGAAAGATGGGACAAATGAGGCACGATATGGCCGACAGACACTGGTGGTGAGGTGGAAGCTGGTAGGAGGACCTCAAGCAAGCTGCGTGTTAGAGATGTACCCTGGCCCATCCACTGTTTTCTCATGGTACTCATGTACAAGGCTGCAGATCGCATACGGACATTGACGAGCCCGACGCCACCATACCGTGTGGGCAGGGTAAGTGTCTCATAACGGACTTTAAACATAGAACCAGCCGTGAGGTAATAGCCAAAAGCCGCCTGAAGGTTGCGCCCAATTGCAGTTGGCAGAGGGAGAACTTGCGCGATGTGAACCAATTTTGATGCCACATAAAGATTAATAAACGCAACCCGTTGAAGTGTGTCCTGGCGGCGCAAGAGGTTCTGGCGGACGTCGTGGCGGATGACGTGTAACAGGCGACGGAAATTCGTTGCCGCCGTGCGTGTGACCGTGGGGGTAAAGGTAATGCCCAGGTACCGGAAAGTCCGCACAAGCGGCAGTGGTGCCACTTCACCCTCCTGGAGGCCTCGTCCAATGTGCATTGCAGAAGATTTGGCGACATTTATGGCACTGCCATTGGCAGCCCCATAACGGGTAATCAAGTCGAGGACATCCCGAATCTCAGAGCCGGAGCGAATGAGGAGGAGGAGGTCATCAGCATATGCCCGACAGCGAAAAGTGTGTTGGCGTAGGGTGAGGCCAGAGAGCTTGGTCGTCAAGCCCACAATAAGGGGCTCAAGGGCAATAGCATACAGGAGGGTAGAGAGGGGGCACCCCTGCAGTATCGAACGGCAGATAGGTACCGGCCCTGCTATACGTCCATTGACTTGGACACGTGAACTGGCACTGTCGTAAAGACGCCGGATGACGTCGAGAAACGGAGGGGGGATGCCCATTCGGGCTGCCACCGAAAACAGGAAACGATGACGCACTTTATCGAAGGCGCTGTCGAAGTCTATAGCGACGATCGCTGCCCGGAGCCTGCAGGCCGCCGCTATCGCAATTAAGTCGCGGCATTCCCCTGTGGCAGTCTGTATGTTAATCTGTCCGCCAGGCGTCGTTTGTTCTGGCGAGAGGATATGAGGGAGTGTAGTTCGGAGCCGCATTGCCAGTAAGCGCGCGAAAATCTTGTAATCGGCATTGAGGAGGGTGAGCGGTCTGTAACTCGTGACCATCGAACCACGGGCTGGTTTGGGGACTGGTATAATGATGACCTCAGCAAAGGCGGGTGGGATTGCTTGGTCAGATGTTATCAGTTCTTGATACATAGTCGTCCACCGTGGGGCCATGAGGTCCCGGAAGGTACGGTAAAACTCAATCGGTAAGCCGTCAATGCCGGGCGATCTGTTGACTGCACCTTTGGCGATTGCGTTGTTGACTTCGTCTAGCGTGACCGCCACTGTCAAAGCATCCGCCTCCGTGTGGGGGAGGGTGCGCGTGACGTAATTCAAAATGGAGTCGTCTGCTGCAGTTTCAGCGTCGTCATCACTATAAGTACGACGGTAGTGCTCGACGAATGCGCGGACGATGTCGTTCTGAGTGGTCACCTGCGTTCCATGAGGCGTTGTCAGAGTGCTGATGATCTGCCGACGACGCCTTCGGTTGTCGGACACTATATCATGCATGGATGGAATTTCTAAATCCGCGTGATCGTGGCGCCGCGTCCGTATCACGACCCCTTGCAATTTCCGGCGTGCCAGCGCAACTATCTTCGCCTTAGTTCTTTGCCGTTCCAACTGGTTGTCCGGGGTTGGCGGTTGAGCATCCAGATCTCGGAGAATCGCGTAATAGAAGTCAACAGTGGTGCGACGCCAGTCGGCCATGTCCTTCCCGTATCTCATCAGTGTCCTCCGGATCGCCGGCTTGGCGCAGTCCAACCACCATGTCAATGCCGAGCGGTAGCGGGGAAGGCGTCGTTCGCAGGCTGTCCACGTGTCAGTGACTTGTTGGCGACACGCCTGGTCATGCAAGTGTGAGGTATTGAGTTTCCATGGCGCACGGCTGCGCCATACAGATTGCGGCGGAAGGAGGACCGTACGGATGTAAGCGCAATGGTCGGAAAAGGCCAGCGGCCAGCGTTCGGCGCCCCGTATCGCGGATCTAAGAGTTTGTGAGACATATATCCTGTCTAGTCGGCTTGCGGAATGACTTGTAAGAAAGGTATGGCCAGAAAGGTCGGCGTGTTGTACTTCCCAGGTATCGTGAAGCAGGAGGTCTCGCACCACTATACGTAGCTCCTGGCATGTAGTATAGTGGGGAATCTGATCTTTAGGATGCAGAACGCTGTTAAAGTCACCTCCTAGTAGGCAATGGTCATAACGCCCTAAAAACAGGGGAGCGATTTCCTCGGAATAAAACTGGGCTCTTTCATGCCGTCGTTCGGTGCCTGAGGGAGCTTAGACATTAATGATGCGTGTCCCCATGGCAGTGAGTGCCATGCCCCGAGCTGATGGAAGGAAGGCGACATCGGTCACAGAAATCCCGTGGCGGACGTAGATGGCCACCCCGCGGCCCATAGGATCACTCGCGGAGGCGTGGGCGGTATAGCCATTAATATCCTGGAGACTAGCCAAGTGAACTTCCTGCAGAAGGGCGAAATCAATATCCGAAGCCCAGAACATCTCCTGCATAAGGCGGATTTTCACCCTGGAACGGATGTTGTTGGTGTTAATGGTTGCTATCCGGTAGGCCTGGTGTCGGATTGCTGGTGGCTGGTCCACTCCGCCGTCCGCGCAAGGGTGTGGGCGTCGCAGCGGAAAGTTATCCCGCTGGGCCGCAGAGGAGTCTGGGGAGAGTATGATTAGTGGTGCGGCCGTGACGGCGCAGGGTCCCGAACAGCTCCTGCTCCGTGACCTCCTCCTCGTGCCACGCCGTGGAAGCGGAAACTGGTGTATCGTCCATTTTGTCTTCAGAAGATGTTGTAATTGTGCGTGGTGTCGTGTCGCCCGTGAGACGTTCATGATTTAGTTCAGCGTCAGCACGGGGCGCAGGCACACCGATAGATGTCTCCGCGCTCATGACGTCTTCGTCAGCAGTAGCGGGTTCTGAGGCTTCGTGCTGGTCGACGGGTACGTCCTCCTCGACTTGTAACGTCTCCTCTTGGCCGGAAACGGTGCGACGTCTTCGCTTGCGACGTTTCGGGGAACGTTGTTTCCTTGTGCGACCCTCCGTGTCCGACGACGGAAGGGAGTCACGTCGTTCTGGCAGAAAGGCCGCTGTGGGAACGATGAGCGAGTCGATCTCCATCGTGTTTCCGAGATCAGGGTCAGCGTCTGGTTGCGTCGGCATCTTCGGAGCGGCGTCAATGGCCGGCCGAGGCGGCGGGTCGTCCGAGGCGCTCTCCGTCGGTGTCTGGTCGGGCTCGTTGGTGGTGTCGTTTGTGGTGACCGGGCGACGTTGCAAGGTGGTAGGAGAAGCCAGAGCAACGGCATAGGTCACCGGTAGCACTGTAGGTTGCGACGTGGGTGGTTTTTCGGCAGCTGGAAGTTGCGTAATACGCCGTTGGAGGCATTCGGATCTAAGGTGGCCTTCTTTGCCGCACCCGGAACAGGTCCGAGGCTGGCCATCGTATATAATTATGGCACGGCATCCGCCGATCTGTAAGTAGGACGGGACGTGGCTTCGGAGATCTATGGTGACCTGTCGGACCCCGTTTAGGACAGGATACGTCCGAAACTGTGTCCACTTCTCCGCAGTGTGGCCGTGGACTGTGCCGTATGGGCATAGTGCCGCGACGACTTCCTCAGCTGGAAGTTCGAATGGCAATTCGAAAATGCGTATCGTTCGCATACCTAAGCCTGCGTGGTCGACGGTTACCTCTCCCACATTGCCATCAGCATGACAGAAGCGGAGCCCCTGTTTGGTCTCACGTAGTATGCGTTCGCACGCCGCGTCGTTAATGATTTTCACATAGACCGTGCTGCTCACGATGGACAAATGTATGCCTATAATATCGGTCGCCGGGAACTTCACTTCCTCTCGCAGAAAACGCTCCACCTCAAGTGCTTTGGGTCGGGCATAATCGTTGCAGAAAGTAAATCGGAGTGTTGATTTACGGTAACGGTTCGCCATGGATCGTACAAGGTAAGCCGGCACTTAAGCAACGGCCGTCAGAAAGTAAACAAGGCGAGCTCGTGCGCCGCACGAAGTCAACACGTACGCGTCCGCACTGTTGCCCTGCCGAAGGCAGACTGTTACAGAAACTCCCCTGCGAACCATGCAGAACTAACACTCCTAAAAGAAGGGATATTGCGAAGACATGGCTTAGCCACAGCCTGGGGGATGTTTCCAGAATGAGATTTCCACTCTGCAGCGGAGTGTGCGCTGATATGAAACTTCCTGGCAGATTAAAACTGCGTGCCGGACCGAGACTCGAACTCGGGACCTTTGCCTTTCGCGGGCAAGTGCTCTACCAACTGAGCTACCCAAGCACGACTCACGCCCCGTCCTCACAGCTTTACTTCTGCCAGTACCATTCTGGAAACATCCCCCAGGCTGTGGCTAAGCCATGTCTCTGCAATATCCCTTCTTTAACGTGTGCTAGTTCTGCATGGTTCGCAGGAGAGCTTCTGTAAAGTTTGGAAGGCAGGAGACGAGGTACTGTAAATTTTCTGAAGTGGCGTGCATTAATCCACTGACAGCTGCAACAGTTCTCGATGCATTTGCAAAGTAAAGTACATTGGATAACTCAAGAGGTATGCCTGCAACGATTTTTCGATTTAAAACCCGCTATTGTTGAATATACGAAGGAAATAAGAGAGCAGGAACCATAATTAGAACCTACGGAACTGACTGCAGAACGCGCATTTTAAGTGGACTTGACTGCTCACTACCCACAGTAAGACATTGCAAGACGAGAAACAGCTTATTTCTGATTGGAATGGAATGCATTAAAAAAGAAAATCACATTGTAGATGGGACAAAGTCTGACAAAAAACACCATTCATTTCCCTAAAGAAAACACAAGGTTTGACGAATTCATTGAGGCCTTAAAAGAATTTCAGACATAATTTCCTAAATGTATTGAGAACAACGCCGATCTTACATATCTTTTTGAGCTGTTGTCGAGATCGTTTGCCATTTGAATTGAAAGCTCCCCTCTACAGGTGCAGATAAAACTGACTGATTTGCGATGTAATTCCCTTTTAAAGGCAAATTCTTTTACGTTAAAACAGTCCACGAGATCTATGTTCTTTTCTTCGGGAAGCTTTTCCCTGTCTCCATAATGAGGTTGCAAATGTGATAAAATATTTCGATTAACATACGTGTGTGACAGGGTATTTTCGACTATCAAACTACACTGAAGAGCCAAAGAAACTGATAAAACTGCCTAATATGGTCTAAGGCCCCTGCGAGCAAGCTGAAGTACCGCTACACCACGTGGCATGGACTCGACTAATTTCTGAAGTAGTGCTGAAGGGAACTGACACCGTTAATCCTGAAGGGCTGTAAGCACGAGGGAGTGGAGATCTCTTGTCAGCAGCACGTTACCAGGCATCCCAGATATGCTCAATAATGTTCATGTCTCGGGAGTTTGGTGTCCAGCGGAAGTGTTTACACTGCTGGAGTGTTCCTGGAGCCACTCTGTAGCAATTCTGGACGTATGGGGTGACGTATTGTCCTGCTGAAATTGGCCAAGTCCGTCGGAATGCACAATGGACATGAATGGATGCAGGTGATCGGTCAGGATGCTTACATACGTGTCACCTGTCAGAGTCGTACCTACACGTATCAGGGGTCCCATATAACTCCAACTGCACACGCTCCATACCATTACAGAGCCTCCACCAATTTAAACAGTCCCCTGCTAATTTCAAATGGCTCTGAGCACTATGGGACTTCAACTGCTGTGGTCATTAGTCCCCTAGTACTTAGAGCTACTTAAACCTAACTAACCTATGGACATCACACACATCCATGCCCGAGGCTGGATTCGAACCTGCGCGGTTCCACACTGTAGCGCCTAGAACCGCTCGGCCACCCCGGCCGGCGCAGCCCCCTGCTGACATGCAGGTGCCATAGATTCATGAGGTTGTCTCTATACCCGTATACATCGATCCGCTCGATACAATTTGAAACGAGACTTGTCCGACCAGGCAACATGTTTCCAGTCAACAGTCAAATTTCCGTGTTGACGGGCCCAGGCGAGGAGTAAAGTTTTGTATTGTGTAGTCATCAAGCGTACGCAAGTGGGCCTTCGGCTCCCAAAGCCGCATCGATGACGTTTCGTTGAATGGTTCGCACGCTGACACTTGTTGATGGCCCAGCATTGAAATCTGCAACAATTTGGGGAAGGGTTGCACTTCTGTCACATTGAACGATTCTCTTCAGTCGTCGTTGGTCCTGTTCTTTCAGAATCTTTTTCCGGCCGCAGCGATGTCGGAGATTTGATGTTTTATTTAATTTCCGATATTCATTGTACACTCTTGAAATGGCCGTACGGGGAAATTCCCACTTCATCGCTACCTCGGAGTTGCTGTGTCCCATCGCTCGTGCGCCGACTATAACACCACGATCAAACTCTCTTAAACTATGATAAAATGTCATTGTAGCAGCAGCACCGTACTAACAACTGCGCGAGACACTTGTCTTATATAGGCGTTATCGACCGTAGAGCCGTATTTTGCCTGCTTACATATCTGTGTATTTGAATACGTTTGCCTGTACCAGTTTCAAAATGTTTCAAATGGCTCTGAGCACTATGGGACTTAACTTCTGAGGTCATCAGTCCCCTAGAACTTAGAACTACTTAAACCTACCTAACCTAAGGACATCACACACATCCACGCCCGAGGCAGTACTCGAACCTGCGACCGTAGCAGTCGCGCAGCTCCAGACTGTAGCGCCTAGAACCGCTCGGCCACTCCTGCCGGCTGTACCAGTTTCTTTAGCGCTTCAGTGTAAATAGGTCATGAATACGTGACACGAAGAGTGTGAACATCTGTGAAATTGTCCGCGTCTGTCCGTAAGCAGACAGTTTGTACCAGGAAAATATACATATTATGTCTTCAACATCTCAAAAATAGTTAAAATAGACTGAAAATTTGTTTTGTTTGTGATCTATGTTGTTGAGAAATACGAAACGAAGCCATATGAAATGTGACTGCATCGCATTTGCAATTTCCTCTCCTCTTCTCCCTATTCAAGATCAGACAGCGTGGCGTGGTGGTGGGGGAAGTGTGCAGCCGGGTGATATCTGTGGCACGTGAGCAAGGGAACTGCTCGAGAGCCGATTTCTTGGCCGTGCCTGCGTTAGTGCTACAGGGTGTGCCCGGATCCTCGCCTGACATGAATCCCAGCACAGCTGCAGGATAAAAGTACCCCAAAAATCGCCTGTGCGCGACTGTTCTCGCCAGCGCGCGATTCACGTTCTGCAGGAAAGCACAGCGTATTGTTTACTTCCGTGCTAAACATACAATGAAAAGGGTATAGGAGCTCTGTTCCCGAGATTCTTCCTCATTATGCTCCTATCTACAAGAAATGTGTAATAGAACCAGTAGAATGATGGCCACTCCTTTGATGAGGACCACATCATACAGCTTCATTCAACTGCAAGCTCTTTGCCTTCAAAGCCTGAGGTGACTTAATCTTCTCTGTTCAGCAGTTGGTGATGTGTTAGGGGAATTGCAATTCGTCACCTCCTGGAGAAAAATTCAGTTAAATTCCAAGTGTGGAACCAATGTTTGCAACAACAGAGGTCTGCTGCCAGGAATTAAATTTTAAAAAAATACGTCCTCCTATCCAAGGTTAAGTTGTATGTTGTCTTTCTTTTAGTAGGGAACAACACATTTCCCAGAGAGAAGTGCTGGTTGTAATTAAATTCCGACAAACTTTTTTGTGTTACTCCATTTTTACTCTGCTGAAAACCAGTGGCAAAGGGAAAAAGGTTGTTATCAGCGAGTTGGCGTAACTGTATTTAGAGACCACAGCACCTCATGGAAATGACGAGTTAAGTGGAAAGTCGCTTTCACGGAAAACAAACAGAAGCCAAAGCAGCTCTGTTAAAGCCTTCCACTTAGAAAACTTGGGCAGGTTTAAAATTCTCATTAAATGTTACTAACAAATTCAAAAATGTCCATTGTAACTATCAGTACTCCTTTTACTGACAGCTTCACGAACCAGACAATGCAACCTGTGATCTCAGTACAGAATTCAGTCAGCGGCTAATATTAAAATTATAGTGTCCAGGTGGTACTCATCATGATAAAATATTTTTGCAAATCGCGAGTAAAATTCTGGAAAGGTTAGGTAGGTAATAAGATTATCTGAATGAGAATCTTCGTTGAAAGACGCTGAATTTATTTCACCGCTTCAGATTGTAACAGATGACGGCTGATTGCTCTTCGCAGGAGATACGCCTTCGAATTCCCGTTATGTATAAACTGTCATGTGTCACGACGCATTCTTTGAATTTGAACTTCAACATCTCCTAAAGTATTTCATTCAAATATTTATACTTTTCCTGGTGACATACTAAGTCTCAAGTTTATCTTCTTTAATAAAAAAGGTGAGTAAAGGAATCAAAGATCAACTTGAACGGATGTCATGTGACGTCTGCAACAAACAAACAAACAAAAAGATGGTGTAGTGTACAGCACATTTGCATTGTAAGCAGAAGACCAGGGGTCAAGTCCTGCCCTTAGCACAAATTTTAATTCATTACTTCACCGTCTACCCTTATAGAGGATTTCGTTCATCCGTATTCAGTTGTTGTATACGACTTGTGCGGGATACGATACAGCCTCCGATAATATCTATCTCTGGGGTGTTTGATAGGAAAAGCTGAAAGAAAACATAAATAGCAATGAATAACTAACTCGATTCTGTAGGAGTTTTAACACGCCCTAAGTAGTTACAACAGCTGCTAGCAATAAGCGTGAGATCAGTGTCTGACTATCGGAGTGGAACAAATTTCCGATACAGTCGTTATTATCACGTTTATATCCGTTATATAGATCGATTCATACTGGCGTAGTGCTTTTTATAGAGTTTAGTACGGTATATAATCAGACGTATCTGGAAGGATAGTAGTGGACATCGATATCGGATGGTCCACCCTTCATCTACATGGATAATGTGCAGATCACGTTTAAGTGCCTGGCACAGGGTCCTTCGAGCTACCTTCACAATATAAATCTCTGTTATTCCAATCTGGTACGGCGCGCGGAAAATACGAACACCTATGTCTTTCGGTGCGAGCTCTGATTTCCCTTATTTCATTATGGTGATCGTTTTTCCCTCTGTAGGTCGTCGTCAGCAAAATATTTTCGCATTCGGAGGAGAAAGCATATGATCGAAATTTTGCGAGGAGATTCCTCCGCAACGAAATACGCCTTTGTTTTAATGATGTCCACCTCAAATCCTCAATCATTTCAGTGACACCGTGCTGCCCTTCTTTGAACTTTTTCGATGTACTCCGTCAATCCTATCTGGGAAGGATCCCACACCGCGCAGCAGTATTCTGAAAGAGGACGGACAGGTGTAGTATAGGCAGTCTCCTTAGTACATCTGTTACATTTACTAAGTGTCCTGCCAATAAAACGCCGTCCTTAGTTAGAATTACCCACAACATTTTCTGTGTATTCCTTCTATTTCAAGTTGTTGGCAATTGTAGTTCCTACTTATATAGTTGAATTTACGGCCTTTAGATTTGACTGATTTATCGTGTAACCGAAGCTTAACGGATTCCTTTCAGCACTCATGTGGATGACCGCACACGTTTCATTATTTATGGTCAATTGCCAATTTGCGTCTCGAGCGAAGTCAACGTTCTAATTCACACAAAGGATGTTCCATTTGCTTCAGGTCGCGACTCTGAGCAAGTCTGTCCACTTCAGGAATGTTGTTTTCCACAAACAACTCGCTCACAGAAGCTGCTTTATGAATAGGTGCATTGGCATGCTGATGCAAATAATCATTATATCGGAACCGTTCCTCTACTGTATGCAGTACACAATGCTGTAAAAAGTGCTGATATCCTTCCGCTCTATCATTTCCAATCCAAACCGTTCCATCTGACTGCCACAGAGTACAGCGTGATTCATCACTCCAGATCACTCCTTTCCAGTCGTCCACTATCCAGAGGCGTCGACCTTTACACCGTCTCTAGCGTTGCTTAGCTATGGCTATGGAAATATATGGCTTATGATGAGCTGCTCGACCATTATGCCACATTCTTTTTAGCTCCCTACGCACACAGTGTGCTAACTGGACTGCTGGGTACACTTTGGAAATGACAAGTGTTTCCTTCTGCTTATTTCATGGTTTTTTTCCCACCCGCCAGTAGTAGGCAGTCGGGATTATGACTCCACTTTTGATATGAAATTGATATACAAATTAATTAAATTGATCAGTTAACCACCCCTGTCCACCTATACCTCGACCACACCCACCCTCCCCCCCCCCCCCCCCCAGACGACATCACATGTTTTCTCAGCTGCATGTGTACCCCAGCCCCCTGCTCCCCGTCCCGCACCCCCCTCCCCACAACCAACCCTATTGGCGGGAATTCCGAATTTTGGGAGGAATTTCTTTGTCCCAGGCTTGCGCTGACATCCCACTCTACCCCACCCCTGGGAATTGACTGGAAATTAAAATTGCCAGCACCCTCTCTGGAACTCGAACCCTGGTCCACATGGGCATAAAGTTCAGGTGTACCCCCCTACCACAATTAAACCACCAATGGCGCTTGGAATTGACGGGAAATTAAAAATGGCTGTGCCCTTTCTGGGACTCGAATCATGATTCTACTGGATGGAAAGCTCAAGTGCACCCCCTAACACATGGAAACTGTCCAGATGGGGGAGGGGGAGGTTAAGTTAGTGTACATTGTTTATTTTTGGTGGAGAAACTGTTGCAAAGACCGGTGCCAGTTACATAATTAATCACAAATATCGATCCTAATTACACAACTATATGCATAGCGCTACGCAAGGACGGCATAAAAGCGCAATACAGCTCAAAAACTGACGATACCACATAACTGATGTTATCCTGCTGGGAAAAAATTTCGCAATAACACTCGACACTAGCGACAGCCACACTCAAACTTTACCCTACACCTACAAGCTGGCGGGAAAACGCAGGGGTGTAAGCTACTATCTTTATTTTTTATTTTTTTTTTGTGGGAAATATGTTCAAATAATCGGTTGCTGGTGCTGGACAGAGAGGAGATTAAAAAGTATATTACATTTAAGAGATAGATACTGTACAGTATCTAACGCTGTTCGACGTCAGACTTCGCTACAGATGCCTGCTCAAAAACCATCCAGCTGCCCAGGTAATCGCAGCCAATACATGCTGCAATAACTGATGGGAAAAAGTGCATCACAGCTCTAATTATATTTTGAAATTGTCGTGAAAAACCAGCAGCCGTAATGAACGGGCCACAATGCAGCACATGTACTGCAGGGGAAATCGTCATCCTAAAAGACTGCAGAGTGCAGAGAGGCTGGTAGTTGAATGTGGGTTCTTCTCGATGTACAATCACAAACTGCTGAAAAACAAGGCCTTCTCACTTCCTCTAACGCCACCCCGTCCCCCTCCCCTCTACAATGCTCCATCGGGCATGCCATACCCCCACTACCACCCTCTGATTTCAACCATCTGGCCACAGCCTTAAGGCGATGCTCCTACACCAACACAGTAGGAGATAAAAGGACGACCGCCTCGAGTACAACTTGTTCGTCTAAAATATAGCGACAGAGGCCCTCTCGCCGCCTCCCCTACCCTGGTCAGAGAGCGGCTGTGTCCAGCGACCACCACAGCAGACACGCACCACCCGACCCCTCACCCGCAGAAGCTCGCCATTCGAGGACGGAGAAAATTCTATCTGACGTTAACGCATTTATAATCAAGCATATATTTAAAAAAGCAGAATATGTTTGCGACCATAACAAATGTCCTCTTTCCACCAAAATAGGTTCTAGGCGCTACAGTCTGGAATCGCGCGACCGCTACGGTCGCAGGTTCGAATCCTGCCTCGGGCATGGATATGTTTGATGTCCTTAGGTTGGTTAGGTTTAAGTAGTTCTAAGTTCTAGGCGACTGATGACCTCAGAAGTTAAGTCCCATAGTGCTCAGAGCCATTTGAACCATTTTTTTTTCAAGAGAATGTAGCTGTTTTGTATATTATGATAGGGCTCCTTTTACCAGTGCGATGCTATGTCATGCTAGCATTTATGAAACAAATGGTGAGAGCCTGTCCTGCCCTCTGTAGGGGGAAAATTGAAAATTCAGTAAACGGTATCATCGCAGCGAATGAAAAAAAGTCTGTCAAGAACCATTCCGCGGTTCCGTAGCCATCTCTTCCACCCATCAGGTGACATGTCACTGATATCAATTTAATAAGCTAATTAATTACATTGATCATGAGCATCACTTTGTATGGCGTGTAATTTTTTCTTCAACAGTCGGACTACACTCACCAAGTAGGACAACTGGGAATCCATGGAAAGAACACGATGTTCTTTTGGAGGAACACTACTGAGAATTGACATCTGAAGCTGAGCACAGAGGGATTCTGCAACCCACAACATACACTTCGCGTAAGGACCGCGCTATTTGATAACACGACCATAACGCCTATGTTACCATCACCCTGCATAAAAAGCGGTCTTGAGTCTACAGGCACACACGGTCGCTGATAGTATTACGCCTTCAGGCAGAAATGCTGTCAGCAATTTGGAATCAAGTCTATCCATTCAATCACATATTTGCATTGGATGCTGTAGTGACGTCTTTTAATTATTACAGCCACTGGTGAATCATATTTATGCCACTCTCGTATCTCGAAACGAGTCACCTTTTCTTTCAGACCTATCTGCTAAGGATCCGATACACCAAGAACTCCAGCACTGTTTTTAGACAGTCCCTCTGCATCTTGTAACTGCTCCTAAGCCTCTGTCCCGTCCTCCCTGCAGCTTAGTCCATGTGTTTGTCCCAATTTAAGTCTGAACTGTCTGGAAGTCGGAGAGTGCTATATCTAAGACCTTCTGCATCCTGTGGGGAAACAGGCCGATTTGAGTTAATGCGACAGGAGCATGTTTTCACCACTCGGTGGAAATGGGAACGCATTGTCATAGCTCCACCAACCGTGTACAGTGTGTAAGGTCAGTGGCAAAGGAAGCTTTGCCCTGCAACACGTGGTAGTACGAGAGATAGTATGAGCAGTTACGGTGGTGTTTCTTGTTGGGAATAGACTACACATCTTGCATCACATGGCGGAAGGATGAAGATTTTGCGACACATCTCCAAGCTGCGTACAGGTGGTCCAAAGGAGATTTGTGTCTATCAGGGTGCATTCATGACTATCACCCAAACATATGTGACGATCCTATTAAATATTCAGGTATTGGTTCATTGGAGCAGGATGTTCGTGACCGAAGTCACTTCCACAGTTGCTAAAGTCTCTTCACATGTACTGTAGCATTACCATATCCAACAGACTCTCATTCATAAGCAGTATGAAACATTGTATTTTCGGTTGTAACACATCCAATCAGTGTACACTGCCACATACTTTGTTTTTTCTACCAAACCTTGGAGACCAACATTAACAGACTTTGATCCTTTGGCTCTCACTGAAAACTGGACATCGCTTGGCATAAACTGTACAGCTACCACACCACAGGCTGGTAGAAATGAAACATCAGACGCAATGTATCTCATTGACAAAAATGTGGAAGACAACGCAACATATGGAAACTGGAAGAGTTTGCAGTGTTGTAGAGCGCTTCCAAAACTATTTGAAGGTGTTTACCTGGACAGTTAATATCATCTTCGCATCGAAAGGGTAGCGGATGTCTTGGTGATCCATTTAAAAACATCCTTCCTTCGTTTTGCAGTCATGTACATGATTACAGTTCTGGTGTTGTCCATCGTCAGAAGGTGCTGTTCACAACACGCGTGACGTAGCACAAATAAAAAGAGGTATTGTTATGTTATTGGTGGAAAAAATAAAGAAATAAAAATCAAAACATGTGTCGGGTAACGCAGCATATGTAAATAGGAGGAGTCTGAGCAATGAGGAACGCTTCAAAACAATTGTATTAAGGTGATGACCTCTACATTTAATCCCATGTTCTACAGTGACAAGTAGCAGATATCCAGTGTTCCGTCAAAGTTCCCTCCATCTCAACGGAGTGGTGTCAGTCAAGTCATTAGACGGTAATCAACAGCATACCCAGTGGATGGTCGAAACTGGAAAGATGCCATTAACATGAAGTGATGTACTGTAATACACACGGCAGTTGACAGTGAGATAAATTTTAGCAATTTTACCCAGAAGTCGGAGAGAGCAGTAACCACCATATTCTGCAACCTCTTTAGAAACGGAGTGAGCTGAGATAATTCTATAGGAGCGCGTTTTGAACCCTTTGTGGAAGTGGGAACATGTCGTAGCTCCGCCACCCATGTGCGATGTGTAAGGTCAGCATCAAATGAAGCCTGCTCCCGCAACACGACGAAGGTACGAACAGTTACAGTGGTGTTTCTTGCTGGGAAAATTAGGAAGACTTAACATTGAAGCAGATCTGCGTCTCTCAGGATCAATTCATGTCTATCACTCAAACATTCTATCATCGACATTTTGTACCATCCAGCAGAAAAAAATTACGAACTATAAAAGCTCCGTATATTTCGTCCACTAGATTTTTACATCTGTCTCTTCCAGTACATCGGAAATGAATACCGTCTGCGTGCCAGATCTAGCATATGCTACGATCCTATTAAATATACAGGTATTTATGCATTGGAGCAGGTGGCCAGTGATCGATGTCACTTGCATAGGCCTATGCAAAGTTTCATCACCTACAGTGTACGAGAACCTTCACTCAGATGTTATCAGTCGCAGGAGACGGACCCTGTTTTGTTGTTTGATACACCACTTTTTCTGCTGTAACACA
The DNA here is from genome assembly GCF_021461385.2 of Schistocerca piceifrons. Taxonomy (NCBI): domain Eukaryota; kingdom Metazoa; phylum Arthropoda; class Insecta; order Orthoptera; family Acrididae; genus Schistocerca; species Schistocerca piceifrons. The sequence goes on from NC_060139.1 coordinate 748,612,622, forward strand.
CTTTGTACACTGCCATACATCTTTTTTTTCCTACACTACTTCAACGTGTGTGTCAGATTCTAATCTGACATTAACACATTTTGTTCATTGACATCCCCAGGAAACTAGACATTACACAGTGTAAATCGCGTTTTGTGGTAGTCAGCAGCGTACCTGGACTGTTGGGATGGAAAAGATACCGTCGATGTTTGTAATAATAAGCATCATAGTTGACAGTGCAAACAATTTTAGCAATTTTATCGTAATTTCACACTGACCAATTACGCGGCAGCATGCTTACCAGTTTCTGTATCATCGCTAAACAGTCCCTCCACTATTTGGTGAGTACCATCGCGAATGTAAGTAGATGACTGTGCAGTATGTTCATGCATTGTTAATTCTGGGACATATACACCAAAGTATACCAGACAGCGACCTACATATCTCTAGCACTTCGATCGTAGTGCATAGTGCATATTTCTCTATGTGGATGGGAGTCACAGGGCATTCTCGCATTCTTCGGATAAAGTTAGAGACCAAAAGATCTTCTCACATTGTCTCTGACCAACGCTTCATGCAGCTGACCAGAAGTAGACCGCTACATTCTATGTATCGTGTAGGAACAGTGCGAACCAAGGCTGTAACTGCTGTCTCGCACCCATCCAAGACCACAAGATTTCTCCAGATGCGTGAATATCGAGGACATTAGCACCCCTTATCGCTTTACAGTAGATATGAAACTGTTGTGATGATATAACAGACGGTTGAGAAAAAGAAACGGGTGGTTTCTATGCTTGATGGAGTTCCAAACGGAAGGAGTTTGCTGCGTTTTACGTAAATCAACTGCGCTAGCAATTCTAAAATACTGTTGTAATGTCTGGTGTCAGTAGCAAAAAGGTATTGGTAAGAGAGGACATAAACACATGTACTCCTAAGGCTAATATGTTCTACACTTAAAACACGCTATAATGTTAGATAGTTGCGGTTATAGACCTATTAGTCGTATGGAATGCTACACCGTTACTATCCCAATGTAAGAAATATATTTGCAGCCCATGACATACATTCTCCTTGTAGGTTTTTCTACGATAAACTATGGTATAAATTGTAAAATGAAAAACAACTTCCTTAAAACATCGATCACTTGTGATATACGTACAATATACCTTTCCTGAGGTGTATAGCCCCCACTGTTCACATCCGATCACGGTTCAGAAATTAAATTATCCTTGCATCAGTCATTTTGTATAAAAATGATCGTTAGTAACGGGGAATGCCTCTTACAAAGGAAGGGACAAAGGGACAACATAAAAAAATCGATAAAATGACGGAAAATCGTATAAATCGAGGGAATATACGCCAAAATGCTGGGGAAATTGAGGGAGTACTTGCATGTCTTCTGATTGGTGCAGGACAGTTCTTGTACATGGCACCGAGTATACGACAGCAAGAGGAATGCAGGAAATAGGCGCAAGAGATCGGGGGGGGGGGGGGGGGGGGAGTGTAATGTGTCGATGTGTCGGTCGCTGGACGCAGCCACTCTCTGTCGCTATATTTTAGACGAACAAGTTGCACTCGAGGCGGTCGTCCTTTTATCTCCTATTGTTTAGTTGACTAGGTGCAGGCGTAGTAGCGTCGCTCTAAGGCGGCGGCCTGATGGTTGAAAGCTGAGTGCGGGCCGCGGACTTAGAGGATGGTAGTGGGGGTATGAGATGCCCAAGGGAGCATTGCAGAGCAGGGAAGGGAAGGTGTTAGGGAAATGAGAAGGCCTTGGTTTTTGGCAGTTTGTGATTGTACATCGAGAAGAATGCACGTTCAGCAACCACCACCTCTGCACTCTGCAGTCTTTCAGGATGACGATTTCCCACCCAGTACAAGCGCTGCATTGTGACGTTTTCATGAGGAGTGATGGTTTTTTCACAACAATTTCGATGTGTAATTACAACTGTGACGCATTTTTTTCCATGAGTTGTGGTATGATATATTGGCTTCGATTACCTCGGCTGCAGGATGATTTATGGGCAGCCATCTGTAGCAAACTCTGATGTCGAACTGTGATAGATCCTGTATGCTCACAGGTAATACGCTTTTTAAACTCGTCTCTGTCCAACACCAGCATCTCGTCACTTGAACATATTTCCAATCAAAATGAATAAAGGCAGTACATTACACCCCTGCCTTTTTCGCGGTGTAGTTTTGAGTGTGTCTGTCGCTAGTTTCTAGTGGTATTACGAAATTTTTTCCCAGCAGGATAACACCAGTTGTATGGAATCGTCAGTTTTTGAGCTGTATTGAGCGTTTATGCCGTCCTTGTGTAGCACTATGCATATAGTTGTGTAATTAGGCTCGATCTTTGTGATTAATTACGTAATTAGGATCGATCTTTGCGTCATTTTCCAGACCAAAAATAAATAAAGTACACTAACCTAACCTCCCTCTCCCGCATCTGGACAGTTTCCATGTGTTAGGGGGTGCACTTGAGCTGTCCATCCAGTAGAATCAGGGTCTGAGTCCCAGAAAGGACACAGCCATTTTTAATTTCCCGTCAATTCCAAGCGTCATTGGTGTTTTAATTGTGGTAGGGGGGTACACCTAAGCTTTCCAGCCAGGAGGACCAGGGTTCGAGTCCTGAAAAGGGTATTGTCAATTTTAATTTCCCGTCAATTCCAGGGTGGGGGGTGGGGTGGGATGTCAACAGACATCTGGGACAAAGAAATTGCCGCCAAAATTCGAAATTCCGACCAAAATTCGAAATTCTCGCAAAAATTTGTCCCCCTGCAGGTTCGGGGGTAAGAATAGGCCCGCGGTATTCCTGCCTGTCGTAAGAGGCGACTAAAAGGAGTCTCACACGTTTCGGCCTTATGTGATGGTCCCCTGTCGGGTTTGACCTCCATACGTCAAAATTTTTCCGAAGAGCGAGCCGATTGGGGAAGGGCGCCTTACTTGGTGCATTGTGTCCATCTTGCGTTGAGAACTTTCGCAATCTTATTCGTCGTTGCATTGCAGTCCTGCCTGCTCTCCATCGCTTGGGCATGGATACGCTCCTGCGTGCACTTTCTGCCAAGCCCTGTGCTGGGCCATTTTCTGCACTGACGACGACCATGGACCACATGTCGCCTAACATCCAGCACGGTAGCCAGTCTGTTGTGGTGGGGCCGCCATGTACCCTCTTGGTTGTAGCCCCCTGACAACACAGGGATCGCTCTACTGATGCCTGCGCCGTTAACTCCCCACGTATGCCAAGGAGTAGATGCCCATCTCCCTGGGGCATCGGGACTCCCGGCAATGGCCATCCTGCCAGGTGGCCTTTGCTGTGGCTGGGTGGCGCCCGTGGGGAGGGCCCTTGGTCGGAGTAGGTGGCATCAGGGCGGATGACCCGCAATGAAGCGTGGTACATCATCTCTCGCTGGCGGCCAGCCGTCAGCAGTCTCTAAGCGTTCCAAAGCTCACTTTAAGGCTAATGTGTATGACCCCAAATCGTTCCCCTCCCTGGCCACACCATGGGAGGAACGAAAGGCTTTGAATGAGAGCGAGAGATATTCGCCCCGGTATTTCGTCTGTACCAGAGCTGACGGGGAATCGTTTGTGTCTGTGAAGCCTCAGTTCTTTGTCGAACATTTAGAGGACAAGTTCGGGGAGGTGGAGGGCTTGTCCAAGATGCGGTCCGGATCGGTGTTGATAAAAACGGCATCCTCCGCCCAGTCGCGGGCCTTCCTCGCTTGTACTAAGCTGGGGGATGTCTCCGTCACTATCACGCCCCATAAAAGTCTGAATATGGTCCAGGGCATTATCTTCCACAGGGATCTCCTTTTACAGTCCGATGACGAGCTGCGCGCCAACTTGGAGCGCCGAGGTGTCCATTTCGTCCGGCGCGTCCACCGGGGTCCGAGGGATCGTTAAGTTGCCACCGGTGCCTTCATCTTGGCCTTCGAGGGTGACACGTTACCTGAGAAGGTCAAGGTGATGGTGTACCGTTGTGATGTCAAGCCTTATATCCCTCCCCCGATGCGGTGCTTCAAGTGTTGGAAGTTCGGCCATATGTCTTCACGCTGTGCTTCTGACCTCATCTGTCGCGACTGCGGTCGACCATCCCATCCTGATCATCCCTGTGCCCCGCCTCCAATCTGTGTGAACTGTGGTGTGCACCATCCGCCTTGCTCGCCAGACTGTCCGATTCTGCAGAAGGAGCTTCATCCAGTGCGTATGACAGCTTCTTATGCCGCAACTGTCACTCCTGCTCCAGTTCCATCCGCTCCAGTCAGCTCTCAGAGTCGAAGTCCCACACCTGCCCCCTTGATGGTGGGGGGCACTAAACCCACTGTTGCTCCTGCTCCATCTACTTCAGGAGCAACACCCCCCCAACCATCGGGGACATCAGTTCCCCCTTCCCAGCCGGAGAAGCGTAAGACTTCTTCGGCTACTCTCGTAAGGAAGGGGTCCCTTGGGGACCTCCCTTCCCAAGTTCCGACCGGTACCAAGGCCGAAAGCCGCAAGTGGCTTAAACAACCGCCGGTCCCTGGTCGTTGGGACACACGGTCGTCGTCTGTCCCTGAGACTGACCCAGTGACGCCCTCCCAGCCTGAACCACCAAAGGCACAGCGCGAGAAGCAGAAGAAGAAGAAACTCCCCAAGGCTACCGACATTGCGGTGGCACCCATTCCACCGCTTCCTACAAGCTCTGCGTCTGAGGATGAGGTGGAGATTCTGGCGTCTGCTGAGGACATGGATCTCGCCAGTCCCTCGGATGCAATAGATAGCTGTTGTCCAGGTGTTGACTCAGTAGCAGCAGGGGCCCCGGAGGCGTAATCTGCCTCCCCAGTCCCTTCACGTCTTTCCCATCCATGGCTAATACCATCCTCCAGTGGAACTGCAGCGGTTTCTTCCACCATCTAGCTGAGCTCCGCCAACTTATCAGCCGTCATCCTTTCCTTTGTATTGCTCTGCAGGAAACTTGATTTCCAGCAATGCGAACCCCTGCCCTCCGTGGCTATTGGGGTTATTTTAAGAACCGGGCAGCTTATGAAAGGGTGTCTGGTGGCGTCTGCATATATGTCCTTAACTCTCTTCACAGCGAGTTTGTACCTCTACAAACAGCTTTAGAGGCTGTCGCTGTTCGGGTGTGGACGCCCCAGGCTATTACCGTCTGCAGTATTTACCTTCCACCAGATGGTGCTGTCGTGCAGCATGTCCTGGCTGCTCTGCTAGCCCAACTGCCGCCACCTTTCTTGTTGCTGGGCGATTTCAATGCCCGCAACCCTCTATGGGGTGGGACTGTCTCCGATGACCGTGGTCATGCCGTGGAGCATTTGTTGGCTCAGCTTGACCTTAGCCTCTTGAACACCGGTGCTCCCACGCATTTCAGTGTGGCCCATGGCTCGTTCTCGGCCATCGATCTCTCTCTTTGCAGCTCCGGACTTGTCCCATCCCTCCACTGGAGAGTGCATCCTGACCTGTGTGGTAGTGACCATTTTCCCATCTATTTGTCACTGCCCCAGTGTCATTCTTCTGGGCGCCTGCCCCGCTGGGCTCTCCACAGGGCTGACTGGCCGGGTTTTACTTCCGCGGCCACCATTGAGTCTCCCCCAAAGGGTGACATTGACGAGGTGGTCCGTGTGTTAACCACGTCAATCACTTCGGCGGCCGAGGCTGCCATCCCCCGCTCTTCTGGACTCCCTCGGAGGAAGGCTGTACCCTGGTGGTCGCCGGAGATTGCTGAGGCTATTCGCGACCGTAGGCGGGCCCTCCAGTGTCATAGGCGGCACCCGTCTCTTGAGACCCTCATCGCCTTTAAGAGGCTCCGTGCCTTCGCCCGTCGTCTTATTACACGGCGTAAGCAGGAGTGCTGGGAGCGGTATGTCTCCTCCTTGGGCTCCCGTGTCTCCCCCTCGCTCGTGTGGTCCCGGATACGGCGGATTTATGGACACCAGACCCCTACGGGTGTCCCTGGGATCTCTTTGGACGGCGCTGTCTGCACGGACGCTGCCGCCATTGCTGAACACCTTGCTGCGCACTTTGCTAAGAGCTCTGCTACTGCAACTTATCCCTCTGCCTTTCGCTCTCTCAAGGAGCGAGCTGAGCAGACGTCGTTATCGTTCCACACGCGTTGTTCTGCAAACTACAATGCTCCTTTCAGCGAGAGGGAATTCCTCGCTGCCCTCGCCGATTGCCCTGATACAGCACCAGGACCGGACTGCATCCACGCACAGATGCTGAAGCATCTCTCCAGGGACTGCCAGAGACACATCCTCACCATCTTTAACCGCATTTGGAGCGAGGGCGTGTTCCCGTCGCAATGGCGAGAGGGTCTTATTGTCCCCATCTTGAAGCCCGGTGCGGACCCACTGGCGGTGGACAGCTATCGTCCAATTACCCTCACAAACGTTTTGTGCAAATTGCTTGAACGTATGGTGGGGCGGCGTTTGTGTTGGGTCCTTGAGTCGTGCGGTCTCCTCGCTCCATCCCAGGGTGGCTTCCGTCGGGGCCGGTCTGCCACAGACAATTTGGTGCGGCTGGAATCTGCTGTTCGTACGGCCTTTGCCCAACGTCAGCATCTCGTTGCTGTATTTTTCGATCTGCGGAAGGTGTATGACACCACATGAAGGCATCACATCCTCGCCACGTTGCTATAGTGGGGTCTTCGTGGTCGGCTCCCGGCTTTTCTTCAAAGCTTTTTATTGCGCCGCTCTTTCCGGGTGCAAGTCAGTGCCACCTCTAGTTCATCTTATATACAGGAAAATGGGGTCCCGCAGGGCTCGGTGTTGAGTGTCTCCTTATTTCTAGTGGCCATTAATGGTCTGGCTGCAGCAGTGGGGTCGTCGATGTCTCCTTCTTTGTATGCCGACGACTTCTGCATCTCATTTAGCTCCACGACTATGGGAGTCGCCGAACGCAGGCTGCAAGTCGCCGTTCGCAAGGCAGCATCATGGGCTCTGACTCATGGTTTTCAGTTCTCCACTGCCAAGACTCGAGTTATGCACTTCTGCAGGCGTCAGACGGTCCACCCTCATCCTGAACTTTACCTTGACGGCCACCTGCTTGAAGTGGTGGACACTTGACGCTTCTTGGGACTCGTGTTTGATGCCCGGCTCACATGGGTTCCTCATGTTACTCAGCTGAAGCAAAAATGCTGGCGGCACCTCAACGCCCTCCGCTGCCTTAGCCAGACGTCTTGGGGTGCAGATCGCTGCACGCTGCTACGATTGTACAGAGCCCTTGTGCAGTCCCGGCTTGATTATGGGAGCCTGGCCTATGGGTCTGCATCACCCTCAGTGTTGAAGTTGTTAGACCCCATACACCACTGTGGGGTTCGGCTTGCAACTGGTGCTTTTCGTACCAGCCCCGTGGATAGTCTACTGGTGGAGGCCGGGGTTCCCCCACTGCGGATTCGCCGCCATCGACTGCTCGCCGACTATGCTGTCCACGTGCATTGCTCGCCAGGCCATCCCAATCGTCGCCTGCTTTTCCCTGCCATGGTCCTCCATCTGCTCGAATGGCGACCTAGGTCTGGGCTTTCCGTAGCTGTCCGTGTCCAGTCCCTGCTGTCAGACCTGGGGTCATTCCCTCTTCTGCCTCCCTTCCGGGTCCGTGCACCTACGCCTCCCTGGTGTTGGTCCCGGCCGTCTGTCCGTCTGGACTTGGCACAGGGGCCCACGGACTCGGTTCCGCCTGTGGCCCTCCGTCGCCGTTTTCTTGCGCTCCTCGCCTCATTTTCGGACTGTGAGCCTGTCTACACTGATGGTTCCCTGGTTGATGGTCGCACTGCCTACGCTTTTGCTCATGCTGCCCATGTTGAGCAGCGCTCCTTGCTGGCTGGCTGCAGTATTTTTACTGCAGAGCTGGTGGCCATATTGCGCGCTCTTGAGCATGTGCGTTTCTGCTCAGGTAGGTCCATCGTCGTCTGCAGTGACTCCCTGAGCAGCCTTCAGGCCGTCGACCGCTGCTATCCCTCTTCTCCTCTGGTGTCCTCTATCCAGGAGTCTGTTTCCGCCATTGCCCGTTCTGATCGTTCGGTGGTCTTGGTTTGGACGCCAGGTCATGTTGGCATCCCGGGGAACGAACGTGTTGACAGGCTGGCCAAAGGGGCGATCGACGCCCCAGCTTTGGAGATCGGCCTCATGGCTCGCGATCAGCAGCTGGTGTTGCGCCGTAAGGTGCTTGGGATGTGGTCTGCTGAGTGGCGAGGCATGACAGCCCCTAATAAACTGCGGGCTGTCAAGGAGAAGGCCGATGTGTGGCGCTCCTCCCTGCGGTCTTCTCGCAGGGACTCTGTTATCCTGTGTCGGCTCCACATCGGCCATACATACCTGACACACGGCCATCTTTTGCGTCAGGAGGATCCCCCCCCTGTGTCGGTGTGGGTCCCGGCTGACGGTCGCCCACATCTTGTTAGAGTGTCCCCGACTGCGCCCCCTCCGGCAGTCTTTTAATCTTCCGGGCACTTTGCCTTTGGTTTTATGTGACAATGCCTCCATGGCTGACGACGTTTTAAATTTTATGCGTGGTAGTCCTTTTTATGGTTCCATTTAGAGTGGTCCTGCACCTTTCCCTTTGTGTGTCTCTTGTCCTCGAGTCTCTCGTATTTGGTTGCAGATTTTAGCGTGTAGTCGGTTGGTTGACTCTTTCCCTTTTTTGTTGTCGTGGTCAGTCAACCAGTCTCCGGTCATCTTCTTTTGTTCTGTTTCTTTTTGTCTGGTGTCTTCGTGTCTGTAGTTTTCGTTACTGCATTTGTGTTCTTTTAGGGCCTGGGGGGGAGTCTCCTTCCCCTTGGGGTTTTACCTGCTTCGTGCATTTATGTCTCGCCTGTTTTTGGACTGGGGGACTGATGACCTTAGCTGTTTAGTCCCCCTTAAACACCCCAACAACCACCACCACCACCGCAAAAATTTGAAATTCCCACCAATAGGGTAGGTTGGTGGGAGGGAGAGTTGGGGAGGGGGGAGAGGGGCTGGGGCACGTATGTAGCTGAGAAAACAGGTGATGTCATCTGAAGGTGGGGATGGGTGTGGTCGAGGTCGGGGGTGGGCAGGGTCTGATGTGATTAATTGATCAGTTTAATTGATTTGCATGTTAATATGATATCAAAAGTGGAGTCGTAACCCCAACTCCTTACTACTACCGCCCTCCGTAATGTTCTACCGTCCCTGCCTGTCTTTACAGGTAGTGCGCCTGGTCATTCGTATTTCCACGTCACAAAGGGTGGAATGCGGTAAATTGCTTTTTTAGAATTCACGTTGTGGCGGTACTGTTTGTCGAATAGAGAGGGGAGTCAACGTTGTTTATAGTGACCGACGGGATGTTTGTATTCAGTTGATGGTCAGTTGCGATAATGCAGTGGACACGTGAGGAGCGCTCATTTTGTATGGAAGTGTATTTCTCGAATTCCCAGTGGCTCATTGCAGTGCAACGTGCTTTTCGTTTGCGATTTGCAATACCCCCGTGCCGACGTTTTCCTGGACGGCAATCAATTTTAAATTTGGGTAAATGCCCTCAGAACAACAGGGGATGTGTCATCTGTACGAAGAGGACCTCAGAGAAACGTTACAACATGACAAAATGTCGAACGAGTTAGGGCAGCAGTACTACAATATCCGAAACGCTCAGCTCGGAAACAAACACTTGCTCTTGGCGTTTCAAGACGTTCTCTCCACCGGATTCTTCATAATGAACTGAATTTTCACGCGGTTAAAACGTGCGTGGTCTAGCAATTGCCAATACGGGATTATGTAACTCGAAGAACATCTTGTGAAGACATCCTTGCAACCATACCGCGTGACGCAAATGTGTTCTTTTCTGATTAGGCACATTTTCACCTTAGTGACGAGTAAACAAACAGAATTTGCGGTAGTGGAGCGACACGAACACCAGGAAAATTCACCAGAGACCCCTGCACTCAGATCGTGTCACTGTGTGGTGCGCCATATCGCGAGAAGGTATCATTGGCCCTTACTTTTTCCAGGAAAATCGTCGTGCTATAACTGTGAATTCGGATGGTTACGTAACTATGCTACAAGAGTTTTTTCAGTGGGCATGCTATTATGGGATATCTGGTTTCAACAAGATTTCAACAGGACGGTGCTACTGCACACACAGTGCTCGTTACCATGAATTTTTTGAGGCAAACGTTTCCTGGAAGACTTATCTTTCGGATGCGGGATCTCAACTGGCCCGCTCGAACACAGCCCTTAGCCCCACGCGATTTTTTTCTTTGGGGTTGCCTCAATTCAAAGATGTACTGCAGGCATCCGAACATCCTGGAAGACCTACAGAACAATATTGAGGCTGACACTGCAAGAACACCAGAAGTCAAGCTTGAAAGAGTGCATGAGAATTTCAGAAAACGACTGCAGCAGTGTGTGGATTGTGAAGTATACATTTTTCAGATATACGGTTTAAACCATGTAATTACACTCATGCTCATAAATTAAGAATAATTACAGAATGTGGTGTCACACACAAAACTGGCACTAATAGCATAGGCACATAGGGAACACACACGACACAGATCTGTAAGTCCACCGTATTAGTGATAAGTTGAGAAAACCGTCCCGAAACACATGTGCTGCAAAACGCGACTGTTTCCTGCACATGTACCCCGACATCATTATGGGATATGATCACCATGCACACCTACACAGGCCGCACAATGGGTTGGCACACTCTGGATCAGGTGGTCGAGCAGCTGCTGGGGTATAGCTTCCCATTCTCGCGCCAATGCCTGTCGGAGCTCCTGAAGTGTCATAGGGGTTTGAAGACGTGCAGCGATACGTCGACCGAGGGTATCCCAGACGTGCTCGATGGGGTTTAGGTCTGAAGAACAGGCAGACCACTCCATTCGCCTGATATCTTCTGTTTCAAGGTACTTCTCCACGATGGTAGCTCGGTGGGGCCGTGCGTTATCATCCATCAGGAGGAAGGTGGGACCCATTGCACCCCTGAAAAGGTGGACATACTGGTGCAAAATGACGTCCCGATACACATGACCTGTTACAGATACTCTATCAAAGACATTCAGAGGTGAACGTGCACCAATCATAATCTCACCCCACACCATCAAACCACGACCTCCATACAGGGCCCTTTCAAGGACATTAAGGGGTTGGTATCTGGTTCCTGGTTCACACTAGATGAAAGCGCGGCGAGAATCACTGTTCAAACTATACCTGGACTCGTCCGTGAACATAAACTGGGACCACTGTTCCAATGACCCTGTACTGTGTTCTTGACACCGGTCTTTATGGGCTCTCCTGTGACCAGGGGTCAGTGGAATGCACCTTGCAGGTCTCCGGGTGAATAAACCATGTCTGTTCAGTCGTTTGTAAACAGTGTGTCTGGAGACAACTGTTCCAGTGGCTTCGGTAAGGTCCCGAGCAAGGCTACCTGTAGTACTCCGTGGCCGTTTGCGGGCACTGATGGTGAGATATCGGTCTTCTTGTGGTGTTGTACATTGTGGACGTCCCGTACTGTAGCGCCTGGACACGTTTCCTGTTTGCTGGAATTGTTGCCATAATCTTGAGATCACACTTTGTGGCACACGGAGGGACCGTGCTACGACCTGCTGTGTTTGACCAGCCTCCAGTCGCCCTAGTATTCTACCCCTCATAACGTCATCAATATGTGTTCTTTGAGCCATTTTCAACACACAGTCACCATTAGCACGTCTGAAAACGTCTGCACACTTACTCGCTGCACCGTACTCTGACATGCACCAACACACCTCTGCGTATGTGGACTGCTGCCAGCGCCACCGTGCGACGACCACAGGTCAAATGCACCGCATGGTCACACCTCGAGGTGATTTAAACCCACAAACCGCCAACTAGAGCGTTGTTTCACCATGTATCAGCATTATCCTTAATTTATGAGCATGAGTGTAGAAACTTGCTTTATTGTTCAATACGAGAAAAATAAAAAAGTAAGTTTATAAGTGTTAATTATGTTTTTATTTCATTCCTGATTCAGCAATTTACCGCGCTCCACCCTGTGCTACCGACAGTTGACTGGCGCAGCTTTAGAAGGATTGACATTTCCCTAATGGATCTGTTACTCAGGTGATATCTATTGACTAGTCCCCACAATCGAAGTCGATGAACTCCGCTGACAACACAACACTCCCCGCCTCCCTTCACACTGTTGGGCCCACCTCTCGTGACAGCTAGTAGTCGATTACGTATAACGTAGAGGTGTCTGAGTACTTTCGATCAGATATTATATGTTCTACAGTCGTGCGAAAGATGAGAAAAATCCGGGAGCCGATCCGTGCATGCAACCCTTGCAGTGTGAAAATCTAGTGGCGGCTGCAATGATGAATGAGCAAGCTGGAGAAAGAGTCAGTGACACACCGTGGTTGAGAGAAACTGGGCTACCGGTTGTAGAAGAGCTGCAGCGATTCTCTTCTGGGAGAAACGTTTCTAGAAGCTCCACAGCCCGCACAACCCACCAGTCGGACGACTAACTGACATAAGCGTAATGACGCACCCGTTCTGAGAAGGCTACTCTTTTGATCAAAATAGTATGTAAGGATCTGAATATTGTCATTCAGAACTACTTATTTCACACCGACTAGTTATTAGTTCATCCCTACGAAACATTACTTGAACTGGAAGTCCTTTCATAACGTGTCCAATGGTAATACCTCCATCAGTTAAAGCACACTGTTTATAAGCACTTATAGATAATACCCCCACTAATTGTTGCTGTAAATAAATCTAATTGCTACGAAGACGTAAGTGAGAAAACGTGATCAAACTGAAAAAGACACTCAGCTAAAAATCAATAAGGAAACTCGCGGTGATCAAATTAGCAATAGTGAAGGAAGATGATAATTATTTACATTCGAAATTTCTTTGCTTGAGTATTGAATAGTAAAATTTTGTAAACTGCTATAATCTTATCTTGGGCTTAATTATGACAGGGTAGAATCTCTCATTCGCTATTCTAGAATCCAGTGTGCAAAGGAATAGGCTTGCAGAGAGTGCTAACTGCTTATGAGGTTCTGAACCTTATGGATAGTACATGAGTTACATGAGATATTACAGAAGACTCTTCTCTCCATGTGACAATGAAAGAAATATCGACAAATAATTCCGTTTGGTTCATTTCACTTTTACTTGATACTTAGATGTCACATGAAGGTAAAAGATCGATTTTATAGATCTAATTATTCATAAAATTGAATTGAGCGTTTGGCGTCATTGGCCGGGAGGTCCTTTACGGGGCAGGTCCGGCCGCCTTGGTGCAGGTCTTATTACATTCGACGCCACATTGGGCGACCTGCGCGCCGGATGGGGATGAAATGATGATGAAGACAACACAACACCCAGTCCCTGAGGGGAGAAAATCCCCGGGGATCGAACCCGGGCCCCTTAGGACGGCAGTCCGTTACGCTGACCATTCAGCTATCGGGGCGGACTAATTATTCATAGAAGTTGTCTAAGCCACAGATAATCAGAGGATGCATCACATGTTCCCAGCGTTAATCATAACACTGTAATAGCTATGAAACAGTAGCATCAAAAGCACATCTGGTTCATTGTGACACATATTCCTTTCATTCAAATTTTGTTAAGTCATTTTAACGCCATCATACAGCAAACGAGATGTAAGAAAATTATTTTAACTTAAAAAAATAACCAAGAGCGTGTTAAGTGATAGTAGTAAATATTACTGCCGAAAACAGTTTTTTCTTTATTTCGACTAATTTTCCACCTCTTACGGCAATGTTGAAGGTAAAATGGCTTGCTGCATTTCATGCATCTAAAGATGTTTTCAATTTTTGCAGTATGGCCACATGTAGCATCTCAGACAGTTTTAAACAACTACTGGTTCAGATGATGACGTAAGAGTTTTGTCAGCAAGTTGTTTTTGAAAACCACTATGTCGTCAGCAACACTGCCACATCTTCTAACAGTAGGGTGTGTGGTCCCGTAACGGCAAATTGTTCAAAGGGGCTCGCACTCAACTGTGCATTCTGTCTCGGTGTCTGAAGACTCTTCGTAGATCTGCCGTTTGGCTGACTTGGAGCTGTTGGTTTATCGGACGGAAATGAGATGTACTGTTTAAAACCTACAACAGGTGATAAATGACTTAAATACTGAACTGGACAGGAGGAAAAATAAAGACCAGTAACAGACACAGAATTGAAATTAATCAGATACGCTGAAGGCCGACGAAACTGGTGTATGCATGCAGATACGTAAACAGACAGAATACTGCGCTGCGGTCGGCAACGCCTATATAAAATGCAAGTATCTGGCGCAGTTCGTAGATTGGTTACTGCTGCTAAAATGGCAGCTTATTAAGATTTAAGTGAGTTTGAACGTGGTGTTATAGTCGGCGCACGAGCGATGGGACACAGCATCTCCGAGGTAGCGATGATGTCGGGATTTTCCCGTACGACCATTTCCTGGGTGCCGTGAATATAAGGAATTCGCTAAAACATCAGATCTCCGACTTCGCTGCGGCCGGAAAAACATTCTGCAAGAACGGGACCAACGATGACTGAAGAGAGTCGTTCAACGTGACAAAAGTCCAATCCCTCCGCAAATTGCTGAAGATTTCAATACTGGGCCATCAACAAGTGTAAGCGTGCGAACCGTTCAATGAAACATCATCGATATGGGCTTACGGAGCCGAAGGCCCAACCGTGTACCCTTGATGACTGGATGGTAAAGCTTTAAGCCTCACCTGGACCCGTCATCACCGACATTTGACTGTTGATAACTGGAAACATGTTGCCTGACCGGACGAGTCTCGTTTGAAATTGTATCGAGCGGATGGACGCTTACGGGTATGGAGACAATCTCATGAATCCATGGATCCTGCATATTAGCAGGCGACTGTTGAAGTTGGTGGAGGCTCTGTAATGGTGTGGGATGATGTCAGTTGGAGTGATATGGACCCCCGATACGTCTACATGCGACACGGACAGGTGACACGTACGTAAGCATCCTGTCTGATCACCTGCAACCACATTCATGTCCATTGTCCATTCCGACGTGCATGAGGAATTCCAGCAGGACAATGTGACACCCCACACGTCCCCCCGTCCCCCCCCCCCCCCCCCCAACCCCCGGCGTACTCTTGCCGATTTATAGACAGCTCTGCAGGATTCTTCATGGTGCCAGTTCCCTCCAGCACTACTTCACACACTAGTCGAGTCCATGCCACGTCGTGTTGCGGTACTCCTGCGTCCTCGCGGCGGTCCTACCCGTTATTAGGCAGGTGTACCAGTTTCTTTGGCTCGTCAGTGTATATCCACAATTAAAAACACGTAAATGTGAGGTAGTCTTGGCACAAGTAATGGAATTTAGCAAAGCCACAATTATGGGATATATGGCTAATTGCCGACTTGCTGTAGGACAAGGTAAATATTTAAGATGAGCGGGAATTCTCCGTTCTCCTACAACCCCTGTTTAGTATCAAATGTTTATATGCGGGTTGTTACCTATGTTACTTCTTATCAGTTTTTGGAATCATCTTTTGGATTTCATGTTTACATGCTTTCGCTGTCGCAGTCGAGTTTCAATTTGTAGGCATGCCAGATGTAAGCGTTCTTAGGTACAATATTGAGCAGCTCTTGGTCACAAGTGTGTGGGACCACGAACGACAACACACAGGGTAGACAATGAGCCAGATTTGGGAGCATTGGAGGAAAGATTTAATAAGGTTCCACTGCAATAGGCAGCACTTATGGATTGGGAAAGACGTGATTTTGCTTTTGGTAGTGTTGAAGACAGGCCGCTGAATGGAAAAATGAAGCCACGAGGAGAAAAATGTGCCGGAATCTTTGCTTCGTTTGAACAATCTCCTATGAAGTCCATACGTAAACGTGTTTTAGAGCTCAGTACACCGAGGAAAACAATGCGAGATCACATAAAAAAAGAGCTTAAAGTCAGACCTTTACGAACGATGTCAAATGAGTTATCGCATACGGACCTGAATGAGCGCGTTTTAGCATGCCGTGCTTTGTTAGCTCGGTTTCCAAACGCAGCGAACCGTGGCGAGTTTATTTTTCAGATGAATGTGCCATTTATCGTAGCTCACGTGCTAGAAATATTATCGTTCGGGCCAAAGAGAATTCTCTTTACACAGTCGAGATAGAAAGGACTCGCCTCACGCAATGATACGGGCAGCGAAGATATCATATCATCTGCTTCGGTGAATGGCGCAAATTATTTATATATCTCACAATCATAGTTAAAATACCACCTTGAGCAAAGGAGCCTCACAGAACGCATACGGTTGCAACGAGACGGACCGTGTCCATACTACGTTCTTACAGTGTGCGAGTTCCTAAATGTACACTTTCCAGGACGGCGGACAGATTGTGGTTTCACCAGCAACACTAGCTCCCTTGAAATGACCACCAAGAAGTCCCGATCTCACCACACCCGACTACTCGTTGTGGGGAGTCATTAAGGCGCATTTATCTGCCATCATTATGTCACAAACTAAAAACTTGGGGATGCATTTCGCACTATAGCACCGGACATGCTCAAAAGTATGTCAAGATGAACATGGAGTCATATGGAAATGTGTTTACAGCATGATAGGGAACATATTGATATACTGGGCACTTAATATGTAAGTAGGAGTAAGTGCTTGTGCTAAAACAAATCATATCAATTACCAATCGATACCGGGGATACAGGGACTTCTCACCCACCCTGTACATAAAAGAAGATCATTGAGGTTCAAACGAGAAACAACAATAACTCGTCCAGTCCCTAGAGAGAACGATAACTGGAAAAATTCACATGAATTTCAGGACTCGAGAATCACGAAACGAAAAGGAAGATTAAGGTTTAACGTCCCGTCGACATCGATATCATTAGAGAAGGGAGATCATGAAAGGAAGTAGTTAGCCACGAGGAGTCACGTAATACGAACACACAGACAGGGGCAACGCGACTAAGCTTATTGCTTTATGATCGATGGAATCGTAATGCCCGTTGCTAGTGGTGCAAATAGCATATTTGCATCTTAATCACAGCTGAAGTTGCCACGAGCGTTCCACTGCGAAAAATCATCACCAAAGCTGATTGAATCTACACGTGGCTGCTCCCAGAGTGATGGACACCAACTCGTGTACAATCAAATGAGGGGCAACTCGCGCGCTACTAGTAATAATGAAATTAAGCCGATCAAGAACCGCAACGACATGGGAGTGGTGGAGTTTCCCCCATGGTTTTGTAACATCGGGTGCAGCACTGCACAGTCCGTCTCTCAATAAAAAATTGTCCCTGTAGGTAACGTGGCTGGGGGCGGCAATGAAAATTGTCCCTCTTGCTTTCGGCCAGAGAGGCAGCTTAGTCTCCTGGCGCTCAAGTTGATAACCCTGTCCAAATGCGGAATAGTGTTCTCGCACATCGGCCTGGCTGCAGCGTGAATTGAAAAGCAACGGCCTCCATCTTCTATAAATTTTCTCTGTTTTGTGGATTTTCTGAATTAATCGATTGCCGAACATTAAAATTGCACCACCCCCACCGTTCGATGGGCCTTACTCAGATGAACGACCTGCGGTTTCTGTTGGATGAGGAAATTTAATTTTAATGCATTAATAGACTTAATAATATAATCGATTTTTAATTAATTGATTTATAGACCCATTACTAACATGACTGAACTCGTGATTGTCACGCAATACAAAACTGCGATTGACTCGTGATTTCTTTGTAAGGGGCTTGGACTCGACAGTTGGTGAGGTTTCTCCCGGAGCTTTATACGTCTCATAAAGTCTCCGCGTTACATATTTAGCAGATCAGTGGTTCAAATGGCTCTGAGCACTATGGGACTTAACATCTGAGGACATCAGTCCACTAGAACTTAGAACTACTTAAACCTAAATAACCTAAGGACATCACACACATCCATGCCCGAGGCGTGATTCGAACCTGCGACCGTAGTGGTAGCGCGGTTCCAGACTGAAGCGCCTAGAAGCGCTCGGCCACAACGGCTGGCTTTAGCAGATTAGTTAGTTATGTTGTTGTTGTTGTTGTGGTCTTCAGTCTTGAGACTGGTTTGATGCAGCTCTCCGTGCTACTCTATCCTGTGCAAGCTTCTTCATCTCCTAGTACTTACTGCAACCTACGTCCTTCTGAATTTGCTCAGTGTATTCATCTCTTGGTCTCCCTCTATGATTTTTACCCTCCACACTGCCCTCCAATGCTAAATTTGTGATCCCTTGATGCCTCAGAACATGTCCTACCAACCGGTCTCTTCTTCTTGTCAAATTGTGCCACAAACTTCTCTTCTCCCCAATTCTATTCAATACCTCCTCATTAGTTATGTCATCTACCCATCTAATCTTCAGCGTTCATCTGTAGCACCACATCTCGAAAGCTTCTATTCTCTTCTTGTCCAAACTATTTATCGTCCATGTTTCACTTCCGTACATGGCTACACTCCATACAAATACTTTCAGAAACGACTTCCTGACACTTAAATCTATACTCGATGTTAACAAATTTCTCTTCTTCAGAAACGCTTTTCTTGCCATTGCGAGTCTACATTTTATATCCTCTCTACTTCGACCATCATCAGTTATTTTGCTCCCCAAATAGCAAAACTCCTTTACTACTTTAAGTGTCTCATTTCCTAATCTAATTCCCTCAGCATCACCCGACTTAATTCGACTACATTCCATTATCCTCGTTTTGCTTTTGTTGATGTTCATCTTATATCCCCCTTTCAAGACACTGTCCATTCAGTTCAACTGCTCTTCCAAGTCCGTTGCTGTCTCTGACAGAATTACAATGTCATCGGCGAACTTCAAAGTTTTTATTTCTTCTCCATGGATTTTAATACCTACTCCGAATTTTTCTTTTGTTTCCTTTACTGCTCGCTCAATATACAGATTAAATAACATCGGGGAGAGGCTAAAACCCTGTCTCACTCCCTTCCCAACCACTGCTTCCCTTTCATGTCCCTCGACTCTTATAACTGCCATCTGGCTTCTGTACAAATTGTAAATAGCCTTTCGCTCCCTGTATTTTACCCCTGCCACCTTTAGAATTTGAAAGCGAGTATTCCAGTCAACATTGTCAAAAGCTTTCTCTAAGTCTACAACTGCCAGAAACGTTGGTTTGCCTTTCCTTAATCTATCTTCTAAGATAAGTTGTAGGGTCAATATTGCCTCACGTGTTCCAGTATTTCTACGGAATCCAAACTGATCTTCCCCGAGGTCGGCTTCTGCTAGTTTTTCCATTCGTCTATAAAGAATTCGTGTTAGTATTTTGCAGCTGTGGCTTATTAAACTGATTGTTCGGTAATTTTCACATCTGTCAACACCTGCTTTCTTTGGGATTGGAATTATTATATTCTTCTTGAAGTCTGAGGGTATTTCGACTGTCTCATACAATTTTCTCACCAGATGGTAGAGTTTTGTCAGGACTGGCTCTCCAAAGGCCGTCAGTAGCTCTAACGGAATGTTGTCTACTCTGGGGGCTGTCAAACTCTTCACGCAGTATCATATCTCCCATTTCATCTTCATCTACATCCTCTCCCATTTCCATAATATTGTCCTCAAGTACATTGCCCTTGTATAGGCCCTCTATATACTCCTTCCACCTTTCTGCTTTCCCTTCTTTGCTTAGAACTGGGTTTCCATCAAAGCTCTTAATATTCATGCAAGTGGTTTTTTTTTTCTCCAAAGGTCTCTTTAATTTTCCTGTAGGCAGTATCTATCTTACCACTAGTGAGATAAGCCTCTACATCTTTACATTTGTCCTCTAGCCATCCCTGCTTAGCCAATTTGCACTTCCTGTCGATCTCTTTTTTGAGACGTTTGTATTCTTTTTTGCCTTCTTCATTTACTGCATTTTTATATTTTCTCCTTTCATCAGTTAAATTCAATATTTCTTCTGTTACCCAAGCATTTCTACTAGCCCTAGTCGTTTTACCTACTTGATCCTCTGCTGCCTTCACTACTTCATCCCTCAGAGCTACCCATTCTTCTTCTACTGTATTTCTTTCCCCCATTTGTGACAATTGTTCCCTTATGTCCTCCAGCCATCCCTGCTTAGCCAATTTGCACTTCCTGTCGATCTCATTTTTGAGACGTTTGTATTCCTTTTTGCCTTCTTCATTTACTGCATTTTTATATTTTCTCCTTTCATCAGTTAAATTCAATATTTCTTCTGTTACCCAAGGATTTCTACTAGCCCTCGTCGTTTTACCTACTTGATCCTCTGCTGCCTTCACTACTTCATCCCTCAGAGCTACCCATTCTTCTTCTACTGTATTTCTTTCCCCCATTTGTGACAATTGTTCCCTTATGCTCTCCCTGAAACTCTGTACAACCTCTGGTTTAATCAGTTTGTCCAGATCCCATCTCCTTAAATTCCCAGTTAGTTATGGCATAGTTAATATCTTCTGGAAGAGTGCTATTTTCACAGCTGGTTACATAATGAAAATCGCGTCATCCACTTTTATGCTCACAGTTGCGTTCTGGGTTACAGGGAACCTTCAGTAGTAATGTCTGTTGAATTAATGGCAGTGAATGACCTCAGTGAGAAGGCGCTGCAACGCTGGTAGGGATGGCGTGGGCTCCAGGAGCGCCTCCCATACGTCGTTGCGGATTGCATTGCGCCCACCATCATGTTTATGATATCGTACATTACTGCTTGACACTTCATACGTGGACAGTTTTTTAAAATGCAGGCGTCAAAATTATTAAAATTAACCTGAATGAAATGTCCAATCATCCGCTTAGCTGTACGTGGTCAGGTCACTTCTAAACCAGCACAACCGGTTTCGCAACTTTTCAGCTGCGTCTTATGGTGCAAATATAAAAGCTGTGTCATAGCTTACAGAATGCTACAGAGTAACAAGTGGCGTAGCTAGGTAAAGTTTTCAGCCCTCCTCAGTTGATAAAAAACCATCGTCAATTGATGGAAAGACCATCGTCAATGATGAAAGTCATGTCTGTTCCCCAATTTTAAAATTACCTGTGGCATCGATTCGCGTTACCGACTTTCGTGTGGCACCGCAATTTTTGGACAATACCACACAGTGTTTGTCTTTCGCTACAGGTTTCGGTCCCTC
Organism: Schistocerca piceifrons; assembly: GCF_021461385.2. Taxonomy (NCBI): domain Eukaryota; kingdom Metazoa; phylum Arthropoda; class Insecta; order Orthoptera; family Acrididae; genus Schistocerca; species Schistocerca piceifrons. The sequence goes on from NC_060139.1 coordinate 748,633,643, forward strand.
CGGCTTCCTCTGGTTACATAGAACTTTTTCCGCGATGAAAACTTCCTGGCAGATTAAAACAATATGACAAATCGGGACTCGAACTCGGAACCTTTGCCTCCTCTTGCCTGTCACTTGCTGATCACGAAAATAGCGCAAAAGGGTTAACAGGAAAAAATGCTTTCTCTCTTGACAGTGTGACGAGTAGAACACTTTTCCAGACGATTTCATTTTTCAAGATAGTTTTCTAATCAATCAGTCAAATCAATAATATGTTAATTTACGTATAAATTTTTTTTAAAAAACGTGATGCGTCCAGGGATACAGTCACCTCACACCTTCATGAAGGCTTGTATCAACTGAACAGTGCATGATATGAAACGTAAAATGTCACCGTAAACGTGCGTGAAGGGCACTGAGATAAACTTTTACGTTCAATCGCTAGCAAGCAGAACACGGCATGTGTCTTTGCCCCATTCCTCAGAAATTTCACTCAGTGGAAGTGGATTGAAAATAAGCGAACCCGTGTCTCGGTTTATCCCTAGATAACTACCGTTTCTGAGAAAACCACGGTCACTACGGTCAAAGTTGTAGGCGTAATTTAGATAAATTTTAGCGCGCGATCGTATCGGCCGAAATGGTGCCGTATTGGCTAGCGTTGCGGTCTCTCAGTTTTGCACCCGGTGTTCGAAACCCGATTACTGTTTTTATTTGCCGGCCCGTGTGGCCGTGCGGTTATATGCGCTTCAGTCTGGAACCGCGTGACCGCTACGGTCGCAGGTTCGAATCCTGCCTCGGGCGAGGATGTGTGTGATGTCCTTAGGTTAGTTAGGTTTAAGTAGTTCTAAGTTCTAGGGGACTGATGACCACAGATGTTAAGTCCCATAATGCTCAGAGCCATATTTGTTTTTATTTACTGTTTCATTTATCCACCCATATCCATAGAAGGTTACTACACGAATGTTTCTTTTCAAGTTAGGAGAAACAGCTATTAATTATGAAATTACAACTGGGTTGCACAGTAAGTGTCAACATTTACTACACAATACGTGTGTTTGTGTGGTATTTTTAAGTGTTACAATCTTTTTAAATTCTCATATTTTTACATTTCTTTGTCGTATCAATTCTTATATTTTATTCTTGCGAGTCGTGTGGGAAAAGTAATGAGACTGTCAACACAGAAAGCGAGCTGGAAACGCTGTGTTGTCCTACTGGCGTGGATCAGTGCGTTCATCTCTTCCAGATGCTCATGCTGATTTTAGCTACATACAGCCATCACATGATTTTTGAGAGCACTGTCATTGAAGTTGTTATTGTTGTGTTTTACAAAAATTGAACACAGGTATTTAGTGGAACGTTATGCAATCAAGTTTTGTGTTAAACTTGGAAATGTACGAGTGTGACCTCTGAAAAGTTGAAACAGGTCTACGGGGAACATTCCTTATCAAGAGCCCAAGTTTTTCGTTTGCATACATCATTCTTGGAAATCCAGAACACGTTGAAGATGAACCTCGCTTAGGGAGACCTTCTACTTCGAAAAACGACGAAAATGTAGAATGTGCTCCTGCTGTTGTGAGATTGTTCCTCCAGGGCAATCTGTTTTACAAAGATGTCCTTGAAGGCTCAGCAAAAGAGTGAATCGACTGAGACCGGACATTACAAACAAGTGGACAACACTCCATGCCACACGGCCACTTCCATCACGGATATTTATTAAATATATTCGTAACTGCGAATTTGGACAACCATTGGCTGTATAAAAGGAATGACGACAATGAAAATATCGGAAGGAACTTTGCATTGTAATTCGGAATAAAACAGACTCTGCAATATCGTACCACTCTGATGTGAAACGTCGTTAACATTACTGAAAATTCAGTGTGTTGGCAATAATTTTGCGGCGCTTGCAACTGATTATGAATCAAGATACAGGGATTTCATCGAAAACGATTTCAAACAATTTTCTCATTCATTTATCGTTTCTTTTCTTAATTCATTCGCCAGACATGCAATAGTAGACGAAAAAGGACACGTTGTTTCAATATTCAGGGTGTACCTAAAGTCCAAGGACATTTCAATTATTTATTGCACAAGAACTAAACATTTTACAAATGGTTCAAATGGCTCTGAGCAGTATGGGACTTAACATCTGAGGTCACCAGTCCCCTAGAACTTAGAACTACTTAAACCTAGCCGGCCGCGGTGGTCTAGCGGTTCTAGGCGCTCAGTCCGGAGCCGCGCGACTGCTACGGTCACAGGTTCGAATCCTGCTTCGGGCATGGATGTGTGTGATGTCCTTTGGTCAGTTAGGTTTAAGTAGTTCTAAGTTCTAGGGGACTGATGACCACAGATGTTAAGTCCCATAGTGCTCAGAGCCATTTGAACTTACACCTAACTAACCTAAGGACATCACACACATCCATGCCCGAGGCAGGATTCGAGCCTGCGACCGCAGCAGTTGCGCATTTCCGGACTGAAGCGCCTAGAACCGCTCGGCCACAGCGGCCGGCAAACATTGTACAGATGTCATACAAATTGCATCTTGAAGAGAAACTCTGGAAGTTTTCTGTTTTTCACAAACATGCGATATGCGAACCATGAGTGACCCGACAACGACAATACGGTAATCGAATCCTTCACAAAATGTTCAAATGTGTGTGAAATCTTATGGGACTCAACTGCTAAGGTCATTAGTCCCTAAGCTTACACACCACTTAACCTAAATTATCCTAAGGACAAACACACACACCCATGCCCGTGGGAGGACTCGAACCTCCGCCGGGACCAGCGACACAATCCATTACTGCAGCGCCTTAGACTGGTCGGCTAATCCTGCGCGGCATCGAATCCTTGCCATACCCGTCCCTGCATGGCATCGTTGACTGTGGCAGTTGCTTCCTGTATTCTCTCCCGGAGCTGTGTTACACCACGTGGTAGTGGCGGCACATACACCAGATGTTTAATGTGTCCCCACAGAAAAAGTCACATGGAGTGAGTTCTGGTGATCGTGGAGGCCATTTAACGAAACAGTAAGCTCCGCACCTGAACTCGCCATGTTTACGACTAGCGATGACTATCCTCAAATTAGCAAACAACGCTGTGGAGGTATACATGAAAAAATACTTTCAGGGTTTGTCTTCAAAGTGACATATGTAGGATATCTGTACAATGTTTGGTTCTTGTGCAATAAGTAATTTAAAGTGTTCCCCGTCTTTATGTACACCCTTTACATTGAAAACTTTAGCGTAGTAATCTACTACGCACAAATGAAAAGCTAAAATAAAAATAAAAATTGGGTTTCGAAAGCTGGGCGCAAAACTGTGAAGCCACGACGCCAGCCACTGTGCCACCGCCTTGCTTGAGCTATGTACTCGCTAAAAGGCACACATGTTACCTCGAAATCTTTCACCGTCATTTTCTGAGAAATGGTCGAGTACCTACGGATAGGCCGAGGCACGTGTTCGCTTATTTTGATAGCTCTTCCACTGAGCGAAGCTTTTGGGAAATTGGGTTATGGCACTTGCCGTGTTCCTGCCGTAAGTTAAATTCATCTCAAGTTTCTTCTGTCCTCATTGGTGTAGAAGAATATAGTGTCGTGAAGTGGGATGAATATTTTTGGAACACTCCGTACATTGGCCGTCGTTCCCTATACGGCGCACGTTGCTGGAGTTGATACAGACTGAGCAGCGTGCAGACTGGAGGACGGTAATAGGCGCGCGGCTGTTTAGGCGGGGCACGGCACGGCTGCTGCGGTGGGGACACATCAGCGGCGCGACCGCAAAGACCGCACACTGCCCGTCGGCGCTGCGTGATGGCCGGCTCACGCTGGGCCACCAGGTCACGTCGCCGACCCGCGCAGCGCGAACCACACGCGGGGTTTCCTTATTCACTGCACTTCGGGCCCTTGAAATCACAGCACGAAGGTGTCGTGCACCCAGTGTCAGAATTATATGGGGATATGCAAAATAATTAGCATGTCGATACACCCTCTAAAAATTTGCATTCTGCGGTGCGGAACATTACATTTGAATGTTGTCCCTTTGCATAAAAGGGAGAAATATTCCGTGTCGGAATTCGCGAGTGCCAGAATCGTAGTCTATCGACAATGCAGTTTGTCGTTCCTTGATATTGATGCTCACGTAGGTATGGGTCCCAATTACCATGTAATACACAATTGATGGGTTCAGGAGGAACATACTCAATGCTATGCAGGATCTCGACGGATACACGCGATTAGCGCCCGATGGGACAGGCATGTTATTCCCTCGGCTGTGCAGAATCGTACAATCGGAAACGAAACTTGAATTAGGAACTGCACTTCTTTGCAATGACACAAGTATCCACAGGGATACAAGGTCGTTATATTATTTGTAACATTACAATTACGTCCCACAATAAGTCTTCAACAATAGTTCTATGACACATTCTTGTGCGTACGACCTTTTGAAGTGTTACAACCTTTTTAAATTCTCATATTCTCTACCTAAGTCGTAACAAGGCCGCTCCAGTAGACCACATTCCATTAGAACTACTGACAGCCTTGGGATAGCTAGTCCTGACAAAACTCTACCATCTGGTGAGAAAATTGTATGAGACAGTCGAAATACCCTCAGACTTCAAGAAGAATATAATAATTACAATCTCAAAGAAAGCAGCTGTTGACAGATGTCAAAATTACCGAACTATCAGTTTAATAAGTCACGGCTGCAAAATACTAACGCGAATTCTTTACAGACGAATGGAAAAACTGGTAGAAGCCGATCTCGGGGAAGATCAGTTTGGATTCCGTAGAAATGTTGGAACACGTGAGGCAATACTGACCCTACAACGTAGCTTTGAAGACAGATTAAGGAAAGGCAAACCTACGTTTCTAGCATTTGTAGACTTAGAGAAAGCTTCTGACAATGTTGACTGGAATACTCTCTTTCAATTTCTGAAGGTGGCAGGAGTAAAATACAGGGAGCGATAGGCTATTTACAATTTGTACAGAAAACAAGATGGCAGTTATAAGAGTCGAGGGGCATGTAAGGGAAGCAGCGGTTGGGAAGTGAGTGAGACAGGGTTGTAGCCTCTCCCCGATGTTATTCAATCTCTATATTGAGCAAGCAATAAAGGAAACTAAAGAAAAATTCGGAGTAGGTATTAAAATCCATGGAGAAGAAGTAAAAACTTTGAGGTTCGTCGATGACATTGTAATTCTGTCAGAGACTGAAAAGGACTTGGAAGAGCAGTTGAATGGAATGGACAGTGTCTTGAAAGGAGGATATAAGATGAAAATCAACAAAAGCAAAACGAGGATAATGGAATGTAGTCGAATTAAGTCGGGTGATGTTGAGGGAATTAGATTAGGAAATGAGACACTTAAAGTAGTAAATGAGTTTTGCTATTTGGGGAGCAAAATAACTGATGATGGTCGAAGTAGAGAGGATATAAAATGTAGACTCGCAATGGCAAGGAAAGAGTTTCTGAAGAAGAGATATTTGTTAAGATCAAGTATAGATTGAAGTGTCAGGAAGTCGTTTCTGAAAGTATTTGTATGGGGTGTAGCCATGTATGGAAGTGAAACATGGACGATAAATAGTTTGGACAAGAAGAGAATAGAAGCTTTCGAAATGTGGTGCTACAGAAGAATGCTGAAGATTAGATGTGTAGATGACATAACTAATGAGGAGGTAGTGAATAGAATTGGGGAGAAGAGGAGTTTGTGGCACAACTTGACTAAAAGCAGGGATCGGTTGGCAGAACATGTTCTGAGGCATCAAGGGATCACCAATTTAGTATTGGAGGGCAGCGTGGATGGTAAAAATCGTAGAGGGAGACCAAGAGATAAATACACTAAGCAGAATCAGAAGGATGTAGGTTGCAGTAGGTGCTGGGAGAAGAAGAAGCTTGCACAGGCTAGAGTAGCATGGAGAGTTGCATCAAAGCAGTCTTAGGACTGAAGACCACAACAACAACAACAGCATGCAAAATCATTAGCACGTCGATACACCCTCTAAAAATCTGCATTCTAAATATAAGAAAAGTCTACGTTGCGGAACATTGCATTTGAATGTTGTTCGTTGCATAAAAAAGAGAAATATTCCGTGTCGGAATTCGCGAGCATCAGAATCGTAGTCTATGGACAATGCAGTTTGCGCTCCTTGATATTGATGCTCACGTAGGTAGGGGTCCCAATTACGCCATGCAGGATCTCGACGGATACACGCGATTAGCGCCCGATAGGACTGGCATGTTATTCGCTCGGCTGTGCAGAATCGTACAATCAGAAACGAAACTTGAATTAGGAACTGCGCTTCTTTGCAATGTCACAAGTATCCACAGTGATACAAGGGCTTTTGTATTAATTGTGACATTACAACTGGGTTCCACAATAAGTGGCTCTGAGCACTATGGGACTTAACTGCTGTCGTCATCAGTCCCCTAGATCTTAGAACTACTTAAACCTAACTAACCTAAGGACATCACACACAGCCATACCCGAGGCAGGATTCGAACCTGCGACCGTAGCGGTCGCTCGGTTCCAGACTGTAGCGCCTAGAACCGCTCGGCCACTCTGGCCGGCCCACAATAAGTGTTCAACAATAATTGTATAACACATTCGTGCGTGTACGGCGTTTTCAAGTGTTACAATCTTTTTATATTCTTATATATATATATATATATATATATATATATATATATATATATATATATATATATATATTTATTTATTTTTTAAATTATTTTAGATTTTCTCTAACAAAGGGACTCCGTTTACTCGTCATCACCGATTTTATTCAGATTTATGGTATGTGGAGTATTTGGCCAGAAATGAATGTAGCAGATGTGAGAACTCCAGATGACCAAGCGTTCACAATAAATATACTTTTGGCGATGGTCGAGCAAGGCATGAGTGATTTGTGTGAGCATTGTAACCAGCCAGTGGTTGGTGCAACGGAAATAGTACAGAACGGTTATCCGAGGGTTGTGGGGTCGAATCTCTATGCAGGAACGTTTATTTATATTTACTATTTCCAATTTTTACGGTACTAGAATTGCAAATAAAGCGCAGTATGAATAAAGAGACTGCCGGCCAGAGTGGCCGAACGGTTCTAGGCGCTACAGTCTGGAACCGAGCGACCGCTACGGTCGCAGGTTCGAATACGGCTTCGGGCATGGATGTGTGTGATGTCCTTAGGTTACTTAGGTTTAAGTGGTTCGAGGTTCTAGGGGAATGATGACCTCAAATGTTAAGTCCCATAGTGCTCGGAGCCATTTTTTAGCCCTTTGAGTAAAGAGACTGTGTACACAACGCTTGTTCGTCCCCTTACCCTATTGCTGTGTGTCGTATGAAATCATTACGAGATAGTATCGACGGGGTACATCAAAATGTCCAGAGAAGACCAGCTCGTTTTGTAGTGCCGCAGAGTAGAGGAGACAGTATCACGGATATAATAAATGAGTTCAGTTGCCGTTTTATGTTGCAGCGAGATATTTTCACAAAATTGCGGCCACCGACTTTCTCCTCCGAGTGTGAAAATATTTTCTAGACTCCATGCTATATAGGGAGAAATGGTCAAAGTAATAAAATAAGAGAAATCGTAGCTGGTGCAGAGAGACTTAATTGTTCATTTTTCGCACGCGCTGTTAGAGAGTGGAACCGTTATTGAAATAGTCTGAAGGTGTTGCGGAAAACCCTCTGCCAGGGATTTAAGTGTGAGCTGCAGAGCAGTGATGCAGATGTACGAGGGTAATCCCAAAACTAAGGTCTCCTATTTTTTTATAATTACATAGACCTGTTTATTTCTTCAATGGTTTACATCAGTTTACGGCTTGAACATTTAGCTATTTTTCCACATAATCACCATTTCTGTCGATGCATTTTTGTAGACGCTGTGGCAGTTTTTGTATGCCCATGTCGTACCAGCTCGCCGCCACCAAAAAGTTATGAACCTCATCTTTGGCCTCGTCGTCGGAGCTGAATCGCTTTCCGACCAAATGTTCTTTTAACCTAGGGAACAGGTGATAGTCATTGGGCGCCAAGTCAGGACTATAGGGTGGGTGGGTGGGTGATTATGTTCCACTGAAACTGTTGCGGGAGAGCAACGGTTTGCTGAGCGATGTGTAGGCGAGCGTTGTCATGGAGAATGTGTACGCCCTTGCTCAACATTTCTCTTCTCCGGTTATGAATTTCCCGTTTGAGTTTTTTCAGAGTCTCACAGTATCTGTCAGTGTTAATTGTGGTCCCATCTATACAACTCCGATGACGAGGCGAAAGAAGAGGTTCATAGCTTTCTGAACAGCATGGCAACGAGCTGGTCCCAAGTTATATATCTTCCATAAACCACTGTACAGTGCATGCTGGAGAGTACTTCGCACCAATACGGATATCATGAAGTCATGAGCAAACTTCGTTACGTCTGCAACTCCAACAATACAATAAAGGCGATTACACTGTCGTAATATACTGGTTTACACTGTGTGATCTGCATCTACATACACTGCGCGATAAAATTAAATGGTCAGTTTTTTGAAACCACATCATTTTCTCCCATTTCCACGAATAAGCTATGAATTTGGCTCGAAGGTGCCTACAACGGTCCTTTGTAATGGCACCAAAGCGAATTTCTTCGTCTTAGTGGAAGTAAAGGACAGAGTTTCAAAAAAGTCAGCTTTTAATTTTGTTGCGCAGTGTACATACACCGCAAGCCACCATCGGGTGCATGGTGAAGGGTACCTTGTACCACTGGCAGTCATTCCTTTCCCTGTTCAACTCAAAAATGAAGGGACAGTACAATGAGGGTAAAATGACTGTATATAGAATGTTAATCTTAACTGAAGGCATTGAAATATCTCGAAACCTACACATCAGATCAAAAAAATTTATAATTCAAATTTGTTTGCCTCGAAACGGAACATCCAACGACGCCACACTCGCATGCGTGGGTGGCGGGGAGTAATTCGATTTTTATCTGTGATACTTCACACAATAAGATGTCGACACGCGCAAAAAAAGAAAACAAACAGAGCTCAGATCTTCATGTGAGGTGTTAGATGGATTAAAGATGTAACATCCAAATTCCTTCATAATTCTACCCAACGCCGCCGTTTGAGTGCCACACCAGCTTGTCATACGTTCCCTTACCCACATCTAACCCCTGCGCTTGTGTGACGGAGATCTTCGTTTAGAACAAAGATACTGCATTGATTTATTGTGTCAACTACGATTTTTCCCCTAACCTCTGTTTTGTTTGCAAGCCATAGCGTCAATCGTGCATTAATGTCACTAGATACGAATAGTCTTTTATCCCTAGAAAATTTTGCTGCATCTCTTATTTGATGAGCAGGAGGCTCTGTGTCACAGGAATACTGTGCGTACATGGATGTCAGAATCCAAGATTCTCGTCCTTGCGTAATTTCGGCTGTGGCTACATGTTCAGAACAAAGTTGTGTTTGGGAAGGACTGAAGTTACTCGGAAACTAACATACGGCCGGGAGAGCGATTTGCTGACCACATGCCTCTCCATATCCGCATTCAGTGACGCCAATGACATTAGGATGACACGGCGGCCGGTGGGTACCGTTGTGTTAAGTTTTATACGGCTCTTGGGAACACATTATATCTTCCTGTACTTCGTTGAGAAGTCTGTCAAGTTCTACTTCAACCAAAGTGTTCCTATTGCAGCTTAGTTGTAAAATCTTCACAATGGGGAGTATCTAGTGAAGGCATAGCACTTACGTGTTGTCTCTTTAGGGTCGTAATAAAAGCATCTATGCGCCCTCAAGAAATTATTATAAACTGTATCCGTTTTTGAAACCTCACCCCTTCGTGTGCGACCGCTACGGTCGCAGGTTCGAATCCTGCCTCGGGCATGGGTGTGTATGATGTCCCTAGGTTAGTTAGATTTAAGTAGTTCTAAGTTCTAGGGGACTGATGACCTCAGATGTTAAGTCCCATAGTGCTCAGAGCCATTTGAACCTTCGTGTGCAAACTCGCCTTAAAAGCTTGCAGAGCTCGCGATGATCGGTTGGCAGGTTCTCTGACCTAAGTATCATTCTGTCTCTCCGCACCGTTTTCCCCTTCTGGGTGACTGAGGCGTATCACCAGACGCAGAGCAATCCGAAAAATTTCCCCTATTTTCTAACCTACTTATGTGTAATTGACTCTCAAGATCATCATAATCACACTGTTCTTGTTTGGTTTGCAGTTTCTGTCTGTGTCCTATGATACACCCCGACGTAAGTCTTCCTCTGTTGTTTGTGTATACTGCGAACTGTGTGTGGGTGAAGTATTTGTAACAGTGTTATTAAGCATCTGTGTTGCTGGAATACTGTTTACCTACTCCGGAGTTATTAGGCAACTGAATTTTTTCTGTGTGGCTATTTCCTTGTCTGTTGTGTTGTGCGTACTGCCACTATATAGAAACCGTACAGGCTTTATGTACGGTCTGCATTTACTAGAGTCATACTCTGAGTGTAATTTCAATGATACGTTTTGACCTAGTGAACTGCCTACAGGTGTTGGTCTCTTTTTGTGTTTCCTATACTGGTGCATCAATATGTCTGTGTGTTCCCTATTTTTTGGATCCACGAGATGAATGTGTGTGGGTATCACTGAGGTGCCATAGGGCATCCTCTCGTGTATGTTTTTTAGTGTTTTGCTACATTCCCCGCTAAATTGGTGGAAAATGTCTTCTTCCAGCTCCTCCACTCGTAGCAGAAGTCCGGTCTGGAAGATCGCCCACTGGAACATTTCGTTTTTTAATTGCCTTGTCACGTGATAGTCCTTGGCGCCCTGCACACACATGTCGACTACGTAATGAGTGATGTTAAAATATCTTTATTGTATTATGTCACACGTCTGCAGCGACGGAAGATCTTTCGTTTTTAGGTCTCTTAACCGTGTTATACCCACATCTCTCGTTTTAGTTGATGCAGGTTTATGTTTGCACCTGCATGTATTGTTTCTTTTCGTATAGGAGGGGGTTAATATGTGACCGCTGTTGGTGTAATCCGCTTTTGCGAACGTTGTCGGTAACGTCATATTCGTTGCGTTCTATTTGCCTTTCGTACAACTGCCTGTAGGTAGGGCAATCAGGTCCCCTTGCTTTACCACATATCCTGTGTACTTGCAAGTTATACGTACAAATGTGACTCCTTCTCTGCATTCTGACTTCTTGTGGCCTGCTCACACAGTTACCACAGACTGGTTTTTTATTGCAACGTTTTGATGAATGACCTAGGTACCAGCAATTTAAGCATTTCTGAACAGTCACAAAACCTTTGGTTTACAATACACTGGCGTTAGTTAGTTCTCTATGTAAACTCTGATTTTATTTACTCATCTCCTCATTCTGCCATTCTGATTTTGCATTAGAGATGAGAAGCGCACAGATTTTCTTTTTCACTGTTCCTGAGATGACTGTTAAAGTTTCTCTTATGCCTCAGTCCGTTTTGAAGTTCGTCAGAATATCGTCGATTACGGCGATCATTTCCACAGCCGACGCATCTGAAGGCGTTACTGACGATGTCATTTCGGCAGAGGGACTTCACTTCACAGCTCCTGTTTTTCTGCCGCTCGGTGTGCTGTTGTTCTTCTGAAGTAACCGTTATTACTACTTTTGGTGATCTGCTGTCACTACAAGGACTAGCGACGGCTGCCTTCAGCAGAGACCAAGTAGTCTTCTCTGGTATTCACGCTTTTACGCGGATATAGGAACAGCGCAATCGTAACGGCACGATGCGCGCGTCCCAAATTCTTCACAGTGTGAAGTTCTGGGAGCAAATATCACTTGTGTTTTGTTAAAAGACATTCAGTTTCTAGTCTATTTAGCTGTAGCGCAAAAGCAGAACACCCAAGGCCCAAGTAAGTCACACGCAGGTCGAATGCCGTTTCGCGGCCGTGTTGCTACTTCGTTTGTTGCTACTCACACACACACATACAGACTCCGTTGTTGCTGCAATTTCCGCTGTCGCCGACGCCACACGCCGCCTCCGCTGCTGGAGCCGGTGTTCCCGGTGGCCGGTGGTGGGTCAGCTGCCGCTTCTGCTGATGTGAGACGCGCTGACGTCTCGCAGACAGACGCTGCGCGCCACGGAGAACGACTGTTCCACGCAGGAGAATCCACGAAGAGTCACTTAAAACTTTCGGGTTAATAAACCGTGGTCAAAGTATAAAACTTTCTCCTAATGTTTCCTCTCCGACTGCGGGATACATCTTCAGAGGTAAAGTGGCGAATTCCAACCAGAACTCTAGGGAGAGCCGAATATATGGTCAGTGTAGAGGGTACCACAATCCATCGCGTGACGTCTCCTACGAGATTAGCTCTGGTATGCTAACGTTCTCAATTGAAAGTAATCGATCATCATTCTTACATTTGAATGCTGACGTCCAAATTTTGTCTAATTTAACACCTTCCTCTTTTCTGTTCAAATTATTACGGTGCTTGTAAATCTCAATAGCCTCTCTATATATAAGCGCATGATAATGCGATGTTTTCGACATGATACTCGTCTCATTGAATTTTATTCCGTGGTCACCCTCTCGGTAAAGATGTTCCGCTACGGCCGATTTAACCGTGTGTCCCAGGCCGCAGTTTCTCTTGTGTTCAATCCACCGCGTGTTAACACTTCTCTTTGTGGTACCAGTATAAACTACTCCACAACTACAAGGAATTTTACATTGGAGCGCCAAAGAAACTAGTATAGGCATTCGCATTCAAGTACAGGTATAGGTAAACAGGCAGAATATGGTGCTGCGGTCGGCAACGCCTATGTAAGTGTCTGGTGCAGTTGTTAGAACGGTTACTGCTGCTACAATGGCAGGTATTCAAGATTTTAGTGATTTTGAACGTGGTGTTACAGTCGGTGCACGAGCGATGGGACACAGTATCTCCGAGATAGCGATGAAGTGGGGATTTTCCCGTACGACCATTTCACGAGTGTGCTGTCAATATCAGGAATCCGGTAAAACATCAAATCTCCGGCATCGCTGCGGCCGGAAAAAGATCCTGCAAGAACGGAGCCGGCCGCGGTGGCCGTGCGGTTCTGGTGCTGCAGTCCGGAATCGCGGGACTGCTACGGTCGCAGGTTCGAATCCTGCCTCAGGCATGGGTGTGTGTGATGTCCTTAGGTTAGTTAGGTTTAAGTAGTTATAAGTTCTAGGGGACTTATGACCTAAGATGTTGAGTCCCATAGTGCTCAGAGCCATTTGAACCATTTTTGCAAGAACGGAACCAACGGCGACTGAAGAGAATCGTTCAACGTACATAAGCGCAACCCTTCCGAAAATTGCTGCAGATTTCAATGCTGGGCCATCAACAAGTGTCAGCGTGCGAACCATTCAAGGAAACATCATCGTTATGGGCTTTCGGAGCCGAAGGCTCACTAGTGTACCCTTGATGACTGCACAACACAAAGCTTTACTCCTCGCCTGGGCCACTCATCACCGACATTAGACTGTTGATGACTGGAAACATGTTGGCTTGTCGGACGAGTCTCGTTTCAAACTGTATCGAGTGGATGGACCTGTACAGATATGGAGACAGCCTCATGAATCAATGGACTCTGCATATCAGCAGGGAAATGTTCAAGCTGGTGGAGGCTCTGAACGGTTTGGGCGTGTGCAGTTGGAGTGATATGGGACCCCTGATACATCTACATACGATTCTGACAGGTGACACGTACGTAAGCATCCTGTCTGATCAACTGCATCCGTTCATGTCAGTTGTGGATTTTGACGCATTTGAGCAATTCCAGCAGCACAATGTGACATCCCCACCTGCAGAATTACTACAAACTGGCTCCAGGAACACTCTTCTGAGTTTAAACACTTCCGCTGGCCACCAAACTCCCCATACATGAACATTACTGAGCATATCTGGGATGCCTTGCAAAGTTCTGTTCAGAATAGATCCCCATTCCCTCGTACTCTTACGGATTTATGGACAGCCCTGCAGGATTCATGGTGTCAGTTCCCTCCAGCAGTACTTCAGACATTAGTCGAGTCCATGCCACGTCGTGTTGCGGCACTTCTGCGTGCTCGCGGGTGCTCCTCACGACCTTAGGCAGGTCTACCAGTTTCTTTGGCTCTTCAGTGTATATACACCCGATATAGCCAAAAAATGGAGTATATATTTTGCCGATGTTCAACATTCCTTTATCTTCCTGGTGTGTGTGGAGGTAGTTCCCACACCATACTCGCCCAACACTTTCACAATGCGATCGATAATCGTACTGATGAACGGAAGGAAAACTTTACCTTAAACCTCGCAGCCTACGCCACGTGATGGACTGTGATGCCCTCTACACTCTTCATATAATCGGCTCTTCCTTGGGTTTTGGTTGCAGTTCGCAACTTTACCCTTAAACATGTCTCCCGTAGTCGGGGAGGAAACTTTAGGAGGAAGTTTTATACTTCGACCACGGCCTGTTGGCCTGGAAGTTTCAAGTGATGTCAGTACCAGCCATGAAAGCTTACATCTTATGATGTCCACATTGGGCAGAACGTCAGTGGCTGCAGAATTTCGCCGCTTGCCAGCCGCATCACCCACAGTGAGAATCAGTTGGCCAACTCACACGGACGGTGCGGCAGGTGTGCGAAACCGAGAGGAGCCAGCAGACAGACAACAGGCAGCCAGTGACGGGAGCGGAGCTGAGTGGCCAGCTGACAACAGGGAGTGCCGCGTTCTCCATGGCGTTTGTTTCTTCCACAATGTGTTGGCTGGACGCAGGGAAAATGGACACGGAGATTTTAACAGTAGAGGTAGAGAAGAGGGCTTGTATTTTGGACTTTAGGACGTATGATTACAAGGACAGAAAGAAGATCGATACAGCATGGCGTCTGTTTTAATTATTTCTTGATGTCACAGAGCATTATCGTAGAGAGAAAATATCTGCTGGCAGGTTTTCTTTTCACTTCTTCAACATTGTACCCGGAAAAAACAAAGAATCTAGTACACCTGCCTAATATCGTGTAGGGCCCCCCGCGACCACGCACAGGTGCCGCAACACGACGTGGCATAGACTCGACTAACGTCTGAAGTAGTGCTGGAGGGAACTGACACCATGAATCCTGCAGGGCTCTCCATAAATCCGTGACAGTACGACGGGGTGGAGATCTCATCTGAACAGCACGTTGCAAGGAATCCCATAATATTCATCTCTGTGGAGTTTGGTTTCCAGCAGAAGTGTTTAAACTCTGGATAGTGTTCCTGGAGCCACTCAGTGGCAATTCTTGACGTGTGGGGTATCGCGTGGTCCTGATAGAACTGCCCATGTCCATCGGAAAGCACAATGGACAGGGATGGATGCAGGTGATCAGACAGGACGCATACGTACGTGTCATCTGATAGTCGTATCTAGACGTATCAGGAGACCCACATCACTCGAACTGCACACGCCCCACACCATTACAGAGCCTCTACCAGCTTGAACAGTCCCCTGCTGATATGCAGGGTCCATGGATTCATGAGGTTGTCGCCATACCCGTACACGTCCATCCTCTCCATACAATTTGAAACGAGACTCGTCTGACCAGGCAACGTGTTTCCAGCCATCAACAGTCCAATGTTTGTGTTGAAGGGCCCAGGCAAGGCGTAAAGCTTTGTCTCATCAAGGGTACTTGATTGGGCCTTCGGCCCCGAAAGCTCATATCGATGATGCTTCGTTGAATGGTTCGCACGTTGACACTTGTTGATGGTTCAGCACTGAAATCTGCAACAATTTGCGGAAGGGTTGCACTTCTGTCACGTTGAACGATTCTCTACAGTCGTCGTTGGTCCCAGTCTTGCATGATCTTTTATCGGCCGCAGCGGTGTCAGAGATTTGACGTTTTACCGGGTTCCTGATATTCACGATACATTTGTGAATTGGTCGTACGGGAAAATCCCCGTTTCATCGCTACCTCAGAGATGCTTTGTCCCATCGTTCGTGCGCCGACTACAACACCACATTCAAATTCACTTACATCTTGATAACTTACCATTGTAGCAGCAGTAACCGATCTAACAACTGCACCAGATACTTACATAGGCGTTGCCGAACGCAGCGCCGTATTCTGCCTGTTTACTTATCTCTGTATTTGAATACGTGTGCCTATACCAGTTTCTTTGCAGCTTCAGTGTAATACTTTGGGTTAAAGGATCAGTTAGAGTTGCAACAGAATTAGGGATTTAGTTTCCCCAACCGAGTGACGAATTTTTATTCAGAGATTCGTCAACAGCGATAACCTTTGATAAACTCCTGCTTTTCTCTTATTGTTGAAATGTTACATCTTGCTTACTTTGTATTTTATTTGTCTTATTTTATTTGGTTCGAGATAGATCTTATTTCGCTAGATACTGCGCATAATGATACAAACAGGACATTGACCTGATTTTATTACGAAATACAGGGTGTTACAAAAAGGTACGGCCAAACTTTCAGGAAACATTCCTGACACACAAATAAAAAAAAGATGTTATGTGGACATGTGTCCGGAAACGCTTGATTTCCATATTTATTAATGGTGTCATTCCATTTACTGTGTGGAACTGTATATACTGTGTTTTGTCAAAGTTTAATGAGAGCCCATTTGCAGACAACCACTTAATGATTTTCTAAAAAACATCGTATACAATTTCATCAGTTAATTCTTGTCTGTTGGGTGTGATAGCTATACTTGTATCATCGACAGAAAGTACCAGCTTTGCATCTTCTTGAATATAGAATGGCAAGTCATTAATATATATTAAGAACAGCAGAGAACACAAGACCGAACCTTGCGGCACCCCATTCTTGATTGTTCCCCAGTTTGAGAAATCACCAGTTTTTTGCATATTATGTGAACTGCTTATTTCAACTTTCTGCACTCTTCCAGTTAGGTATGATTTAAACCATTTGAGTGCTGTCCCATTCATACCACAGTACTTGAGCTTATCTAGAAGTATTCCATGATTTACTCAATCAAAAGCCTTTGAGAGATCACAAAAAATCCCAACGGGTGACTTCCGGTTATTCAGAGCATTTAATATTTCATTAGTGGAAGTATATATAGCATTGCCCGTTGAAAAACCTTTCATAGGCCATAGCCTCGAATTTGGCGCGCCGTAGCCCGCAGCTACCAAACTCCAATACATATCGCTCATTTGCTGGGGTCTGGCAAGCGTTAAAAACAATTTCGATATATGAGCTACAATTGGTACGCAGCACTATATGTTCTAAAATGCATCAAACGTAAACCGGCCAGCGACGACATTTTTCACTATAAACTTTTCGAAAGACTCGCGATGTTATACGTATTTTCAGAGTAGAAGAACCCTATGAGAGCTTAAGAAAAGATGGCAAGTTTATTATCAGGCTTCTATATACGATTATAAGATTAAGGAACAAAATTTTTTTTATCAAATACTTTTCTTAGAATCGAATGAAAAAGACTGTGTAGCCTAGAACACACGGAATCCCAAAACATCTACATCTACATCTACATCCATACTCCGCAAGCCACCTGACGGTGTGTGGCGGAGGGTACTTTGAGTATCTCTATCGGTTTTCCCTTCTATTCCAGTCTCGTATTGTTCGTGGAAAGAAAGATTGTCGGTATGCCTCTGTGTGGGCTCTAAACTCTCTGATTTTATCCTCATGGTCTCTTCGCGACATATACGTAGGAGGGAGCAATATACTGCTTGACTCCTCCGTGAAGGTATGTTCTCGAAACTTCAACAAAAGCCCGTACCGTGCTACTGAGTATCTCCCCTGTAATGTCTTCCACTGGAGTTTATCTATCATCTCCGTAACGCTTTCGCGATTACTAAATGATTCTGTAACGAAACGCGCTGCTCTCCGTTGGATCTTCTCTATCTTTTCTATCAACCCTATCTGGTACGGATCCCACACTGGTGAGCAATATTCAAGCAGTGGGCGAACAAGTGTACTGTAACCTACTTCCTTTGTTTTCGGATTGCATTTCCTTAGGATTCTTCCAATGAATCTCAGTCTGGCATCTGCGTTACCGACGATCAACTTTATATGATCATTCCATTTTAAATCACTCCTAATGCCTACTCCCAGGTAATTTATGGAATTAAGTGCTTCCAGTTGCTGACGTGTTATACTGTAGCTAAATGATAAAGGATCTTTCTTTCTATGTATTCGCAGCACATTACACTTGTCTACATTGAGATTCAATTGCCATTCCCTGCACCATGCGTCAATTCGTTGCAGATCCTCCTGAATTTCAGTACAATTTTCCTTTGTTACAGCGTCTCGGTATACTACAGCATCATCCGAAAAAAGCCTCAGTGAACTTCCGATGTTATCCACAAGGTCATTTATGTATATTGTGAATAGCAACGGTCCTACGACACTCCCCTGTGGCACACCTGAAATCACTCTTACTTCGGAAGACTTCTCTCCATTGAGAATGACATGCTGCTTTGTGTTATCTAGGAATTCTTCAATCCAATCACACAATTGTGGTTTTTAATTTTTTGTGCGAAAAGTAAGAGTCCTAATCAGAGACTAACTACATAGAGAGATGTAGCTTTCCTTCATATACATGACTCTATATTTGACTGTCTGCATTTCGTTTCATAGCTAGCCGCATGGCAACAGGACTACGCAACTCGCGGCAGTACGTCTTCCATTTGGGAGACACTCCGCTCTTGTCGCCCCAGCCTAAACGCGTAATAAGACCGGTACGGACATTAACCCACTACCGATATGGTGGCCATCTTGGAGTGGATATAAATAAATAAATAAATAAATTTGGTCCATATACCGCCAGAATGGCACGACATTTATGCAATTCATACATTTTGTCCACAAGAATCGTACTGTCCTGTGCACATCATCTTTGGAGTAATTTTCCAGTTAGCGCGCCTTTCGCTCCCACACTCTGACGCCCCCGTTATCCGTGCAGCATCAGAAGTGTTTGTAGGAAATCTGGAACATGTACAATCGTTTGACAATGTAGCACCCTTGTTACACAATGGTCTTAGCTAGAGACGACATGTGTAACTTACTTTCTGAAGTGTTCTCGTATTAGGGAGAAGGATTTAGTGTGTTATTGGAATGAACTGAATCATTCTCGTTTTTGTAAGTGAAAAACCAGCCACAGTTTTTGGAGTTCTTTTTAGCCTTTATTGCAGAATTCATTTAGAATCTTAATAGTGTCCTTTAACATTGCCAAAGTTAAAAATTATATATATTCCTCATGATTATGTTTGACATGCTAGGTAAACGTGAGGAAAAAAAGGAGATAGTGACTCCAATTTACTGGAATTATATTTTATCCAGTTTTAGTTTTAATTGTCTATTTTAGCAAGAACAGTAGTTGCAAACGCAAACACACACACACACACACGCACACACACACACACACACACACATACACACACTCAATCACTCACACACATATATACACACACACACACACACACACGACACACACACACACACACACACACACACACACACACACAGGCGTCAAAGAAGAATCGCATCTAACGTTACCAATGATGGACTGGTATTTTTGATGACCTAGCTCTGACGTTTCAAATGAAACAATTATCTTTAGCTGATTTAATTAGGAACTGCGCTCTTTAGCATAATGTATGTAAGGGGATGTATGTCAGATTAAATTCACAAACTTCTATGTGCTCGCAGCTGATCTGCCGCCGTTTTATGGCCCCAGCTTCACAATGGTGCA
The DNA here is from genome assembly GCF_021461385.2 of Schistocerca piceifrons. Taxonomy (NCBI): domain Eukaryota; kingdom Metazoa; phylum Arthropoda; class Insecta; order Orthoptera; family Acrididae; genus Schistocerca; species Schistocerca piceifrons. The sequence continues at coordinate 748,653,291 of NC_060139.1, forward strand.
GTTCCGACCTATGGTTACATAGAAAAATCGGCTTTATTCGACATCCTCTACCCTGCTTTGATCTTGTTACGAAATTTGTTCTCCCCATGCTGTAAGATTAAAGTAATGTATTTCTTCTGCCACTTTTGAAATGCTGTTTCATTGTCATATATGGAGAATGGAATTCCAAAAATAAGCTTGCCCTACTGGTTAGTTATTAATGACAAGCTGTTACCTCAGCTGTGCTCGCATATCAGCAGTTCTGTTACGATGAGTGATGCTGAGTAAGCAAGCTACTGTGCATGCAGTAACGTCAGCTGCCCTCACGTGTCTGCCTGTTCGGGTAAGCGGAGCTCACGATACGCACCTCTCCCCTCTGCCAAGCTGTCGCGACACACAATGCTTCAGCATGTTGCAGTGCATAGGGAGGATCATGGGCACGAACGCGCATCTATACATCTCCATCGTGCTACTGAAGTAGCTGTACATTATACAACGTGTACATCATGCAACAAATATCGTGGAAGTATAGATTAAAAACATTGGTAACCATTGTATTCATTACTGTGAATTGTATCATGTAGGGCACGTCAACAAACAACAGCATTTTCACAAGAATAAGTTACTTGCACTACACATTCGTAAAGTAGCCTGCGTTCTTTCTCAGGATTCAAGCCATTTCCAAATCAAATTTTATTGATATCGGTCAAGCAGGTTAGTCGTGAAAATATAACAGAGTTACTTTCGCAATTGCGTATAATATTAGTATGTGTAAAACTTTCAGTCTCATTTTCTTTTTTTCCATTATCCGATTTTGATGAAATAAAGCCTGTATGGCGGCTCAAGTTATGCGCAAGTTACCTATGAAAACCCCATGACAAAGGTTAGGTTGTTCAGACAGATATGAAGGTGTTCTGAAACTCGATGTGAAAGTAATAAGACCCAAAACGGACTGGTGACGGAGCTGCAATACAGAGTTAATTTATTTGTCGCAGTTACAGTTGTGGATGAAACAAAGTTTTCGATTTAAACTATCTGACATTACAGGCGCAATTCACTTGAAGAGAGGAAATGGAAAACGTTCTAACTGCCATTTTTTACAAAAACTCATTTTCAGTGCATTTGTTTTCCCGCTGCTCTGTTGCATGTTCCTAGACTCGATCCAGATGTCAAACCATGGAGAAAGACCTTTCAAACATGCATTAATAGATGGGGCAGGGTCTTTGTGTCAAGCCGTGTTCCCTTCAGGAGTTCCAAAAATTTCAAAGATATGAAGAGTGATTTCTCTCAACTACAGTTCAACTAGCTGCAACCCTAATTTTGTATTTCTGTTCTTACATTATAACAAATAAAACGTAGTGCTTGAGCATTTAGGGCACTCGGAACAAGAACTTTGATCCTGCTGTTCTGTCAAAAACTGACATTTTTCAGAATGGCTGTGCACAGAATGATATTTAATGTTTCCTAAAAAGGAAACAGCGAATAGCCAGAATTAATAATGACATTTATTTACACAAACAGCTCCGCTACCGGTTTAAGACCGACAGGCTTGTCTTCAGACGCCTGTTTGCGTTTATAATACATTTATTGTTAACAAAGTATGTAATTTGGTTTGTGTTCTTGAGGATCCACAGCATGATATATATCTTGCAGTTACATTATGAATATGAACTCCAAATCGCTGCTATGTTTAAAGTATTTAGTGGTCTATTGTTTGGTTCGCGATAAGCCTATTTCGGCTACAGCGCCATTTTCTAGCTGCCTGACAGGAATACATAACTTCGTTAACTTTTGTTTCTATTTTTATGTGTTACTATTGACAATATTGACTGATTATGCAATAGCGCTTACGCCTAACTCTCTTGACGTCCATAAAACATCGATTCAAGCTGTCACTGTCATATGATTTCATTGTTATGTCTTATAGGTGAGGTGATTACATGATTGTGGCAGCTATACTGTCATATATGGATCGTTAATGTTGTTGTAGACTAGATTTATTGTTGGCTATGGCCGTTTTGTAGTGTTCGTTAGTTTTTGTTCTCTTGTCAGCTGTATCTCACAGAACAGCTATTCGGTTACAATTTTGTTTTAACATGGTTTCTATGGGAAACTTCCTGGTAGGTTAAAACTGTATTGCTGACCGAAACTCGAACTCTGTGTATTAGTGAATTGATCTTTGCTGTTAATTTTATCTTTGTTTGTGACTACTCAGTGTTTGTAACCACAGAACTGCGTGCTTGTAAAAACACAGCCAAATCATTAACGAACGAGATGTGGCACTATAGCTGCCATAATCATATAATCACGTCACCTATAACACATAAGAATCAAGCCATTAGACAGCGACAGCACCAATTGACATTTTATGGGCGTTACAAGAGCTAGACGTAAGAAGCTGTATAATTACCCAATATTGTCAATACGTATCATAAGAATAGAAACGAAGGTTAATGAAATCATGTATTGTTCGCAGGCAGCTATAAAATGGCACTGTAGTCGAAATAGACCTATCGCTAACCAAATAATGAAGCACTAAATAATTTAAACATAGTAGCGATTAGGATTTCTCTACTTATAGACGTAATGCAAAAGTGAACAGCAGCCTGAATATGAAGCTTTCCGTTCGAAATCGGTTACGGCGCTGTCTGTATAAATAAATAGCATTATCAACAGCGGCTGTTTGCTATTTTTCTTCTTTCCAAGAACCAGCTTGTAAAATCTTTCATACTGGCACACAGAAAAAGTAAGTGTCCTTGTATGTCACTTAGAACGTTCTTAATAAAGTATTTATTTTCTGATTTGTCTCATTACATTTGCGGTGATGCAGTGAGCAGCATAATTCTGTGGTGCCAGCATACCTTCTCATTTTGGATACAAATCAGTTCTAAAAATGAGAGGCACATGCTTTCTTCATTGTCCTGACAAATGTCAGTCATGTCACTTAGAACATTTTCCTTTTACGCTTTTTACTTGGTCATTCAAGTTCATTCTCTGTTCGCTCATTTCCATTGCGGTCTGGTTTTTCCGGCCTACAAACAGCCGCCGTTCTTTCGTATCTCAGTTTCTGTGCTCCCGCCTGGCAGCCACTTGGCGGCCACACGGTTCTCGTCCGCTCCACGGCCCGTTCAGCCCCTCCCCCCAAATGTTATTAATGCCACGCCTTCAACAAGCTACCTAGCCGCCGCTTTTCCCGTCGGAACCGAAGCCTCAGAACTTGTTACATCATCCCAGCCAGGCGGCAGCATAAATATGAATGAGATGCAGATAAATGCCGACTTTGGCGCGGAAGCCGTACACTTCACTTATGCCCACTTCTTGCAGCACTTGGCTCAGTTTACAAGCCAACGGAAGTCTTCTCCCCTCTCATCTAAAGCGAAGCACCGTGGGCGTCGTGCGCTAGATACATGCCTTTGATCGTTCTGCTACCCACACTTCTCCGAGTTAGATTTGTTTTCTGTATTGAGAAAATTCATTTTCCTTGGGTGGTGGCGGGAGCAGTAACCATGCTGCGCGCAGCAAACATCGTTCATAATAGAAAAATGCATTTTAACAATTAAATCGAGTAATAGGGATAAGTTTAAAATACGAGAAGCACTACTCACATTGATGAAATTCTTGGCTGAAACACAGGTGACGGTGATGTGGCTGGTGACTACTAGAAGGAGGACTTGTGAATGACGATCAGCCTGTCCTTTACTCTCTGACCAGAGGGCGGTGGTTTCCTTGCCACCGGATTTGCCCTCTATTTTGCAAGACGACGCAACGACTGTGGTTAAGGTCTTACGGTTTTGTGCCCTGTCCGATTTGTTGCCTCGGATTTTAGGGAGAGGATTTTAATGTACTGCTGGGTGACTGGCTCACCCAGGCTTTAGGTAAGAGGTCCGCCAGTCACGACTACCTACTTGTTTCACTTCGATTTCTGTTCTCTTTTCCTTGTGTTTCCTTTCCTTTTTTAGTGCGTTTCTGCTCCTCTTGTTTTGCCTCTGTATGTGAGGATTTGTAACTGCGTCAGGTCTGTGTCTTTTAGCCGTTCTCCTTGTTCGCTGTCCGTCTTCGTCCCTTCACTGCATGTGTTCCTGTTTCTATGCGTTTGGGCGCTGATGACCACGCTGTTTAGCGCCCGAAAACCTCAAACCACACACACACACACACACACACACACACACACATACACACGATCAGCTTCCAACGCAGACTATAAGTGTGGGAGGGGACGGTGGAGATACAGGGAGCGATGTGGTTGGCTCGTCCGCTTGCGAGCTGTTACTAGGCAGTGGAGCCCAGGACAGAAAGGCGCGAGAATAGAACTATGGTAATAACTTGCTCTCCGGACAAAATACACTCTAAGATAAAAACAAAATGACGTACCACGAAGGACTTATCCCAATGGGGCGCAAATCATTGGATGTGTTGAACATGTACAGACAAACAAATGATTACAGTTTCAGAAAAAAAGATGATTCATTCAAGAGAAAGAACGTCACAGATTGAGCAAATCAGTAACACGTTCGTCCACCTCTGGCCCTCGTGCAAGCAGTTATTCGGCTTGGCACTGATTGACGGACTTGTTGGATGTCCGCTTGACGCATATCGTGCCAAATTATGTGCAATTGCCGCGTTGGAGAGTCCTGCTCATAACGCTCCAAACTTCCTCTATTGGGGAGAGACCCGGCGACCTTGCTGGCTAAGGCAGGATTTGGCAAGCACGAAGACAAGCAGTAGAAACTCCCGCTGTGTGCATGCGGGCGTTGTCTCACTGAAACGAAAGCCCAGGATGGCTTGACATGAAGGGCAATTGAACGGAACGTGGAATATCGTCGACGTACCGCTGCGCTGTAAGGGTGCCATGGACGACAACCAAAAGGGTCCTGCTATGAAAAGAAATGGCACACCAGACCATCACTATTGACTGTGGGGCCGTATGGCGAGCGACAGTCAGGTTGGTATACCACCAATATCCGGTGCGTCTCCAGACACGTTTTCGCTGGTCATCGGGACTCAGTTCGAAGCGGGATTCATCACTGAAGGCGGTTCTGTTCCCGTCAATGAAATTTCATAAATATGTAGGTATGAAGAACAAAGATGTAGAATGTTAATAAAGTTTTTTTAAATTAAATAGCTTTAAAAATTCTTACATAAAAAATCCGAAGCTGTCGTAAAACATAGCGTACATACATCGTTGTGTTAATTTGAATTTTACAAAAGGTAAAGTCATGATGCCCTGTCACAGCGTCAGTCGAAGTTAACCAGATGAGGGTAGCAAAGAGACTGACTGTAACTGTGTACATAGGTTCATAAGTCAGCGAAAATGCTACCAGCTGGCAGTAGAGTATAGTGAAGTTGAATACAGTGTAATACAATAACTAAAATGGGGAAATATTAAAATATGTTTAAACAACAACTTATAAAACCACTAGTTATAGCTACGAAAATATATTAAAATTTTTTCTTTAATAAAGCTGAAGCTGCATATATAGAAGACGCCTAGAGATGGCGTAATATTATGAAAAGCTAATAGGATCACAAAGAGAGAATTTACATTAGTAATATTTTATTCTTTGCAAAAATACTATTATATATCCAGAGGCTAAAAGAAATTACATTGGACCTCACTCTACAATATGAAATCCAGGAGAAACAGCCCCTATATCTAATAGCAGTCTTAAAACTAAGACAATACTATTGAATAAATGTTGTAATAGTGATATAAAATACTATACAATACGTATAACATTCAACTACAACTTCTAGTAAGAAACAAAATAATCTGAATAATTGGCTGGTAGTGGAAGTAATCCGTGGCCAAATGTATACATGAAACATTAACTCATGTTCAGGATACATCATGCTTGTTTCTTTTACTGTTAATTATATGGAGAATGTAACTATGTTACGATACATAGAATAGAATAACAATCAATGCAGGAAAAGAAATAGTGTGAACGACCCTCAAGTGCAATCGACTTAGATAGCATATAACAGACCAGTTACAAGAGCATACATAAATATTACATAACATTAAATTTATAAAAGGCACAATAACATACGTGCTCAGAAGCAAAATCTCGCCCAACACGATATACAATTTGGAAAACAGCAAACAGACTCGTAAGTGAAGATAGTGGCTTCGTAAATACAAGACAGTCGTCCTGGAACTAATATTGTTGTAAAACAAAATCTAGTGTAATGTAATATATACAATATTTGTACAACTTGTAGTGTATATAAGATTATAAGTAGACATAATAATTAATTAGGACTTATGGTTACTGGAATATATGATACATTGCAAATTTGACTAAATGCTAGACTGTAATGCAAAGTCAGCAATATAATGTATGTCAGCCATAGATAAACGACATGGTGACATGAGCTCAGGTAGTATCCCCAGTCACCCATGGACTTAGTGAAAATATTGTAAAGCTTATATTTATGCTAAATGCCTAGGTTCAAAACAAAGTGCATATTGGTTAATCAAGTACATTATATGTAAACATATATCTATGGTATAGACTTGAGCACGTTGTAAATCATGACGCGATGTCAGTGTTTATGTGTATTTGTAGACATGGAATAGCATCATGCTGGATGACATGGCAATGTGAGTTTAGACAATATCCAATAGTCATTCATCGTTTGAGTCAGTAGTCAATGCCTTAATTAATGCTATATGCTTAGGTTATGAGAGTAATAATAGATACGAGGTAAAATTTTCTATAGTTAATTATCTAATGGTATACAGTGTAAGAACGTTCTTAAGAGGGAACAGATTTCATTATTAAGTATAACTGGGTCTAAATGTATATTTGATTTTACCTTAATGTGTTCCAAATAAATGGCGTCTGTATTATGGCTGATAGTACCATGTATCATCTAAGTATTGGTTTTTAAATTGAAATTCATAGAGGTATTCAACAATATTAACCGTCACAGAAGGTTTTTTTTCCAAGGAATAAGTTTATTCGAAAGGTAACATGTAGAATGACGTCTACGCGAACGTGTGCTGAAGAGCTGTTCCTACAATAGAAACTAGTGGTATTCTCAGGGGGTATTCAAAAAAGCTATATCTTTTTGTAGTACACGTGTAACAGTCGGTTGACTATAATGTAATAAACAGGGTGAACATTAATAAAACCGACAAACTGCTAGAACGAATTCCTGACTGGAAGTGAAGGAGAAGAGGTCCTACGCACATGTGTCTGGAAATGCGTCGTTGCCACGGTAGATGGCGCTGACGAATGGAAGTTCCTCTGACCATGTGCCGTGTGTTGCATGCTGTGTGATTGACGCAGCGTACTGTAAGCAGCGGAATGGTCCGGTATTCATGTTGGGAACAAGCCCAGATGGTGTTTTTGTATGGCCAAGCAGATGGAAACGGTCGGGAGGCAGAACCCGGTCCTCCAAATCTGTTGTACACACAGTCCGCCGCCTCCCTGTACGCTGTGTGTCTGAAAGGACCGATAATCAGACAAACGCCCAAAGACGGCTTGAAATGTTGTGTGATGTGGTTTGTGTCTGTGAGCGTACTCGTTATGGTACAGCCTTGCTACCTCTCGACAATTCGCGTCTGCTTGGCCGTACACAAACACCATCTGGGCTTGTTTCCGACATGAATACCGGACCACTCTGCTGCTTACAATACGCTGCATTAATCACACAGCCTGCAACACACAAGGAATACAACGCACGTGATCAGTGCAACTTTCGTTCGTTAGCGCCATCTACCGTAGCAATGATGCATTTCCGGACACTTATACGTAGGACCTTTTCTCCTCCACTTCCGGTGAGGAATCCGTCTCTGCAGTTTGCCGGTTTTATTAAATTTCAACCTGCGCACCACATTTCACAACTTGTAGTGAGGATGCAAAAGATAATATGAAGAAAAAAGTAATCTATAAAATAATCTTTTATATCCTCATTACAAGTTGCATAAATGTAATATATATTACATTACATCAACAAACTTAACTAAAGGTTACTCGTATACTATACCAATATATAGCTCGGTGAACCCTACCTAAGAATTATTTAATCATTAGTATCTATTGCAGTAGTAGCTCTTAAGTGTGTTTTCACATAGATATCATTCTACATATCGCAATTCGAACACACTTGTTCCTTCAAAAAAACTTTTGTGATTGTTAATTCTGTCAGATACCTCTCAGTTTCAGCCTTTACATCAGGCCATTTTCGAGTGGCGCTGAAGCTGCCATCGTTGGTGCAAAACAATTTTTCACACAATAAGAGATGAAAAACAAAGCTTGGTTATGTACATTGTAAGTACACTGCTTACATTGTGCTGTAGAGAAGCAACGTCACATAATACAAAAAATAAAAGTTAGGTGGAAGTAAAAAATTATGTACCCACTGATATCTTGATAAAAATAGACGAGTCATGATTATAAAAAACCTCTAAGATCCTATACATTAAGGGTATTCGCATGCTTCAACTTTAAGAACAGCTATATTCACACATATCAGAAATCTCAAATATTATGTAAAATATTTATAGATCCACCTTATTTCACATTAACAATGACAGTTTCAGATCGACGTGAAAATGATTTATGAAGACTGAAACCGATCTTGGACTTGATGAAATTCTTATCACCAACTGGAGCGGATTAGAATCAAATCTTCTCTTTATGTTAGGATGCTGCTGCCTTAAACGCACCTTTGAACATTACCCGTACAAACGAGTTCAATATCCAAAACATAGTTTAGAAAACAAGAAAGGTTATCTGAGGATGAGGCTCAGGGATGTAGTTTACTTATTTATTAGAACGTGACTATTCAAAGCTTTTCGTTGAATTCCGAACGACCCGCGGTGAAACTGCGTTCTGTTTTTGAATTACAGAGGTAGTAAAACACATGTCCTCGCGAATTAACTCGCACAGCGGTGCTGTTTGTTTTCGCAAGCTGGCACTGGTTGTACGGGCTGTTTCACTGCACTGAGCGTAAATGTTTACATTGTCACTGCTTTGACGGGCAACGTTTATACTGTAAACTATATTGTGACACTTCGCCACCATTCTGCCTATCTGTAAATATTCTTTTAAATACGCTATCGAGACCAGTTGCGTTCAATTTACGTGGGGACATGAAGAAGGTGGAAAAGTAAAGCTACGGCTAAGGCATGAATCACCGACTTTACCATTCAAATTAAACTATTGTTACGATAACAATGACACTATCGTGTGGAAATTTGCCACTAATTACTAATAATCAGATAGGCTCTAGCGCAGATAACAGTCACAGTTGTGTTTCATTATCGTTGAATTTTTTTAATGACTTCATTTTCACCATTCACTGCACTGTTTATTACAATTTCCTCAACTGCAATTTCACGCTTAGGTCATTTTTAAATGGTTAAGTTGCTAATAAACAGCAGTTGTCGATATCAGTAAATTTACTAAGAACTACATAAGCTCACACCCTTTTCATTTGTTTTATTATTGTTGAAAACTGCTGTCGTTTCAGCACCTTATCCGCTTGAAAATGACTTAAAGTCGAATTTTGCAACTACAAATTATAACAAATAGTGCAGTTCCTGGCGGAAATCTTTTCATGTAAGAAATCAGATAACGCTTATTCAACAAGTCATGTCAGTCACATCCATATTACTAAACGTCTAAAATGGTACGTTGTCCCAATTGCAGATTGTTTGCCAAGCAGCTTCCAACGGCAACAACCATATGATTTTCTGCCTTTCATATAACTGCTGACTTAATTTAAAAGTCTGAAATGGTGTCTAATCTGGAGTTATACTCTTACCTTAAAAGCAATAATCAGTAGAACGAAAAACCAGTCCAAGTTGCAAAGTTTTACTTTTTACTCATTCGATGACTAATTTTGGACCGAGGCTCATTTTCAAATGATGATAAAATAAACGAAAATGGAATTTCCGAAGATGTCAAAAACGTGCAATGAACATTTACACTGCATAAAGATATACAGTTCTCTGTAAGCGCTGTAAATGTTCATTGTACATTTTTGACATCTTCGGAAATGTCATTTTCGTTTATTTTATGATCATTTGAAAATGGGCCTCGGTCCAAAATTATTCATCGAATGAGTAAAAAGTAAAAATTTGCAACTTGGACTGGTTTTTCGTTCTGCTGATAAACAGAAGTTGCTGCCCAAGCTCCTACAGCACGCTGGAAGTTCGTCGAGTATTAATGTTAAAAACTATGTATATGTTTTGAGGCAGCATAAATCACGACGAGCAAATTACCCACACTATATTCATGTACTATTTGAAAATGAGAGCACTTAGGAACTTCCAACAAACTTTAAACGTAATTTCAAACTTTTTCTCGTTGACACCACCCACAAAATACTGAAAGGGAAGAAGTTTACTGCTTACGACATTTTCATTGTTAATGCAGTAAAACTCCATCATCAGGTATGAAAATTTATTACGTCTTTATTACTATCTCTATTTGCAACACATCTCCGACACTTGGGTGATTGTGAAAATGTCTAGATGCACCATGGTTCGATGTCCACGATAGAAGGCAGGTTTCTCAGTGAATGGTTGGTTAAGTCAGGTCACAGTGCTGAGAAACGCACGAAGAACGTCCAACAAAACTTTATATAGCACACTGCTTGTGCAAATGAATTGGATGTACTGGATTGAAAATTTATTTGTGCGTCTACTACCAATAAGTTATATAGTGTAAGTCAAATACCTGAAATAGAATTTATTTTTGACGCTGCAGTTCTTCTGCCTCTTAATGTAAGATATTAAATGGAACAAAATACAAAAATAAGAAAATTTTAGAGTTTCTGCAAGAGTAAGGAGCTCTTGACATGGCCATAATACGTTCAGGACTAATTGCTTTTCCAGTGGAGGGAGCAATAACATATATACTTTTTTGAGCAGTGACGAAAATAAAAGAGAGAGAAGGGATCATACAGCATTTTCATATATATCTGTTTGGAAGAAATGACTATCTTGAGTGTGCATAGAGCGTGGTGTTGTGCGCTCATGTGTTGCTTATGCTAGGAGGAGAACACCTGGTTCCAGTTTATGGCCTGTTCCACGAAATAACACCAGAGCACACAGTTTAGTTCGGTTTTGGCACATGGTTTCAACTTGACTGAAATGAGGGGATTAGCGTTTATCGGTTCACATAATGAAACAGAGGTAAAACGAACGACAGTAAAACGAGTAAATAAAGCTATCCTCAGCCCAATGGTCGGTTTAACACCGTACCGTTTCGCTGCGCATGGTCCATCTGGAAGTACTAAGGATTTGCCTTCTTACGAACTTCGAACTGACTTACCGAGCCAGTTATATGGGTTGAACCCGAACGCCACCGACAAATTTTCAGACACTGTTTGTCGATATTTTTTGAGTGTTTCGGTGTAAGTTATGATGGTCCTTCATGACTCCATAAAGAGTAATAATGTAATAACCTCTATATGAAACACAGTGGCCTGACTGACCGACTGACTGCTTGAGTGTCTGACTAACTCATCATCGCCCAGCCCAAACAGCTAAAGATAGAAACTTGAAATTTGGAGGTGTAGATCCTCTACAGTAAGCGTCGTTTAAGAAGGTATATTTCGAAATTCCAACCCTAAGAGAGTGAAATAGGAATTGCCGGTTTCTTAAATGTCGTTATTAACGCAATTTTGAAGCTAGACTTCCGAAAATTGATACTGGTTCCTTGGTCAGAAATAAGGAAATAAGTGTTTCTTCAGTTTTGGAAATTTAACCTTATTGTGATGAAATAATGAGTGAAAGCTTGGAAGACTGTAATTATTAAAGAACTACTACGGTATTTTTAAGGTTACAGCTATGAACATTGGCATTTGACTTCTTAGTTACAAATAAAAAAACACGTGTTTCAGAGTTTTTGTAAACTGAACCCCTAAAGGGGTGAAATAGGTGAGATTTCTTACGAAAATATATTATTATGAAAGCATTTTCAGTGCTAAATCTACGAAAATCTAAATTTGCCTTCTCAGATATAAATAAAAAATAAGTGTTTCACTGTTTTTGGAAATTCAGTCACTGTGAGGGTGAAACAGAGGATGAAAGTTTAAATGGAAATATTTCATTGTGCAAACATTTCTGAAGCTAAACCTATAAAAATTTGTATCTGGATTCTCTATTAGAAATAAAACATAACACGTCACTTTTTTGGAAATTCCGTCCCTAAGAGGGTGAAATAGGGGGTAAAACGTTTTATGAAAATTTTTCATTTTCAAAGCATTTTTAAATCTAAATCTTTGAGAACTGGTCTTTAACTTCTCAATTAGAAATTCAAAAATACCTTTTTCATTTTTTCTGGATATTCGACCACTAAGGGAGTGCAACAGGGGACGAAAATTTTTAAGAAAATATTTAGTTACATTAAAAAATTTTAAAGCAAAATTTATGAAAATCTGTATTCCACTTCTCGGTCAGATGTAAAGAAATATTTGTTTGGGGATAAAAGTTGCTATGCGGCATGCGATACTTGCGGAGATCGTGGGCATCTGTACTTTACACAACATGTACATTTTGCAACAAATTTGATGATTTTGTAACATTATTATGTTCACTGGCGTGAAAAAAATTTTCCATTCCTTAGTTCACCCTCTTAGAGGTTGATTTTTCATTTTCTTCTTGTACCGTTTGCTCTTCCTCAGAGTTCGAGCTATCTCCACACCAAATTTCATGGAAATCGTTTGAGCTGTTTGGTTGTGAAAACGTAGAGGACAGTGTTACTTTCATATTTAGTAATATTAGTGTGGAAGTATGGATGAAACACATTAAGAATTGTATGAGCACTGAATTCTAGCTCTTACCCGCGGCTGCCTTCGTATACTAGTAAAATGAAATAAAGTGTGCCTTGTTTCTGCGATAAAAGTGCTTCGGAGGATCTTCGGTCCGTTTCTGGATGCAGATACAGGGAAATGGAGGATCAGATACAACCAAGAGCTTGAGGAACTATACCAGCAGCCCAACATAGCAGGAACCGTCAAAGTCAAACGAATGCAGTGGGCCGGCCATGTGGCCCGGATGGAGGATCACAGATGGCCTCGGAAGCTCCTGGATTTCACACCTACAGGAAAGAGACCGCCAGGGAGACCCAAGAAGCGTTGGAGGGATGGACTCCATGAAGATTTAAACCAAGTGTCAATAGTTGTGAACGGATGGCGGATAGCAGCAATGGACCGGATACAGTGGAGGAGGAAACTTGTAGATGTGTGCGGTCCACTGGGCATGATCAAGTAGTAGTAGTAGTAGTAGTAGTAGTAGTAGTAATTTATGTGACTTGCGCGTCGATGACGGTAAAATGATGATGACGAGGGCGACACATACCCAGTGCCGAGCGGAGAAATTCCGACCCGGCCAGAGATCGAGCCCTGGACTCCGTGATCGAGTGTCAGCAGGGCTAGCCACAAGACCACAAACTGTTAAGGCTTATCAGTTGTTTTGTTAGATGAGTGATGGTGAACGGTACTCAAATACAATGTAAACGTTCTAAAATTATTAAATAACGTAAAAATGACGAAGAAAGAAAATAAAACATTTATATTTCGGTGCAGCACAAATTTTATATTTGTAAATGCAATGCGTAAGTTTGCCGGCCGAGATGGCCGAGCGGTTCTAGTCGCTTCAGTCTGGAACCGCGTGACCGCTACGGTCGCAGGTTCGAATCCTGCCTCGGGCATGGATGTGTGTGATGTCCTTAGGTTAGTTAGGTTTAAGTAGTTCTAAGTTCTAAGGGACTGATGACCTCAGATGTTAAGTCCCATAGTGCTCAGAGCCATTTGAACCATTTGACACCATTTTAAGACTGTTAAATTGCCTCAGAAGTTATAAGAGATCTATGACGCTCAGCGGCTAAAATGCGATGGGCTTCTGACTGATATTAGCATGGCAGTATAGACCAAACCCTTTGAAGATTGTATAAGCATTGTATTCGTTACGTTGAATCGTATGACGTACAACATATCAAACAATAAAAAGATTTGCACAAATACAGTAAAGTTCAAAAGTCAAAGAGTACATTTATTCAAGGAGTGGTTATTGCTCTATATTTCGCATTGTATTCTTCGTACTACACAGTTTCTCGAATATCGTATGTTATTCCTCAGCGTTTAAGTTATCCAAAATTTCATCAAAATAGGTTCAGCGGTGTAGTTGTGAAAGCATAACACAGAAAGCTACTTTCGCATTTATAATATTAGTATAGATACGAATACAAAGAATGAGGCCAGTATTTTTGAACCTAAACAACATGGAAATGATGGGGCACCCGTCACATGACAGTGCCTCCGCTGCAGCATTCGATAATGCTTTGTACGAATTCCCATATGAAAACATTTTCAAAAGCCATAATACACTGGTGTGCAAAACTTAAGGACGAAAGTAACTTTCACGTAATGTGTCACTGCCAAGTAACATAGCTCGATGAAACTTCGACCATACGTGGAAAGAACAGCTACGGTATAGTGCAGAAGGTACCTGGGAGGAACACGCAATGAGACGAACAGAAATGACACTTTTATTCAAAGACAATAGATACGCTAAAGGCACCGAGATTCATGACGGTGGGACACGGACAGCAATGTGGTCTCATGATGGCTACAAGGTTGGTAAGGAGTCTTTGTGGTAGAGCGTTTCATTCCTCCACCAGGGCGGCTGACAAACGCTGGATGGTCGTTGGTGCATTTGGACTGCAATACGTGCCCCAAACGCATCTCACAATTGATTAATTGGATTTAAGTCGGGGGAACGGACAAGCCAGTCCATTCGCCGAACATCCTCTCACTCCAAGAGTTCCTCCACGTGCACTGTTCCATGCGGTTGCACACTGTCATCCATAAAAATGAGAAGTCCGAATGCATCCCTGAAAAGATGCACATGGGGAAGGAGTACGGTGCCACAATAACGTTGACAATTAACTGTACCGTATTCAAAGATTTGGAGGTCATACGCCCGTGCAACATCATGCCTCCCCAAAATAATAACACCTCGACCACTAAAACTATATAGTTCAGTAATGTTCCTGGTTGCAATATCTATCCTCATATGGCGAGAGGCCGGCCGCGGTGGTCTAGCGGTTCTAGGCGCTCAGTCCGGAACCGCGCGACTGCTACGGTCGCAGGTTCGAATCCTGCCTCGGGCATGGATGTGTGTGATGGCCTTAGGTTAGTTAGGTTTAAGTAGTTCTAAGTTCTAGGGGACTGATAACCACAGATGTTAAGTCCCATAGTGCTCAGAGCCATTTGAACCATGGCGAGAGGTGGGAACACTCCTTACCAAATGTGTGACCAGCATAGGAGCACATTGTAAAACATGCACTGCCGTCAGTGGTGGTAAAACGCCTTATTCAGAACCACGTCTTTCCTTTTGTATGTCCAGGAAGCAACACGAATCGCGGTGATTTCAATGTATTTATTCGTCTTTGAATAAAATTGTCGTTTCCGTTCTTATCATTGCGTACATCCTTCCCTTACCTTCTGTACTGTACTGTAGTACTTCTTTCAACGATGGCTTAAGTCTGATCGAACTATGTTACTTGGCAGTGACACATCATACGGAAATTACTTTCGTTCTTAATGTTTGCACACCAGCTTATAGGAAGCGACAAATCTTTTACCAGTACGAAGACTCTTTCATAAATCCCTGTATAATGGGAAACAACGAGTCCTCCTAAAACTCCAGAGTCCTTACGTCGCATGTGATGGAGACAACACAGTGCTGGAATGCGAAATTCCTGTCGTCATTTGCTTGTCTTTCACTGTGATCAAATATTCTTATTGGGGATTCGAACCCGTATCTTTGCCTTTTGCGGTCACCAAGTCTGAGATACTTCGGAAAAACTAGCATTCGTGATCAGAAACACTACGGTGTTTCCTAGAGAAACAATGAAATCTTTTACAACACTTTCTGATCCTTAAAAATTAGCAGTGTTTCTCTGTCTGGATAAAACCCTTAATATTAATGTTTGGTATATGTCATTAGTGCTCTGTCTCGTTCTAAACACTCTCTTCTGTGATGACGTGTAAGTGGCGCACACTTCAGTGCGGTCGTAGCAAGTGAGCCACGTTCACAAAAACGTCTGAGAAACGAACTTGCCACCACCGGTCTTTCAATATCCGTGAAACGTCAGCATATAGCTGCACAGTCACATACCTGTATCTCTTGTCAGTCAGCAATGGTAGCACTTTCAGCTCCCACTCTAATCCGCCGAAGCGTTTTAAGCTAAGTGGAACGTTAGTCTCAACCTGTAGATACCGAACAGTGAAGCATCCTTTGGCATCAGCCTATCCGCGCCGATTTCCCAAATGCACGCCTCTGCTGTCCAACAGACGGATGTTGCCTGATACCAAGTTTTATTGCTTTTACTCATTGCACGAGCACTCTCGCACCGGCTGTTCAGCAGTCTGAAGTGAAGAGAATTGTGCTCCCTCCCTAACTGCTTCATCTCTGCTGTTTTTCTACTCGTTATTTCACCTTTACACTGCCAGTTTAGTAGTAACGCACAACCTGCCTTTGACTGTGTACGTGCAATCGATGCGTAATTCACGACTCCAGTTCAGTAAAACAGACTCCAGTGATTGTTAGCTCTCCGATCATGCATTTACCAGCTTTCGCTTGCTGTTTTATATGTTCCTACTTTTAGAGAATATGTATGTAATGGCCAGGTTTTCATTAGGGAAACGAAGGAAAATAAATAAAAACCTTTGGATCAGGGCAATTTATTAGAAAAAAGAGTTTATTTTTTGGGGTTAATGAACCGCCAAATTCAGATCAATAAATGTTACGATAACAGCCCGATGAATTGAACAGTGGTCGTGAGAAAGTAAACGTTTGCACGCAAAATTAGAGACGTAACTGTAAAATACTTTTGTTAAATTAATCATTATTACTACCATCCGGCCGGCCGATGTGGCGGAGCGGTTCTAGGCTCTTCAGTCTGGAACCGCGCGACCACTAGGGGCGCAGGTTCGAATCCAGCCTCGGGCATGGATGTGTGTGACGTCCTTAGGTTAGTTAGGTTTAAGTAGTTCTAAGTTCTAGGAGACTGATGACCTCAGATGTTAAGTCCCATAGTGCTCAGAGCCATTTGAACCTTTTGAACTACCATCCAGGAAGGATGTCACTAAATGAAACACTTCCGTTAACTTGGAAATGTGTCTTCGTTTTTACTTTACTCCCTTATACTAGATTTCTTGCCTGTTGCCCTAGTGATTAGGATGAAAAAGTAAATCAAGGCCCAATGAAACAACCTAATTTTGAGCATTTCAATAACAGCTTGTAAGCAAACAGGTGTTGGGAAGTGACATTGTGGATACCTCTCACACGATTCAGTTTTGAAGTGATTAATTACTTACAGTGGGTACTATACAGGGTGAGTCACCTAACGTTACAGCTGGATATATTTCGTAAACCACATCAAATACTGAGGAACCGATTCCACAGACCGAACGGGAGGAGAGGGGCTAGTGTAATTGTTTAATACAAACCATACAAAAATACACGGAAGTATGTTTTTTAACACAAACCTACGTTTTTTTAAATGGAACCACGTTAGTTTTGTTGGCACATCTGAACATATAAACAAATACGTAATCAGTGCCGTTTGTTGCATTGTAAAATGTTAATTACATCCGGAGATATTGTAACCTAAAGTTGACGCTTCAGTACCACTCCTTTGCTGTTCGATCGTGTGTATCGGAGAGCACTGCAACATACATCGCGTTTCTACAGAATGATCTGCCAACGTTGCTCGAAAATGTCCCACTGGAAACGCGTCGACGTATGTGGTATCAGCATGATGATGCACCTGCACATTCCGCAATTAACGCTAGGCTGACCCTTGACAGGATGTTCGACGGGCGTTTCATAGGACGTGAAGGACGCATAAATTGGCCAGCCCGTTCTCCTGATCTCACACTTCTGGACTTCTTTCTGTGCGGTACGTTAAAGGAGAATGTGTACCGTGATGTGCCTACAACCCCCGAGGATATGAAACAACGTATTGTGGCAGCCTGCGGTGACATTACACCTGGTGTACTGCGGCGTGTACGACATTCATTACGCCAGAGATTGCAATTGTGTGCAGCAAATGATGGCCACCACATTGAATATCTATTGGCCTGACATGTCGGGACACACTCTATTCCACTCCGTAATTGAAAACGGAAACCACGTGTGTACGTGTACCTCACCCCTCATGGTAATGTACATTTGCGTCAGTGAAAAAGACCAATAAAAAGGTGTTAGCATGTGGACGTAATGTGCTTTTCCAGTCTCTTCTATACCTAAGGTCCATCACCGTTCCCTTTGGATCCCTACGTAATTCGGTGCTCTCTGATACACACGATCGAACAGCGGAGGAGAGGTACTCAAGCGTCAACTTTAGATTACAATATCTCCGGATGTAATTAACATTTTACAATGCAACAAACGGCACTGATTACGTATTTGTTTGTATGTTCAGATGTGCTAACAAAACTAACGGGGTTCCATTTAAAAAACGTAGGTTTGTGTTAAAAAACATACTTCCGTGTATTTTTGTATGGTTTGTATTAAACAATTACACTAGCCCCTCTCCTCATGTTCGGTCTGTGGAATCGGTTCCTCAGTATTTGATGTGGTTTACGAAATATATCCAGCTGTAACGTTAGGTGACTCACCCTGTGTAAACTCTTCTACTCTTTCTCAAATGCAATCTGTGGGGTGGGAAATATTTCGGGAATGCTCCGGATACTTTTGCATAATCGATGAAACGCTTCCATGATTTACATTGAAAATCTTTTATTTCTTCAGACAAAGTCAAATGATACATCGTGTAATGTGTACGATAAAGACAAATGGTTCCGTACGCATTTTGCAATTACAATGCTTCACATTTCCAACAACCAAAAAAATATATCCCCTAACATGAGGTAATTTAAGATTCAGTTAAAACGATGTTGGATCTAAGGTAACCATTAGTCATAAGCATGTTGTGCCACAAAAGGATATCACTGGCAAAGCCAAGTTAAAGCAGGCCAGAGCACCGTGTTGCAATCAGACTGGCAAACAGGCAGAGAGCGGGTACTGCAAATGATATGGGGTACAACGGAAGTTATTGCTTTACCTCGCTCAAGCGACAGGTCTGAATCATTAACTCAGCAACATGTCCTCACTTAGGGAAGATCATAACATCATTCTGACACCACAGCACCATGCTGCAAGAGCGGATAGATGTTCCACACGAAAACCTTCAGCTCGTTGACATGACGGAAAAGCACCATGCTGAAGTCCTGAAAACCACAGCTGTGACGGCGAGATGTGGCGAGGAGTGCTGATGAGCCAAGAAAAGGAGGACACATGCAGTCGGCCATACACAATATCAGTGCCTCAGAAAGACAGTAATAAATACTCTGGCTTCCAATTGAGGCCCATACGCTGTTCAGTTACAGTCAATGCTGATCCTGTGACATGCTGTCTGCCGTTCGCCTCTTACATGACTTCTACCTTCGAAACTGCTGCCTGCTTGGCCCGCCAAACCTAGTCACTGTAAGCTGTGTGGGGAATGGGGAAGGCGTGCGATCCGTCTAAGTTTGACCGAGGGCCCAGATGGCCGAGCGGTTCTAAGCGCTACAGTCTGGAGCTGCGCGACCACTACGGTCGCAGGTTCGAATCCTGCCTCGGGCATGGATGTGTGTGTTTTCCTTTTAGATTAGTTACGTTTAAGTAGTTCTAAGTTCTAGGGGACTGATGACCTCAGCAGTTAAGTCCCATAGTGCTCAGAGCCATTTGACCCATTTTTGAGGGCCTGGAGGCTCGGAGCGAGCATTTCGGAAACTGCACGACTTGTCGGCTGTTCGGGGAGTGCTGTGGTGATTATCTTCAACACGTGGCGTAGCCCAGCTGGAACCACGTCCAGACGTAGTGGGGCTGTGCAGCCACCCCTCATTACAGATATCGGGCGTCGTGGGCTGGTCAGACTGGTAAAACAGGACAGCCGGCAAACTGTGGCAGAACTAACATCGGACTTTAAAGCTGGTCAGAGTACAAGTGTGTCTGAACACACAGTGCACCGACACTCCTAACCACGGGTCTCGACAGCCGAAGACCTACGCATGTGCCAGTGTTAACAGCACTACACCGGCAACTACGACTGAAATAGGCACGTGACTGTGGGCACTGGACGTTGGAGGATTGGCAGAGCGTTGCGTGGTCTGATGAATCCCGATACCTTCATCATATTGATGGAAGGGCGCGAATCCGTCATCTTCCAGGGGAACAGCTGCTTGACACCGGTACTGTGGGATGGAGACAAGCTGGCGACGTCTCCATTATGCTCTGGGAAACATTCATGTGGGCATCCCTGGCTCTGATGGAGCTCGTGTAATGCACCATGACGGCCACAGAGTATCGTGCACTGGCTGCAGACCACGTACACTCCTTCATGACGATAATGTTTCCCGGCAGCAGTGGCATTTTTGGGCAAGATAATGCGCCATGTCACAAAGACAGGTGTGTGATGGAGTGGTTCGAGGAACACAGTGGCGAGTTCCAGATGAATTGCTGGCCCCCTTACTTGCCAGATCTGAACCCGATCGAACACATCTGGGATGTGATTGAACGTGGCGTCAGAGCTCAACGACCCCTTCCCAGAATTTACGGGGATTGGGTGATCTGTGTGTGCACATGTGGTGCCAACGTCCTCCAGTAACCTACTAAGGCCTCATTGTTTCCGTGCTATCTGTGCCAAAGGTGGAAATATCGGCTATTAGCAGGTGATGATAGTGTTCTAGCTGATTAGTGTATGAAGTGACCAACCAACACCCCACTCCGTTTGTAATTTTTTATCCTTGTACGAATCCGTCCCCTTCTCCGTCATGTGTCTCATACTACCCAGAGATCGGTTCATCTGTTCAAAATGTAGAAGGGGGAGATTCGTTGGACTGGAAACGTCCAACCACTCTCTCGTTCCAGGGTTCGCGTTTTTGGATCCTTCTCATTCTCTGCTCCTTTCTCTGCCGGGTCTAAAAGATGTTAACAAGTGAACGGTCCCTATGTTTGAAAGAGTAGCGGGCGAAGAGATTCGTTGGATCTGAAATGTCCAACCAACACCGTCACTCTGCATCTATTATGCATCGCGCTACGTTAATTTCCAAATATCAACACAATCATTTAACGACAATCACTCCAGAAATACAGTATAAAGGAAATTAAAGTAGCTTATATAGGAATAAATAGAATAAAACACCTTGCTTGGTCCCTCTTCTTTCCGGAAGTTTAGTGCAGGGTTGTCAGGGTAAAATTTAACGTGGTAGACTCGATAACGCATCAACAAATATGACGCGCTAGTGGCAAACTAAGCCAAGTTACATGAAACGAACCGATGGGCATTTTTCAACTAGGCTGGGAGAACAGGTCATTGCCCCAGAAGCCCAGATTATAAGATAGTACAGGCGTCAGAGAGAAAGAAGCGAAAAAAACGCGGAAAAATAAAAAAAAAATTAGTAAAATCGATCAATCAACTGAAGTCTTTCCTTATTTAAAAATAATCTAAGTAGGTTTTGGAAATTATTGTGACGTAAGAATATGCAAATAATTCAGTCAACGTTAGCTAGCAGACAACGCTTCGTTTTATGTAGGCTATTCGTAAATGAAAGGCGTAACACGTGGAGTTAAAGAGCACAGAAATGATACATGTAATTGAATCTGAAATGTTTAAATTTATTGATACGTTCAATGAAGGTAATTTTTACACACCATATTGAAAGCTAAGGTTGGTAGCGACCGAGAACAATATTAGTCCCAAGTCACTCACAGCCCTTATATTTCTGTCCGAACTGTGAGGTACTGCTGGAAGATACACCTTAGGGTCAAAGGTTAATACTTGTGTTAAATCGGGGGGCCGGGGGTCACAATGGCGTAATTGCGCTCCACGCTACCTTTTGGTCGCCAAAGTTGCCAGCGAGAGAACTCAACATACCAGCAGCTCGAATTCCATCGACCTCTCTGATGCAGCACTAGGGAGAGGGGAGACCAAGAAAATGTCAGAGCGCTATACTGTGACTGAGGATACGAACTGCATTGACACAAAGGTGACACAGGTGACCAACCTTATTTATTATACGTAAGCAGCAACAAACAATTCAAATGCAATTCATTGCCTTTATTAGACACCTATGATTTACAAGGAAAATTAATTTTCTGGCAAAAAGTATGTTCCACGTCTCCTCCTAAACCACTGGTAGCACTTTGTACATATATCTCTTACAGCCACGTACCAATTGCTGTCGGCATAAGAACCAGATCCCTATTGCAGTTCACGAGATATGACGTCATAAAAACAATGAGACGCGTGAAAAATGCGGCATCGTGGATGAAGATTTAATAATTTGTTCTTTACTATTAAGACAGTCCCTCAGTCGAATCATAAGGAAATCTCGGGCGCTTCTCAGCGCTTACGACAGCCTTTAAGTGCGAAGAGCAAACGGCTATCAGCAAAAACAATAGCCGTCCATAGAGCTGTGAGGAGGCGTTGCCATAGAGACGTTTACAAAACTGCGTTGTTTACACGTCGTATGACTAGGGCCTTCCGTCGTGTAGACCGTTCACCAGGTGCAAGGCTTTCGATTTGACGCGACTTCGACGACTTGCGCGTCGATGGGGATGAAATGATGATGGTTAGGACAACACAACACACAGTCCCTGAGCGGAGAAAATCTCCGACCCAGCCGGGAAACGAACCCAGGCACTTAGGATTGACATTCTGTCGCGCTGACCACTCAGCTACCGGGGACGAAGGTTGTTGACACGTGAAGCAGCTGTACTTATTCATTTGTACATTATGTATATTTCTTTGTACATCTGTTTCATAATTTCAGAGGTGTCTTCAGAAACACATGAAAATGCCATTTTTTCGATATTACACTACAAAGATAGTTCATTTTTTTGTTTCCGTTCTTAATAGGAATTTGCAAAACGAATACCTGGTCGATGCTAGATTTGTCAGCAAGTTCGTTGAAAAATCTTATTCATTTTCGTTAGAAACTCTTATGACTCCACTATTACACACTCGACTTTTCAAACAATATCTACATGATCGAATACAGAGAACACGTGATACGAAACTTTGTAGGAGAATGTATAGTTTTTAGTATCCCAGTCTCCCTGTTATTATAAGATTTAAAAAATTCGTACTTTTCCAACACGGACTGACTCAGACAAACCTTGCTAAATACGAGGGTTGTTTTTTTAAGTAAGGGCCGTTTTTATTTTTAAAAAAAGGTACAAATACTTTTGTAAAAAACTTTTATTTTCTGATTCTACATACTTTTACCTATTTTTCTACATAGTTGCCTTGTTTATTTAAGCACTTGTCAGACCGTACAACTACGTTTTTAATTCCCTCTTAAAAGAATTCGGCTGCCTGCTCCGACAGCCAAGAGTTCACGGCCGCTTTCACTTCATTGTCGTCATTGAAGCGCTGCCCGCCAATATGGTGTTTCAGGTAACGGAAAAGGTGAAAATCGCTAGGAGCGAGGTCGGGGCTGTATGGTGCATGGTCCAAAACTTCCCAGCCAAAAGAATCAATCAAATCCCGAGTCTTTTGAGAGGTGTGAGGCCTAGCGTTATCGCGCAGGAGCAAAACTCATTTTGTCAACATGCCGCGCCTTTTGTTTTGAATTGCTCCGCGGAGCTTCTTTAGAGTTGCACAGTAGGCGTCTGAGTTGATTGTCGTTCCTCGTGGCATAAAGTCCACTAGCAAAACACCGCGCCGGTCCCAGAACACAGTTGCCATAATCTTGCGCTTTGACAGCGTCTGACGGGTGAGGTTGTGTGTCGCCATTCCATCGATTGTCGCTTGCTTTCGGGAGTGTTATGGGATACCCATGTTTCATCTCCAGAGACAATTTGACTCAACATGTCATCCCCTTCTTCCTCGTAACGAATCAAAAAGTCCAATGAAGTGGCAAATCTCTTCCCTTTGTGGTCCTCTGTGAGGAGTCTGGGTACCCACCGAGAACACAGTTTCTTAAAGTTTAGGTTTTCAGACACAATTTTGTACAAAACCGATCTTGAAACTTGTGGCAATTCCAAAGAAAGAGTGGAAATTGTGAATCTTCTGTCCTCACGAACCTTTGTTTCGACTGCAGCCACCAAATCATGAGTGATCACAGAGGGCCGGCCAGAGCGTTCTTCGTCATGGACGTTTTGACGGCCATTTTTAAACTCTCTAACCCATTGACGCACTTTACCTTCACTCATTGCATTCAAGCCATAAACTTCTGGACTGGGAACGTTTTGTAAGTTTTGTCTAGTAGTCTGTCACATGATCCTTTGATCCTACCCGGACAGTCACAAGGGAGGACTTGCAATGCATTGTTTCAGTAAATAGCATCAAACTAAAATGTATTTACAGATTTTCTCCAGTAGATTATTAACGCCTTGAGTATAATTATTCACAAAAAATAGCTTAGAATGAAAATATTATATAGTGAGCCTGGTGAGACAAGAAACAACCGCAGTTCAAGCCTGACACGTAGAGAACTGTACTTTAGTTCTTTAGTACTTTAGTCTTATTTCAAAAACTTGCTGTGGATAGGTGCAAGCCATACTCTGGTATGTTGTGCGGCGTGTACATAGGTGTTACTACAACGTAGAAAAATATATAGATATGTACGACAGCAAGTAAAACAGATCGGACCTTCAGTAGTCTCAAAATGAGAAAATTCAATCCAACAATTATTTCTCAACACAACCTCCCCTGCAAAATCATTACAAGCTTGTCAGACTGTTTCTGGATAACCTGTATAATTGCAATGTCCAGGAACTCCATGTTCATTAAAATATAGACCACTGCGAGAATTTATATTGTGTGTTCACAGAAAGGTGCAATCGATTTGACATCTGTGTTTTGTATACCAGGAATTACCAGAACTCAGGTGTCTGTTTGTGGCTTACCTTCTGGCTCCATTCTCTTACTGCTTTTCACGAGGCGGTAGCACTCGTGTTGCTCGCCTTTCGACTCGCCTGAAACTGTTGCTGAGCAACGGCCTGGGCTGCCGCTGCGACACGCGGATTGTTGACAAATGCGTCTCGTCGCGATATTGAAAAATAATCACCGCACAATTAAGGAAACTATCCACTGATACTAGCAGGAGAGTAGCTAGCCTGGGACGACTTTGGTAATGTCCCTGAGGAGAGTAGCTAGCCTGGGACGACTTTGGTAATGTCCATGAGGATAATGTGACCGTGGAATTTTGTTTCTTTTTTTTACGTTAAAAACTGGCCAAGTGCAAGTGTGACTTAATCGATACTGGCACGACAATGGCCCCGGGATTCTAAGACTTTCGTGTAAGATAATTACAAATTAAAAGTTTTTGGATTTTTCCCTCTACTTGTACTGCAAAACCTCCCTTCTTGCCACATTTAATGATTCTAGATCAATGGGAAGTAGCCTATAGGTTTTGATGAGTGAGTTTGCGAGTGTCAAAATATGTGACATCACCGGCAGTGTGTTTTTATTTCATAGACTTAGAATTTTATATTTATTTTTTACGCCGCCAATGGAACGTAGACCATAATATGTCCCATAAATTTGGACTTGGCACGTTTGGTTTATTAACAGCCGGACAGACCGATAGACAGACGTACAACAAAGTGATCATATAATGGTTCCGCTTTTACCAACTGATATACGCAACGCTAAAAATGAAGAAAAGTTAAAGAACGGGGAAAAGTGCAAAATTTAGTAAAATCGATCAGTCTAGTGAAATGTTTCGCTTCGTTGAAATAATGAAATATCGTTTTGTAAATAATCCTGACGTAAGGATTTGCGAATAATTTATCTTCTTTGCTCAGGTCAAAGATGAACCTACGTTATGACATCAGTTAATTGAGTATATAGGGCCAAAGAGACTAGAGATGAGCACGTGTTTCGAGCAAGGCTATGACGGATCATCTGTCTTGTGTGCCGTATACAGTGGTGCGATAAAAAGAATCAAGACATAATTTCAAATTAGTCCTTTAAGACGTTGGAGAGACGAAAATGCTAATCTAGAAACAGCCCTGCATTTAAAAGTAATTGAGAAAATATGCGAATTTTTTGGTCGCATCATGATTGAACGGTAGGACTTTCAAAGTTGTTGCGTAAGTACTTCCAAGGTTACCCTAAAGACATCAAATCCAACGCGTTGGATGGCAGTTAGATTAGAGATTCATTGGCGTACTTCAGAGGCGGGCAAACATCATTCGCAGTAATTTTGATACGATATGATATATAATTTATAAATGTAAAGCGACGAACGAAGTGTAGGAATATATCTTAAAAATACAATCTTATTCTTTTCAGATTCACTATAAACAACTAAAAGAAATTAATACTCCACGCAGGGCTTTGCAGCCTAAGAATATGGATGCTATACCTGCTTACGACTGCTTAGGCACGGCACTGCCAGAAACAAACATAAAACATTACAGTTTAAAGTATTTAACAAGCGGTCAGCAATGAGATCACGGTATCATTAGAGACGGGGGGCAAGCTGAGGTAGACGAAGGTTGGGTAAGGAAATCGGCTATATCCTTTTCAGCGGAACCATCCCATTTGTCTCACGCGATATTGCTGGGATGGGCGGGAGGGGGGG
The DNA here is from genome assembly GCF_021461385.2 of Schistocerca piceifrons. Classification (NCBI taxonomy): domain Eukaryota; kingdom Metazoa; phylum Arthropoda; class Insecta; order Orthoptera; family Acrididae; genus Schistocerca; species Schistocerca piceifrons. Next base: position 748,679,880 of record NC_060139.1, read on the forward strand.
GGGGGGGGGGGGGCAGTACAAGGAAAATTACAGAAAACCCCAATCCAGATGAGCGGACGAGGTTTGAATTTGAATCACCATCTTCCCGAATGGTAGTATAGTGTCGTACCACTGCGACATATAGCTCTATGTTGCTGTCAGAAATAGGTAGCGACATACTACTACATAAAACTTCCAAAACGTTAGAAACATATGCTCTGAATGTAAATTTCCTTTCAAAGGAATTAAATTGGTAGAGAAGCATTTCGACGATCTTTACGAGGACGGTAGGATCACACACAGTGCGTAACTGGGCTTAAAGTGACACATTTTTGTCCAGTGATTGACAACACGTATTCGAAAATAAATACCTTGTTTTGATGAATGAAGTATGTTATAAACGCATACGTAGTACTATAACATTTTCTTTCATATGTACTGACTGTGACACAGACTTATAAATACAGCTACTAAGTTTATCAGTGACACTAAAGCATGTAGACAAGAACGTGTGCAGTGTGCTACAGTATAGGTTATATGCAAAGGAATGTTTAAGCGTGACATATCAACTGGTAAAAAACTTGTACTATGCGCATTTACCACATATACACTGAAGCGCCAAAGAATCTGGTAAGGGATGCATATTCAAATACAGAGAAAAGTAAAAGGGCACAATACGGCGCCGCCGTCGGCAACGCCTATATAAGACAAGTGTCTGGCGCAGTTGTTAAATCGTTTCCGCTGCTAGAATGGCAGGTTATCCAGATTTAAATGAGTTTAAATGTCGTGTTGAAGTCGGCGCGCGAACGATGGGCACAGTATCTCCGAGATAGCGGTGAAGTGGAGATTTTCCCGAACGACCATTTCACGAGTGTACCGTCAACATCAGGAATCCGATAAAACATCAAATCTCCTACATCGCTGCGGCTGGAAAAAGATCCTGCAAGAACGGGACTAATGGCGACTGAAGAGAATCGTTCAACGTGAGAGAAATGCACCCTTCCGCAAATTTCTGCTGAATTCAGTTCTGGGTCTTCAACAAGTGTCAGCGTGCGAACCACTCAACGAAACATCACCAATATGGGGTTTCGGAGCCGAAGACCCATTCGTGTACCCTTGGTGACTGCAGAAGACAAAGCTTTACGCCTCGCCTAGGCCGGTCAACACCGACATTGGACTGTTGACTGGAAACATGTTACCTGGTCGGATGAGTCTCGCTTCAAATTTTATCGATCGGATGCACGTGTACGAGTATGGAGATAACCTCATGAATTCATGGACGCTTTTTGCCAGCAGGGAACTGTTCCAGCTGGTGTAGGCACTATAATTGTGTGGGGCGTGTGCAGTTGGACTGATATGGGACCCCTGATACGTCTAGATACGACTGTGACAGGTGACACGAACGTAAGCATCCTGTCTGATCCCCTGCATCCATTCATGTCCATTGAGCATTCCGACGGACTTGAGCAGTTCCAGCAAGCAGTGCGACACCCCATACGTCCACGTTATTGAGCATATCTGGGATGCCTTGCAACGTGCTGTTCAGAAGAGATCTCCACCCTTCTTACTCTTACGCATTTATGGACAGTCCTGCAGGATTCATGGTGTCAGTTGCCTCCAGCAGTACTTCAGGCGTTAGTCGAGTCCATGTCAGGTCATGCTGCGGCACTTTTGTGCGTTCACGACGGCCGTACACGATATTAGGCAGGTGTAGCAGTTTCTTTGACTCTTCAATGTAGAAAAACAAACGTATACATAAACAGGACATAAAAATAAATATCATGAAGATGCTTAGCATGAGTAGGTGGAACATGTTCGTCACACACAAGTAACTTTTGTTGGAAAAGGCGGAATTTGTCTTATCTGTTTGATAAACCATAATTAAAAATCCTAGGTCCCTTCAATAAATAACACGAAAAGTTGTATAAAAATACAAAACTTCGACATAGTTTGTGCTTCTTTGATATTTTTTGGTGGTGTCTTAGAATTATTATCATTTGGGCCTGGCACGTCTGCCTCGCGAACGGAAAACTGGGCACCAGTGAAATAAGATGGCAGCATCCCGGCAGGTTTGCACCAACGTGGATCAGTGGTGTGTCATTAGATTTCTGTTAGCTGAAGAGTTGAAATCATTCGAAATTCACCATCGGATGGCAATGCAGTACGGTGAAAGTTCTTTGAGTCGAAGACAAATGTACAAGCAAGCAGACAAATTCAAACGGGTTGTAACAATTGCTGAAGATTCTCCAAGCCCAGGACGCTCTGTCTTTGTGGTCACGCAGACCAACATTGTGAGAGTTGATACGGGAAAACAGACGTATTACGTTGATTGATATAGGAACAACGATGAAAATTAGTGTCGAATCAGCCCACCATATTGTTTATAAAGTGCTGATGTTCGAGAAATTGTGTGTGTGAGGTGGTTTCCAAAACATTTGACCATCAGAAATGAAAGAAAGGTGCGTGGATGTGTGTAGGGAGTCCTGAAGTTCGTCTGCTTGCCCCACACCTCTTATTTCCCATATCTGGCACCTTCATATTATCACATTTTTAACCCACTGAAAGAAGCGGACGACGCGGAAGTCCAGGCAACAGAACAGCGCATCACTACTGGTTAGGCAGTCCCCCCCCCCCCCCCTTCCTTGCATTTGCATGTGCAATTGAGAAGCTTGTCCAGCGCTTGCATAAGTGCATAGAATTTGAGGACGATTTCGCTGAAAAATAACTTCTATTCTCGTAATAAATTCTTTAAAAATTCCACTGTCTTACTGAAAGACCCTTGTAACTGCGTCACTGTATTTCAAATGGTTCAAATGGCTCTGAGTACTATGGGGCTTAACATCTGATGTCATCAGTCCCCTAGAACTTAGAACTACTTAAACCTAACTAACCTAAGGACATTACACACGTCCATACCCGAGGCAGGATTCGAACCTGCGACCGTAGCGGTCGCGTGGTTCCAGACTGAAGCGCCTAGAACCGTTCGGCCACACCGGCCGGCTACTACATTTGCATTTACTTTTCTTTCTGTGAACAAGGACATGCAGCGCACTCACTACGTGAGCTATATTAGACTGTAATACCAAGTGATTATCAAGTGACCATTAACATCTCACGTGGACGCTCACGTACAAAAATAAGGTTTCGTTTAAACCTTTACTTATAACTTCACTAAGCATTAAATAGACGGAAATATGTGGACCTACATATTGCATCAGTCGTGAAACCAGGTGTCCTGGCCCCACTTTTCTACCACTTAGTTATTGTTCTAAGTTGTGAAAGCAAGTATCAAATGTAACTCTGACATGACCATATGCTCCTGTAGAATAAAAGCTAAGCGTTAATGCAAAAGACTCAGAGTTGAGCCATATTGTGTAAAATAACGACAGAACCTGTCGTCTAGGAAAACTGACACGCAAACTCTTCCTTTACACCATATATTCTGCCAAGCACTGAAATACTCTCTTCAGTCACATAGTTATTATTCTCCAAGCACCTTGCCACGTCGTTCAAAGAAGTATTTTGCTGCATTAGATGACAGTTTGGCTGTTGAAGCTTGATACTCTTCCTGTATTGCATGTTTAATTCACAGAGAACGTACAACTTTCTCTTGATACGAACAACACTGTCATGAGATGGTGAATCCAGACTGAGGGACACACATCCTTTTGGCAACATTAGAAAAGAAACGAATGCGTAAAGTGACAAAAGTTCATGATATAAAGAAAAATCTTCCAACATAACAGCACAGAGCAAAATAATCATGTAGCCACCGAAAAAATAATTATTACTGCGAAAATTTAAACGAATAATTTGGTGCCTAATCGCATCAGTCATTCACTGTAATATCTCAAACGCAAATGCATGTGCAACTGCTGTGACAGCAGCTGTCAACAGCAAAGGAAAGAAACTTTAAAATTAGATTCTGTCAAATAAATACACTGAAACATTACAGTAATTTATGAAACATCCAGCACAACTTACAGTCTGTGTTTTTGAGAGAACAAATGATAAAAGCAAGGCTCTAATGCCAATGCATAACGTTAAAGTTCAGTCAGTATGAACTTTACAGAAACGTTCCGACTATATTGTGCTATATTTGACTGGTGTTCTTATTTCGTTGCAATGCCTTAATCCAGAAGCTTTTTCTTGTGAATCTCCATATTGCAATCTTAAAAGTTTGAAGCCAGTAAGTGAAAACGCGGATAAGAATATATTTAAACCAAAAGTATTATTTTAGACAAAGTGTTTACCTGTAGAACGTAACAGCTGACTTTCCACTTCTGTTTGTGATTCCGTAGGTAACGCGAGTAACCATTGTTACACAGATTTACGTCTCCATTTCGAAACTACAATACAGACTTTCAACTCACAGTGTTGTGGGTACCCTAAGGTAACGGAGCATTAATCATTGACTTCGCGATTACTGCGTCAGGGCATCACCACAGCTTCTAATCTCCTTGGTCGTAGCTATGTTCACATTACAAAAGCGCAAAGTGACCTGGTGTGGTAATAGGTTTGCTCAAACAGCTGCCATACACAGAGCTAAAATCGCATATAAGCAGTGCCTTCTCCCGTTTCTCACTAGTTGTACTGTGGCTGTTTCTGTATAAGCAATAAGAGCAGGCAGCCAGAGCCTACCAGGAAAATTTTTCTGGAACTCCCAAGCCGCCCCATTAGCACATGCGCAGTGCTGTCTGAGACTGTGGATAGACTCCAGGTAACACGTAATTTGTTTGTGGGGAGTTCTTCTGGAAACTGTGACAGTTCCGGTGATCGACTATTTCGTGTTCACGGTTCATCGTTAACCGTAAAGTAAACATTTTACGTGTAAGTATAAAATGACCTTTACTTGTGGAACTGCAAAAGAACTCCAATTGGATGAATCATGAAACTGCCATTTATTACAGATGTCTCACGGATCAAAATCGAGCGAGAATGTGACGACGCAGTATAGAAACACTGAACTTAATATTTTCGTGTGCGGGGTCATGTGACAGTGGAGTCACGTGCAAAATTTAGGAACCCGTGGTCTAGGGGTAGTGTGTTTGATTCATAATCAAAACGTCTTCGGTCCCGGGTTCGATCCCCGCCACTGCCTAAATTTTGATAAATAATCAGCATTGGCGGCCGAAGACTTCCGGCATAAGAAGTCAGCCTCATTCTGCCAACGGCCTTGTCAAAGAGGGCGGAGAAGCGGATAGGGGTTCAGGGCACTCTCTTGTTCTAGGGGTGGGAAATTGCCCCTAAAGGCGGAAAAATCAGCAATGATCAACGACTTGAGGATGCAGAAGGCAATGGAAACCACTGCATTAAAGACACGTAACGTGTATCCACAGGACATGTGGCCTGTATTTGAAGAAGTGTCATGATGATCTCTCCATTGGCAAAAGATTCCGGAATAGTCCCTCATTCGGATCTCCCGGAGGGGATTGCCAAGGGGGAGGTTACCATGAGAAAAAGATTGAATAATCAACGAAAGGATAACGTTCTAAGAGTCGGGGCGTGGAATGTCAGAAGCTTGAACGTGGTAGGGAAACTAGAAAATCTGAAAAGGGAAATGCAAAGGCTCAATCTAGATATAGTAGGGGTCAGTGAAGTGAAGTGGAAGGAAGGCAAGGGTTTCTGGTCAGATGAGTACCGGGTAATATCAACAGCAGCAGAAAATGGTATAACAGGTGTAGGATTCGTTATGAATAGGAAGGTAGGGCAGACGGTGTGTTACTGTGAACAGTTCAGTGACCGGGTTGTTCTAATCAGAATCGACAGCAGACCAACACCGACAACGATAGTTCAGGTATACATGCCGACGTCGCAAGCTGAAGATGAACAGATAGAGAAAGTGTATGAGGATATTGAAAGGTTAATGCAGTATGTAAAGGGGGACGAAAATCTAATAGTCATGGACGACTGGAATGCAGCTGTAGGGGAAGGAGTAGAAGAAAAGGTTACAGGAGAATATGGGCTTGGGACAAGGAATGAAAGAGGAGAAAGATTGAGTTCTGTAACAGGTTTCAGCTAGTAATAGCGAATACCCTGTTCAAGAATCACAAGAGGAGGAGGTATACTTGGAAAAGGCCGGGAGATACGGGAAGATTTCAATTAGATTACATCATGGTCAGACAGAGATTCCGAAATCAGATACTGGATTGTAAGGCGTACCCAGGAGCAGATATAGACTCAGATCACAATATAGTAGTGATGAAGAGTAGGCTGAAGTTCAAGACATTAGTCAGGAAGAATCAATACGCAAAGAAATGGGATACGGAAGTACTAAGGAATGACGAGATACGTTTGAAGTTCTCTAACGCTATAGATACAGCAATAAGGAATAGCGCAGTAGGCAGTACAGTTAAAGAGGAATGGACATCTCTAAAAAGGGCCATCACAGAAGTTGGGAAGGAAAACATAGGTACAAAGAAGGTAGATGCGAAGAAACCGTGGGTAACAGAAGAAATACTTCAGTTCATTGATGAAAGGAGGAAGTACAAACATGTTCCGGGAAAATCAGGAATACAGAAATACAAGTCGCTGGGGAATGAAATAAATAGGAAGTGCAGGGAAGCCTCTATGAGGGTGAAGATTTGTCTGATGTGATAGAAGAAGAAACAGGAGTCGATTTAGAAGAGATAGGGGATCCAGTATTAGAATCAGAATTTAAAAGAGCTTTGGAGGACTTACGGTCAAATAAGGCAGAAGGGATAGATAACATTCCATCAGAATTTCTAAAATCATTGGGGGAAGTGGCAACAAAACGGACTATTCACGTTGGTGTGTAGAATATATGAGTCTGGCGATATACCATCTGACTTTCGGAAAAGCATCATCCACACAATTCCGAAGACGGCAAGAGCTGACAAGTGCGAGAATTATCGCACAATCAGCTTAACAGCTCATGCATAGAAGCTGCTTACAAGAATAATATACAGAAGAATGGGAAAGAAAATTGAGAATGCGTTAGGTGACGATCAGTTTGGCTTTAGGAAAAGTAAAGGAACGAGAGAGGCAATTCTGACGTTACGGCTAATAATGGAAGCAAGGCTAAAGAAAAATCAAGACACTTTCATAGGATTTGTCGACCTGGAAAAAACGTTCGACAATATAAAATGGTGCAAGCTGTTCGAGATTCTGAAAAAAGTAGGGGTAAGCTATAGGGAGAGACGGGTCATATACAATATGTACAACAACCAAGAGGGAATAATAAGAGTGGACGATCAAGAACGAAGTGCTCGTATTGAGAAGGGTGTAAGACAAGGCTGTAACCTTTCGCCCATACTCTTCAATCTGTACATCGAGGAAGCAATGATGTAAATAAATGAAAGGTTCAGGAGTGGAATTAAAATACAAGGTGAAAGGATATCAATGATACGATTCGCTGATGACATTGCTATCCTGAGTGAAAGTGAAGAAGAATTAAATGATCTGCTGAACGGAATGAACAGTCTAATGAGTACACAGTATGGTTTGAGAGTAAATCGGAGAAAGACGAAGGTAATGAGAAGCAGTAGAAATGAGAACAGTGAGAAACTTAACGTCAGGATTGAGGGTCACGAAGTCAATGAAGTTAAATAATTCTGCTACCTAGGCAGTAAAATAACCAATGACGGACGGAGCAAGGAGGACATCAAAAGCAGACTCGCTATGGCAAAAAAGGCATTTCTGGCCAAGAGAAGTCTACTAATATCAAATACCGGCTTTAATTTGAGGAAGAAATTTCTGAGGATGTACGTCTGGAGTACAGCATTGTATGGTAGTGAAACATGGACTGTGGGAAAACCGGAACAGAAGAGAATCGAAGCATTTGAGATGTGGTGCTATAGACGAATGTTGAAAATTAGGTGGACTGATAAGGTAAGGAATGAGGAGGTTCTACGCAGAATCGGAGAGGAAAGGAATATGTGGAAAACACTGATAAGGAGAAGGGACAGGATGATAGGACATCTGCTAAGACATGAGGGAATGACTTCCATGGTACTATAGGGAGCTGTAGAGGGCAAAAACTGTAGAGGAAGACAGAGATTGGAATACGTCAAGCAAATAATTGAGAACGTAGGTTGCAAGTGCTATTCTGAGATGAAGAGGTTAGCACAGGAAAGGAATTCGTGGCGGGCCGCATCAAACCAGTCAGTAGACTGATGACAAAAAAAAAAAAAAGACAAAGACATTCTAAGTATCCGGAAGGGGGAAATGGGAAGCTGCTTCCACTGCAGCACTTTCTGATCATTTTGTGGTTTGCTAGCCACGAAGCGGCGAGTCTTACAGGAGTGGCAGAAAAATTTAATATCTATATTGGTTCTTTATAACGTGTCATAGAAAGAGTGAGTTTGTTAGTGGTTTAGGAGTCGACGTTATAAAGTGGCCGTCTGCCGTAGAAAGGGCACAAATTAAGCCAGTTTCTCAGGAAACAGGATTCCTGGCGCGCCTGGGGCAATTGACATGATGCACATTAGAATAGACAGGACCTCGAAGAGATCCACAATCGTATTTGAATCGGAAAAGCTATTTTCCGTCCATCTACCAATAGTCTGTGTTCACAACCGACGGATTCAGGACTCGGCAATGTGGATTCTGTCCACCACAGGTGAGCGTTCAGAACTTTAATGCTTTACCGAAACCACGAGGACAAGTGCAGGGTTTTCATACTCTGAGTGACTGTGCCTAGCCAAAAGTTAGGAACTTTATTAACTCCGTTTAGAAATACATGGCATTTTTTCTAAGAGTACAAAATTATTTTAACATGACAATCTCGAAAAACAGGTGTGTTGTTGAACACTGTTTTAGATTCTTAAAATAGTGTTTTAGACTATACATATGTTTTTGGATAAGGTCCGCCTTTAGCAAAACCCAATTTTGTTTTTTAACCCAAACATGTTTCACTGCAGTTGCAGCATCTTCAGTGGGCTGTTACTTTATGGCTGTTAAAGATAAAGAATGTTCTTTAGTGTTTGTGTGCATGTAACTACTAGTTTTTAAATCGTAATTACAGATATTAAAAGAAACATATAAAATTATGAATTCATACTACCACATGGCGTGGTTTTTCTGGTGTATTGTGTTTCTACAGTGACTGTTTTGTTCCACAGTTTGTCATCTGCAACCACTTACACCTCAAAGTAGATAAATTGTTTAAACCAAAATTACGTTTTGAAAATTGTTATTTCTGTGCCAGAAATTAATTAATTCTGTGTGTGTATGTGTGTGTGTGTGTGTGTGTGTGTGTGTGTGTGTGTGTGTGTGTGTGTGTGTGTCTGTTTACATTATGTTTCACTTGCATTCTACACTCCTGGAAATTGAAATAAGAACACCGTGAATTCATTGTCCCAGGAAGGGGAAACTTTATTGACACATTCCTGGGGTCAGATACATCACATGATCACACTGACAGAACCACAGGCACATAGACACAGGCAACAGAGCATGCACACTGTCGGCACTAGTACAGTGTATATCCACCTTTCGCAGCAATGCAGGCTGCTATTCTCCCATGGAGACGATCGTAGAGATGCTGGATGTAGTCCTGTGGAACGGCTTGCCATGCCATTTCCACCTGGCGCCTCAGTTGGACCAGCGTTCGTGCTGGACGTGCAGACCGCGTGAGACGACGCTTCATCCAGTCCCAAACATGCTCAATGGGGGACAGATCCGGAGATCTTGCTGGCCAGGGTAGTTGACTTACACCTTCTAGAGCACGTTGGGTGGCACGGGATACATGCGGACGTGCATTGTCCTGTTGGAACAGCAAGTTCCCTTGCCGGTCTAGGAATGGTAGAACGATGGGTTCGATGACGGTTTGGATGTACCGTGCACTATTCAGTGTCCCCTCGACGATCACCGGTGGTGTACGGCCAGTGTAGGAGATCGCTCCCCACACCATGATGCCGGGTGTCGGCCCTGTGTGCCTCGGTCGTATGCAGTCCTGATTGTGGCGCTCACCTGCACGGCGCCAAACACGCATACGACCATCATTGGCACCAAGGCAGAAGCGACTCTCATCGCTGAAGACGACACGTCTCCATTCGTCCCTCCATTCACGCCTGTCGCGACACCACTGGAGGCGGGCTGCACGATGTTGGGGCGTGAGCGGAAGACGACCTAACGGTGTGCGGGACCGTAGCCCAGCTTCATGGAGACGGTTGTGCGAATGGTCCTCGCCGATACCCCAGGAGCAACAGTGTCCCTAATTTGCTGGGAAGTGGCGGTGCGGTCCCCTACGGCACTGCGTAGGATCCTACGGTCTTGTCGTGCATCCGTGCGTCGCTGCGGTCCGGTCCCAGGTCGACGGGCACGTGCAACCTTCCGCCGACCACTGGCGACAACATCGATGTACTGTGGAGACCTCACGCCCCACGTGTTGAGCAATTCGGCGGTACGTCCACCCGGCCTCCCGCATGCCACTATACGCCCTCGCTCAAAGTCCGTCAACTGCACATACGGTTCACGTCCACGCTGTCGCGGCATGCTACCAGTGTTAAAGACTGCGATGGAGCTCCGTATGCCACGGCAAACTGGCTGACACTGACGGCGGCGGTGCACAAATGCTGCGCAGCTAGCGCCATTCGACGGCCAACACCGCGGTTCCTGGTGTGTCCGCTGTGCCGTGCGTGTGATCATTGCTTGTACAGCCCTCTCGCAGTGTCCGGAGCAAGTATGGTGGGTCTGACACACCGGTGTCAATGTGTTCTTTTTCCATTTCCAGGAGTGTATTTTTCCTCATCTCATCACTGTCAAACACTATATATATTGAACTGTCACTGTCACTGTTTACCAGCTGTAAAAACAAATATGGCGATCAGTGGAACAGTTTGAAACGTCCCCTTTGAAGAATTTATACATGACTGTGCTTAAACTGACACACAATATTTTGTTAGCGCAACGCAATCTGACTTTCAAATTCCCTACAAAAGAATGGCCCTGACTAACATTAAACTATACCTTTCACAAATCACTTACCTTACAAAAATCTTCGCTGCTCAAGCTACTGCAGATACAGCGAGCGCCACTACTGGCAGCTAAATAAAAGATTCAAACTATGGAAGGCACTAACTACTGATAGGGATAGTTAGCAAATGAAAGATATTAATAGAGAACAAACAATGTATTTACCTTGATATCATCATATATAAATATAGCAGTTCATGACAAATTCAAAACTCCGCCATCTCTCTCTCCACATCCACCACTGCTGGCGGCTCACCTCCAACTGTTTTACATTGGGCAGTCATTACTATAAACACATATTATTGGTTAGGAATGCAAGACGACCGAAACAGGCCAACATTAATTAATTAATGCAGTAAGTGAATTAATTCATTCTACTGCTGTATTTGAGATCCTTCCCCCCTTTCACACACACACACACACACACACACACACACACACACACACACACGCAAGTTGAAGGTGTAAAAAACAAGATGGCTGACAGTGGAACAGTTGAGAGTGTTCCTGGCAGTTGTTCTGAATCTTTCAGAGGTGTCTGTGCAGTTTTTGCATGTGTGTGTGTGTGTGTGTGTGTGTGTGTGTGTGTGTGTGTGTGTTGCATGTGAAAATGGAGAGGCAGAAAGAGAGAAAGAGAGAGTGTGACAATAGGTCTGAGGATTTCAGTGTGTGTGTATGCGCATGTGTGGTGAGGCGTGGGATGGGGGGGGGGGGGGGGGGCTAGAGCTCTATAGTTTGGTCTTGTCTAATAATTCTTTGAGGGCAGAGAACAGAGTTCCATTGCAGAGAGCTGTGTATTCATTTATCACTTGTTTTCCTTCCACTGTGGTCTTTTGTATCTGATAATTTTCTTGAATTATTAGTTTTTTGTGAGGGGGATGTTGCTGCATTTGAGAATTTCAATTTATTATTGATGTTTGTTGGGCTATTTTTCTTGTCCATAAGGTGTTCAGCAAATGTGGAATGACAGCTGTTACTTTTTAATGATCTTCTGTGTTCTGTGTATGTGATATTAAAGTTTCTGCTATGTCTGCCCTGTATAAACTGCTTTGCAGTCCTGACATGTTAGTTGGTAAATACCAGATGTGTTGTGTTTGTCTGAGCTTGTGTTGGTTGTCCTTAGTTTTTTTTTGTTGCTGATGTCCGTACTGTAAGCTATTTTTACCCCTTGTTTTTTGAGTATGTTGCCTAGTTTGTGGACTGCTTTGTTGTTGTAGGTGAGAGTGGACCACTTGTTTTGTCATTGTGGGTGTTTCTAGTTCATGTGTGCTTATATGTGTATTCTGTGTGTTCGTAAGTTGATGAGGAGGCTTTTGTTTTTGTGTGTTGGGTGTCCTTTTTAATTCTGTTTTAATTTTGTTGTTTCAGTTTATCTGTAGTGTTTCCGTCATACCCATTCACTTCTGCTATTTGTCTGATGGTCTGTAATTCATTCTTGTAGTTGTTGTGAATGGCTGTGCTGGTGGTGGTCACTTCCTGAATATAGAGAATTGCTGTGTTTGTTGTTGTGTCTGTATATTGTGAGGTCAAGGAAGTTTAACTTGTGTCATGCTCTGTTTCTACGGTGAATTTTATTTTTGGGTGTATTTTGTTTATATCACTGTGGAGTTGTTGGATGCAACTTGATGTTTCATCTAGAAGGCATATGATGTCATCTACATAACGGTACCAGTATATTATCTGGTAGTTGCTTGGGTCATACTAGTGTTTAAAATATTTTAACTTCAATGTGATTGAGAAAAATGTTGGCTAGGAGTCCACTGACTGGTGACCCCATTGGAAGCCCGTCTTCTTGTGAATAGAACTGATTGTCAAATGAGAAACAATTTTGCTCTGTGATTAATTCTTAAAATGCTAGCTATTTCTTTCATGTGGGGTTTGGGAATTTTGGCTTGTTCTTCTAATTATCGTTTGATGATGTTGATGGTTTGTGTGGAGGGGACATTGGTGTGCATGGATGTGATGTCAAATGATGTGCATGTGGCTGTTGTAGGATTTGTTGAAGTCTTTGATTTGTTACATCAGCTCTTCAGTTTTGTACACACTTCTGTTATTTGTGTATATGTAATGTTTCTGTAAGTATGTGTGCATTTCTCTGGCTAAATGGTATGTGGGTGCACTTCTGAAATTGACAACGGGACGTATCGGAATGCCATCCTTGTGGAGCTTTAGTAGGCTGTTCAGTGTGGGTGCTTGAGGGTTCTTTTGTTGAGCCATTTTGCTTTCTGATTTGAGAATATGTGTGAAATATTTTTTAGGATTGTTTGTGTGTTTTTATGGTATCTTTGTGTTGGGTCACTGATTAGCTTTGTTATGTTGTTGTCTTCCAGAAATTTTAAGGTTTATTTCTTGTATTAATCCTGTTTTATTATTATCATGGTGCTGCCCTTGTCTGATCTCGTAATGAGTGCCTCATTGTTTTAAGTTTGTCCTTTATTTTTCTCAAGGTTTCTCTTCTTCTGTTTTTGTTCCTGTCAATATGTTGTTTTTGTTTTCCTTTATTATGCATCTTGTTTCTTCTGCAACTAATTCTCTTGTCAAACCTGCATTTAAGTTTGGGTTATTGTTTCTTTCTTCTTGTTTTATGATTGACTAACTTTCTGTGATAAGATTCTCCAGTGTCTTGTGTGTGCCCTCAAAGAATATTAGACAGCATTAACCTACAGAGTTCTCCACCCCCCCCCCCCTTACCACTCACCTAACACATACATACACAAAAAAATCCTCAAACCTACTGCCACACTCACTACTTCTCTCACTCTCTCTCTCTCTCTCTCTCTCTCTCACACACACACACACACACACACACACACACACACACAAATAAAAAAATAAAATTGCACAGACACAACTGAAAAATTCAACTGCCAGGAACACATTCAACTGTTCCACAGTCAGCCATCTTGTTTTTACATCTTCAGACGTTCCACTGTCCGCCATGTCTGTTTTTACAGCTGGTAAACAGTGAAAGTGACAGCTCAATATATAGTGTTTTACAGTAATGGAGATGAGGAAAAATAGAATGCAAGTGAAACATAATGTAAATACACACACACACACACACACACACAGAGAGAGAGAGAGAGAGAGAGAGAGAGAGAGAGAGAGAGAGAGACAGAATTAAACATTTTAAGTACTTTAATGTCTAAGTGGTTGCAGATGAGAAACTGTGATACAAAATAGTCACTGTAGAAACACAATACATCAGAAAAACCGCACCATGTGGTAAAAAGGTATGAATTCATAATTTTATGTGTTCTTTCAAATATCTCTAATTATGATTTAAAAACTAATAGTTACATGTATACAAACAGTAAAGAACATTCTTTAACAGCCATAAAATAACAGCCCACTGAAGATGCTGCAACTGCAGTGAAACAAGTTTGGGTTAAGAAACAAAATTGTGTTTTGCTAAAGGCGGACCTTATCCAAAGACATATGTATTGTTAAAGCAAACACGGAAAAAAGTGCTTTAACCTCAAGATGAGTGTTTTAGACAGTTAGACCATCTTCATTCGAGCCTACCGTGTCCTTCAAAATCTCGCATTGGAAGATAATCTATAATTCGAAGAAAACGAAGGTACATATTGCAATAACTATATTACTATTTCGTAGATAGTTTTACAACATTTAAGAGTTGCTGCTACGCATATCATCAGGTGCTGTACCACTATTCGCGGGAATACAGCCAGAAATTGAAGGAGAAGCGTTCAAGCAGAGAAAAACACCAAACATGGGTTGCTACTTCACCGTGGCTGTGCATGCACAGTAACGCCTGTTTTTTAGCACTTTAAGGTAGCTCTCTGGCAGCTGCTTGAGCTAACCTTGTGCTGCCACAAGCAAAGGCGAAGGTGCCACATAACTGCTGATATGTGCGCTAACCTTTATTGTTAACGTAAAGACCGTTACACCGAAAATGCAAATACTAATTGACATACCCTCGTTCATGCTATTCACAGTGGTACTGTGATGATGGCTGAAAAGTGAATGTTGGTGTGAAACACAAGCATGGAGGAGGTAAAACTGAGCCTGCTTTGTGTACTAATCACGCTGCTCGGTAATAGATACACTGAAGAGGCAAAGAAACTGGTGCGCCTGTCTAATATCGTGTAGGGCCCCCGCGAGCACGCAGAAGTGCCGCGAAACGACGTGGCATGGACTTGACTAATGTCTGAAGTAGTGCTGGAGGAAATTGACGGCATGAATCCTGCAGGGCTTCCCATAAATCCGTAAGAGTACGAGGGAGTAGATATCTATTCCGAACAGAACGTTGCAAGGCATCCCAGATATGCTCAAAACTGTGGACGTGTGGGGTGTCACACTGCTTGCTGGAACTGTTCAAGTGCATCGGAATGCACAATGCTCATGAATGGATGCAAGTGATCAGACAGGATGCTTACGTTCGTGTGACGTGTCACAGTCGTATCTAGGAGTATCAGGGGTCCTTTATCACTCCAACTGCACACGCCCCACACAATTACAGTGCCTGCACCAGCCGGAACAGTTCCCTGCTGACATGAAAGGTCCATGTTCAAAAAAACTGGTCAAATGTGTGTGAAATCTTACGGGACTTAACTGCTAAGTTCATCAGTTCCTGAGCTTACACACTACTGAAACTAAATTATCCTAAGGACAAACACACACACCCATGCCCGAGGGAGGACTCGAACCTCCGCCGGGACCAGCCGCAAGTCCATGACTGCAGCGCCCAAAACCGCTCGGCTAATCCCGCACGGCGATGGGTCCATGGATTCGTGAGGTTGTCTGCATATTCGTACACGTGCGTCTGCTCGATACGATTTGAAAAGAGACTCGTCCGACCAGGCAACAGGCTTCGAGTCATCAACAGTCCAATGTCGGTGTTGACGGGCCCAGGCGAGGCGTAAGGCTTTGTGTCATGCAGTCATCAAGGGTACGCGAGTGGGTCTCCGGCTCCGGAAGCCCATATCGATGATGTTTCGTTGAATGGTTCGCACGCTGACACTTGTTGATGGCCCAGCATTGAAATCTGCAGCAGTTTGCGGAAGGGCTGCACTTCTGTCATGTTGAACAATTCTCTTCAGTCGCCGTTGGTTCCGTTCTTGCAGGATCTCGGAGATTTGATGTTTTGCAAGATTCCTGATGTTAACGGTACACCCGTGAAATGGTCGTACGTGAAAATCCCCACTTTATCGCTACCGCGAAGATGGTGTGTCCCATCGCTCGTGCACCGACTGTAACACCACATTCAAACTCACTTAAATCTTGAACACCTACCATTGTAGCAGTAGTAACCCTTCTAACAACTGCGGCAGACACTTGTATATAGGCGTTGCCGACCGCAGCGCCGTGTTCTGCCTGTTTACATATCTCTGTATTTGAATACGCATGGTTATACCAGTTTCTTTGGCGCTTCAGTGTAGAAGTGTGTCGGTGGCGAGTGCCGATGTGGTCGTTGGTGCGCAGGTGGAGACGATCGGCGACGCGTACATGGTGGTGGGCGGCCTGCCGGTGCGCATCACGGACCACGCGGACCAGGTGGCCACCATGGCGCTGGACCTGCTGCACCAGAGCGGCCGCTTCCGCATCAGGCACCTGCCCGGCACTCCTCTGCGCCTGCGCATCGGCCTCCACACAGGTCAGGCACACAGCCTAGCATAACGCGACGCCAGCTTTCACATTAAGACTGTAGTTCAGTACCTAATGCAGGTAGGGTCCTTGCTGTTATAATGGTACGTCAAAGTACGTTACTGATCCTCATTCAGTTTGAACATACACTGTCTCACAAAAAGAGTGCAGCATTCAGAAGACACGGTCGGATGCCAATGTAGTTCGTACACATACACGTCATGACCAGATATGTTAATGACTGCAGTTGCAATTCCGAAAACAAAGGAAGTAGGTTACAGTACACTTGTTCGCCCACTGCTTGAATATTGCTCACCATTGTGGGATCCGTACCAGATAGGGTTGATAGAAGAGGTAGAGAAGATCCAACGGAGAGGACCGCGCTTCGTTACAGGATCATTTAGTAATCGCGAAAGCGTTACGGAGATGATTCATAAACTCCAGTGGACGACTCTGCAGGAGAGGCGCTCAGTAGCTCGGTGCGGGCTTTTGTTGAAGTTTCGAGAACATACCTTCACCGAGGAGTCAAGCAGTATATTGCTCCCTCCTACGTATATGTCGCGAAGAGACCATGAGGATCAAATCAGAGAGATTAGAGCCCACACAGAGGCATACCGACAATCTTTCTTTCCGAGAACAACACTAGAGTGGAATAGAAGGGAGAACCAATAGAGGTACTCAAAAGTACCCTCCATCACACACCGTCAGGTGGCTTGCATAGTATGGATGTAGATGTAGAATTCTCCGTGACAGGCAGAATGGTCGCCGGAGAGCATTACTGTTCATGTTTAGTGTTGCTACCATGTCTGGTAGAGTATACAAGCAGGCTGAACAGCGTCAGATGTTGAGCGATTACTTTGAAGGACATGTAGGGGCTCTGTACTCGTGTGAGACAGCATTATCAGCACTTCACAGAGTTGAAAGGGGGTGCATCGTCGGTCTTAATTTGGCCGGCTGGTGGGATCTTGCAGTATTCAGAGAGACTCTCTCTCTCTCTCTCTCTCTCTCTCTCTCTCTCTCTCTCCTCCCTCTCTCTCTCTGCCCTTCCCCCTACCCACAGCCCACAGGTAAGTGCGCGCGCGCACACACACACACACACACACACACACACACGCACACACATACACACAGAGAGAGAGAGACAGAGAGAGATGGATTATATATTTTTGTTTTAAAAAAAATCACAGATTGACAACGTTCACACCTTACAGAAAAAACAAATGAACAATCATAAATACTGTAATATGGTGCTGAGAGCAAACACATGGAACTGCAGTTGTGTTTCTAAAGCGAGGTGAGGAGCAAATGTGCCAATGCAGCATAAGAGAAAGTGCTTTCAAAAAACCCAGAAAAACTACCAAGTTCATATAAACAACGAAGTTTCTTTCGAACTCAGACCCCACTAACAACGAAATAAGCTGTGGTTTGCAGAATATTTGAGCAAGAGGCAGAAACACCGTAATTATCTGTCACACTAATTTTATTAAGAAATACTGTTTTTACTCTATAGCAACCAAAACGTACAATCATATGTATCCATACTTCCAGAATGACCATCGAAGATACTTCGTAATAAAAACGAAGTGCATCTGGCGTAAAATTCGCTTTAATTACCTGCAGTAAGCTTAAGACTGAGGAAGTAATAATAATTGGTTAACACCATCATTACACCGACAAACCTTTTATTCCCAATGTGCCATTGTGTTACAGATTTTGTTCTCGGTGTTATTATTTAAGGCCCGTACACCCGATCAAACAGTTCGTCAAACTTCACTATGCCTGCCAAATAGATGACTGTGTACGGTGCTCTTTGAGTTACTTGTCAAGTATAGAGCGTGATTGACGTGTCTAAGACAAATTTTGATGACGGATAATTCGACAAGACTGCGAACGTTTTTCGTATTGATGTTTCGCTGCATACGTTTAGTGAAAATGAGTTTTATTACAGTTTATATCATTGTATCATGAGGTTTCAGGACTATGTAAACTACGATCAAGGATAAAAACAAAATGGCTATCGCTGGCAGTTGCCAAAATGGCAGAGATGTTGCATTTTTTACAGCCGTATATTACGCAGGAAGAGGTTAAGAAGAAATATTCTACGCGCAAGAAACAAGCTGGAGTGCAGTACAATACAAAAATCAAAGTTTTCCGGTTCTTCCACTGACGATGTAGGCTCTATGTTTCCACGTTACGGTATTTTAATGAACTGTCAGCAGAGAGAGAGTAAATTTTTGCATACTTTTGTCTTCTTTTCCAGTGTGAGGGCACGGTAACTATAAACAAATTATCAAAAATTTCACTGTTCGTTTGGAAAAAGTTGATGTAATCATCGGGTTCCGAATGTAACATTTCCTTTAACAGGTTTTCTTATTTATATTTCTCTTCCATTTTAAACCATTCCTTTGCCCATCATCATCTTTTTTTCTTCTTCTTATCCACAGTGCCCAAGTTAGTGTTACAAATCCTTTAATAGCGTTTGTAGCCGTTTCCATTAGTGTCAAAATATAGCATACATGAACAGCGATTTGCTTCTAAAGTGAGGTTAAACGGAAAAAACTTGTTGGATCGTGTACGGGCTTGTTTCACAAATCAGTGATAGATAAGAGCGAGTTTTCCAGCAAGTTTGTCGTGTACGCGGTCTTAACTACAAATAAATAAAAATGAAAGTGAAAGCGAGTATCAGAACACACAGCTGTACAGCTAGCAGCAGCATTACCGAGAGGGAAATCTTCCACACAGGCGCCAATAGTATACTGGTCTTTTCCCCACTTTTACTCGTCATTATTAAATCTGTTTCAGAGACTGTTTACTGTAGCGTCCGTAGTGCCTCATCATCAGGTATTCGTAAATGGTTCAAGTTCCACATTGTTCTGTTGCAACATGAACAAATGATGTAGAAAAGGAAAATTACTTAGTAATTATTACCAGATGGACCCTTTAACGTGTTCAGAAAATCAAACGCTGTGTGAACAGAGCTGAAAAGAATCGGAAAGTACGAAGGTCGCCCAGAAAGTAATGCTCCAAATTCATTCTCAGCCTAAAACAATGTCGTGAATGAGAGACGCTACATATGAATTCTGACAAGGGACGCTGCCCATCAAACCCTCGTCATATTGAGTGGTAAGATGGCCCTGGTCAGAAACTGAACGCAGATCAAGCCTGAAAACAGGGAGAAAGGGTACAGAACTGTGAAAAAAGAGGCAAAATAGAAACAGTGGTCGGCCCAGGCTTAAGATGTGCAACATCGAGCGAACTGGAAACAATCCACCGCCGTGCACTGTAGTCAACTGACGTTCGTCCTGTGTTTGTTTCGTTTTGTTCCGATGTTTGTTTGCTTCGACGTAGCGTCCTCATAGCACAGCGCTGTTATCTCGCATCGGAACTACTGTTTATAGTGGGGTCCGAACCACTAGCAGGTTTGTATCCGAGATCTTGTGTGTTTGCACCGGTACTCGACCAGCGATCCCGTGATTACAAGGCAATGAGCCTCCAGACGTACGTATCTCCTACTTGTTCTACTCAAGTACCACATGTTGTGACTCTTGCGTTGCGTTTTGAAAGTTTTGTCTCTTGAATTTCTTTGTTTAACATAGTTCACACCCATTTATTCGTTTTTTTTTCGTTTCTATGAGAGGTCTAAGGGGTATATCACCTGCTATCAGTATTAACATATTTTACTTGCGTCACTTAAGTCATTCTTACCACTTGACACATATTCTGTAACCAATGTATTGTGTGACAGTTTCCAGGAGTACAGAAAGGGAACAGACAAGTCAATGACCGGCTGGACAATTCAAATTTTGTGAAAAAAATAGGGTCCTTGGGAGACTTGAACACGGATCTCCCGCTTTGCAGTCCAACACCTTGACCACATTTTTTTTTTAATCTCGTTTTGTTCGCTTTCGTTCGTTGATCTGCTCGGGGCGGACGTCGTAAGACACCCGTTTAAGTTCGTTGTTGATCAATTAACTCAGTTTTTTTTTTTTTTTTTTTTTTTTTTTTTTTTTTTTTTTTTTTTTTTTTTTTTTTTGCAGAGGGCAGCTAACCCTCTGACCGAACACGCTGAGCTACCGTGCCGACTTGTTTTGCACATCTTGACCTTGGACAGTTCGCTCTTTCTATTTTGATTCTTCTTTCACAGTTCATTAAACCGTCTTCCTATTTTCGTGCTTGATCTGTGAAAATCCGATGATTCTTTGCACAGATGTGTTGGGCAGTGACGCTCCTGCAGCGTTTTCGATGGGAAGTGTTTGATCACCCACAATACAACCCTTAACTGGCTGCCTCCGATGTTTATCTCTGCTCACATGAACCGCTGGCTACGAAGACAACATTTTGGCACAAACAACGAACGACAGAGGGAACTGACGTAAAGCACAGGTGACTGCTTTCTGTGACGAGGGTACTGGAAAGTTTGTACGACGCTACGACAAGTGTCGAAGTCGGGGCGGCGACTATTTAGAGAGGTAGCTAAAAAGTGTGGTTAACTGTTGCGAATAAAAAATTTCAAATTATCACTGTGGTTTCCATTTCGCGACTGATCGGGCCTTACTTTCCGAACAGCCCTCGCGTAGTTCACATCACTTTATAACGCTTTCTCTCCAGTCCTGCATTTAAAATTGTCAACTTAAACGTGAGCGGCCGGGCTGGTCGGTCTCATGTGATTCACTTCCAGTGGTCCTAACAGATGGCCAGTATCGTCACACTAAGGTTAACCAACTTAGCTCCCTCCTTCATGCGCGCAGGTCGGCGTTCTGCGCTCACTCTAGGGTGTGTGTGTATTGTGTATTGAAGCGGGGACCTAGAAACGACGGAGAAGCTTCGCCCCGCCGTAGCCCTCAGTGGTTCACAACCCCGTAACAGGCCACCCACCCCACCGCCGCCCCACACCGAACCTAGGGTTACTGTGTGATTCGGCCCCCAGTGGATGTCTCTTACCAGACGAGTGTAACCCCAAATGTTTGCGTGGTATAGTAACTATGGTGTACGCGGACGTGGAGACAATGTTTCCGGAGCAATCTCCGACACAGTGTAACTGATGCGGAATAAGGGGAACCAGCCCGCATTCGCCGAGGCAGATGGAAAACCGCCTTAAAAACCATTCACAGGCTGGCCGGCACACCGGACCTCGACACTAATCCGCCGAGCGGATTGAGTTACCGCATTTAGCCCAACCGTTGTTAGAATTGTATGTATGATATTTCTCATTAGTTTTCATTATTTGTGCATACTAGCGAATGTAAAAATTATTTTTAGCACACTTCTGTTGATGGCTTCAGTAACTGCGCCTGATGATGGGCAGTTGTTAGCCCGAAACCGGTCGTGACTGACAAAATAAAAGCCTTACAACTGAAACGGTGGTTTTTCGTGCCTATAACGCTTGCAAGATGGTTTCAACGCTGTCTGACGGTGGAACACAACTCCACAGAAGAAACATATTTGCTGCTGCCACATTCTGAAGCTGAGGAGGAAGTCTTCTTGTCCCGGACTGTGACCGGTGAGACCGAAACAAAAAGACAGTCTATGGAATGGCAGTATCCTCAGTCTCCGCAGAAGAAAAAATTCAAATCAAGTAGTTCCGCTTGTAAGGCCATGATGACTGTATTTTGACGCTGTGAGTGTTTGATTCTCATCGATATGATGCCAAGAGACAGTACCATTAATTCGGAGGCGCATGTGAACAAATTAACCAAACTCAAAAAGCTTTTCCAGCGACTTTATCGTCATAACAACCCACGGGATGTTTTGTTTCGACACGATTACGCTTGTCGCCGCACTAGTTTAAGGACGTCTGAAAATATCACGAAACAGGGTTGAATAGTGCACACATCAAAAAAATTTTTGCATCACCCCGGTTCCCAGAACACCTGACGATAAACGTTGACTGTGGATATTTTATCACAGACACAGTCCCTTTGACTGTTCAGAGATGTCACTAAACCCGCCCAATGATGTAAACAACCACGCATGAGCATCGCCTATTAGACGGAGGGTGTCCGACAGCCGATCAGTTCCAGTCATTCCACCAGGAAGGAGCTACACGGCTCGATTTGTCTGTAGTTCAACCGTGCCTAGACGGTCAACACCGCGGTTCGATCGCGTCCGCGTTGTTACTTTGTGCCAGGAAGGGGTCTCAACAAGGGAAGGGTCCAGGCGTATAGAAGTGAACCAAAGCGATGTTGCTCGGACATGGAGGAGATACAGGCAGACAAGAACTGTCGATGACATGCCTTGCTCAGGACGCCCGTCGTGCACATCTTGTGAATGCCTTCATTCAGAATAACGACATCGCTCAGCTAGAGTGGCCAGCATGTTCTCCAAACATGAACTCTATCGGACATGCCTGGGATAGGTTGAAAATGACTGTTTATGGACGACATGATCCACCAACCACTCTGAGGGATCTACGCCGAATCGCCGTTGAGGAGTGGGACAATCTGGACCAATAGTACTTTGATGAACTTGTGGCTGGTATGCCACGACGAATACAGGCAAGTATCAACGCAAGAGGACGTGCTACAGGGTATTAGAGGTACCGATGTGAACAGCAATCTGGACCACTACTCCTGAATATTTCGCTGTGTGGTGGTACAAAATGCAATGTGTGGTTTTCATGAGCAATAAAAAGGGCGGAAATGATGTTTATGTTGATCTCTATTCCAATTTTCTGTACAGGTTCTGGAACTCTCGGAACCGAGGTGATGCAAACCTTTTTTTTATTTATGTGTTATGCAGCACAGATGCAAACGAAAGCTGCTGACGGAAATACTCGTAGTATTGCAATGAAACAAGTGTGACCATCTGAAGATGGGCATCATGCGTAGTCCGAAAGCAATCATGACAGTAAAACGAAGCTTGTTAGATTATTTTGGCTGGTAGTCTCTTACTTTGATAATCGTTGACTGGATAACGCCCAGAGAGTTCGTGGCGATCTTCATATTTTAATGGCCTGAATAATTAGTTACAACGTACAAAAGTCTAACACCCAGTTTCCCAGCGCTCACTTCCTACGTAATATTAGTTCTGCCGTGCTGAATCAGATGAAGCGTCCACTAGAATCGGCCAGCACAAAAGTCCGGTACTTGAAGTCTTACTGAGGCCCTAAATTTTTCCCTGACCGTCCAAACACACGTAATTACTACAATAAACAAAATTTCACAGCTCCGAGCGAATAACAATTCCAAGAAAGGATAATTTCGCTCCTTGCAACATCTGTTAAGCTTTTAATAAAAGGTAGAGTGCACTGAGTTGTAATAAACTGAACAATAAGTCACCACAATCACTCCGATACTCTCATGACGTAAAAGAAAAGAAAACAGTGAATAGCTTAAAAAACAGGCCCTGTCTATGAAATTTCCATTAAAAGTGAGCCGGATGGAGACTCGAACTCGGGACCTTTGTATTTTGCAGGCCAACTGCTCTACCATCTGAGCTACCCAAGCATGACTCAGGACCCGCACTCATAGCTTTACTTCCACCACTATCTCATCTCCTGCCTTCAAAACTTCACAGCAGTTCTCCTGTGAAACTTGCGGGTGTAGCACTCGTGGAAGAAAGGACTTCGCGGAGATATGGCTTAGCCACAGCAAGGGGACGTTTCCAGAATGAGGTTTCCACTCTACAGCGGAGTGTGGGTTCACACTAGCTAAGATATGGGCTGAAAATCGGGAAATCCATTAAGATAAGCGACATTGACAAAGATTCTGTCAATGAGTATCTCGGAAACTGCGAAGGTGGTTGAATGTTCACGTGCTAGTGACGTGACCATCTCCGGAAACAGGTAGGACAGTTAAACTACCACTGGGTGCTAAATGGTTGAACGTCGAAGGTTCTTCACAGAACGTTAGGTTTGGAGGCTTGTCTGGTCTTTAAAGTAGGATAGATGATGGTCTGTGGCATCTGTGCCAAAAGAGCACAATGCTGGAGCACGCACAAGTGTTTCGGAGCACACTGTTCATCGTACGTTGTTGAACATGGAGTTCAGCAGCAGTCGTGTTCACATGTTGACCCAAGGGCACCGTTAATTACCATTGCAGCTGGCACTGGACCATCGGGATTCGACCGTCGATCAATGGAAACGTGTCGGCTTTTCGGGTGAATCGTATTTTTGCTACACCAGGTCGATGGTCTCTCCACAAGCGCCGTTATCGAGGTGGACGGCGGCTCGAAAGGTGCAGCGCGCCATGGACGAAGGATGGTGGAAGCAATTTTATTGTAGGTAGACATTCTTCTGCGCTTGAATTGGACATGTGGTAGCAATTGAGGCCACGCTGAGAGCTACGAACCAACTGCATCCCTTCATGCTTGATGTCTTCACCGACGGCGATGTCATCTTTCACCAGCATAATTGGCCGTGTCTCGGAGCTAGACCCGTGCTACAGTGGTTTGAGGAACATTATGGTGAACTCCCGTTGATGTCTCAGCGACCAAATTCGCCTGATGTAAATCCTACGGAACCCACCTGGATTGTTAACGGGCGCCGTCACCGCGTCACAGCGGTCCGTTATTTACGCGAGTTACATGACCTATGCCGACAAATCTAATGCCACGAACCTCCAAAAACCTACCAGTAAATTTTCGGATCAATGATACACGAAATCCTAGATTTATTTCGTTCAAAAGATGGACAAACAAGCTATTAACAGGTGGTTTTGGCTCATCAGTGTATATCAATGTCTATTATGCGCATGTAAATGAGCACATCAGTCAGCAATAGATACAGTGCAAAGACTGACCCTAATACATTTATATTTTGTTTTACATTCTGCAGAAAACAGCGGCAGGCGGGTTGTGTAGCACCGCGTTGTTCTTTCCGCGCCGTCACTATCTCCACGGTGATCATCCGGGTACTGTACTCCAGTACATAGCGTTATGTACACTCTTTTAAATTGACATGACACATGCTTTTCGCAAACATTAATAAAAGTTCTTTTGCCCAGTTTGCCACCCCTCTTCCATCGCTGAACAAACGTTTTCAATTTACTTACCTATAGCTGAGTCGACGTTAGTTGATCCCTGACAGTTGCAGTGAGCTGGGCACTGTTCCTCCGTGGGCCTACCTCAACCAATAACATAAAGCGATTTTGTAAACGTCTCCATGGCAAAGTCTCAATGTTCTCACAGTTCTGTAGACGGATACTGTTTTCGCCTGCAGCCGTTAGTGCTTCGCAGCTGCGAGCTCTCAGGAAGCTACTCACGTCGACTAGACTATAGTGTTACTACTTTAAAAGGGGGAAATAAAAAACAGCGTGGACGGCCGATCTGGTTGGACCGTTATCAATTCAAGAAGAACCAGCTTGGATAAAATAACTGTTCTTGTGAATGAAATAACTCTTGGACTATAATGTTGCTACTTTAAAATCGGAAAATAAAAAAAGCGCGTGGATGGATGATCTACACTCATACTCACAAATTAACGATAATTGCAGAATGTGGTGCCACACACTGTGGCACTACACAAAACTGGCGCTAATAGCATAGGCACACAGGGAACACACACGACGCTGATCTGTAAGTCCACGGTATTGGTGATAACCTGAGAAAAGCGTCCCGAAGCATATGTGCTACAAAACGTAACTGTTTCCTGCGCATGTACTCCGACATCAGTATAGGATATGATCACCATGCACACGTACACAGGGCGCACAACGGGTTGGCATACTCTGGATCAGGTGGTCGAGCAGCTGCTGGGGTATAGCCTCCCATTCTTGCACCAGTGCCTGTAGGAGCTCCTGAGTATCGACACGTCGACTGAGAGCATCCCAGACGTGCTGAATGGGGTTTAGGTCTGGATAACAGGCAGGCCACTCCATTCACCTGATATCTTCTGTTTCAAGGTACTCCTCCACGATGGTAACTCGGTGGGGTCGTGCGTTCTCATCCATCAGGAGGAAGGTGGGACCCACTGCACCCATGAAAAGGTGGACGTACTGGTGCAAAACGACGTCCCGATACATCTGACTTGTTACAGTTCCTCTTTCAAAGACATGCAGGGGTTCAGTTCAAATGGTTCAAATGATTCTGAGCACTATGGGACTTAACTGCTGAGGTCATCAGTCCCCTAGAACTTAGAACTAATTAAACCTAACTAACCTAAGGACATCACTCACATCCATGCCCGAGGCAGGATTCGAACCTGCGACCGTAGCGACCGCGCGGTTCCAGACTGTAGCGCCTAGAACCGCTCGGCCACTCCGGCCGGCCATGCAGGGGTGTACGTGCACCAGTCATAATCCCACCCCACGCCATCAAATCACGACCTCTATACAGGTCCCTTTCAAGGACATTAAGCGGATTGTATC
This sequence comes from Schistocerca piceifrons, assembly GCF_021461385.2. NCBI lineage: Eukaryota > Metazoa > Arthropoda > Insecta > Orthoptera > Acrididae > Schistocerca > Schistocerca piceifrons. The sequence continues at coordinate 748,706,708 of NC_060139.1, forward strand.
TGGTTCCTAGTTCACGCCACATGAAACCCGGCGAGAATCACTGTTCAGACTATACTTGGACTCGTCCGTGAACATAACCTGGGTCCAATGTTCCAATGACCATGTGCTGTGTTCTTGACACCAGGCTTTACGGGCTCTCCTGTGACCAGGGATCAATGGAATGCACCTTGCAGGTCTCCGGGCGAATAAACCATGTCTTTTCAGTCGTCTGTAGACTGTGTGTCTGGAGCTAACTGTCCCAGTGGCTGCGGTAAGGTCTCGAACAAGGCTACCTGCAGTACTCCGTGGCCGTCTGCTGCGGGCACTGACGGTGATATATCGATCTTCTTGTGGTGTTGTACACTGTGGACGTCCCGTACTGTAACGCCTGGACACATTTCCTGTCTGCTGGAATCCTTGCCATAATCTTGAGATCACACTTTGTGGCACACGGAGGGCCCGTGCTACGACCTGCTGTGTTTGACCAGCCTCCAGTCATCCTAGTATTCCACCCCTCATAACGTCATCAATATGTGTTCTTTGAGCCATTTTCAACGCACAGTCACCATTAGCACATCTGAAAATATCTGCACACTTACTCTCTGCACTGTTCTCTGACATGCACCAACACATATGGACTGCTGCCAGCGCCACCGTGCAACGACCGCAGGTCAAATGCGCCGCATTGTCATACCCCGAGGTGATTTAAACCCGCAAACCGCCCACCAGAGCGTTGTTTCACTATGTATGAGCATTATCCTTAATTTATGAGCATGAGTGTAGTTGGACAGTTACGAGTTCAAGAAGAACCAGCATGAATATAATAAATGTTCTTGTGAATGAAATAACTGCTCTTCTTGATCTTTGAAAGTACCTATTGCCGTTCCTGGGTGTAACTGATGCTTGACGGGTTCACTGTTGACGTCTTTTCCTGATGCCGCAGGTCCGTGCTGCGCTGGAGTCGTCGGCCTGACGATGCCTCGCTACTGCCTGTTCGGTGACACCGTCAACACCGCCTCACGGATGGAGTCCACAGGTAAGCCACGCGCTCGCTACTCTTCTACTCCTAGCATCGGCGAATGGCATTCTCTGAACCAAGTCGTGTGCAGCTATGTATAATAAGCGACCAAAGAGTTTCCTTTCGAAGGCCATACAGTCCAGAACCGGTATGCCAATCAGAGAAAATCGCTGTGAGCGTTGAGGTAATCATCCCACGGACGCACATGGTTGAAGATACCCGTCTGGTAAAGCACTGTGTCCTGCTGCGTGAAGAAGTCTGTAATTGACTGCTGCACATCCTCGTCCGACACGAATCGTCGACCGTTAAGGATGAATTTTAAGGGACAGAAGGCGTGATAATCGCATTGCGAGACATCAGAACTATAGGACGGATACTCGAGTATCTTCCACTTGAGTTGGCATAACTTCTGCTTAATGAGATTCGCGATAGGGGGACGCGCGTTATCATTAAGCAGGAGCGTGGAACTTGGCGCACCATTCGACAAGGATAGTTTTCGACGGACATGCTGCCCCATGAACATCATCAATTCACCTATGGATGTCTACCGGTGTTTCCCCTTCGGTAGCCAACAAGCGTTGGACGCATTTGGTAATAACGTCGCCCTAGTTCACGTTTCCACATTTGCCGCACACACGATGGGAAGACACGGATGCCACAAAAACCTCTTGGCTACGCGTCGCTCCTTATATAAATGCACTGGAGTCGCGCTACGTTCCATATACGTTGCAGCAACGCCCTCAAACGGAAACTTTTTGATCGCCCCTTATACTAGTGCACACTAGATGGTTCAGCTAATTTATTTAACGAACAGATAACAACGACACTTCATTCTGTTTTGAGATATAAGTGATTAAAAAGCTTACTTTACGTCTGGTTGATTATATGGTCATTCCTGAGACGGAAAACACGCACAAAGTAGGCAAAAATCTTGCAGATAATCTATAGAGGCGGTTTGAAGGGAACCATCCAGAATTTCACGTTAAGTGATTAAGGGAAACAACTAACACCTGTCGCGTTATCCCCACCGCGCTTTTGACTTTATATGCAATTTATATGGTATGATGTTTTAATTAACTGTATATTGCTGCCGGCCGAAGTGGCCGTGCGGTTCTAGGCGCTGCAACCTGGAACCGCGAGACTGCTACGGTCGCAGGTTCGAGTCCTGCCTTGGGCATGGATGTGTGTGATGTCCTTAGGTTAGTTAGGTTTAACTACTTCTAAGTTCTAGGGGACTAATGACCTCAGAAGTTGAGTCCCATAGTGCTCAGAGCCATTTTTGTATATTGCTTATCGTTGCGAGCACAACAGATAGAATGCGATTCTCACTATTAGTTTCTGCAGTTGAAAATATTTTAACTTTGTGCTCCTTGATCTATTACGTGGGGATTCCCACAACACTAAATAATTTCCTGTTGTGCATGTATGATCTTTAACTTGCAAACTTTTTTATGTAACCCTGATCTGGCTTGTTATAAATGGAACACGGTATCATTAGTGTAACTAATTATGAAATTAAACGTGTCCTTCGCTACTTTCAATTCTGAAATGCACTGAAAATTACTCTTATTATACGTACAGAAGGTACAGTATGCTATGTTCGCTAAACGTAAAAGATTTCTTAATATATGAACACTATCGATTGCCACGACTAACACAAGAGCATGAGACTAAAAATGACATTTGGTTTTTGTATTATTAGCCAGAACAGGTTTCATCACAGCAGTCTTTGATATCACACAAGTAAAATTTTATGGCACTGATTTACTTAAATTATTTACGTCACAGATATTGTAATAGCAGTTGCCCATGCCCACCTGAAAATGACATAATAAAATCCACCATTCACCTCTGAGGTCTCCGGGAAGCTGAAGGAAATAATTTTAATGTACCGTTACCTGCCCGCTTAACTGCGGGAAAACTGCTTTCATTCAATTTAATTTGAATTTGCCGCGGCAGCTTCTCCCGCGATCGCTGCACAGCTCTGCCTCATGAAAAATTCTAAATATGCTGAAAACGGCTAAAAATGTGGAGTGAAATACTGGGCAAGCTAGCAATAAATTGTTACAAGTATTTTTAACAATCTCTATATTCAAAAATCAACATAAATTTATAATACACACCTTTTACATTTCTCAGCCTCCAATGGCGTCTTGCTCGAATAAGGAACAAAAGAAAGCTAACCAAGCACTCAATCGAGCGTTACAGGTTCTTACAACTTTGACGGCTACAAGAAGACAGAGAGAGTAATATTTTAACCTCCACTATTTATAGGCAATTTAAAATGCATCTTTGTTATCTTTTTTAATTATCATTGTCTGTTTCGATTACTACACTCACCGACCACAGACGTTATTTGCGAAATATAGATCCATAATGATTGCACAAACATAAAAATGGAAAAAGGTTATTTTTTTGCACAGTCTACATAATCAACAACCGTTCATACAGAAATGAAATAATAATAATAATAATAATAATAATAATAATAATAATAATAATACAGAGAAATGTTTCTTTTTTACCACTTGTATTACAACGATTTTGTGAATGTCTTGCCAGGAGACGTCACAAATCGTGGACGTGGATGGCCAGTTTAGGATTTCGACGCTACTTTTTCAGAACACGAGTCCATTGTTTTCACAAAGAAAATCAAGTAATACACATAAATAAAAGCCTTAAATTGTTGTAATTATCGTGTGGTTCTTCATCTAACCTGACAACGTGATTAATTCCGGCTTTATCCCTCCGAAACACAACACACACAAATTCCTGTGTTAGAAACAGGCATCCCCCATTCTACTCTTCGAACAGCCGTAAAAGATGAATCACTTTGAACTTACAGACATTTCATGGTGTCAGGGAATTAATATTTGTTCGTGAAGTTATCAGGCTGATGTCTAAAATCTAACCGATTGATGTACATTTTTACTTCAAAATGTAGGGAATCTGCTACCTGAATTTATAGCACATGTATAAGGGCAACAGTGTCCGCCGCGATAGCTGAGTGGTCAGCGTGACGAATTGCAGTCCTACGGGCCCGGGTTCGATTCCCGGCTGCGTCGGAGATTTTCTCCGCTCAGGGACTGGGCGTGGTGCTGTCTTCATCATCCTTTCATCACCATCTGGCGCGCAGGTCGCCCAATGTGGCGTCGAATGTAATAAGACCTGCACCAAGGCGGCCGGACCTGCCCCGCAAGGGGCCTCCCGGCCAATGACACCAAACGCTCGTTTCCATTTCCAGGGGAACAGTATAGTTCAAATTTCGGGCATGACGTCTCAGATTTAGGTTTTCGCTGATTTTTCTAATTCATCGGAATCGAGCGCTGGGATGGTTCTCCTAACAAAGACAGCAGTGATTTCTTTCGTAGTCTCCGAACAGCCAAACTGGTGTTCTGTCTTTAGCGACCTCAGTGTTGTCGGTACATTTCCAATCTTCCTACTTCTTTAAAGTCGACAAGTGGACTAAATACATTTCGGAGCTTGCGTCGTGACTTACTATCCGGTTCTCAAAGGATAATGTCGCCAAGGAAAGAAACCAGTTACGGACGTGACCTTAGACCCCTTGCTGGTTCGAAAATACCGACTAAGCAGCCATTGCTACACTTTTCTTATTTTGTAAGCGAACTCTGTAATCACTACTCACCAGCCGGTCGGTGTGGCCGTGCGGTTATAGGCGCTTCAGTCTGGAACCGCGTGACCGCTACGGTCGCAGGTTCGAATCCTGCCTCGGGCATGGATGTGTGTGATGTCCTTAGGTTAGTTAGGTTTAAGTAGTTCTAAGTTCTAGGCGACTGATGACCTCAAAAGTTAAGCCGCATAGTGCTCAGAGCCATTTGAACCATTTTGAGCCAATCACTACTCACCGTCTTCGCACTATGTATAGTAAAGGCAAACATGCAGCTATCGAATAGAGCTTTTACTGGTACTTGTGGCGTCGTCGCGGCAGAGAAATATGTTCATGCAGGAAAACAATTCGGTCTGTATGTATCTTGTGGCGGTTGCAGCCTATCAGATATGTGTTCTACTTCGTACAAACGTTAAACGGTTAGTTTGTGATATCGTTGTACCACAGTACATAAATTCCGCAACCAAATAGTCTTATAGCACAATACAGCCTCCGAGAGTCTTTCAATTTTTGAGGCTTTTTATAATTGAACTGGTATCAATTAAACTTCTTGGCAGATTAAATCTGTGTGCCGGACCGAGACTCGAACTAGGGACCTTTGCCTTTCGCGGGCAAGTGCTCTACCAACTGAGCTACCCAAGAACGACTCACGCCCCGTCCTCACAGCTTTACTTCTGCCAGTATCTCGTCTCCTACCTTCTCATTCTGTAGTGGTATCAATTACTTTAAGAAGTTCTTTTCTTCCCTACACTGACATTGCTTGCCAACGTCTCGACCACAACGATAATTGCGTCAACAAAATGTGACATTTTCTATCGGTGCAGCCTTTCGTCTCGCTTACATACCGATCTAAAATGGTTCAAATGGCTCTGAGCACTATGCGACTTAACGTCTGAGGTCATCAGTCGCCTAGAAATTAGAACTAATTAAACCTAACTAACCTAAGGACATCACACACATTCATGCCCGAGGCAGGATTCGAACTTGCGACCGTAGCGGTCGCTCGGTTCCAGGCTGTAGCGCCTAGAACCGCACGGCCACTCCGGCCAGCATACCGATCTAATAACTATTGTGGAGTTCAGCGAAAGCAGTACCTAAGAAAACACATCACCTCTGAAAAACAGCAGAAAGAGTGAGAGATTTAAAGAGAGGCATAACTAAGCTTATTAGTTGTGAAACTGTTGGTGGATACGTTCATGGTCACCGATTAAGCATTTTCCTTTTCTTTGTATTACATAGATCAACTTATTTACCGTTCCTTAACTCTGTCCGCCGTTCTCATCTCAAGCTCGACGAAGCTGGTAGCGAACGCTGACTGCCGAGTCGGAATCTCATCACAGAAGCCAAACGATGCCTCCTTCCCCTCAGTTTACAGATATCACAGCTTTATGAAGTGTTCAAAAACATAAAAATCCCTTCCAGAGCAAAGCTTCCATGAATATCTATGTTGTTCCCCCTTCACTAAGTTTACCCACACCAGTATGGAAGCAACTGTTCGCTAAAGTCACTACTATCCCATCACTTACTTTCTTCTTCTCGATCGCAATCTATTACTGTGTCTCTGACTCTCCACTTGTACATTCGACCTATCGTTCATTTGAACGATGATGCTGTCCCTCATCCAATTATCTAGGGTTCGATCCTCAGTCAGTTCTAGGATTTTTATCTGTCAATTATCACTTCGCTCACCCGTGGCAGTGTTTGTTAACCTGAAAAACTCCAAGCTGCATTGTGATGGGGAGTCCACATACAGTTTTTGGTTCCCCCGTATCTGACTGTATGATTCAGTTCAAAGGTCGAAGGGAGGTAACAGTATACCGTACCACTTCGAACTGGACCACGTCAAGTAAAGCACTGTGCTGCTCAAGCAAAGCTTCGACATGGTGGCCACTGTACTTTTCCGACTCTCTTCTAGAGTACTGCTGAGGATATCGAAAAAGCTCAAAGAACGGCAGCTGATGGCGAAATAATGGACAGAGTGTCACGGAAATGATACGCGAGATTGGGCGGCAGTCATTAAAACAAAGGCAGTTTTCGTTATAGCGAGATCTTTTCACGAGATCTCAATTTCCAATGTTCTCCTCCTAATGCGAAAGTGTTTTGTTAACACCGGCCTGCATAGAGAGAAACGATCACTTTAATAAAATAAGAGAACCCAAAGCTCACACGGAGATATTTAACTGTTCATTTTCTCGCGCGCTGTTTGTGAGTGAAACTGTTGGGAAAGACATGTTGTCCCAAAAAATTTATACACTCTTTTATGACTGTAACACTAGTATTTAAAAAGATACGGGAAAATTTGAAAATCCACAATAGTGTGAATAAATGTACGAAACAGTCATTTATTGGAAGGTTCCAGATGGTGGAGAGTTCAAGGGTAGAACACAATTATGGCAGAACGAAGAGGATAGCAAATGACAGAACTCCATGCAGAGCTACATGTGGAGACTTTCCCTAGGGCAGAGACTGATGATAATGGACCATTTATCGAAAGTGTTCAAATTGTTGGCCATTGTGGCCCAGACACACAACGTTGACCGATGGAATCCAAGAACTTACTAATCGTTGTATATATTACTTCGGCACATTCATTTTCAATGGCTGCTTTCAGGGTCATTGATTGTAGCTGGTCATCTGCTTATCAACATTGAGCTTCTCAAGGTCCCATAGAAAAAAGAATGAATATCGGGATTTTAACGCTTTATAATATTTATTACATTAAACTTACAGTTATAAATGATATGGCAAATGAAAGAGCAACTCAGACAGTTTTACCAAGAACCTTATAAATGTTCAATGTGAGCACCATCTGTCACACGGCACACGTCAAGTCTATAGCCGAGTTCTTCCCAAATGCAAGGGGCCCAATAACAGGGCTTGCTTTGCACGGCCTCCACGTTCACCCGAACTAACGGCATGTGATTTTTTCCTTTGGGGGCTTCATCAAGGATTGTGTGTACGTGCCTCCGCTACCAACAGACCTCCCTGAATTAAGAAACCAGACTGAAGCACTTGTTGCTACAATCACTGAAGACACACTTGTCAAAGTTTGGGAAGAACTCGACTATAGACTTGATGTGTGCCGCGTGACAAATGGTGTTCACTTTGAACATTTATAAGGTTCTTGGTAAAACTGTTTGAGTTGCTCTTTCATTTGATATATCATTTATAACTGTAAGTTTAATAAAAAAAATATTATAAAGCGTTAAAACCCCGATATTCATTTATATACACCCTGTACATAGGTGTCAAATGTAGTGAGCGTGGAGGGAAACTCGGTTTTGCCTTTTCGTCCTCTCCATCTGTCCGGTAGGTGTTCGTCAAGGTAGGCCCTTACGTTGCGATATTAGCGGGAGATGTTCCTTGCTGCTAGAAATACCATTCTCCATACCAAAACATCTCTTCTATGCGTGGAACTGCGTATTCCTGTAGTAAGTACAGGTTTTGTTCATCGACACTCCATGCTCCAAAAACAAAGGTCTACTCAAACGAAATGCTGATAAATCATACCACACTGTAACTCTTGGCACGTACACACGGTGTTCCACTCTCACGTCAGGGTTCTCAGCTACCCAGTAGTTACAGTTCTGATGATTAACTGAATCATTTAATTTAAAAGTCGGTTTATCACTCCAAACAACCTTGCATGGGAATTGTTTAGCGTGTGCGCATGTTGCTTGGTACTACTCACAAAATTCAATTCGACATTCATGAACATGCTCATTCAGAGCGTGAAGTAATCTACGAACAAAACATATCCATTGGACGCGCTTCAAAACGCGATGGACGCCTGTCTCAGGAGACCCCATCTGCACAGACTTTCTCGGATATTGCTGAAACCTTTGGATCATTTCTCTTCCTCTTGTGGGGCCGATGAATGATCGTGGACTTCTAGAATGGTTCTTGTAGGCATTCTGAACAGTTCCTTCTTCTTTAAACTTATCTCGTAGACGAATAATTGTGAGGCGCTTTGGTGCATCTCGCTGAAACTTCATTCAGGACTATCTTTGCGCTTTAGTTACGTTCTCTGTCACTCAGTAGCACTTCTGAATGAACTTTCTGTGCTCAAAATCCAGCCTGCCTTCAGCCAGTTTTCAAATCGTCACACCTGAAAAAGGGAAAGGAAGTGTTGTAGCAACGAGCTGTAAAAGATTGTATGTATTACCTTAGGAAGAAGAGAAATTTGTTAACATCCAGTATTGATTTAAGTGTCAGGAAGTCATTTCTGAAAGTATTCGTATGGAGTGTAGCCATGTATGGAAGTGAAACATGGACGATAAATAGTTTGGACAAGAAGAGAATAGAAGCTTTCGAAATGTGGTGTTACAGAAGAATGATGAAGATTAGATGGGTAGATCACATAACTAATGAGGAAGTATTGAATAGGATTGGGGAGAAGAGAAGTTTGTGGCACAACTTGACCAGAAGAAGGGATCGGTTGGTAGGACATGTTCTGAGGCATCAAGGGATCACCAATTTAGTATTGGAGGGCAGCGTGGAGGGTAAAAATCGTAGGGGGAGACCAAGAGATGAATACACTAAGCAGATTCAGAAGGATGTAGGTTGCAGTAGGTACTGGGAGATGAAAAAGCTTGCACAGGATAGAGTAGCATGGAGAGCTGCATCAAACCAGTCTCAGGACTGAAGACCACAACAACAACAACCTTAGGACACCCCGTAGTATGAAACTGGTTCGATGAACCCTCTGCCCGGCACTTAACTGTGATCGGCAGAGTAGTCATGTAGGTGTGGATGTACTTTTTACTGCTTCTCCTCCTTCTTTTTGCCTGGCCTTATCCCGCATCCAAATAGGACCGGCATGTTATTCTGGATATGGCAATGTTAGTGGTAGAGGGATGCCGCATGCCCTTGCGATACCACCCTCCCTCCACCCCCCCTTCCCCTCCCCCCTGTCTCCGTGATGGATTTTGTGTACCACATATCTCTCTGTCTAGTGTTATTCCATGTGAATGTGTGAGCACGTTTTTCGAACTGTTTGCGCGGCTCTGTTTAAAAATAATAGCTCCGTGTAGTCATAGGGTCGAGCCAGGCACATCTGCTTTTATGTCCCACAGTTCATTCGCTGCAAATAATAGCCTGTAGCTGCAATTCTGAAGACAGATAGTCGGTGCATTGCCTAGAATTGCGAGTTAATAAAATATACAGAAATACAAAATACAAGTCAAATGAGAAATTTAGTACCAAGGGTTCTATTATAACGTCTGTAATTGGTGCAGACGACAGAGAATTATACTGAATAATGTTTATTTAAGAAAGAAAATCTCAAATAAATAAGAAGTGGTGCTCCAATACTCAGTTAAAATACAGACAGAAAATACCCTTATCAGATAAAGTAATGTTGAGAGCGTTACAAGAATAGTAGCGAAATCCCCAAACTAAATAGTAATCAAATATGCGCGAAAATGAAGTCCATTTTGTAATCACAACACGTGATATTTACTAACTCAAAATAGTTCACAGTTCAACATGATGATTCACAAATTAACACATATAATGTGAAGAGTAGTAAGACATTCTCTGTCTGTTGTCAGTTCCGTAAATCGAGCGCAAAAGTTAGAGTCCTACTTTGGAGCCCTTTCAGACCTCTCGAAATATGAAGTCCCTTCAAATGGTTCAAATGGCTCTGAGCACTATGGGACTCAACTGCTGAGGTCATTAGTCCCATAGAACTTAGAACTAGTTAAACCTAACTAACCTAAGGACATCACAAACATCCATGCCCGAGGCAGGATTCGAACCTGCGACCGTAGCGGTCTTGCGGTTCCAGACTGCAGCGCCTTTAACCGCTTGGCCACTTCGGCCGGCAAAGTCCTTTCAAAAGTCAAAATATTGTAGCGGCCGTTCATGCCCAGAATCTGTCAGCCACATAACTAAGTAAAGGACGATATCAAAGGCAGGTATGCCTTCTCTGAGAACAAACGTAAAAGTGTCCAGCAAGCCTTCCTACAGCTCTTCACTCGAAAAGTCGCAGTCTCCACTTGACTCCTGTGGCGTTTCACAACTGTCTGCTTTTCCATTGGTTGAAGGCAGTCCTCACCTTTTCACATCCTTCATATGTTCTACAGACATCATTTGATTATACCTGACCACTTCCCAGACTAAACTAATATATTACGACAATAATCAAATAAAGAAATGTCATAAACATTTGGTTACACTCAGATCATTTACAATAAATGTAAGTAATAGTAGGTTCATAAATAAATAAGCCATCATTCCTGCGCAAGTTTGCTGATGATGAATGAGAACAGATTGTCTTCAAAATGTTCAAATGTGTGTGAAATCTTATGGACTTAACTGCTAAGGTCATCAGTCCCTAAGCTTACACACTAGTTAACCTAAAATATCCTATGGAAAAACACACACACCCCTGCCCGAGGGAGGACTCGAACCTCCGCTGGGACCAGCCGCACAGTCCATGACTACAGCGCCCGAGACCGCTCGGCTAATTCCGCGCGGCAGATTGTCCTCAAATATTGTTTAAACAGTTATTGATGCCTTCTTTACAATAACGCCCTTTTGGTTCTCTTTTCTATCTTAGTGTCCACTAACACATACAATTGAGCACTTTTAAGTTCGCAGTTTTTAATAGCATTTGCAATCAACATTTGAATAAAGTTACTCGTAAAATAGTGAGCTGTATATAGATATAAAAGAAGTCGTAAGTCAATAAATAAAACAGATACAGATGAGTGACTTTCATGGATAATAGCTATCTTGCAATGCTATCATCTGAGATTTCATTTGTTGAAATCGCATGAAACATTTAAAAGCTGTTAATTAGAGATTGATGTTGAAAATGCTTATTAACTTTTACTTTTCTAAAGTTCTTGAAATCAGTGTTGAGTCACTGAATGTGCCTCATTTTTCTGGGCTCGCCGATGTATTCAGATTTGCACTGATATTTGATTGTAAATTTTTATAGGCTCTCAGAGCTGTAAGAAGCCATTTTTCAGTTTGTCTCCAAGCCTGCCATTGCTGGGAGGATGGCCAGCCTTCTTAAGCAATCGACTCGTCTTCCAAATTCCGCATACCGTGATTTTCCCCACATTCGGCCCTTTGCTTCTCTCTACACTTTGGTTCGCGTCGAGCGGCTTCACATACGAATTCACGTTACCTTGTATCAATTCTAGGCGGCCTACTAGCTCACCTACATACGCGTAACAGTACAGTACCAAACTAATACAGTCTGTTGGCCGTTTTATCTGGACGGAGAATTGGAAGTCCAACCATTTACATAGTGTACAACGCTGTGTACAAATACGAAAGTACATCGTCATCCGACCGTGTCTTCTGTGTGCCTCAGTCTTGCTATCAGTCAGTGTAATATAAAACTAGTTGTCCTCTTAAGTCACAAGCAAAGCAGTTTTTCTCTTTCAGAGAGTTTGGATCTGATTCATTATCTTCTGCACAAGACTTTTCTGCAAAGATACGCGATCTCTTACCTCTTGAGTGGTTTTATTGTCACGCCGAAAACAGTTCCAATTATGAAAGTGGGACCAGTTTTAGCCAGTCTTATGCTTGTTGTTCTTCCGTGTAGCTAGGTCCATGTGTAGCTCATTGTACTGCAGTGCAGTACTTCAGAAGTTAACAATTTTCATAAAGTTTTCGAGACATGGAAAAATAGATTTTCGAGGAGGGATAACATGAAACTCAGCAACGACTTTGCTCTACAGCTAATACAAGGTTTTACGAGAAAATATCATAATTTGCATTTATTCTTCAGTGGAACATAGGACAACTAGAATTTTAGTCTATTTAGCAGGAAAATATTTTTGATATTGAACTATGGTAATTTTAACAGAATTCAACATGTCTTCAAAGAAGAACACAGCTATACACATAATTCTGTCTAGTACTTACAAAAAAAAAAAAGGTTTTGTTGGTAAAGGGTGTCAGATGGTGAATATGAGGGAGCGCTGAAAAGTAAAGCCTCCCATTTTTTTTTTAATGTGAGAGCTCTTAAAGGTTTTTAAATAAAACAAAATTTATTAACATTCTACGTCTTTATTCTTCATGTCTACACATTTGCAATCGTCTGCCGCTAGAGGGCTCTGAATTGTAGCATGTAACTGTGTCGGTGTATGAGGGACGGCGCTCTTTCCTTCAGAATGACAGTTCCAGACCACACATGAGCATTCCGACACCTGCATCAGTCCAACGCTTTGGCTTCACTGTCCTCCTTACAGTCCCGACTTGCCCCGATCCGATTTTAATCTGTTTCCAAAACTTAAAGAACACGTTTGATGACTCCTGGAGCGGTGCAAGCAGAAGTGAAGTTCTGCCTCCGACAACCAAGTCAGACAATCTACAGTGGTGCTATCAACAAACTCATCTCTCGTTGGGAGATATGTGTTCGTCGCCAGGGCGATTATGTTTAGAAATAAATAACGTAGACCTGAAGAACGAAAATGTACAATTTTAACTATGTTTTGTTCGGAAAACTTTAAGACTTTTCGCATGAAAAAATTCGGAGACATTTCTATTCAGCAGGCGTTCTTATGAAGAGGCACTCTACGGCTTTGGGGCGATTTGGTCGCTAGTATGCACTGAGAGATGGTGAAGCTGAAGAAACTGTGCTGTCCTGGCGGACAGTGGTGCATTACGATGCTCATTGCATTCTTAAGCGTAAGGTGGCATTTCATATATTAACAAGTGGCTTCTCATATCGCTGCGTTCTTCTTTCCATAATCTCTTAGACGCATTAGAAAGTGCAAATTCCATTACAAAAAACATCTGTTGTGATAAAAGGTTATGAATATCAATCATACAGCAAACCCTGTTTCCCCATGATCCGGTGTGTTGGAATATTAGGAATGTCCAGCTTACTTGGGGTGTAATGCCGTGTGGCTAGGGCCTCCCGCCGGGCAGACCGTTCGCCTGGTGCAAGTCTTTCAAGTTTACGCCACTTCGGCGACATGCGCGTCTATGGGGATCAAATGATGATGATAAGGACAACGCAACATCCAGTCCCTGAGCGGAGAAAATCTCCGACCCAGCCGAGAATCGAACCCGGGCCCTCACGTATGACATTCCGTTGCGCTGACCACTCAGCTACTAGGGATGGACGGGGTGAAATGTATACTAAAAGTACTAGCGCTCTACGTCAACTTTAACTACGGACGGACTTGATCGTATCTACAGTACTGTTTGGAAAGTTTCTTCCGATACGTCCTCTGCGCTCTGCGTGGTTACGTGGCTACAGCGGTCGTCTGTAAAACGGAAGGGCTATGTTCAAAACTTCCTCTCAAATTTTTTTCCTAACAAAATTATGAACTGTCCGTCCGGTCACTGAAATGTTTGTTTTCTTTGTGTAATCTTGGCAACTGTCATACTGTATATTGGTTATAGAATATGAGTCATGTGGTAAGAATACATTAGGTAAATGTGATGAGTAGTGAGAGCAGGGGAGATATCACAAAGACATCTCACAGAGATTAAAACAACAAATAAACGGGTGTGAACTACGTTACAATGAAGGAATTCAGGAGTCAAAACTTCCAAAACAGAATACAACTTCAAAAACGTTAAAACATATGTTTTGACAGAGTACAGAGAAAACCGTGTGATTGCGGAATTGTTCCGGTCATTTGTTGCAACTTATGTGATAAATTACACTACTGACCATTAAAATTGCTACACCGAGAAGAAATGCAGATGATAAACGGGTATTCATTGGACAAATATATTATACTAGAACTGACATGTAATTACATTTTCACGCAATTTGGGTGCATAGATCCTGAGAAATCAGTACCCAGAACAACCACCTCTGGCCGTAATAACGGCCTTGATACGCCCGGGCATTGAGTCAAACAGACCTTGGATGGCGTGTACAGGTGCAATTGCCCATGCAGTTTCAACACGATACCACAGTTCATCAAGAGTAGTGACTGGCATATTGTGACGAGCCAGTTGCTCGGCCACAATTGACCAGACGTTTTCAATTGGTGACAGATCGGAAGAATATGCTGGCCAGAGCAGCAGTCGAACATTTTCTGTATCCAGAAGGGCCGTACAGGACCTGCAACATGCGGTCGTGCATTATCCTGCTGAAATGTAGGGATCGATTAAAATGGCTCTGAGCACTATGGGACTTAACATCTGTGCTCATCAGTCCCCTAGAACTTAGAACTACTTAAACCTAACTAACCTAAGGACATCACACACATCCATGCCCGAGGCAGGATTCGAACCTGCGACCGTAGCGGTCACGCGGTTCCAGACTGAAGCGCCTAGAACCGCACGGCAACACCGGCCGGCTGTAGGGATCGAATGAAGGGTAGATCCACGGGTCGTAACACATCTGAAATGTAACATCCACTTTTCAAAGTGCCGTCAATGCGAACAAGAGGTGACCGAGACGTGTAACTAATGGCACCCCATACCATCACGCAGGGTGATACGCCAGTATGGCGATGACGAATACGCGCTTCGAATGTGGGTTCACCGCGATGTCGCCAAACAAGGATGCGACCATCATGATGCTGGAAAGAGAACCTGGATTCATCGGAAAAAATGACGTTTTGCCATTCGTGCACCCAGGTTGGTCGTTGAGTACACCATCGCAGGCGCTCCTGTCTGTGATGGAGCCATGGTCTCCGAGCTGATAGTCCATGTTGCTGCAAACGTCGTCGAAATGATCGTGCAGATGGTTGTTGCCTTGCAAGCGTCCCCATCTGTTGACTCAGGGATCGAGACGTGGCTGCACGATCCATTACAGCCATGCGGATAAGATGCCTGTCATCTCGACTGCTAGTGATACGAGGCCGTTGGAATCCAGCACGGCGTTCCGTATTACCCTCCTGAACCCACCGATTCGATATTCTGCTAACAGTCATTGGGTCTCGACAAACGCTAGCAGCAATGTTTCGATACGATAAACAGCAATCGCGATAGGCTACAATCCGACCTTTATCAAAGTCGGAAACGTGATGGTACGCATTTCTCCTCCTTACACGAGGCTTCTCAACAACGTTTCATCAGACAGCGCCCGTCAACTGCTGTTTGTGTATGAGAAATCGGTTGGAAACTTCCCTCATGTCAGCACGTTGTAGGTGCCGCCACCGGCGCCAACCTTGTGTGAATGCTCTGAAAAGCTTATCATTAGCATATCACAGCATCTTCTTCCTGTCGGTTAAATTTCGCGCCTATAGCACATCTTCGTGGTTTAGCAATTTTAATGTCCAGTAGTGTATTATGTTTTCATCATTTCCTTGGGAGTTATCACATTCACATTCATACAAACATCTAAATCGGGCACGGAGGCATATCTCGTTCACTCATCAGGTGTACAAGTTAGGTGTGTCGATAGGAGATTCCTAACATGTGACACACGTACTGTCACTAATACCGTGGATGACGTACCAGACGTCGTTTTTGATGGAAAATTCGGCTGACTTGTCGCCTTGTCATAAAACGTTTGCGGTACCCATTCGAAAGCCACTTCCTTTGCAGCTACTAATAGAGTAGTTGTGTGGAACCAACTTTCATTATAGGTCCCTTCCGTTCACTTCGCTGCTGCAAACGGATGTTACACCACGACACAGACATAAAGTTGAATACAGCGAACAGACATGTCAATGATCGGATGGACAGTTCATAATTTTGTGAAAAAAATTTGGAAGAGGGAGCTTCGAGCACACCTCGCCATCTTTGAAGTCCGACACCGTGACCAGTTAGCCACAACAACAAGGCTCTGATTTTGCTCGATATTGTACTTTTTGAGGTTGGACCGTTCACTGTTTCTAGTTTGCTTTTTTTTTCTCTCTGTTTAGTTCACCTTCTTCCTGTTTTCATGCTTGATCTGTGATCAGTTGTGAGGGACTGGCCAGTGGGCCCTCTTACCACTAAATCTGAAGGGAAAAGGGGGGGGGAGGAGCTGGGGAATTTCCCTTGTAAGTACTGGCATCACGTTTCACTCCCTCTTTTACTTCTACCAATAAATTCATCCACGAAACAACAACAACACACACACACACACACACACACACACACGCACACGCACACACAACACACATTACACTGCACAACTAATCGCGAAACCATCTGACACATCACCATTGGAAGAATGCAAACAGGTAGAATCGCCACAAGAGCCTTACTAATACAACAATGTAGAATATCCAATACTGTCACCATCATTGGCATTCGAAGGACACAACCTGGTGGCAAACTAGTTGTATTCTGGAGCCTTATTGCTTTGACGTCAGAGTGGTACTGATGATGATGATGATGATGATGTCCCATACTCTGGGGAGTGTAGGGGACGATGCGGGAGACACGCACTGCCGACTAAGCAAGATCCTAGCGGAGGTGGTTTGCCATTGTCTTCCTCCGACCGGATTGGGGATGAATGATGATAATGAAGACGTCACAACAACACCCAGTCATCTCGAGGCAGGGAAAATCCCTGACCCCCGCCAGGAATCGAACCCGGGACCCCGTGCGCGGGAAGCGAGAACGCTACCGTAAGACCACGAGCTGCGGACCAGAGCTGTACTAAGCAAACACAATATCTCATACTAAAACGCTGTAGAAGAATAATACTTGAAAAGCTCCAGCTTTGAGCCAACGATCTAGATGAAGTCTGACATTCAGCCACCGCCGCGTGGATGAGGTATCTGACATCGGCTGTTGACGTCACTTGTCGTGACCCTCTGCTCGTTTTACGAGCGTTCCACATAGTTGTGTCATGTAATCTTGGATGGAGAGCTATCGACAGACGTGGAAGTGACTTCAGGGAGAATGTTGGGATCCTCTTATAAATCATGTTGCACATTTATGAACTCGCAGATAATATTAATGGTAACCTTAGAATTTTCATAGATGATCCAGTTACCTACAAAGTAGGACTGTCTAAGAAAACTGCGCAAATATTCAGTCAGATCTTGATAAGATTTCAAAGCGGTAAACAGTTTGGCAACTTGCTTTGAATGATAGAAATGTAAAATTCTTGTTGACTTAATGTCAACTGGTCACTAATGGAGTTACTCAACTCTTACGAATACATGGGTGTAGGAAATGGAACGGATCACATAGGTAAGTGGCTGACCTGGATTCATTGATGAGATTCTTGATAAGTGAAATCAGTCTATAAAGGAGGCTGCTTTCAAAACATTTGTGCGGCTAATCGTAAAATATTTCTGAACTATGTTGGATCCGTATCAAATTGGACTAGCAGTGGATATTAGACGTTTACAAAGAAGGACAGCATGAATGGTCACAGGTTTGTTTGACTCACGGAGATGCTGACAAACTTCAACTGTCAGCCACTTGAAGATAGACGCAAATTTTCCCATCGAAGTCCATCAACAAACTGGTCTCTCGTTGGGAGAAATGTGTTCGTCGCCAGTGTGACTACCATGAGAAGAATAAAGGTGTAGAATGTTAAGAATGTTTGTTTTATTTACAAAGTTTGAGTTTTCACACAAAAAATTCGGAAGCATTATTTTTCAGAACGTTCTCGCAGACTCAACAGTAGGACCGAAAAGCTTCTTCCCTTTCTTAAACAGTTTTTAATCAGCACTTTGTTCTTTGACTTCCATTCTTATTTTTACCTGTTTGATCGTGTACGTATTATATATTGCCCGTCTTTCCCTGTAGCTCATCCCTGTTTTACATCGTCTAATGCTTCTTCTGGATTAACATATTCTCTTTCTCGATTTTTCTCAAGTCTTGCTTCCATCGTCAAGCGTAATGTCAGAACTACCCCTGAGGTACATCTGTAAAGCCAAACTGATCGTTCTCTTAGAAATCCTCAATTTTCTTTTCCATTGTTCTATGTATTATTCTTGTCAGCAGTCTGGAAGCATGAACTGTTACGCTGATTGTGTGATAACTGTCTCACACATCGGCACTTGCTCTCTTCGGGATTGTGTTGCTGTTGTTGTTATTGTTGTTGTTGTTGTGGACTTTAGTCCGACACAGCTCTCTGTGCTAGTCTCCTTTATTTCCAACAATAACGCGCGTGGCTACGCCAGGAGCTCCACCCGCTGGGAACTAGTCGCCTGGTGCAAGTCTTTTCTGCGACTTACGTGTCGATCAGGATGAAATAATGATGCAGGCAACACAACACCAGGTCCCTGAGACGAGAAAATATCCAACCCTGTAGGGAATCGAACCAAGGCCGCGCTGACCACTCAACCATGGAGGCGCGCTTTATTTCAAATAATTACTGCAACCTATATTTCTTTGAACCAGTACATTGAACAGTAACCATTCCCTCACCTCTTTCTATAATTTTACTCTCCACACTTCCCTCCACTACCAAATTGACGATTCCTTAATATCTCAGAATTTGTCCTATCAGGCGATCCCTTCTTTTGATCAAGCTGTGCCAAAAATTTTTTTTTCCCAAATCTGATTCAGTACCTCCGCGTTATTTATTCGATCTACATATCTAATCTTCTATATTCGTCAGTTGCACAACATTTTAAAAGCTTCTATTCTATTCTGTTCTTCACTGAATAACTTATGATATACATTTGAAATCCGTTGAAGGCTACATTCCAGAAAACTGCTGTCAGAAAATACTTTCTAACATGTAAACTCATGGTAGATGGTTACAAATTCCTCTTTTATAGAAATGCTCTACTTGTTGTAGGTAGCCTGCATTTCATATCCTGCCTACTACGGCAATCATCCACTATTTTAATGCCCCAATAGCAAAACTCATTTATTGCTTTTAGCTTCTCACTTTGTAATATAGTTCCCTCGGCATCACTTGATTTAATTCGACTACGTTTCATATCTCTTGATTTACTTTTGTTGATGTTCATCTTATAATTTCTTTTCAAGACGCTAAACATTCAATTCAGCTCCTCCTCCAATTCCTTTGGTATCCTTGTCAGAATTAAAATGTCATCCTCAGACATCAAAGTTTTTACTTCTTCTTCCCCTTTTAAAATTTCTCCAGCGTTTCGTTTACAGTCTTTTGAATGTACACACTGAATAACGTTGGGGATAGGTTACAATCCTGTCTCAATCCCTCCTCAACTACTACTTCCCTTTCATGGTTCTCGACTCGTATAACTGCTGTCTGGCTTCTGTACATGCTGTAAATAGCACTTCGCTCCTTGTATTACACCCCAGCTAATTTTAGAATTTAGAATTTATGGAAGTATTACAGTCAACATTGTCAGAATATTTCTGTAAGCCTACAAATGCTATAAACGTAAGTTTGCTTTTCCTCAATCTATCTGATATAAGTTGTAGGCTTAATACTGCCTGCGTGTACCTACAGTTTTCCAGAATCCAAACGAATCTTCTGCGAGATCAGCTCCCACTAGGTTTCCCGTTATTCCTTCATTTGCAACCACGACTCATTAAACTGTTAGTTCGGTAATATCCACACCTGTGGTCTTTGTAACTGAAATTATTTTGAAGTCTGTGGATATTACGCCTGTCTATCTCGCACACAAGGTGGAATACTTTTGTCATGGCTGGCTCTCGCAAGCGTCTCAGTAATTTTGAGGCAATGTCGTCTACTCCAGGGACTTTGTTTCAGTACACTTCTACTTCTTCCCTACCTATAATACCGCCCTCAACTTCATATTTCCTGAATAGCCATTCTATACGTTCACTCCACCGTTGAGCTTTCCCTTCTTTGCTTAGTACTGGCTTCTCA
This sequence comes from Schistocerca piceifrons, assembly GCF_021461385.2. Classification (NCBI taxonomy): domain Eukaryota; kingdom Metazoa; phylum Arthropoda; class Insecta; order Orthoptera; family Acrididae; genus Schistocerca; species Schistocerca piceifrons. The sequence goes on from NC_060139.1 coordinate 748,726,982, forward strand.
TCTGGGAGCATGATAGAAGTCCTTCTTTTTACTCCAAAGGTCTCTAATTTTCCTATTGGTGGGATGTTCTTTTCCCCCCGTTCTGAGGCATCAAGGGATCACAAATTTAGCATTGGAGGACAGTGTGGAGGGTAAAAATCGTAGAGGGAGACCAAGAGATGAATACACTAATCAGATTCAGAAGGATGTGGGTTGCAGTAAGTACTGGGAGATGAAGAAACTTGCACAGGATAGGGTAGCATGGAGAGCTGCATCAAACCAGTCTCAGGACTGAAGACCACGACAACAACAACAACAATATACACTTCTACAATCTTGCATTTATGTTCTTGCGATTCTTGTACAGTCAGTTTGCACTTCCTGTCAATCTAGCTTTCACCCTGCTCTATTCCCTTTCACCTGCTTTATTTGCTACATTTTTATATTGTCATCTTTCGCCAATTAAATTCAGCTATCTCCTTCGTTATCCAAGAATTTTACTACACCTTGTCTTTTTATCTATTTGATTATCTGCTGCCTTCACTATTTCATTTCTGGAAGTTACCCATTCGTTTTCTATTGCGTCCGTTTAACTTGTTAGTCAGTCTTTGCGTAGTGCACCCTCTGAAACTCTCCCCAAACCTCTCGATTTTTCAATTCATCCAGGTGCCACCTCCGTAATTTCCTACCTTTTTGCAATTTTATAGTTTTCATCCGTAGTTCATAACTAGTGAATTATGGTCAGAGTCTAATCTGTCCCTGGAAATGTATTACAATTTAAAATTTGGTTTAGAAATATCTGTCTTACCCTTATATAATGAATCTCGAAACTTTCGGTATTTCCAGGTCTCTTCCAAATATACAACCTTCAACATGAGTCTTAAAACAGGTGTTAGCGTTGATTAAATTATGCTCTGTGCAAAATTATACCATGCGGCTTAATCTCTGAATCATTTCCACCCAGTCCAAATTCTCCTACTATTTTTCCTACTGTCGAATTAATTTTTCGTCTCTCTTAACCAGGTGAATAATGTCACTTGTGTTATGAGACAGCCTTTCAGTTTCGTCATCTGCGGAGCGAGCTGTCACACAGACTTGTACTTCTATGGTTGGATTTTGACTTCCTATCTATCTTGGCTATGATAAATTGTTTACTATGCTATTCATAGTAGTTTACCCTCATGCCTAGTTTCCTATTCATTATTAGACATTGTCCTGCGTTAGCCCTACCTGATTTTATATTAATAATCCTAAACGCACCTGACCAAGCCCTGTTCTTCCAGCCACCATGATTCACCAACCCTCGCTACGTCTTGTTTCGTTAGTTACATGTCCCATTGATGATTTGTACAGTAAATCGTGATAATGTTGATCGAGTCATTTTACATTGATATTACGCCTTCATACACAGGACATTTATAATTTGGTTATACAAAAGTAACCTTTAATTGTGAAAAGAGTGACCAGCTTATGGAAAAGATTGATACGGCACTGAATGCAATATATCTTCAAGCATTATTCCCGCCTAACACTGTCAGTAGCTGACGTTTCCGCTAGGTGCCTTGTACAAATGAGTTTTCAAACGATCGTCATAAGGTCGTATAAAAGTGCAGAGTGTGCACAGAGTTGTTTACGGTTTCATGAATCCAAATGCGCTACTACAGTTCAGAGACAATTTAGGACTAAATATCGAAAGCCATCACTTCAAAGACAAACTGTTATTAATTTTGTTTCACCAAAACCGACCGTGTGTCACACAGGACGCCAGATATGGGTTGGAAAGCAGTTTCTGACGTAGATATGGAACGAGTTTGGCAGTCTTACATTCGCAGTCCATTTAAATCAAAGAGACGTGGCAGCTTAGAACGTTTGTTCCTCCGCTCCCGGGAAACATCTATGTATTGCTGCAACGGATGGTGACACAAGCAGCTGCCACCATACATCAAGATTTTCTTCACAGGATTTGGCAGGAAACTGATTACAAATGGGACATTTGTCGTGTTACAAAAGGTAGCCACACTAAACATTTGTAAATATAACTTGAAGATATATTGCATTCAGTGCTGTGTGAAACATTTCTGAAGTTATTTACCGCTTTCAAAACCAAATGTTACTTTTGTATAATTAATTTATGAACAACTTGTGTAAATATGGCTACACGCCAGTAAAGATGTGAATTATTAATTCTTGCCCACCAGCTTTTATACGTTACATAAATATAAATTCTTCTATGGAATAAAAGAAGTTGGCAAGCAGAAACTTTTCCGTTTATTTCCAAATTTAACATTGATATCTGTCAGGCATTTAAATCATTGGGTAAGCGGTCAAAAATTTTGGTGGCAGCATTGTGCACCCTCTTTTTGTGTGATAAAGACAGTCTTAATGTGGAGCAATGAATGTAATTTTTTTCTTTTGGTATTATAATTATATACATCATTGTTGGTTTTGAACTGTAGTGAGTAGTTCAACAAACTTAATGATGACACTAACACGCTGTGAAGTAGTTGTCAACCATTCTTAAGCGATGTCATCTTGCTTTTAAATGTTAATGTTTTATTTTATGATTGCAATTTCGGAATTTGTGCCATTTTCAAACATCTATAGAACTTAATACAACGTAATGAGAACAATGTAAGGTGAGATTAACAGTACGTGTAAACGGTTTTGTGGTTTGTTGACATTCATGTACTTAAAAGATTTTTGACATATAGGTTGACTTCAGGCAGAAATAACAACGTAATATGTACACCAAAGAACAACTAATCAGCGATACTAGACAATATTCCATTTTATGTACTGCAATTTTGAATAGATTGTACATATCAAAACAGGTTGCCACGTCTAAAAGTGCGTACTTACAACACATTAGAATAAATGTCAAAAACAATCGAGAATTTTTTTCATTTATGACGACCGTTTGTTCATTGATTTATGTATTGTGGTTGTTCTTTGAAGGCACTATAAATTTCTTCTTCAGTGTCCATTAATCTGCGTTCCTGTACCCTACGTAGAATCTTTAAGGATTCCTCGTCGCTGCTGTTGTTATAATAACACTTTCACAGATGTGCACTAAGTAATAATTTACATGGTGTGTGATGGCTTCGACTTTCGCTTACTAAATAAGTTTCGAAGCAATGAAGTAATGCACGTTAAAATCATCCCAGATTGGTGTTGGGAGTAGCGCAATTAAAGATGTGGACCAATGGAAATGCAAACTGATAAGCGTACTGTAATTAGTTAAAATTCTCTGATTTTTTTCTTCGAATGACAGCAGGTTCAGGTTGTAGGATAAAAGAAAAAAGATACTGAAAATTAGTAACAAAGTCACGCCAATGGCGGATCGGTGCCACGTCGAAATGTTGTGTGTCTCCCATAAAAAACTGAATAACGGAAATGACAAGATCAAGATAGCGAAAGACAAAAGCAAAGAGCTAGGCATTTCTTAGCTGTCCTTGAAAGAAACCGTAGGCTAATCCTCCATTTATTTGTACAGTTAATATAAATATTGGCATTTAAAATCGTTAGCCCGCAATCAAAATATCAATTTCACGTTCCTTTTCAAAAGCACACACAAAATTTTACTCACAAAAAATAATTTTAGTGAAGGGGTATTACAAGCTGTCGCTTATGTTTGTGTGCTGTTTGAATATGGTGGATAAACGCCTACCCTTTTGCCCCACATAGAAACTTTCACATTCACCGCATTTGATATTATTAATACCTGATCGTGTAAATGGTTTTGTTTTGTGGCTTGTGTTTCTGACTATTGTCCCTACTTTGTTTTCCGTGTGGAACCCGATTCGTACGTTACTTCTACTACAATTATTTGCTGTTCTGTCTGATACGGCACCACAGTTACATATAGCAATGTATTTCATTTTTTATGGTTCTGCTGCTCTTGCTAATGTTGTGTCTTTATCTATGTCGGTGTTTTTGTTATGTAAATTTATAGTATACACTTTGTCTAACATATCAGCATTGTAGTCTTCATCTGTTGCCGTGTGTTTTAGTGTACCTAATTTTTTTGTAATTTTGTTTTGTTCTAATGACAAGTTAATGATTCTGTTGGTCATGGACTGAAAAAAGATTTTCTTATGTATTTCTGGGTGACCGGTAACACACAGTGTTGTAAATTATACATATAACAACAAATAACGTGAATATGAAAGAACCGTTTCAAGTGTCTTATCTGAGAACAAGTAACTTCATCTGGTGATCCCAAAAGGCTCGACGCTACGGACTGGTCGTATATGGCATTGGTGTTGGAAGAAGTTTGTGAAAAAATTTTCAGATCTAGTTTGCTGGAAGATTATGATGTCAATCTCTGCTTGAGAAACAGTATAATCGAGCTGATGTCATTAGCACTTTATCAGTTCTCTTCACTGCAGTTTTCCAGTGTACTGAAACAAGCCTGATACAAATCAGGATGTTTAGAAGATCGCCCGCAAAAATGTGCGAAACCAGTTGAATTCCGTTTTATACTGTGTCGTCCGTCGTGGATATTATGTGAAGAAATTTCATTCGTTTTATGTGCATGGTGTAAAAAAGTTGTGTTTTAACGATTTCTTTACGAATAATGATTATTTTAATGATTTTGGATCGTAATAGTGAGTTACTGATTATTCTCAATTCAGAAAATACACTCATGTGAAATGGTAAACTAAAATACAAAAAAATCATGGATTTAAAACGTAAAATAACAGTTTAAAACATAAAAGAAAAATAAGTAAAACAAATAATTAGGATAATAATGAACGTTTAGATATGTTAATTAGGCATGTTCAAAATAACCCAACAGTGCACTGTATGCAGCTTATTGCCCAAAAATGGCATTTCAGAAACCAGATTTATTGCACACGGATGAATGTGGCGTGAAAGCTTAATTAATTTATGCTGAAAGAGAGGTTTTTCTCCAAATTAATTAATGGTGGTGGGACATTTTGCAAAATTTCGGATTGTTACAGACCTTGATTATATTGTTTTCAAGAAAGTTAATTACATTTCAACTTTTATTTGAAACACGCACACATATGTCAAAATAATGTAGTATTTACCTTTTTTTGTGCCCAATATCAGTTTTAAAAGATAAAACTCATCCAAAAAAGCTAAACTGGTATTTTTGGGGTCCGTTTTATCTCTTATCCGAGCTAAACTGGTCGAAGTAGAGATTCATGCTATGCCTTGGCCAGCTCGAAGCTCTGATTTGAATCCTATTGAGGAAGGGTCCATGAGCAATCTTCAGAGACCCTACAGGATTTGCAGGAACCCCGCCCCTCCTCCCCTAAAACAATAGCAGACGATTCCTCAAGAGTACAGTATAGCATTAATCAGGAGCATGTCTTAAAGTCTGGATCTCGTGATTTGTGCAAGAGGAGCTGACACACGCTTCAAAAGATGCAAAGACAGATCTGTGAAGTGTAGAAAACCAAAGGAGAGATGCATTACCTCCATGAGATTGGTCAAACTTTGCTTCAAGTGTTAATTAATTCATGTTACTTCCACATCTCTGGCTTAATTTGTTTATAATCGTCTATATATTTCATTCTTAGATACCTAGAGGGACTACACCACAGTGTTTTATCATGAAACAGTATATTAGTATTATAAAAGTGACGAATTTAAATTAAACATTTGAAATACATTTTTTAAGAAACTGAAATGTGGCGCTTTTCCTATTAGTCATTGTTATATAGTCTTCCTGTGAGTAATATTCTGATGATTTAGACTTTTCATACCTTTCTTCCTTTATATATTGAAATAGAAATATACGACAACAATATTATGACTCATATGGTGATTGAAAGTGTGTTTTTTCGCGTCTAGCCTAGCTGACAATTAAAATTTTACGCACGCCATTACTTAATATCTATACTACATTTAAATCTACATCAACATACATTCTCCATAAACCACTACGAGGTTCGCGTTGGACGGTACCACGTACAATTCGTAGTCACACTCTTTCCTGTTCCACTTGTAAGTGAACTGAGGGAAAACGACTGTCTCTATGCTACCGTAAGAGCCTTAATTTCTCTTGTCTTGTCTTCGCGGTCCTTACGCGAAATATGCGTTGGCAGTGGTAGAATCGTTGTGCAGTCAGCCGCTAATGCCGGTTCCCTAAATTTTCTCAATAGTGTTCCACGAAAATAATGTCTCCTTTCTTCCATGGATTCGCATTTCGTTTCATTGAATATTTCACTAATACTTTAGTGTCAATCGAACCTACAGGTAATAAACAGCTTTTCTCTGAGTTACACCGATGTCATCCTTTCATTTGACCTGGTGGTGATGCCAAACACTCGGGCAGTACTCAAAAATGGGTCGCGTTGGTGTTCTGTATGCAGAGTCCGTTATAGATGAGCTGAAGGTCCCTATACTTCTCCCAACAAACGGAAACAACCAACTTTAGTGCTTATTCATTTCATTTCACTTTGCAGCATTCCGTTTAGATATTTAATCGACATGACTGTGTCAGTAGCACACCACTTACACTGTATTTGAACACTGCAGAATGGATTGTCCCCCTCATTTGCTTTAACTTACATTTTTCCATATCTAGAGCAAGCTGCTGTTCATCACACCGAACAGAAATGGTAACCAAGTAATCATGTTTTCGGCTACAGACCAGTTAACAATGACACTTTCGCCAACACTACACAATCTTTAGCAAAGGCTCGCAGATTGCTCCTCGCCCATTAGTCGGAACATTTATGTATACAGAGAATAAAAGCGGTCCTGTCATGTCTGTCGTGTTTCACTGGTGAACTCCTGAGAATACCTTCGCTGCCACAGTTCAGGACAACATTTACACCCTATGTTCGAACTTTCGTTGAAAGTCTGCTGAAGGGCATTGTTTCAAACGCTTTCCGGAAATCTAGGAATACGGAGTCCATCGCCCTTCATTCGTGTTTCACAGGATATCGTGCGAGATATGGGCAAAGAGCGATGCTCCTTAAACCTGTGTTGATATGTGGACAATAGTTTTTCTATTTCAAGGAAATTTATTATATCCGAGCTTAAAATACGATCAAGAATTTACCAGCAAACGGACATTAAGGATGTTGATCTGTAATTTTGCTGGTTCGTTCTTTTACGCTTTCTATGTACTTTTGTCTCCCGCGCTTGTTTCCGTTCACTCGGGGCTCGGTGAATTTTCAACAGGGCTGGACACTGTGAAATACGAGGTCTATCAAGCGGCTCAGAAACAACTCGATCATCCCGTATCATCCAGCTTGCTGGTGTACGTTCAAGGTTCTCTGGGCGACGGTTGTTCAGAGTTTGCGGATGATTTTGTGCCGTGCTAGGAACTTGCACACATCCTGATGGCAGCTGTAACCGAACCAGAAACCGGGGTTTGCATTAGAACAGCTTGGGGCATTATCAAAAAACAGTATTTTAGAGCCATTTAATTACGTAAAAAGCTACCCTACAAATATTAACAGCAGATGTAACGCAGTGCACCAACTTCTCTCGTAAATACTAATGCCGTGTCAGTGATAAAACATTAGAATTGATGATAATGTAAAAACATGATTAGAAATTAACAGAAATATTAATTTTTCTTACTGTTTCATTCCATTAGAGTTTTTTAGCTGTTGCTATCCTATTTTCAATTTCACATCACCATTTCTCATTTCAAAATAATTTCAAATTACGAAATTTATTATGTTATATTGCATTGTTTCGGGTTTTTATTTGACCCGGTTTATATTATACGGTCACTCAAATGTTGCAGGAAGGTATGGTTACTTATAATCTTCTACGTGATTTTACTTGAGGGTAACATGACGTCATATACAAGAGCTGTCGCATTCTACCTAGCACTTATCAGTTAGTCGCAACATACGGCAGTCTGTTACTTCTGACAGGGTACTGTCTGGCACCGTAACTCTAGGACGCTTCCTTCTAAAATCACAACCGAGGCACACTTTTGGAGAAATATCTAGCATTCAAACATCACATACTATAGCAGAAGTGACGGTAGAAACGGCAGTGTTACAAGGGGAACATGGGTGACTGCGAATATACGGAATACGAGAAGACTGATTTCTGGGTAGTCGTAGATGGAAGTTATCCTTACAATAAAAGTTGCTGCACCCAGTCATTTTGGAAGATCCATTATGTGATTGGGTTTTTTTATATTCACTTCATATGTGCCCCTTCCCCTCCCTTTTCACTATCACTACAGGATATGTAGGATGGAGCCTGCAGGAATGCCGCACAATCTTTGTTGAATTCTGTTTCTGAATTTACCCTACACGATTTCCCGAAATCTGCGAGTCCTTTATGTCAGAGACTCATACTCAAGTTCTCTGCATATCGCTGTTACAATTTCGTATGAGCTATACAAGCTTGTTACGATCCTGGCAGTACGTCCCTGAATTAGATGTCTGCTGTCAACCCCACTTGATAAGTACTCCAAACAATATGGAATTTCTTGAACCACCTCGATGCAAACACTTCGTTTGTTATCCCTACACTATATACTGATTTAAATTAGTTGGCACCTGATGTTCGCGTTCCAAAGTTGCATCGATGTTACGATAAGTAGTGTCTGCAAGTAGCAGCCACAGCACACATAAAAAATTAGCATGTAAATGTAGACCTATGCAGTGAATACCTCCTAAGAGGGTGCGTTTACCCTGGTGTTTCAGCAGATACTTGAAATTTTGCTTTTGCAATGTTCGGCTGGAGTCAGTTCACATAAATGCTACCTACTTCGTCTTTCATGCGACGCCCAGCGACGACGAAAATCTTCAGTTTTTTTCCGTTACAAATAAAAAATTTTAAAGCGGAACTCTACGTGCCCATTTCGATAGAACAGTCGCAGATCAGTCTATCGCGATGTTAGTTTTATCGATATGTATTAACAGATACGGTAAAATAGGAAGAATAACCAACATTCCAACAACGACTGATTAGCGCTTCTGCATTTCGGTACCAGTCACTAGGACCAGGTACACGATTCGCTGCTGAAGTACTGTTTATTCTTCGTTTTATAATGTTCCTTTTAATACGTAAAGATAAAATTAATATCGAACTAAACTAATTTGGGCGCGAAAAATTCCGCTATAAAAGTCATTTTGTCTGTAATGGGAAAGAAACCGACTCTTTCCGTCGAGGTACAGTGTCACATGAAAGACATGGTGAGCATTATCGGTTTGGACCGACTCCATCTACACATTGCAGAAACGAAAATGTAGATATCTGCCGAGACGACCCTGACGTCTCTTAGGATCGACACCGTATATGTTAGAATACTGTTAATTACATGTCCATTATCCGTACCTAATTTATATTTTGCTCGGTAATCTGCCTCAGTAAAAATTCCTTGACAAAAGTACAACAGATCAACAATATAACTGGATACAACGTACTGTGATTCTATATGCGTAGTAAGTGATAGCTTATGAAAGCAGTATAATAAAAAACCTCTCAAGAGAAAAACTTTTGACCCGATCCCTGTACTACACTGCGTGTTAAGCGCCTTATTGGGTCATCGGTGCATCCGATACATCGCATCATTCGAAAAAAAAGGCAAAGTTGCGACTCATCTGATCACATCACACGCCATCTATGTTGTCTGGTTCACTGAAGACGGACAACATTCCACGCCGCTGTGAGCAACGGCCTCTTGCGAGTTACCCGACTGGATGTAATTCCGTTCACAACATCCGCTCGGTAACCGGCTGAACTGGACCTGCATTCCTAGCGCGAGGAATTCCTGTCGGATTTGAAACATACTGCCATTAACTCGTCTATGGTCCTCGCTGGTTAGGATATTTATAGGACCACTGTTGTTACGCTGCATTATATAACTGCGAGTGGTACACTATGTCTTCATCTATATCTACATGGCTAATCTGCAAATCACACTTAAGTGTCTGGCAGAGGGTTTATCGAACCACCTTCTCACTAATTCTCTATTATTCCACTCGTGAACAGCGCGTGGTAAAAACGAACACCTACATCTTTCCGTGCGAGCACTGATTGCCTTTGTAGGTCGGTGTCAACAAAATATTTTCGCATTCGGAGGAGAAAGTAGGTGAGCGAAATTTCGTGAGAAGATCCCGCCGCAATGAAAAACGCCTTTGTTTTAATGATTTCCACCCCAAATACTCTTATCACGTCCCTAACACTCCCTCCCCTAGTTCTCGATAACAAAAAACGTGCTGCCTTTCTTTGAACTTTCTCGATATACTCCGTTAATCCTATGGGTAAGGATCCCACACCAGGTGGCACAGTTCTCCAAAAAGAGGACGGACAAGTGTAGTGTAGGCAGTCTTTTTAGCAGATCTGTTGTATCTTCTAAGTGTTTTGCAAATAAAACCGAGTCTTTGGTATGCCTTCCCCGCAACATTTTCTGTGTGTTCTTTCTAGTTTAAGTTGTTCGTAATTGTACTTCTTAGGTATTTAGTTCAATTTACGGCCTTTAGATTTGATTCATTTATCGTGTAACCGAAGTGTAACAGATTCCTCTTAGAACTCATGTGGATGGCCTAACACTTTTAATCATATAGGGTCAATTGCCAATTTTCGCACCATGCAGTATCTTATCCAAATCGTTTTGCATTTGCTTTTGATCTACTGATGACTTTATTAGACGATAAATGGTAGCATCATCTGCAAACAACCTGAGACGACTGTTCAAATTGTCTCCGTAATCGTTTATATAGATAAAGACTAGCAGAGGCCCTACAACACTACCTTGGGGAACGCCAGAAATCACGTCCGTTTTACTCGATGACTTTCCATCAGTTACTACGAACTGCGACCTCTCTGACAGCAAATCACGAATTCAGTCGCGTGACTGAGACGATATTTCATAAGCACACTGATATTGTGTGTCAATTCCTAAGGGACCAAACTGATGAGTTCATCGATCCCTAGGCCTACACACTACTTAAACTAATTAAAACTGACTTATACTAAGAACAATACACCCACCCATGCTCGAGGGAAGACTCGAACCTCCGGCGGGAGGGGCCGTGCAACCCATCACATGGCGCTTCAAACCGCGCGGCCACTCCGCGCGGCTCCATAAGCACTCAAGTTAATTACAAGCCGCATGTGAGGCACGGCGTCAAAAGCGTTCCTGAAATCTATAAGTATGGAATCCATTTGAAACCCGTTGTGGACAGCACTCAACACTTCGTGTGAGTAAAGAGCTTGTTGTGTTTCACAAGAACAATGCTTTCTAAATCCTTGTTGACTGTGTGTCAATAACCGTTCTCTTCGAGAATATTCGAACACAATATATGTTCCAAAATCATACTGCATATCGGCGTTAATGATATGGTCCTGTAATTTAGTGGATACTCCTATTACCTTTCTTGAATATTGGTGTGACCAGTGCAACTTTGCAGTCTTTGGGTACGGATCTTTCGTCGATCGAGCGGTTGTATATGATTGTTAAGTGTGGAGCTTTTGCATCAGCATACCCCGAGAGCAACCTAACTGGTATACTATCTGGATCGGAAGACTTGATTTTATTAAGTGATTCAAGTTGCTCCGAGGATATCTACTTGTAGGTTACTAATGTTGGCAGCTGTTCTTGATTCGAAGTCTGGAACACTTACTTTTTCTTTTCTGGTGAACGAATTTCGGAAGGCTGTGTTTAGTAACTATGCTTCAGCAGCGCCGTCTTCGATAGTATTCCCATTGCTATCACTTAGAGAAGGCATTGATTGTGTCTGCCCCTAGCATACTTTATATACGATCAAAATTTCTTTGGATTTTCTGCCGGGCAACGAAACAAAGTTTCGTTGTGGAAACTATTATAAGCATCTCACATCCACGTTAAATTTCGAACTTCTGTAAAAGATCGCCAATCTTGGAGATTTTGCGTTCGTTTAAATTTGGTGTGCTTTTTTCGTTGTTTCTGCGACAGTGTTCTGACCTGTTTTTTGTACTATGGGAGATCATCTCCGTCTTCTGTTAATGTATTTGGTATAAATCTTTCAACTGTTGTCGATATTATTTCTTTGAATTCAAGCCCCATCTGGTCTACACATTCATTGTTAATTTGGAAGAAGTGGAGATTGTCTCTCAGGAATGCGTCAAGCGGATTTTTTTTCTGCTTTTTGGAACAGATATATTTTTCGCATATTTTTGGAGCATTCGGGAGTTGCAGTATTCAGTTTCACTATGACAAACGCAAAGGTCCCGAGTTCGAGTCTCGGTCCGGCACACAGTTTTAATCTGCCAGGAAGTTTCATATCAGCGCACACTCCGCTACAGAGTGAAAATCTCAGTCTCTCAACCATATGTTCATTAACCCCTGTTCCGTTTTGATGATCGTTATTAGCTCGGGATTATTTGCTGCTAGGAGGTCAAGTGTGTTTTCACAGCCGTCTGCTATTCGAGTGGGCTCATGAACTAACTGCTCGAAATAATTTTCAGAGTATGCGTTTAGCACCATTTCAGATGATGTTTTATGAGTACCTCCGGGTTTAAACATGAATTTTCGCCAACGTATTGAGGGTAAATTGAAGTTACCACCTACTATCATTGTATGAGTATGGTATGTGCTTGAAATTGTATGGTATGTGCTTGAAATTAGACTTGTATCATCTGAGTAGGGAGGTCGATGAAAGGCTTCCCGTTACCAAGAATGACCTCAAGTACATATTACAATGTACTTCATTTTCACTATAAGGTGAACTACTTCTAAGAGCAACGAACACGCCACCGCCAACTATATTTAGCCTATCCTTTCCTTCGCAAAAATTTCGGCTGAACTTATCTCCGGCCTTAGCCAGCTTTCATCGCCTTTATAGGCAAGCATCAGTGCTTTCTATTAGCGCTTGGAGCTCTGGTACTTTCTCAACACAGCTACGACTATTTACAACTGTTGTACTAGTCCACGCCACACAGCCCCAGCTACCCATGCAGCCGCCACCTGCGTATAGTCACACCCGACCTATTCGGCGGAACCCGAAACCCAACCACCCTTTGGCGCAAGTCGAGGAATCTGCAGCCTACACGGTCGCAGAACCGTCTGAGTCTCTGATTCAGACCCTCCACTCGGCTCTGTACCAGACTGTCCGCAATCGGTCCTGTCGACTATGCTGAGCTCTGCTTTCACCAGAGAGAATCTCCTCCAGTCCAAAGCGACACACGTCATTGGTTTCGACGTCATCCACCATCTTCAGTTGGCTGCACCCTGTGCTCTTCGAGGCATCTGGTATGCACACGGAGTGCCCAGTGCCTTCCTCCCCTCCTTGGCAGCCAAGTTCCTAATGAGCTCAGTAATGCGCCTAACGAGCCGGCCGCTGTGACCGAGCGGTTCTAGGCGCTTCAGTCCGAAACAGCGCTGCTGCTACGGTCGCAGGTTCGAATCCTGCCTTGGGCATGGATGTGTGTGATGTCCTTGGGTTCGTTAGGGTTAAGTAGTTCTAAGTCTAGGGGACTGATGACCTCAGATGTTATCTCCCATAGTGCTTAGAGCCATTTGAACCATTTTTGAATGCGCCTAACATTGGAGTGGGTCAACTGAGCAATGCGATATAACCCGTCGGCTTTGAACAATAACGTCGTGTTGTAGATAGCAATGGGACAACTCGAGTTTACGCCAAACCGAGTTCACCGAGTTGCAAGTTTGCGTAAGCCGGGTTCAAACCGAGATGGAGCGAAAACACAGAGATAACATTCAACATTTACGAAGTAGAAATTGGTGTTGAATGCAATATTGTTCCTTTAATAATATGGGCTATTACATTAATAAAACATTTGTTACTTTCTAAGTCCAGGTATCAGATTTTAAAGCAACATGTACAATCTTCTGCAAATTTTTCTTATAGGCTTCAGTTCTCTTTTTTTTGCGTTATCAGCATTTAATATTTTGGAGTGTTTGCACAAAACTTCATTCTCGACAATTTGCAATGGCTGTTAATTCTTAACTATCGTATGAATCAGCGCACATCTATATATTTCTGCAAAAATTTTTGTGACACGGTCAAACGACTTTACCTGAATCTTTTTGTTGACGGTTCAACATCAACAGATGAAGATGGCGGTGGTAGCGAAGTCGTGATCGAGGAACGGTTGCCAGTATTTGTAGACACCGAAGTATTACTGTCTAACTTTGAGAGTCGGCAATATTCAATACGATGCTTTTTTTTAAATATGATTCATCAATGCGTGTATGTTTCCAGAATATGTGTAAGTGTCTGAACACTTTTTGCGCTTCACTTTCCTTTCTATAGGTGAATCAAAAATTTCCCTAACTGGGAAAGTTTTTTATGGGCCCTGGCATTGCTCAGTCACACACAATAAAAGTAAAACAGTACAATAAATAACGCTTATAAAACACTTCACGAACTTACAGCAAATAAAATATCTCATCAGATGTAACTGCATTTCGAAAAATCAGTGACGTTCAGTTCACGCGCTTTACTTAAGGAAAAAACATCTGACTCAGATGAACGCTTCGAGTTAAGCACTTGAGAAACGGTTTGAATTCACGAAACGCAGGGATATATGGCACTATATGAAATTATCGTTTACTTTGAGAGATGCATATGGGGCCTGAAGGTGGCATAGTGATATGCCGAAACTGGTTGTCGTCAAAATAAAATAACATCTTAGTTGCACAGCCAACTGATGTCCCCGGTCCAAGATGGATCACCAGAGAAACTCGAGTTTGGTCAGTGCGAAAGCGGCGGCGCCCTCCGGACTAGCGGGAAACAAACTCAGCGCCGCCTGCTTTCATGCAGGTCGGTGTTGCCGAGCGCTTCTAGGCGCTTCAGTCTGGAACCGCGTGACCGCTACGGTCGCAGGTTCGAATCCTGCCCCGGGCATGGATGTGTGTGATGTCCTTAGGTTAGTTAGGTTTGATTAGTTCTAAGTTCTAGGCGACTGATGACCTCAGAAGTTAAGTCGTATAGTGCTCAGAGCCATTTGAGCGTGCTTTGCAATTCGTTCGACTCGAGTTAGTAATAATCTCAATTGAAGTTAGCCCGTTTCATAAACAGAGTTGACCCTAAGCTCGTTCATATCGAATTGGCAGGAAAAGCTAAATTAACGTTCGATGTTATTTGCCACGTCCCCCTTCTGCTCGGGTTGTAACTGTTCTTAAGATACGATAATCAAACTGAGTTATTAGAAAAACTCTAATAGCGTTCAATTCTCTCGTTAACGTCTCCGCGGTTTGCGAACCGGTTTGATTGAATTTTTTTTTCTCGTATGAAATCGGAGATCAAACTGAAAACACTTTTTTTATTGTCTGAGATCCAAGTATCTGATGCAAAAGCAGTATGTTCCACCTATTGCAATTTTTTTCTTACAGGCTGTATACTCAATACTATACAAACCTACTAACACATCCGTCAATTTCTTTCTTGAGGGCAGTTCTTAATCGGTGATCTAGAAGCCAAATGCCTCGCCACGAGCGTGAGCAGCTACCGCGCTGCAGGCGGCAGTTTCGAATCTTTTGGCATGAAATTTTGAGGACAGTGATTCATAATGGTTCAAATGGCTCTGAGCACTATGGAACTTAACTTCTGAGGTCATCAGTCCCCTAGAACTTAGAACTACTTAAACCTAACTAACCTAAGGACAGCACATAACACCAATGCCCGAGGCAGAATTCGAACCTGCGACCGTAGCGGTCTCGCGGTTCCAGACTGTAGCGCCTAGAACCGCACGACCACTCCGGCCGGCTGAGGACAGTGATACTCAGTTACTTTGCTGCAATGCTTTTTCGGCGATCTAACGTTCTTTAGGTAGCCAAATGCCTCGTCAAGCCCATTAATGGTTGCCACACTACAGGCTGAAACTTGAAAATACACTCATGACATACTCTGAATTTGCTCTAAGATTTGGACCGTGTACAGACGATCTTAAGGTAGGCAAATATCTCGTCATTTGCATGAATGGTTGCCATGCTGTAGACCGCATTTCGAAAATACACTCATAAAACACCAGGAATTTGCCGTAAGGATTTTGACGACAAAGCAACGATATTAATGAAGTCGGATGGCAAGGATCGAACACGGATGGTGTAAAGTTAGCGCTTCGTCATCGTTTCCCTCTGTCATTTTGTACTCAAAATCTTCCGAGTTGCCATGACGCTAATGTTCTGCCTACACACGCTTGTAAGTGGCGGTTATCAAATGCCTCAAGATCACATTGATTGACGTGAGGTTCTGTAAGCTTAAACTCAGCTGAGTTCAACCCGGGTTCGACCGGCGTGACGGCAGTGAACTCCAACCGCGCGCGGAACCGTCATCGATAGGGGCGGCCCCGCGCCCCGCGTGAATACAATTCGAGTTACTAACAATCTAACGCGGGCTGACTGGAAATATTCACAACCCGAGTTAACACGGTTTGATAACTCGAGGTGACCCATCTGTGTTCTTAGCACAGATATTAATGGACACTACAGAGCCATTTAGATGAATGTTCTTGGAGGCATAGTGTACCCCGCACATCTGCCCGTTCAAGTGTTTTCTTAAACGTTTTGGGCAAATGTATCCACCAAAATTTGTACACTGGAATAAATGAATGTGTTTTTAAAAGACAGGGCTAGATATTGTGTACGATTTTTCTCGCTTGTCTTAATTTAAGGCATTTGTTCGTTCCAATTCATTCGGTTCTTATTTTCATTCCTAGTGACCATGAGATATTTTAAAGAATTCTGTTTTCATTCTGGAAAATTGTCACGTTTTGATTCTCGTTTGTAGGTATGGATTTATCAATTTGTTATGAATACGAAAGCTGCTTGAAGCAGGCTTTGGGTGTAGTATGTTGTCAACCATTCGGTTTTTGCAGCTGATTATGTTCGATGTCGTGAGTGCGGCGAACATATGCCCCTGATAAGTGTGTCAGCGGGTCGTACTCATGATTTATTGATATGCAGGTGTACCAAAGATCGAGTATGGCGTTCAGTTGGAAGAGGAACACGGTTTTGAGAAATTGAAGCTGGCCTTGAGAGATATAATAAAAATCACATACTGTCGGTGTCTGAGGTACCCTGTGTGTACATGAATGTCGTGTGAGTGAGCATACCGTTCTATATTGGTATTCTTTTTGGAGGGAAATACGTAAAGTACAGAGGACCTTTGGGGGGGAGGGGGGAGGTGGTCGAGTGCTGTTGTCGAAATTGATGTGTCCGCTTTTGACAAAACCAACTTAAAAAAAGAGGGGGGGGGACACCTGCAATGGGATTACGGGTTTGGTGGGCTGTAATTTTAGGCAAAGAGTGTAATGATATAGTTTTTTAAAGTGGTTCCTAATAGAAAATAGAAAGTTTTGGTTAAATCAATTGATGATCATGTGAGCGAAGGTTCTGTAGTTATTTCCGATGGGTTTTCTTCGTATAGGGATTTGTGGAACAAGGGCCTTCAGCACCTTGTGGTGAATCATAACATCAAATTCAGAAGTTCAGCTACTGGATCTTGTACCAGTAGTATAGGGGGTTATTGGCGGGCCATAAAATCTGTTATAGACAGGGGGAAACTACACATTTGGACACTACAGAGCCGTTTAGATGAATGTTCTTGGAGGCATAGTGTACCCCATACATGCTGCCCGTTCAAGTGTTTTCTTAAACGTGTTGGGCAAATGTATCCACCAAAATTTGTTAGCTGATTTCATGTTGTGTTCGGGGGGAGGGGGGGGATGAGGGGTAGATGATAATTTACGAAAATGATGGGTTTGGTCGGGATAGTTAAGGTACTGATTTGGAGTTTTTGGTGTTGGTGCATCATTCTTCATTTTTTTATGTTAGGTAATGTTTTGTCTGTGGTTTACTTTTTTATTTTTTTCGTTCATGTTGTTGATGTGTGCTTCTGGGTATATATGTTTGTATGTATGTGTGTTTCTTTTTTGTGATGTGGTTCTTGTGTATTTCAGTGTGGATATGTGATTTTTGTTGACGGCTCTCAATGGCAGCATTTGTTTTTCTCCGGAAGAATTTGTATATGGGAAATTTAGTGTCTTATTTTTATGTTGTGTTGAATTTGTCTTATTTCACGTATTTCTTTGTAGTATCATACTGTTCTCCGTTGTCTCAGGGTTCGCCTCAACTGTAGTACGGGACACTGGCCCCAGCATTACGACGATATTTTTCAGCCGATACTAGTACTATCAAAGGCGAAAAGATCGACATACAAAAAAAATGTGTCCTGTACTGCAGTTGACCTACAAGGTCACCTGAAGAAC
Source organism: Schistocerca piceifrons (assembly GCF_021461385.2). Classification (NCBI taxonomy): domain Eukaryota; kingdom Metazoa; phylum Arthropoda; class Insecta; order Orthoptera; family Acrididae; genus Schistocerca; species Schistocerca piceifrons. The sequence goes on from NC_060139.1 coordinate 748,745,126, forward strand.
AGGATACTAGCGCTAGCGAAGGCGAAGAAATCTACATAAATTAAACTTGTATTCCATACTGCAGTTAATCCTATACAGATCAACTGAAGTTCGGGATACAAGTCATACATGTCAACTGAGGTAATCCATGCTAACGTTACGCATGTCCCTTTTTTTCTTTCTTTTTTGCACTCTTATCCCATTCTTCAGTTGAGTTATAGAGGTCTACTGAAGAATAAGATGTTAGGACTCAAAACAAAGTGTGTGAAATCTTATGGGACTTAACTGCTAAAATCGTCAGTCCCTAAGCTTACACACTACTTAACCTAAATTATCCTAAGGGCAAACACACATACCCATGCCCGAGGGAGGACTCGAACCTCCACCAGGACAAGTCGCACAGTCCATGACTGCAGCGCCTTAGACTGTTAGAACTCAAAGAAGCGATAAACCTAACTTTAAGTTCGAAATACGGATGTATGTGATATATGTCTACGATCTATTTTCTCTGTCCTGCATTCCTTTGTTTCTCAGTATTCGTCTTCGCTGTTTAATCCATGCAATACATCATCTCTGGTAACGTCTCACATCATTGGTCAAAGCCGATGGGTTGTATCCCATTCTTTAGTATTCCACATTGGAGCTCCCAACTACCAGTAATCCCACCCTGTGTGACTGCCCGGATCTTGCAGACTGAGAGGTTTCCTCTGAAACAGGACAAGCGATTGCACCTGGCTGATGGGCACTGTCAGCCACAGATAACACTTGGTATCTGTTTGTCAGACTAACAGAGGAGGCCTTACTTTCAGTTCCCCAGGAAGTCTTTCGCAGCCTGCCACGCCCCGAGACGACATCCCACTCGACCACAGGTGATGTGTTAACTTCAACGCGAACAGTGACTGGGCTGGCGATAGGTGTGAACCGATTGAGTGAGTCGTGGGTCGTGCAGGATGTCTGTTGGATCCCCATAGTCGGGACACAGCAGTGATGCCCATCCACTGCAGCCTCAAGCTGTGTAACTGAAGCCAACACAGTCTCGAGCTGAGTGCAAAGCGTCAACAACTCAACTCGCATCAGCACACAGCAATCCCTATCCATACTAAAGACGGTGGAAAACGACACCTACACAGACCGACAAATGATTATCATCGCGCACTACGAAACTCTACTGTAGACATTGACGAAAACATAAGAACTGTGTCTAGTAAAGTAGATTAACGCGCTTAGATTCGAAAACTAAACCACCAAATCACCCACACGAGACTAAATAATTCACTCCTGGTTAGGGAACTTGTAAAATTTCACAAAAATGTTACTTTCCGACACAAACGAAAAGGCGAGAACTGTGACTAGTTAATGTTAAATTAACACGCTGAAATTCAAAAACAGATGAAACAAAATAATTCGCTCCTAGTTATAAATCCGTAAAATGCCACAGAGTCAGTTACTTCCCTGTTGCAGCTGATGCTCGGCCAGTAGCTGCTGCCTGTCTTGTAGACACAGGCGACAGTCTGCGCCCGCGACTGTCTCCAGTCTCCATCAGTTAGTATTTTCTCAAGACCACTGTTCTTACGCCGCATTACGTAGTAGCGAGTGTTACGTCATGCTTTGTAGACACGTTGGAGAGCCCATGTCCGTGACTAGCCATTGATAAGACATAACACTCGTCTGCAGTAACCATCAGTTAGAATTATTTATGACCACTGTTCTTAGGCTATTTTACGTCATTGTGACTGGTACCCGTGGTCTAGGGGTGCCGGCACGGTAGCTCAGCGTGTTCGGCCAGAGGGTTACGTGCCCTCTGTAATAAAAAAACTGAGTTATTCGATCAATAACGAAGTTAAACGGTTGTCTAACGACGTCCGCCCCGAGCAGATGCAACAAACAGCGAACAAAATGAGATTTAAAAAAAAAGAAAAGAAAAAAAGGGGGTAGCGTCTTTGATTCATACTCAAAACGTCTTCGGTCCCGGGTTCGATCCCCGCCACTGCCTAAATTTTGATAAATAATCAGTATTGGCGGCCGAAGACTTCCGGCATAAGAAGTCAGCCTAATTCTGCCAACGGCCTTGTCAAAGAAGGCGGAGATGCGGATAGAGGTTCAGCGCACTCTCGTGTCCTAGGGGTGGGAAATTGCCCCTAAAGACGGAAGAATCAGCAATGATCAACGACATGAGGATGCAGAAGGCAATGGAAACCACTGCATTAAAGACACGTAACTTGTATCCACAGGACATGTGGCCTGTATTTGAAGAAGTGTCATGATGATCTCTCCATTGGCAAAAGATTCCGGAATAGTCCCCCATTCGGATCTCCCGGAGGAAACTGCCAAGGGGGAGGTTACCATGAGAAAAAGATTGAATAATCTACGAAAGGATAACGTCCTACGAGTCGGGGCGTGGAATGTCAGAAGCTTGAACGTGGTAGGGAAACTAGAAAATCTGAAAAGGGAAATGCAAAGGCTCAATCTAGATATAGTAGGGGTCAGTGAAGTGAAGTGGAAGGAAGGCAAGGATTTATGGTCAGATGAGTATCGGGTAATATCAACAGCAGCAGAAAATGGTATAACAGGTGTAGGATTCGTTATGAATAGGAAGGTAGGACAGAGGGTGTGTTACTGTGAACAGTTCAGTGACCGGGTTGTTCTAATCAGAATCGACAGCAGACCAACACCGACAACGATAGTTCAGGTATACATGCCGACGTCGCAAGCTGAAGATGAACAGATAGAGAAAGTGTATGAGGATATTGAAAGGGTAATGCAGTATGTAAAGGGGGACGAAAATCTAATAGTCATGGGCGACTGGAATGCAGTTGTAGGGGAAGGAGTAGAAGAAAAGGTTACAGGGGAATATGGGCTTGGGACAAGGAATGAAAGATGAGAAAGACTAATTGAGTTCTGTAACAAGTTTCAGCTAGTATAGCGAATACCCTGTTCAAGAATCACAAGAGGAGGAGGTATACTTGGAAAAGGCCGGGAGATACGGGAAGATTTCAATTAGATTACATCATTGTCAGACAGAGATTCCGAAATCAGATACTGGATTGTAAGGCGTACCCAGGATCAGATATAGACTCAGATCACAATATAGTAGTGATGAGGAGTAGGCTGAAGTTCAAGACATTAGTCAGGAGGAATCAATACGCAAATAAGTCGGAACGGAAGTACTAAGGAATGACGAGATACGTTTGAAGTTCTCTAACGCTATAGACACAGCAATAAGGAATAGCGCAGTAGGCAGTACAGTTGAAGAGGAATGGACATCTCTAAAAAGGGCCATCACAGAAATTGGGAAGGAAAACATAGGTACAAAGAAGGTAGCTGCGAAGAAACCATGGGTAACAGAAGAAATACTTCAGTTCATTGATGAAAGGAGGAAGTACAAATATGTTCCGGAAAAATCAGGAATACAGAAATATAAATAGCTGAGGAATGAAATAAATAGGAAGTGCAGGGAAGCTAAGACGAAATGGCTGCAGGAAAAATGTGAAGACATCGAAAAAGATATGATTGTCGGAAGGACAGACTCAGCATACAGCAAAGTCAATACAACCTTTGGTGACATTAAAAGCAACGGTGGTAACATTAAGAGTACAACGCGAATTCCACTGTTAAATGCAGAGGAGAGAGCAGATAGGTGGAAAGAATACATTGAAAGCTTCTATGAGGGTGAAGATTTGTCTGATGTGATAGAAGAAGAAACAGGAGTCGATTTAGAAGAGATAGGGGATCCAGTATTAGAATCGGAATTTAAAAGAGCTTTGGAGGACTTACGGTCAAATAAGGCAGAAGGCATAGATAACGTTCCATTAGAATTTCTAAAATCATTGGGGGAAGTGGCATCAAAACGACTATTCACGTTGGTGTGTAGAATATATGAGTCTGGCGATATACCATCTGACTTTCAGAAAAGCATCATCCACACAATTCCGAAGACGGCAAGAGCTGACAAGTGCGAGAATTATCGCACAATCAGCTTAACAGCTCATGCATCGAAGCTGCTTACAAGAATAATATACAGAAGAATGGAAAAGAAAATTGGGAATGCGCTAGGTGACGATCAGTTTGGCTTTAGGAAAAGTAAAGGGACGAGAGAGGCAATTCTGACGTTACGGCTAATAATGGAAGCAAGGCTAAAGAAAAATCAAGACACTTTCATAGGATTTGTCGACCTGGAAATAGCGTTCGACGATATAAAATGGTGCAAGCTGTTCGAGATTCTGAAAAAAGTAGGGGTAAGCTATAGGGAGAGACGGGTCATATACAATATGTACAACAACCAAGAGGGAATAATAAGAGTGGACGATCAAGAACGAAGTGCTCGTATTAAGAAGTGTGTAAGACAAGGCTGTAACCTTTCGCCCATACTCTTCAATCTGTACATCGAGGAAGCAATGATGGATATAAAAGAAAGGTTCGGGAGTGGAATTAAAATACAAGGTGAAAGGATATCAATGATACGATTCGCTGATGACATTGCTATCCTGTGTGAAAGTGAAGAAGAATTAAATGATCTGCTGAACGGAATGAACAGTCTAATGAGTACACAGTATGGTTTGAGAGTAAATCGGAGAAAGACGAAGGTAATGAGAAGTAGTAGAAATGAGAACAGCGAGAAACTTAACATCAGGATTGAGGGTCACGAAGTCAATGAAGTTAAGGATTTCTGCTACCTAGGCAGTAAAATAACCAATGACGGACGGAGCAAGGAGGACATCAAAAGCAGACTCGCTATGGCAAAAAAGGCATTTCTGGCCAAGAGAAGTCTATTAATATCAAATACCGGCCTTAATTTGAGGAAGAAATTTCTGAGGATGTACGTCAGGAGTACAGCATTGTATGGTAGTGAAACATGGACTGTGGGAAAACCGGAACAGAAGAGAATCGAAGCAGAAGCATTTGCGATGTGGTGCTATAGACGAATGTTGAAAATTAGGTGGACTGATAAGGTAAGGAATGAGGAGGTTCTACGCAGAATCGGAGAGGAAAGGAATATGCGGAAAACACTGATAAGGAGAAGGGACAGGATGATAGGACATCTGCTAAGACATGAGGGAATGACTTCCATGGTACTAGAGGGAGCTGTAGAGGGCATAAACTGTAGAGGAAGACAGAGATTGGAATACGTCAAGCAAATAATTGAGGACGTAGGTTGCAAGTGCTACTCTGAGATGAAGAGGTTAGCACAGGAAAGGAATTCGTGGCGGGCCGCATCAAACCAGTCAGTAGACTGATGACCAAAAAAAAAAAAAGACTGGTACATCGCCGGCCGGAGTGGCCGAGCGGTTCTAGGCGCTACAGTCTGGAACCGCGCGACCGCTACGTCGCAGGTTCGAATCCTGCCTCGGGTATGGATGTGTGTGATGTGCTTAGGTTAGTTAGGTTTAAGTAGTTCTAAGTTCTAGGGGAATTATGACCTCAGCAGTTGAGTCCCATAGTGCTCAGAGCCATTTGAACCATTTGAACTGGTACATCATGCCTTTAGACAAGTTGGAGAACCCTTGCCCGTGGCTGCCATTGATGAGGCGTGAAACTGATCTCCAGACCCCGTTGGTTATAATCTTTTACGAACACTTTTCATACGTCGTATTACATAATTGCAAGTGGTACACCTCGGCTTGTAGATACAATGGAGAGTCCGCTTTTGCAACAGTCTTTGACAAGGCTGGTTCAAATGGCTCTGAGCACTATGGGACTTAACATCTGAGGTCATCAGTCCCCTATAATTTAGAACCACTTAAACCTAACTAACCTAAGGACATCACACACATCCATGCCCGAGGCAGGATTCGAACCTGCGACCGTAGCGGTCGCGCGGTTCTAGACTGAAGCCACAGAGTCAGTTACTTCCCTGTTGCAGCTGATGCTCGGCCAGTAGCTGCTGCCTGTCTTGTAGACACAGGCGACAGTCTGCGCCCGCGACTGTCTCCAGTCTCCATCAGTTAGTATTTTCTCAAGACCACTGTTCTTACGCCGCATTACGTAGTAGCGAGTGTTACGTCATGCCTTGTAGACATGAGACATGATAGAGAGCCTGTGTTCGTGGCTGCCACTTGCAAGGTGTTACACTCATCTCAAGTACTCCTCAGTTAGAATTTTTTATGACCATTGTTCTTACGCTGGCGTACATAATTGCGAGTGGTATCCCATGCCTTGTAGACACAATGGAAAGCCCGTGTCCGCGACTACCATTGACGAAGCGTGACACTCGTCTCCAGTCCCCACTGGTTAGGCTTTTCTTACGACCACTGTTCTTTCGTTATATTACATAACTGCGACTGTTACACCTTGCCTTACAGGCATGTGTTGAAACACCAACCAAAAGAACAACTTCATGGACGTCGTGGTCATAGACACGACCAAATGGCACATACACGCAACTTCAGGGTCATTACTTACCCTGGCAGTGGAGGGTCACATGCGCACCTCATCTTCTACATTATCTACAGGGCTCCAAACCGACTAGTGTGCTCTTTCCTTTGGGTGGCTGACGAATATTTCATCCAGTGAACTAAGTTTGGGCTATGGAACAAAATGTTTGCATCAGAGTGGACGAATCCCATACTGTTGTTCTGCAGACGCAGATCATTCAGGTGAAAAGCTTAAGCGTAGAACAACTCAAAACGCTGGCGCGGTTGGTGCTCTAGAATCAGTAGCACCGGAGTCTTGCATGCGGTTTCATGTACAATTACATTGCACTGAATTGTTTTGTGCTCACTATTATTACTGTAGATCAGCAAATCTCCACACTTGTCTGCAGGTTCGGCGTGGCGCATCCACCTCTCGCAAGCGACCAAGGAGCAGCTGGACAAGGTCGGCGGCTACCAGCTGGAGTACCGTGGCGAGACCGACATCAAGGGCAAGGGCAAGATGCACACCTACTGGCTTCTGTCCAAGGCCGGCTTCAACAAGGAGCTGCCAGTGCCGCCGCCCATAGGGTGAGCTCCGAACCACCAGCACTCTTTCTCTACACACCTACATCTACACTGACATATGCATCAGCACTGTCCAAATTATTGTGAAGTTTGTGGAAGAGACTACTTTTTATTGTGCCATATTGCAGTTTCCCCTGTTTCATTGTATTCGTACCATACCTACATGGCCCAGTTCTTTGGTACCCAAAGAGACTTTCAATGGGCATATAGCTTTGGCAATGTGGACTTTTAGTTCGAACACCCGTGGATTTTTAAATCAACTGGGCACATATACACTACTGGCGATTAAATCCACAGTACCTATAAGACGGCATGCAATAAACATTCAGTACGTGGTATTCCTGCTCGAGGTGGTCGGAATCCCTTGACAGTCATACTACATGTAATATAGAAGCAATGTGTTCAAGACGGTCTCGAGTAGCTAGCGCACGAGAGGACACTCCTATTGCTCTTTCGATAGTGCAGAAGCGTTCAGTCACGTCACGTGATTTGAGTCAGGAAATACACACACAATAAGCAAAATTTTGGTATTTGCTATCGGTCACGTTGTTGCGTTTTTAATGGCCATCAGCATATTTTGTACAGATGCTTCTCACATTTCGTAAATATTTAAGGAAAGTAGTACTCGTGTACCAGAAGGAGCTGCTGATGAAATAAACATCTACAAGCTACTAGTTTCGATCGAATCATCATCAAGAAACAAAATTACTACAGCAGCCAATTTGGCATCGATTTTACCGTGGCAACAATAAACATAGACTGGTGCGCAGAACTTAAGGACGAAAGTAACTTTCGCATGACTTGTCAACTACCAAGCAACACAACTGATGAAACTTGAACCACACATAAAAAGCTGCTGTAGTATAGTACAGTACAGGCAGAACAGTAGAGATGGTAACGGAAAGAAATGCGCACTCAGATGTACAGAAATGGCATTTTTATACAATGACAATAATTTCGCTGTAGGCACAGCAATTACGCAGATTACCTGGATATTAAATAATGGTTCTTAATATTGTGTATGATTACAATGGACGCTCCTGAATGCTCTGCAACCTGTTCCCATGCTCGCCACGAGTTGGTAAGAAGTTCTTGTGATATGGCGTTTCAGTCCTCCACAAGGGTGGTTGACAACTGTTGGATGGTCGTTCGTGCACGTGGACGTCCTGAAACCCGTCTCCCCAATGCATCACACGCGTACTCGATGGTATTTAAGTCGGAGGAACCGACAGGCCATTTCATTCGCCGCATATCCTCTCGTCCCAACAGCTTCTCCACCGGCGCAGCCCAATACACTCACGCACTTTCATCCATAAAAATCAAATTGGGGCCGAACGCACCCCTGAGAAGATGCACGTGAGGAAGGATTACAGTATCACAATAAGATAGAACGGTGAGTATACCGTGTTCACAGATTTGGAGGTCAGTACACCCACGCAACATTATACGTCCTCACACCATAACATCTGCACCAGGAAAACTATCATGTTCGTTATTGTTCCTGGTGAATTACGTATTCTCCCCTCTCTTTACATGAGAGTACATCCACATTGGCGAACAGGATCATTTTCGTGGTCGACGTGTTATGATGTGGAAGGACGTGAATGTTGCACGTGTATACTGACCTACAAATCTTTGAATACTGTTCACTCACCGGTCAATGTTATTGTGACACAGTACTCCTTTTTCATGTGCGTATTTCCAGGGGTACATGCGATCCTGACTTCATTTTCAGGGTTCCGTACCTCAGTCGGTGAAAACGGAACCCTTATTGGATCACTTTGTTCTCCATCTGTCTGTCTGACCGGCTGTTAAGACCCTCTTTATTAGGATAGAACAGCAGTTCGAAGATGAAATATGTATCACCTACTAACTCTACACTTCCTTGCCGGGATGGAACATTTAAACTTCTAAATCTATGCAGTCAAAAACTACGGCCATTCGTATTACATACGAGGGTTATTCCAAAAGTAAGGTCCGATTGATTGCCAAATTGAAACCACAGTGAACATCAGAAATGTTTTACTTGTAACAATTAGCTACACCTTTCAGCTTCTTCTCTACGTAGTCGCCGTTCTGACTTAGACTTTTGTCATACCGTTGTACCAACTTTTCAATAGCCTCATCATAGAAGGCAGCCGCCAGTGCTTTCCGCCAATTCTCCACGCTGGCCTACACCTCGTTGTCTGTGTCAAAATGTTGTCGTCAAAGACTGCGGTTCATGTGACCAGAGATGAAACTCAGGGGGAGACAATTGCGGACTGTATTGTGGGTAATCTAACATTTCCATTTGAAAACGATGCAGGAGCACCTTCATTGCCCCTGCAGAATGCGGCTGAGAATTGTCGTGAAGACGAAACAGCACGACAGTTATGTAATGTTGGCTGCATAGCTTCAGGCGAAATTTCTCACCAGGCCCTCGTACTTGGCGGCAGACACTACTTTCTAGACATCTTTACGCACTCACTGCGAGCTCAGAAATGAGAAGAGCGACGTGAAGCTAACTGGGGTTATACTAGAGACACTACCCAACACATCTGTGCAAAGCTTTATCGGATTTTCATAGCCGTTTCCATTTCGCGACCGATCGGACCTTACTTTTGGAATAACCCTCGTATTTTGATACTAGCAAACTCACTCATCAAAACGCGTAGGGCACCTCCGTTTGAACCACGCCGGCCGTTGTGGCTAGCGGTTCTAGGCGCTTCAGTCAGGAACCGCGCTGCTGCTACGGTCGCAGGTTCGAATCCTGCCTCGGGCTTGGATGTGTGTGATGTCCTTAGGTTAGTTAGGTTTAAGTAGTTGTAAGTCTAGGGGACTGATGACCTCAGATGTTAAGTCCCATAGTGCTTAGACCCATTTGAACCACAATCATAACATTTGGTAAGAAGCAAAGCTTCACAGTACAAGTAAAGAAAACGATCCGAAAATTGTTAATTTGTAATTATATCACATAAATTTTTGTTTTTTGGCATTTTTTGTCCGTCTGCATTTCTGTCAGTTGGTTAAACCTCTTTATCCCAGGAACGGGCAGAGGTATCAAGTTGAAATTTATGTAAAATATTAAAGTCTGCAGTCTACGGAAACTACTAAAGTCTGCTGTCCCAGGACAGTGTAAATAGTTTAAGTTTCAAAGTCATTGTAGTCAAAAGATACAGCCATGCATGTCACATAATTTGATACTCGCAAACTCACTCGTCAACACCTGTGAACTATGTACTTACATGGCGTGTATGGAAACCGAGAGTCGCGGTATCGAATCTCGGGCGGGTCATGGATTTTTCAGTCTCTTTTAACCTACCCCACACCTCTCAACGATGTGAGGAGTCGTCAGAAACAACACATGGTTCAGTTTGCTCGTTAAACTGTAGGCTTTCTTCCCCCAGTTGGATAATTGGGGTGGTTTAGGGACACGCAAGTCACCGAAGTGGCATCCAATACAAAGACCTACACTAGGCCATTGAACCACACGAAATTGTTATTACTATTACCTGTATTCATAATTAAGTTTGTGCGGAACCGTCAGAACGCGGGTTCTTTTCTGATTTCTCTGGTTATTTTATGGATGGTAATGCGCGAGCGAGATCTTGGAATGATAGGATATTCGATGAATGGATTGGCCTGCCCGTTCAACCGACGCACTGCAGCACGTCCACATGGACCAACGCGTACCCAGCAGGAATGGAAATCCCTACCGCAAATGCTCCTTACCAACATTGTGGCCAGCATGGGAGTACATTGCAGAGCACACACTACCGTCCCTGGTGATCACACACCCTATTAAGATACTTGTCACGCCTTTTGTAAGGTCCAGGGGACCACCAGGAATCGCAGTGGATTCGGTGTACTTATGGTCTTTGAATAAAAGTGTCTTTTCTGTTCGCCTCATTGAGTGTTTCTTTCATTTAGCTTTTGTATTGTAGCAGTTTTTTTCTATGAATGGTCCAAGTTTCATCGAGTTGTGTTTCGTGGCAGTTACTCAACATGCGAAAGATACCTTCTTCATTAATTTTCGCACACCAGTTTAAAATTAAACAAAAAAAGTCCCGCGTCACGAGTAAGATGAAAGTTCAAGATAAGTTGCACAAATACTCTCAGAAAGTAACCATTCTGCCGCGTATTTTTCTATTTATAGGATCAGTAAAGCCCTTAATTTGGCTCTGCAGAACGGTATTTGTTTTAAGAAAATCGACGTAAATATAGTCACAACATTAGAACTCGATTCCGTTTTCCTTTCCCATTTACTGCCGCATTTTCTGCTCTTCCCTAAAGGACTTCTACATACCGTTTTTACCGCTTACTGCATTATTATCTGCTACAGCATGCACGTCTCTGTTGACTTAAAGGCAACTCTCACTCTTAAGCAATGTTTACAAACCAATATTGGTTGATGATGCGTAGTAATGCTGTGAAAACCAAACTGGTTTAGTCTGTAATACAAATAATATGTGATTACATAGTAAACTGCAACATTAATAGGTTTATAGTTTTTTTCTGAAAGCGATATTTTGTAACACGTAATGAGGAAATTGTAATTATTTTGTTCTCCTCAGTCGCTTAGTTTTCTTCCTAGAGCCGCCAGCAAATAACCAGATAAATAATAAATAGGTACCATAAAAGTTAACAGAAACATGTTTATTTTGTTTTCCTAAAATCAGCGTAAGTTTTTGTTTGAGAAGAGAAGGGATGTATTTAAATATAATGGCAAATAGTATCCCTAGTTTCCTTGGTGGTATATTTTGTTACATCATTCTTCGAAATGATGTATGTAGTACATAAGAAACAAACGTTGGATTTTCATAGATATTTCAGCTACAGATGACGTTCCGTGGGACAGATATAATCCCTTGCTGGTCCACATTTTCTGTATACATAGCAACGCTGTGCTATTGGTAAGATGTTACAGCGCACTCGTATACTAACTTCGGTAGTCGCGGGGTCCAAACGATACATATCGAAAGTGCGATTCTAAATCGATCACGGGTCTCTGGTGGCGGACGTTATGTTTACGGTGGTCACTACAACAATGACAAAAGAAGACCGTTACAAAAATACTTGTAATTACAAAGGAAATGACTTACCTTACTCGTCGTCGGTGTTGTCGTCATGTGAAAGTCCATGTGATGTGTACGCTACGGGAATAATTCCCTTTTTGCCATTAATTCGCGGAGGTATGTAACTTAGAGTAATTAAAGAAACGACGGAAAACAGATAAAATGACGGTCACAAATAATTGTAATAATGTTCGCTTTCATAACTAAGCTAGTGTACCTTTTAGTACAAATTATTCTTCGGTTTCTAGATTTCCAAATCACACAATTAAGATAAGATAATTGCGTAATTTCAATATGCATGCCGCATTTATACCACAATTCTAACCTTTTCTCATTTGGGTCGTAATTTGAAACACCAGCACAAAGAACGTTCACTTACCACGAAAGTAAGAGGCATCCTGAACTATCGAATCATCCGATAATCTCTGATAAAATGCTGTAAAGTCGCCACACCTTTGATGAAAGTTAACATTGCAGCTGTAACGGAGTAACATAGTCCGTTATGTAAATCAACGATGTAATCACTACCATTGACCAAAGTGTGCGTGTAAATCAATAATAACTGACGGCTTCCCAGGAGCGAAATTTTCATTTGCGCGCACCCTTACTTCTGTATCCCAAAACAATGTCAGAGGTTGGAATCTCCTGTAACAATCCTCTCTGACAACAAGATAATCTGCGGAACGAAATTGTTGAATGAGAAGCTATCTGCATATATTAATACGTTCATCGGCCAAAACCGTTTGTAATATCTCACCCTTTTTCAAATATTTGCTGTAAATATACAGATATGCATCACTTCATTTGTATGTCAACATGTCAATGACTGTAAACTGTTTCAGAGATAACAGGAGGCACAGAAACTCCACACCGGCTATAATGTGTACTGTAGCTCCGGCCGCCGAAAATATTTTTCTCTCCCAGTTAGATTTGATATTTATTCGTACAGAATTTACTTTGAAGATATTTTATTGGAGAACAGCAGGCAATTAATCTTGAATGGGTGAACTTTCATTTCTGTGAAAAAGATGTCGCTCAATTTCAGTGTTTTGTTTAACTTCCTTGCAACAGCCACTGAAATTTAACTCACTTGGCAGAGATTATCGATGAACACCTGACAGTTATTGAGGCGAAACCTTCATTGCAAAGCGTTTTTTAAGTTGAAACGTATACATGGAACAGGTTGATTCGCTGTGCAGGCACTTAAATATACTTCGCTTTCGTGTGGGATTTGTTTTTAAAACTAAGTCTTGTAAACAATTCGCCGATTTTCCTTGCGTATATATGACAGATCATGCTGAAATAAGATAATGATTCGTGCACTGTCCGTGTGAAACACATTTTGACAAATAATTTACAGTTATTTTCAAGACTATTTAAAAATGTTATTTGACACAGAAATTGTTGCAGTATGTTGGTGGATGCAGTGATAAATTAACTAAAAATTTACTTCTTCGAAGATGTGTCATTGTTCTCAGAATATATGCCGTTCTTGTGCTGATGAAGAGAACCTCAACCTGAATCCTACGACAAGGATACACGAACTCGAGCAAGAAGTAGAATACCTCAGATCTGCGCTTACGTCGTTGAGTTTTTACTTCGCCCAAGTCCAGTTCCGAATTTGCCAGGCCGCTAACGCCGAACCTGGAGAGAAACAACAGAGTTTCCTGCAAGAACTGGAGGATTTCGCCTTCAGTGGAATAAACAAGAAGAATACCTCGCAGCTTTTACGCCGTTGTTGTGATGAGGACACCTTGGGAAATGCGACCAGGTGCCACAGAAGTCGAACATCGATCTCGGAAGAATGCGTAGTCGTCCGTCCAGGAGGTCAGAAGCAGATTTCAAGGTCTGGCGGTTTGTCAAAGCACGATGCGGTAAGGTGCGCCGAAACCTGCTGCGGTTCACAGACGAATCTGGCTGCCGGTGAAAGTATTGCAAAGCGACTATTGAACTACGTCAGAGCGAAATACGGACGTCGGAAATTTAGAGTAAATTACTTGAAGGAAATGAAAATTATTTGTCACTGGGGTGACGCGAGAGCGCGGATGGAAGTGGCGGTATGGAACATCTTAGAGACTCTGTCAGCTAGCGACGGAGATGAAGACTGGTCGTGTATTCGGCGTCTGGTGCGCAAGGACCTAGCCGACAATCTGCGGGACCTGCTCGAGCACGGGTTTAAAGCTAAGAGGCGCGGGTTCTGCCGCTTCTTCTTGCGGCAGCTGGGATCTTGTGACGTGGTGAACGAAGGCCACGCCTGGGACCTTTTGCTAGCCTACTATCGAGCCAGCAGTGGACACCACTTCAGTGCCTACCCCAGGAGGAGTCTTTCGCGCAGCTACGGGCTTTGCATCGGGTCCGAAGCGCCGTCGGGCAAGGAGAGGTTGCTGGCGGTCGTCGAGGAGTTAGAGGCGACAAGGAAGACGTGTGGCCGCGACGCGGACTCGGTCTTCCGAGCTTTCGTGTGCGCGGCGCTCAACATGCGGCGCCTAGCGGCGTGGCTACGGCGGGTCGTCCGCTGCAGGGCGCTGGTGCAGACGTTGTACGAGCCGTGGGCGTACGTGGCCCGCACGCGAGCGAGGGACGCGCTGGATTCACTGGCTCGTCTGCAGGCCCGGACCTTCCGGCTGCCCTTGGACCCAGCCCTGCGCAGTTTGCATGCGCAGTGGCTGTCGCTGCCACCAGCACCGTGTCTACCATCTCCAGAAGCTGCTGACGTTGACTCAGCAAAATAATAGTTATCTCTTATATGCTTTTATCTGCACTTTTATCTATTTTATACACTAGATCGACAACAGAATTTTTTTGTGTTTTGTTTCTGTACTTTTCTCGTTATTTAGTATCATTTTTTGCTCTTATAAGTATCTCACATTCTGTCTTTTATCTGGGTAATTTCCAAGAATGATTGCCTATCGAAGTCGCTGGGTCCAAACGAAACATATCGAACGTGCGATCGTAAATCGATCATGCGACCCCGGTGGCGGACGTTGTGATCAATTATTTGTGATCGTCATTTTTATCTGTTTTCCGTCGTTCCCTTACTTGCTCTAAATTACATACCTCCACGAATTATTTGTGAGTTGCTAGGGAAACCCAGACGATTTATGTCGTTAGTGAGTGGGATGTCTGGCGTTCTTCACGTTTCTTCGGCGGATTCTCTCACATGGAAGAATCTAATTCCATGTTTATGGAGCGTAGAAAATTGTTCGACTTTTTGTAGCAAATATGGAGTACTACCAGACAAGGAAAGAAGGGACTGTGTAGACTGTGGTAGTGCAAAGTGTGTAAAACTCCGTAAGAACAGTTTCGATTCTGAAATGCCGTTACAATTTCATTGCGGACAGTGCGGAAAACGAACGAGTATCGAGAAGAATACATGGTCCGACTCTTCCAAATTATCCATCCAGATCACCATAATGGACTTTCACATGACAACAGCCGGCCGGTGTTGCCGAGCGGTTCTAGGCGCTTCAGTCTGGAACCGCGCGACCGCTACGGTCGCAGGTTCGAATCCTGCCTCGGGCATGGGTGTGTGTGACGTCCTCAGGTTAGTTAGGTTTAAGTAGCTCTAAGTTCTAGGGGACTGATGACCTCAGATGTTCAGTCCCATAGTGCTCAGAGCCATTTGAACCATTTAAACCACATTACAACACCGACGTCGAGTAAGGTAAGTCGTCGCCTTTGCAATTAAAGGAATTTTTGTAACGCTCTTCTTTTGTCGTTGCTGTAGTGACCAACGTAAACATACTCATAACGCCCGCCAGAGTCGCATGATCGATTTACCATCGCACGTTCGATATGTTTCGTTTGGTCCCAGCGACTTCGATAGGCAATCATTCTTGGAAACACCTTTATCTGTCTATATATCTTCTTCTATCTATAATTCCCCAACGCATTTGCTGTCTAAATGTGAAGGCTAATCTCAGGAACGTTCACGGTAAGGGGCCCTAATAACGTCACCGCTTCTAATTTCCTCCCCCTAGGAATTTTCGGTTTCCACAGTTGGTAACAAATTTTTAGCTTCGCGTACACGCGTGACCTCTGCCCATTGTACTGCTGAGAGAGTTTGTTGTGTGGAGCACGTGTAGCTTCCGCGTACAAAGGAATTCATTTTTTATGCTGAGTGGAGTTAGTGTAGCAGTCAAATTAGCAGCCTACAGTTTCTAGTGTGAGTCCTGAATTGTGTTCAAATGTTCGGCTGTATTTCAGTCGTGTGTTTCAGTTTCTAGTGTATAATCGTTATAGTCAAGGGTTTGGCCAACGTTATGTAGCGGCCAATGTAATAAATCTGGGGATGTTCATAATTTCGTCCCACGTACAACACCTATTTTTGCCTGTTTATTAAACACTGATTTTATTTCCTATCTATAAAGGTTACTTTACTTTTTTTATATGGGAAAACGCAAGGCGAGAGAAATGGATACGTTGCACGAAATGCTTAATTTGTTATCACGAAACATGCTGTTTATCTACACAGACATACAAATTCATATGGTACACGTCTTTGGAAGGCTGAAAAAAACATGACAAGATTGTTCATTCATGACATTCCAGGGGTCAATGTTAGAAAGGAAAAATACATTCAGATTAATTGTACTTCAGATAATTTTTGTGGGGGACGAAATTACAAACACTTTTATTTTGTGTTTCTGTTTTTGCAGTGTTAACGTTTTTGGTCAAACACTGGCTTTAGTGTGTTACCGCAATTTAATATTAACTTGCCTTCATGTGGAGCATAAATTCAGGAATATATATATATATATATATATATATATATATATACATAACAATTTGTAGCCATTTCCGTAAAATTTCAGGACTAATGCAGATCCTAACGCACTAAGGTGGCGAAAATTAGGACCCCTCCTTACAGAGATTTTGATGCAATTTTCATTAATAGATAAAGTGATTATCGAGGAACTCTTGTGTCTGGTTTTCATAATTATAGTACTGATGGGCGTGTAATACATGTATTGCTATCTGTTCCACATTTAATTGCCGTTTGGAGTGACATCTCATGGCAGTAATAGTAGCTACGAGCTGGTCAGTTACATAGGAGGCGGTATTTGGCAGGTAAAGCAGTAAACAGCTGCCGTAACTCTAAAGAGCAGCGAAGCTTCGCCGGAATATATGCATATCTATAAATATTATAATTAAAGTCCCCCACCACCTTCTTGAGTCTGTAAGGATTTTGAGTCGGCTTTCGTTAATAGATAGCCTAATTCACGAGGAAGGTTTGTGTAAATGGGTTATAAATACTTCTTGCAAATTGGTTCGACTGCGTTTTTCTGTCTAGACGTGAAGGCTAATCTCACGAAGTACTGTAAGGATTTTCACACGAGTTTCAGTAATAGACTGCTTCACTAGGTAGATTTGTCTATATAATTTATTACCACTAAGCCAGACGCGTCGTACGGCCATAGATACTTAGTGCTACCAATCTAAGCCAGGGCGGGTTGCTAGTGCATATCCAGTTCCCCACCATGGTTTCTGTCCGTATGTTCAAGATAATCTCAGGAACTACTATAGGGATTTTGATACAATGGTCACTGATAGACAGACTGATTCACAATGAAGGTTTTTGTATACACACTGCCGTAAAACAATCGCGGCACCAAGGAGTTGTGCGACATAACGAAAGTTGGTAAGCGTGTTACTGCATCTGAAAGATAATGTCTATTCAGATTACGCGGCAGTCGCATAAGGCTGGCGCTAGTAGCATCACTGTGAGGATGCAAATCAGTTCTACTTTAAATACAAGTTGCAACGGTCGTGAGCGTCATTTGCCTGTGAGATTGGACGTGGTGAGTTGATGGTGGTCAAGAATGTCCTTAGGGTGACAAAGACCCATTATAGACACATCTCTGAGTCTGAACTAGGTCGTGTAGCAGGGCTACAAGCTGGATGTTCCTTCTGCGAAACTGCAGAATGACTTGGTAGGAATGTACCCACTGCGCGTGATAGCCAGCTGCGGTGGTCACGAGAATGTACGGTCTACAGACGTTAAAGTAACCTCTGGCGTGCCACAGTGGTGTGTTATGGGACCATTGCTTTTCACAATATATATATAAATGACCTAGTAGATAGTGTCGGAAGTTCCATGCGGCTTTTCGAGGATGATGCTGTAGTATGCAGAGTAGTTGCAACATTAGAAAACTGCAGCGAAATGCAGGAAGATCTGAAGCGGATAGGCATTTGGTGCGGGGAGTGGCAACTGACCCTTAACATAGACAAATGTAATGTATTGCGAGTACATAGAAAGAAGGATCCTTTATTGTATTATTAAATGATAGCGGAACAAACACTGGTAGCAGTTACTTCTGTAAAATACATGGGAGTATGCGTACGGAACGATTTGAAGTGGAATGATCATGTAAAATTAATTGTTGGTAAGATGGATGCCAGGTTGAGATTCATTGGGAGAGTCCATCATCAAAGGAGGTGGCTTACAAAACACTCGTTCGACCTATACTTGAGTATTGGTCATCAGTGTGGGATCCGTACCAGGTCGGGTTGACAGAGGAGATAGAGAAGATCCAAAGAAGAGTGGCGCGTTTCGTCACAAAGTTATTTGGTAAGCGTGATAGCGTTACGGAGATGTTTAGCAAACTCGAGTGGCAGACTCAGCAAGAGAGGCGCTCTGCATCGCGGTGTAGCTTGCTGTCCAGGTTTTGAGAGGGTGCGTTTCTGGATGAGGCATCCAATATATTGCTTCCCCCTACTTATACCTCCCGAGGAGATCACGAATGTAAAATTAGAGAGATTCGAGTGCGCACGGAGGCTTTCCGGCAGTCTTTCTTCCCGCGAACCATACGCGACTGGAGCAGGAAAGGGAGGTAATGACAGTGGCACGTAAAGTGCCCTCCAGCACACACCGTTGGGTGGCTTGCGGATGCCGGGCTCCGGGCGGCGACGTGGCACTACCGAGAGGGAAGGCCATCGTGCACGGCATATGGCTCTGGCGCATCCTACTGCATCTTCAGCAGCAAGTTTGCACCACAGTGTCACAAAGAACTGTTAGAAATCGTTTACTTCAAGGACAGCTCCGAGCCACACGCCCTGTAGCTTGCGTTCCACTGACACCAAAGCATCGCCATTTGCGACTTCAGTGATGTCAAGCGAGAGCTCATTGGAGGGCACGGTGGAGGGCTTTTGTGTTTCCTGATGAAAGCTGGTCCTCCCTCTGTACAAGTGGTGGTCATGTGGTTAGGAGGAGGTCTGTTGAGGGCCTGCAACCAAGCTGTCTGCGTGCTAGACACGCTGGACCTACACTTGGCTTTGTGATCTAGGATGCCATTTTGAATGACAGCAGGATTATCGTGATTATCCCACCCAGCGTGACTGCAAATCTGTATGTCAGTCTGGTGATTCCACCTGATGTGCTGCCATTCATGAACAGCATTCCGTGGGTGGTTTCCAACAGGATAACGCTCACCCGTACACCGCTGTGTATGTTCTACAGAGTGTCGACATGTTGCCCTGGCCTGGTCGCTCACCAGATCTGCCTCCAGTCGAGCACATATGGGACATCATCGGATGACAATTCCAGTGTCTTCACAAACAGCATTAACCATCCCTGTATTGACCGACCAAGCGCAACTGGCATGAAACTCCGTTCCACAAACTGACATCCGGCACCTGTACAACACAGTGCATGCACGTTCGCATACAACGTTCTGGCACTTACGCCGGTTATTAATGTACCAACATTTCACTTTTGTAGTGGCTTATCTCGCACTTACATTAACCTGTGATCTTGCAGTGTTAATCACTTACATACGAGGGTCGTCCACAAAGTAAGTTCCGTTTCTATTTCTATCCGCGGCAGCGCTACGATCGCATGCGCGGCAGTTACTCTGACTCAAGGAGGACATGTGCGCCATTTTCAGATCGCTGCTGCCGACGTGTGCTTTGTAGTGCTTCTTTATAATGTCAGCCGTAATTGAAAATGCCGCCGCGTGTGAAATCTGATCTCTGATTCGTTTTCTAAATGCAAACAAAGATAAACCAAAGGCCACGCGGGATTAGCCGAGCAGTTTAAAGCGCTGCGGTCATGGACTGCGCGGCTGGTCCCGGCGGAGGTTCGAGCCCTCCCTCGGGCATGGGTATGTGTGTTTGTCCTTAGGATAATTTAGGTGAAGTAGTGTGTAAGCTTAGGGACTGATGACCTTGGCAGTTAAGTCCCATACGATTTCACACACATTTCAACATTTTTTTAAACGAAAGGAAATTCATCGGCAAATCTGCGAGGTTTACGGACAAAACGCTATGAATGATTCGATGGTTAGGAGACGAGTCACACTGTTCAATGAAGGACGTGATCGAGTGCACGATGAAGAACGAAGTGGACGCCCGTCTGTGGTTACTGATGAAATGGTTCACACAATTGAAGTGAAGGTTAAGCACAACCGTAAGTTTACACTTAGTGCCCTTGCTGTGGAAGTTCAGCAAATCTCACGATCACTAATTCATGAAATTGTTACTGAAAAACTGAAAATTCGAAAATTTTTCTCACGTTTGGTACCCAAAATTGTTGCTGAACAACACAAAAAAACAACAGATGGGCAGTACACTTCAGTTTTTGACACGCAACAATGAAGAAGGGGATGGTTTTCTTTCTCGGATAGTCACGGTGGATGAAACTTGGGTATCGTACGACACCCCTGAAACAAAGCGGCGATCAATGGAGTGGAGGCACACTTCAGCCCCAACGAAAATTAAGCCTAAGCAAATCTTGACACCTCGGAAAGTCATGTGCACCGTTTTATGGGACAGAAATGGCTTTTTGCTGATTGATTTCTTACCACGAGGCCAAACAATCAATGCACATGGTTACTGCGAGACCATTAAGAAACTGCGCCGCGCGGCGGCATTTTCAAATACGGCTGACATTGTAAAGAAGCACTATAAAGCACACGTCAGCAGCAGCGATCTGAAAATGGTGTTCATGTCTTCTCCTTGAGTCAGAGTAACTGCCGCAGATGCTCGGAACTGCGATCGTAGCGCTGCCGCGGATAGAAACAGAAACGGAACTTACTTTGTGGACCATCTTCATATGTTTACTAGACAAATATATTCCCGAAATTTCGTTACTCTACATTAATTGAGTTTTGATGATCCAAATTTTTCCGTCCGTGTAATTTATTAATATTCCACGTAAATGGGCTAAACTGGAATCAGAGTCCACCGCCGCTGTGAAAACGACTGAATGACAGAACTTCGTGGAATTGCGTAAGATTGGGCAACTGCTGCAACGGACCAGCATGAGATACTGCTACTGGAAGGCGGGTGCGAGCTACCACAGACTTCCTGAATGGCCTGTGATGCAGGACGTAGTAGATATTAAGCTGATAAGAAAAGATTTTTTTGGTATAGAGTTAATGTTCATCATTATCACATGGCTTCATTCCGAATGCCAATCAAATTTGGAACAGGTAACATTCGTATCTCCCGAGAATATTCCTGCCATGTGCTGCTTAACTTGTTTAGGTTACATGAAAGTAATAATGTTGAGTTACATAACGCTGTTCTCTGAATTTTAATCCTAATTCAGTAGTGACCCATAAAAGAAATTCCTACCGTACTGGACAAATCGTCTGAGTGAAGGTACTTAGTGCTACCCACGCAAATCTGGGACAGGTCGCTAGTTTCTCAATAAAGCATATCTGGTTATGTCCCCACGCCGTCCTGTTGTTCATAGAACCAACTATTCATCACGGTGATGTATTCACTACCGAAACCAGCAGCTGGTGCAGATATTACACACGGTGAGCTGTGCAAGATATAACTCTCCTTTTACTTCGTGAATGGTTTGAGACAACGAAACTAGGTTTCTGGCAAATGGCAGCTTACACACGAGGACCAAATTTCTCTCCACAGTATTCGGGCAAGTTTTTTTAATGAACGCTACCCTGTTTAACAGCGTTGGAACGCAATTGCAAAGACAAGTACAGTGATTTATTGCTGGTTGGTGTTGGCATTGAAACTTGAAAGCCGCTACTACCTGTTATAATTTAACCTGAGTGTATAGCGAAGTTATGACTCCAGTATTAATGCCCTGAAATTATTCACCTTTGTATGAAATTTTACATATGAACAAACAACGCAGTGATCTGACTGGTGTTATTGACAATCTAGTGTTAAGGAAACTTCCGTCGTGCAGTAGGACATATAAAAAGGGGACTTTAGCATTGATTAAAGGAAGACAGCTTGGCACATGGCTTTGAATCTATCGCTGTAAATGCCTCTCTCCTTGCAGAGGAGACGCGTGTTATGCAGATGTAACTGCGCACATTATGACCTAGTACCTAACGGAAAGAAAATGGCCCATGGCAATGTAAATTCTCACAGTATTCATTGCTGCAACACGTGACTATAGAAGTTCTCTACAACTAGTGCCTATCTTTATCGCTGAAAAATTATGCTGCTGAAGGCAGTATAAAGCATTATTCATTCAAAGATAAGTGGGCACGTCAGCAAATGAGCATAATATATCGTAGAATTTTAAAAAATTGACATCGATAGGGGAAGGATTCGTGACAGATTTTAAATTAACTTCATTTATTATTCAAAAACCAGACACAAGAATTCAGGAATAGTATATACAAATGTCCTCCAAGGGATGTACAATGCCACACATTCTCAAAAAGCAGAAAAATAATTTCATATGGTGTGCAGTCCCCGTAATACTATTTAGAGCGTGGGAAAGACGATATATGTTTTCGGTTGACACTGAAAAATAGATATCGATTCTCGCAAATTCAAACAAAGAAGGCAGTGTAACGTAGTATTATTCGTGCTGAAGAAATTTTTTAACTATGTTTTACATGCACATGACACCTACATGATCATAGATAAGTGAGGACGTCTGCATATCAGTTTAAAAGACCGTAGAATTGAAAAATGGCATCGAGAGCAAAATTATTCGTCATAAATTTTTAATTTATTCAGACACAAAAAGTCAGGAAAAGTATATACAAATGTCCCCCAATGGACCACAATGGTTGTACAATGTCACACATTCACAAAAAGCAGAAAAATAATTTCGTATGCCTTACAATCACCGCAATGCTATTTAGAGCGACGGAAAGTGACGTAAAAGGCGACATAAATTTTCGGATAATTCACAGAAAAATAGTTCTTGATTCTCGCATTCAACAAAGACGCGACCCGAACAAAGAGCCAAACGTGCCCACATGGATAAAGAGCTAAACGTATTTCCCACTGCAGCATCTGAAAAATACAGTAGATGCGAAAAAAGTAAGTAAACTGCTTATTATTTCAAAAGTAATCACTATAAGTATTAATACATTTATCCCATTGTGAGACAACACAGTCAGAGCCTTCATGGAAATATGTTTGCTGTTAGCTATGCAACCATGATTGTACCCAAGCGTGCACATCTTCTTCTGTACATCTATGCATCTAAATTCGAGGAGAGATTCGACATTAATATAAAATAATTAATGCCTTACAATTAGACAAATCGTAAACAATCACGCTGTGAATCTATAGGACAGACCAAGGTCTTTGATGAAGAAATTCACTTCAAACAACTTAAATGGAACATCTATAGAAATATAACAGAAAAAAACGAATATCGAAACGACGTCAAAAATTTTTACAAGAAGATCGACATTTAATGTTAATCGACGATGACAAGAAAAAATATCGATTAAATATTGTCAGGGTGTTCGACAAGGACGTTTCCTGTAACTTACTCTTTGCTAAAACGAAACTTCCTGGCAGATTAAAACTGTGTTCCCGACCGAGACTCGAACTCGGGACCTTTGCCTTTCGCGGCAAGTGCTCTACCAACTTAGCTACCGAAGCACGACTCACGTCCGGTACTCACAGCTATACTTCTGCAGTACCTCGTCTCCTACCTTCCAAACTTTACAGAAGCTCTCCTGCGAACCTTGCAGAACTAGCACTCCTGAAAGAAAGGACATTGCGGAGATATGGCTTAGCCACAGCCTGGGGGATGTTTCCAGAATGAGATTTACACTCTGCAGTGGAGTGTGCGCTGATATGAAGCTTCCTGGCAGATTAAAACTGTATGCCCGACCGAGACTCGAACTCGGGACCTTTGCCTTTCGCGGGCAAGTGCTCTACCAACTGAGCTACCGAAGCACGACTCACGCCCGGTACTCACAGCT
Source organism: Schistocerca piceifrons (assembly GCF_021461385.2). Classification (NCBI taxonomy): domain Eukaryota; kingdom Metazoa; phylum Arthropoda; class Insecta; order Orthoptera; family Acrididae; genus Schistocerca; species Schistocerca piceifrons. Next base: position 748,769,249 of record NC_060139.1, read on the forward strand.
GTACTTCTGCTAGTACCTTCCAAACTTCTGCAAGGTTCGCAGGAGAGCTTCTGTAAAGTTTGGAAGGTAGGAGACGAGGTACTGGCAGAAGTAAAGCTGTGACTACCGGGCGTGAGTCGTGCTTCGGTAGCTCATTTGGTAGAGCACTTGCCCACGAAAGGCAAAGGTCCCGAGTTCGAGTCTCGGTCGGGCACACAGTTTTAATCTGCCAGGAAGTTTCATATTCTTTGCTGTTTGTATAAAATTTATAAAATGAAAGAGCGAATCACGTAGACATATAGATCTAAACAGGAATTTGTTAGTACTTTCTTCATTCTCTGAAAAAGGAGTACAAGATCTGTTCACAATTATTTATCAGTTTTATTGGTTGTTGAGCTTCGTGAATGTAGATTATATTATTTTAAGCAATCCGGCAACCCGGCACTTCTTTATGTATTTACATTCACGCCGATACGTGTTTCGGGCTTTCATCCATCTTCAGTGGACGTAATTCAGACTTCAGTTCGTACATCGTTAAAAGCATCGTCTGCAGTTGGGATGCTGTAGCTGGCTTGTGCAAAATAACAATTTTGTTTAGCTACTATACTTCTCAAATTGAGTATTTACGATAAATTATTGCTTAGATGTACTTACTTTCTCTCTGCTTGTTGTTCTTCCGATTATCGCATTTATAATCGTGGCACAAACGCATATTTATTTTCTTGACGCACAAAGCAGTGTAGCATCCGCCATCTTGGTGACTGACACCTTTTTTCAAATCAGAAAATTAAGTTTGTAGTTAAGTTACATTTGAATTACGTTTCTGAAACTACAGTTTCTAGTTTAATCGTCTGTATGACTGAAAACTTGAAATAACTTAGCACGAATGTATTGAGTGCTGTTATTATTATGTTTATTAGTAGGAGTAGTAGTGACTGGCTAATGTAACAACACGCGAATCATAATTAATGGCGTAAACGCGTACACTTGGAAGTACACGATGCTAGAAGCCAGAAAGTGTCTGTAAACATGGGATCTAAAACATACCGGAAGAGCTAAGAGCACTAGTTCATCCTCGTTACTGTGAAACAAATCTCTAGAGTCGCCTTATACTCAGAAGAAGGGAGGCTGTAATCCCCATCCAAACATCCTGGTTCAGGTATCCCGTGGGTTCTCTAAATTATTTCAGGCAAATGCCGGTATCGTTCGTACAACAAGGCCACAGCTGAGTTATCTGCCCCAGCCTTGTCACATTAAATCTGTAAGTATGTAAATACCGGTATATGTGAAATACGTTTTTTATTCCTAATCTGTAATACCAAGACATGTCCAGCATCGTTGTAAATGTTATCCACGAATTGGCGGCTGAATGAAAGAACAACTACTACTTCTACCTGTTACTCACGACAGTGTCGGAAAACCAGAAGCACTGTCGCCTATAGTCGAGTGGGGGTAATAACAATAACAATTGACAGAGGAACGAGTACGGCAATTCGCGCACCCACATCTGCCAATCACGTAAAGCTGTTTTGTAAAAGTTCCTTTCCAACGCCTCACGATTGTCGCTGCTCAACTATTGTTGTCAACTGCAGCCATTAGCGTTACGATGCTGAAAGGTGGCAACAGCGCTATAGTGGACGGTTAATGCCCTCTTCTCTCGAATGATAGATTACTGCTTTAAACACTGCGACGTTTCTCTAGGATGTGAGGATGCCTTCCGAAAAAAAGGAGTGACGCTCAAATCTCCGTCCGACGAAGCAGATTTATGTTTACCACGTTTTCCGTAAAATACTTAAGGGAATGTGAGAATGATCCCTTTCAAATAGACACAGCTGATTTATTTCCCAACCCTTGTCCAGTCAGAAGTGTCCTCCAACTCTAATGTCTTATTTTGCTACAAAAGTGCTAACTGATATCATTTGCTCCTCCTGCCGCTTGTTATAACTGTGGAAACGCCGCTTCTGGAACACTGTGACTGCATCATAAGCTTCAATTTCATCTCGGTAGTCGACGATTCAGCGCATGACAGTTTTATTTCCTTAAAACAGGTAATCTCACTGAGCAGAAAAGTGGGCTGCACATGGTTCATTTTGAACGGCAGGAGGGGAATTTTGGGAAATATTTGACAGCCCCAAAAGCGTACTTAAGTTTAAGCTACTACGCTTAATTCGATTGATTCAGATAATTTGCTTCGAAGGGGAAACTCCATTCGCCTGTATGATGATAATTCCGTGTGGCTCTACAGACGTGTACGTCAGTCAAATGGACGTCACATGCGGCGCAGGATCGAGTCCTCCCTCGGGCATGGGTGTGTTTGGTGTCCTTAACGTAAGTTAGATTAAGTAGTGTGTAAGCCTAGGACCGATGACCTCAGCAGTTTGGTCCCATACGAACTTACCACAAATTTTCAAAATTTTTGATCTGTGTGGGAAGGTGGGTCTACAATTTAACGTGGAATCCGAACGACGTGTCTTTCCTGGCGAGCCTTCGCATCACTGAAACTGCAGGCTGGGTTAAAGGCAGACTGAAAGATTCTGTCATCCGACCGGGATTCGACCTCGTGACCGTTCGGTTTCCAGAAACGCGCTTTACCTATGTAACAGACCGGATCATTGTTCTCTACGGAGAAATGTACACTGTTGTGAAAATATCTGACAAATTAGAACTGTGTGTCGGAGCGGGATTCAGATTGGACTTTTGCTTTCGTGGGCGATGTTCCTACCGACATAGATTCACTAAGTTACGACCACAGTGCGATTGTTTATAACGTTATGGCGCGACATACGAACACGGTGTCATAGAAACATCGATTCGTAATAATTTCATTGTAGGACTGAACTGAAGATGGTGTCGTCTGACGTAGCTTACAAAATAGGTGATCATCTACACGTCTACACATGGCACAGATTCTGCAAGTAACAGCGGTAGTGTAATGGTAGAGCTAATCAAATCTAAGAACTCTATTAATTCAAAGATTACTGGATGACGTGTCATATATCTTGTTGATTAACATTAAACAATACAAATTTTAATATAAAATTGTTTTCCGTTTGAAAGTCATTGTAAATGTACCACTTCGGCTGTAGTTTACACTTGCCTACATTATTTAATTAAGAATAATTGTCCAGTTTCGACCTTACTGGCCATTCTCAAGTTCTGAAGGTGTCAACAAGTTACACATCCGGTTATTTAACAGCAAATATGGCAGTTTTGAAAGCGAACCCATATACGAGCAAGCGTATTATTGAAACCAGAATGTTGACCAATACAGAGTTTGAAAAAGTCCTGTAAGGCCGAAACTGGCCGATAGTGCGCAATTAAATAAAGTAAATAAGTGTAAACTACAACTGAGGGGGAAACTTTGCAATGTCTTTCAGCAAATATGCGGCTGTGGTACCCCACATGAAGAAAATAATTGTTTTCCAGTGTATTTTCACGTAGTAACATGCAGAACTCCTCATACCTGTGCAAAATCAAACAAAAAGTTATAATGTGATCCTTCTTTTTTTTCTTTTCTCGCTGCAGGGAAAGCCACGGGTAAGCCTAACCATTATCTCTTCTCTTTATTTGTCTCTGCTTGATCGAACATAATTAGGTGTTGGTCTCCTTCTTGTGTAGTTGTTGATAGTTTATTCTTTTATCCTTGTTTAAGAACAAATTTTGTAGCTAGCGTAGTTCGCCAACAGCCTGCGTTATATTACGAAGGATGCATGAATATATTTGGCGAAAGCTAATATGCAGGTTGCATGTTCAGTCTCCCGATGAACTTTCGAAGGTTCATGGCTGTTTGCTAAGCGGTTTGTAAGGGATCGACTATATTCAACAGCTTATTACTAAAATCAAAATGATCAAATGGAGATCTCCTAACCCATGCGTTACGTGAACTGGTGAAAAGCCAAAGTGCTCGGCAAACATTTTTGGGCATCACTCAAACTTTGTCGGTAAAGTAGTATCTGATATGACACAAACTGTAGTATGCGTACGAAACATAGAATGTTGTCTCGTAATTAAATTCGGAGGGACGTGCAGTAAGTAATGCAACACTTTTTTTTCTGAAAGCAAGTTAGTTTTATTCAGGATTCCAATACGCCACAGCACTCCCTACTCTTTTGGCTACAAAAACCTATTTTCAATCTCCGTTCAAAGCGACGGTCTTACGCAACCTTACTGGAAGGGCCCTTTATTCCCACATACTACCCTTCCCATCGTCCACATACTGCTTCTCGCGGAGTACTTGCTTCATGGAAGTCGGAAGGTGCGATTTTCGGGCTTTAAGATGGTCGAGGAAGAATGAGAGGTGTGTGTCAGAGCTACCAACAGTGACGTCTAGTTGAGGAGAGAGGGCCGGTCGCTGGTGGCCGATCGGTTCTAGGCACTTCAGTCTGGAGCCGCGTGACCGGTACGGTAGCAGGGTCGAATCCTGCCTCGGGCATGGATGTGCGTGATGTCCTTGGGTTAGTTAGGTTTAAGTAGTTCTAAGTTCTAGGGGACTGTTGGCCTGAGATGTTAAGTCCCATAGTGCTCAGAGCCATTTGAACCACTTGAGGAGACAGGTATTCGATTGTGTTCCGTCGATCACCTCGGATAAGAGTGTCCGCACGTTCCAATATTGCAGAAGTTCTGCTGTGTATGGCAGGCCATCGTGCGGGAGATCGGACATATTTGCACGACTTTGTTGCGATGATGGCAGACGTCTCACTCAACGAGTCACCGTGCTTTTGTTCAGTGCTAGGTCTCCGCAGACATTCTGCAAGTGCCTATGAATATCTGTGATACTCCGACAAAAGGAACTTAATGACAGCTCTCTGCCTGGAACGTACCTCCTCTACAGACGCCATTTTGAATGTTACGTATAGCGTCGCCACTTATCAGAATTTCGTGAAACTATAGGGGCTGAAGCGGGAATATTCTTCGACGTCCCACAACAAATGCCGCATTTTGTCAACCAAATCGGCTGAGAAAAAAAACTGTTGCATTACAGATTGAATGTTCCTCGTAAAAATAGCTCCCCCCCCTCCACTCTCCCCCCCACCCCCCACTAAGACTTTTGGGAGCTTTCGTAGGTTTTAACGAAAATGACGGAAGTGGAAATCTCTCAGATATTCCCAGTTCGGCCCTTCCGTGCCCCACTTTCAGTTCACCGGATATTTGGAAAAAAATAACCGGGTTCTACCATGGCTCGAATATTTGGCAGCCCATTTTGCCCACTGGAGTAGAGAATGAACCTGTTTTAATACAATTAATAAATAATTAAATAAAAGACATACCGATCGCATTCTTTTCTTCATATAGCTAGCCGTTCCTCGTGACGAAGGTAGCTAATATAAACAGATATCTCTCTCAATACCACCAGTCTCCATAGAAGTTTAACTGAGTTCACACCAATCGAGCATGCAGACTTGGTTAACGGGAAAAATTCTCCAGAACGAACATTAAAGATGATTTAGAGATTCTTATTAAATTGTTGTGTGATTTACAACGCTGTGATCAGAAGATGGCGTGTAAGGAACATTAGCTGGGAGAAAAACATTGACACTAGGATACAAATACTTATTTCTCGAGCTTTTCTGACTTACTCCTTAGCACTGTCACTGTGTTATATCATCTGCAGAAGAGCTTCGTTTGTAATACAGGCTTCGCAGCTATTCATTAAAAGAATGAACTTAAGAAAAATGTTTGCGTATAACTGCTCCAGATATCTTTCAGTTTCAGTGTATACATTTCGTAAGCATTGTTCTTTTGTAAATCTTTCCGAAAGGAACCATTTCATACTTTTGTGTTTACAGACGACCAACAAAACATAAACTGAACACAGTTTATTAATATGCAACTATGAAATTCGTCCTTTTGTAACGCTTTGATACAAACAACGAAACGAACCCGGTTCTAATGAAAGAAAAGCCGTGAAAGCAGACAGTCTTCATTATTACCTTTGTCGAATCGGAAGTGTTTTAAGCCGCTCATAAAACAGTCATCGTCATAGTATCGTGTTAGTCTATTCATATATCGGCACTTAACAAACATAATACGCAACATGGTATATATCTAATAGATATCTTATAATCTTCGAGAAAGTAAGCAATATTTGGATTATTTCTTTAAGTACTCGAAATTGATCTACCAAGCTGTGTTGTGATACCAATGGGATCGTCTTTTGATATTTCTGGAACCAGTTGAGCTAACCATGTCTGAAAACTCGTTAACATTGTGGCGGTGCCGTTGCAGAAATGTCACCAGTGCTTCTATGCAGCTTCTTTTGTGTCCACTAGTCTGGTTCCTCCATAGCTATTTGGTAGCAAGCGGGAACAACACGTATTTCGTGATAATTTCGTGCAAGGATGTTGGGGGCATACTGGGGACGTAGCTGGTGGTGATTATTTTATTTTCTTATTGTCCACATCGGCTCAAACAAGCAGCAAACCGCTCCAAGTCCCTGAAAAAAATCACTGGACTTTTCACAGAGTCCGAAATATGGCGATTGGGTGTCCGTGTATGTCCTCTGGCCATGCTGTGTTGCTGTCACCAATGAAGATTACTGGCAACGTTAGACACACACACTGACCACCATGTAATCAGACCATTTTCCATCTGTCGCAATGGGTCCTTTCTGTACTGAAAACCTTAAAAGAAACTCGGATACGGGCGAAATTGTAATCATCATATCTAAAGCTTGGAAATACTGCGTATCAGTTGGGTAGCGTTCGATCAAGTTCTGCATAGTGTAGCACAGTCCATTTCGAACATTTTCTTCGGTCAGTTGTTAATTGCGCAAATATATTTCACGAAACTCGTAGCACAATTCATAGTACTGCCGATTTCGGTTGCAGACCCTTATCCGGTACATATATCTTCTTCGTAAGTGTAGCATGAGTCACAAATGTAACTAAAATCACATAAATAAAATGTAAATGGCAAGAGCAGTACACTGTAGTAGTAACGAATCTCGAACAAAAACACCTTATGTACCGTACGGCTCCCCCCGTCGGAGGCTCGAATCCTCCCTCGGGCATGGGTGTGTGTGTGTGTAACGTAAGTTAGTTTAAGTTAAATTAAGTAGTGCGTAGGCTTAGGGACCGATGACCTCAGCCGTTTGGTCCCAAAAGACCTTACCACAAATTTCCAATTTTCCACCTTACGTATTACAAAATTGGAGAGACACAATGTAGCTATTGGCGTATTCACTGATAAAAATACAGCAGTCAGGTTCAAGTTAAAAAATAGCATTATACTCTACTAGAAATCGAGAAGAAGAGTTGCAACATATAGATGATTTATAAGCAGGTCGACAGAAAAAAAAGGTGACACAGGGTACCCGTACAGTCAGTATATTAGTACCATGACATGCGTGTTCTTCATATAATTCTATTTTAACATTACTTCCGCGGTAATGAATTATCATCGATTTGTACCTGTTAATTAATATTATACAATGATGTATTTATCATCCTCATAGTATTTGACTACATGTTACTTTCAGCAGATTGACGTAAGCTATCTTAGGATAATATATTCAGCATTTCATTTCGGCTTGTGAATTTTCTGCAATCTTAACATGTCTGCTGCTATTCATTTTCTACTCAACTGGTATGACCACTAATAGACATGCATTGTACTAACATCTTTATTTTTGTTCCACGTCCCTCGTATTTAAGACATCGCGATGTGTCACGATGGACTCATCTAAGTTGACAACAGAAAATGTTACTTCTCTTCATCAATAAAATTTTATTACTTTCACTAAGAACCCATTCTGACAGTTCAATAATTATGTTGGTGTGGAATACACACGTGCTGACAGGTTAATTTCTTGTTTTAATTGTAACAATTCTCCGCCCTGGATACAGCTCTTAATGCTGTTGGTTTCGAACACTAATGTTTTATTAAAAGAATTTGTTTTACACTATACACTGACGCGCCAAAGAAACTGGTATAGACACGTGTATTAAAATACAGAGATATGTAGATAGGCAGAATATGGCGCAACGTTCGGCAACGCCAACAAGTATCCGACGCAGTTGTTCGATCGGTTACTGCTGCTGCAATGGCAGGTTATCAAGATTTAAGCGAGTTTGAACGTGGTGCTATTGTCGGCGCACGAGTGATGGAACACAGCATCTCCGACGTAGTGATGAAGTGGCGATTTTCACGTACGACCATTTCACTAGTATACCGTGAATATCAGGCATCTGGTAAAACATCAAATCTCCGACATCGCTGCGGCCGGAAAAAGATCCTGCAAGAATGGGACCAACGGCGACTGAAGAGAATCGTTGAGCGTGAAAGAAGTGCAACTCTTACGCAAATTGCTGCAGATTTCAATGCTGTGTCCTCAACAAGTGTCAACTTACGAACCATTCAACGAAACATCATCGAAATGGGCTTTCGGAGCCGAAGGCACACTCATATATCCTTGATGACTGCACGACACAAAGTTTACGCCTCGCCTGGGCACATCAACACCGACATTGGACTGTTGATGACTGGAAACATGTTGCCTGGTCGGATGAGTCTTGTTTCAAATTGTATCTAGTGGATGGACGTGTGCGGGTGTGGAGACAACGTCTTGATTCCACGGACCCTGCATGACAGCAGGGGACTGTTCAAGTTGGTGGAGGCTCTGTAATGGTGTGGGTCATGTGCATGTGCATGTGATATGGGTCCCCTCATATGTCCAGATACGACTCTGACAGGTGAACGTACGTAAGCATCCTGTCTGATCACCTGCATCCATCCATATCCATTGTGCTTTCCGATGGACGTGGGCAATTCCATCGGGGCCATGCGACACAGAATTGGTACAGACTGGCTCTAGGAACACTCTTCTGAGTTTAAACAGTTCCGCTGGCCACCAAACTTCCCAGAGATGAGCATTATTGAGCATATCTGGGATGCCTTGCAATGTGCTGTTCAGAAGAGATCTCCACCCGTTGGTACTCTTCACTGATTTATGGACAGCCTTGCAGGATTCATTGTGTCAGTTACCTACAATCCTACTTCAGGCATTAGTCGAGCCCATGCCACGTCGTGTTGCGGCACTTCTGCGTGCTCGCGGGAGCCCTGCACTATATTAGGCAGCTGTACCAGTTTCTTTGGCTCTTCAGTATATACAATTATCCTCTGTGACGTACCATTTCTACCAAATCTTGACTCGTCCATCGATATGGTGATACTGTTTTGTACTGTACTCTGGTTGAAATGTCTTGTTAGTATCTACGAGGTGCATTCAAGTTCTAAGGCCTCCGATTTTTTTTTCTAATTAACTACTCACGCGAAATCGATGAAACTGGCGTTACTTCTCGACGTAATCGCCCTGCAGACGTACACATTTTTCACAACGCTGACGCCATGATTCTATGGCAGCGGCGAAGGCTTCTTTAGGAGTCTGTTTTGACCACTGGAAAATCGCTGAGGCAATAGCAGCACGGCTGGTGAATGTGCGGCCACGGAGAGTGTCTTTCATTGTCGTAAAAAGCCAAAAGTCACTAGGAGCCAGGTCAGTTGAGTAGGGAGCATGAGGAATCACTTCAAAGTTGTTATCACGAAGAAACTGTTGCGTGACGTTAGCGGGTGCGTTGTCTTGGTGAAACAGCACACGCGCAGCCCTTCCCGGACGTTTTTGTTGCAGTGCAGGAAGGAATTTGTTCTTCAAAACATTTTCGTAGGATGCACCTGTTACCGTAGTGCCCTTTGGAGCGCAATGGGTAAGGATTACGCCCTCGCTGTCCCAGAACATGGACACCATCATTTTTTCAGCACTGGCGGTTACCTGAGATTTATTTGGTGGCAGTGAATCTGTGTGCTTCCACTGAGCTGACCGGCGCTTTGTTTCTGGATTGAAAAATGGCATCCACGTCTCATCCATTGTCACAACCGACGAAAAGAAAGTCCCATCCATGCTGTCATTGCGCGTCAACATTGCTTGGCAACATGCCACACGGGCAGACATGTGGTCATCCGTCAGCATTCGTGGCACCCACCTGGATGACACTTTTCGCATTTTCAGGTCATCATGCAGGATTGTGTGCACAGAACCCACAGAAATGCCAACTCTGGAGGCGATCTGTTCAACAGTCATTCGGCGATCCCCCAAAACAATTCTCTCCACTTTCTCGATCATGTCGTCAGACCAGCTTGTGCGAGCCCGAGGTTGTTTCAGTTTGTTGTCACACGATGTTCTGCCTTCATTAAACTGTCACACCCACGAACGCACTTTCGACACATCCATAACTCCATCACCACATGTCTCCTTCAACTGTCAATGAATTTCAGTTGGTTTCACACCACGCAAATTCAGAAAACGAATGATTGCACGCTGTTCAAGTAAGGAAAACATCGCCATTTTAAGTATTTGAAACAGTTCTAATTCTCGCCGCTGGCGGTAAAATTCCATCTGCCGTACGGTGTTGCCATCTCTGGGACGTATTGACAATGAATGCGGCCTCATTTTAAAACAATGCGCATGTTTCTATCTCTTTCCAGTCGGGAGAAAAAAAATCGGAGGCCTTAGAACTTGAATATGCCTCGTATTTCTGCAGTCCACTGATTTCTCTTTGTATTCGTTGTGCTTTGCTCACTCTGCTACGCAGTTGACCTGTTTGTACGTGACCCATACGTACATGGTTCATATTGTCGGTTTCTAATAGCAAGCAATGCAATTTTTCAACTGTGAACGGATTGACGTATTTTTGTCAATGAATGTGTCGACAGCTGCATGCCTGTGCTTCCATTTTCGTAATATGTGAGGCGCTTTTGGTCGAGTTTCGGTAGTACTGCAGCGTATTGCTCTTGTAAGTAACATTTTATTTTTAAGCTTGTAGTTACTTACACGATAAGTTACACAAATCTAAGGGGTGTAAATTCAACTAAATACTAAGGGATTACAATTACAAATAACCTAAATTGGAACGATCACATAGATAATGTTGTGGGCAAAGCAAACCAAAGACTGCGATTCATTGGCAGAACACTTAGAAGGTGCAACAGGTCTACCAAAGAGACTGCTTACACTACGCTTGTCCGCCCTATTCTGGAGTACTGTTGTGCAGTGTGGGAACCGCATCAGGTGGGACTGACGGATGACACCGAAAAAGTACAAAGAAGGGCAGCTCGTTTTGTATTATCGCGAAATAGGGGAGATAGTGCCACAGACATGATATGTGAATTGGAGTGGCAATCATTAAAACAAAGGCGATTTTCGTTGCGACAGGATTTTCTCATGAAATTTCAATCACCAGTTTTTCTCCTCCGATTGCGAAAACGTTCTATTGGCACCCACCTACATAGGGAGGTATTATCATCACGATAAAACAAGAGAAATCAGGGCTCGCACGGAAAAATTTAAGTGCTCGTTTTTCCCGCGTGCCGTTCGAGAGTGGAACGGTAGAGAGACAGCATGAAGGTGGTTCATTGAACCCTCTGCCAGGCACTTTATTGTGAATAGCAGAGTAATCACGTAGATGTAGATGTGTACATTTATGACTCATGCTCCATTTACGATGGTACAGGTAACCGAAACCGGTAGTACAACAAAAGAACCAACCAGAGCTTTGTGTTATGATTTTTGTGAAACACTGTCCGTTTCCTCCAGCTTACTTTCTGGATGGAACTAGTATGTTGGCGTAACGTCGGTGGCTCCAGCGGTGTGTGTTCCGCAGGCTGGACGAGCGGCTGATCCGCGCCAGCCGGTACCGCGCGGGCGGCGGCGGCGGGGCGGGCTCTGGAGGCTCCAGCGCGGACAGGGAGAGGGAGCGCTCGCCGCAGTCGCAGCAGTCGCAGCCTCTGCCCCAGCAGCCGCAGCCGCAGCAGCAGCAGCAGCAGCAGCACGCCAGGTCAGAGGACGGCGGCTCGTCCGGGCACGCCAGCCCGCTGCCCGCCAAGAGCGTCTCCACGTGCGACCTCAAGGTGCGCGCCTCCGTGCACAGCAGCGCCGGCGCCGCCAACTCGGCGCCGCTCGACCACCCCGTCAAGTCCGCCTCGGCGGAGCAGGTGAGCAGCGGGTGTAACGCATCGTCCTGTGGCTATTGTGTACGGTAGTGTAGGTCCGCACTACGTAACTGCGCATGTGGTGTTGTTGGGGAGGGGCCAATCGTAGTGGTGGGGTCCCCGTTGCCAGCAGTCACCGCGCCGTTGTGGAGGTGCTCCACAAGCCTGCTCGCATGCAGAAACTTGCAGGCTACGGCTAGCGAGACTACGAAACTTCGTATTAAGGGGTTACACTTATACACTACTGGCCATTAAAATTGCTACACCACGAAGATGACGTGCTACAGACGCGAAATTTAACCGACAGGAAGAAGATGCTGCGATATGCAAATGATTAGCTTTTCGGAGCATTCACACAAGGTTGGCGCCGGTGGTGACACCTGCAACGTGCTGACATGAGGAAAGTTTGCAACCGATTTCTCATACACAAACAACAGTTGACCGGCGTTGCCTCGTGAAACGTTGTTGTAATGCCTCGTGTAAGGCGGAGAAATGCGTACCATCACGTTTCCGACTTTGATAAAGGTCGGATTGTAGCCTATCGCGATTGCGGTTTATCGTATCGCGACATTACTGCTCGCGTTGGTAGAAATCCAATGACTGTTAGCAGAATATGGAATCAGTGGGTTCAGGAGGGCAATACGGAACGACGTGCTAGATCCCAACGGCCTCGTATCGCTAGCTGTCGAGATGACAGGCATCTTATCCGCATGGCTGTAACGGATCGTGCAGCCACGTCTCGATCCCTGAGTCAACAGATGGGGACGTTTGCAAGACAACAACCATCTGCACGAACATTTCGCCGACGTTTGCAGCAGCATGGACTATCAGCTCGGAGACCATGGCTGCGATTACCCTTGACACTGCATCACAGACAGGAGCACCTGTAATGGTGTACTCAACGACGAACCTGGGTGCACGAATGGCAAGACGTCAGTTTTTCGGATGAATCCAGGTTCCCTTTACAGCATCATGATGGTCGCATCCTTGTTTGGTGACATCGCGGTGAGCGCACATTGGAAAAGTGAATTCGTCATCGCCATACTGGCGTATCACCCGGCGTGATAGTATAGGGTGCCATTGGTTACACGTCTCGGTCACCTCTTGTTCGCATTAACGGCACTTTGAAAAGTGGACGTTACATTTCAGATGTGTTACGACCCGCAGCTCTACCCTTCATTCGATCCCTGCGAAACCCTACATGTCAGCAGGATAATGCACGAGCCCATGTTGCAGGTCCTGTACGGGCCTTTCAGGATACAGAAAATGTTCGACTACTGCCCTGGCCAGCACATTCTCCAGATCTCTCACCAACTGAAAACGTCTGGTCAATGGTGGCCGAGCAACTGGCTAGTCACACTACGCCAGTCACTACTCTTGATGAACTGTGGTATCGTGTTGAAGCTACATGGGCAGCTGTACGTGTACACGCCATCCAAGCACTGTTTCTCACATGTCAGTTCTTTTTTTTTTTTTGTCAACAGTCTACTGATTGGTTTTATGCGGCCCGCCACGAATTCCTTATCTGTGCTAACCTCTTCATCTCAGAGTAGCACTTGCAACCTACGTCCTCAATTATTTGCTTGACGTATTCCAATCTCTGTCTTCCTCTACAGTTTTTGCCCTCTACAACTCCCTCTAGTGCCATGGAAGTCATTCCCTCATGTCCTAGCAGATGTCCTATCATCCTGTCCCCTCTCCTTATCAGTGTTTTCCACATATTCCTTTCCTCTCCGATTCTGCGTAGAACCTCCTCATTCCTTACCTTATCAGTCCACCTAATTTTCAACATTCATCTATAGCACCACGTCTCAAATGTTTCGATTCTCTTCTGTTACGGTTTTCCCACAGTCCATGTTTCAGTACCATACAATGCTGTACTCCAGACGTACATCCTCAGAAATTTCTTCCTCAAATTAAGGCCGGTATTTGATATTAGTAGACTTCTCTTGGCCAGAAATGCCTTTTTTGCCATAGCGAGTCTGCTTTTGATATCCTCCTTGCTCCGTCCGTCATTGGTTATTTTACTGCCTAGGTAGCAAAATTCCTTAACTTCATTGACTTCGTGCCCATCAATCCTGATGTTAAGTTTCTCGCTGTTCTCATTTCTACTACTTCTCATTACCTTCGTCTTTCACCGATTTACTCTCAAACCATACTGTGTACTCATTAGACTGTTCATTCCGTTCAGCAGATCATTTAATTCTTCTTCACTTTCACTCAGGATAGCAATGTCATCAGCGAATCGTATCATTGATATCCTTTCACCTTGTATTTTAATTCCACTCCTGAACCTTTCTTTTATTTCCATCATTGCTTCCTCGATGTACAGATTGAAGAGTACGGGCAAAAGGCTTCAGCCTTGTCTTACACTCTTCTTAATACGAGCACTTTTTTCTTGATCGTCCACTCTTATTATTCCCTCTTGGTTGTTGTACATATTGTATATGACCCGTCTCTCCCTATAGCTTACCCCTACTTTTTTCAGAATCTCGAACAGCTTGCACCATTTTATATTGTCGAACGCTTTTTCCAGGTCGACAAATCCTATGAAAGTGTCTTGATTTTTCTTTAGCCTTGCTTCCATTATTAGCCGTAACGTCAGAATTGCCTCTCTCGTCCCTTTACTTTTCCTAAAGCCAAACTGATCGTCACCTAGCGCATTCCCAATTTTCTTTTCCATTCTTCTGTATATTATTCTTGTAAGCAGCTTCGATGCATGAGCTGTTAAGCTGATTGTGCGATAATTCTCGCACTTGTCAGCTCTTGCCGTCTTCGGAATTGTGTGGATGATGCTTTTCCGAAAGTCAGATGGTATATCGCCAGACTCATATATTCTACACACCAACGTGAACAGTCGTTTTGTTGCCACTTCCGACAATGATTTTAGAAATTCTGATGGAATGTTATCTATCCCTTCTGCCTTATTTGGCCGTAAGTCCTCCAAAGCTCTTTTAAATTCCGATTCTAATACTGGATCCCCTATCTCTTCTACATCGACTCCTGTTTCTTCTTCTATCACATCAGACAAATCTTCACCATCATAGAGGCTTTCAATGTATTCTTTCCACCTATCTGCTCTCTCCTCTGCATTTAACAGTGGAATTCGCGTTGCACTCTTAATGTTACCACCGTTGCTTTTAATGTCACCAAAGGTTGTTTTGACTTTCCTGTATGCTGAGTCTGTCCTTCCGACATTCATATCTTTTTCGATGTCTTCACATTTTTCCTGCAGCCATTTCGTCTTAGCTTCCCTGCACTTCCTATTTATTTCATTCCTCAGCTATTTATATTTCTGTATTCCTGCTTTTCCCGGAACATGTTTGTACTTGCTCCTTTCATCAATCAACTGAAGTATTTCTTCTGTTACCCATGGTTTCTTCGCAGCTACCTTCTTTGTACCTATGTTTTCCTTCCCAACTTCTGTGATGGCCCTTTTTAGAGATGTCCATTCCTCTTCAACTGTACTGCCTACTGCGCTATTCCTTATTGCTGTATCTATAGCGTTAGAGAACTTCAAACGTATCTCGTCATTCCTTAGTACTTCCGTATCCCACTTCTTTGCGTATTGATTCTTCATGGCTAATGTCTTGAACTTCAGCCTACTCTTCATCACTACTATATTGTGATCTGAGTCTATATCTGCTCCTGGGTACGCCTTACAATCCAGTATCTGATTTCGGAATCTCTGTCTGACCATGATGTAATCTAAATTGAAATCTTCCCGTATCTCCCGGCCTTTTCCAAGTATACCTCCTCCTCTTGTGATTCTTGAACAGGGTATTCGCTATTACTAGCTGAAACTTGTTACAGAACTCAATTAGTCTTTCTCCTCTTTCATTCCTTGTCCCAAGCCCATATTCTCCTGTAACCTTTGCTTCTACTCCTTCCCCTACAACTGCATTCCAGTCGCCCATGACTATTAGATTTTCGTCCCCCTTTACATACTGCATTACCCTTTCAATATCCTCATACACTTTCTCTGTCTGTTCATCTTCAGCTTGCGACGTCGGCATGTATACCTGAACTATCGTTGTCGGTGTTGGTCTGCTGTCGATTCTGATTAGAACAACCCAGTCATTGAACTGTTCACAGTAACACACCCTCTGCCTACCTTCCTATTCATAACGAATCCTACACCTGTTATACCATTTTCTGCTGCTGTTGATATTACCCGATACTCATCTGACCAGAAATCCTTGTCGTCCTTCCACTTCACTTCACTGACACCTACTATATCTAGACTGAGCCTTTGCACTTCCCTTTTCAGATTTTCTAGTTTCCCTACCACGTTCAAGCTTCTGACATTCCACTCGTAGAAGGTTATCCTTTCGTTGATTATTCAATCTTTTGTTCATGGTAACCTTCCCCTTGGCAGTCCCCTCCCGGAGATCCGAATGGGGGACTATACGAATCTTTTGCCAATGGAGAGATCATCATGACACTTCTTCGATTACAGGCCACATGTCCTGTGGATACACGTTACGTGTCTTTAATGCAGTGGTTTCCATTGCCTTCTGCATCCTGATGTCGTTGATCATTGCTGATTGTTCCGCCTTTAGGGGCAATTTCCCACCCCTAGGACAAGAGAGTGCCCTGAACCTCTATCCGCTCCTCCGCCCTCTTTGACAAGGCCGTTGGCAGAATGAGGCTGACTTCTACTATAATATATTTGTCCAATGAATACCCGTTTATGATCTGTATTACTTCTTGGTGTAGAAATTTTAATGGCCGGTAGTGTATGACCAATAGTTGACTATCTCAGCAGTCTGTGACTAATGTCTTCTTCTTCTTCTTCTTCCTCCTCCTCCTCCTCCTCCTCGTCCTTCTCCTCCTCCTCCTTGCCATTTCCCGTTTCTCTTTGGAGTCAGCATTGTTAGATGGGTTTCGGCAATTTTAGTAACAGTTGGTAGACGTATGTCCTTCCTGACAACACCACTCAACACAGGAGGGAATCTGTGTACGCCATCTGTCTGCATCTACAGTAAATCTCATGTTCACGTTTGATTAACTTTTCTTAATGTTTGTGTAGGGTGTATCTGAAGCAGGACATGGGCACTAGGTTGGTGTTTACCTTGTTGGATGTGGGAAAGCGCCTAAATCTACATCCAAGCTGGCCACGTCACTCACATATGAAAGGCATTTGGCCAATAACTGCCACTGTTTCGTAGTGAAATGGGAGCAGGTGATGAAGAAGAACTACGCAAACAGACGAAAATCGTTGTGATGGCACTGGTCTTTTCCACTACTGCTCAAAGTCATCACTATCGGACATGTTCGCAGTTATGCCTCAGATATCTGCATGAGAGCAGGGTTTTTTCCACACTGCCTTCGTAGCTCAGTGGTCAGTGTGTCCGACTTCCATGCAGAGCAGCTGCTTGAGCCGGAAGTAGCGGCTGCACGTCTAGGAAGCCTACAACCGCTGCATCCGAATGGCGCCCATTGGCAGAGGGTGACTTAGACTTTCGTACCTTTTTTTACTTCCGCATTCGCGCAGACCTGTAGTTATGAATAAATCATGCTAATTTAAACAAACGCCCAGGCCCGCTCGCAGGGTGAGTTCCAGGCCCCTCCCCGGCGCCTTTCGGTTTATACTAGATACATTGGAAATTTTGTGGTAACAAAACGCGTTCTTAATTTTACTCGTTCTTGATTGTCACTGAAAGTCAAATTAAACGAGTTTCAGATCTAAAGAAGTTGATGAAGAACAGCAGAGGAAGATCGCTGTAACTATATGAGACTTCACCTCTCGTAAAGCAAAGATGATGGTAAACAGCTTCATAACATTACTAAATCTGTATACACATATAGATTTCCGCGTGGTTAAAAACAGTTCACTCAAGGAAAGCTAATTAGCTTCCTTTGTCTCCAGTCTCAGCGCCACACTTCGCCATACACTGAAAAATTTGGGTGTAACATGGCGTCCTCTGGTCTATTTCGAAACAGAACAGAATAGACTCGGGGTTTAGTATCTTCGTTCGAAGGCTTACGTAAAGTAAATAGGCTCCTTTCACGTAGAAAATAGCGAATGATTTAAGCAGGAAGGGTCACGTGGAGTGAAGCATTTCTATCGTAGTGAGATTGGTCTTGAAGTTCCTGTCTATTAACTTCAAAGTAATCTAAGTAAGAAATGATTTGCTATTTTCATTCGCCTTAAATAATCCCTAAACGTGTTAATTGCTCAAATTTCCGCAAAACTACTAGATAAATATTTCTTTAACTTATAAGAGTGTTACTGAAGTATCAGTCACTTGTCCGCCTTTTTCATCTTTTAGAAGATTTAATCGAATCTCTATTTATACTACGATATAAAATGTCACACTAGGTGGAATTAGCATTCCGATTTGGGGCCCTGTCGAAAACTAATCCTGTGAGGAGCCTGTAAACGCCATGGTTAAGGGCGATGTGACAGACATTTCTGTAGTTTGGAGTAATAGTACTCCATAAAAAAGATTTCGATCGACGCTTTGTGTTAAACGCCAGTAACAGTACTACGATTTTCATCTCACTGCACCAGACGCACTGAAATCAGTAAATATAATTGTGGCAGGACGTGCCCCATAATGTTCTGAGGGAGCTTGTCGTACTATGAGCAGGTTATCATGAACATGGACCAAGATGTTTGTTTCAACATTATCATTGTTTCATTTCATAATTAGTATTCTGTGAAATACCAGCGTCCAAGATGACAACAGCGGTGTTCACAGAGCTGGACGCATACGTTCATGGTTTGACGAACAGTCAGGCACTGTCTCGCACCTCGACAAGCCCACCAAACTGTACCTGCTGAAAATGTTTGATACTATTTTGAAAATCAAGTGAAACATAGCGTTCAAAGTCTCCGGATTTTGATAGTTCAATAGAATTTAAGCGTCAATGAGTTGTCTTCAGCTAGTTATGGCAAGCCTCAAGGATATCGTGGACTTCCTTCATCGTCGATTTGAGACTACTATTAAGACTAGAGATGGTGATAGCGTCATGTCTCTTGAGGATGACTAAATTTTTTGTCTTGCGAACTTTTCTTCGGCAGGCAACACAATTGTACAATATATTTCGAATGATGACATTTCCGCCAACGACTGCAGTAACTGCTTATTTTCCGCTGTTGGAAGATTTCGGCTATTACGTCACTGTTAAGTGGAAACATTAGGAGACGGAATGTTTCGTTCACAAACATGACGTAGATCACTGCGTAATACCTGTAACAGAAAACAGCAAAGATGCGTTTGAGCAGTTTTTATATCAAATTCACACATGGTTACGTGTCATAAGTTTCATGTCTGCCAGCACGCTGGTGGCTTGACAGGTGGTAGCTTGTCCTCAATCACAACTGTCGTTTGACGATGTAGAAACGATGGCGGAAATGTTGTCAGTTTACATATAAAGGGTGTCCGGGGAGAAATGACCTGCCAGGTGGTTGTAATTAAATTTCCCGTATTTAACGCGTTATAACACGGAAAATAATTACTGTACGAGGACCAAATTTGGTAGCATTAATGTTCAAGGATATGGGGAAGAGAAATAACGTAGAATCAGTTCAATTGAAACACTTTTAATGCGCTGCCACAGTACAGCATACCATGATATAGCAGTTCCATTACTGCTACAAAAGGGGCTCAATATGGCGTCCGTCAGTGTCCAGAAGAGTCTCAAAGCGCAGGACTGCATTCTGCTCAGCACGACGAAGCACGTCCATAGGTATGCTGGCTACCTCTCTTGATATGTTGCGCTTCAGATCACGAGATGTGTAAATGTTTCCCTGGTAAACCCTGTCCTTGAGGTAGTCCCACAACCAGAAATCACAGAGAGTGAGATCAGGTGATCGTGCCGGCCAAGCATTTGGAAACGATCGGCCGATAATCCGATCTTTTCCAAATGTGTTTCGAGGAAGCAGGTGAACTTCACAAGCGATGTGCGGTGGGGCCCCATCCTGCATGAAAACTGTTGAGTTCAATGCGTCTCTCTCTTGTAGGGCGGGTATGACACGCTGGCGAAGCATATCGCAGTAACGTTGGCCAGTCACACTGCACGCCTTTGGTCCTTGAGTGCCAACCTTTTCAAAAAAGAATGGACCAATGATGAACGTAGGTCACCATACGGTGACACGTTCACCATACAGAGAACCGTCATGGGCAGTGACAGGAGGTGAAGATCCCCACACTCCGCAATTCTTTGTGTTCAACTCACCCGTCAGAGAAAACTGAACTTCGTCTATCCATAGGATGGTCCAGTGCAAGCCGTCGTCAACTTCAGTCCTTGTAAGAAAGGTGGAGAGCGAAGTCAACATGTCGTTGTGCATCCTGTGGTGCAAGCTGCTGTGCGATATGGATTTTGTATGGATACAATTTGAGAATGGTTCAAAGCACCGTCAGTACAGTACTGTCGTGAAAGCACGCGCACTGGCTGTCGATCGGGAATAACGCGCACCGTTGTCTCCCATAGCAATAGCGATTTCTTAAACCACCTGTCGTGCAACGGCCGTCGGCCTCTTCCTGGAGCGATGCCCAGTTCTTCAGTTGATTCGAACTTCTTCATCATGCTCCGCAGAGCAGGTGGAGAAAGAGGACCCTTCTGTGATCCTTTGAGCCGGCGGTATTCTTGAAGTGCATCTGCAGCATTACTGTTATTTTGATAATAGAGCTTCACCAATAATGCCCTGCTCCTTCTATTCAAGCTCATGTCGACATATTAACAAGTATAGTGTGGGACTATGAATCACGATGACCGCTCACGGCACGTGGTGGCCAGAGTTGGAACTGGACGGTGGCGCTGTGACGCACGGAAATCATGCACCCCATACTCTGGACGTTAATGGTAGCGAGCTTGGTACTCGTACGGTAATTAGTTTCCGTGTTATAACGTGTTAAATAGGGAAATTTTAATTACAGCCATCAGGTTTATTCACGTATATGACAGGAAAGCTTATTTCAAGCAAAAAACTTCATGTGGACGAATGCCCTATCCCGAAGGGTTTTCGAGATAGAACAAATTTAATGTTCTTTTGTTTTTGGGCTAGAGCGAGCACGTCTACATCAATACTCCTAAAGCCACCTAACGTATATGGCTTACCCACCTAACCTCTTTACCTTTTTATTATAGCCCAACCTACCTCGTTGCTTTCCACTCTCTTTGCTCAGGATGCCTTTCTGCTACTAAATGGCCCATTGAACGCGGAGTTGTCCATGCAGTGTTGTGTGTGAAGTAGTGCAAGGGACTGAAAGTATATCAGAGAAAAGCATCATTTGTTTTCGTACACGCGCTTGCTAAAATACCATACATCTACACTAATGAAGAAAATGTAGATGAGGATTCTGGGGCTGAAGTGCTTCTGCCGCTGTCGGAGAATATGGTCGGTGCTTTCAAGCACGTCGAATTCCTGATCATAGAGAGTTTACCAGAGTTTTCAGTTCATTTTGTGAAAGAGGTACTATTCAAAGTTCCCATTTCTTTTCTGAAAGGGTGACTCAACAACTTGTGCAGGAACAGCCACACGTTGTTGACATGGTGCAGCGTCTTCCTACCGTACGCTGTGTTCTGTGCCGGAAACCATTCGGATCAAGGCATATGAAGTTTTTAGTTTCAAACGATCGTGCGCGTGATGGGCCTTAAGCCGTTGGCACACGGACCGTGCTGTCGAACGTTAACGTTGAGCATGCCAAGTTCAACGTGGTGCTGAAAGCTCAGGAATGATGCGACTTGTGCATACGGTACGTGGGCCCCAACATGGTATACGCGATCGCAACGCACTCCAGCGGCAGTTGTGGGATGTTTTTAGTTCGTAAATCACACAGTTTACTCAACAGGCTGCGTAAAATTCCCACGTTAGCTCTGTTAAAAGGCACATTTCCTCCATTGTTCATATCCTAGTCACGTTGTTTTATGTGTAATATACACATACAAAAACTTCTGTATCGATGCACATGTTTTAAGACAAAAAGGAAAGTACCATGTCCAATCAACAAGGACACAGGCTTATAATACAAGCTCCATTACAAACAGTGGGACACAAATTTGCTGTAGTTCTCCACATAAGATAAACACTATTTTATCTTCCCCGCATTTTAGTAAAACCATAAAGTAATTCCTACTTGATCACTGTTTATACCGAGTAGCTGAAACTTTACAACATGTTAATCACGAAACTCAAAAGAAAAAGGAACAAAATATCTTTACACAAGTAGCGCAAGCTGTCCTGTAGATTAACCCAATCGAACAAACTCACTCGTCAAAAGAAGGTGAACTTATATTTACATAACATCAAAAATTATAGTATGTACTTACATTAAACTAACACTAAAGCATCATAACCTATTATATACGCGAATATTATGAAAAAGGTATTTAGACTTCGCGAGATGTGAACCATCTTCAGATCCTATAGCTAATCTTGATTCAGTAACGCTACTCACTACGCTAAAGTGATTACTACTCAGTTGGGGTCTTCTTACAAGGGCTTACGAGATGCTAAAAGCTTTAATCATAGCTATGTTACTAACTAAAATTTAATTATAACAAATTGTACCAAGAACATTGTGTTTTTCGTGGATCCTCAGTGTGTCGCTACTTTCAAATACGCAAGTTACAATAATTCTTTTGCCACGAATATGGTGTCTCTCATTATTTTATTGCAACTAATCACGCAGTTAACAACAGGTTTTCGAATGATTCTCAGTTTGCTGGTGCTCAGAAGCGACATATATACGCGTAGGCTTGAACTGAATGCCAATATGGCACGTGACAGCTCAATGCTGAAGGGAGGTGGGGTGCACGTGACGTAGGTGGCGTTGTGCCATCTGATTGGTCAACGCTCAGACGCACGCTCAGGTTATCTGACATGCCAGATATTCTCTGCACGTTCGGAAAGACTCCCGAACGTGCTATTCCATGCTATGACGTCAGAAACTCGGCCCACTCAACGTTCGGATGCACGGTGCGTGTGCCGAAGGCTTTAGTAATGAACACTGCTCCCGGTACACCCAGTATTGTGAACAGGCCCTGTAGTAGATGGTTGGGGAATTCACAAGTCAACAAGTGCCGACTGTTGTGTGTGCCCGTGGCAGAGCTCGGGCCTGGCGGCGTCGGAGGTGGCGGCGGCGCTGCTGGGGGTGTCGGCGTCGTCGCTCAACTGCCGGTCGGCGGCGGCGGCGGCAGCGGCGGCGGCGGCGGCTGCGCACGCGCACCAGCGGCGCGACCTGAGCGCCAACTACAACCACTACCGCTGCCTGTCGCCCAGCGAGCAGCACCTGAACGTGCCGGCGGGCCGCTCTGCGGGGGCGGGGTCGCGCTTCCTGCGGCGCCAGTTCAGCCTGGACCGCGGCGACGAGCCGGCGGCGCACGCCGCCCACCACGAGCAGCGCGCCGCCTCCACCGGCCGCCTCTGCAAGCAGAACAGCGCCGGCGCCGCCCCCGACCTCGAGCGCATCGAGGAGATCCCGCTGGGCGCCGCCAGGCACCACTCGCGCCTGCCCGCCTTCGCCTCCATCTCCGTCTCCGCGGAGTCCCTCAATTGAGCCGCCGCACCCTCCTCCTACACGACATCACAGCAAAGCTACGATCTCACGGGCTGTGGATACGAAAGCGTCCCGAGCCCCCGTACTAGCTTTCGGGCATTTTCGGATGCGACGCCCACCAGTCGGTGGTCGAGGGTAGTTCCCACTTGCTGAAGTATCTACGAAGGCGTTATTCGATTGAATGTGGAAAGCCGACCGTGAACGATTCCTCGCATTTATTTATTTATTCATTTATTTATTACACTGTGACCTGTCACACATCATTTAAATATAGGCTGTACTCATTCGTACTCAAGTTGTTACTTGCAACAGTCGAATTTTCTTCCCTATGCGTTCGCAGCTAATGATGCAAAGTGCGTTATTGAAGGTAACACCATAGCACTTCCCTTCACCATAACTTTTTCGGCTGTTAATGACGACTTCAGGTTCTACCATACCTAACAAGGCCTACCATAACTATTGTTGCGCAACGTGTTTTCCTCCTGTCTTTAACTAGTACACACTGTAACTAACTGAAATAGATTAGGAACAAAAAAGGAAGGAAGGAAGGAAGCTGACAACAACACCACAAAGCAATAGGATTTTTGTAATTTTTTACAAATTATGGTACGTGAAGTACAGAAGTCAAATATGAATCACCAAAAGCAGAACGACACAGCTCTCACAGATCGTCGTTTTTAATGCGCTTAAATAAGGCCATGTTTTCGACGTGCAGTGTGGCTCTGCGGCACTCACACTCCGTCTTCAGGCCACGAGTGGCCTACCGGGACCATCCCACCGCCGTGTCATCCTCAGAGAAGGATGCGGATAGGAGGGGCGTGGGGTCAGCACACCGCAATACCGGTCGTAAGATGGTATTCTTGACCGAAGCCGCTACTATTCGGTCGAGTAGCTCCTCAATTGGCATCACGAGGCTGAGTGCACCCAGCACATTATTTGCCTGTCTTGCGAGTGGGCAGGGTTGGATTCTTGTTGCATTCAGTTTTTTAAGCTAAACTACATCCTCGACGAGCATTTCCGTGAAGTTTAACGTAGATAAATGTGGAATAAAAATTTGCAATTTTTTAAAAATTTAATCAATCTTCATTAACAATCTTTCATAAAATATTGGTAATTAACAATTCATATTGGCTATGAAAAATGGAATTTTGTGTGGTTATTCATTTATAAATAAGAAGACGTCCATTTCTGATAAAATTGATAGATATGTGTTAATCAGCATATACTTCATAGATTTTCTGTTTAAATGACGTAAGTTTCGAATTGAACAGAAAAAAACGAAAAAACTAATGAGCGAAACGAGACTCGATCCAGCGATTACAACTTTCGAGCGCTATCGATATTTTTCCCCACCTTTGTGTTTTACGCTACACGGAAAAGCTCGTGAAACATGCACCTTTGTTTGAAAAATCTGAATCGAACGGGAGTCAAACCGAGGCTCCCACACAGTGGGTGAGCAGTCTGCCAAAGAGCCATGCTGCTTGTCGAAACATTGCCCATATTTAAGCTTATTTAAGATGGTCGGGAAACTCCAAAGTTCATTTCTCGAGAGTTTTTGCGAGAGCATCGATATGCTTTGGGGGAATGGTATTTGGTTTGACGCCCTGTTGACATCGAGGTCATTAGAGACGAAGCACAAGCTCGGTTTGCTCCAAAGGTGGGGAAGCACATCAGCTGTGCCGTTTTCAAAGGAACCATCCCGCCATTTGCTTTAAGCGATTCAAGCAATGTGCGAAAATCGTATATCAGGATGACCGGGCGTGGATTTGAGCCGTCATCGTCCCGTATGCGAGTCCAGTGTGCTAACCACTGCACCACCTCGCTCGGTGATTATGAACAACGGACGACACTTTTCCCCTTAGTTGCAGGAGGCGACTCCACTATTGCAGTCGTTGCTGCCGGTGACGAGAACAACTACAAGCCGGCCCACATCAACCCGTTCCTAGTTCCATGGGTGGCGAGGCACGGCCCACGGCAGCCCTTCCATTACGGTGTCGTTGTTGTTAGTATCACAGTACATATGCCGTTAGCTATTCGTCTGCTGCAACTGATGACCTCAGCTGTCAAATACAGGGCTTGATTGATAGAATGACCGTCTTAGGTTGACGCAGCTCTCCATGCTAGTCTACCCTGTGCAAGGGCCTTCGTCTCTGTATACCTACTGCGACCTACATCCATTTGATCCTGCTCACTATATTCATGCGCAGGACTCATTCTACAGTTTTGACCCCCCACCCCCACCCCAGTTACTTCCAGTATTCTCTGATGCCTCATGCTGTGTCCTCTCAAGCAGTCCCTTGTTTTAGTCAACTTATGCCATAAATTTATTTTTCCCCTCAATTCAATTCCGGACCTCTTCACTACATATTCGGTCTACCCATCTAATCTTTAGGATTTTCCATGGAGCACCACATTTCAGAAGCTTCTATTTACATCTTGTCTGAGCCGCTTGTATTCCATGTTTAGTTCCAGCACTCAGACAAATACGTTTAGAAAATACTTCCTTACGCTTAAGTTTGTACTGGATATTAACAGATCCTTCTTTTTTCGAAATGCTTTTCGTGCTGTACGCACTCTACATTTTACATCCTCTCTACTTCAGCCATCAAAATTTATTTTCCTGCTCAGATAGCACATACGACTCTCAGTGGCGCATTTCCGAATGTTATTTTTTCAGCATGTCTGACTTAATCCGACTGTATTCCGTAACACAAAAAATTCAGTTACTAAATTCATGTCCGATATCTGGTAAGTAGAGCGAGGTGCGCAGTGGTCGGAACACTGGACTCGCATTCGGGAGGACGTCCGTTCGAAACCGCGTTCGGCCATCCCGATTTAGGTTTTCCGTGAGTCCCTAAATCGTTTCAGGTAAATGCCGGGATGGTCCCTTTGAAAGGTCACGGCCGATTTCCGTCCCCATCCTTCGCTAATCCGATGGGACCGATGACTTAGGTGTTTGATACCCTCTCCCCCTTCCTCCTCCCACCCCCCAGTAAGCCAACCGTCTGCTAAGTTTTCCACATCCTTACTTAAACAATTCGTATTATTGTTTTTTAGTTATCAAATTCGATTGTGTGGGTCGTTCCTGAAGAAATTGACGAATGGTGGGAGCAGGAGACTTTCTGCACGCAAATATCATCAGTGAAGGATCATGACCCCTCTCTTATCAGATATCTTCTTCAACCTTTGACAGTAACTACTCGTCAAGTTTATAACTTTGAAACCAGCTCTTTTGGTCCGATGCTAGGAATTGCACTGGAAATACCCTTTGTGCCACCATTCTTACGTCTCCGCATGTTCCATGCTTACACCGTACAACACTGCTTCACTTGCATACAATTTCAGAAGCCGCACCTTTTCACACTCTTATAATAGTATCACCCGACCTGTTGTTGACACGGCACGGACAAATTCACGACTATAAATCAAACAGGTTTGATTTGAGATCTGATTCCTCACACCTGCGATGACATACGATTTACCACGACGCTTTGTTCACATGGGTCGTGGGTCACTCTAGCATTTTACTCCAAGAGTAAAGCACGAGCACAAGAAAATAGTTTTCACAACTGTTTGCCCTCAATTTCTGTGAAGACTCACGATGAAACCTGTAACAACGATAGGCCGATCTGTTGACTGTGACATGCCGACCGCGAGTTGCTTTGTTGTCAGGGAACCACTTGCGTTACTTTATTGTATCGTTAGCTGTTATTTCAACTAGCATTCGTCAACAATGATGTCATTGTCGCGTGGTGCTGGAGTCCCATTAGTGACGTAAAGCTATGTTCTACTCTTCTGAGTTTCAAACACGATTTTCTGGAAGTTCCGTTTGTCTGAATACAAATACCGACCCATTTTGTGGACTTATGTGATACGAGTATTGCGGATGCTGCAGTCACAATAATTGCTTTTTTTTCAGGTTGACGTTTGACATTTGCACCTTGTTCCCGATATCTTATCCATGTTACGCGATTCTTATTTCTGCCCCCAACACTGGCATAATTTCAGTGCTTTTTCGTAGTTTTCATCCTGTTAGAAACCGAACGAGATGCCACAGTGTGTGGTATACTGGACTCGTATTCGAGAGCACCATGTATCAAATACCCGTTAATCCAATCCTACATCGGATTTCCGTGGTTTTCCGCCATCTTTCAATTTAACTTCGGGATGCATCGTTTGGCAAGTACTCAACCGAATTCCTTCCCCATTCTTGCCCGTCCAGAGCTTTTGCCCTGCCTCTAATCACCTCGTAGTCGACGGTATGCGAAACCATAAAGTTACGTCCATCGTTCCTTCCTTCCTATTTGCGTGTTGGTTCTTTTTCTGACAATCGTGATGCACAGCTGGAAAGAAATTTCAGCTTCCTTGAACAGAAATTAGAAATGAAATAGTGCAAACAAAATGCCCTCGCTCTCTGCCTATAAATGAACTCCTACGATGATTTTGACCAGATATTTTTCTGACTCTGCTCATCGTAGAGATGTTATGTGTTTAGTACAACAAATTCTTTATAAAATTACGTTTAGGAGATTAGAATAGCTGCTTACATCACAAGTCTGTGGTCGTCAACAACTGAATTTGATGAAACTTTTTCTTAACGATGATATAATGACTACTTTATTGCATTATCTCAAAAATGTACAAGTAGTATTGTTTTTTGGACGCTTCAGTCTCTGTCTTCTCATCGCTCCAAGAGACATTCAACTACACATCGTAGGAAAACTTTCCTATGGAAGTCTGTGTTCTATAGTACGTGACTACAACATCACAAGGATTGCTGCAGCTGTTAATGAAACGAACAAATAATAAATTGTTTGTTCATAATTGCAGCATGTGCCAAAAATAATTACGAACGAATGAAGCTATGCAAGCATAAAAAGTTGTTTTTCAGTCGCCTACATGTACAGTAGCTGATGGTGGAAGACAGTCTACTAAAGGTATGCAACTCGAACTCACCACGTCTATGTATTTTCAGTATTTTCAGATGATAAAACTATCAAAAACAGACATACGAGACGTACATCGCTCTTAAAATCAAGGCAGTACTAGAATACCCAATGCTTATGCGTGCCTTCCATGTGGTATTGTTGGCACTTTGCTCTCTTCTTATTACCCTTGTTCACGTCAGTGCAAGATCCAGTTATTGTCAGTACGTCAGATGAATCGGTGCCATGGTAGCAATGTGAACTAACTGAACGAGCTGCAGATGGTAGAACAGAGGAAGAAATCCCGTGCCGCTGTGTGGAACACCATAGTTACTGCGTACTGCCGAATTACTGTTTACTTCGCGTGTTAAGAATGTAAATAGTGTTCAGTTAAAAATATTATCGTTGGCGAATAATTGGTGCTAGCAACTGTCAAGGATATGACACATACAAGATGACTTTTCAGTCAGCACCAACAAAACGGTTCGACAACGCCACTTACGTGTTGAGGAGCACCAGTGATACAGGCTAGTCACACAAGGCTATAGAAAGTGACACTGAACATCTTCACCCATCCGGAGTAAGCGTTCTTTCGAACACCATTACACGCCAACAATGGAACTCTATAAAAACTGTTCAGATACGCACAGGTCCCAAAGGTGTGTGATTTCCAGTAGTTACAAAGGCGTATGGCTTTTCCAACGAATGTCACTATCATCGAGGAAGACGTCAACAAATCTCCTCAATAAGTGTGACTTTCTGAGTTATACCACTCCTGTTAAGACAGGTGTCATTACAACAGATTATGCTGAGAGCTTCTAGCTCCACGACGTCAGTTTTATAACATTAAATGAGAAAACTTCATTGTACATCGGCAACATTGCACTTTTCATTCAGAAAATTATTTTGTCGGGACTTGTAGTTTTTCTTCTCTTCGCAGTTTTACACAGTTAACGTACCACTTGTGAATTCGAAAAATTTAGGGTATCTCTGACAATAACTGCTTTCCAAATCAAAGTTTCTCTCGGAAGGTATGAGATCGTTTTAGAACGTAATTAGACAACAGTCGTTTGTCTTTTATAATCGATATTTGTAGTAAAAATAGTATGTAAAAAAATCTGTAACAGATGGAAAATGAAAGCGCAAAATAGTTTTTTGAATGAGCGTACGTTGCAATCTTCAAAAAAAAGTATCGGTATTTCGACAATGAGTAATAAAAAACGCTTGTAAATATTTTTACACTGAGCTTTTTTATACTGGTATAAGTTAAAGTGGATGGAATATCGGAAGAAGTATATAAGTTTGTAACAGAAATCGGCCTAATTAAGAACAAAACCAGTATTTTTCAGTATTACTCTTGTTGTCGTACTTCATTCTATCTCCAATGAGAAAAGTGTAAACTTAGCAACATATATAGTTAACAATGTATATTATGTGTGATAAAGGACGATATTTTTAAGTGGTAGTGCTCTTACAATATTATCCAATTAAACAGATTAGCTATGTCCGACGATTAAGGCAACGGAAGTTATCACAAACTGAAATCGACACATGCGAATATAATACAGTAAGCTATTTGTATTGATGAGGAATTTGTTGAACTTCTCTTGTAATGTAGACTACGCTAAAAGATTGTGTGTGTCACAAGATATCTGGCATTGGCAATGATGATAATCGAAGCAAAAAAATTATACTATGAGGCAAAGGTCCTTTGTCTTGGAAATTACAAAGAGTGCTACTTTTTGTGTACATACAATAGCGAAAAGACCGTACCTGATCCTGTATCTCTGGAGACTGTCAATCACAAATGAATCTTGTGTTTCTACCGCGTGCGAAAGGTAGTCACGCGCAATTCGCAACAGATCCTGTCACTATAGCAATAAACAGGGCCACAGCGATGGCTTCTTGCCTTCAATCTATCAAGCTAAACTCTTGTGTGTAATGTTTCTGCACTTCTCAATCTATACGTGTGGGTGTTTGTGCGTATGTGTGTATGTGTGTGTGTGTGTGTGTGTGTGAGAGAGAGAGAGAGAGAGAGAGAGAGAGATAGAGAGAGAGAGAGAGAGAGAAAGAGAGAGAGAGAGGGGGGGGGGGGGGGGGGAATGTGTATATACACGTACATCCATGTATAGCTCTTGATTTTTCCAGTTACTTCCCCTACTCGTTCATGTTGGACGGTGTAATGTATCCGAAAGCTGGTAAGCACAGTGTATCCGGAAATGGGCGTCACTCGTGCGGGCTACCCATATGTTCGACTGACCTACAGCCGAATTTGTCATAAACCAAAGAAATAACGAACAAGATCGTTCCGCACAAGATTCTCCCTTTCGTATAAACACCCGTATTTCACGCCTGACGACTCGACGATTTAATGAACCGTACGTGTATAGTGCAACTGACGTTTTCATAGCCAAACAGACATTCAGAGTTTCAAATCAGCCAATTGTGCCTACTACCCATGCACCGCATCCAATAAGGTCTAGAAGTTCCTTCGCTCCTTCGTGTTTCGCAGAACACGGTTTGAAGCAAACGTTGCCCGGACGCCAGAGATACACCTCTGGTACACGAAACATGTGTTGTATGGTTATGAAGGAACCTTCACAGGGCTAAAAGGCTACAAAAAAAAGCCAAGAGCACACATTCGTATATCGATATTTCCAATCTGATTTATTTTGTTACTTTTCTTGTTGCAATCATTAAGCCCGAACACTGGTCTGATGCTGCTCTGTACATTAATGAATCTTGTGCGGTTGTTTTAATACCCTACACCAATTTGAACCGGCTTACTCTTTTCATTATTTGGTCTCCCTCTATAATTTTTTACCCTTACACTTCCCTCCATTGCCAAATTCACTATTAATTGCTATATAAGGTTGTACCCGATCAAAGTAATCTTTATTTTGGGAAGTTCTGGTACGAATTCCTTTTCCCTCCGACTCTGTTCAGTACCTCGTCACTACTTATTCGATATATGCGCCTAACTTTCAGCGTTCTCCTGTAGCACCACATTTCAGAAAAACAAAAAGGAATCGTTCACATTTAATTTTCGTATAAGACTACACCCAAGAAAATACTTTAAAAATAACTCCTCATACCTAAAATTATGTTTGATGTTAATATATTTCTCTTCTTCAGAAAAGCTTTTATTGTTATTGCGAGTCTAAATATGCATCCGGTTTCCTTCCATCGTAGTCCAAAAATATTCAAAACTACTTTCAGTGGCTCATTTTCTAAATCTCTCAGCGTCTCTAAGCCTAACTGTACTAAACACCATGAATCCAGTTTAACTTTCACTGAAGTCCACCTTGTAACATCTTTACAAGACTACAGTCGACTGATCTTCCGAGTTCTTTTCCGTCTTTGGCAGAACTGCAGAATTATAATTAGCCCTCCGGATACCAACGCATTTGCAGTAACGTGTTTTACCGGGGGGGGGGGGGGGGGGGGGGCTACACTAAGTCTTGTTGACTTACAGTATCAACAGATTTTTTAAAGAGGTACTTATTCTTAAGTAGGGTCCAGATATTGAAAACATCTTTTAGAAAATCCTTAGAAATACCTACGCACTTACAATAACGTTAATTACTAAGAGTGGAACCGGGGGATACTTTGTGACCATCACAAAAAAATTGAAAAATACAAATTTCCTTAATTATTGTTTACTTTTATTCACAACATTCTTTCCAAACAGGTACTGGTGTGTAAGTAGGATCCTAAACCAGAAAATACTGAGTATGACATTCACTGAGAAAAGTCGCATCTACTCTACAGATGTGTTCAGTGTAGCAGCAAAACTTAAAACAGTAATTGCATCTCCAGAAGACTACATTAAAAATAATAAATACTTTTTTTCAAAATTTTAAAGTATTAAGTATCTGACTACACTACAAAATTTTCGAAAGGTGGCCACCCCCCGCCCTCCTCCGCGCTCCCCTCTGGAGCTGCATGGAGGTTTAATGATATGGATTCGGGTGTTCAACCGAGTCGTTTACTTCAGCAATGACAAAACACTCGAAAATAAACTATTCATCAGTCACTCCGACAAAACATGAGAGAATTACAGTGTCACCGACAAATCTTAATCTTTATTTGATTTTATTGCTTCCTTTACGTTCAAATTGAATATCATGGGGTATAGTATGAAACGCTGTCTCACTCCCGTATCATTTACTATATCCCTTTCCTGTCCTTCTGCTCTTAGAGCTGCAGTCTGGTTTCTGTACAAGTTGTTGATAACGTTTCGCCCACTGTTTTATATGCCTGTTATTACTTGTCATCGAGCCTGCCCATATTAGGGCTTTCGATCACTTCCATACATCTAATCAAAAATAATATATCACAAGAAAAATCGAAAAAGAAAATTCCGGAGAAGACCTGATCAGGTCACCCATTCATATTTTTTAGAAATTGTAATTGTCGTATATGCTAGATAACAACTATGTATTAACTGAAAAAAAATTGGCGCAGCTACTTCGTTGCATTATTACTTCGTAAGTGTATGAAAAGAAAAAATAGTGAACAGCAGTTGTTAAGTACGAAAGCTCAACTTTTAACCCTAGCAGTACCAACGTATTTTCCATGGCGTGTATACCCAAGGGGCGGGGTACTTCATGTCCACCACAAAGAGGTTTAAAAAAAACAAATTTCGTTAATTGTTGTTAATATTTATTAACAACACACTTTTTAAATAGATGCTGATATGTAAGTAGGGTTCAGGACCTGAAACTTTATTTTAGAACAATCTCAGCATTTTCCATAACCAAGGTGCGATGCTTTATGACCACCACGAAAAGCTTTAAAGAAACAAAATCCCTAGTTGTTGTTGACTTTTATTCACAATATACTTTTTAAAGATGTGTTGATGTCTAAAAGGGTCCTGAAAGTGAAAATATGAATATGAATTTTATTGTGAAAAGTCACCTCCAATAAGACCTAAATATTTGGGTTAAGTATTACTGAAAAATTTAAAACAGTTCCGGAATATGGTATAACACATCACTATAAACAATAACAATTTATTTAAAAATTATAAAATATAAGGTACATAACCAGATAACAATATTGTGAAAAGGTAGGTGTAACGTATCCGCCCCGTGACATTGTGAGAATACTACTGTTAGGAATCGAGAATTATTACATTACGGTTTTCCTCAGCAGCAACATAATTCATAAAACAAACGTGCTAACGGCTAAAGATAATGTACTAAGTTCCATGTTTACACTTAATTGAGGTATACATAAACGTAAAGACGCATTAAGGCGTAAAGCGTTAATTTCGACTAATCTCTAAGCGGTGTGGCACAGCGACAGGAAAGCTTAAAAGAAAAGGTCGGGAAGAGAAGCAAGGAATTTTTTTTATAAAATACTGATAGAGACTAATCTGCTGAGTGACTCAGAATGTTGACGTCGATCAAAATCCTACACAAATGGAAATTCTCTGTCGAAACTCGTGAGATCTGAAAATGAATTCAAAATAACTGGCATGAAACAAAGATTAGTAGCATACTCCATAAGAAAATGTTGCAAATGAACAACGTGGGACATATTCTTCGCCGATCGTGTCACAGACCAGTTCCTGTCAAACAAACCCTCAAGGAGAAAAGATATCGAAATACCGAGCACAAGATACTCCAAATGAAAGTAGAGCAGAACTATAAATTAATAAGAATAGGAAAATGCTCCATATTTTTGCAAGAAAATGACTTAAATAACTCTTGGAGAAGAGTAATGTCCCAATGTTTTAATGTGAATGGTTGGAATTGTTTCTAAACAAACCAAGTCAGTACAGTTATCTTACTGTACATTATGAGTTATTAAAAAACCGCCCCTTTCTCCTTTATCCAAAAACATAATTGAAGCATTACGGTAAGAGAAACTTTAAGAGTTAAATACATTTTGGTTTTTTATTTAGGCATCAATATATCCTTTGTACTCGCTTTATTCTGTTTATTACTTAATCCATCAAAATCTCCATTTTCGCTTTAGTGGACAATATTACAATCAATGACTATGATTTGTGCCACGAATTATCGTCATCAAGTATACTAATATATTTTATTGTTGTTACTAATAGGCAAGAAACACTATTTATCGTTACATAGCATCTACAGGCATGTAGTAGACAGATATTTTTACACAAATTACCTCCAAATACTTCCTTCAGCATCTACATTACCGCAACCACCACCACAACCACCACCACCACCACCCCTACCACCACCATCATCATCTTGCCTAAATTTCCTCCATTATTTCAACTGCTATCGTCACCACCACTGCGTTACTATTTGGTGATCCTTTGCGATAACTACATGTTGTAGCATGACACTTTTAAAAAGTTATTGAAACGTTTCATTCACTTCCATTAAATTATTGCATCGCCAGATTATTGCGTTGTTACCTTAAACACAGAGGACAACTACAACATTACAAACTTGTATCATAAATATAATTTTTCCTGATGTTGCAATGAAAATCTCGCATATGCGTTTCAAATATTCATTTCATATTGTGGAGAAAATGTCGAACCAAATTTCGTCCTCTCGATCTCAGTTCATAAAATAATAGTAGAATCCCTTCAGAAACTTCACGACCACAAAAGTACATTCTTTCAGCAGCGACAAGCAAGGTCGATGTTTGATGATATCATCAAACGCATAAAATGACTGCTAATTCTCGATGCTAATCGCTCCTCCCTAGCTGTCCGAAACGCAGGGACAGTAATCGCAGTGGTTAACATGGAAACTAAGGTGGAGACGTAAGGTTACCGGCGATAGTTTTCGACAGCCAGGCCCTTGTCAGACGATTAGCCACCCGTGCGCCCATTTCCGGTACTGTGCACCGAAACGCTAGGAATTTCGGAAAACGACAGGCAGTCTGCCTGACAAAAGCACAAAATTTACTTTTCTCCCCAAGTGGAGCTTTTAGCTCCAACACCTGTAAATACTGAGTCACTTGTTTACATGTTTCAATCATATTTCCACTGCACTATCGAATAACTCGACGTGGAAGCGCTAAGCGTGTACCTGCGTTCATTTTTAGTTCAGAGCGTTCAGAATTTGCTATTTTCAAGTTATTCAGTCTTACGTATGTGGTTTATTTTTTAACAACTGTATTAGATCTAAGAAAGTGGGAGATAATTTCACTTGGAACTCTCATTATTTTTATATCATAACTCCTTTCTTTCTCAAGGAAACGAGATATTTATATTCGCTGTAAAAAACCTTAGTTTTCCAATTAAGAGCATAAATTCTTGTTTCCTACTGCAAACGATGGTATTTTAACGTATATACTGCGTAATAAAACCATCAACGAAGTCATTTCTTTAGCCATGGCTCCTCTTTGTTCTAGTAAGAATCTCTTCATCAAGTTCAGATATCTTCTTTGTTGTGTATGGTATATTATATTGCATCATGTATAACTGAAATCAAATCAAGTCATTTTGTGAAACTTTGCATTTTCTAATTGCTAATTTTCTTAGTATTCATGATTCAGCAGTCTATCAGTGAAACGTTATACAGTGCAGAGGAAGAAGCAATATCATCTCCTTTTGTTTAATATTGTACAGAAAAGTAAACTGTATGTATTACAATGTTATAACCGAAAAATAACTTAGATTAAAAATAAGAATCACTCTTTCTATTTAGTTCTTATAGAACTGGATGCTATACATTGTACTTTGTTGTCTACTTTCATTGTATATTAATGTAAAATGATAGAAATAAAGAAATAGCAAGGAAAGGTAGTTCCCTCAATGAATGCAAAAAAAGATGGTATTTTCTTTGCTCCCGCCCTGTCCTGAGGGGTCGAAGTTTCCAAGCTGTGCATTGTCATATCTTTCTTCGGTTGGCCAATAAATTGGTAGGTTTATACAGGGTGAACCAGAACACCACCGATGAACTTTCAGGGGTGGCAGCATGGATCAAAACAACAAGGAAAAATACCCACTAATCTTGTGCTCTAAAAATCATATGTTTAAGACTATGAGCGCTTGTGTAACATGTTCTGCTCCTTACTACTTTCTCCCAAACAAAGATCTTGCAGTAGAAGAGATGTACTTCATAGTATCGAAGATGAAGAAGAGGTCATATACACGGTATAACGGGCATAAGTGTAAGCATTTTTATATGTGTTACCTCAACATGCTTGGCTGGTTTTGCTCTGCGTGGAGGTGTCTTCTCACAAACACGCCACGGAATTGACGACCTGTTGGTTTCTGCATGGCCACAGCAGCACCACTAAGTGGACCATGCCTGTCAGTATAGACTAACCGCTTTGTTCCACGTGTCCGCATTTCAACACCTGACCTGCTGCCCAAGGGAAGATAAGGATTAGGGGCTTGCTCTTGCCACGTATACTTGGACGTACTAACCAACCTAAAAACATCCTATTCTTAATGAAATAATTATTAGTCTGCAAAGAAAGTAAATACTGTTGTAAAGTTGATCTCATCACTGTCCTCAGTTACCACTAAAAATGTTGTGTTGGCAGAAGAGCCAACACCGCGTTACTAGAGGAGGCCGGAATGCACGCGTTTTAGCTCACGCAGGCTGGCGTGAGGAGGGAAGAACTATACTGACGTGAGGTCTGGAACACGACAAGGAATTAGAATTCAGAAAGCGGGCGTAATTAGTTTGATACTTAACTTTAATCCATTAATGAGGAACGTCGCTCTTGACGGTACATGATTCACAATATTATCTGTTCAGAAGACATATAGTAACTGAATATGGCTCCTTGCTAGATCGTAGCAAATGACGTAGCTGAAGGCTATGCTAAACTGTCGTCTATGCAAATGAGAGCGTATGTAGCCAGTGAACCATCGCTAGCAAAGTCGGCTGTACAACTGGCCGAGTGCTTGGGAGTCTCTAGACTAGACCTGCCGTGTGGCGGCGTTCGGTCTGCAATCACTGATAGTGGCGACACGCGGGTCCGACGTTTACTAACGGACCGCGGCCGATTTAAAGGCTACCACCTAGCAAGTGTGGTGTCTGGCGGTGACACCACAAAAAATATATGCACTTCGAACCGTTACACACTGTATATATTTATGTTCACAATCACATAACCCTTTTGAAAGACATGAACGTTATCTTTAACTGTTTATCTGTTGGTAAAATCTACTTGTCATGTCGACTGCTTAGCTGTCGACATCCTCAGTTGCTAGCAAAGAATAAACGTGTGTGTGGTTCAATGTTATTTGGTAAGAGATGCCAGCAACATTAAATACTCAGCCTATGCATCTGATGAAGAATGTATATGTCAGATATATTGAAAATTTTTGACATTTGCTGGACTCCATTTTATTAAACCTAACCAATGTTTCAGTAGTGGACGTTTTAACGGTCAAACACGAAGCTGACGTCTTTCAATAAAACATTTCGTTGAGCAAGCTAACACTTTATGGGTGAAGATGGATGTATCAAAGGAATATCTATCACCAGGAATTAGTGACAGTGAAAAAGGTATGACGAAGGGAAGTAGGAGTTAATGAAATGTAACTGATTTCTTATTCTTGTATAATTTTCCTTTACTTCAGTATTTGTTGAGATTTTTAGTTTCATACCCATATGGAAGCATCTTCACCCGTGTCAAGGTTAAACAGTTTCACCCGATCTCAAACTTCATCATCAATATCTGTAACAGGTTTTCAGCCCAATACCGCTACACACTAGTAAACAGTTCTGTTCTGGACTCCGAATCTGTACGACGGCTATGGCAGTCTGCTTGGCTGAAGGTGAATAATTTGAATCTTATTTTAATTTTTCTTTTTTTCTACAATACTATAGCACTATGTACCATAACCTAGCTGTTGTAGATTAATTTCAGTTTTCGTGATTTCACTAATAGCATATTCTCTGGTTATCAGGTGAGTAACAGTTTTCGTGATTTCAATAATAGCATATTCTCTGGTTATCAGGTGAGTAACAGAAGCCCCGTGGTCTAGGGTCAGTCGGCTCGCAGCCGTGCTAGCGTGCAGAGCTGCTCCGCGCGCCGTGTGACGCTCCGCTCTCGGCGGTGCTTACTTCTGCGTCGCGGTGTTTGTGTCTATCGAGTCCAGTACTAACGTACACCATGGCGCACTCGTACCACCGTGCAACGATCAAAGTAACGTTTCAGGCCGAACATCCACGACCCAGAGCTTTCGAAGTCGAACAGTTCATACGTGAGGATCTACGTTTGAACCCCCAGGACGTAATCGGCATACATTTTTCCATCACTGGAAGTGTTGTCTACATCAAGATGTCGACGGAGGAAATTTGCAATGACATCATTCACCGTCATGCCACCGGACTGAAATTTAAACACTCTGATAGACATATGGATGCTGCCACAGTCGCCCATGCTGGATACGGTCTCCGGACATTGCGGGTGTTTGAGCTCCCGTTCGAGGTGCCTCAGGATGTGGTCATTGCCGCTTTCCAACCATATGGCACCGTCTTGGGTCACGTCGCGGAGAAGTGGCAAACATTTACGACCTACCCCGTATTAAATGGCGTCCGGCAAATAAAAATTGAGCTGACGAAACACGTCCCATCGTACCTGCTGATTGGCGGTGTGAGGGCCATCGTCATGTACGATGGACAGCCACGAACGTGCGCAGGATGTGGCCAGGAGGGACATGTACGTTCCGAATGCTTACACCGCCGTTTAATACAGACGCCGTTACGTGAAGAGACCCAGGCTTCGACGGTCACGTCCTTACCCAT
The DNA here is from genome assembly GCF_021461385.2 of Schistocerca piceifrons. Lineage (NCBI taxonomy): Eukaryota > Metazoa > Arthropoda > Insecta > Orthoptera > Acrididae > Schistocerca > Schistocerca piceifrons. The sequence goes on from NC_060139.1 coordinate 748,808,354, forward strand.
CACCTACGCCAAGGTTGCACAGGACCCCGTCGTACCAATCTCGATTGTGCCAGCATCATCGTCAACGCTGCCCGCCGCAGCACAACGCGCCGAGGACACAAGCACGGCGTCGCCTCCAGTGCTCGCTTCAGGACCGTCCGGGTTGCAGACCGAAACCGATGTTCCTGTTGGAACCATGGACGTCGACCTCGGTGTCGTGCCGACGTCTGCCTTTGTCCAGACGGGTTCGGCGTCCGACGACGGGCGACCACATTCTGATTCAGAAGGCCACATCAGAAAACAACGGTCGCCTCGCAAACACATGAAACGACGACGAACGCCTTCCGATGACGCCCTTTCTCAGACGGCCCCGCGAGGTGTCGACCTGATGTCTGACGGTGATCTCCCACATTGCGTCCAGTCACGCGATGTGGCAGCAACAGGCGCCCCTCCTGTGACGCCTACTCTCCCAGCCAGGGACGTGTCCTCGCCGTTGTCAACGAACGATGACGGCGGTCCCCCTGCCACTCATGTTGCAGAATCCACAACACCCGTTCCGGAAGTACGTGACCGTCACATGTTCACGTCGTCAGCTTCCTGGGCCGATGACGTTGAAGAAGAAGTGGAACAGACTGCCAGCGTGTCTGCACAGGAGTCCACCTCGGCGACACTGGGGCTGGCGCCCCGCCAGTAATTATCACCACTGCGGCACCACCGGCGGGTCTTCACCTGCCGGCTACTTCCACCGCACGTTCTGCAAATACTGAGGATGGCCGTACACAGCAATATCGTATCGCCACGATGAATCTTGCCACCATTCGTGCCCCCCATAAACTGGCCATGTTCAGAGACACTATTTATTCTACGGATGTGGATATAGCACTCCTACAAGAGGTGTTTGTGGCTGACTTCCTAGTTCCCACCGGATACAACGCCCATGTTTCCCCCGCATCCGATACCGGTAGCGGCGTCGCCATCCTGCTACGCGACGGACTCCCTGCAGAGGACGTCATCTACCTCCCCACTGCGCGAGGTATGGCCTTCACACTGTTCGGCGTGCGTATTATTAATATCTACGCTCCGTCCGGCACTGGCCGCCGTCATGACCGACAAACTTTTTTTGCCGAAAGCGTCACACCCCTCTTCACCGGTCCGCAGGACGATTTGGTACTCGGTGGGGATTTTAACTCGACACAAGAACCCGCCGACCAACTCCCGCGACATTCCCCTTGTGCATCTCTCTCAGTGGTCATCGACCGTCTACGACTTGTTGACACATGGAAGAAGCTCCACGGAATTCAACCGGGCTGTACATTCTACACCTCTCACTCGTCAAGCCGCACAGATCGCATCTACGTTACCCGCTCCCTTGCTGATGGCACACGTCATGCGGACGTCTGGCCCTTGGCCTTTTCAGACCATGATGCGTACCTCTGTGACGTCACTCTCGCCCGACAGCAAGTGTGGCATAGTCGTGGTCTGTGGAAACTCAGTGTCGCTCACCTGACCTCCTCAGACTGTCGCCGTATGGTCGAAGAAGCTTGGGCACGCTGCCACCATCGTCGCGAAGCCTATGACTCCACCTTATCATGGTGGCTCTCCTGTCCAAAGCCGACCCTCAGGAAGACTCTGACGAGTTATGGGAAGGAATTAAAGGCGTGGCGAACTCACACCCTGCACTTCTACTACACCATTCTACGTGACTGTACGACGATGCCTTTCTCGCCAGCCCGGCAGTCGATGGTCCGTCGCACGAAGGCGCAGATCTCCTTGATCATGCGGCGTAACTTGGAAGGCACTGTAGTCCGTTCTCGAGCTTCTAATCGCATCCCTCAAGAACGTCCGTCGATGTTCCACCTCCTTCAGGAAAGACAACGACGACGACGAGCTCTGATCCAAGTCCTCACTGATGTGGAAGGGCGCCGGCACGACACCCAACAAAGCATCGGTCGTACTCTCCATGCTCATTTTGCCGGGCTATACGCAGCCGTACCGCATTCTGCAGCACTGATCGCAAAAGTCGCTCAGCTTACTACGAACACTCTTCCGGAGGATGCAGTGCATGACCTCCAAGACGACATAACCACAGATGAAGTGGTAGATGCTATCAAGGCGGGTTCCGATAGCAGATCTCCTGGACCTGACGGTATACCCATCGAGTTTTATAAAAGTTTTCACTATTTGTTGGCTTCCACGTGGACGGCAATCGCACAAGAGCTGATGTCACCGATGACAGTGGTCCCGAGCGCCTTTCTAGAAGGCGTTATTATCCCCGTACATAAACCGCGCGGGTTATCGATGGTTCAAATGGTTCAAATGGCTCTGAGCACTATGAGACTCAACTGCTGTGGTTATCAGTCCCCTAGAACTTAGAACTACTTAAACCTAACTAACCTAAGGACATCACACACATCCATGCCCGAGGCAGGATTCGAACCTGCGACCGTAGCAGTCGCACGGTTCCGGACTGCGCGCCTAGAACCGCGAGACCACCGCGGCCGGCGCGGGTTATCGAGGATCCAGGACTATCGACCAATTACTTTGCTCAACAGCGACATGAAAATATTCACACGGCTACTGTCATCGCGACTCAAGAAGATCGCCCGTTACGTCACATCCTGCGACCAGACTTCCCTAGGAGGCGACAACAACATCCGTACGGCCCTTTGCCGTTACAGAGACATGATAGCATTAGCGCATTATCAGCGTCTCCCTGGCGCCTTGGCTTCAATGGACTTAAGCCAGGCTTTCGACCGTGTTGACCACTTCTATTTACGGACAGTTCTTCAGCATATGGGTTTTCCTGGCGGTATTGTCACAGTGGTTATGCGCCTGTTGAGTAGTGCAACCTCTAAAATCATGTACAATGGTCGCCTTACACCGTCCCTGGTCATCGCACGATCTGTACGACAAGGCTGCCCTCTTTCCACGATTTTGTATGCTTTCGCCTTGGAACCCCTGCTCCAGGGCATGCGCCAACGTTTGGAAGGCATTGTTGTGCAAGGCCACCGTTTTTGTTGTACAACCTACGCAGACGACATAGTACTATATCTGCGCAGTGAAGATGAAGTACGAGCAGCACTGACATGGGTGGCGACTTAACGGCGAAGCTTCGGGGAGCTGCCTCAACGTGTCAAAATCCAAGGTCCTGCTCATTGGTGAGGGCTTGCCGGAGAGATGCGCTGCTCCCCTTAGTGTCGCCGCCACCATACGGTGTCTTGGACTTGATTTCACAGCAGACCTGCGCACTCAGCAACTATCAATGGTAGACGCTTGCTACAGACAATCAGAGCAAATCTCGCAGATCACCGGCTACGAGCTCTCGACGTTATCCAACGCGCGCAATACGTGAACACGTATCATGCTTCCCGTATACCACACGTGGCTCAAGTACTACCAGTCCCAAATCTCCTGGCGCGACGACTGTTGATGGCTTTCGGCTCCTTCGTCAGCTCGGGGATGTTATTCAAGGTGCAGTATGAATCGCTTGCACTGCCACGAGATCGCGGCGGGGTGGGATTCATCCAGGTGCCGACTCGTGTCAAGGCATTATACGTCAGCTCCCAACTAAAACTTTGGCATCGTTGCCTGCAGAGCCTTATTAGCCTCCTGCTTCACAACTTTGCACCGGCCTCCTTGTCCACCCCAGTACTGGTATCGACTATTCCAACCCCCTTTTATTACATCCAACGATTTTTCCTGGAGTTCAGTTATATCTACTGGTCCTTACCTCTTACACGTTTGTACCTCACGAAAACAGTCTCCGAATTGTTACAACAGTGCCGCCCGTCCAACCCCGTCGAACGTAAGTATTCACAGTACGTGTGGCGACACATATGGAAGGCGATCCATGCGCGTTTTCTTGAATCAGACGTTCAATCAGTGTGGTACATCACCGTGAATGGCAAACAAGTTAACCGAGATCGTCTGCACCGCATCCATCTCGCCGATTCATCCCTCTGCACCCACTGTGGAGTGGATGACACGGATGTCCACCGGTTCCACTGTGGCACAGCGTTCGACGTCTGGACACTTGCGCGGCGAATTTTAGCGTTTCTTACTCGCCAGACACCGGCTCAGATCGACGTCCACATGCTTTTGTACACCGATAAGACTTTCTACCCCTCCGCCAAAACTCACTCTGTGAATTGGATCTGTGGCCACACGATTCGCTATCTTTTTACTTCTGGCGACAAGTCTACGCTAGGATATTGGACTTATCTCAACGAACGACACTGCCTCCTGATATGCAGCCCACGCTATAAACAATATTTATCCAATTTCTTACGGAGCACTTTCGATGTCCCACCTAGTAGCTGGAACGTCCAAGCCCTGAGAAGCTGAAAACTGTATAAACCGAACCGAACTGAATAGATCTGCTACCCAGAACCCACGCCTACGCCATGAGAAGACACGTTTGGACGAGCTGGCATGCTGTAGGCGGATACACTTCAGGAGCTCCTGTAAGAACTGGACTTTAACTACAAGTCGTACGACGACTTTAATTATAAAAAAAAATCACTTTTCCTCATTTATTCCTCATAATTTGTTCTTAAAGGAAAAAGAAATTTGATTTTGGCTTTGAGAAACTTTTTTTCTTTTTTTTTGTTCCAAAAGATTGCTTCTTCGCCAACAAGACGAAGGAGACTCATTTTTGTTTACTGGAAGGAGATACAAGTATAATTGGAGTCTTTGTTTTCTTTTGAAAAAAAAAGGGTAGCGTCTTTGATTCATAATCAACACGTCTTCGGTCCCGGGATCCATCCCCACCACTGCCTAAATTTTGATAAATAATCAGCATTGGCGGCCGAAGACTTTCGGCATAAGAAGTCAGCCTCATTCTGCCAACGGCCTTGTCAAAGAGGGCGGAGATGCGGATAGAGGTTCAGCGCACTCTCGTGTCCTAGGGGTGGGAAATTGCCCCTAAAGACGGAAGAATCAGCAATGATCAACGACATGAGGATGCAGAAGGCAATGGAAACCACTGCATTAAAGACACGTAACGTGTATCCACAGGACATGTGGCCTGTAGTTGAAGAAGTGTCATGATGATCTCTCCATTGACAAAAGATTCCGGAATAGTCCCCCATTCGGATCTCCGGGAGGGGATTGCCAAGGGGGAGGTTACCATGAGAAAAAGATTGAATAATCAACGAAAGGATAACGTTCTATGAGTCGGGGAGTGGAATGTCAGAAGCTTGAACGTGGTAGGGAAACTAGAAAATCTGAAAAGGGAAGTGCAAAGGCTCAATCTAGATATAGTAGGGGTCAGTGAAGTGAAGTGGAAGGAAGACAAGGATTTCTGGTCCGATGAGTATCGGGTAATATCAACAGCAGCAGAAAATGGTATAACATGTGTAGGATTCGTTATGAATAGGAAGGTAGGGCAGACGGTGTGTTACTGTGAACAGTTCAGTGACCGGGTTGTTCTAATCAGAATCGACAGCAGACCAACACCGACAACAATAGTTCAGGTATACATGCCGACGTCGCAAGCTGAAGATGAACAGATAGAGAAAGTGTATGAGGATATTGAAAGGGTAATGCAGTATGTAAAGGGGGACGAAAATCTAATAGTCACGGGCGACTGGAATGCAGTTGTAGGGGAAGGAGTAGAAGAAAAGGTTACGGGAGAATATGCGCTTGGGACTAGGAGTGAAAGAGGAGAAAGACTAATTGAGTTCTGTAACAAGTTTCAGCTAGTAATAGCGAATACCCTGTTCAAGAATCACAAGAGGAGGAGGTATACCTGGAAAAGGCCGGGAGATACGGGAAGATTTCAATTAGATTACATCATGGTCAGACAGAGATTCCGAAATCAGATACTGGATTGTAAGGCGTACCCAGGAGCAGATACAGACTCAGATCACAATATAGTAGTGATGAAGAGTAGGCTCAAGTTCAAGACATTAGTCATGAAGAATCAATACGCAAAGAAGTGGGATACGGAAGTACTAAGGAATGACGAGATACGTTTGAAGTTCTCTAACGCTATAGATACAGCAATAAGGAATAGCGCAGTAGGCAGTACAGTTGAAGAGGAATGGACATCTCTAAAAAGGGCCATCACAGAAGTTGGGAAGGAAAACATAGGTACAAAGAAGGTAGCTGCGAAGAAACCATGGGTAACAGAAGAAATACTTCAGTTGATTGATGAAAGGAGCAAGTACAAACATGTTCCGGGAAAATCAGGAATACAGAAATACAAGTCGCTGAGGAATGAAATAAATAGGAAGTGCAGGGAAACCAAGACGAAATGGCTGCAGGAAAAATGTGAAGACATCGAAAAAGATATGATTGTCGGAAGGACAGACTCAGCATACAGGAAAGTCAAAACAACCTTTGGTGACATTAAAAGCAACGGTGGTAACATTAAGAGTGCAACGGAAATTCCACTGTTAAATGCAGAGGAGAGAGCAGATAGGTGGAAAGAATACATTGAAAGCTTCTATGAGGGTGAAGATTTGTCTGATGCGATAGAAGAAGAAACAGGAGTCGATTTAGAAGAGATAGGTGATCCAGTATTAGAATCGGAATTTAAAAGAGCTTTGGAGGACTTATGGTCAAGTAAGGCAGAAGGCATAGATAACGTTCCATCAGAATTTCTAAAATCATTGGGGGAAGTGGCATCAAAACGACTATTCACGTTGGTGTGTAGAATATATGAGTCTGGCGATATACCATCTGACTTTCGGAAAAGCATCATCCACACAATTCCGAAGACGGCAAGAGCTGACAAGTGCGAGAATTATCGCACAATCAGCTTAACAGCTCATGCATCGAAGCTGCTTACAAGAATAATATGCAGAAGAAATGGAAAAGAAAATTGAGAATGCGCTAGGTGACGATCAGTTTGGCTTTAGGAAAAGTAAAGGGACGAGAGAGGCAATTCTGACGTTACGGCTAATAATGGAAGCAAGGCTAAAGAAAAATCAAGACACTTTCATAGGATTTGTCGACCTGGAAAAAGCGTTCGACAATATAAAATGGTGCAAACTATTCGAGATTCTGAAAAAAGTGGGGGTAAGCTACAGGGAGAGACGGGTCATATACAATATGTACAACAACCAAGAGGGAATAATAAGAGTGGACGATCAAGAACGAAGTGCTCGTATTAAGAAGAGTGTAAGACAAGGCTGTAGCCTTTCGCCCCTACTCTTCAATCTGTACATCGAGGAAGCAATGATGGAAATAAAAGAAAGGTTCAGGAGTGGAATTAAAATACAAGGTGAAAGGATATCAATGATACGATTCGCTGATGACATTGCTATCCTGTGTGAAAGTGAAGAAGAATTAAATGATCTGCTGAACGGAATGAACAGTCTAATGAGTACACAGTGTGGTTTGAGAGTAAATCGGAGAAAGACGAAGGTAATGAGAAGTAGTAGAAAAGAGAACAGCGAGAAACTTAACATCAGGATTGATGGTCACGAAGTCAAAGAAGTTAAGGATTTCTGCTAACTAGGCAGTAAAATAACCAATGACGGACGGAGCAAGGAGGACATCAAAAGCAGACTATGGCAAAAAAGGCATTTCTGGCCAAGAGAAGTCTACTAATATCAAATACCGGCCTTAATTTGAGGAAGAAATTTCTGAGGATGTACGTCTGGAGTACAGCATTGTATGATAGTGAAACATGGACTGTGGGAAAACCGGAACAGAGGAGAATCAAAACATTTGAGATGTGGTGCTATAGACGAATGTTGAAAATTAGGTGGACTGATAAGGTAAGGAATGAGGAGGTTCTACGCAGAATCGGAGAGGAAAGGAATATATGGAAAACACTGATAAGGAGAAGGGACAGGATGACAGGACATCTGCTAAGACATGAGGGAATGACTTCCATGGTACTAGAGGGAGCTGCAGAGGGCAAAAACTGTAGAGGAAGACAGAGATTGGAATACGTCAAGCAAATAATTGAGGACGTAGGTTTCAAGTGCTATTCTGAGATGAAGAAGTTAGCACAGGTAGCACAGGAAAGGAATTCGTGGCGGGCCGCATTAAACCATTCAGTAGACTGATGACCAAAAAAAAACAGAGGCAACGCCTCAACTTGTTTTTTGCCCGTCATATTTCGCCGAAATATTGGCATCCTGTGAGGCATCGGTTGAAAATCCAAGAAAATTTCATATTCTGTCTGCTTTTTATGAGCCTTGATTCAGCTAAGACGCCCAATCAATACTAGAATTGTGCCTCTAAAGGAAATGAAAATAATCTGGAATATCTCCAATAACTTCAGAAAAAAGTACAAATGTGTTTACAGGTGGTACTATCTGTTCGAGTTAGTCCTGCTGTAATTAATGCAAATATGGACTACAGGTTTCGTAATAAACAGAATACCAACCTCTCAATTTCAACAGAAAATAATATATTTCATATATCTTGTAATAGCATTGCTATAATTGGCAATGATCTGAAAAAAGATAATGTGTTCATTGCAACGCGGTTTCAATTTCAGTGCAGATACTGTAACTCAAATTTAAGAAGTGCCCATTTATTCTAATTGTTTGCTGGATATACAGGATGTTTGGATATTCCCGTTTCAAACTTCTAGGACTTAGAGAGGGGAGTCAATACAAAATATTTTGAACTGCAATCCATGTCTGTCAATTCAGATGTGTCACCCGTCCACATCTGCTGCACTAGAAATGCAGAATAGGTGGGGTGGACAATGTATACCAGAAGATGCTTCGTTGGTACAACGTCTGTAATAACGTTGGTGGTCGCCACATTGAGACGCTGTTTTAATGCATCAGTACTGTTCTGTACGTAAAGTATGGTAGGTTCTTTTTTGTTGTGGGGTAATGTAAACACGTAACGTTTACCTGTTAATTCAAACAAATGTGCTTAAGTGATATATGGATGTTTCGTTACGTTACCTTTCGAATTGTTACCTAGTAATTGTACTACATTACCCTAATTCAGTTCCTCAGGAAGTAGTGGATGAATCTTTCTATTTTCCATAAGTGTTGCACTTGTGTTTGCACCGAAGCGAGGGTTCATATATGAGAGGAGATCAGCATTTGTATGTTCGAGGGAACGATCCTGGAAGTGAAAAGTCAAGTGGGAGTCATAATAAACCAACTCAAATCGAAACTTCATCTTCCAAAGTGCCACACAGTATGTTATCACTGGCCACGCACGGCAGCTCGAGACGCAGAGGGAATTAAATGTCATCGGGTAACTATTTCGATACGTATTTGATAACAAAGCGATTTTATGCCATAAATGAAAACAAGAAAAGAACAAATTTATCTATTGAAGACCTTCGTACGGAATTCATTATCTTCAACTGCTACTTTTCTAAAAGAGTGCAAAACAGTATCTGCTACGCGACAGCTAACTATTAGTCAACAGTAACGAAACAAGTATGAAACCAGTTTCCAGCTCATTCGGTATTTTCTAAATGGGAGTGTAACAAAATCTCGTAATAAACGAGAAAGCAATTCCAAGTGAATCACCTATTCTCCAGCAAGCAAGGCGAGGATAACACAAACAACAGCCTGAGTCAACTGGAAGCAGCTGCGGCCGGTGTTTGGGGACCATCCCGGCTCAGGTAAGCCCAGATTAATTGCCCTGGTATGAAAACAAACAACTAGCTGCCCCGATCGCAGGTGCCAATCGTCCTCTCTCTCAGCGCTTCAACATAATCAGCTCGCTATTTCTGTCACACACAGCAAACAGGCGTTTAACCATCCGTTGAACACGACCTATTTATGGACGTCTCTGTCTTTCTAACACTAATTTTGAATAGAATAAATAAATCAAGTGTTATGAATGAAACACACAGAGTACTTGTGTAGTATTCTACAATATTTATTATATGTTATACGAAACGGTTTTCAGCTGTTACGCCATCATCAGGTACAGAGATATGTATGTGGTGCAGTGAAATTTTGTTGCATCAGTGATTTTAAACGAGTGCATCTACAAAGAATCTCGGTTTCCAAAGCTGAATATTGTTTATGTATGATTAAAAACTAAAACGAGAGAATTTATTTCAGTGAAAATTTATTTCAGTGTAAATTATTTAACTGAGAAATGTGACACATTAACAAATGACCTGTATAACAACTTACAACAATCGTTCTTAGAAGAAAACAAATTGAACAATGAACTTTGATGACATATTCCAAAGACGTGGCTGAACAAAATGATCTTGTTGTTAATAGGTCATAAATTACAAATAGATAAGTTATAGCAGTGATATTAAGCAGGTGAGTGAAGCAGCTGTGATTATAAAAAGTAAAATACTCCCAAACTCCACTGTGAATTTCACGCTGTTGTATGTAGAATTTAGTTTTCTGCGGACTTCAGCTTTGGAAAAGAGTGGAATACTTAAAATTACTTGTAACTGCGGCAAGTTCTATATAGTTAAGTCTGGGAGAGGAATATGTACCGCTTGAAGGAACACCACAGAAGTTGAAAACATAGAAAAGGAGACTCTGCTTTTGCAGATCACCTGCTTAAAGATGGTCTTAGTTACAAGGTGAATCAAGAAGCATTACATCACATCCATATAGGAAGGAACATGAACTGCCTTGAAATAATGAACATTAATAAACACATGTTCATTAATCCCAACTTAATACTGAACGACCAGACACAGTTCCCGTACTCGCCACTTCGAACTGCAAATACTACTCATAATGCCAGCCACACCATGTTGTAAATTATTCCTCTTGGTCACATACCCCATTTTATTTCAGTTACTACACTTTCTCTCGTTGTGTTGAAAAAATTTACTTTGTATAATGACAGCTGTTTCTCTCCCTGCTTAACATCACTATTATATCTTATCTCTTTGTAATTTAGGACCTATTAAAGACAAGATTATTTCTTTCAGCCACGTATTTGGAATGTGGCGCCAAAGTTTATTGTTCAGCTATTTTCTTCTGTGTACAGCTGTTGTAATTTGTCTCTTGTTCGTTAGTTAACGTGACACGTATTTTACCTCAGTTAAATAATCTTATATTGCATTTTCATTTAAATAAACCCTTTCGTTTTATTCCTAATTCTAACATTAACATTTTTCATCTCTGGAAATGGAGATACTCTGTAGATTCACTAGTTTAAAATGTTTGGTCTAATAAAATTTCATTGCACCATATACTTATTTTTGTAACAGCCGAAAACCGGTTCGCGTAACAAATAATAAAATTTGTTGTGTGAGTTGTGTGAGATTCATTTATAATGTACAAAATATGCTATCAAGAACCGATGGATCAATTAGTCAGTACAAAGCAGGTGTTGAAGCCCTTCGGTTGAAAACATTAGCAGATAAGTTAGTTACACGAGAAAAGTCGGTTTTTTGAGAATATTTATATCAAATAGAAAGAAGCAGCTAGCTTTCAAAAAGATAAAGGAAAACTTAGAAACTTACCTAGGAATATCCTGAATATCTTCGTGGACTATAACGCCTGGGAAAATAGATATGGTGGGGAATGTCTTCCGACATAGCGAAGTTAATGATATTGTAGCAATTAAAGGCAGCAGCCACTCAGCGGGAATGTCTGTTATAGTATACTGCGGCTTTACTTGCAAGTAATATGTTTCTGTATGGATTTGCACAAGTAATTTTTATAGAAGGCCTTGGGAGATGCATTATTCGGTGTAAGTAACTGCTTTGTATGTGATTTGTATCCTATTGGAGTCCTAGGAACGACAGAAAAGACCACTATAAGAATTTTGGTAACACGTTAAAAATTGTTATTAACAGTGATCAGCTCCCTACTACAAGGGAGGTGAGAAAGTCCCCTCTCTCGTCTTGACTTTCTACAGTTGAAATATAAATAATACGTGATTTGAGGCTTTTCTGTTGTATATGTTGATTCCATGGTTGTCGGGTGTACTGTCGGATCTGATCGTCGAAATTCCACGATATTTCGGCGGACAGCCGTTCTATCATCGAGTTATTTTCTTTTCAATGAAAAATAATACGAGCAGATCGAAGGCGTAGCCAAGGGCAGCCCTCTCTCGCCAGTTGTAGCAAATCCGTTCATGGAGTGCTTGGATGAACGAGCACTGGAAACTGCTGAATTAAAAGCTTTTTCTTGATGACTGGGGCTGCAGTGAAATACACTCCTGGAAATTGAAATAAGATCACCGTGAATTCATTGTCCCAGGAAGGGGAAACTTTATTGACACATTCCTGGGGTCAGATACATCACATGATCACACTGACAGAACCACAGGCACATAGACACAGGCAACAGAGCATGCACAATGTCGGCACTAGTACAGTGTATATCCACCTTTCGCAGCAATGCAGGCTGCTATTCTCCCATGGAGACGATCGTAGAGATGCTGGATGTAGTCCTGTGGAACGGCTTGCCATGCCATTTCCACCTGGCGCCTCAGTTGGACCAGCGTTCGTGCTGGACGTGCAGACCGCGTGAGACGACGCTTCATCCAGTCCCAAACATGCTCAATGGGGGACAGATCCGGAGATCTTGCTGGCCAGGGTAGTTGACTTACACCTTTTAGAGCACGTTGGGTGGCACGGGATACATGCGGACGTGCATTGTCCTGTTGGAACAGCAAGTTCCCTTGCTGGTCTAGGAATGGTAGAACGATGGGTTCGATGACGGTTTGGATGTACCGTGCACTATTCAGTGTCCCCTCGACGATCACCAGTGGTGTACGGCCAGTGTAGGAGATCGCTCCCCACACCATGATGCCGGGTGTTGGCCCTGTGTGCCTCGGTCGTATGCAGTCCTGATTGTGGCGCTCACCTGCACGGCGCCAAACACGCATACGACCATCATTGGCACCAAGGCAGAAGCGACTCTCATCGCTGAAGACGACACGTCTCCATTCGTCCCTCCATTCACGCCTGTCGCGACACCACTGGAGGCGGGCTGCACGATGTTGGGGCGTGAGCGGAAGACGGCCTAACGGTGTGCGGGACCGTAGCCCAGCTTCATGGAGACGGTTGCGAATGGTCCTCGCCGATACCCCAGGAGCAACAGTGTCCCTAATTTGCTGGGAAGTGGCGGTGCGGTCCCCTACGGCACTGCGTAGGATCCTACGGTCTTGGCGTGCATCCGTGCGTCGCTGCGGTCCGGTCCCAGGTCGACGGGCACGTGCACCTTCCGCCGACCACTGGCGACAACATCGATGTACTGTGGAGACCTCACGCCCCACGTGTTGAGCAATTCGGCGGTACGTCCACCCGGCCTCCCGCATGCCCACTATACGCCCTCGCTCAAAGTCCGTCAACTGCACATACGGGTCACGTCCACGCTGTCGCGGCATGCTACCAGTGTTAAAGACTGCGATGGAGCTCCGTATGCCACGGCAAACTGGCTGACACTGACGGCGGCGGTGCACAAATGCTGCGCAGCTAGCGCCATTCGACGGCCAACACCGCGGTTCCTGGTGTGTCCGCTGTGCCGTGCGTGTGATCATTGCTTGTACAGCCCTCTCGCAGTGTCCGGAGCAAGTATGGTGGGTCTGACACACCGGTGTCAATGTGTTCTTTTTTCCATTTCCAGGAGTGTATATGTCTTGAAAGGACATTGTAATTAAGGTTCCAGTATCACTGCTTAAAACACTTATTGATTATTACGACAGCTGTGTCGGAAGATTTCCAGTTTCAAGTACGTCTACGTTGTCCTGACGTGTATATACCATCGGGTGTGACTGTATCTGGTGACTGTTCTCGTTATACTTCGCGTGAAATTCTAAAATATTGATTTCACGTCGATTTTGGGCTGTTTTATAGAGTTCGGCTAATATTTTGATATAATACAGTAGATATTTCCTATAACTTTTTGACAGTTCACACCATAGATGCTTTATACTTGCGAAAATATGAAACGTGTATTTGGATGCGTGAATGTCCACAGACAGAGCAAACAATAGCAGGGATAGTGAATGTGTTTAGGAATTGCTTTGGCAACGTCCTACCTCGTAAAGAAACTCCGCATGAATCAGGGAAACGTGCTTTTGGTTCAGACACGTAAGAGACGAGTAGTGGACGTCAGAAAATGCGAGAGGAAAAGTGTGCAGTCGTCAGTGAATCAACTGAGTAGTCTCCTATGAAATCCGTTGGCAAAAGGTGGCAAATGGTTCAAATGGCTCTGAGCACTATGGGACTTAACATCTATGGTCATCAGTCCCCTAGAACTTAGAACTACGTAAACCTAACTAACCTAAGGACATCACACAACACCCAGCCATCACGAGGCAGAGAAAATCCCTGACCCCGCCGGGAATCGAACCCGGGAACCCGGGCGTGGGAAGCGAGAACGCTACCGCACGACCACGAGATGCGGGCGTTGGCAAAAGAGCAGCTGAACAATTAAGACGACCATATTTGCTAGACCCACATTCGGGACACATTGAAAAAATTGATGTTGTAGTAAAAGAGCTTAATCAGATGTAATATATTCAAAATAGCTCTTTAATTTGTTACAAGAAGTACTTTCGTAAAAATTTCTTAGTACCCCTTCTAAGACAGAGTGCGAACAGACATACCGTACTTATGAGTGCTGTGAATTATCTTCAGCATGTCTTTATTCTTGAACAGCATACAAAAATGCAACACAAGTTGCGTATAGGTCACTAACATTGCTTTCAAATAACTTCATGGACTTAAAACATTCTTTTCGGTTTTCACCTCCATTTGATGTCAGATATGACAAAATTTCGTTCAAAAATTGCGTTCTTTCTTTCAGATTGTAAGTTAAACTTTATTTAACATCATTCGTTTCTAACGTGTTAATGGGTAGTTTGGCTTTGTAGGTAGGTTTCTTGGGAAGTTCTAGATTCACCTGAATATTACTTAAATAAAACCCGTCAGCTCGCAGGCCATTGATATTAACTACGCAGGGAAAGCTTAACCGTCTACAACGACCTGCAATGGGCATAGCAAAAAAGGAAACTGAGTTTACTTAATCCTGAGTAATCGTCACAAATATCTCACCATGCATGAAAATGCGATGGGCATCTGGACCCTGTCTGTTTCGAAAGCTCACAAACACGAGAGAACAAATAATCAGATTTTCTATAGAATGAAGGACTCCGACTTCGCCAGATGTGTCAACACGCCGCGCGGAGTGGCCGTGCGGTTTGAGGCGCAATGTCACGGATTGCGAGACCCCCTTCCGGCGGAGGTTCGAGTCCTTTCTCGGGCATGGGTTTGGTTTCAGTAGTGCGTAAGTCTAGGGATCGATGAGGTTGGGTTGGGTTGTAAGGGGGAAGAGACCTAACTGCGAGGTCGTCGGTCTCATCGGATTAGGGAAGGACGGGGAAGGAAGTCGGCCGTGCCTTTCAAAGAAACCATCCCGGCATTTGTCTGGAACGATTTAGGGAAATCCCGGAAAACCTCAATCAGGATGGCCGGACGCGGGATTGAACCGTCATCCTCCCGAATGCGAGTCCAGTGTGCTGTAGGGATCGATGACTCAGCAGTTTGGTCCCTCAGGAATTCACACACAATTGAACATTTTGGTGTCAACTGCAACATCTTTATACCGTGCTGAAAAATCATGTATAGAAACGTGAAGTATAATGTTCACTGTAGTTTTGATATCAATTCCAGTACGCGTTCTATAGAATCTCTGCCAATTGCTGGAGGCAAATAGTACGTTTCACATCGAATGATCATATGCTGAGTACTAAATGCAAGTCGGTGTAAATTCGTCAACATAAGAAAGTGATGGTAAGGAAATATTGAGTTAAAAGAATGTTTGAATATAAAAAAGTTAAATCACGATACTACGTCCAACATTGATGCTCAGAAACCACGTGACACAAAAAGATTCAACATGGAGAAAAACCAGACAAAAGAAAATCTATACCAGTCGCTAAACATTGACAAAGATTTCAAGGAAGTGTCACAAAATTTAATGCTATATCATTTACACGGATTGGTAACAAACAGATTGTGTACCGAATATCGAAACCTACTCTCCGTAGAAAGGAACAACGACCAGATATTCATATCCTGACACGCTCCCAAATCGCCTAGTTTCAGTGGAATCTGACACCTTAAACCTCGCGATGCTAATTAAGAAAATAGTTGCAAACTACACGTTCGCTGTGAATGAATACACGGTTCACTCACATTACTTTCACCACCGCACATGTTCGACATCACTCACAGACGGCAGCTGGTGGAACTGTATTAAGAGTGTCGGGGGTTTTCGGGGGGGGGGGGGGGGGGGGGAGAGGAGGGGGGGGAGGAGGGGGGGGGGGGAGAGTAAGAGAGTGCAGCCGTTGTCGTAATGCGGGAACGCAGCGCTTTCTCTGACGATCGAAGGAGCATGATCATTGGCTCTCCGATCAAGGGTGGAAGCATTTCCGAAACGACTAAGTTTGTAAACAGCTCACGCATGGCAAAATGACGCTGTCCAAAACCGGTGCCTAAACAACTGTTGTGCACCACAAGCCTTAGATGACAGAGGAGAACAATACCTGCAAAGACGCATACGGGCGAATAGACGTGCAACTCTTGAGCAACTGACCACCCAGATGGACCAAGGGCTATAAGCAGTGTCTCCTCAATGACCATTCATCGAACGTTGCTGCATGTGGTCATCCGCTACAGGCGCCAGGTTCATGCAACCACGCTGACTGCTGTTCATCGGCGACAAAGGCTGCAATTTGCACCCCAAGATGGCAACTAGACGTCCACTGAGTGGCAACAGATGGCCTCTTCAGCAGGATAACGTTTTATGCTGCATCTGACAGAATGCCGTTGGCGTGTACGGCGTGAAACGTCTGAGAGCAACACCCTGTAACAACTGTCGGAGGGGTTCAGGCCGGAGGAGGGAGCATAATCTACATCTACATGTATACTGTGAAAATCACATTTAAGTGCCTGGCAGAGGGTTCGTCAAACCGCCTTCACAATTCTCTATTATTCCAATCTCGTAAAGCGCGTGGAAAGAATGAACACCTATATCTTTCCGTACGAGCTCAGATTTCCCTTATTTTATCGTGGTGATCGTTCCTCCCTATGTAGGTCGGTATCAACAAAATATTTTCCCATTCGGAGGAGAAAGGTGGTGATCGGAATTCCGTGAGAAGATTCCGTCGCAACGGAAAACGCTTCTTTTAATGATGTCCAGCCCAAATCCTGTATCTTTTCTGTGACACTCTCTCCCATATTTCGCGATAATACAAAACGTGCTGCCTTTCTTTGAATTTTTTCGATGTACTCCGTCATCCTATCTGGTAAGAATCCCACACTGCGCAGCAGTATTCTAAAAGATGACGGACAAGCGTAGTGTAGGAAATCTCCTTAGTAGGTCTGTTACATTTCCTAAGTGTCCTGCCAATAAAATGTAGTCTTTGGTTAGCCTTCCCCAAAACATTTTCTATGTGTTTCTTCCAATTTAAATTGTTCGTAATTGTAATACATAGGTAGTTAGTTGAATTTACGGCTTTTAGATTAAACTGATTCATCGTGTAACCGAAGTTTAACGATTTCCTTTTAGCACTCATGTGGATGACCTCACACTTTTCGTTATTTGGGGTCAACTGCCACTTTTCGAACCATTCCGACATTTCTTCTAAATCGTTTTGCAGTTTGTTTTGATCTTCTGATGACTTTATTACTCGATAAACGACACCTTCATCTGCAAACAAGCGAAGACGGCTTCTCAGATTGTCTCCCAAATCGTTCATATAGATAAGGAACAGCAAAGGGCCTATAACACTACCTTGTGGAACGCCAGAAATCACTTCTGTTTTACTCGATGACTTTCCGTTAGTTGCTATGAACTGTAACCTCTCTGACAGGAAATCACAAATGCAGTGACATAACTGAGACGATATTCCATAAGCACGCAATTTCACTACGAGCCGCTTGTGTGGTACCGTGTCAAAAGCCTTCCGGGGATCCAGAAATACGGAGTCGATCTGAAATCCTTTGTCAGTATCACTCAACACTTCATGTGAATAAAGAGATAGTTGTGTTTCACAAGAACGATGTTTGCTAAATCCATGTTCACTGTGTGTCAATAGACCGTTTTCATCGAGGTAATTCATGATATTCCAATACAATATATGTTCCAAAATCCTGCTGTATATCGACGTTAACGATATGGGCCTGTAATTCAGTGGATTACTCCTACTACCTTTCTTGAATATTGGTCTGACCTGTCCAATTTTCCAGTCTTTGGGTACGGATCTTTCGTCGAACGAACGGTTGTATATAATTGTCAAGTATGGAGCTAATGTATCAGCATACTCTGTAACGAAACTTATTGGTATACAGTCAGGACCAGAACACTTTAGTGATCTGAGGAATGTTTTCATGGCATCCCCTGGCTGATCTCGTCATTCTGGAAGGCGCAGTCAACAGCACAAGTATGCATATATTCTACGAGATTACGTCCACCGCTACACGCAGTTTGTTTTCCTTTGGTGCGATGGCATCTACCAGGAGGACAATGCAATTTGTCAAACAGCTCGCCGAGTACTTGTGTCGTTCGAAGAGCACCAGGATAAGTAGACATTACTCACCTAGCCACCAAACTCCCGACATCTGAACCCAATCCAGAATTTTGGGGCTGCCTCGTTCGGGCTGTACATGCTATGAATACTCAACCGAAAAACGTAACGCAGCTGGCCACCGCTCTGAACCCAGTATGGCTCCCTATCGTTGTAGGACTTTCCAGAATGTCATTCACTCTGTTCATACACGTTTAGCAGCGGTCCGCGCTCAAAAAGGTGGCTATTCAGACTTTTGGCAGGTGGTCATACTAACGTGACAGGACAGTGAAGAATCGTATTGCAGTTGTGCTCTTCCTGCACACGGCCAACTGCATCGTGCTACAAACAGCTAACAAGGGGACCTCCCCATCGCACCCCCCCCCCCCCAAGATTTAGTTATAAGTTGGCACAGTGGATAGGCCTTGAAAAACTGAACACAGATCAATCGAGAGAACAGGAAGAAAATGTGTGGAACTATGAAAAAAATAAGCAAAATATACGAACTGAGTAGTGCATGCGCAAGATAGGCAACATCAAGGACAGTGTAAGCTCAGGAGCGCCGTGGTCCCGTGGTTAGCGTGAGCAGCTGCGGAAGGAGAAGTCCTTGGTTTAAGTCTTCCCTCGAGTGAAAAGTTTACCTTCTTTATTTTCGCAAAGTTATGATCTATCCGTTCGTTCATTGACGTCTCTGTTCACTGTAATAAGTTTAGTGTCTGTGTTTTGCGACCACACCGCAAAACTGTGCGATTAGTAGACGAAAGGACGTGCCTCTCCAATGTCATAGGTCAACCGATTCCTCCACAGGAAAACACGTCTGATATATTCTATACGACACTGGTGACGGCATGTGCGTCACATGACAGGAATATGTTGTCGACCCACCTAACTTGTACACTTGGCGAATGGGTAAAAAGATTGTTCTACCTTGCTCGATTTAGGTTTTCTTGGGGATGTGATAATCACTCCCGAAAAAGTGATGAAAACATAAGAGTTTGTCACATAAACTGCAACAAATGAATACAACAGTTTCACAGTCGCACAGTTTTCCCTGTGCTCTGTCAAAACATATGTTTTTAACGTTTTCAAATTTTTCCGTGTGTAGACCGTCAAATCCTGCATATGTCCAAGCAAATTTGAACATGTCCTGGAATTTTGGAGAGCGAAGTTGATTATGCGTGAGTGCCTGAACTTTGATAATTGTCTGAAAATAAAAAAATTGATCTTTTCACTCGAGGGAAGACTTGAACCAACGACCTCTCGCTCCGCAGCTGCTCACGCTAACCACAGTACCACGGCGCTACTGCGCTCAAACAATCCTTGATGTTGCATATCTCACGCATGGACTACTCAGTTTGTATATATTGCTTATTTTTTTCGTAGTTCCACACAACTTATTCCTGTTTTCTCGATTGATCTGTGTTCAGTTTTTCAAGGCCTATCCACTGTGCCAACTTATAACTAAATCTGAGAAGGATTCGATGGGGAGGTTCCCTTGTAAGCTAACTGCGCCACCGGGCTCCAGACAAGATCTTCTGCTAAGCTCGCTAGACCACAAGTGCCTCTTCGAACATACGAGGTGGAATCCTAAATTTTTGGGATTGGTGCTGCCATTTGGAAAGTAGGAGTAGCAGATCTTTGCACCGCTAGGTGGAGACAGCTGCATATCTGATGAGTCAGTGTGCGGAGTGGCATTCTGCTGGCAGGGCGTGTCGCGTGTCCATAGTGATTTCCGTAGTACTCTGTGTTTGGTGTGTGGCGGTTTTACGATGGATCTGCAAACAGAACAGCGCGTGTGTAGCAAATTTTGTGTGAATCTCGGGAAAAGTGCTACAAAGACCCTTGCAATGAGTCAACAAGTGTTTGGGGGACAGAGCATGAGCCGTACGCGTGTGTTTGAGTGGCGAGACAGGTGAAGAGCAAAGCGAAGAGCATGATCATCTTTTTCTTTGATACCAAGCGAATTGTGCACAAAGAATTCGTCCCACCCAACGAAACAGTGAATTCCGTGTACTACTGTGACGTTTTGCGACGGCTCCGTGAAAACGTGCGGTGACGACGGCCCGAACTTTGGCGTCAAGGGAAGTGGCTGCTGCATCACGACAACGCGCCCTGTCACACGTCCTTGCTCACCAGGACCTTTCTGGCAGAAAACAACATGGCAGTTGTACCCCACCCACCGTACTCGCCAGATTTGGCTACTTGCGACTTCGTGATATCCCCAAAACTGAAACTCAAGTTGAAAGGCCGTCGGTTCGACACTCTATACAGGATTCAAGAAGCATCGCAGGTGGTGATAAACACCCTCAAAGAACAGGACTTCCAGAAAACGTTTGACCAGTGGCAGAAGCGCCGGGACCGGTGTGTACATACGGATTGAAACTACTGTAAGTAGGCTGTTTATGTTTTCTTATTGGCAACGTTACGTAGCGCTCTGTATGAGAATCACTGGCTGTGCTGTGTGCAGTCTGTGGCTAGTTTGCATTGTTGTCTGCCATTGTAGTGTTGGGCAGCTGGATGTGAACAGCGCGTAGCGTTGCGCAGTTGGAGGTGAGCCGCCAGTAGTGCTGGATGTGGGGAGAGATGACGGAGTTTTGAAATTTGTAAGACTGTATGTCATGAACTGCTATATATATTATGACTTTTGAACACTATTGAGGTAAATACATTGTTTGTTCTCTATCAAAATCTTTCATTTGCTAACTACGCCTATCAGTAGTTAGTGCCTTCAGTAGTTTGAATCTTTTATTTAGCTGGCAGTAGTGGCGCTCGCTGTATTGCAGTAGCTTGAGTAACGAAGATCTTTGTGAGGTAAGTGATTTGTGAAAGGTATAGGTTAATGTTAGTCAGGGCCATTCTTTTGTAGGAATTATTGAAAGTCAGATTGCGTTGCGCTAAAAATATTGTGTTCACTTTAGTGAATGTTTGAGTACGTTCAGTTTTGCTCAGCTATTTAAAAAGCAAATAATGTAAGAGGTTTATCAGCACAGTAATTCAGAAATTTTTCTAAGGGGACGTTACATATGTCGACCCTTAGCCGAGGATACCTCACTGGAATCTTCTGATTTTTTTCTTGTAGTTTCTGTAATTAGTGTAGCTATTGTTTATTGCTAGCGCGTAATTGTAGAGAGAATCTCCTTTGTAGTTGCAGTCTTTCATTGTTGTACAGTAAAACAGTTGTGGCATGCAAGTAGATTTGCACTAAGTATTTCGCAGCTGCGCTTGCAATTAACTAGATATTATTTTCAGTGCTATGTTAATGTGTTTTCTTATTTTGCTCTTCAAATTGTGCTTTTCTGTGTTGTCGTGTGAAATATTGTGACAATAGTGGCGTGTGAAAAACGTAATACTAGGCTCCAAAGTAAACTGAGAAATGACAGTGAAGACGAAAGCAGTGTGTTAGCGCCACCGTGTAATGAATTAACTAATGTTAAAACTAGTAATTTGGTAATTGTGCATAGGGAAATGGAGCGGGCGGCAAATAATGGCGTAGACACTGAAACAATTAGTGAACAGGGAAGCATTATCGATCGATCGGTCGGCAATAGCTCGGCTCAGGAATCCGAAATGACAGGACACAATCTCGCATATACTGTAGATTCAGGTTTTGAGTCCTCACCGTTCTCTCAAATAAGTCAAGACACATTTCCTGCTTGTCAAAATGTGAATGTTGCCGGTACAAATTCACTGCCGAAAAGCACTGAGGAACATGTTTCAGACACCAGTGCATTGTTATTACAGTTAATGCAACAAATGGGACAAAGGCTACAAAAGTTAGACACAACGCTTGAACAAAATCAGAAACAAACGGAACGAAATCAGAGACAAACACAGCAAAAGCTTCAAAAGTTAGACACAATGGAACAAAATCAGAGACAAACACAGCAAAAGCTTCAAAAGTTATACACAATGGAACAAAATCAGAGACAAACACAGCAAAAGCTTCAAAAGTTAGACACAATGGAACAAAATCTTAGGAAGTTAGACACCACGCTTGATCAAACACGTGAAGATTTAACTACTGAGTTACATAACATTGAATCGAAATTTCAAAAGTCTGTAATGACGTAAAAACACAAATTTGTGAGCATTTTCAACCTATTTTTTCGTGGCATGAAAATGCATTACAGAATCACGAAGCAGCCGTAAAAGACCTGCTAACTATTGTTCATGAAAATCATGAGACCTTGCAAGCTAAAACTGACTCAGTTGCATCTACCGATTCGGTTACGCAACTTGCAAAAACTCAGGAAAACTTAAAGCACACAGTAGATACTCTGAAAATTGGTTCAGTAAGACACATGGAGGAAATTAGTTCATTATCAGAGAAAGTAGTTGAACTTTCGGATCAGCTAAATAATTTACCTACGAAGGTAGATGATAATCTGAATGACACAAAACCTGTAGTCTTTAATGACACAGAACAGTGTGAACAAATTAGGAAATTCAAACAAAATCAGAATCAAATTAATACGCAACACCAAAGAGAAATCCGGGAAGTACAAGATCAGCTGACACAGGTAATACAAGAATTACGTATTTCCGAGGACACTCGCGCTCCAATACGGGAAGAGGGACTTAGAAATACGGAACAGCCACAAAATAATAACACAGCGCATTTCGGAAATTATGAAAGAAATTGGCAAGGTGCAACGAATTTTGAAATGGAACCGCCGAAACGACGCAACAAAGAGCGATATGCGACTCGCCAACATGATGATTTTGACTATAAGCTGTTCATTACTACACGTAAATTTAAAACATTTAAGAATTATGGCAATGACATTCATCCACAAGCGTGGCTCCATCAATTCTCTCATTGTTTTCCTCCCAACTGGTCATTGCAGCACAGATTAGAATTTATGAGTGGCTATATAGAGAATGAACCAGCTGTGCGAATGCGATCGGTCATTCACGATTGCCACAGTGAAGCAGAATTTTATCATGCCTTCCTCTCAAGCTACACAAGACCGAGTAAAACATAGCATCATAATGAGGAAACATTTCGAATAATCTGAATTTTCCAGTCTTGTGAAATATTTTGAAGACATGTTGCACAAGAATCAGTACCTGTCAAACCCATACAGCCCCTCAGAACTCATCCGCATTTGCGACATATTATTTTGGCAGGACGTTGCAAAGACGACACTGAAGCTTTTCAGGGACTGTTACAAGAATTGGAAATTGACACTGACAATCGCGGAACGCGAAAACAGGAGCACAATAATTACAGGTCACATCCGTCACAATTCCGCGATGAAAGAAATCAAGAATCTTTGCAGACTTTATTGTCACAGAAAGCATCAGCATTGGGACAGATATTTACACTTATTTCAAAATGTGCTGAATGAAATGCCTCATGATGCCACTGCTTTACCACCTACTCTTGTACTGAAGAATGAACAACCACCGAACAGAATCAGAGAGCTTGTACCTTACCCGAACACATGTAAACTTCAACACAAAGACGTAACTGATTTGGCTCTTAAAAATATAAAATCTGCAGCAGACAAAAGGCGAAAACAACACGGTAAAGCAAATGCAAAGATATTATATATTTGTCAGAAAGTTCTCATTAAAGCTCCTTCGTTGTCACATAAGAAGAAACCCTTGAGTCACAAATTCTTTCTAGTTTACAATGGACCTTACAGAATCCGACGTATACCACATGATAATTACGTTGAAATTGAAACTCTGCGTACTAGGAGGAGTAAAGGTTTACACCACATTTCACATGTAAAACCGTTTATTGAAAGATAATCTGCTTTTTAACTTAGTCTTTGCCATAAAACTTTTCACTTCACGCTACTGGTACAATTTGTCACACTGAGAAACTGTTAACATGCAACGATATTTTAAAGTTAACTATCCAGTCAAGAACCTAGGGAACTTAGACATGTAACTACGAATGCATTGTTATAGTGAACAGACGACACAGTGTTGTTATTTGTGCATTCTTCCTTGTTAGTTGCACGATTCCATAATGAAGATACAGCTTACATACTTAGAACATATACTGTTAATGAGATTTTAATGCAACATTTTGGTTTAGTTGAAAAGGCATTCTTTATTTGAAGTACTTTCTGTGAGATTAAGGATGACTTAGTATTTGGTTTCTTTGACAGCTACACGATTATATCACGAGGCTACTAATGAGTGACACAATTTATATTATTACTTTTGCACTGTATCTGTTTTATATCTGCACTGTTTTTCTGTATTATTCTGGAAAGTAAAACATATTTTAGCAATAACTTTTGTGGTATAGCTACAAGGAGACAGCCTTTTCCGTAGCACAACAATACGTTACAGCACAGTACTTTGTTCATCACGGCAATAAGCGTAATAAGTAAGATATCTATACGCAGAGCATTTCACTTTTGTTTATCATGAGGTAAGTACATTGACTTCCATAGATCTTTGCTTACAGACGACGATGATTACGACACTTGGCACATTTTTTACCCTTAAGTAATGACAGAGATTATGTTACAACAAGACGCACAATTTAGCGCTACAGGACACGCATTTGAGTGATTAATTTTGTACTTCAAACATTTATTTTTATAGATTTTTGAATTACAATGATACAAAGGTTTTCCGTGATACATTTCATTCCATTGCTGTAATCTGTAACACCTGAGGGTATAAGCACAAGGAGCCCTAGCTAATATGGTATTTGCTTATACAACTTTACACATCGGTACCATATTTCTCTAACACACAAATTACACAGATGTCTGATCATTTAACTGAGAGATAAACATTTTTTTTTTTTACTACATCAGTGACACATGTTTACGCAATTACACAATTGGATAACTTCACACTTATAAAACTGTATTTTGTTTGTACTTTGTGAACTGTTCATATTTTTTCGGAACCATTGTGATACTATGAGAGCTTTGAATGATGTATTTGGTATGTGATCATGATTTTTAAAGTACCTTTGAGGTAGATGATACTATTGAAACGAGCAGAGAATTTTTTGAGGTTTTGAAATTATTGGAGGAAGCTACGACGATTTTGAGATTTGACTGAGGTGTTATGATGTTATTTTTACGACGACGATGTGTATTATGCTGTTGAGGTATGTTTATGATCAATAAGCTAATGTTATATGAGGAATCTGATTATGCTATGTAGTTATTATGATGAAATATTGAAGACATGTTGATGAATATGAATATATACATGTGTAATAAGGTAAGGAGTAAGGAGTAGTGGTTAGGGACTCCGATTTATGAAAAGGATGTTGGAAACCAAGAATCATACTTTAAGAGTTATGAAATGTGTGTAAATGCATGAATGTACCACAATGCCGGCGAAATTTTTTTGGACACTGTTATATTTATAGGATTTTGTTTCTACAGATTTGTAACGCAAATATTTCGACCTGTGAAATTTTATTTGTATCAAACTGTCACTGTAGTGGAAACTGATGTCGTTAATATTTCGGTAAGGAAGGTAGGTCACTGTAAGCACCCAGCTGCACGACAGTCGCCTGGAAAAAAAGCCATTAGTGTGTGCCTTTCAGAAGCACAGGTGGAGAAAAAAAAAGAGGCCATTAGCCTCGCTATTGACATTCCTTTGTAGAAAGCATCGCAAATACGACACGCTCATTACTTGGAAACATATTGCATTTTGTATTACTTACTGAAATGCTTATGAATTGATGGGAAATATTCTTACATCTGCAAACCTGATTATGACAAGTGTCTTTCTACGAGAGTTGAGAGCTACTGACTTACGAAATGCCACACAGCTATTGAATGATGTTTTTATGCTTTGGTTTGCGTAATTGCTTATTTCATTTGATATCTGTTTTCCAGCTGTGTTGCAGCATTGGTTTTATAAAATAAACTTAAATGCATCTGCTAATGTGAACACTTTCTGTCAACAGATCTATTAAATAATTATTTTCTGATCCACATTCTTCGAAAAAAGAGCTCTTGGAATGGAAAGAACAATAAGAAGGGACTAATAACAGTAACTGCATATATAATTTTCTTTTCAAGTACTTGGTAATTTTTTGTAGAATTAGTTTTTGTGGTGCACCACTTTAATTACATAGACATTAAGATGTGAATATACATTTCCCTTGTCTGCATTGTTGTCTTTAGTGTAATATTTTTTTCTGCTTGAGCTACGTCATGTTTAGATATAAGTTATTGCATTTGCTGCTGCTGTTTGCCAGGCATAGTCTACTAAATTTCACTTTACATTACTCTGTTAAGCCAGTTTTACTACTGATTTATTTTTCTTGTTGCTGCACATTGGCTCATATTAGTTGTAATTTTGCATTTTATCTGTTAATTTAGATTTACTGCTGCTTGGTTTGCAAATTGGCATTTTTTGTCATTGCTGTTTGTGTTAATTTGTTATGTGCTGCTGTATTGCCTCGTCCCTTGGTATATATATCTGAGCTCAGTAGATTTAAGTTAGCTTAAGAGGGGGTAGACTATATAAGAAACTAACTATGATGAATTGGAAGAAATGCATTGAGAATCTATAAGAAAATGGTTTGGCCAAACAAATATTTTGAAAGAGGATATGAACAAAATAAGTAGAGTTTAGGGACAACAGGTTTAGGTAGGATTTTCTTGGAAATAAATGATGAGGTAAGATAATGGAAAATAAATAATGAGGTAAGAAATATGTGAACATATAAATACAGAAAGCATGCTTGAATAGGATTTTTTTGATGGAAACAAATGTTGAAATAAGACGAAAGATATATGGAATGAAGTTTTGGGTTGGACTGCAGTAACAAATGTTACACTGAAAACAAACCCTGTCCTGAATTTTTGTGTTATTACACTATATGAATTTGTGTTTTTCCTGTCTATATGTGTCTAGCTAATGATTTATGTTGTAAAATTTTTCTGATAATGTGTTATTTACCTTGTAAAGATGCTTAAACATTATTTATTCTGTTTTGTTTTAATGCTCATGTGTAAAGTTGATGTTTCAAAAGTTATTCTGATCTTTTATGTATTTGCTTATGTCATAATTCTTGTAACACTGATGTATATGTTAGTTCGATTCCTTTTTAAAGCCCGTATTACTACAAATGTTATCTGTATTGTTATGTTCTTTAATGATATATTTTGTACCTTTCTTATTGTGTTCTTATGTTATAAAATTGTAATTGACACCAGTTCATCAAATTAAGTAACTTGTAAGTTACATTTCACTGCACACCTTTCTGTTGGTCATAGTATATGGACAATACGTGAAAAGTAGGGACTGATACTGATTGCACGTGTGTTAATAATTCAGCAAGGGACTGGATAACAGCATTGCTGGTTCTAAGGACATTTCAAAAATAATTTTGTGAGTGCACTAGTGATGGTTCATGGTCTTGCTATATTATCCACAAGACTTGTCAATGGTGATCGTGCACCTGCACAGGCACAACAGATGGCTGCTGGCTATCTCTACAAGGACTACAGTGGGTCTGCATCTTTGATGACCCACCAATGCCATTATTTCTACAAGGACTACAGTGGGTCTACACCTTTGCTGACTCACCAGTACCATTATTTCTACAAGGACTGCAGTGGGTCTGCACCTCTGGTGGTCCGCCAATACCACAATCTCTACCAGGACTACAGTGGGTCTGCTCTGTGATGACCTACCTACCAATATTCTTCAAAACTTCGACTGACTCTACTGTGGATTTGCTCTGTTGTGGCCCATTACCTGTCTGCATGTCAAGAGTCAGCACTGTCTTTCTGTTGGAAGGACAACACTACTTCTTCAAGACTGCATTGAAATCCACTACTTCCGTGTGCATTGTCTTTTACTGCTCAGACTTTGAGAAAAACACTGCAATTTTACTGTGATGAATGATCAGGACTGTCTTTATGATGGACTGTGAGAAAATTTTAGCTTTTGACCAACATTGTATCAATAAGTGTGTGCATTTGATTTCTTTGTTATTGTAATTATGGAAATTTTTTTCAAATCTGTATTGGCCGCTGCCCAAAACAATTTGTAAAATCTTTTGTGGGGAGCATGGGGGCTATGTAAGTAGGCTGTTTATGTTTTCTTATTGGCAACGTTACGTAGCGCTCTGTATGAAAATCACTGGCTGTGCTGTGTGCAGTCTGTGGCTAGTTTGCATTGTTGTCTGCCATTGTAGTGTTGGGCACCTGGATGTGAACAGCGCGTAGCGTTGCGCAGTTGGAGGTGAGCCGCCAGTGGTGCTGGATGTGGGGAGAGAGATGGCGGAGTTTTGAAATTTGTAAGACTGGATGTCATGAACTGCTATATACATTATGACTTTTGAACACTATTGAGGTAAATACATTGTTTGTTCTCTATCAAAATCTTTCATTTGCTAACTATGCCTATTGGTAGTTAGTGCCTTCAGTAGTTTGAATCTTTTATTTAGCTGGCAGTAGTGGCGCTCGCTGTACTGCAGTAGCTTGAGTAACGAAGATCTTTGTGAGGTAAGTGATTTGTGAAAGGTATAGGTTAATGTTAGTCAGGGCCATTCTTTTGTAGGGATTATTGAAAGTCAGATTGCGTTGCGCTAAAAATATTGTGTTCACTTTAGTGAATGTTTGAGTACGTTCAGTTTTGCTCAGCTGTTTGAAAAGCAAATAATGTAAGAGGTTTATCAGCACAGTAATTCAGAAATTTTTCTAAGCGGACGTTACACTACTGCGAAGGCGATGGTGACCATTAGTCCAAAACTAAGGTTTTAAACAGGTTGCAGCACCCCTTCCGAAAATTTTGGATAGCACCTCGTACAACCCAGAATTCGTCGCGAGGGGTCTGTGAAGTGATTGGTCAGTCCAGCTGGAACTCGAAGAATACTTTCTGAACAACTCACAGACGGACTCAAAAATTTTGTTCGTCGCTAACAATAACAACGATAACTACACTGAGGTGACAGAAGTCATGGGATAGTGACATTAACATACGCAGATGGCGATAGTATCGCGTACACAAGATATTAAGGAGCAGTGCACTGGCGGAGCTGTCATCTGCACTCAGATGATTCATGTGAAACGGTTTCCGACGTTTTTATGGCTACACGACGGGAATTAACAGACTCTGAATGCGGAGTGGTGTTGAAGCATGGGACATTCCATTTAGGAAGTCGTTAAGGAACTCAACATTCCGAGATCCACAACGTCAAGAGTGTGGCGAGAATACCAAATTACATGCATTACCTCTCACCACACTCAATATAGTGGCCGACGGCTTTCAATTAACGACCGAGTGCAGTGGCGTTTTCGTAGAGTTGTCAGTGCTAACAATCAGCACTGTGTGAAATAACAGCAGAAATCAATATACGACGTACGACGAACGTGTGCGTTAGGACAGAGTGACAAAATTTGGCTTTAATGGGCTATGGCAGCAGGCAATCGACGTGAGTGCTTTTGCTAGCAACATGTCATCACCCAAAGCGCCTCTCCTTGGCACTTGACCATATCTATTGGGCCCTGGACGACTGGAAAACCGTGGCCTGGTCACATGAGTCACCATTTCAGTTTGTAAGAATTGATGGTAGGGTTCAAATGTGGTGCAGATGAGACGAAACCATGGATACAAATTGTCAACAAGGCACTGTGCAAGCTGGTGATGGCTCCATAATAGTGTGTGCTATGCTTAGAAGGATTGTAGTGGGTTCTCTAGTTCAACTGAACCGATCATTGACTGGAAATATGTTAGGCTACCTGGAGACCATTAGCAGCCATTCATGGACTCCATGTTCCCAAACAAAGGTGGAATTTTTATGAATGGCAATGCACCATGTCACTCGACCACAATTGTTCGCGATAGGTCTGAAGAACATTCTGGACAATTCGAGCGAATTATTTGGGTACCCAGATCGCCCGACGTGAATTCCAGCGAACATTTCTGGGCTGTATACGCGAGGGCAGTTTGTGCAATAAATTCTGCACCGCCAACACTTTGGCAACTATGAATGGCTTTGAAGGCAGCATGGCACAATACATCTGCAGGGGATTTCCAACGACTTCTTGAATCCATACCACGTCTAGTCTCTGCACTACGCCTGACAAAAGGAGGTCCGACGCGGTGTTAGGAGGTGTCCCATGACATTTGTCGCCTTAGTGGCAGTCAGGAAAACGAGACAGATGGAAATAATCATTTGCATATCACAGCATCTTCTTCCTGTCGTTTAAATTTCACGTCCGTAGCACGTCATCTTCGTGGTGTAGCAATTTCAATGGCCAGTAGTGTATATTGCGAGCGGTGCGGCACGATGCATTCTCCTGTGGTAGATGCCATCTTGCTGGGGATAGACAAACAGCTTGTACGTGTGGACATGGTCCCCAAGGATAGGTGTATACTTGTGTTGATTCACTGCTCCTTTCACAATGACGAGATCACCCAGGGAATGCCACGAAAACATTCCCCAGACCACAACGCTCCCTCCTGCAGCCTGGACCCTACCGATTATTGTTACAGGGTGTTTTCTGACGCTGTAAGCTGTAAACCCCAACCGCCATCTGTCCAAAAAATGGTTCAAATGGCTCTGAGCACTATGGGACTTAACATTTGAGGTCATCAGTTCCCTACAACTTAGAACTACTTAAACCTAACTAACCTAAGGACACCACACACATCCATGCCCGAGGCAGGATTCGAACCTGCGACCGTAGCAGCAGCGCGGTTCCGGACTGAAGCGCCTAGAACCGCTCGGCCACATCGGCCGGCGCAAAAAATAGATAGCTAAAGATTGTGGACGAGAATTATAATGATGAGATACAGAAATTTCGTACGTAAATACTATTCTGAAGATGTGTAAGGGATAAATGATTCTTCTGGATAAAAAAGCGTTCACAGATGTCCATTCTCCGCAATTAGAACCTACGAGAAAAATTTCTGACCAATTCATGTGGTCACCGTTCACGATAGAGGAAGTAACGGTATCCCCAAAGTCTGCGCCAACTGCAGCACCAGAAATAGATGCTGTGCACTATGTTGTGCTATGTTACATCACGTACAGATTTATGTCAAAGGAATATTACTTGAGGTGTACAAACGTATTAGAACGAAACAATGATTACCACTGGAATAGACGACTCAAACCTTATTA
Source organism: Schistocerca piceifrons (assembly GCF_021461385.2). Taxonomy (NCBI): domain Eukaryota; kingdom Metazoa; phylum Arthropoda; class Insecta; order Orthoptera; family Acrididae; genus Schistocerca; species Schistocerca piceifrons. The sequence goes on from NC_060139.1 coordinate 748,839,858, forward strand.
CCTGTGCGACCCGTCCACATGTTCCCAAGGTTGTTTCGAGTACGGTGCAGAAATTTCCGTGGGATGTCCTTCCACAGCCTTATGCAATTCCGATCCCTCCCCATGCTATTTCAATGTTTTTGGCGGGCTGGGGAAAGATATTCGTATATTCGTAGCCGTCGATTTGCTCTGAACAAAGAGCTGCACGCCCTGGGCACAATCATGATTCCGTAAGCAACTACAAACACTATTCCATGAAGGCTTTGAATGTCTTGTCTGACAGTGGGAGAAATGTGTGAACAGTTATGGCAATTACTTTTCAAATAATAAATACTTTATTTAGTTATTTCCATCTGTCTTGTTTTCCTGACTGCCACTGAGGCGACAAATGTCATGGGACACCTCCTAACACCGTTTCGGACCTCCTTTTATCAGGCGTAGTGCAAAAACTAGGCGTGGTATGGACTCAACAAGTCGCTGAAAATCCGCTGCAGAAATATTGAGCCATGCTACCATCATAGCATGGACAAATATATTATATTAGAACTGACATGTGATTACATTTTCACGCAATTTGAGTGCATAGATCATGAGAAATCAGTACCCAGAACAACCACCTCTGGACGTAATAACGGCCTTGATACGCCTGGGCATTGAGTCAAACAGAGCCTGGATGGCGTGTACACGTACAGCTGCCCATGCAGCTACAACACGACACCACAGTTCATCAAGACTAGTGACTGGCGTCTTGTGATTAGCCAGTTGCTCGGCCACCATTGACCAGACGTTTTCAATCGGTGAGAGATCTGGAGAATATGCTGGCCATTGCACCAGTCGAACATTTCTGTATCCGCAAAGGCCCGTACAGGTCCTGCAACATGCGGCCGTGCATTAACCTGCTGAAATGCAGGGCTTCGCAGGGATCGAATGAAGGGTAGAGGCACGGGTTGTAACACATCTGAAATGTAACGTCCACTGTCCCAAGTGCCGTCAATGCGAACGAGAGGTGACCGAGACGAGTAACCAATGGCCCCATACCATCACGCCGGGTGATACGCCAGTATGGCGATGACGAATACACGCTTCCAATGTGCGTTCAGCGCGATGTCGCCAAACACGGATGTGGCCATCATGATGCTGTAAACAGAACCTGGATTCATCCGAAAAAACGACGTTTTGCCATTTGTGCACCCAGGTACGTCGTTGTTTACACCATCGCAGGCACTCCTGTCTGTGATGCAGCGTCAAGGGTAACTGCAGCCATGGTCTCCGTGCTGATAGTACATCCTGCTGCAAACGTCGTCGAACTGTTCGTACAGATGGTTGTTGTCTTGCAGACTCGCCATCTGTTGACCCAGGGATCGAGACGTGGCTGCACGATCCGTTACAACCATGCGGATAAGATGCCTGTCATCTCGACTGCTAGTGATACGAGGCCGTTGGGATCCATCACAGCCTTCCGTATTACCCTCCTGGACCCACCGATTCCATATTCTGCTAACAGTCATTGGATTTCTACCAACGTGAGCAGCAATGTCGCGATACGATAAACCGCAATCGCGATAGGCTACAATCCGACCTTTATCAAAGTCGGAAACTTGATGGTACGCATTTCTCCTCCTTACACGAGGCATCACAACAACGCCTCACCAGGCAACGCCGGTCAACTGCTGTTTGTGTATGAGAAACCGGTTGGAGACTTTCCTCATGTCAGCACGTTGTAGGAGTCGCCACCGGCAACCTTGTGTGAATGCTCTGAAAAGATAATTATTTGCATATCACAGCATCTTCTTCCTGTCGGTTAAATTTCGCGTCTGTAGCACGTCATCTTCGTGGTGTAGTAATTTTAACGGCCAGTAGTGTGCTTCATGGTTTTCAAGTAAATCTTATTTCACTCTTTCTGCAAATTAGTCGGAAGAACAAATAGCAATGATTAATATTGGCAGCGATCAAGCACCCTTCTCACAAAAGACTGTAAGACTTGACCAATTGAAACTGTTACTGATACAGTAGTTATAGAATATTACTTTTCTCTTCTTTGTATGAAGCACAATTTCCGAAGAGCTATAAATGGTTAGTTACTGTCGAGTATTTTGGCGTATTTATTAGTTAGTCACCTGTAGCTTGAAAGTTCTCATCTCCCCAACCGCGCTCACACCTCAGTCAACACTGTTGATCTCCAAGATAGCTCATGTACGAGCTGCATAACGTACCCTTCAAGAAGAAATTAGCTACTAAGAAAATGAACAAAAAAGTAAAATGTATTTAGAAAATTTTAATATTACTTATATTTTTTTACTGAAAAAGCGCGCTGTTCTTTTTAGCAGCAAGGAAACAAGGTGACTGTCGAGCTAAAAATACGTTTCTGATGCATAGATCATCACGCCCTCGCTCCATGAGACACTGTGGTGAGGTGTGGAATTTAATCCAAGACACTGGCGCAAATTCTGGCAATCAGGAACTTTACACCACCGTCTCTCGTCCGCTTGCTAGACAAATAACGGCGGTGAAAATTTCTTCCGCCATCGGGATTCAGACGGGCTTTATCTGACTGAAGCGTCTCCGCACAGGCGTGCGTTAGCATTACTGCTCGAATGGGACTGGAAAAGTATCTCACATCATGGAAAGGTCTCTAAACCTGATATTAGGCTATGAGAATCAGACCACAGTACCTTACCATACATTTTTTATCTTCCCTGCAACTCGCTTTGGCAGACTGAGGAAAACATCACGCACTCACGTTCCGGCAGCAGACTGTACGACCTCCAGCTTATGCAGCTCTCAGGAACTCCAGATGGTATGGCCCCTTGGGCAGGAAACAGCAAAGATCACGTTCCGAAGCAGCAGCTGGATGTTTTGACAGACTCGGAGGGCAATAAAGTCCCTATCGCACTTGGGAAACGAATCTGATATCCGTTCCTCCGAAGGCAACGCTCGTCAGGCGTTAGGAATGACATACTACATTACCAAAAAAGTTATTACGTTTAACACTTCCCCGACGTATCAGCCACTCAGTTAACATCGCTAACAGCGGACCTGAAGAGGTCGAACTGCTGTACAGTCTGTCGTATGGAATGCTCAGTCCTGTAAACCCATAAAGTCACTTCGTCTTTCAACTTCACCAGTTTTCTATTTCGTCCCGTATTGACACACATGAGCTGATACTGATGCCCAGCAATATTATGACTACGTACTTAATAGCGTGTCTGTCTGTCTTTTAACGCAATACAGCAGCAGTTCTGCGTGGCACGGATTCCACAAGTCCTTCGTAGATTTCAAGAGGTGTATGGCACCAGGTGTCTACAAAAAGGCCACGGAATTGCAGCAAATTTCTGGCCGGTGGTTTGTGGGAGCGGGTCTGTCCCAAATGCTTACATTGGACTCAAATCAGGCTTATGAGGGGGCAAAGAAATGAAAGTGAGATCACTACCGTGCTCTTAAAACAACTGTATCACGATTATAGACATGTGCCACAGACAGTTATCCTGCTGGAAGATTCCATCAGTATCGGAGAAAGCGTTAAGCATAAAGGGATGCAGGTGGCCTGTAATAACATACGTAGTCCGCATCTGTCATGCCTTCGATTATTATTACAGGCCCCATGGAAGCCCGGGTGAATGTTCTCGTAATGTAATACTGTCCCCAGCGGCCTGCGTCCGTGTTACGGTACATTGTCTTGGCTGTCGGTGTGTCCGGATATGACCATCGACCTGCTGTACCGAGAAACGTGATTGATCCGGCCAGTCAACGCTTTTTCATTGTTCCCCGGTCCAGTCTTGGTGATGCAGTGTCGACTGCAATCGTAACTGACGATGCCGTTAGGTCGTCTGTAGCGGAGCCGCATGTTCAACGATCTGCTCTGAACGGTGTGCTCCGAAATACTTGTCCGTACACCAGCATTGTCCTTTGTCAGATCTGTCTCAGACCGCGCCGCCTATCCTGCTTTATAGAGTGGGCAAGTCTCTCCAAGTTCTGAGGTGAGCCACGGAGTTCCACCAGCTTGTCGCCTACCCGTGGCTTCGCTGTCCTCCAGTCACTTCCCGCAGACGCTCACGACAGCTGCTCACAGTTAGTCAACCAGCTTCTCCGTTTGCAAGACGCTCGTTCCCAGGAGCCGGTCCATAGCAATCAGCACTTTGTCAGGGTCGCTCATGTCAATGGGTTTCCCCATTTGCGGCCTGTACTGTCGCTACAATAACGTCCTGCATGTCTCTGCTCCACTTGAATATTTTCCTGAGTGCTTCACGTGCCGCCATCAGCACCAGGCAGCATTCAATCTCGCGGACGACAGTGACCACAATTCTTTGGGTTATCACTTCAGCCAGTCCTGACAAAACTCTACAGTCTGGTGAGCAAAGTGTATGAGATAGGCGAAATACCCTCAGACTTCAAGAAGAATATAATAATTCAAATCCCAAAGAAAACAGGTGTTGACAGATGAGAAAATTACCGAACTATCAGTTTAATAAATCACGGCTGCAAAATACTAACGCGAATTCTTTACAGACGAATGGTAGAACACGACGTCGGGGAAGATCAGTTTGGATTCCGTAGAAATACTGGAACACGTGAGGCAATACTGACCCTACGACTTATCTCAGAAGCTAGATTAAGAAAAGGCAAACCTACGTTTCTAGCATTTGTAGACATAGAGAAAGATTTTGACAATGTTGACTGGAATACTCTCTTTCAAATTCTGAAGTTTGCAGGGGTAAAATACAGGGAGCGAAAGGCTATTTACAATTTGTACAGAAACCAGATGGCAGTTATAAGAGTCGAGGGACATGAAGGGGAAGCAGTGATTGGGAAGGGAGCGAGATAGGGTTGTAGGCAATCCCCGATGTTGTTCAATCTATATATTGAGCAAGGAGTAAAGAAAACAAAACAAAAATTCGGAGTAGCAATTAAAATCCATGGAGAATAAATAAAAACTTTTAGGTTCGCCGATGACATTGTAATTCTATCAGAGACAGCAGAAGAGCAGTTGAACGCAATGGACAGTGTCTTGAAACGAGGATATAAGATGAGCGTCAACAAAAGCAAAACGAGGATAATGGAATGTAGTCGAGTTAACTCAGGTGATGCTGAGGGAATTAGATTAGGAAATGAGACACTTACACTAGTAAAGGAGTTTTTGCATTTGGGGAGCAAAATAACTGATGATGGCCGAACTAGAGAGGATATAAAATGTAGACTGGCAATGGCAAAGAAAGCGTTTCTGAAGAAGAGAAATTTGTTAACATCGAGTATGGATTTAAATGGCAGGAAGACGTTTCTGAAAGTATTTGTATGGAGTGTAGCCATGTATGGAAGTGAAACATGGACGATAAATAGTTCGGACAAGAACAGAATAGAAGCTTTCGAAATGTGGTGCTACAGAAGAATGCTGAAGATTAGATGGGTAGATCACATTCTAATGAGGAGGTACTGAATAGAATTGGGGAGAAGAGGAGTTTGTGGTACAACATGACTAGAAGAAGCGATCGGTTGGTAGGACATGTTCTGAGGCAGCAAGGGATCACCAATTTAGTGTTGGAAGGCAGGGTGTAGGGAAAGAGACCAAGAGATGAATACACTAAGCAGATTCAGAAGGATGTAGGGTGCAGTACGTACTGGGAGATGAAGCAGCTTGCACAGGATAGAGTAGCATGGAGAGCTGCATCAAACCAGTCTCAGGACTGAAGATCACAACAACAACAACAACACTTCACGTACGCTTGGATGCTTAGCCTTATGTCATGTAGATCACGTGCATTGTTATGGTCAGAATGTCCAACCATGCCGTGTGTACTATACGAGGTGTGGCTATAATATAGGGAGCTATTAACGTGAAACATTTTATTTAAGAACACACATTTTTAATTATTGTCATTCTCAATATGCCCCTCTCCTCTATCCCTGCCACGCTCCATGCGAATTTTCCATTGACAGAGACAGTGATGCAACCGTGAGCTCCTCGACGACGCTTGTCGCTTTTTCTTTCACTGCTCCATTGGACTGAAGTCTGGTCCCTTATAACTCAGGTTTGACCTTGGGGAATAATTATACAAGTCACATGGTGCTAGGTCAGGCGAATAAGGTGGGTTGCCTAACACTGGAATGTTATACTTCATTGGAAACCTCTCAGACGATGCGGTATGATCGTGTGCGTCGTCTCGTTGCAAAAGGCATGATTTGTTCTACCACAAGTTCGGTCTGTTCAAATGGCTTTGAGCACTATTGAACTTAACATCTGAGGTCATCAGTCCCCTAGACTTAGAACTACTTAAACCTAACTAACCTAAGGACATCACACAAATCCATGCCAAAGGCAGGACTCGAGCCTGCGTCCGTAGCAGGCGCGCGGTTCCGGACTGAAGCGCCTAGAACCGCTCAGCCACAGCGGCCGGCGGTGGGTCTGTTCTTTTTTCCTTATTTTCTAACGGAGATGAGCAAGAGCCTCAAGGTAGTAATGGTGATTAATAGTTGGTCTTGAGGATTCCAGTGAACATACACAGTTCCAAGATTGCTGGTAGAAACTATCATCATCGCTTTGAATCTTGATTTGCTCATTCGAACTTTTTTCGCTCTCGGTGAAGATGAGCCCTTCCATTGCATGGACTGGTACTTAGTGAAAAACCCAGATGCGTCACATGTTATCATTCTTTCCAGTAAATTAGAATCATTGTCAATGATATTTAAAATGTCAGTACAAACATTTTCATGAGCTTCCTTTTCGGCACTAGCTTTGCACACACATTCCTCATGTTAAATTGGTCACGTAAAATTTGCATTATGCATTTTTCGTCAATTCCTGGAGTTTCAGCAAATTATCGAATACTCAACCGACTGTCAGATCGAATCAGGTTACCTACTTTTCGATATTTGAAACCGTGTTTGGGTTGATTTGGAGGAGGACACGGGGAAGGAAGTCGGCCGTGCCCTTTCAAAGGAACCATCCTGGCATTTGCCTGAAGCGATTTAGGGAAATCACGGAAAACCTAAGTCAGAATGGCCGGACGTCGGATAGAGCCGTCGTCCTCCCGAATGCAAGTCCAGTGTGCTAACCACTGCGTCACCTCCCTCGACAAATCCGTTTTTGATGTTGAAGGGTGTCCCTGGCGTGAGTCACCTTCAATGGCTTCTCGGCCATCTTGGAAACGATTGAACGACTCAGAACCTCACGTACGTGAGAAACGGTCTTCTTCGAACATTTCTTTTAGTAAAAAGTAGCTGGTTTTTCCAAGTTTCATGCGAAACTTCACGATAGTTCGTTGTTCTATTATTACACGTACTGTTTTTTCTGGCAAAGCAAAATAACAGCTCTTACACAAACGAACCACTGCCACACTGATTTGTCTAAAGACATCGAGTTACCGCTTTCAACTGACTAGGCTGCAAGATTCACAGCTATTGGTCGTTCGTCTATGGCCCATGCGTAGTTACTCTGTGGCAGCTTCAGTCCCGTTAATTTATGACCACACCTCGTAAGCCCTGCACACTGGGTAATTTAAATGCGTCGAATTGACTGAAGAGGATTCAAAACAACCCAACGCAAGAAGTAGCCAAAACTCTTACATGTTAGTTAACATGATTCACAAAGGTACATAACAAGGAAGAATAATGCTAAGGTTGTCAAAGTGTCTGCCGTCACAGTTGACCGTTAGATACAAAGTGTTCGTACATAGTTAGGCTTTCGTGTTCCGTGTAAATTTCCATAAAATTCTTGTGGGTTGGAGACTCTGGCATGTAGTAAAACGAACCAATGTTCTGATGATTGTCGAAAATGATCTTGAGCAGTGTAGGTCGCATACTTGCAATAACGGACGACACATATATCATTTTATAGTATTTAGTGGTTACATCTCAAGAAATTTGACGAATTCCTTAGATGTGCAAGTAACTTCAGGTGTACCATGTAGTTTCGGTGTCGTCTACAGTATATACAAACATCAACAAAAGTTTTGCATCACCATCTTATTTCGAAATTTCATGGCTCAGAAAACAAAAGTTGGCTCTAAGGCAGGCGTTTATAGACATTTCAATAATGATAAAATATTATGCATCACAATCACAATAGAAACATACCTCTACAATATATCTGAGTGATATCGATGTGCCGGCCGGTGTGGCCGTGCGGTTCTAGGCGCTTCAGTCTGGGACCGCGTGACCGCTACGGTCGCAGGTTCGAATCCTGCCTCGGGCATGGATGTTTGTGGTGTCCTTAGGTTAGTTAGGTTTAATTAGTTCTAAGTTCTAGGCGACTGATGACCTCAGATGTTAAGTCCCATAGTGCTCAGAGCCATTTGAACCATTTTTGATATCGATGTGTGTAAGTGATATTGTGGGTAACGTTGGCAACTCCGTGAGGCTGGTCGCGGACAATGCTGTTATACGTAGGAAACCAGCAACGCCAGAAAACTGCAGCGAAGTACAAGAAATGGAAGCTTAGTTCAGGGACTGCAGCTACCCTCAACATAATTAAATAAAAATTATTCCGCATAAATAGACGGAAAGATCAAATACTGTTCGATTACACTACTAATGTTAAGGGGTTTTCTCGGTCTCGAAATTTAAAAAAAAAACTCCTTTTTCGTATTTTGACTCCTTATAATCTTAAGAATATGTGATCACAAGGGTTTTATCGGATAATCATTCACTGTACCTGAAAATCTCATTTCAATGCGCTTCGCGCATACGCCCACTCAAGGCACTCTCATCTCTTGGACCGTTTGCGACTTCGATTAGGTTGGTCAAGTCTTCAAGTATGATAAAAGAGAGCGTAATGTCCAGTGGTAAAGGGTCAATGTTCTTGCATTTAATCGATGTTTTTGGAAATGTAAAAAGATCGTTTCTGATGTTAACTTTTCTGTATTGATTTTTAAGAAATTGGTAAGCGCTTTTACGTTAGGTATGTTCCTATAAAACTTTCTCTTGTACTTTACGTCAGAGGGCGTAACTTTATTTTATTTTTATTTTGCCGGTACTGCGTTTTGTAAAGTTTTGCTATGACTTCTAGCGGTAAAAAATCGTAATGTGATTTTAAAGGTTATTTTTTAAGTAATTTTTGGTTTATCTGTGATGGCATTTCTTGTATTTAATGTCTGCGTGTTGTATGCTTTGGAATACAGAGGGCACTGTGATGCTTCTTTATGCAATACTGAGCCTAGCTAGTTAATTGTGTAAGCTACAGGTTCAGTGTACGTTGGATCAGCAACTGCTAAGGTTACAAAATAGGCTTCTCTGTACATTTAAAAATTATTGTATGCTGTAAAAGTGAAGAAATTTGTTGTAAGTAATCATCACAGTATATGTTACACCTCATAAAAAATGTTGTGTTATTATGATATGGGCCTAAAAGATTCGAATAATTTGGTATTTAGGAGAATCTGTGTATTCGTATATGCTTCTATGTTTCTGTAATTTTTTATGGTGGTTGTAAATATGGCCTCATTTCTGGTGGTTTTTATTTGTTTTTAGCACTGAAGGTGGTCAAACTGTGACCGAAATCTATCGTTAAAATAAAGGACTTCAACATTGACGGCCGATGCTGCATTTATCCGGAGTATGCAATGAGACGAACAGAAATGCCACTTTTATTCAAAGACAATAATTACACTGAAGTCATCGCCATTTTTGATGGTCGCCTGGACATTATCAAAGGCAGGACATAGTTCTCAGTAGGTTTGGTGTCCGCCCCGATAGCTGAATGGTCAGCGTGACGGACTACGGTCCTAAGGGGCCCGGGTTCGATTCCCGGCTGGGTCGGGGATTTTCTCCGCTCAGGGACTGGGTATTGTGTTGTCTTCATCACCATTTCATCCCCATCCGGCGCGCAGGTCGCCCAATGTGGCGTCGAATGTAATAAGACCTGCACCAAGGCGGCTAGACCTACCCCATCAGGGACCTCCTGGCCAGTATTGCCAAATGCTCATTTCCATTTCCATAGGTTTGGTGATCGCCATGGACGGCAAGGCGTGCTCTGGAACATACTCCCGCGCTGGTCACAAGGTTGGTAAGGATTTCTTGAGGTAGGACTTTCCATCCCTCCATCAGAGTGACTGACAGCTGCTGGATGGTCTTTGATACTCGTGGACGTGCTACAACACGTCTTCCCCACACGTGCTCGATGTGATTTAAGCCGAATATCTCCTCGTTCCAAGAGCTCCTACACCTGCGCAGTTTCATACGATCACCGGCCGTTGTAGCCGAGCGGTTCTAGGCGCGTCAGTCTAGAACCGCACGAGCACTACGGTCGCAGGTTCGAATCCTGCCTCGGGCATTGATGTGTCTGATCTCCTTAGGTTAGTTAGGTTTAAGTAGTTCTAATTTCTAGGGGACTGATGAACTCAGATGTTGAGTCCCATAGTGCTCAGAGCCATTTGAACCATTTGATACGATCAAGCACTGCCACCCGTAAAAATTAAGTCAGTGGCGAATGCATTCTTGGAAAGCCGCACATGGAGAAGGACTACAGTGTCACAGTAACGTAGACGGGTCAGTGTACCGTGTTCAGGAGATCCGGGGGTCAGTATACCCATACAGAATTATGCCTTCTCACACCATGACACCTAGACCACCAAAACGACCAGGTTCACTAATGTTCCCGGGTGCATTTCATGTTCCCACTTCTCGCCACATGAACATATGTCCAGAATTTCTACTCAGACTGAATCTTCTCTCATCTGAGAAGAGACGGAATCCCGCTCCGCGTTCGTCCAGTCCTTATGCTCCTGGCACTCCCAAACGGTGCTGCCGATGTGCGGATTTCATTCAAACACAACGTCCTGGTCGCCTGGCAAAAAGGCCACCTCCATGTAGTCATCGTGCCAATGCGGGCCGCGAGATTGCATGCCTTCAGTTCCGTTAAACTAGGTTGCAATTGCATCTGGTGTTTCATGTGGATCCTTTCTTGCCTAGTGGAACCCGTGTCTGGCCATCCTCATTTAGGTTGTTGCACATGTGGGACACTGAGCTTAAATCACTTCAGGCAAATACCGGGATGGTTCCTTTGAAGGGGCACGGCCGACTTCCTTCCCCATCCTTCCCTAATCTGATGCGACCGATGACCTCGCTGTTTGCTACCCTCCCCCAAATCAACCAAACAACCAACCAACTTAGCGGATGATTTCTTGCCTGTTGCACAACGTACAGATATCTCCTGCTGTAGTTGACCGTGACTGATCACTTGTTCTTCTTTAGCAGCAGTGTCTTTCACGTGAAACTCTGATACCAAACTCCTGGGCAACTCTCGTCACACATGGTCCTTATTTCTGTTTCTCGATGAACCTTCCCCGTGTGAAGTAAATGTTGTCTCCGGGCCACGGAGAATACCAACACAATGCTCTGTAACTGCTTGCTGACTGACACACGCCGTCTTTTCCCGTTCCTCCAACTGCCTTGTTGCGGGCCTTGTCACATTTCACGTTGTAGCCACGCTGACTTCACGCGACGTCCAACTTCCTGTGCACGACTGGGTGACCTCAGGTAACATCATCGCACATTTTAATTCATTCCCACTGAGTAGTTACTATGTTGTGTTATCTTTTCTATCTAATTAAGTTTTCAGAGCAGTGTAGTTGTCAAAATATCTTCTTGCACATGGTCGGCACATGGTCGTATGTTACGGGCGTGAGAATGTCGAAGCCAGTAACGCTACTAAATCCAGCTGCTGCGACTGCAGTTCTGATGTACACTGTCATACAGATTGCATCAAAAAGAATCATCCGAATTAGCACGTCTATACTTCTGGAACTAATAACATATACAATGAACTTTGTTTTTTGATGACCTGGAAATTCAAGAATTTTTTTCATATATTTTCATAAGTGTTCAATATGCTCCCCTTGAGATGCACGGCATATGTCAATGCGGTACTCAAATTGATCCCACACTGCAGCGAGTATGTCTTGAGTTACAGCGACGTCTCAGTTCATTCATAGTTGCTGGTAAAGGAGGCACATAAACAGAGTCTTTTACAGCCCCCACAAGAAATAATAACCTACAATCAGGTCCAGTGACCTTGGAGGCAAGTAATGTAAGGCTGATGATTTGGTCCAGTGCGACCGATCTATCGTGCAGTAATCCCTCGATTTAAAGATTCCCGCACTTCCAGATGCCGGTGTGGCGGTGTCCCATCCTCTTGGTAAATGAAGTCGTTCTAATCAGTCTCCAACTGTGGGAAAAGCGAGTTCTCAAGCATATCGATATATGTGCTTCCTGTGACAGTGCTTTCGGCAGATAAAAATAGACCATATACCTTTCTCCGCGAAACTGCACAAAACACATTAAATTTTGGAGAATCTCTCTCATGTTGTACAACTTTATGTAGTTGTTCTGTATTCCATATTCTCACATTATGACGGTTCACCTTTCCATTTAAATGGAATGTTGTCTCGTCACTAAACACTAAGCGTGGAAGAATACTTTCATCCTCCATCTTGCAAAGAGCGAAATTACAGAGCTCCACACGTTGTTGTTTGTCAGCTTGTAAACGTCGACGCAACACATTCCAGATGAACATCGGGGGCATTTTAAACTGTCGAGCGCCATGGCGAACGGATTTCTGCGGACTCCTTGTGAAACTATGGCGGATGCGTTCGACATTTGTGTCAGACACTCGAAGACGTCCCGATGATTTGCCTTTACGCAAACAACCTGTTGTCGGAATTGCTCATTCCATCGTTTAGTGCTCTGTGCTGTAGGAGGATCCACACCATATCTAGTACGAAAGTCATGCTGAACAGTTAGTTATTACTGACCACACTGCGCAAAACGTAGAACGCAAAACACTTCCTGTTGTCTCGACATCATTTTTACTAGAACTGAAGTGGGCGCACACTGCTGCTACCTAGAACTCGAGAGTTTTCGCTTTCCAACAGTACGTTGTTCATGCACATATTTCAAATACCATAATTGTTATGATTTTTTTAATCGGATGATTCTTTATGATACACGCTGTATTGTAGTACACTGCCGGCCGGAGTGTCCGAGCGGTTCTAGGCACTACAGTCTGGAACCGCGCGACCGCAACGGTCGCAGGTTCGAATCCTGCCTCGGGCATGGATGTGTGTGATGTCCTTAGGTTAGTTAGGTTTCAGTAGTTCTAAGTTCTAGGGGACTGATGACCTCAGAAGTTGAGTCCCATAGTGCTCAGAGCTATTTGTAGTACACTGCTACGAAACCGATCCCAGTGTTAATCTGTTGCTTTCGCCTTACAATATTCTTCACACACGTTCTTGTAATATGGCTTTCCGTCGCAAAACGAAACAACTTCGCCTTTTAATGAGGTAGCATTCATGCACGTCCGAGACCACGAAGTAGCTCCTAAATTAAACCCGTTAGCGTAAAATCCTCAATCTGCGGCGTCTTCTCTGGGCCACGTTCCCTCATTACACGAGCCACGATGGTCCGACTTTCCGCAGCGCACATTAATTTACTCCAGTCCTCATCTCTCGCAGGCGTCACGCTCTCTGACGCACGAAATGCTGCTCAGTTTCCTGAACGTGAGCTATATGCAGCGACAAACATTCCACCCTAAGTAGGCCATGTCAACAGAACGCAAAAATATGATTAAATAGCAGGACACGACATTCCACTATGGTACAGCATAATTAATTAGTCTGCATTTATAGCCTCTAAAGCACTCTTGTACGAATGAGACACATGCAGTTATAAACAACTATCTATTACCTGGTACTGGCCTATTAATTATTTATCTTAATAAAACATAATGTTAAATTATACCTCAGTTGTTATTTGTTTTCTATGTCTTAAGCGTATTGAAAATTAAAAAAGCGTTATACCAAATGCCTCTGCCGCTTATTTACTAAGCATCATTACTGATGGTTCTGTAAATACAGCATTTATAACACGTATCTATAAAATGAAATGATGGTATGGTATTACTGACAGAAAGACACCATCTGGAACAGTTGGGGAGCCCAATTGAAGGCTTCCTGCTTGACGCCACACTGACGACATGCGCGTCGATGAAAGTGAGATGAAACGACTAGGAAAACACAAACACGAAGTCGCCGAGTGAAGAAAATCTCTGACGCCGGCGAGTATCGAACACAGAAACACGTTTCCACAATTTGATATGCACAGAGTAAAAACAGCTTTCGGTTATGAATGCAGTGTATAGATTACCTATGGCGTTTACTACCTCTTTTTACATATTTTAATATCGACTGGTTTTTCCCTCGTTGTTAGGCGAGATTGTAGTGGAATCAACTTGGTTACACTTTCTCCTTTCGCTGTTGTTTGACTTTAAGGTTCCGTTTCTTCTTTTTTTGCTGCGTTTGTGCACTTTGCACTTCTGCACTTCACTTTTGCTAAACTTCAAGCAAATTGTCTTCGAGGAAAACGTCTTGTGATTTCACCTATTTAGCAATAAGCACTGAATTTGCGTTGTTGGCAGTATTCACAACACACGCGAAAACACAGACGACCACACTTAAACACAGTGCAGAACGCAAAGTACGTGAAACCAAAGTAAGATTTTTGTGGAGACACCCTGTGAGAAGTTTTACAAATGTGAAGTGCAACGTAAAAAAAACGCAGAAAAAGAAAAACGCGGGTGCCTTAAATCCGAATAACTGCGAAGGGCGACGATGCAACCAAAGAGGGGAAAACCAGCCGACTTCAAAACATTTAAAGAGGAGTGATAAACGCCATAAGTAAACTGTACATCTCGTTCATAAGCAAAAATCGTTTTCAATCCACCAGTACCAAATTGTAGAAACGTATTACGTATGTGACATTTACACCACCACTGATGACTCTCAGTAAATAAAAACGGAGCTCTTTTGGTGTAATAGTCTCTTATATCATAGCATTCTTAAGACAGAGTAAACAAATAACGATTAAGATATGCCAGGTACCGTGAAAGAGGGCCATAAAAACATTTCAAAGTTCGATTATGTACATGATTTTTAGAATGTAAATACGGTTCATAAATTATAGAGTAAATTGTTTCATCAGTTCATTGGAATATTAATTTAACACAAAACCTGGTTCTATACAGGGTGTTACAAAAAGGTACGGCCAAACTTTCAGGAAACATTCCTCACACAAATAAAGAAAATATGTTATGTGGACATGTGTCCGGAAACGCTTACTTTCCATGTTAGAGCTCATTTTATTACTTCTCTTCAAATCACATTAATCATGGAATGGAAATACACAGCAACAGAACGTACCAGCGTGACTTCAAACACTTTGTTACAGAAAATGTTCAAAATGTCCTCCGTTAGCGAGGATACATGCATCCACCCTCCGTCGCATGGAATCCCTGATGCGCTGATGCAGCCCTGGAGAATGGCGTATTGTATCACAGCCGTCCACAATACGAGCACGAAAAGTTTCTACATTTGGTACCGGGGTTGCGTAGACAAGAGCTTTCAAATGCCCCCATAAATGAAAGTCAAGATGGTTGAGATCAGGAGAGCGTGGAGTCCATGGAATTGGTCCGCCTCTACCAATCCATCCTTCACCGAATCTGTTGTTGAGAAGCGTACGAACACTTCGACTGAAATGTGCAGGAGCTCCATCGTGCATGAACCACATGTTGTGTCGTACTTGTAAAGGCACATGTTCTAGCAGCACAGGTAGAGTATCCCGTATGAAATCATGATAATGTGCTCCATTGAGCGTAGGTGGAAGAACATGGGGCCCAATCAAGACATCACCAACAATACCTGCCCAAACGTTCACAGAACATCTGTGTTGTTGACGTGATTGCACAATTGCGTGCGGATTCTCGTCAGCCCACACATGTTGATTGTGGAAATTTACAATTTGATCACGTTGGAATGAAGCCTCATCCGTAAAGAGAACATTTGCGCTGAAATGAGGATTGACACATTGTTGGATGAACCATTCGCAGAAGTGTACCCGTGGAGGCCAATCAGCTGCTGATAGTGCCTGCACACGCTGTACATGGTACGGAAACAACATTGCACTGACTGCAAAACCACATTCGTGATGAACACTAACCTGTTGATGCTACGTACTGATGTGCTTGATGCTAGTACTGTAATGAGTCGCATGTCAACACAAGGACCGAAGTCAACATTACCTTCCTTCAATTGGGCCAACTGGTGGTGAATCGAGGAAGTACAGTACATACTGACAAAACTAAAATGAGCTCTAACATGGAAATTAAGCATTTCCGGACACATGTCCACATAACATCTTTTCTTTATTTGTGTGTGAGGAATGTTTCCTGAAAGTTTGGCCGTACCTTTTTGTAACACCCTTTATAATAGGCTGACTTACCCAGATTGATTTTTCCAGTTAGTGGTATGTGTACCAAGACGATTCGTATTGCTCGGGGCACTCCACAATTAATTTTAAATCTTCCTTGTCACCCTCGCCAAGCCCCTAGAGATGAAATGGTAAGGAACTGTTAACAGTCAGTCTTCTCCCTCAAATTTGCGTTCATTGCTGCTCCTTCCTGTCTTAGGTTTGTTTTCCTGTAGTATTAGTTGTATGTTAACAGTTATACACAGCATTGTGAACAGGTCAACTGATGAAGAATTATAAAAGTTGCCAATGGAAAAATTTATATGTATCTTGCGTACCACAGTGCAGTCCGATTGGCACATTATGTTTCATAAAACTTCTTAAGATCTTGATAACAAAATAGTCCTTTTGTCTTACCTGTACTTGGGTGGCACGTGGGTGCAGAATTCTCGTGATAACGTGTGGTCCTGTATTCGAATATTCCCATTACTTTGCTTTTACTATTAATCACCAATGGTGACTTCACATGATTATGTATCTATTTTTGGTCCCATATTTAAAATTGCCTAGACTGTATGATATGCTTTTCTTAAAACCTATTCTGTTCGTCAGCCTTGGCAATTAGGTTAATTAACATTGGTCTAATTTTGTTCTCACATGGTACTTCTGTTTCGTTTTGGCTTGGGTCCCGATCACTCACTGTGCATGGGTTCAGAACATGGGGTTCTTGTGGTATGTAATACATTCTGACATTTTGAGCAATATGGAGAATTAGGTTTTGGGTGAAATTTTGAAATGAGTATTTACTGCATATCATATGACTTCAAAAAAGAGTTCCTTATGTATCTGGCGGATTTTGTCCCATTATCTGACAGTACAGCGTCAGGTTTCCTGAATTTGCTTAATCAGTTACCACGGATGTGCTTAATAATGTATGTGACGACAGCTTTCTTCATTGCACACACCTTCACGTATTATATGAAAATATCGAAGATTGCAAGTACATACATCCCCTCTTATTCTAGGCAAAGGTTCACATACGTCAGTTGCTTCAATTTCCAGTGGCTTTGTCGGTATAATTGGATAGAATTAAATTCTTCCACAATTTTTCTGGCAAATGGAACATGTTACCTATAACGTTTTGCACTTGCTGTTGCCTGCTGTTGAAATACGAACACACAGCTATATTTTTCGTCCTTTTAACCGCACCAGAGTGCCCTGACTGTAATGAGTATACCAAACTAACTTCTACTCCAACTCACATGGAACGCTTACCATCCAGTGACATTGTTGACATGCTGCTGGTAGCACAAAACCTCAATGTCGGTGGTGCAGTGTTAAATCAGTTTGTCTTCACTCTTCGTCGAAACTTCTTTCATACTTCTTGCCATTGCAGGTCCACTCAAGGTCACCAAACTCTCAGGACACTCATTTATGGAGGATTTCAATCCTTATTCTGCATGATGAAATCGTATTTCAGTGGAAACTGGTGTCATTTTACCTCTTGTCTCATTCACTTTCTTCTTGGCAAGAAACATCCAGTCAGGCCTTACTCTCTGCTGGGGCTAATATCTTGGAACTACAAAAATTCGTTTAGGTCATGACCTGTCATATTTGTCAGTAATCAATAAAAACTTGTATACAATCTCATTGTTTATTTTAAAGACAGTAACTGCTTTTCCATAATATGGTGCCTAGTGCTAGAACGTACAGTTGTGTTATATGTGTTGAAACAACCAGAATGCCACAGATATACAGGCTGACTCAGAAGTAACTGTACAAACTTTATTGGTGTAATGTGTGGATGAAAATAGGAATAAAATGTTAAAGTTTTGTCTGAAACTGCTTTATTTCCGAGTTAGGATGCATGGTGTCATTCGTGGTAGGTATTACTCATGGGGCAGTATAGGCTTTTGGTATGTCGTGCTCACCTTCATATCAACTGATGTCGCTTTGTTGACGATGCCCATGCACATTTCAGTCGGGAGGCAAGAGAGTGTTTCAAAACTGCCTATCCCGATAAATGGAAAGGTCGTGCAGGACCAGCTGCTTGGACCGCAAGTCACCGGATTTTAACGCCTGGACTTTTACCTTTGGGGCCGTCTCAAGAGCTCGTGTAAGGTGTTGGGGTTGTAAATGTAGCACAACTTCAGCTGTGGATTTAAAATAGCTGTTGGCCGAGCGGTTCTAGGCGCTTCAGCCGGAATCGCGGTGCTGCTATGGTCGCAGGTTCGAATCCTGCCTCGTGCATGGATGTGTGTGATGTCCTTAGGTTAGTTAGGCTTAAGTAGTTCTAAGTCTAGGGGACTGATGACCTCAGATGTTAAGTCCCACAGTGCTTAGACCCATTTGAGCCATTTGAACCATTTGAACCATTTTTGAAAATAGCTGTGCAAATGTGTAGAATGAGATGAATGGGGCCGGCAACATTCTTTATCTACATAGACATCATTTTTATTAAGTCCTGGGGTAGACGTACAGTACGTAATTGAGTTGAAATTTGGGTCGCTTGGTGTCGTTGCTTTCTGAGAAGAATTAATTTTGTGTTGTTTGTGTTGCACTTGTGAACCCCTACTCTACTGCATAACTGTGAAATAAAACACTTTCAGACAAAACTTTATTTGACGTTTTACTTCTAGTTTGATGCTTACATTACATCTAAGAAGTGTGTACACTTACTTGTCAGTCACCTTGTTATAGTCTGTAAACATCTTCGTTTGTTCACAAAAAGTGAGAAATTCTTACACAAAGCTGCAAAATATTAATATCGTAAGGATAAACGTTTATTAATTGTAAAAGATTGGCCATCTGGGGATTTACATAGTGTAACGTGCTTACTACTGCTGTGGAAACTGCTCCCCTTAACGTTGTTGTGCCCCTCTTCGATTGCCGGCCGAGGTGACCGAGCGGTTCTAGGCGCTACAGTCTGGAACCGCGCGACCGCTACGGTCGCAGGTTCGAATCCTGCCTCGGGCATGGATGTGTGTGATGTCCTTGGGTTAGTTAGGTTTAAGTAGTTCTAAGTTCTAGGGAACTGATGACCTCAGCAGTTAAGTCCCATAGTGCTCAGAGCCATTTGAATTTGAACCTCTTCGATTCTATTCGTTTAACCTGTTTACTAAACGCAGAGTGCCTCGATGCAAAGTAATTACCGAAATCCTATACACTGATTTTCCTAGAAATATCTCGTCATAATACTTTTTTTATTTACTTTCGTTGATGCACCTCTCCACTCATAACATAAATTTGCGATTTGTGAAATTCCTGTTGGTAAAAACCTTAGCGTTGATACTACAGATGCTGAAGCCTCCATGTTATTGTAATGATCACATAATAAATTAGAAGGGAGATAGATGTAAGTATGACTTTACAGCAGTACGAAAGTGCCCCATTCCAACCAGAATTCTGCAATTTTGAAGAGCGGGCGGTGCTTCATAGTCGACTGCCAGTGTAAAACGTCCTTTGTAAGCAGACTAGATACGGTCGGGTGCTTCCAGACAAACTCTGGTATATTGTGAGCACCATCTTTAATATACGACACTCGTGGTGGGTCAGATTCGTTTGATGGGAGATAAAACCTTGGACGGTTTTGTAGTTGCTAGTAATTGGGACATAAAAAAAACAGTTCTAGGACTTTGCACTTTCGAACTAAAAACTATGTGTGAATTTTTGTGAATATGAAAGTGCATTTATGTGTTTGTTTGTGTGTGTGTGTGTGTGTGTGTGTGTGTGTGTGTGTGTGTGTGTGTGTGTGTGTGTGTGTGTCTGTGTGTCTCTGTGTGTGTGATCGTGTAGCGATAATATGAAAGCAGCAGTTACACAGCAACGCCTGATCTCGAATAAGTGGTATTTACACTAGAAAGGTACTTTCTGGAGGACTTATATTTTTTGTTGTAGTTGGTCGTTCTCTTATTAGAGTGGCTGCTTTCCGAGGCAATAATAATACCATACGTCTAGGACACTGAGTTCACAAGCGTATATTGGTACTAAGGTAAACGAAAGGTAAAGCTGTAATCCAAGATGGTTTGAACGCCACGCTGCTTTCCTAGGCATCGTTCTTTGGGAAGTGGTATGCTGCTGTCTTTCTCTGAACCATGAACTAACTTATCCAGTCAGTTACTGAAACTCGAAACAGAGTCAGTTTTAACTAATCACAGCATTACGTGTATGTGGCTTGGTGGCAAAGTGCCAGTCTATGGGTCTAAGGAGCCTGGGTTCAATCCTCCGTCAGTCCTAGGGTTTATCTGCCATTGTCGCTTCATTTCTTACTGGCAACGTTCGTTAACCTGAAAAATGCCGAGTTGCGCAGCCGATTAGAGCCTACATTAAACAGTAGGTTTCTCTATAACTGAATGGATAAATTACTTTATCTCTACATACTTATATCTCAACATAGCCATCCCGGCAACGAAAACATCTCTCCCAACGTGAGCAGTTTGTTGATACCGCCACTGTAGACTGACTTTTCCTTATGGAATCGCAGCTTCACCTTTACTTTCACCGCTTCTTTACTATCGAAGTGAAGTCCTTTTCAATTTTTGGAAACCAATGAAAATTGGATGGGGCTAATTCGGTACTATACAATTCATGATGGCTGACAGTGAACCGAAGGCATCGGATTGTTGCAGATGTTGCAGCGATCACGCGATGTCTGGCAATGAGATATTGAAGGACAGGGTGCTCCAAGAGCGGACGAGCTTTTCGAATTCGAAACTCGATTAGAGCACGTTGTTTCTCAAGCAACGACGTAGTTACAGACGCTACGGTTCGGAGCTCTCAAGCGGCAGAGGGCTGCAAATATGTAGACATTAAGAATGAAGAAATAGAATGTTAACGAAATATTCATTTTATTTAAAAAACTCTTAAGATTTTTCTCATAAAAAATTCGGAATCATTACTTTTCAGTATGCCTTATTACAAATTAATT
Source organism: Schistocerca piceifrons (assembly GCF_021461385.2). Lineage (NCBI taxonomy): Eukaryota > Metazoa > Arthropoda > Insecta > Orthoptera > Acrididae > Schistocerca > Schistocerca piceifrons. The sequence goes on from NC_060139.1 coordinate 748,860,991, forward strand.
GTCGGTTTGGGAAGAGCGATCCTCTGGGAAACAGATTAATCGAGATAAAAATCATTATCGGATGCCTGAAGAATAGTGGCAATAGTAATATAGAAAATAAAAATAGTTTTAGTTTGTAATCACTTTCATGTAATACTAATGAAGACAGTTGCGAAGAATTACTTAGTGCTTTCTTTGTTCGTATTCCCCCAATGCAGCTACCAACAAGTGAGTCTTATCATCCGCTTTTGATCTCATCCAAAGAAAAACATCTTGAATGTCATGTTCCCGAACATATTAGACAGAAATAAGTTTACTGTAAACGTTCAATAGTACATTTTTAAAGTATTAAAATTAGGAAACGAGTGAGATGGGGCAGTGGGGCAGTGGTTAAAAAAACAGTGGATTCATACACTGATGAGCCAAAACATTATAATCACCTGCTTAATACCTTATTTGTCCATCTATGGAACGAAATACGTCACTGATTTTGCGTATCAGGGATAGGAAAGTTTGTCGGTAGGTTTGTGGAGATATGTCTACGCAGAGGTCATATAATTAGCGTAAGTGACGGGTGGCTGATTTGCGTACGGGTTGATAGCGCCCGACAGCGACACAGATGGGTCCCACAGGACTTACATCAAGCGAATTTACTCGCCAAGACATCAACGTGAGCTCACTATAACGCTCCTCAAACCACTGTAGCACAGTTCTGGCTCTTAGACACGGACAACTATACTGCTCAAAGACGTCGCCATCGGGGAAGACATCAAGCACGAATGGATGCAGGTAATTCGCAGCTGTCAGCATGTGTTCGATTACTACCACAGGTCCCATGCAAGCGCAGGAGACTGTCTGCCATAGCATAATACTGCTCCCACCAGCCTGCTTCCGTGGCGTGGTGCACGGTTCGAGACCCGTTCACTTCAATGACGGCGTTCGTGAAGACGGCCATCGACTTAGTGTACCATAAATGTGATTCACCCGAAGAGCCGACACGTTTCCTTTCATCGGCTGATGGTCCCGTACCCAAGGCAATCGTAATTGGCCATGTCGTTGGGTCAACATGTGAACACGTAACGGTGGCCTGCTACTACCCCACTTTACAGAGTAGACAAGCCTCCGAAACCCACGTTGTGTGAAGAGCTTTGGACATGCTACCATTTAGCGTCTAGTGGTAGTTTCACTGTCCTTCTACGTCTTTCCGTAGTTGCTCACGACACTAGTACGTGAACGTTTTCGAGGTACTCTGCGTAATAATAATCTGCCGTTTGCCAAAGTCTCTTATCTCAATGTACACTGCTGGCCATTAAAATTGCTACACCACGAAGATGACGTACTACAGATGCGAAATTTAACCGACAGGAAGATGTTGTGATATGCAAATGATTAGCTTTTCAGAACATTCACACAAGATTGGCGCCGGTGGCGACACCTACAACGTGCTGACATGAGGCACGTTTGCAACCGATTTCTCAAACACAAACAGGAGTTGACCGGCGTTGCCTGGTAAAACGTTGTAGTGATGCCTCGTGTAAGGAGGAGAAATGCGTACCATCAAGTTTCCGACTTTGCTAAAGGTCGGATTGTAGCCTATCGCAATTGCGGTTTATCGTATCGCGACATTGCTGCTCGCGTTGGTCGAGATCCAATGACTGTTAGCAGAATATGGAATCAGTGGGTTCAGCAGGGTAATACGTAACGTCGTGCTGGATCCCAACGGCCTCTTATCACTAGCAGTCGAGATGACAGGCATCGTATCCGCATGGCTGTAACGGATCGCGCAGCCACGTCTCGATCCCTGAGTCAACAGGTGGGGACGTTTGCAAGACAACAACCATCTGCACGACCATTTCGACGACGTTTGCAGCAGCATTGACTATCAGCTCGGAAACCATGGCTGCGGTTACCCTTGACGCTGCATCACAGACAGGAGCCCCTGCAATGGCGTACTCAACGACGAACCTGGGTGCACGAGTAGCAAAATGTAATTTTTTCGGATGAATCCAGGTTCTGTTTACAGTATCATGATGGTCGCATCCGTGCTTGGCGACATCGTTGTGAACGCACATTGGAAGCGTGTATTCGTCATCGCCATACTGGCGTATCACTCGGCGTGATGGCATGGGGTGCCATTGGTTACACGTCTCGGTCACCTCTTGCTCGCATTGACGGCAATTTGAACAGTGGACGTTACATTTCAGATGTGTTACGACCCGTGCCTCTACCCTTCATTCGATCCCTGCAAAACCCTACATTTCAGTAGGATAATGCACGACCGCATGTTGCAGGTCCTGTATGGGCCTTTCTGGATACAGAAAATGTTCGACTGCTGCCCTGGCCAGCACATTCTCCAGATTTCTCACCAACTGAAAACGCCTGGTCAATGGTGGCCGAGCAACTGGCTCCTCACAATACACCAGTCACTACTCTTGATGAACTGTGGTATCGTGTTGAAGCTGCGTGGGCAGCTGTACTTGTACACGCCATTCAAGCACTGTTTCACTCAATGCCCAGGCGTATGAAGGCCGTTATTACGGCCAGAGGTGGTTGTTCTGGCTACTGATTTCTCAGGATGTATGCACCCAAATTGTGTGAAAATGTAATCACATGCCAGTTCTAGTACAATATATTTGTCCAATGAATCCCCTTTTATCATCAGCATTTCTTCTTGGTATAGCAATTTTAATGGCCAGTAGTCTATTTCCCCATTTGCCGCCCAAGTCTTCGCTAGAGTGATACCCCGGCTGTGTCTGCTCCGCTTACACACTTTTGTTACGCGTCACGTGCCCGCAACGCCACCAGGCGCTATCCAGCGCCACGATGGGCAATGGTCATAATGCGTTGGCTCATTAGTGTATTCAGAGCAAAGGCCGCCCGACTAGCCGTGCCGTCTAACGCACTGTTCCTGAGCGAGAAGGCGTGCCGGTCCCCAGCTCGAATCCGCCCGGCGGATTAGTGTCGAGGTCCGGTGTGCCGGCCAGTCTGTAGATGGTTTTTAATGCTGTTTTCCATCTACCTCGGCGAATGTGGCCTGGTTCCCCTTATTCCGCCTCTGTTACACTAAGTCGGCGATTGCTATATTGGGATTACACACGTCTGGAATGAGACGTTCCTGGGGGTGGGGGGGTGGGGGTGCACTGGCGGCTGAACCCGCTGGGCTCGATGTGGAGCGGCGGTAGGTGAGTGGACTGCTGTAGCCTATTGTGTACCACTGAGGGCTACGTCGTTTCTAAGTCCCCAGTTCAATACATACAGAAATACGTACGTACATTCACAAGAAGCAAGAATCAAATCCTTATCTATCTGAATTAAGGTTTTTCGCTGTTTCCATAATCACCCTAAGTGAACGCCAAGATCATTCCTCTGAAGAGACCACGACGACTGAGGTTCCTCACCCTTTCATATTCAGCTGAACGAGTACTCTCTAGTGACTCCAAATCCATCAGGAAGATAAATTTCAACCTCCCTGTCTTTCTTTGATATTAGGAAGTTTATTAGGGGCTACATGTAGACTGCTGCAGTAGGCATTAAGAAAATGGCTGTCCTCAACTGATTTTCATTGTGGCAGCACATAAACAACGTATGTTATAGGCGATTTTTGTGTAACCAAACAGCTAATTACTTTAGCTGTTGGCTATTTTAGAGGCAACTGATTGCAATCACGATCAGGTTTATGTTCATTATTTAAAAATAACATTTGTTTTTGTTGTGGTTTTCAGTCCAGACACTGGTTTGATGCAGCTCTCCATGCTACTCTATCCTGTGCAAGCTTCTTCATCTCCCAGTACCTACTGCAACCTACATCCTTCTGAATCTATTTAGTGTATTCATCTCTTGGTCTCTCTCTACGATTTTTACCCTCCACACTGCCCTCCAATTCTAAATTGGTGATCCTTTGATGCCTCAGAACATATCCTACCAACCGGTCCCTTCTTCTAGTCAAGCTGTGCCACAAATTTCTCTTCTCTCCAACTCTATTCAGTACCTCCTCATTAGTTATGTGATCTACCCATCTAATCTTCAGCATTCTTCTGTAGCACCACATTTCGAAAGCTTCTATTCTCTTCTTGTTCAAACTATTTATCGTCCACGTTTCACTTCCATACATGGCTACACTCCATACAAATACTATCAGAAAAGACTTCCTCACACTTAACTCCATACTCGATCTTAACAAAGTTCTCTTCTTCACAAACGCTTTCATTGCCATGCCCAGTCTACATTTTATATCCTCTCTACTTTGACCATCTTCAGTTATTTTGCTCCCCAAATAGCAAAACTCCTTTACTACTTTAAGCGTCTCATTTCCTAATCTAATTCGCGCGGCATTACCCGATTTAATTCGACTTCATTTCATTACCCTCGTTTTGCTTTTGTTGATGTTCATCTTATATCCTCCTTTCAAGACACTTTCCATTCTGTTCAACTGCTCTTCCAGGTCCTTTGTGGTCTCTGACAGAACTACAATGTCATCGGCGATCCTCAAAGTTTTTATTTCCTCTCCATGGATTTTAATTCCTATTCCGAATTTTTCTTTTGTTTCCTTTACTGCTTGCTCAATATACAGATTGAATAACATCAGGGAGAGGCTACAACCCTGTCTCACTCCCTTCCCAACCACAGCTTCTCTTTCATGCCCCTCCACTCTTATAACTGCCATCTGGTTTCTGTACAAATTGTAAATAGCCTTTCGCTCCCTGTATTTTACTCCTGCCACCTTCAGTATTTGAAAGAGAGTACTCCAGTCAACATTGTCAAAAGCTTTCTCTAAGTCTACAAATGCTAGAAATGTAGGTTTGCCTTTGCTTAATCTATTTTCTAAGACAAGTCGTAGGGTCAGTTTTGCTTCACGTGTTCCAACATTTCTACGGAATCCAAACTGATCTTCCCCGAGGTCGGCTTCTACCAGTTTTTCCATTCGCCTGTAAAGAATTCGTGTTAGTATTTTGCAGCTGTGGCTTATTAAAGTGATAGTTCTATAATTTTCACATCTGTAAACACCTGCTTTCTTTGGGATCGGAATTATTATATTCTTCTTGGAGTCTGAGGGTATCTCGCCCGTCTCATACATCTTGCTCACCAGATGGTAGAGTTTTGTTAGCCCTGGCTCTCCCAAGCCTGTCGGTAGTTCTAATGGAATGTTGTCTACTCCCAGGGCCTTGTTTCGACTAAGGTCTTTCAGTGCTCTGTCAAACTCTTCACGCAGTATCATATCTACTATTCCATCTTCATCTACATTCTCTTCCATTTCTATAATATTGTCCTCAAGAATATCGCCCCTGTATAGACTATATACTCCTTCCACCTTTCTGCTTTCCCTTCTCTGCTTAGAGCTGAGATTCCATCTCAGCTCTTGATATTCATGCAAGTGGTTCTCTCTTCTCCAAAGGTCTCTTTAATTTTCCTTTAGGCAGCATCTATCTTACCCCTAGTGTGCTTAGCCATTTTGCGCCTCCTGTTGATCTCATTTTTGAGACGTTTGTATTCCTTTTTGCCTGCTTCATTTACTGCATTTTTATATTTTCTCCTTTCATCAATTAAATTCAATATCTCTTCTGTTAACCAAGGGCCGGTCGGAGTGGCCGAGCGGTTCTAGGCGGTACAGTCTGGAACCGCGCGACCACTAAGGTCGCAGGATCGAATCCTGCCTCGGGCATGGATGTGTGTGATGTCTTTAGGTTAGTTAGTTTTAAGTAGTTCTAAGTTCTAGGGGACTGATGACCTCAAAAGTTAAGTCCCATAGTGCTCAGAGCCATTTGAACTATATTTTTACCGAAGGATTTCTATTATCCCTCGTCTTTTTACCCGCTTGATCCCCTGCTACTTTCACTATTTCATCTCTCAAAGCTACCCATTCTTCTTCTACTCTATTTCTTTGCCCCACTCTTATCAATCGCTCCCTAATGCTCTCCCTGAAGCTCTCTACAACATCTGGTTCTTTCAGTTTATCCAGGTATCATCTCCTCAAATTCCTACGTTTTTGCAGTTTCTTCAGTTTTAATCTACAGTTCATAACCAACAGATCGTGGTCCGAGTCCACATCTGCCACTGGAAATGTCTTACAATTTAAAACCTGATTCCTGAATCTGTGTCTTACCATTATACAATCTATCTGACACCTTCTAGTATCTCCAGGCCTCTTCCATGTATACAATCTTCTTTTATGATTCTTGAACCAAGTGTTAGCTAAGATTTGTTATGCTCTGTGCAAAATTCTACCAGGTGGCTCCCTCTTTCATTCCCTACTCCCATTCCATATTCACCTACTACGTTTCCTTCCTTCCTTTTCCTACTATCGAGTTCCAGTCACCAATGCTATTAGATTTTCGTCTCCCTTCACTATCTGAATGATTTCTTTTATCTCATCATACACTTCATCAATCTCTTCGTTATCTGCGGAGGTAGTTGGCATATAAACTTGTACTACTGTTGTAGGCGTGGGCTTCGCATCTATCTTGGCCACAATAATGTGTTCACTATGCTGTTTGTAGTAGCTTACTCGCATTCCTATTTTCCTATTCATTATTAAACCTACTCCTGCATTACCCCTATTTTATTTTGAATTTATAACCCTGTATTCACCCGACCAGAGGTCTTTTTCCTCCTGCCACTGAACTACATTAATTACCACTGTATCTAACTTTAACCTATCCATTTCCCTTTTTAAATTTTCTAACCTACCTGCCCGATTAAGGGATCTGACATTCCACGCTCCGATCCGTAGAACGCCAGTTTTCTTTCTCCTGATAACAAAGTCCTCCTGAGTAGTCCCAGCCCGGAGATCCGAATGAGGGGCTATTAACCTCCGGAATATTTTACCCAAGACGATGCCATCATCTTTTAACCATAGAATAAAGCTGCATGCCCTCGGGCAAAACTACGGCTGTAGTTTCCCCTTGCTTTGAGCTGTTCGCAGTACCAGCAGAGGAAGGCCGTTTTGGATAGTGTTACAAGGCCACATCAGTCAATCATCCAGGCTGTTGCCCCTGCAACTACTGAAAAGGCTGCTGCCCCTCTTTAGGAACCACACGTTGTCTGGTCTCTCAACAGACACCCCTCCGTTGTGGTTGCATCTATGGTACGGCTGTCTGTATCGCTGAGGCATGCAAGCCTCCCCATCAACAGCAAGGCCCATGGTTCATGGGGGGAAGAAACATAGTAACATAATACAGTGTTATTTCATTGCACATAATGGGAATGAAATGAAGCATTGAACTAAGAGGGGGATAGTTGAGGGTGATTACTTTTACATCTGTACTCTGCAAGCCAATTTATGGTGTGTAGCAGAGGTTACTTCTGGTAGCACTATCTTATATATCTACATCTACATGGAAGCTCTGCAAATCACATTTGAGTGCTTGGCAGAGGGTTCATCGAACCACCTTCACAATTCTATTATTCCAATCTTATACAGCGCACGGAAAGAACGAACACCTACACCTTTCTGTACGAGCTCTGATTTCCCTTATTTTATCGTGGTGATCGTTTTCCCTATGTAGGTCGGTGTCAACAAGATATTTTCACATTCGGAGGAGAAAGTTGGTGATTGTAATTTCGTGAGAAGATTCCGTCGCAGCGAAAAACGCCTTTCTTTTAATGATGTCCAGCCCAAATCCTATATCATTTCAGTGACACTCTCTCCCATATTTCGCGATAACACAAAGCGTGCTGCCCTTCTTTGAACTTTTTCGGGTAAGGATCCCACACAGCGCAACGGTATTCTGAAAGACGACGGACAAGCGTAGTGTTGGCAGTCTCCTTAGTAGGTCTGTTACATTTTCTAAGCGTCCTGCCAATAAAACGCAGTCTTTGTTAGCCTTCCTCACAACATTTTCTATGTCTTTCTTCCAGTTTAAGTTGTTCTTAATTGTAATACCTAGGTATTTAGTTGAATTTACGGCTTTTAGATTAGACTGATTTATCATGTAACCGAAGTTTAACAAATTCTTTTAGCACTCATATGGATGACCTCACACTTTTCGTTATTTAGGGTCAACTGCCAATTTTCGCACCATTCAGATACCTTTTTTAATTTGTTTTGCAATTTGTTTTGATATTCTAATGACTAATTAGTCGACAAACGACAGCTTCATCTGCAAACTACCTAAGACGGCTGCTGAGATTGTCTCCCAAATCGTTTATATAGATACAGAACAGTAAAGGACCTATAACACTACCCTGGGGAATGCCAGAAGTCACTTCTGTTTTACTCGATGACATTCCGTCAATTACTACGAACTGTGTGTCCTCTCTGACAGGAAGTCACAAATGCAGTCACATAACTGAGACAATATTCCATAAGCACGCAAATTTACTGGAAGCCGCTTGTGTGTAACAGTGTCAAAAGCCTTCTGGAAATCCAGAAAAACGGAATCGATCTGAAATCCCTTGTCAATAGCACTCTACACTTCATGCGAACAAAGAGCTAGTTGTGTTTCGCAAGAAAGACGTTTTCTAAACCCAGGTTGACTGTGTTTCAATACACCGTTTTCTTCGAGGTAATTCATAATGTTCGAACACAGTAAATGTTCCAAAATCCTGCTGCATATCTACGTTAACGATATGGGTCTGTAATTTAGCGGATTACTCCTACTACCTTTCTTGAATATTGGTGTGACCTGTGCAAGTTTCCAGCCTTTGGGTGCGGATCTTTCGTCGAGCGAACGGTTGTATATGATTGTCAAGTAGGGAACTAATGCATCAGCATACTCTGAAAGGAACCTAATAGGTATACAGTCTGGGCCGGAAGACTTGCTTTTATTTAGTGATTTAAGTTGCTTCACTACTCCGAGGATACTTACTTCTACGTTACTCACGTTGGCAGCTGATCTCGATTCGAATTCTGGAATATTTACTTCGTTTTCTTTTGTGAAGTCATTTCGGAAGGCTGGTTTTAGTAACTCTGCTTTTGCCGCACTGTCTCGATTGCTATCGCGCAGAGAAGACATTGATTATTGCTTGCCTCTAATATATTTCACATACGACCAGTTTCTTTTTTGATTGTCTGCAAGGTTTCGAGACAAAGTTTCGTTGTGGAAACTGTTATAAGCATTTCGCTTTGAAATCCGCGCTAAATTTAGAGCTTCTGTAAAAGATCGCAAATCTTGTGGGTTTAGCGTTGTTTGAATTTGGCATATTTTTTCGTTGTTTCTGCAACAGTGTTCTGACCCGTTTTGTGTAGCAAGGAGGTTCAGTTCCGTCGTTTGTTAATTTATTTTGTATAAATCTCTCCATTGCTGCCGATACCATTTCTCTGAATTCAAACCACATCTGGTCTACACTTATATTGTCAATTTGGAAGGAATGGAAATTGTCTCTCAGGAACGCGTCAAGAGAATTTTTTACTGCCTTTTTGAATAGGTATATTTTTCGTTTGTTTTTGGAGGATTTGGGGGTTACAATATTCAATGTCGCTACGACAAGCCTGTGTTCACGAATCCCTGTATCGGTTTTGATGCTCGTTATTAACTTAGGATTATATGTTACTAAGAGGTCAAGTGTGTTTTCACAACCGTTTACTAATTTTCACAGAATGCGTTTAGCACAATTTCGGATGATATTTTATGTGTACCTCCGGAATTAAACATGTATTTTCGCCAACATATCGAGGGTAAATTAAAGTCACCACCAACTATAATCGTATGAGTCGGGTACGTGTTTGAAATCAAATTCAAGTTTACTTTGAACCTTTCAGTAACTGTGTCATCTGAATTGGGAGGTCGGTTAAAGCATCCAATTATTATTTTATTCCGGTTGCCAACAATGACCCCTGCCCACACTAACTCACGGGAAGTATGTACTTCAATTTCGCGACAAGATAAACTACTTGTAACAGCAATAAACACGCCACCGTCAACCGTGTTTAGCCTATCCTTTCGGAACACCATTAGGTTCTTCGCAAAAATTTCGGCTGAGCTTATCTCCGGCTTTAGCCAGCTTTTAGTGCCTACAACGATTTGAGCATCAGTGCTTTCTATTAGTGCTTGGAGCTCTGGTACTTTACTAACACAACTACGACAGTTTACAACTGTTATACCGATGGTTCCTGTATCTACGTTCTTCCTGTGGGCGGCCGGGGTGGCCGAGCGCTTCTAGGAGTCACAGTCTGGAACCGCGCGACCTCTACGGTCGCAGGTTCGAATCCTGCCTCGGGCATGGATGTGTGTGATGTCTTTAGGTTAATTAGGTTTAAGTAGTTTTAAGTTCTAGGGAACTGATGACCTCAGAAGTTAAGTCCCATATTGCTCAGGGCCGTTTGAACCTTTTTTTTTTTTTCTTCCTGTGTTCGGCCTGCACCCTTTGTGGCTGGAGCCTTTCTTGTGTTTTCCCGAGACCCTCTAACCTAAATAACCGCCCAGTCCACGCCACACAGCCCCTGCTATCCGTGTAGCAGGCTCCTGCGCATAGTGGACACCTGACCTATTCAGCCGAAACCGAAACAACACGAAGTTTTTTGGACAACAGTATGTGATATAAACACAAGAGATCATGGAAAAAGGAAAGGGGTAGAGAGTAAATACTTAACTAGAAGACAACGTAGACGTGGCTGGAAAAATAGTGCAGTGCCAACAGTCCACAGGTAAGCGTGTTGTAGCCCAACATCTACACTCGTGGGCTAGGTGAAGTTGAACTGATATCCAGCCAACACGCATCTTAAGTATAGCCATGAGAATAAATATTTTTATATACTGCACAATAAATAATATAATAAATAATTAAATAGAGGAGAACGACGACTATGCTGCAAAAGGACGGCACACCTTCCCTCCATAGGTAGGCGAATCGTGGCATAGCATCTCAGAAGTCTCAGATCGAAGCGGCTCGCATCGCTGAAACAATTCTACTCCAGTCAATGAGATTCAAGGTCTAAGACGTATCTGGAAACGTCACGTACAGCGGTGGTATACCAACCTGACGCCTTACAGCTGGACAGCCAGCAGAGATGGTCTAGGGTGCCACTTATTTTCATAGCAGGGTTCCTTCGGTTGGCGTCTGCTGCTCCCTTACAGCACAGTGGTACGTCGACGATATTCTACGCTCCGTTTCGTCGACATCCATGGCAGGCCATCATAGGATTACATTTCGACATGATAATACCCGGCCGTATATGATGAGAGTTTCTACTGCTGATCTTCGTGCTTGGACAGCAAGGTCTCCGGATCTCTTTCCAATTGAGAACGTTTGGAGCATTATGAACAGGGCTCTCCAACCAGATCTGGATTTTGACCATCTAATGCGCCAATTGGACAGAATTTGGCACGACATCCCTCAGGATAACATCCAACGGCTCTATCTGTTAAGTCGAAGTCGAGTAATGACTTATTTGAGGGACTAATGTGTTATTGACTTGCTCAATTTGTGTTATTTTTCTTGAACAAATCATCTGATTTTCAGAAATTGTAATCATTTGTTTGTCTGTACATGCACTTTACATCCATCGATTTCCGTCTTGTCTTATACGCAGATACTGAAACGTCCCCTTTGGAAAATTGTGAATGACTGTGCTGGAAAAACGCTTACGTTATTTGATTTCCAAACAGCTGAGCAAAACTCAACGTACTGAGACAGTTTTCTCTTTACTTATTCTGATCATCACTAAACTGACACACAATATTTTAGCGCAACGCAGTCTGACTTTCAATAATCCCTACAAAAGAATGGCCCTTACTAAAAATTACTTACAACTTTCATGAATCACTTACCTCACAAAAATCTTCGTGACTCGAACTACTGCAATACAGCGTGCGCCAATACTGCCAGCTAAATAAAAGTTTCTAACTACTGAAGGCACTAACTACTGATGGGCATAGTTAGCAAATGAAAGATTTTGATACAGAACAAACAACGTATTTACCTTAATAGCGTTCAAAAGTCATTTTATATATACATATATATATAAATATATATATATAATTTTGTGACATCCATCTTTACAAATTTCATTTTTCTGACAGACACACGTCCAGTTCGTCCACACATAGTAATCTCTCAAACCTCTGGCATCTCTCTCTCCACAGCCACCACTCCTGGCGGCTCACCTCCAACTCTACGCACTGTTCCCATCCAACTGCCCAACACTACGCAAGCGAATATTCCAACAATGAGTCCAACCAGCCACAGACTGCACACAGCACAGTCAGTGATTTTCATACAGAGCGCTACGTAAAAACCTAAACAGCCTACTTACAATACTCTTTACGTTCCAACCCCAGTGGTGCCCTGCACGGCGGGGTAGATAATCAAACTGACAAAAATAGTTTTAAGATTAATGCAATAATATCCTTAGGTGACTTTCACACATTACCAGTCCACTAATCTGCCACACGGCGTAGCCGCGCGTTCTAGGGCGCCTTGTCACGGTTCGCGCAACTCCCCCCGTCGGAGTTTCGAGTCCTCCCTCGGCCATGGGTGGGTGTATTGTTCTTAGCGTAAGTTAGTTTAAGTTGGATTGAGTAGTGTGTAAGCCTAGGGACCGATGGCCTCAGCAGTTTGGCCCCACAGAACTTACCACAAATTTCCATTTCCACTAATCTTGTATTGTCTGTTGTATTGTGCTGCACAAGTGTTTTTAGAGAGCAGCTGTTCAGAGAGTTGGGTTAAATGGCCATGACCAGCTATTTAGTAACGTATCTTGGACTATGACATGCGCTGCTGCAATGTATGTGATTCCCTTACACGTTCACGCGCTGCAAAAAGTTCTTTGGGAGTATTCACTACATTTTATAAGGAAGGCGTCGATGTGGATGTAAAAGAAGAGCTTCGGCCTGTTATACTGTGATCGAGATGGAGTCGTAACACAAAAATAACGTCCACTACGCAAATGGCCAAATTATACTTCAAACAGCACCCAAGGATAGATAGTGTAGCACGAGTATATACCTTATAGTGCACCGGTGCTTCCTAACGTTAAAATGACTCAAGGATACGAATCAGTACTGGCTCTTCCTCTAGGAAAGCCATAAGGGATGTCGAGGTAATAATTCGCTGACGGCTACTTTCAGTCTCTGGTGAAAGGCAGCTACTCACTAACAGAGACGACGAATTGTTTACATCATACCACCCAGAAGACTTCCCACAACAACCCGTGAAGGTCTGTCAGCGAGTTACATACAACATACACGTACTTGCATTTTTCAGTTGATATGCTCAGTTCTGTTTAAAAGTGAAATCACATCACTTGTGAAGAAGGGGAACAAGCATTCGTGATATTTCTGAAAATGCAAACCATTCTAATTATTTTATTAGTAATTCTTTATTAGGCTTAACTGTATTTTAGGTAGAAAGTTCCAATCTCACTAATAAGCAGTGAAGATATTTACAAGTTTCAGCTTATCCTACGAACATTGTCAAACGCGTGTCAGGTACGAAATATAGGAAAAATTTTGTCACATACTTACACGTAGAGAATACACGTCTGACACAGTTACTTGTGTACCTCAGAAGCAGAAGGGTATTACAACTACAGGGTGCCCCAAAAGCCCGTTGAAATTTGAAAATTCATTACTTCATGGAACAATGTAGGTAGAGAGGGAAAAATTGACACACAGGCTTGAAATGACGTGGGGTTTTATTAAAACCGAAAAAAGATTCACAAACTAACCACCAAATAGCGCTTCATACTATACAAAAGTAACAATTAACATAATAACTGATTTTTAGCAAAGACGATGTTCTTTATAACAAATGATCAGCATGTCGGCCGTCATTCATCAATAACACCTGTAGTCGAGGAACAATGTTGTGAACAGCACTGTACAGCATATCAGTACGTATGGTGAGAAATTGCCCTCAGATGTTGTATTTTAGTGTCAGTAATGAGGTCGGACGATCGCAGTAGATTTACAACTTCGGGTAACCCCACAACCAATAACCACACGGATTGAGGAGGCCAAGCATGACGGACATGGTGGCTCAGAACGCGATCCTCACCAAACTACGTACACAAGACCTGTTTTTGAATAGCTATTGATCGTTGACGAATTTAAGCCTTTGCTTCTATGACTGTCGAAGATTCGAAGATCGCTCCTTACATCATATCTTTCAGATAAACCGACAAATGGCTCCTAAGAATTTTAAAAAATACCGAATTTCCTTAAGATGATCATATAATTCCTTTGTTAGCGAAAATTGGAGCTACATATTTCAAGTAGGGCAATGAATACGGGTTCCGAAATGACTTAATGACAGCCTCGTCTAACTTCTTTGGATCGCTGAGCCCTTTTGCGTACTCTGCGCCGTTCTCCTCGGACGTGAGAACAAACCCACTCATGGTGCTGTAGAAGACAGCTGTGACCAGGCAGTGGTCCATGTCGCTCCTGAGCTCCTGCATGGTGTAGGCCTCTGCCTGCGGTCCCATGCCCAGACGCCGCAGCAGCCCCACCAGCGTGCTGTGGTACTCGCGCAGCAGGTCGTCCATGTGGTGCCGGTGGTTGTCTTCGCTGGCGTTCGCGTACAGGAAGTACAGCAGGTCCGAGGCCGGGCTGGTCACTGATGAACACTGCAACGTCATCATGGTGTCAGTTATCAGGCAACGTCAGGTCTCCCAAGTAAAGAGTTCAAAAGTTATTTTTGTCTGATTGTTTTCCTGTTTGTCTTGGAACTACATTTAAACTCAGTTTGCGGTGAATCACTAACGTCAAGTAGTCAAAAGTGATTTAAAACGAAGAGCTGAGGACCCCTACTGCAGATTGCATAGCCAGTGTACAGGTAAACAAGTAAAACTGGTGGTGGTTACACTCGAGTTTAAAGATGGATGTTGTTGTTGTTGTTGTGGTCTTCAGTCCTGAGACTCGTTTGATGCAGCTGTCCATGCTACTCTATCCTGTGCAAGCTTCTTCATCTCCCAGTACCTACTGCAACCTACATCCTTCTGAATCTGCTTAGTGTATTCATCTTTTAGTCTCCCTCTACGATTTCTACTCTCCACGCTGCCCTCCAATACCAAATTGGTGATCACTTGATGCCTCAGAACATGTCCCACCAACCGGTCCATTCTTCTTGTCAAGTTGTGCCACAAACTTCTCTTCTCCCCAATCCTATTCAATACCTCCTCATCAGTTACGTGATCTACCCATCTAATCTTCAGCATTCTTCTGTAGCATCACATTTCGAAGGCTTCTATTCACTTCTTGTCCAAACTATTTATCGTCCATGTTTCACTTCCATACATGGCTACACTCCATACAAATACTTTCAGAAACAACTTCCTGACACTTAAATCTATACTCGATGTTAACAAATTTTTCTTCTTCAGAAACGCTTTCCTTGCCATTGCCAGTCTACATTTTATATCCTCTCTACATCGACTATCATCAGTTATTTTGCTCCCCAAATAGCAAAACTCCTTTACTACTTTAAGTGTCTCATTTCCTAATCTAATTCCCGCAGCATCACCCGATTTAATTCGACTACATTCCATTATCCTCGTTTTGCTTTTGTTGATGATCATTCTACACCCTCCTTTCAAGACACTCTCCATTCCGTTTAGCTGCTCTTCATGGTCCTTTGCTCTTTCTGACAGAATTACAGTGTCATCGGCGAACCTCAAAGTTTTTATTTCGTCTCCGTGGATCTTAATACCTACTCCGAATTTTTCTTTTGTTTCCTTTACTGCTTGCTCAATATGCAGATTGAATAACATCGGAGACAGGTTACAACCCTGTCTCACTCCCTTCCCAACCGCAGATTCCCATTCATGCCCCTCGTCTCTTATAACTGCCATCTGGTTTCTGTAAAAATTGTAAATAGCCTTTCGCTCACTGTATTGTACCCCTGCCACCTTTAGAATTTGAAAGAGAGTATTCCAGTCAACATTGTCAAAAGCTTTATCTAAGTCTACAAATGCTAGAAACGTAGGTTTGCCTTTCCTTAATCTAGCTTCTAAGTTAAGTCGTAGGGTCAGTATTGACTCACTTGTCCCAACATTTCTACGGAATCCAAACTGATCTTCCCCGAGGTCGGCTTCTACTAGTTTTTCCATTCGTCTGTAAAGAATGCGCGTTAGTATTTTGCAGCCGTGACTTATTAATCTCATAGTTCGGTAATTTTCACATTTGTCAACACCTGCTTTCTTTGGGATTGGAATTATTATATTCTTCTTGAAATCTGACGGTATTTCGCCAGTCTCATACATCTTGCTCACTAGATGGTTGAGTTTTGTTAGGCCTGGCACTTCCAAGCCTGTCAGTAGTTCTAATGGAATGTTGTCTACTCCCGGGGCCTTGTTTCAACTTAGGTCTTTGAGTGCTCTGTCAAACTCTTCACGCAGTACAATATCTCCTATTCCATCTTCATCTACATTCTCTTCCATTTCTATAATATTGTCCTCAAGAATATCGCCCCTGCATAGACCCTCTACATACTCCCTCCACCTTTCTGCTTTCCCTTCTCTGCTTAGAGCTGGGTTTCCATCTCAGCTTATGATATTCATGCAAGTGGTCCTCTTTTCTCCAAAGGTCTCTTTAATTTTCCTTTAGGCAGTATCTATCTTACCCCTAGAGATATGTGCGTCTACATCCTTACATTTGTCCTCTAGCCACCCCTGCTTAGCCATTTTGCACTTCCTGTCGATCTAATTTTTGAGACGTTTGTATTCCTTTTTGCCTGCTTCATTTACTGCTTTTTTATATTTTCTCCTCTCATCAATCAAATTCAATATCTCTTCTGTTACCCAAGGGCCCGTCTGAGTGGCCGAGCGGTTCTGTCACCCAAGGATTTCTACTAGCCCTCGTCATTTTACCTACTTGATCCTCTGCTGCCTTCACTACTTCATCCCTCAAAGCTACCCACTCTTCTTCTACTGTATATCTTTCACCCATTCTTGTCAATTGTTCCCATATGCTCTCCCTGAAACTCTGTACCACCTCTGGTTTAGTCAGTTTATCCTGGTCCCATCTCCTTAAATTCCCACCTTTTTGCAGTTTCTTCAGTTTTAATCTACAGCTCATAACCAATAGGTTTTGGTCAGAGTCCACATCTGCCCCTGGAAATGTCTTACAATTTAAAACCTGGTTCCTGAATCTCTGTCTTGCCATTATATAATCTATCTGATAGGTTCTATTATCTCTAGGCTTCTTCCATGTATACAACCTTCTTTTATGATTCTTGAACCAAGTGTTACCTATGATTAAGTTGTGCTCTGTGCAAAATTCCACCAGGCGGCGTCCTCTTTCATTTCTTACCCCCAATCCATATTCACCTACTACGTTTCCTTCTCTCCTTATTCCTACTGCCGAATTCCAGTCACCCATGACTATTAAATTTTCGTCTCCCTTCACTATCTGAATGATTTATTTTATCTCGTCATACATTTCATCAATCTCTTCGTCATCTGCGGAGCTAGTTGGCATATAAACTTGTACTGCTGTGGTAGGCGTGGGCTTCGTATCTATGTTGGCCACAATAATGCGTTCACTATGTTGTTTGTGGTAGCTTACCCGCATTCCTATTTTCCTATTCATTATTAAACCTACCCCTGCATTACCCCTATTTGATTTTGTATTTATAACCCTGTATTCACCTGACCAGAAGTCTTGTTCCTCCTGCCACCGAACTTCACTAATTCCCACTATATGTAACTTTAACCTACCCATTTCCCTTTTTAAATTTTCTATCCTACCTGCCCGATTAAGGAATCTAACATTCCACGCTCCGATACGTAGAACGCCAGTTTTCTTTCTCCTGATAACAAAGTCCTCCTGAGTAGTCCCAGCCCGGAGATCCGAATGAGGGGCTATTAACCTCCGGAATATTTTACCCAAGACGATGCCATCATCTTTTAACCATAGAATAAAGCTGCATGCCCTCGGGCAAAACTACGGCTGTAGTTTCCCCTTGCTTTGAGCTGTTCGCAGTACCAGCACAGCAAGGCCGTTTTGGTTAGTGTTACAAGGCCAGATCAGTAAATCATCCAGACTGTTTCCCCTGCAACTACTGAAAAGGCTGCTGTCCCTCTTCAGAAACCACACGTTTGTCTGGCCTCTCAACAGATACCCCTCCGTTGTGGTTGCACCTATGGTACGGCTATCTGTATCGCTGAGGTACTCAAGACTCCCCACCAACGGCAAGGTCCATGGTTCATGGGGGGGGGGGATTCCTTACAAACGCCAATATCCTAAGCCCCTAACAGTTCGGATTTCGTGCTGGGCGTAGCACAATCCAGCAAGCCATTCATCTGGAAGAGCACATATGCACGCAGAAACACCAGTGCAGCAGCACCGGAGCCATTTTCCTCGACATCTAAAAGGTGTTCTGCCGTGTTTGGTATGGCAGCCTATTATATAAGATGTGGAAGTACAACTGTCCACTACACATCCTAAAAATGGTCAAGTCCTTCCTGGCCAAAAGAATGTTTTACTCTTCGAGAGATGGAGTAGACAGCCCCATAAGATCCATTGAAGCTAAAGTGCCCCAAGGATCTGCACTTGCTCCCCCCCTGTACCTTAATATACAAGGGCTGTTCGATTAAGAATCCTCATAATTCTTATGGTCATAAATTCTCGCGCTAAAATTTAATATTATGATATTCTGTTAGCTTAATGTGCAAAAAACACGCCGTAATAGTTTTATTGTTGGGACTCCTGGTGCCCGCCTGTGAGGGGCTGTAATGGAGATAACAAGCGAGGAACAATCCGTCGCTTTGAAACTCTGCTTTCATCTCAACAAATCTTCAGCTGAGG
This sequence comes from Schistocerca piceifrons, assembly GCF_021461385.2. Taxonomy (NCBI): domain Eukaryota; kingdom Metazoa; phylum Arthropoda; class Insecta; order Orthoptera; family Acrididae; genus Schistocerca; species Schistocerca piceifrons. The sequence continues at coordinate 748,879,650 of NC_060139.1, forward strand.
CCTGTGCAATGTTGCAGGAGGCCTATGGAGAGTCCACACTACCCTACTGCACAGCTCTGAGTTGGTTGAAAATGTTTAAAGATGGGAGACAATCAATTTCAAAGGAAGGTGGACCCGGTGCTCCAGTTATAGCTCTTACGGAAGAAAACATCAACACTGCTGCTGTCATTGTGAAAGAGGATCGAAGAATTATCTTAAGATCACTTTCTGAAATACTGAACATTTCATTGGGTGCCACCCACACGTTGGTCACAGAAGAATTAAAAATGAGACGTGTTTGTGAGTCATGGGTTCCAAGACTGTTGATTCCGGAACAAAAGCACATTGGTGCGCAGGTCTGCACGCAGTTAAAGTTGGTGTTAGAGGAAGATCCGGAGTTTCTTTCAAATGTAATCACTGCTGATGAAACTTAGCTACATTGTTTTGATCCTGAGAGCAAGCAGCAATGCTCAGTGTGGAAATCTCCTTCATCACCAACCCCCAAAAAAGCAGAAGTGGTTGCTTCTGCTGGGGAAGTTATGGTCATCTCAATCTTTGATATTCATGGAATGGTTTATCGACATGTTGTACCTGCACACACACCAGTAACTGGACAAAACTACAGCGATGTCCTGAAAACATTGCAAGTCCATATCAGGCGCAAAAGACCACATTTCCGTGAAGCAGGCTGGGTGCTGCACCACGATAATACGCGGCCGCATATTGCCAATGTTATTGCTGGATACCTTACAAAAATCAACGTGAAGTGCATCCCTCATCCTCCCTATAGTTCGGATTTAGTTCCATGTGCCGTTTTTATATTCCTTAACATGAAGAAACGCTCTCGTGGGAGGCATTATCAATCACTAGAAGCAGTGGTGAAGGCAGAGGAGGAGATTTTGAAGGACCTCTCAAAAAATGGTTTCCAGCATGTATTTGAAGACTGACAGAAACTCTGAGACAAGTGCATCGCATTCGTGGGAGACTGCTTTGAGAAGGACCACCAAAATTATGATGGTAAGTGATGGTATGTCGTCAAAAATTTGTGATCATTCTTTATTGAACAGCCCTCATACTATCGATGTAACCAACGAGCGTGGAGGGGGGGGATAACCCTTTATGCAGGTGACACTGCTCTGTGCAACAGCGGGCAAAACATCAGTTATATAGTAGCCAGACTATAGCGACTTATGAACAGTGTTGTTAAATGATGTAACAAATGGAAAGTAAAAATAAAAGCAGAAAATTGCCAGGCAATCATCTTCACTACAAGCCACTAACTAAAAAAAAAAAAAAGAAAAACTAGAAACATCCAAATAAACGATCAGGATCTGCCATGAAGACGGTGAAATACCTACCCAGGACTAAAACTCGACAGCGCGCTAACCTTCAGACAACACATCTCAGAGGCTTCCAATAAAGCATGTGAAAGAAGATTGATTCAGTTATATCCACTAATAAAAGGCAGACGGCTATCTACATAAGACAAATTACGCATCTGGAAAACGGTCATCCTACCGATTACACTATATGGCTCGGAAGTATGGAGCATGGTGGCAAACACCAGCCTAACGAAAGTCGAGAGAACCCAGAACAGGGAACATTGCATTATCTCAGTTGTACCAAGATTTATCATCAACGAAGAGATTCGAGTTATGCTGAACCATCCTACTGTATACCAAATCATTACACAAAAATCCACCTCATTCTGCAATGCATGCCATAACTCACAACTTCATCTCATCAGCTCACTCGGAGAAGAGCCCCCATCATAACACCCCATTTATAACTCACCCCCATTATAACACACTCACCACCACCATCCATAGTCAGTTCACATGATAAACACCAAAACCATCATTTAGCATACTAAAAGAAATCCCACAACTACGACAAATTCACTACATCTGGGGGGGGGGGGCGGACCAGAATCTCCAAGCCATTACTCACACCAAAACAATTTTTCATGACCCCACATTAGCTAAGCGAAAGACAGAGTCACACGGGACGCTGGATCTTCCGGTCGTGTCAGATTCCGGCTACTGTACTGTACCATACCAGAAATCGAACCTGTATGATACCATTCACATGCAGAAATCTTACTGATAGAAATGACGGATATACTGCAATAACGTCAACAGAAGTAACCACACTGAAGCGCCAAAGAAACTGGTATAGGCATGCGTATTCAAATACAGAGATATGAAAACAGGCAGAGTAAGGCGAGGTGTTATTGTCGGCGCACGACCGATGGCATACAGCATCTCCGAGATAGCGATGGTAGCGAGGTAGCGTCCTATACGACCATTTCACTAGTGTACCGTGAATATCAGGAATCCGGCAAAACATCAAATCTCCGACATCGCTGCGGCCGGAAAAAGATCCTGCAAGAATGGGACCAACGACGACTGAAGAGAATCGTTCAACATGACAAAGTCCATCCGTTCCGCAAATTGCTGCAGATTTCAATGCTGAGCCATCAACAAGAGTCAGCGTCCGAACCATTCAACGAAACGTCTTATCCATATGGGCTTTCAGAACCGAGGGCCCTCCAGTGTACCCTTGATGACTGCACGACACAAAGCTTTACACCTTGCTTGGGCCCGTCAACACCGACATTGGACTGTTGATGACTGGAAACATGTTGCCAAGTCGTACGAGTCTCGTTTGAAATTGTATCGAACGGAAGGACGTATACGGGTATGGAAACAAACTCATGAATCCGTGGACCCTGCATGTCAGCAGGGGAATGTTCAAGCTGGTGGAGGCTCTGTAATGGTGTGGGGCGTGTGCACTTGGAGTGATATGGGACCCCTGACAGTGGCCACATACGAAGCATCCTGTCTGATCACCTGCATCTATTCATGTCCATTGTGCATTCCGATGGTCTTGAGCAATTCCAGCAGGACAATGCGACATCCCACACGTCCAGAATTGCTACAGAGTGGCTCTGTCTTCTGAGTTTAAGCACTGCCGCTGGCCACAAAATTTTGCAGACATGAACGCTATTGAGCATACCTGGGATGCCTTGCAACGTGCTGTTCAGAATAGATCTCCACCCCCTCGTACTTTTACGAATTTATTGACAGCCCTGCATGATTCGTGGCATCAATTCTCTCCACTGTACTTCAGACATAAGTCAAGTCGATGCCACGGCGTGTCGCGGCACTTCTGCGTGTACTAGTTCCTTTGGCTCTTCAGTGTGGCTAGTGCCAAATTGTGCGAGGAACTTCCAATACATTATCGGTACTGTCGTAAGGTAACCTGTCGATACCACACAGATGGGAATCGTCCTGGGCACAGAGGTTGGCCCTAGAAGTTTCCCTGTTCTCATTCCATGTAGGCTTTCGCGGCCGGCGTCTTTATCAGTAAACTCTTCCGGGCTAAGTTGCCGTGGTCGATCTGTAGAACTTCTTCTCCCTGACGTTTCGTTCTCAACTACGGAGAACATCTTCCGAGGTGAGTCGACTCACCTCGGAAGATGTTCTCCGTAGTTGAGAACGAAACGTCAGGGAGAAGAAGTTCTACAGATCGACCACGGCAACTTAGCCCGGAAGAGTTTACTGATATAGTTTCCCTGTTGTTCGCCGACGCCGTCCAACCTGCAGCTACACGAGAGCCACGTCCACTGAGGTGAGGTACCAACAGCGCCACAGATCATTTGTTTAACAGGCTGCCCTGCGGTAGCGTTCTCGCTTCCCACGCCCGGGTTCCCGAGTTCGATTCCCGGCGGGGTCAGGGATTTTCTCTGCCTCGTGATGGCTGGGTGTTGTGTGCTGTCCTTAGGTTAGTTAGGTTTAAGTAGTTCTAAGTTCTAGGGGACTTATGACCACAGTAGTTGAGTCCCATAGTGCTCAGAGCCATTTTCTTTTTTTTTTTTTTTTTTTTTTCAACAGGCTGCCCGCCTGCCGCTCTGCCAAGTTCAGTAGCTCCAGTCTAACGGCAGTCGAGTATCGACGTAGCACACTCGCAAGTTTCCCTACGCGTGTAATGCAACAGAACTTTTCTCAATACTTGACTTGTGTTTAATACTGTGGATTGCAAGCCGGACGTGAATTGTGAACTTTCCAGGTGTCTAACTTGTCCCGGCATGGCCCAATGTCTTGTACAAGGAGTTCGACGACGATTCTTTCTATTAATTGAGTATATTACAATATTTCTCACAATGATTGTGTTCTTTAATTCATCTGATTTCTGCCTCGGAAACCCCTGCACCATCCCGACGGGACACATTATAATTTTGGTTATGAAACTTTACTTGGCCACTTCCGATACAGCAGCTGAAAACGTAAAGGATGTTGTCATTTCAGTCTGAGAAAATGTTACAGAACATATTGTCAACACCTAACGTTTTCTAGCATCATTTCACAGCCAGTGTAATGGCGGAGTACATAACGTAACACTATAAAAGTATAACTGATGTTACTATTCGGCAATTTTTACCACAGATGGTTGGGCCTAGTCGAAGTTAACCACAAAACAAACTGCTGTAATATTTACCAATCGGAACTACAATGCCAAGCCCACTGTACTTCCCATAATCAACACCAACGTCTAACACACACACACACAACCAAATATCTTTTTAGAAGGGAAAGGGAAAGGAGGAAGAAGTTTTTTATTACGAATTACCACTTATCTCCTGTCCGGCCCCGGTAGCTGAATGGCGGCAGTCAGCCTTCAGCGGCGCATCGGTTCGGACGGTGTTTACGTATCTGCCGCACGTCTGCGCGACAGGTGTTAACGTTAAGTGTGTAGCGGTTGTGCCACGGTATACATAGAACGAATCATGGCCTCGTCGTTCCGCAAATCGACACTGAAATTTAGTTTTGTTAACGAATATGCTCGACCAAAGGCTTACGAGACCGAACGTTATTTACGGGACAAGGTGAAAATCGAACCTGACGTTCTAGTTGGAATACACGTATCTATGGTAAGCAGCGTTGTCTATGTCAAGCTCATAAATGAAGCGGCATGTGACGAACTACTACTACGACACCGACAAGGACTTCGTTTCTGTCATTCGGACGGGAATGTAGGAGCGGTAACAGTTGAACACGTCGGCATCGGACTCCGAACGATCCGCATCTTCCATTCGAAGTGCCAGAAGAATTGGTGACAGACGCCGTGCGTCCTTACGGAACTGTCCTATCCCACATGTCTGAAAAATGGGCGAGTTTCAAGACGTATCCGGTCCTCAATGGCGTCAGAGAAAAACGGATCGAACTCCGAAAACACGTCCCGTCATACTTGTACATCGCCGGTTGTAGGGCGATTGTCATCTACGACGGACAACCAAGGACGTGCTGTGGATGTGGGAAGGAGGGATACGTCCGTTCTGAGTGTGTTCAACGAAGGTTGTTACAGCTGCCACGGGATGATCCACCCCTCACACCGCGTCCAACTGTGCTCCCCATGACTTATGTCGCCGCATTACGCGACGACGTGAGCCGCGATACAGAAGCGTACCGTAACACACAGACAGAGGCAGATCGTGGCGAGCCACGGAAGGACGATGTTTCGCTGGACCGCCTGCAGCAATCACAGGACGCCCTCTCCTCGGTGCCGATTGCAGCCCCTTCAGATAAGGCACTTGCAGACGTCGATAATACGACGGTGCACGATTCCGACGTCCCCCATGAACAACTGGAGACAATGCTGACCTCTGATTCCGAAGCCCGGCAACGAAAACAGCGATCGCCAAAACGCCGGAAGAAGCGCCGCCTCACTGTGGAGAACGACCAATCTGATCTAGCAAGCAATTCTGAGATTTTTTCGTGTACACAGCAGACAACCATGGATACAGAAGAACTGCCTAGCGTGGATGCAACGGTGGCAAGCGGGACGGCGACACGACCTTCCGCTGACGATGCTCCAGACATAGCGACGGAGTTCGATCGATGGCAACAGGCTACTGAGGAGGCTACGGCGCCTGTAACGCACGACAATGATGGGACACTAGGGGACTGGTCAGAAGACCCACCCCCATGGAACAGATGATGCCGGAGGAACTGCTCCCACACACTCTCCCGGTATAAGACCGGCAGAGTGCACGGAATAACGGCAGACCATATGAGGGGACGGCGGGAGACGTTAGTACGAAAGCAGCCTGTGTAGGGAAGAATTAGCGACCGTACGGTGCCCTGTCTACGTTGACAGCCATGCAACAAGCTTATCGGATAGGGTCTGTTAACATCAATCGCATTGGGACGCCGGTAAAAAGCAAGATGCTCAGTGACATGATAAAGGCTGCAGATTTAGACTAGCACTATTACAGGAGGTTCGGAAAGTTCCCCCCTCGGACTTTTACGGTTACGACATTTACTATTCCCCGTGTGACGAGAGAGGCGTCGGCACAGCGATCCTATTAAAGGAAGGGATACGTGCAGACGAAGTAGAGTATTTGCCTTCTGCCCGTGGTACGGCCGTGACCATACGTGGAATACGTTTGATCAACATATACACACCGTCAGGCCCGGACAAGAGAAGGGACAGAGCAGATTTTTACGCCCACGAGGTTACACCGTTGTTCCAGGGACGATACGATGCTTGCATACTCGGCGGAGATTTTAATTGTATGCTCGACAGAAAGGACCAACATCCTAACTATACTACTAGCCAAGAACTTAGGGAGTTAGTCAACGGGATGGAATTAGTCCATACGTGGGACCTGAAGTATCGCAACCAACCAGGATATACGTTTTTTACTAGCCACTCCACGAGCCGTTTGGATCGGATCTACGTTTCAAGGGCGTTAACAATGTCGACGGTGGACGCAGAAATATGGTCAACAACGCATATATTTGTACGGTTAATCTTGCTAGACAGCAGGTATGGAGACGGAGGGGCAATTGGAAGATGAACGTCTCCCACCTGCGTGATGCAGAACGCCGACGCATGGTGGAGGACGCGTGGCATGGCTGCCTCCGTCGACGAAATTCTTTCGGTTCTGTACTGCAGTGGTGGATCGAGTGCGCGAAGCCAGCTTTACAGAGGACGTTAACAGGTTACCGGAAGGAGGTTTCTCAATGGCAGCGCACGACCACCGAGTTTTACTTTACTGCTCTCTGGGAACTGTTAGATCAATCACCTACACCAGAACGCCAGACGTCCGTCCACAGAATCAAGGCGAAGCTGCTACAACTTGTGACGCTGAGAATGGCGGGAATGATGATGCGCACGAGGTCTCAGGATTGCCTGCCAACGAGGTTCCCTCGATGCATTACGTGATAAAGGAAAGGCAAAGACGACGAATGGCGTTAATATATGAGATCGATCTCGGCGATGGCCGTCGTTTTACAACACAAAGGGGCATAGCACAGGCGTTCACGGATCATTTTAGCAGATTCTATGCGAGCAACGGGGAGGGTCAGAGGGAGCTGGGGAACGTCCTGGAAGAGATCACAGACGCGACGAGTGTGAACGGGGAAGCAGACGGGTTAACTGAAATTACGTGTGAAGATCTGGAGGAAGCGATTACACGAGGTGCCTGCAACAAGTCCCCAGGTCCAGACGGATTCCCTTTGGAATTTTACCGTTCCTTTGTGACCATTATGACACCGATGTGGCTATGCTTAATGATCTTCTGCGGCAAGAAGTACCGGTTCACAATAAATTCACGGAAGGGCTCATGATATCGATACAAAAGCCCCGTGGTGGCAAACGGCCTTGTGATTATCGCCCCTTGACCCTCCTTAATAGTGACTACAAGATCTTCATGCGCATACTGGGCAGTCGTAGCAAACATTCGCTGGAGAATCGAATACATGCCGATCAGACTTGTCTTGGCGGCATCAGTAATATCCACACAGCCTTGGGAGACTATCGTGACGTCGTCGCCCTCGCGGCTGCACGCCGTCTCCGGGGGGCGATGGTTGCTGTAGATTTCGATCATGCTTTTGATCGCGTGGAACATGTGTACCTCGCGGCGGTGATGAACAGGATGGGTGTCTCGCCATTATTGACCACTGCCGTGATGCGGCTGTTGCACGGCGCCAGATCAGCGATGGTGATCAACGGAGGGAGAACTGAGTATTTTAAGATCTTAAGATCAGTCAGGCAGGGCTGCCCCTTGTCGATCCTCCTATATGCGATCGCCTTAGAACCGAGCCTGGCCGGCCTTCACCGCCGTCTTACCGGGATCTCCCTACGGCATCTATCATTCAAATGCAAGGCATACGAGGATGACATTGAGTTCCTCGTACGGAATGAGGGGGAGACTCAAACAGCACTGGATTTGCTACAGACGTATGGTATGGCAGCTGGAAGTGAGGTCAACTACCGAAAATCACAATTCATGCACGTGGGGCGTCGACTAGAACCAGGAACGGAAGGACCCCTACCTGCGGTGCAAACCCTCCGCTGTTTGGGTATCACCTTTCATAAGGAGACAGCGGGAACGGCTGAGGACAACTACCGAAGGTTGTTACTCAGAGTCCGCACGGCAGTACGACTAAACGCCCTACGGTCGATGGATATGCTGCAGCGAGAGTTAAAAAAAAAATCTTTATTTACCATCAACAATAATATTTATACATCCAACCCACCTCCCTATTTGATTAGTGGGTCTTGCTACTGTTAGTTACAATTAGCAGCTAATTACAATATATATTAAGTTGTGAGCTACAGCTATAATCTAATTTCAATGGGCGGCTATACAGTTATTTATTTTAACTTCTAAGATTTTAACTAAACCTACGTTCTACTTCCTGCAGCGTCACAGATGTGTCAGCAATGTACAAACCTACTTTATTGCCTTGCCCATCGAGCTAATCCCGATGGGCGTGCCCCTGACACTGGGCAGGCCAGGATGTCAATCGCTGCAGGTTCCTAAATCTAGATTTCTAGTCTAATTCCTACTAACTAGTTCTAACCTACGTCATCTCCAGTGTACTGTCAAATCCGGGTTATTCTTATTCCTCACTCCCCCTAATCCCGTGCGTGGCGGATTCCAAACTAAAGGGTCGGCCTATCCACGCACAGGCGGTATGGGAGTAGGGCACATTAGTCATAATCTGTGCTATTTAGTTTTGTTCCCTCGTGTATTCTCTCAACACCTTCTGTGATACCTCGTTGGCAAGTCTATTCAGTGTTTGGAAGGTGTCTTCTTGTCTTATTAGGTTGTAAGTGTCATGGTCGGGTAGTTGGTCACGTAGTGTAGAGGCAACATCATTGAAGAGGGGGCACTCGTAAATCACATGATCAGGAGTGCCCTCCGGTTCACCACATTCACACGCGGGTCTGGCCCTTTTCCCGAACCGACATAAGTATGCCGGGTAAGGTCCATGTCCAGTGAGAAAATGAATTAGTCCTCTGGTGGGTTCAAAGTACTTCATTTTTAGCCGTTCCCTAATGCTTGGTATCAACTCATGTGTCCTGCGCCCTGTTTCATCCGCGTCCCACAGCTCTTGCCATAATTGTACTCCTCTTTGCCGAATCTCACCCTTGTCCCCTGCCCCAATGCCTAAGATCTCCTCTATTTTTGTTATATTTCCCTTCTTAATCCAGAACCATGCAGCTTGCTCCCTAATTTTGATGTCCAAGGGGCAAAGCCCCATTATGACTAGTAGTGCTCCCCCTGGTGTTGTTCTGTAAGCCCCTACCGATCTAAGAATCATGTTCCTCTGAACCCTTCTCACTGTCATGGCGGGCACCACCCTCGTGAGCCTGTGTGCCCAGACTCCCGAGCCGTAACCCACTATCGATGTTAATATACTGTTATGATAAAGTTTTATAAGATGTGGTGGAAGTTGAAATCTTTTGTGTCCTATGGATATGAGGTTATTCAGTGTTTGGAGGGCTTTCTGGGTTACGGTTTCGATGTGTTTCCCAAAATTCCACTTCTCATCAATGATGATGCCCATGTATCTTGCGTCACGTCTCCGAAGAACCGGCGAGCGCTCGATTCGTACAGTCGGGTTACGGATTAATTGTCCCTTCAATAGTAAGTAGGTGGACTTACTTGGTGACACCGTCATTTTGGTGTTTTGGCACCATAGTTGTAACTTGTTTAAGGCACTCTCTATTTTAGGTTCAATGTCTTCGCGGCTACGGCCGCCGACCAGCAGGAGGAGGTCATCTGCATAGGCTATCACCTCTAGCACTTCTTCACTTTGTTGTAGGGTGTCTAGTAAAGGCTCCATATGGATGTCCCAAAACAGGGGCCCTAGCACGGAGCCCTGAGGACAACCCTTTGTTATAACTTTTCCAATTACCTTGCTAGAAGATGAAAGCCAGACCTCCCGTTCCTCGCAGTAGCTCCTCAGACAACCATATAGCGGCCCTGGGCACTCCTTCTCCCGCAAGCAGGAGAAGAGCGAAGGCCACCACAGGTTGTCGAAGGCGCCACTGATGTCAACCATAATGCCCACCACGTACTTATGTAGGGTAGAGCCACAGACCTCAGCAGCCAGGGCGATTGCATCAGATGTCGATCGCCCAGGCCTGAAGCCGAATTGCCTGTCGCTCACCCCACGCAGCACTCTATGTGCAGCCAGTCTGTCAGCTAGTAGCTTTTCTAATATTTTCCCTAGTATGTTGATCAAACATATTGGTCTGCAGGATTTTACATTTGTAGGATCTTTATCTAACCCTTTCCGAATAATGACTACGTTTGCGGACTTCCACACCCTTGGAATTTTTTGCTGTATCAGACACTCATTGTATGAGTGAGTGAGTGGTGCAGTTAGCTGGGGAGCTAGGAATTGCACCACCTCAGCTACAAAGCCGTCTGTCCCGGGAGCTCTACCCCTTTTAAGTGATTTTATGTGGGCAGCCACCTCTTCCTCCTAGAAAGGGTAGACTGCCGTATTGTTGGTGTATTCATTAAGGTTGTCTCGTCTTAGTTGTTGTTGCTGATCAGATTCCCCATCCGCGCTATCATCAGGCAGCAGGGACCGGAGGAGGACCTCAGCAGTTTCCTGCCAGGATTCCGTCATCCTGTCCCCGTGCCTGACTGTTGATAATTCCAGTGGAGAGCGGATCTTCTCTCGTACTAATTTATACGGTGTACCCCAGGGGTCCAATGCCAATTGGCTCTGGACGAAATTTTCCCATCTTTGTATCCTAACAGCCTGGAGTTCTTTCTGAAAACGAAGTTTAGCCTCCCGATACTGCATCAGCCATCTTTGCCGTTCCGGCCAGACGACACTGCGCTGGTAATACTTTCTCAACCTTCTAACAGACCGGCGCATATCCTCAAGTTCGGGCGACCATGGCGGTGGAGAGGCTGCAATGGCCTTCCTCCTGGTCGGTACGGCAGCTTTCACCGCGCTAGTTATTGCATTGGTCAGTTCTTCTGCTCGGTCGTTTACGTCTATGTCAAAGTCTGCTCCACCTTCTGGCAAGGCAGGAATGACGCACTCCCTCGCTAGTCGTTCCCAATCGGCCCTTCTGTAATTAAACTGCATCTCCCACACCATGGCCCAGCTGGACCCTCTTCCACCTATAATGAATGTGATTAGGTTGTGGTCACTTGTAGTGGCGTTTTCTTCTACTTTCCACTCTTGTATTGTGTTAATTGCATTGGGGGTGGCTAGAGTTATATCAATATTCGTGCCTGGTCCTCCTCCCGCCGCATAGGTTGGAGGATTACCAGGCTTGTTGGCTATCACTAGTTGTGATGCCATGATAAAATCCTCTACTTTCTCTCCATTGGTGTCCCTTGTGCCGCTGTGCCACAGGGGGGATTTTGCATTGATATCAGCCGTGATTATCATCCTTCGTCCCTGCAATACCGTGGTTACTGTAGCTAGATGGTCAAGATGCGTTTCAATGTTATCTCCGTACTGAAAGTACATGTTAATTAGTATGATTGTTTCACTGGGAGATAGCAACTCCACGACATTGCAGTGACTATTAGTGAACTGTGATAGTGTAGTTACTTTCAGGGCTTTGTTCGTGATAATTATTGCCGCTTTCGGATTATCTCCTTGGCTGATTACCTGCCACGTCGCGGCTGTAAATGCAATTTTTCCGGGCTAGGGAGTACGGCTCTTGTAGACAGAGCACATCCAGCCTCCTCTCCTCCACTTCCTTTCGCAGCTCCTGCATTACAAGTCGACTGTTGTGTGTGTTGAGTTGGCCAATGGTAATTTTTGTCATCTACGGAAAGTATGTATGTATGTGGTCTTCTGGCCATGTCTTGTTCCAGTCATACGTAATACGTCCATTAGCCAGAACTGACTGTTCGTAAATGTCATTTAGCAGCGAGAGTTACTCGTCAACCTTTATCTCGCGCCCATGATGTGCCACCTGACACACATTCTTGCCTTGACGCGCTCGATGTCTATGAGGTTTCAGGCGGCTTTTGGGTACTATGTAAGCCTGGGACAGCTCTTTAAGGTACAGTACAACATGCTTACCCTCCCAGAGCGAGAGGGGGGCGTTGGTGCACGAGAAGGCGCGTGCCATGTATATTAATACTATGCTCAAACGGTGGCGCAACAGGAATCACTCGCTTACGGGGACGATCATCGAAGAACTAGTACCAACATCGCATCTTCCTCCAGTCAGTGTCGGCCATATATCGCCTCCGTTAACGTATGTGCGCACGTTCATCGTGGAACACAGTTACATTCGAGAGCGTTTACCGACGACCCGACAGTCGACATCGAAGGACGTGTACCATCTGCTTCTTCGACAGATCGCCCGGAATAGGGTGGAACGGAAACATCCAGCCGTTACTTGGCACGTGGTGTGGCGCACGGTACACCACCCCCACCCACCTACAACAGCCAGATCAACATGGTACATTGTAGTGAACCGAAAATACCCTACGAATGATAAAAAATACGCAATACATTTGGCGGATTCGCCCATGTGTCAGCAATGAGGCGTGCTGGATACGGACGACCATCGGCTGGTCTGCAGCGAGGCATTGGCTGTCTGGACTCTCGCAAGGAAGATAATTGCGTTCATGCGGCGCACTATCCATACAGCAGTCTCTTCTCACATAGTATTTTTTTCCAGAGGAAACGTATTTTCCGCGTCATAAGACGAACGCAGTGGCGTGGATCACAGGTATGACGGTCCATTACATCTATCGAGACACACGTCTGAACGTACTGAACGTACTGGATTACTGGCAATACTTGCCAGATGGACACACAAAACTGTTACGGCTACGAAAGTAAAAGGATTGGTACGCCAATTTCCTAGTAACGGTTTTTGCGGACCCGCCATATACTTGGGGTGTGCCGGGTGCACAGAGGTTAGCGGCGGTGCTGTTGTTGTGAAACCGACCAAGTAAAGTGAACAGCTAAGAACAACTATGTGAGTATGTGACCTTGGGAAAACTAACGCTTGCACAGTCAGCAGTGGGATGTAGTACAAGTTTTGTTTTCATTCTATAAATACTTTTCTTTAGGGTGCCGGAGGTGGCCCCTCTCTGACTTTGTTGTTATTTCACGGTGCATGGTAGGACGGCAGCGAGCTTCCTTCCAGGACAGTTATAATGTGTAAGGACGTACTATGTTTTTGTGAATAATAAAGGTTTCTGTTTCTCCTACCTTCGTTTAAAAAATTAAATAAATAAAATAAAATGAAATAAAATTAAAAATAAAAAACCTCACTCCTGACATTTCTTTCCTTTCTAAAAAAAAAAAGAGGTGGTCAGCGCGTCAAAAAAAAAAAAAAGAAAAGAAAAGAAATTGTCAGCGTGACGGATTGTCAATCCTCTGGGCCCGTATTCGATTCCCGGCTGGGTCGGGGAATTTTCTCCGCCCTGGGACTGGTTGTTGTGCTGTCCTCATCGTCATCCTCATCGACTGCAGGTTGGCGAAGTGGCGTCAAATTAAAAGACCGGCATCCAGTGACTGGTCTGCCCGAAGGGGGGCCCTAGCTATACGATTAAATAAATAAATAAAAATTATCTCTTTTTAGTGTGCATAAGAGGCGTATATGACCATAGCCTGCTCGTTCTCAGTGGGTTCGATGAATATATCCATCTGCAGCGTTCTGTGGCTTGCAACCAATGCAAATGAAGAGTTTCAGGCAGGAAGGTGTTCTAAATTAATGCTTCCTCCACTAGATCGAACCTCCTGTCAGTCTAATGTTCACGACCAGTTATAATACTTTTCATTGTTTATATCGGTATTGCACACAAGTTATAGCAGTCATTACCATGAAGATAAGACTTCTCACACTGTTTTGGTGCTTGCTCATCATTGCTTGGAAGGCATTATCGTATTTAGATCGACAAATGTTACGCAAGTCTAGATGTGGGTGACGCACTAACAATACGAAGACAGACGTTGTCGGCACAATGCGATGAAACACAAAGCTGTTCCCTTACTTCACGAAAAATGTAAAACTGAAGAACGGTGAATACGTAATGGAGTACTGCAGCAAGCAGACTTTGATAAAATGGAAGGACAAGAGAGCCGTCGTGAAGGTGAACATGTTCCATGACGAAAATTTTCATGCAGCAGATTGAAAAAATGGCACCTTACAAAAGCCAGGTCTTCTCATGGATGACAATAAATACATGTGAGGCGTAGATAGAAGCGATTTCCAGTTGCAAAGCTACCAAATGGCGAGGAGCTGATCGAACAAATATTATTAGAAAATGTTTCGCCATTTATTGGGTATTGTATGTTTCAATGCATACGTTCTGTACAAGAGACCTTAGAAAAGAGACATCTTATTGGCGTGCTGAATGTGAGGTTCCTCTCTGTGTGGCACCTTATTCGAAAATAATTAACACAGAAAACTATGTGTGATCATGTGGAAATAAAATTTTATTCTCTTTTTAGATGCATTGTTTGCGATCCTAATGCACTTGAGTTTTGGTCCATAAACTGAAATCAGCACATAAATGCTATTAGGAGTAAGTAAGGGTCATGATGCGACTGAAACAGCATGCACTAGGGGCAATTACCCACTGAGTCAAAGAAGCATACACAAAGAATATCCACATTAGGGATAAATGCAGATAGCTTCTGCTAAGTTTACACATAAAACGACCAGTGATGGTGACAAAAATCTAACATCTCCAAAGAAGATGTCAGGGTCGATATCTCAAAAGCAAAATCTTTAGTAAAATTACTTATCATTTATTGGGTACAAAAACTACATGTAGGTTCCTATTACAATACACAAGTAAAATTATAAATCACCAAAATTAAAACTGTAAGATTTTGAGCTAAAAATACTCTTTCTAATTAAATGTTTTCACAACCATATTATCTGTGTTACTTATTAAAATGTACTGGCAATACTGATGAAAGCTTTCAAATTAAGTAGCACTTGCTAGTGACAAAATTTCCGTTGCTGTACCACACTTTGCTAGCTCTGTGGACATTCAAATTAAATATTTCCACATCTAAATTGTCTGTATAGCTTACAAATATACACGCATTACTTGAATAAATTATATACTAGCAGACGGCCATAGCTCGATCTCTACACATTAAATTCATCTAAATAAGTAAAAAATTGATGCAAAACAGACACCTGGGCACTACAGCAGATCTAAATGAAGTTCACTGAGAAAGTAAAGAATGACAACATTTTATTTTCAAAAGAACCTGTTCACCCATACATCTTTGAATCCACAGCAACATGATAAGGTTGAAAATGCTTTTTGTAGATACATGAAATGGCAATTGTCCAACGAAATCTGTGGGTAGATGGAAATATTAGCCTCATCATCTTACCCAAAGTTGGTTCAGTCAGCAAGGATCTGCCTCAGTGGAGTAAGTTTACCATTATCTTTCTAGGTAAGAGTTAATGTTCTCATGTGCAGGTTACCATTGAGTCTTTCACTTTATTTTCCACAGCCATTGTAAACTTCCTCTGGCAAAACATTTGGAGCAAGTAGCTACAGTTTTGCGGCAAGTTGATCGATTCGCAGTATCTGTTGACACATTTTTGGGGTAAGGTGATACATTTTTGAATTAAGTTGATCCACTTTCAGGGGAACAAATTGATAGGCAAGTCGATATATATTCAAGGGGGGAATGTTGATAATGTATATCTGGACACAACATCAAAAAATTATTAATAGTATTTTCACATCTATTTCATTATCATCATAATCAGTAAATTCCATTTGCGAGATTTATACACCACAGTAAATTTCCCCTCTTTCTTTAATGCTTATTTTAATGAGACAGCAACGTTAATATCATGGTCTGATGAAGCTCATCCCAGTTTTGCTTGCTGGAACAAATCACAGCTTGGCAGAACAAGCTTCAGCTTACATAGTTGACATTGTGATTAGACTTATTGACATCTGCACATGAGAACTGATGTAATTTTCAAGCATGTCATACTCCACAAAGTATTGGGCAACGGTTGTACAAAATGATGACTTATGGTCGAGTTGGTTCGTTTTGTTGTGACTTGTTATGACATAGCAACCCGATTTTCCTTGTGAACACAGCATGAGAAATTACAGAAAGAAGTCAAACAGAGACGCAAAACCAAAAGAAACATTTCGAAGCAGAAAAAAAAGCTGTTTCTTCGCTGAGGAAAACAGCTAATACGTATGGAATGCATTTCATCTCGATACATCAATGCTTTCACTAAATGGAAACCGATTCTGCTAGTAATAATACTCGATACAAATTAATCAATGTGATACTTTAAGATGAGCCAGGTTTTCAATTTACTGCCATCTCCACAACAAACACAGTGAATCAATATGTAAAAAATAATATATATATAGCCTCTTATCATCACTTAATGGAAACATTATTTTATTCTCAATTTCAGACCTTAATCCAGGTGTGTCCAAAGTTAGATACAAAAAATTTTGGGAGGTTTCATCAGAGGAAAGGATGCAATTCAAGAAGCATGGACTTCAACTTCCCATCAGACCTGTTGCTAAATACACCTTAATCCACCTATGCCTACTGTTCGATACAAAAAAGCTGGACAGGTTTTGATGAAATCTCGACGAAATATCCGCAGGAAACTGGTAGTGCCGCAAAAAAGGCATGCTGAAACTGACTCTGTACTGGAAAAAGCATTTAAATTCGGTTTTCAAGTGCTACGACTATTCGAAAAGAATATGGACCAAGACAAATACATTAAAACCAAAGAAAACAATACACACTACTGGCCACTAAAATTGCTACATCAAGAAGAAATGCAGATGATAAACGGGTATTCATTGGACAAATATATTATACTAGAAGTGACATGTGATTACATTTTCACGCAATTTGTGTGCATAGATCCTGAGAAATCAGTACCCAGCACAACCACCTCTGGCCGTATAACGGCCTTGATACGCCTGTGCATTCAGTCAAACACAGCTTGGATGGCGTGTACACGTACAGCTGCCCATGCAGCTTCAACACGATACCACAGTTCATCAAGACTAGTGACTGGCGTATTGTGACAAGCCAGTTGCTCGGCCACCATTGACCAAACGTTTTCAAATGGTGAGAGATCTGGAGAATGTGCTGGCCAGGGCAGCAGCCGAACATTTTCTGTATCCAGAAAGGCCTGTACAGGACCTGCAACATGCGGTCGTGCATTATCCTGTTGAAATGTAGGGTTTCGCAGGGGTCGAGTGAAGGGTAGAGCCACGGGTCGTAACACATCTGAAATGTAACGTCTACTGTTCAAAGTGCCGTCAATGCGAACAAGAGGTGACCGAGACGTGTAACCAATGGCACCCCATATCATCACGCAGGGTGATACGCCAGTATGGCGATGACGAATAGACGCTTCCAATGTGGGTTCACCGCAATGTCGCGAAACACGGATACGACCATCATGATGCTGTAAACAGACCATGGATTCATCCGAAAAACTGACGTTTTGCAATTCGTGCACCCAGGTTCGTCGTTAAGTACACCATCACAGGCACTCCTGCCTGTGATGCAGCGTCAAGGGTAACCGAAGCCATGGTCTCTGAGCTGATAGTCCATGCTGCTGCAAAAGTCGTCGAACTGTTCGTGCAGATGGTTGCTGTCTTGCAAACGTCCCCATCTATTGACTCAGGGATCGAGACGAGGCTGCACGATCCATTACAACCATGCGGATAAGTCGCCTGTCATCTCGACTGCTAGTGATACGAGGCCGTTGGGATCCAGCTCGGCGTTCCGTATTACCCTCCTGAAGCCACCGATTCCATATTCTGCTAACAGTCATTGGATCTCTTCCAACGCGAGCAGCAATGTCGCGATACGATAAACCGCAATCGCGATAGGCTACAGCCGGCCGCGGTGGTCGAGCGGTTCTAGGCGCTTCAGTCCGGAACCGCGCGACTGCTACGGTCGCGGGTTCGAATCCTGCCTCGGGCATGGATGTGTGTGATGTCCTTAGGTTAGTTAGGTTTAAGTAGTTCTAAGTTCTAGGGGACTGATGACCTCAGATGTTAAGTCCCATAGTGCTCAGAGCCATTTTTTGATAGGCTACAATCCGACCTTTATCAAAGTCGGAAACATGATGTTACGCATTTCTCCGCCTTACACGAGGCATCACAACAACGTTTCACTAGGCAACGCCAGTCAACTGCTGTTTGTCTATGAGAAATCGGTTGGAAACTTTCCTCAGCACGTTGTAGGTGTCGCCACCGGCGCCAACCTTGTGTGAATGTTCTGAAAAGCTAATCATTTGCATATAACAGCATCTTCTTCCTGTAGGTTAAATTTCACGTCTGTTGCACGTGATCTTCGTGGTGTAGCAATTTTAATGGGCAGTAGTGTACATTTATGAAAAGAGGAGATTCTGGAGAAAAAATGATTACCATCACAAAGAAGAGAATGAAAATGATTATGATGAGGAAGAAGAAGAAGCAGAAGGTGATGATCTTGATGATGATGATGAAGATGACGACGATGATGACGCTCCGAACTGGTACACGCTCTGCAGCAAATCACCAGCAGGCATCAACCCCAATGAATTGATAGAGTAATTAGTTTCCTTACTGGCTTTGGCAGTGGTGAGCAGTAATTCCCATAATAATGAAACTACTCCCTATTGAAGAGGTACGTCGAGAAACATCAATTATTGCTTGAAGTTGTGGAAAGCAAAGTGAAAGCCTCAGTGGTAAGTTGCATATTAAACAGCAAAGACAAATGCTAACTAGGCTGTACGTAGATGCAAATTACGCAAAATAACAAGCCGCAACTCAATATTTTCACTAATAAATTTTATTTTCTTCAAAATATTCACATTAATTCGAAGACTGGTAAAACCAGTTACTCCGTTAAATAAGCAGAAAGTGATTGGAGTCCGCAATGTAGTGGTTAGCGAATTCACTACACAAAATCAAATATATTAAAACAACTGGAAAAACACAGATCGTGTTCACAGATAAGCGTTAAATGAAGATAAATTACACAGCAGTTCACACCCAGACTGAATCTAACCGACACGCGATGCAATAACCTATGTGTAGTTAGTAGCAGAAATAATCTAAGTATCTCACAGGCAAAATGAGTCAACGTCCAACTTCATTGTACAGAATCAGAGTCAGAATTCGACTTCACGCGAGAAATCATAAGTTCTGCATATCTAGAAGCAGAAAATAATCGAAGTTTTGACTAGTCCACAGCGAACTCATGTGAAATAAATCGAAGTCACACAACCGACGACCCAAAAAGCTCCTATCTTCCAAAACGAGTGTGGCTGGTGCACTGTTCAGACTGACATAGATGTTGGCTCAACCAAGTCGATCCGAACACCGTCCTCGAGTAAGATGACCGCTGCCCTTTTATGGTCTCAGTTCACCCTTTCGCGGAAAATCTAACACCTATGTCACTTAACGAGTTTCGTGGTTTAACCACCGTAATTTACATTTTCCACACATAAGTATTACTGACAATGTAATTGCGCCACTAGATGCTCACTAAAATTCAAATCCAAATCCATATCCTGCATTTAATTCCACGTGCGACAATTCATCCAAAATTTTCAAATTCAAACAATTACAAAACGTCGCTGAAGTACTTGAAAATAATTCATTCTCTTCGTACAGTCAAATATTACGGCATTTATGGATATGTCACCACTTTCTCATCGGACTTTTATTCCTCTTTCCAATGCACTATTCAGAATTGAGATATGTCTTGAGTAATGATCAAAACTACGCAAATTTTATAAACAATTAATAAAACACAAAATAAAAATTATAAAATTGAAGTACTGAAGGTTGAGTATATTGTGTAACGACCTTCACCGACTTATACTGCCTTCCTGGATGTATACTCGTATTGTATCAGACGTAATATCAATTTTCAAATAAGATCCATTTAAATGCTTCTCACCGCTTAATTAATTATGCAGCAAATCATGTGAATATTTGACTCGAAGCGCCTCGCTGAGAACTGTTGACTGAACGCTAGATCTCTTCTATACATTAAATTCACTGAAGCGCAAAAGAAACTGGCATCGGCATGCGGTCGGCAACGCCTGTGTAAGACAACAAGTGTCTTCCGCAGTTATTAGATCGGTTACTGCTGCTGCAATGGCAGGTTATCAAGATTTACGTAGGTCTGCACGCGGTGTTATAGTCGGCGCATGAGCAATGGGACACAGCATCTCCGAGGTGGCGATGGTAGGTAGCGTCCCATACGACCATTTCACGAGTGTACCATGAATATCAGAGATCCGAAAAAACATCAAATCTCTGACATCGCTGCGGCCGGCAAAAAGATCCTGCAAGAACGGGACCAACGACGACTGAAGAGAATCGTTCAACGTGACAGAAGTGCAATCCTTCCGCAAATTCTTGCAGATTTCAATGCTGGGCTATCAAAAAGTTTCAGCGTTCGATCTATTTAACGAAGCATCATCCATATGGGCTTTCGGAGTAGAAGGCCCACTCGTCTACTCTTGATGACTGCATGACACAAAGCTTTAAGCTTCATCTGGGCCAATCAACACTGACATTGGACTGTTGATGACTGTAAACATGTTGCCTGGTCGGACGAGTCTCGTTTGAAACTGTATTGAGCAGATGGACGTGAAAGGGTATGGAGACAGCCTCATGAATCGATGGACCCTGCATTTCAGCAGGGGACTGTTCAAGCTGGTAGAGGCTCTATAATGGTGTGAGGTGTGTCCAGTTAGAGTGATATGGGACTCCTGATACGTCTAGGTACAACTCTGACAGGTAACACATACGCAAGCGTCCTGTCTGATAACCTGCATCCATTCATGTCCGTTGTGCATTCTGACAGGCTTGAACAATTCCAGCAGGACAATGCGACACTCCACACGTCCAGAATTGCTACAGAAAGACTCCTAGAACACTCTTCTGAGTTTAAACACTTCCGCTGGCGACTAAGCTCCCCAGACACTAACATTATTGAGCGTATCTGGGATGCCTTGCAACGTGCTGTTCAGAAGAGATCTCCACTCCTTTCCTACTGTTACGGATTTATGGACAGCCCTTCAGGATACGTGATATCATTTCCCTCCAGCACTACTTCACACATTAGTCGGGTCCATGCCATGCAAGCGGCCGGCCCGTGTGGCCATGCGGTTCTAGGCGCTACAGTCTGGAACCGCGTGACCGCTACGGTCGCAGGTTCGAATCCTGCCTCGGGCATGGATGTGTGTGATGTCCTTAGGTTAGTTAGGTTTAATTAGTTCTAAGTTCTAGGCGACTGATGACCTCAGAAGTTAAGTCGCATAGTGCTCAGAGCCATTTGAACTGTAGGTATGAAAAACTTATCGGTGCCGTATCTTTTAACATATTTTAATTGCAGTTCATATCTGCACACCAGCAGATTGGTAATGCTCCTCTCTTTTGTATGACATATCGTTACTTATTGTACCAGTTACTGTTTATGCTATACGAGCACATACGCGAACAGTGGAGCTGACGTTACGCCAGTCAGCGGTCATTCACAGAACTAGGGCCACCACTTAGAGCAGGGAGCTCTCTCTAGGCAGTAGACGACACTCCTCACTCACATCTAGCACGGGATGCAAACCACGCACGGCCAGTCCGTCACAGAGGGCGTGCCATTCAAACGTCTCTCTCGACCCATACCCAAACCTCCTGCTTAAATAATAGTCCGCCATGTCACAATACCTCAGCTGTCCTTACCTTTTACGCAGTGACCAATATAAGGGAAGCAGCACCATGAATAAAAACAGCTTATCGAAGTTATCCACAAAGTAATCAGCAAAATATAATAAATAAACATAAGAGCGTTACATTCTGTGCACTGGTAAGGTCATCCTGTGCGGTGCATATTTAGTATCCTAATGTAAACATATATGAATTTGTTAGCGTAATATTTTAAAACTTGGCAGAACAACATATTTACGAAGTAAAGAAATAATATATAAATTAATTTTGTTTGCACTTAGAATGCAATATTCACCCTACAGCGGAGTGTGCGCTGATATGAAACTTCCTGACAGATTAAAACTGTGTGCCGGACCGAGACTCGGACCTTTGACTTTCGCGGGCAAGTGCTCTACCAACGGAGCTACCCAAGCACGACTCACGCCCCGCCCTCACAGCTTCACTTCTGCGAGTACCTCGTCTCCTATCTTCCAAACTTTACAGAAGCTCTCCTGCGAACCTACAGAATTAGCACTCCTGAAAGAAAGGATATTGCGGAGACATGGCTTAGCCACAGCCTGGGGGATGTTTCTAGAATGAGATTTTCACTCTGCAGCGGAGTGTGCGCTGATATGAAACTTCCTGGCAGATTAAAACTGTGTGCCGGATCGAAACTCAAACTCGGGACCTTTGCGTTTCGCGGGCAAGTGCTCTACCAACTGAGCTCCCCAAGCACGACTCACGCCCCGTCCTCACAGCTTTATTTCTGCCAGTATCTCGTCTCCTACCTTCCAAACTTTACAGAAGCTCGAGACTCGGTCCGGCACACAGTTTTAATCTGCCAGGAAGTTTCATATCAGCGCACACTCCGCTGCAGAGTGAAAATCTCATTCTACAAACATCCCCCAGGCTGTGGCTAAGTCACGTCTCCGCAATATCCTTTCTTTCAGGAGTGCTAGTTCTGCAGGTTCGCAGGAGAGCTTCTGTAAAGTTTGGAAGGTAGGAGACGAGGTACTGGCAGAAGTGAAGCTGTGAGGGCGGGGCGTGAGTCGTGCTTGGGTAGCTCCGTTGGTAGAGCACTTGCCCGCGAAAGTCAAAGGTCCCGAGTTCGAGTCTCGGTCCGGCACACAGTTTTATTCTGCCAGGAAGTTTTGTTTGCACCTGTTTGTGTGTGAAAATAACACTTTGTATACACATAGAACATTCAAATATTAAGACACTGCATCAGTTTCTATTAATCAGTGCCTGACCTCCAACCGGCCTGATTAAACAATAAAATGAAACTGCAAAAACAGTTTCTCTGGCTTTATGTGTCATCTTTCTCTCAGTCGTAGTCCACGATTTGTTCTCATTTTCTGATTCAATTAAATTCGATAAAGAGTTTTATGCATCACATACACTCAGTGCAACACTCGCAGTGACGAACTGCTCGCTGTGTGCGTCGTTAGTGCGTTGACAGTAGGCTCACCGCATCCAGCACTGCGGTGATGCCTTGGCAGGCTTACACCTTGTCAGTCAGACAAGCAACAAATGCAGCCCATGCGCTGTCAAATCCTCTCATCCAGATACACTCATGTTCAGAAAAAGAAGACACGTTGAACGACTAGGGATAGCACGTTCATGTTCACAGGACATGTATATCAGTACGTTCTGCAGAAATGATTAGCATCTGAACCAAGTAGGCCCTCGAGTCAACGTCGATATCGCTGCGCAACAGCACCAACCGCAAAATGTGCCTGCAACTTTCGTTGTCGCAAAAAATCGAAAGCAATGGATAAGTGTGACTTGAGTAGACGTTCAGATGGAGGGAAAGTCAGCCAAAATTTTGTGCTGCTTTCGACAAGATGTTTAATAATGAGGAAGATGGCCGGCCGGAGTGGCCGAGCCGTTCTAGGCGCTACAGTCTGGAACCGCGCGACCGCTACGGTCGCAGGTTCGAATCCTGCCTCGGGCATGGGTGTATGTACTGTCCTTAGGTTAGTTGGGTTTAAGTAGTTTTAAGTTCTAGGGTACTGATGACCTCAGATGTTAAGTCCCATAGTGCTCAGAGCCATTTGAACCAGTGATGAAGATGTTGAAACTCCAAGCCACGTAAAGGTCAACACCATGCAGATCGATAGTTTTTAAGGAGACTGACAGTGATTTATCGGCGGAGACAGAACTGAGGAAAGAACTGATTGAAAAAGTGTAACGTGTGGTAAATATTGTTGTCAATAATGCAGCAGTAGTCTGTCTGGTCGATACAAGAAGTGACGGGAATTGTGTTTCAGAGGCATTTTGAAATCATGTAAATAATAATGATGTTGTTGTATATTTAGTTAGCCATGAAAAATTAAGATTGCTACTGGAAGTCACAGTATGCCAATCAGAAGTTAAGCTATCTTCGAAGTAAACGTGGATGGAGTCACATATGCCACTAGATTTTTTTTGTAATGCCTAATCTGTCTACAAGCATTTTGTTGGTCGTAGACTTTCTGGCCAAATATGTTGGTAACATCAGTTACCAACACGAATTCACTGACCTGAATACTGGCGCAAATAGGAAATGTGTTTGTTTCGAAGATTCAGTTGCAGGTGTAAAATTGGTAGCCTGTTCGTACACAGAAGTTAAGTTCCTGGGAAGTTTACTTTTGTATGTATGTTTATGGTGCGTAAAGTTTTATTGTAATTAATCCTGTGGTTTAATTCATGATGGAAGGAGGTGGTTTCGGATTTTATGGTTTGATTATATTATGTTAGTTTAATTTGTAATTTGATT
Organism: Schistocerca piceifrons; assembly: GCF_021461385.2. Classification (NCBI taxonomy): domain Eukaryota; kingdom Metazoa; phylum Arthropoda; class Insecta; order Orthoptera; family Acrididae; genus Schistocerca; species Schistocerca piceifrons. The sequence goes on from NC_060139.1 coordinate 748,904,366, forward strand.
GCCGGCCGGTGTGGCCGTGCGGTTCTAGGCGCTTCAGTCTGGAACCGCGTGACCACCACGGTCGCAGGTTCGAATCCTGCCTCGGGCATGGATGTGTGTGATGTCCTTAGGTTAGTTAGGTTTAAGTAGTTCTAAGTTCTAGGGGACTGATGACCACAGATGTTAAGTCCCATAGTGCTCAGAGCCATTTTAACCATTTTTGTAATTTGATTAGCTTCTACTGTCGTGTTTATTTTTGTATGGAGGCACCCGATGTATAATTCATTTATTCGATTGTTTATTTGCACTAACAGCACGCACATCACAGTGAGATTCCATGTTCTGACTTGTGCAGTGTTGTGTTCGGTACTCTTTCCGAGTGAATACACTGGTTGCAGCATGAGAAACAAAAACTGCAATCGCGTCTGTTGTTCTCCCCACCGCAGGTCTTCTTCGTGTGTTCGGCTCTGTCTTAATGAGTTGTCGGTCGTGTGAATTTCGTATGCCAAGGGTAGATTTTCATAGGATCAGCTATGATGAAGTACACTCATGTAAAAAAAAAAGAGAACAACTTGAACGACTAGCGACAGGACGTTCATATTCACAGGATATGTACATTATCAGTCACTTCGGTTTAGCATGTGTCCTGTTGCCAAGTAGGCACAGGCTCCGCCATGGGCCCTGACAACTTCTGCCATACGTGATGTCATCGACGCTTAATGGCGCGAATGGCGTCCTGTGGTATAGCCGTCCGTGCTGCTTTCTCCTGGACCCGAAGTTCATCTGTGTTGGTTGGCACTGGGTCACATTGCTGCAACCTTCATTTTACCGTATCCCACACATTTTCGATTGACGACAAGTGTGACGATCAGGCGGGCCAGGGAAAAAGACGGACATGCTGTGACACCAAGACGGCGCGTGTTCGTGCAGCCACATGCGGTCGTGCATTGTCTTGCTGAAAAATGGCGTCTGGGATGCAGCACAGAAAGCATATGGCTATGGGTCGCAGAATGTCATTCACGTAGGTCACAATGATCACAGTACCCTGGACACGTACCAGTTGTGATTTGTGGTTGCACTGAATAGCATCCCACAACATATGGCCTTGAGTTTGTGGTGTATGTCTTGTGCAAATGCAGTCACTGTGATGCTGCTCCCCCTGTCTGCGGCGAACCAAAGCACGGCCATGACTCAAACAAACAGGAAGTGGAGTCGTCTGAAGACACTATCTGATGCAATGCCTGTCCCCAGTAACATCGTTCCGTACACCATTGCCGTGTAGCATGTTTCCGCACATTCGTCAAAAGTAGGCGGAGGAGTGACCGACGCAGACGTAACCCATGCCGTAATTAAAGGCGACTGACTATCACACCTGACAGTGTACGATGTGTTACAATATTCGACTGTTGCGCCAGAGCCGAGGAGGACACAGATCTGTCCTTCAATGCCATTCGGATGAGGTGTTGATCTCCTCGGAGGGTGTTCTGGGTGGTGCGACCTAATCCATGTTATCGTGTTCTACTGTCTTCCGTGAACCGTTCTGCACACACCCGTTGAACTGCCGAAACACTTCGTCCCACACGAGCAGCAATTGCCCAGATGGATGCGTCACATTCTGTCATGCCAGTAATGGGTCCTCTGTCATGCCAGTAACGGGTCCTCCCACTTTCAAACGGACTGATTTGACAGTACGGTTCGCTCATGCGTCTCGCTGCTTTAAATTTCTCAGTTATCTCCTCCGTCAAGCTGCCATTTAACAACCCTAACTTCCGCCTCGTCGGACATGCTTTTGAGAAAACTGTCTTTACGTGAGACTAAAAAATTCTCCATGTGGTATTGATCTTTCCCACTAAGAGCGCACTTTGGTTTGGGGCTCGCCATGAAGTGTGCAGCCCCTCCCTGACTCATCGCAACGTTTCTCCGTGCGGCACTGACAGACGCGGTTTCCGTCTATTTCAAATGTGAATAGCCTATAAAACAGCAGACAAATTTATAAAATCAAATGCAACTACTCTTACATAGCATGTCACAGCTTAATATGTTTTATTGAACGGGTCACAACATCCTACGTACGTACATAGCTTTGAATTTGCACTTTCAACATTTGTCAGTTTCACATTTATTGTATTATGTTTGACGACTGATTGTCTGCAGAGTGCTTGAAAATGACCACGTGTCAAAATTGCAATCGCAATAAATTATGTTTTAACAGCCTAAAGGAGAATGATTTCGTTTAAAAATTTCACAAGGGCTCTGGAGCCAGTTACCCTCAAACTTCAGGTACGAAATTAATTGGAAGGCTGGTGGGGAAAACGTAACATGCTTTCCAACTCTGTGCAGCTCACGAAAGCAAAGTTAACGAGTACAGAAATCACACAAAAACAACTAATCAAACAACACAAGTTGCGTAGTAAAATCTGACAAATTGCGAGCTGGTCAGAAAGTGGATTAAGCTTTCGCGAAAATTAACGACACTTAAAACTCTCCAAGGTCAGCAAATATGTGACGAAACGCGCCAATCAGCACCAGATAACGACGGTCAAGTTGGCCTACAGAAAATGGCTGCCCCCGACGACCTCAGGACAACGGATGTCCCAGATGACGTCACCCCGAACGTGATTCCAACTGTGCTTTATCAAAACCAACTTCCCACTTCATGGAAAACTCGACTCCCAGCCATTGGCAAAGTGACCAGCGAGTATTTCACTTTACATGCATGCGTGAATACTGTGGAAGCCTGTAGAAATGTTCCATTTTGGGCCTCCAGAAGGCATCTTAAAATGCAAGAGGTTGGTATCATTTGCTAGCCGTGTTCCCTTCGCACTGAAACACAATGGCGGGGAAGACCCATGTGACTGGATAACAAAATCTGGAATGAAAGGCAACAAATTTTCTCACGCTGACTGAGTACAGCCCATTCCTAGATCAGCGTGAAGGAAAGTGTATTCGTCATGCTCATTGATAAACTAGGGACTTGCAGTGGCTTAGGGGCAGACTGTCTTGAAAGGAGAAAGCCGCTGACATTTGGCGACTGAGTGTAGAGTGTCAAAGTATGGAGCAAAGGGTTACCGCTCTCGACTTCCGCAAACTGCAGTGCCCTGGGGAACCACGTCACTTCTTTGAGTCCATTGCGATTCACCTCTAACGGTCAAACTGGACCATGGGACGAACACCTGGGCCTGATCGTTTCTAACAAAATAATGTGAGGCCATCTTCATTAGTTATGAAACCTTGTACCCTCCTCAAAAACAGCCAAGAATTAAGCAGAAGAATAATCAAATACTGCATATCAATAAGTGACTGTCATGTCACTCCGGCAGATGAGTCCCTATCCTGGATGACATAATGATTCTGCAAGCCAAGAAGCTTTAAATCAGTCGAAACCCTAGATACCTTTCCCATACAGACAAATTTTGCTGTAGTAAGCGTCGGTCCGTGTTAAATAAGAAACATTTCGAAAATCTAGAAATTCTGACTCTAGTTAGTTAATTCTATTCATATAGGCAACAGCATATTCAGCAAGTTACTGAGGATGATAACAACTCTCGTCACAACTTAAACCAAATAGTTTATGTTACGTTCTGCCCAGACATTTGTAGAAATAAATTACGAAATATGATTAGTGAGATGAGCACTGATATTACTGAACAAGGAAACATCATTCTCACCTGAAAATCAACTAGTCGGACTTCTGAAACTTCTCCATTCACATACTTAAACATCATGTTGTTCTTCCAGCAGTCACCGTGGGCCAATACCAGAAGCTTTGTTTGATTCCTGATCTGCTCCATTCTTTCACTCGCAACATCGAGTAATCGGTCAGCAAATGTCCTGTATCTTTCTCCATATTGCTCGTAGCCAGGAGATTTATCAAACTCATTCGCTAGGGCTGTCATTATCTTTTTACATAGAGATCCCACAAATTGCAGAGCGTCTTTGTCTGTGAACAAGTGAAAACGGAACGTGTCCTTGTATTGCGGCTGTTTGCTGAGCATGTAGACTGAAGAGGCATGGAGTCGGGCATATGCCCGCAGTGCGACTCTGCAGTGTTGGAGGTCTAGCGGTTGGCCACCCTGAGCCAACCTGAAGCCGGCCGCTGATAGGTCCTCCAGCACGAGGAAAGCCGCGGGCTGCCGGCCCCATTGGTAGCACTTGGCTGCCAATGGCCGGAACTCATCTCCCTCCAGCGCTACCAACTGCTCGTGGACCTGTGGCACAACATCATGTAGCATCTCTGCCTCGAACTTGAACGCATCTATTTTGTCTACTAGATCCTTCAGTTCACCTGACTCAAGAGTGGTTTTCACTATTAGGGTTTTCTTCTGTATCTCCTCACTATTTTCATATCTCAGAGAGGCAGTGAGTCTGAACATCAGGCTTGTATAGCCAACTCCTTCAGGATTTGCATACTTGACGTTTATGGAATCGACGGTAATTTTCTTTCGTTCTGCATTCTTCAAAGCTGATTCTATGAAATCGCGATTTATCCATGAAGGTGGCGGCACTCGTGTATCAGTTGATGATTCCATGTTGTTAGCTTGCCTCCGAATCGAATCTGTAGACAGAATAAAACACTGCATGGTAAAATGCATACGCAAATGGCTCTATATTTTGCAGAGATGCAAAATGAAAAAGGGGGTAGTGAATAAAACAAACTACCTGCTGTAATCATAACTCTCTCTCTCTCTCTCTCTCTCTCTCTCTCTCTCTGATGCCCCCCCCCCCCCCCACACACACACACACATACCACACTCTTCCCATTCCACACATTATGTACATGTGGCCCAACAAATCCCTGTACCCCCTTTCACTTTGTGTAAGTGGAAGAAAAGTAGTTGTTTGATTCGTATCCGTCATTTGAAGCTGGTGAAAAGCGTTGTAGTCAAAATTACATTGTTCTGATTATATTAATTCAGCTGTGAACCTATGGCTGATGGTGGACGGCTGATGTAAAGCAGACACCGTTACACTGTCGACGAATAATTTGTGTCATGTGGGTGTCAGCTTTAACTGGAGACAGAAAGAACTATTGCGTATAGACCCAGAAAATAATTTTATTAATAAAAACGAAAGGGATATAATAAGCTAATTTAGCACCAGTTATCATGGTTATCAGGTGAGTGAATTATCACACATCAATGAAGAGAAATGTTCAGCTGATGATTCATCAGAAATTGATTCGTATGATAAGAATTATGTAAAAGTTGTTGACAAGAGAGCAGCTGAACTTGAATAACTGCGTTCTACAATGCATGACATTTGAAAATCAAAGAATGTGTACCGATGTTTGTGAAATAATTAACTGACGACGGCATGGAGCAGAAGTTTGCAGTCTGCCGTGTTTGTTCACTCAGTTTCCAAACGCTGTGTCTCGCTCACGACCGTTACTCTCTGGAGACTGTGCTAGGCTGACCAGATTTCAAAGGCAAAAAGCCGGGACACTTGTGCTCATACCCAATACTTAATTTCCTTACTTCACAATGCTTACATTTCTTGTCAGTTACCGTGCTATTACGAAATCGATACTAGGGATTCGATGAAGCAGCAGCTGAAAAAGCCGTAGCAAGAATGTATCTTCATTTTGTGAAATGGAAAGGAAAATGTAGGTACAGTACATATAAATAAAAATGTTTTCTTTGGAAATAAAAAAGGGCCATATATACTTATTTATTGCAATAGCTCGGACATATTTTTTTCCAATGTTTAGTCACTGTTTCAAATATGTACAATTTGTTAATCTTAATAACTATGCAATAATACTAATCAGTAATAAGACACAAATTATACATTTCATCCTAAGATTTATCTTTGCTGTATTTACCAGAAGAATGATTTGATACTAGCAATTACTTGTTAGAACGAAGATAATCATAAAATTCTGTGCAAGATAGACTGAAATGAGTATTCACACTAGCAATAGCTGTCATTGTATCAAAACTAGCACTTCCTTTTTCATCATGCCAGTAGATTTTAATCAGACTGGAAACCCTTTCTACTGCTGCATTTGTACTTGGCAGATATAACGCTAAATTTATATTTTCTCTACACGCCCCACAGAAACATAAAGAGTTTCACATTTTTTAAGTATAGCAGTCCCCCTTTCTTCAAGCAGCACTTCTTTATCACCCAATGTTTAATATGCTTTTCCATTATGTTCTTAACATGTTAGAACTTATCGAATAGTGAGTTCCCATTGAAAGCAGACTGAAGAATACCATATTGAGGTAAGAACCTAAGTGAATCCTGAACGTTAGTCCAGTGGGGTAGATTATTGCAACGAATCCAAGAAATAACCTGAAGGTTTGAACACTGACTTCAAGTCCGGTATTTTATGTAATTCACACAGTCATCAAAAAATTTTGGAAGGATTTTCCTTAAAGGCGGTTCTTAAGAATCTGTCGACCTTTCTAGAAATTAAATTTTGTGTGAGATTGTCAATTAAGTCAGAAGTTTCGGTGAGTGAGATATTTTTGACTCTCAGTTCGTTTAATGGTAGCAACAAAAACTTATAATTTAGCTGCTACTAATATCAATCATAATGGTGAATGACTGTTAGAGAAGAAATCCAAAATTTGAGGGCAGTTGTCATAGGACAAAAAGTATGACTGAACTCCTTCAAAACTATCCAGGGTCCTCCGCAACGCAGGAAGAACAGACTGTTACTTAACAGAGACTTGTATTCAACGCCAATAAACTCATAGAATTCTTTTAAAGCGCGGGTTCCAACAGTATATGTTTCAAAATATTTGGAAAGTTTGAACAGAATCACTTCAACATCAATTAACAAACATTCCGCTGCTGACTGAATATTGCAGTGCAAAACATAAGCCCCACAGCCAACAACCTAAATGATTTATTTAATTTTGCTTGAAGTTTTTGATAAACATGCTGTGTTCTATTACTGTGGGGTCCTACAAAGCTAGTATTTTCATGTTTTTACTTCGTCCATTAAACGAAAAATTTTCTCATTACACTGAATTTGTGTATCAGCTGTTTCGTATGGAACATCGCTAATATCCAAAAATTTTACTTTTAAGCGAAACCACGAATGTAATATCGAATCACTAATCGAATCATTTTCATTGCTTTGTGATTTGATGCATGAGTCATTATAGAAACATACTTTGTTTTAGTAATTAATTAGTTATTACTGTAAGAATATGGGAGGCAAACACATTAATAACAATTGCTCCATTTTTAGTTCTAGCACAACAATATTTCGGTCATTCGAAAACCTTACTGATCAAAGAAAAAGTATAGTCATTTTATCTAAAGCTATGGCTGTGACAGATGGCATTATACGCAAAGATACCTTCTTCAGCAGGCGGTTTTAAATCAGGCATCCTTAAAAAAACGAATTCATCCTCTTTCTACTTGTAGATCCAGATGGCGCTTCCTTGCACTTATTTTGGAGGTGATCTCTTATGTCACTCCTCCCGTGGGGACCTGCACTAAACACCGATCTGTATATCGGATACCCAACCTTATCATTTAGGTCACTTTCCTTAAAAAATGGAAATACTTTCTTAAACGCTTCATTAATTGAAAACTTCCGTTTGGGCATTTTCATCAGACGCCACACTTTCTGAGTTTAATATTCACACTCTCTCACTACTAACAGTAGTATAGTAATTTTGTCCGCAGAGTTGATCCTCCGTCGACTTATAAATCAGAACTGTTGTTCAGTTGTTCCAGACCCGACAGACTTGAAGCTTTGTGACTGAGTAAGTGAAATCTACCAACAATGCGCTACCCTTAACCGCTGTCAGGACAAGCATGCATAACATGCCAAACAATATTCCATAAGCACCGCTAACAAATGCAGTGTTGCTCACATTCTTCACAAAATTTATTTCCACATGGCTGCAGTCCCGTTAGGAAAAATGGTTTAAATGATGGTCATTTATGCCTCCATTGGTTTTGGTTTTACTTGTCTCTTTGGCCATAATGTGGAAGATTGGCAAGCTAGAGACAGCGGATAAGTAATAACTGCTTTTCTTTCCAACATACGTCTTTCTCTTTCTTTATGAATAAAACGATTTAAACCAAATGCGGTATATGTTGTGAAAATATATTTCTATAACGTCCTACTTCTGGGACATTGGTTTTTCACAAATATTTAATGATTTGGAACTATTATTAAACCTATTTTGTTTCTAGACTAAAAACCGGTACAGTTATGAGTCCCGGATGATTTTCTCGGGACACCAGGACATTTACGTGAAAAACGGGGACTTGTCCCGGAAAGACTTGGACGGCTCGTCAGCCTAGACTGTAAGGCATATGGCAGTTCACACAGAAGGAAAGCAGTTTCCTGGTCTAAGAAAAATGCCTATTATATCAAAGAGTTGGAAAGGAGCCCGCATCATGGGCCAGAATGTCTTTGGGCCATATTTTTCGAAACGCACGTGAATGGATATTCTTACTCGGTCATGTCACAGACGTGGTTACATGTGTTTTTCTTGTTTCCGTCTTCTCTTTCTGTTCCCAAAGCCTCTTCATTCTTAGGCTGTGTTCCTGTCTCCTTTGCTCTGTCCATATTTTGCCTGTTTTCTTCCATTATTTTACTTCAAATTACAACAGGATAGAGCTACAGCACCCTTTCCTCTTCAGGTGTTTGAGTTTCTTGACGCAGAATTTCGAGACCGATGGATTGGGCGTGGTTCAGCAGCATTTCCATTCCCATTGAAATGGCCACCAGGAATCCCGGACTTAACAGGTCAGACAACTAATTACGCGGAATAATCAAGTCCCATGTGGCTCGATGTTGGCACAAGAGTAATGAACATTTGCTTAAAAGTGTTGAGAAACTCTTTTGAAGGTATTGTTCAAGACGTCAAGGACGACCTCGAGGTTCTACATATCTGCGTAACGCACGACGGTTCACATACAGAACTGCCAGATACATTGTTTTTATTTGTAAGTACACCAATTTTCGATATAAGTTTTGACCCAGGTGTCGTTTTATTGAGTTCACTGGACCTCGAGCGACGAGACTGCACCGAACTACTAACAATGTGCTGCATGTGTACACTAACTACCCCAGCAAATTGATAGAGTGACTTTTAACGAGAATATCTTGAATATGAGTGTCTCTAAGTGGAGAAAGATATTTTAGAAGCTCGGCCTATCTGCTTTCACGTGGCGCAGATGTTTGACTTACAGGCAACACTATCATATTGAATGCGCCAAGCGTCGCCGGGAAGCATCAGGAAACAATTTTTCTCTATCAAAAGTTGTTCCCTATTACGTGAGCTATCAATCCTAGACATCTGGCGCAAAAACAAATGTCTAGGATTGATAGATTACGTAATAAGAAACAACTTTTGTTGGAGACAAAAATATGCTCCACAGAGCAGGTTTATCTGTCGAGATCTTGATGTGCCTTTTCCAGGCTTGGGGATCGTCATGGGGGGAGGGGGGAGGTGTCCACTGGGGGCCGAACCGCACAGTAACCTTGGGTTCGGTGTGGGGCGGTGGTGGGGTGGGTGGACTGCTGTGGCCTGTTGTCGGGTTGTGAACCACTGAGGACTACGGCAGGACGAAGCCTCTCCGTCGTTTCTAGGACCTGGTTTAATACACAAATTCACAATAGTCACTATTGCTAGCATCTTACCATCTCCTGGGAGCTTTAATCATAGCTGTGTTACTAACTAAAATTTAATTATGACAAATTGTAGCAAGAACAATGAGCTTCTGATGGATCCGTGCCATTACTTTCAAACAGCATACATACTCTCATAGTACGGAATGAAAGCTACAATAATTCCTTAACAACGAATATGACGTTTATCGTCGTTTTATTACGTCGAATCACACATTTAACGACGGGTTTTTGAGAGATCCTCAATTTCCTGGCGCTCAGAAACGGCCTACGTACATATGGGCTTCAACTGGAAGCCAATATGGCGCCTCAGGACTCTGAACTGAAGGAAGATGGCTTGCATGTGACGTAGATTTCGTTCTGCCATCAATGGTTCAAATGGCTCTGAGCAGTATGGGACTCAACTGCTGTGGTCATTAGTCCCCTAGAACTTAGAACTACTTAAACCTAACTAACCTAAGGACATCACACACATCCATGCCCGAGGCAGGATTCGAACCTGCGACCGTACCAGTCGCACGGTTCCGGACTGCGCGCCTAGAACCGCGAGACCACCGCGGCCGGCGTTCTGCCATCTCCTAGGCCTATGTACAGAGGCACGTTCTGAATATCTGACACGCTACATTTCATGGGCGATGGATTGGTCGAGGGAGGCATGGTAGCATGGCCTTCCCATTCATCGTCCTGAATTCGTTGGATTTCTCGCTGTGGGGACGTTAAAAGCCATCAGAGTATGTCCAAACCATTCACAATGTGTAGACGCTACAGGAGCGTGTCTAATGCACGTGACCCAATTCTAGTGGAGCCAGATACTATGAAACTAGCTTGCGCACGCTGCTTCGCTCACGTCGACTGTATGGCCTATACAGTTTTTTTTCATGTAATCGAACTTTTGTGTTGTTACACCCATTGCTCATACATAAATGAACACTCTGCGCAAACAGTGTAAAACCAAATACCAATTTCCGTAGTTCTAGCTTCAAAATTGTCTTAACAGCGATATATTTTCAAAAAATCTTTGACCCATTGATTCATCCCCTTAGGGGTGGAATTTCGAAAAACACTTCTTAAACGGTGCCTACAGTATAAGATTAACACCCTCTCTAAATTTCAAGTTTCTATCCGTCGTGGTTTGGGACGGGCGATAATAAGTCAAAGAATCAACCAGGTCCTATTTCATCCCATTAGGGATTGAATTTCCAGAATCATGTATATTTTTATTTCTAACCGAGACGCATAGTACAAATTTTCATATACGGAGCTTTAAAAATGCTGTAGTAGTTCTTTACTGATGATTTCTTTTCAAGAACTATTTTTCACTCACTATCTCACCCCCTTATGGGTTGAAATTCGAAGAATTCTAAAAACGCTTTTTCTTTTATTTCTGACCGAGAAAGTAAATATCTACTTTCGCAGTTCTTGCTACAAGATTGCCATAACAGCGACATACACAATGCGATCAAAAGTATTCGGACATCCACAAAAACATACGTTTTTCATATTAGGTGCATTGTGCTGCCACTTACTGTCAGGTACTCCATATCAGCAACCTCAGTAATCATTAGACATCGTGAAAGAGCGGAATGGGGCGCTCCGCGAAACTCACAGACTTCGAATGTGGTCAGGTGATTGGGTGTCACTTGTGTCACACGTCTGTACTCGATATTTCCACACCCCTAAACGTCCCTAGGTCCACTGTTTCCGATGTGATAACGTAGTGTAAACGTGAAGGGACACGTACAGCACAATGGCGTACAGGCCGACCTCGTCTGTTGACTGACAGAGACCGCCGACAGTTGAAGAGGGTCGTAACGTGTAATAGGCAGACATCGATTCAGACCATCACACAGGAATTCCAAACTGCACTAGGATCCACTGCAGGTGCTTTGACAGTTACGCAGGAGGTGAGAAAACTTGGATCTCATGGTCGAGCGGCTGCTCATAAGCCACCCATCACGCTGGTAAATGCTACTCGACTCCTCGCTTGGTGTAAGGAGCGTAAATATTGGACGATTAAACATTCGAAAAATGTTGTGTGCAGTTTCACCAACTGCGACATAATCGCTTGTACAAACAGTGATCCAATACTGTAAAATGCTTTATTATTCCAGTCTCTGATAACAAATGAATTCTTTAGACGATGACCGGTTTCAGTCTGTAATGACCATCTTCAGATCTCTTTTACACCATGTCCTAAAGTGATACGGCCATAATGGCATCGTCAAAACATATAAATATAATCAGCATAGCATCGCCACATAGATTTAAAATATGGTGTAGGATAGGCCAAATGGTTCAAATGGCTCTGAGCACTATGGGACTTAACAGCTGTGGTCATCAGTCCCCTAGAACTTAGAACTACTTAAACCTAACTACCCTAAGGACATCACACACATCCATGCCCGAGGCAGGATTCGAACCTGCGACCGTAGCAGTCGCGCGGTTCCGGACTGAGGATAGGCCACATCGTCCACATAATGATTATTGGTACCTCAGTAGCTAGTTGGCAATAATCACTATGTGGACGATGTGGCCTATTCTACACCATATTTTAAATCTATGTGACGATGCTATGCTGATTATATGTTTTGACGATGCCATTATGGCCGTATCACTGTAGGACATGGTGTAAAAAAGATCTGAAGATGGTCATTACAGACTGAAACCGGTCATCGTCTAAAGAATTCATTTGTGATCAGAGACTGGAATAATAAAGCATTTTGTTGTGTGTAGTGACTAATCACGGTACAAAATGTGGCAATCCGATGGCACGGTGTAGGTATGGCGAATGCCAGGTGAACGTCATCTATCGGCATGTGTAGTGCCAACAGTAAAATTCGGAGGCGGTGGTGTTAAGGTGTGGTCGTGTTTTTCATGGAAGGGGCTTGCACCTCATGTTGTTTTGCGTGGCACTGTCACAGCACAGGCCTACATTGATGTCTTAAGCATCTTCTTGCTTCCCACTGTTGAAGAGCAATTCGGGGTTGGCGATTGCATCTTTCAACATGTTCGAGCGCCTGTTCATAATGCACAGCCTGTGCACATCCCTGTAATGGACTGGCCTGCACAGAGTCCTGACCTGAATCCTGTAGAACACCTTTGGGATGTTTTGGAACGTCGACTTCGTGCCAGGCCTCACCGACCGACATCGATACCTCTCCTCAGTGCAGCATTACGTGAAGAATGGGCTGCCATTCCCTAAGAAACCTTCCAGCACCTGATTGAACGTACGCCTGCGAGAGTGGAAGCTGTCATCAAGGATAAGGGTGGGCCAGCACCATAATGAATTCCAGCATTACCAATGAAGGGCGCCACGAACTTTTAAGTCATTTTCAGTCAGGTGTCCAGATACTTTTGATCACATAGTGTATTTTCAAAAATCCTTCATTCCCCATTTCAACCCCTAGGGCTGGAATTTCGAAAAATCCATTCTTAACATGCCAACGTATAAGGTCAACGCTCTCTCAAAACTTCAAGTGTCTGTCGTTAGCCGTTTTGGACTGGATGATGACCAGTCGATCAGGGTATTTCCTATTATACACGGGGAGCTCAAAAAATAGTCTGAAATGTTTTAAGAGTGTTTCAGAGAAAGCTGAGCTGAGAAATAATTGTCAACGAAAAAATACGATACGTTGCACCGTTTTCAAATTAATTAGCGTTGAAGTTAGCCAATCAGGTCATTGTGCGCGCAAATTCAATTGGCCCGCCGGATACAACTAATTTCAGTTGTTCTCGTAGCCTAAATGGTGGGCACGAGACTGCCTAAGCCTTTGGTCTGGGCTCGATCCTTACTACCGCCCCAAGTCCAATTTTTGTATCGCTCACTTGTTCGGTCTTAGGAAACCAAACGAATACACGTTTGGCGACACTGTCTCTGGCGGGCTGCTTGAATTTTTTTCTTAACAATTCTTTCCCAGCACAACCTAGCCTGCAATAGCCTTACAAGCTCTCCAAACTGTTTCTGACCACCCTGTGTAGAGATAGTGCGTAATTCACTGCGAAGAAATGCTGCCCATGGTTGTTTTCACTTCTATGTAACAAAGACGGCAATGAGAGGACAGATTGGCCTACATGGCAACAGGTATTGGTTTCCGGACACATAATTACAGGAAGCTTTCTCTTAGTTTCTACCAATATACATCCTGTAGGGATATGCGACACTTTTTTTAACATCCCTTTCATGAGACTTCTTCCAGTGGTATTACTCACATCGCAGTCCACAAACAAACACAATGCACATAAAGAAGTGCTACATTTTACTGTAGTAAATGTCAAAATTAGAAAGAGTTTTACAATTGGCTACTAACCTTTAGCTGTAAGTAAGAAATGTCAGGAGCAGATTTGAGTCTTAGATTTTTCACACTCTTCGTTCGCAGGTCTGTTGCGCCAGAGCAGGCCAGTAGGATTCTGATGCAATGATAACAGACGTTCTGCATTATATGTGGTGCTCATTACGTTGGAAGGCGTATCTGTGGCGACAGGGAGAGCGATATGAAAGTGTGGAGGGGATGAAATTTGCGTAAGTATCGAGGCAGAGAGGCGGCAAACAAAGTCCGCAGTGCCAAACAGTGCTGCTGCGTACAACAGTCAGTTTCGTTTGACATCTATTACACCTTCACATCTGTGATGAGGAAATAAATGTTGTAACCGGTTTCGATCAATCGTCTACATTAGATAAATCTCATTCTACGTCTTAGAAGATGAGAACAGCTAACGCAGCTTTGGGAAGATGACAAGTACAACTTTTCTATCCACTAATTCATTGAAACGCGTTAGAGTTTTTCCATTCTAGTGATACTTAGGCAGTGTTATAAGTAAAAATGTAATAGACAATCGCTTATTGATAAGAACCTGCATTGGATTTCACAAGTTGTACAGTAGATCTTAAGCGCCCTATCTCTAAAACCTTTGTTATGGATAATAGCAGCCTTTGGAGATGAAAATGTCAAAAATTGACTTACTTTTTCTACTTTCATTCACTAATATGTTATTGCTTGATAAACTTTCGTTACTGTTTTTAGAGGGAGAATTATGTCGCACAGAAGCACATAATAACGATACTAGAACCTCTTGAAGACAGTTCTCTAAAGAGTTATGCATACTTTCCAGAGCTTTGCAGCACATTTAATACTGTGTGAAGTTTATTTCCAACGACCAGTTGCAATTCCAAAATAACTGTAACATAATAGAAAGAGAACTTATTTACACTAATCATCAATGATCCTTAATGTGGCACGGAATGAAAGGGGTATGCAGCCACAAAACTCTAAGAGGATTTACCTACTGAAGTGACGAATCTAACTGAAAATCTAACTGATAACAAAATTAACTTCAAACATAAACTGAAATCATCACACTTGCTTAATAACTTCTCGTAATCGACAGATTTTTTTTTCAAAATGTATGTGAGGCTGTATTTGAATGAACTTATGTGTAAATCACTACGCGTAAAAAAGTATTACAGGTATCAAAAGTCAATGCAAAGGACTTTCATGCGAATGGTCAGCATGTTGTCATGTTTTCGCTCACAAAGAGCGTCATGCGTGTAAACTAGCTCGTGCCACATTACAGTGAGAGACCGCATTTATGATCTACGCAACAAGCAGCAAACTAGCCATCTTCTTCGAATAACTTGAGAGGTTACTGGCCGTTAAGTTCGTCGAACGGCACAGACAGCTAACCTCCACTGTCAGTTTAAGGCATTTTCCAATTCGTCGCTTGAAAATAGCCGGCCGCGGTGGTCTAGCGGTTCTGGCGCTGCAGTCCGGAACCGCGGGACTGCTACGGTCGCAGGTTCGAATCCTGCCTCGGGCATGGGTGTGTGTGATCTCCTTAGGTTAGTTAGGTTTAAGTAGTTCTAAGTTCTAGGGGACTTATGACCTAAGATGTTGAGTCCCATAGTGCTCAGAGCCATTTTTGAACCTTGAAAATAACATGGGGTACATGATGCAAAATATGAGTTTTTGACGAATTACCCGACCGCATTCTCCTGAGTTATTACAGCATAGTAAACACCTGTAAAAGCTAGGAGTTCTCAGCTAACTAATTAGCTAGCTGCTTCTCCTGGGGCAATAAGTCATAAATTATAGTTATGTCGCTATAACAAATGAATGTCTGCATACTTCCTAGTATACATATTCCCAGTCAATACAGGCTAGGAAGTTATCAAATACTAACCAGGCAGTTGACATTTCGACAAAAAAAGCCATTCTTTTAAACCTTGAGTCTCTAAAACCAAGAACTGTTACTACGTTTCTTTGTCACAGTTTCTGCATCACAATACCATCATCATTTCTATCTGAGTCTGTGTGCGAACGATCATAGTATGCCATTCACTTCAATATGGCCGGATCCTAGTAGCTGAGCGGTCAGCGCGACGGAATGTCATATCTAACGGCCCGGGTTCGATTCCCGGCTGGGTCGGAGATTTTCTCCGCTCAGGGACTGGGTGTTCTGTTGTCCTTATCATCATCATTTCATCCCCATCGACGCGCAAGTCGCCGAAGTGCCGTGAACTCTAAAGATCTGCACCAGGCGAACGGTCTACACGACGGGAGTCTCTGGCCACACGGCATTTACATTTTTACTTCAATATGGAACTTGGCCGTCGCAGGTGTGTACTGAGGCAGTGGAGTAGTTTTGTCGTGTGCAGCCGGCCGCTGTGGTCGAGCGGTTCTAGGCGCTTCAGTCCGGAACCACACGGCTGTTACGGTCGCAGGTTCGAATCCTGCCTCGAGCAGATTTAAGCACTTCTAAGTCTAGGGGTCTGTTGGCCTCAGATGTTAAGTCACATAGTGCTCAGGGCCATTTGAAACATTTGTCGTGTGCAGAGCGTCGCAGCAGTCCAGTGTATGGAGTGCCTTGAAACAGACCACCATTTCCGTGTTCCACACAGCAGGACAATACGCAGGTGGATAAAATAGTAGCGTGAACGAGTTCTGTAACCAGTGTGGAGCATAAGTGACCTGAAATGACAGAATGCACGCCGGAAAATGTCCAACAAGTTCGTGCAGCTCTGCAACGAAGCCCATAGCGATCTGCCCGTCGCCATTCCAGATCACTTCAAATCCCTCGTATGTCTTTGCAGAGTATTGTGAAACAGGATTTAAAGTTTCACCCTTATGAGCTGCAAGTGGCTCAACAGTTACGACTGGGAGATAAAAGTGGTACAGGCACAATTTCTGTTGAACGTTACTGAACAGAATTGACCAGGATGTCGTATGTCAGGCAATGTTTAGTCTGAATGGGTTCGTCAATAAACAAAACTCCCGATATTTTTCCGACACAAAGGAGTGTCGACAAGATCACCTTATCTTTCAGCCCTGAATCTTTTTGTGTGGCGCCGGCCGGAGTGGCCGAGCGGTTAGAGGCACTACAGTCTGGAACCGCGCGACCACTGCGGTCGCAGGTTCGAATCCTGCCTCGGGTATGGATGTGTGTGATGTCCTTAGGTTAGTTAGGTTTAAGTAGTTCTAAGTTCTATGGGACTGATGACCTCAGATGTTAAGTCCCATAGTGCTCAGAGCCATATGAACTATTTTTTTCTGTGGCTTCTCTTTTTATGGCTACTCTATAACACAGATGCGTTGAAACCGTAATAGTGGAAGGGGCAGAGCCGATTCCTCAAGAAATGACTGAGACCGTAATGAGGTGCGCTAAACGTCGTAATAACCAAATGAGAAAAATTCCACAAGTCACCCTGTATGAATGTAGATGATATTTCGACAAACAAATGCGTTTTTAAGCCACGATCCTTTAAAACCAGGAACTATTATTACCTTATATTGTTCCACAGTGTACATCAAGATACCACCGTCACTGCTATCTGAGTGTGCCCAGAGAATCTGGCCGTAAATTTACGTCAACAGGTTCAAGGTCTGTATCTACCTCCACTTCCCTAACAAAGGCATCTTCTTGAGGTTTTCTAACTCGCCGTACACAGTCTGCCCACGCTTAACGGGAGATGTCTATTTCTTCTTGCATGAACGATTCAGTCTCTGTTATGTTCTCTTCTGCCCCATAGTCCTTAAGATGTGCATAAATTAATCCGTTGGGATTATAGTGGCAATGGTATGATAGTAAACGAAAAACTTGTTACCACCGTCACGAGCATATAATTCAAGTTCGTACGTTTTCTCACGTGACGTGTTTAAATAAGCAAGGTGGAGGAGTTCGTCATCGGTCTGGCTTATTCTGTGAGGAATATTTTCATTTTGAAACCAGAGTACCACATCCGGATGCCTGGTGTTTGTAGCAGCTGGATGACTGCTGTCATTGCCCATCATAATGATCGACTTCAGAGTAAGGTAAAGCAAGAACTGTTCAATGAACCACTTCTTGAATGTAACAGCTTCACTTCCGAATCTGCTGTTTCTCTTGCACCTAGATACAAGTTTACCCCCAGGAACAAACGTTGAAAGCAGAGCCAGCATGCAAAATAATTATCTGAGACCCTATTCCTGTGGGAAGTTCAAAACCACCGGTACTATCACTCATTTTCCGGCAAGTTTTGATGAAATGATTCTGATTTACTCACGTTGTATGAAGGTAATACTCTGTTGAGCTATTCTTTTATTATTTCGTATATCTTTCTCATGAATGTGGCGTGGCACATGCTGCAGCTACGTGACTTCTTTCCATTAAAAACTTTCTTCCTTCACTACTTTTAGCGTATTTAAGACCGATATCTTTTCAGAATATTTGCGTTGACTTTTTTAATTTGATATATTCTCGATATCATATACTCTGTCTCTCTTCAAAGGCTCAGAACATGCTGTTTATCCAGGAAGAAGTCGGCCAAAGTGCCTGAATTATCAGCGTGTTTAACTGACACATGTGCTACCCGAATTCGACCTCCGACACTGTATAAGTTTAACTTGGTATGAAGACTGGAACAAGACTGATTTTGTCCTCTAAGTACAACTGAGCAGATACCTTTGAAGCCAATTTTCTCATGCTTAATTGTAAAACGTTTTTGTGAGGTCGGATATTCGCCATTTATTTACATTTCAAACAAAGAGTATCTTAAAAATCTTTGTCAAAGCCATCCACTTGTTTTACAGATTTCTCGCAATTTAGATGCTGTCCAAGAGACACGAAATCAAATTTTCCTGACGTTTCCATCTATAGCTCTGACACTTTCGTTTACAATTCGTCGTACGTTTGTCTTGCTCTGTAGGCCGTTCTTGTGTCTTCAGAATGACAGCTACAGGAGTCTCACTTTCAGATTCACTTTTGAAAAGTCTTAAAATGGTAAGCAATCCCCCTCACCTCAAGGAAACAGCCAGGATTTTGTCAAAGAGGGGGCGGGGGTTCGATTTTGTTAAAAATGACCCTAAAAAAGGCTCATGATTTTCATTCTATTCTGAAAACACATTTATTTATTTATTTTATGCAGATAATTTGCTTTTGGGAAACCTTCATACAAATAGTATTTCATCTACGAACTTAAGCAGGAAAAGTTTTACTTAAAAAAATGTAACACATAGCGGGAACTACCCAATAGCGCAATTAAATATTTCTTTTGTATAATAAAGAACAACCGCCTTGAGTCACAGTCATGATTTTATTCAATGCATGATGCACTTCGCGTCCTGCGCCCTCACTTTAGGTGCTTCATATGTCTACATCAGGTTTTTTTTTCTTTTTTCAGATTTAGGTTAATTCTGGTGCTGGTAAGATTACGACAGTATGTTACAAAGGGGCGAATTGTGAATATAAGTTTGCAAAACTAAAACAAATTGAAAGATAAGTTACTGTTTCCAGTAGTGGATACATGGTTTTGAAGCACAGTATGAGTAAATATGTTTATGTGCCTATATACACTTATGTGTATACATGCACATCAACATTGTGCTTCAAAACTGTGTATCCATTATTGGAAAGAGTTAGATGTCTCTCGAGTGGTCTTAGTTCTGTAAACTTATGTCCATAACGCTGCAATATATCAACTGACATGCAACTCCTGTCAGGCCCAATACATAAGACAAAGAAACAGAAATTTCCTAACGAGGGACACAGAGCACATGAGAGCTGTAAAGAGTGACAGCACACATTCAACTTTCACAGAACACCTAATGAACAGAAACCATAACCCCACTAATATCGAAAACGATCTATACATTCTGAAACACAGCAACAGTCTATACCGACAAATAACAATAGAAGAAAATTAATAAATACGAAAGGCTATAGTGGAAAAGAAAAATGTAATAAACTAAAACACAACACTTTGCAACAACACCCTCTTTACCGCTCTGAGAGAACTGACCAAGGACACAGAACAGAAAGTACACACACGCAAAAGAACCACTTCAACATCATACAGCCGGCCAGTGTGACCGAGCGGTTCTAGGCGCTTCAGTCTGGAACCGCACGACCGCTACGGTCGCCGTTCTAATCCTGCCTCGGGCATGGATGTATGTGATGTCCTTAGGTTACTTAGGTTTAAGTAGTTCTAAGTTCTAGGCGACTGATGACCTCAGATGTTAAGTCCCATAGTGCTCAGAGCCACTTGAACCATTTTTTTTTTTTAGTCCCATCACACACAGAGACATAAATAAGGAACAAAAGCAGTCGTAACTCCCGCTACAGGTTTCATAGCCTTCTCGCAACGTGCGATACATCTCTAACGACACATGCGAACAGCAAGATGGCGTAACGTTCTTGATCATAAACAAGGTGCTAAAGTTTTGTTTTTCCTGTGTATAGAATCAGCTACATGCCACCCAACGAACGTGAGTACATCAATGACTAATAAACAGCTTAGTACACACCAAAACTGTATTCCACAACACTACTGCAACCCCAAGTGTATAACGCTGACATACGTAAGTTCACCTTTTAGTGTTTGTTTACTAACAGTCGCTCACATAGTTGCAAATGAATGATTTATGCTAAAAAAACGGTAACAGTCAAAATCACAGAAAATATGCCGCAAACAGCGACAATAATTCTTAAAAAGTTGCCATAACACATAATAAATAAGGTAGTATGAAAGTATCTATAAAAAACTATATTTCAAAAAATGAACAGTAAAAATGTTATAATGTGTTATTCTGCTTGTATAATTATGCAATTTTCTGCAAGTTTTAATTTGAAGAATCCACTGATGATGGTGAAATTTGTCGTCTAACCCAGTTTGAGGGCCGGCCGGTGTGGCCAAGCGGTTAAAGGCGCTTCAGTCTGGAACCGCGCGACCACTACGGTCACAGGTCCGAATCCTGCCTCGGGCATGGATGTGTGTGATGTCCTTAGGTTAGTTAGGTTTAAGTAGTTCTAAGTTCTAGGGGACTGATGACCTCAGATGATAAGTCCCATAGTGCTCAGAGCCATTTGAACCAGCCAGTTTGAGGAATACATAAGCAAACAAATAACAAGATGTTTTGCATCAAGGTGGACTCACTATTCCGATATTTTTGTTTTTCTATTGTTGCAATGCGTCGCTGGTCGAACCCGGGACTCTAGATGGCCAAGCTGAAGGCCGGTGCCCACCGTGCCACTTCAAATCAGGAGGCTGAACAAGTTCAATAGCGTCAAGGGGCAGTGCAGAGCGATCAGCGGTATTCGGAAGTATTTCTTTATTCACATGATTTACAGTACTACCATGGATGCAGCATAGCGTCGGCGTGCCGCCCGCAGCGTTGTCCCGCGAGTCCAGCCGGCTCAGCAGCTCCTGGGATGTCGACAGCGCTGCTGCGTCATCGAGGCCGCTCAGCTGGAAGGCGGGCGTGCTCTGCCTGGTCGCCACTCGCCGAAGCGTCGCGTCTTGCGCCGCGTGGCTGCTCGCGATTCCGGAGACTTCTACAGTGCCTGGTCCTCGCCGCCCTCCGTCCCGTTTGGCCTGCTCTGTCCGACCATGGGACGAAGGTGGTTGTACTGGTCGCCCGTGGTCCTCAGCTGCTGCTGCTCCCAGGACAGGACCGGACTCGAATCCGCGCCCTCCTGGATGCTGTGCCGCAACTTGCTGCTAGTGGTGCTTGCCAGACGGCAACAACTGCCGCCATCTCCTGCGCTGTTTGTAGCGTTGCTGCGCCTCCAAAGAAAACGCCTCGAGCCGGCCGGAGTGGCCGTGCGGTTCTAGGTGCTACAGTCTGGAACCGAGCGACCGCTACGATCGCAGGTTCGAATACTGTCTCGGGCATGGATGCGTGTGATGTCCTTCGGTTAGATAGGTTTAATTAGTTCTAAGTTCTAGGCGACTGATGACCTCAGAAGTTAAGTCGCATAGTGCTCAGAGCCATTTGAAGCCATACGCCTCGCCCGGACCCCAGTACACCAGGTGGGAACCGAACGTGTCCCGTCCTGGAATCACTGCAGACAACTGTCACAGCTCTCCTTCAGGCAGACCGTGCAATCTCCGAGTACCCAGCTGCCATTCCGTCCTGACCCAGTGTTGCGCCCTCGGAGGCGGAATACAGCCCGAACAAGTACATAGAAATAAAGAAAAGGTTACACAGAATATTTACAGCATCGCTGCCTATAAGCATGGAGCAGCATAGGTCCGACCCATCTCTCGACTAACCTGGCACACCCCCTCAAGCTAAAAGTGCCTGACTATTTATACTGCTTTTCCCCTCGCTTCTGACATAGTGTCAGAGAGAGACAGAAACTATGGCAGGGGTAAATTCCCATACGTCAGCCACTTACACAATGCCACTCCCGGCTCTGGCCTACTGCCTCGCCTCATACATCGCAATAACTTAAAGCAATGCTGCAGTTCCCTGCCTCTCTGTTGCTCCACTCCAAACAGTACGTGCAATATGCCACTGCAGCTCCACGCCATGTTTACTCTCTCTGAACTACTGGCTGCTGACTACCATTACACACTGCCAGCGGCCCCTGACTTCATTGCCCAACCGTGCCTTTACTGAATTTTAACAAAAAAATGGTTCAAACTGTTCTGAGCACTATGCAACTTAACTTCTGAGGTCATCAGTCACCTAGAACGTAGAACTAATTAAACCTAACTAACCTAAGGACATCACACACATCCATGCCCGAGGCAGGATTCGAACCTGCGACCGTAGCGGTCGCCCGGTTCCGGACTGAAGCGCCCAGAACCACACGGCCACCGCGGCCGGCGAATTTTAACAAAATTCCCCTTTCATACTACTAAGACTAATACTAGCGCAGCACTATGCAAACACATAACAAATGGAGGAGTTCCAAGATAAACTTATTAATAAGAGAGACGAATAAAAGTGTAGTTGGGTCAGATATTGCAAGTATTTTATTATTAAATGTGCATTTTAATCCAATATTTGCTAAAAGTAGTTGACAGTACACCTTGTTGGTCACTGTCAATGGAAGCGGTTGTAGTGCCAGCCATTTGCTGTTCACGCCATCAACGAGTCCAGAATCATCTTCGTGATTTTCTCCGCTCTCCTTCGACATTTGCTAACAGAGTAAGCATAGCTGTTTTGCAAGGGATTCATTTCCGTAAAGGAACTGAGAGGTTTGCATTCAGACGCAGACGACAACTGCTGCTAGAGAGTGATGTTGCAGACTGTGATGTGGAGCACATTCTGTGAAATGTAGCAAGTCGTTTCACAGCATACAGCAACCACGATGGATACGACGTCTGGTGTACTTTATAATGAGGAACACATCTCCTGCATTTTAAGCAAAATTACCTTGCATTGCGCATAGTACCACTTAATCTATGACCTTGAGATAACTTTATACGATTTCGAAGTGCACAACACGAGCCTTTCCTACCTCCTTCTATAGTGCCCTACAGATCCTTGAACGCCATGCACTCCACCTAACTGTTCAGACCCACTTACCCTCCCCCACCCAAACCCACTAGCGACCTATAAATTTCCCCACCGTACTCTTCCATCTTGCAAGTATCCTACATTACCCATAGACTCGATACTAATCACCCATTATTTCCCTCCCTGCTCACTGGTCCTGGTAGAGTGCAAGCAGAATAATGTGGCCGATAGATGTGCGCAATTGGCAGGGCACACATGTGGAGAGCAGTAGTGGTGGGGGTTGCAGGCAGGAGCTGTAGGGGAGATGCTGAGTGCTAGACAGGAAGTGTCATTCCGAACTAAAAAATGGTTCAAATGGCTCTGAGCACTATGGGACTCAACTGCTGAGGTCATTAGTCCCCTAGAACTTAGAACTACTTAAACCTAACTAACCTAAGGACATCACAAACATCCATGCCCCAGGCAGGGTTCGAACCTGCGACCGTAGCGGTCTTGCGGTTCCAGACTGCAGCGCCTTTAACCGCACGGCCACTTCGGCCGGCCATTCCGAACTGAAGCCTATGCCTAATTCTGGTGACCATTCAAGAAGATCTACAAACCATTCTACTATGGTTATCATCTAGAAAGAATCCCACTGAAAATGCAGCAAAAACAGCAATTTTTCTCCACCTTGTTTGTTATCATTTGTAACTTTCAGAGAAGATTCTGAGTGACGAATTTTGAGTGAAACCTACATTCCTCTTGTTCCCATATTAAAATTTGCTTCTTTTGCCAAAACACAGTGGAGCTGTCGCAATGTCACATCACTAACAGTTTGAGCAGATACAATTGCGAGAGAATTCTGAATCCGTGGTTAATTAATTTTATTAATTTAGGAACTGAGGAAAAGTAAGGCTAATAGCCTGTGGAATACTCATCCTCGCTAAAAGTAAACGTCTAGTGTCTTTACCTATGCTGTTCCAAAACCCACAGCGTAACTCCCTGGTTATGGCCCTTAAAAATTACTTTCTTTCATCGAAAAAGTCTATAGTTAACGGAATAACACGGTAGATAATGAAGTTTTGTATAATAACCACAAAGATAATTACTCTCCTTTTTGCGTGCTGTCATTTGCCAAAATCTCATTTCGAAATCTCAAACCGCTTATGAAATATGAGAAAGGCTGTGGATATTTCATTCTGGCTTTATGAATAGCATGCTTGATTGCAGAGAGTGCTACATCGCATCAAATGTTCTCGAGATTGGTAACAGATAGAGACCTCCACCTAAGTCCATAGAACAATTGAATAAGCTGAACTTCATAAGCAGCAACATATTACGTAACATGAACCAAACGCAAAATCATAATGACCCCTATTTTTCATTGCAAACTTTTTTCAATTTCGTGCCGTATCTTACTTAAATCTAAGAATCACAATAACTATGACATGTAACGAAGTGACGAGCACGTCATTATGAAGTTGACGTATAAAGCTATATGTAACGCAAAAATGAATTTTTGTATTGAATATTTTCTGTAAAATCATTTGAGAAAGACTGCAGGACGAGCGTCTCGATTGTCATCGCAGTGCGTAGCCGACCGACCGAAAGTGGGCGAACAATGTCGATCTCCCCTTCTGAACAAACGGATGAACTCGTCCAGCGTTTTGGACGAAAACTGATCACAGTGCATCGGCCTGCGTGGACTCTTCCCTGCCACGCATCTACCACCACATTCCCACATCACTACACCTCCACACTCTCCACGTCCTCTCCCAACGAAATTTTGATCATCTTCCCTTACCCGACCGTTAAATCCGTCCTGATATACACCCGTCCTACCAGATTAGAGAACCCACTCCTCCCTGTTCTTGCCAGGGTTCCCCTCGTCTCAATTACCTTCCACCCACATCAAAATGGTTCAAATGGCTCTGAGCATTATGGTACTTAACTTCTGAGGTCATCAGTCCCCTAGAACTTAGAACTACTTAAACCTAACTAACTTAAGGACAGCACACACATCCATGCCCGAGGCAGGATTCGAACCTGCGACCGTAACGGTCGCGCGGTTCCAGACTCTGGCGCCTAGAACCGCTCGGCCACATCCTAAGGCTGCTTTCATACTGGCGACTTTGTCGAGGCGATTCTGCCGAGGGATTCAATCGCTGCAATGCGTGACTCTCGCGTGTTTGAATCACCAGACACGCGACTGAACAGTGCGTCAGAAGCTCTGTGAAAAGAGCTGTCTGTGTGCCTGTACGGTCCAATTACGAAACAGAGTCTGACGAGAAAGTCTTGCTTTTCTCTTCGTTATTGAAAAGAAAATACAGACGCTGCCGATGTCAACGAAAAGAATGGATTCATCTTATGTTAACTACTCTAGAGAAACACGCCCTCTTGTTTACAATTTATAAGAAATTGAGAAGAAGTTGAAAATGTTTCAACTGTCTATGACGTCTTTTAATGAGGTATACGCTCTGCTGTGAGCTAATATGACAAAGAAAAGTACGCAAATGACGAATAGTATATCACTAGAAGAAAGACTAATGATTTACTTTAAGGTAAATAAAATGCATATTTTATGTATACAATTTTTAAGATAGGTTTAACAGTAATTTGCTCCGATATATAATATTAACATACAATGAATCAACTTTTTAATATTTACGTTACCCAGAGGATAAATCAGATGATGTGGGTGACAGTGTGGCATTTGTTGTACTCGGACATGGACTGGATTCAAGAACAGTTATAGGTGAATTTGAATATACAGGTAACGATATGGGTAAAGTGAACTGCAAATTACAGCTTTCTAGTGAACCGTAAGGTCTGCCGTATTTTCTCAAAGCTGACATTATTTCAGATTTAGTGCCCATCATCCAATGCTGTGCCTCATATTTCACATCATCTAATAATGACAGTAGAAAATCCTTATCAGGTTCATCTGCTTCAGGATCTGACGAATTTTTTTCTCGATGTTCTCTGCAGTACCTGAAACGATTTCTCTTTCTTCTGTCTTCCTTTGTCTCTTACGAGAATTGTAGGCAACTGCATCCTGTACTTCACAATCGCTTGCCACATCAGTATGAGCAACGGCTTCTTCCAACTCTGCTGGTTTAGTTGCAGATACAGATGATATGAAATTTAAGATATCAAAATATTCATATTTTTTGTTTGATCATGCAGGAGAACCACTGTTTGAGGTTTTCCTCCTGTTGAGTTCTTTTGCGTAACACTGACGCTTGTTCTGCCACTTCTTCTATAGCTGCGTGGGTGCAATAAAACAAAAGTCTCTTATTGCGGGTACCTTGCTGCAGGCCGAAAATTTATAGAGCTACATTGTTCCTTCAAATGTGTTATTTTCACTATTTCCAAAACCGTGTGCGACACTTCTTAGGAAGTATAGAATAACCTACACGGCATATACATGCCACCGTCATCGGAAGAAGCCTGAATTGATATAGCAGAAAAGTTTAAAATGCACGCCGATTTTCCGAATTGTCTTGGTGCAGCCGACGGGAAGCATGTTCTTAAATCTGAACACAGTGCCTCTTTCTATCACGACTACAAACACTGTTTTTCAATGGGGCGTAACTGGCAATTTGTAACGCTGAATATTACTTAACATTCATAGAAGTAGGAGTGGCTTCATGTGGAAAAAGCGGAGAATCAGAAATTTATAAGAAAACTGATCTTTTTAAGGAATGAAAGATAATAATTTTAACTTTTCCAAAGCCTCGATCTTTGTCTGACTCAGGTGAGTCTCTTCCATTCTGCTTTGGCGGAGACGAAGCATTTGCTCTTGGAAACAACATGCAACTTCTGTACAGTGGAAAAAAATTTACACAGAAAAGAAAAGCTTTTAATTACAGATTGTCGAGGGCGCGCCGCTACTTTTGTGACCCTGTCCAACTAATGGCGAATATTCCATTGTCTTTTAAATGTGAAGATTGACTTCCACGCAGTAGTAATAATTAGAGCATGTTGATTTCTGCACAACTTTGTTCGCAAAAGACAGGAATTCAAGCTGGCTGAAACTCTAGAAATAATTGGTTTAGAAGACGTACGGAGCACCAATCCTGAAAGAAGCCGCTATGCCGCGAATGTACGAGGCAAGTTCGCTGATTATTTCGTTAGCACTGAAGGCGCTGTTCCTTGGCAAACGATCAATATATAAAAATCTTTTTAACTTATACAACTGAACACCTATATTTTATATTGGATGAAACATTCATTTTCCATTCACGTGTGTATGTATTTTAATTAATCAACAAATTAGCTTTGCATATTTTAAATTATGCAAATGACCATCTGTCTTTTTATTTTGTAAAACATTTTTTTTTCTACCACCATGTCCTGTCTTGGAATATGTCTTAAAATCTTTACTATCATGTGGCTGAAGAGCGGTGAACCGTATCTACTGACAGTCCACCGCGCGTCATATGAGACGAGGCGGATAAAATAACAATAAAGTGGAAAAAACATAATACCAGCTCGACATAGGGATCACCACCACCAAACTACGCCAAACATCGGTGTGTGCTGCTTTGTGGCACTTTAGACGTTTGGAAATACGCAGGACGTTCTGAAGGTAAGTTTCGTTATTGTTTTTGAAAGAGAGGGTGGTACACCAGGTGACACAAACGCCATATGAATCCACACTCGTTGCCTGTTCAACAACGGATGGGGCGTTAACAGAGAAGAAATAACGCATGCCCAAAACGCCACAGAAGAAAGATTAGCAGCAGACTGGTGTGGCCGAGGCTACTCGAGTCCACATCACGATGCCAGACGGTCGTATACTGACAACGTGGTCACCAATGGAAGTGCATGCTGTTATCCGGTATGAATGGGCACATGGGAATAGTGTGTCCGTCATACATGAAAGACTACAGACCGTGAATGGTGAAGAGGTCATGTCTCGTCAAATGGTTGGCCGTTAATGATGAATGTTCAAAGAAGGACTTTCACCTGTTTCCTGCACCTAAAGCCGCACTCGCAAGACATGACTCCCAAACCTATGTAGATGTGGAACAGGCTGTATCACAGGGCACTGAGTTTTACCACAGTCATTTCTTCAAACTGATTGCACGCTACGACAAATGTCTCAATGTCGGTGGCGCCTACTTCGAAAAAAGTGCAAGGTGCATAGTTCATAATGCAGTGGTGTACTTGTTTTTGGCAATAAAGCTGAAGTGTAAAAACCAATGTTCACAATGCAATGGTGTACTTGTTTATAATACCACGGTGCACTTTTTTTGGCAATAAAGTTGTCTAAAATACAATGTCGAAACTTACATCCTTCGAAGCACTAGACGTAGCTGCTGTTTTGACATTCTATGTCCGTGTTATCTATGGTCTTGTAAAGGCTCCAGCTGAATTACATCCATAGACAATTATCTGTTGTATCGCAGCCAGGTGGTGCGACAGATTGTGTAATGGGTGTTCCTTTACTAACCTAGTGACAGGGGCGTGTAACGCTGAGATGGTTGCGTTCATACGCACCGAAATAAGGCGGTATTCCATACTTTTATAACAAAATTTTCGGACGGATGGTGAAATGTATGCTTTCAAATAGTTGGGGTGAAACACTTCGTGTGTTTGCTTTCAAAACGTATGTGCTCGTCACCTTCACTAAAGGTGAGGTAATGTAACATAAAGATAACATATTAGACCATCAATCTATAGTACTTATGAACATATTTATTTACACCCATAATGTCTTCAGCTGATTCAATATGTAGGACGTTGCCTATCTAAAAATGCACATTGGAGCATTGGCTGCTAGCTGCATAAATTTGAAGCTGGAAGGGAGGAAGACTGGGCTCAACGTCCCGTCGACATCGACGTCATTAGAGACGGAGTACAAGCTCGTATTGTGTGAAGGATGGGGAAGAAAATCAACAGTTTCCTTTCAAAGGAACCATCCTGGCATTTGTCTGGAGCGATTGAGGGAAATCACGAAAAATCTAAATCTGGATGACTGGACGAGGACTGGAACCGTCGTACTCCCGAATGCGAGTCCAGTGTGCTAATCACTGCGCCACCTCACTCGGATAATTTGAATCTGAAGCTCTCTTACATAATCGCCGATTACATTACGTCACAAAATTTATGTGAGGCTGATAGGAATTGGTTGCTGCAAAATACTGACCTGCAGCTGTCAGTGTGAGATCAGATAAAAAATAAAAAAAAATTAAAAAAATGTTCAAATGTGTGTGAAATCTTATGGAACTTAACTGCTAAGGTCATCAGTCCCTAAGCTTACACGCTACATAACCTAAATTATCCTAAAGACAAACACACACACCCAAGCCCGAGGGAGGACTCGAACCTCCGCCGGGACCAGCCGCACAGTCCATGACTGCAGCGCCCTGGACCGCTCGGCTAATCCCGCGCGGCACATCAGATCAAAAACTATGTAAACAGCGCTGCGGTCGGAGTTTGTAAGGAGTCGGCTCTTCTGCCAAGACGAAATCTCGGTTCTCTGGCGGTATCAAAGGAAGACCTGTTTTAGTAGCAACGTAACAGATAGTCTTATCTCTGTGAGCATTACGCATGTCCCTTTAGAGTCACGTGTGGTTCTTTTTCCGTTTGAATACAAGGATACTGTCTATTGTCTCGCTCACTGACGTCACTTCGTTGACAAGAGATCCGGCAACGCTCTTCTGGGTGTGAGATGAATGCGCATGTTTTAAAACAATGGTTGCCACTCATGCCGCTGCTACAGATGATTTTGTCATCTTTCCCCTGTAGCATATTAGAATATTACTGAGCCCATGCCGTATTTAACTTGGTTTGAAGCACTATTAACAGTTTAAAGGTTCAGTTACAACTGTTTTTGATAATTATATATAGGGTGTAACATAATTAATAAAGAAAGCTCACACTGGACAAAGTATACGATGATGGAATCAATGTCATTCCAGACAAAATGAATCCGCAAGCGGCCGGCCGGTGTGGCCATGCGGTTCTAGGTGCTACAGTCTGGAACCGCGTGACCGCTACGGTCGCAGGTTCGAATCCTGCCTCGGGCATGGATGTGTGTGATGTCCTTAGGTTAGTTAGGTTTAAGTAGTTCTAAGTTCTAGGGGACTGATGACCACAGATGTTAAGTCCCATAGTGCTCAGAGCCATTTGAACCAATCCGCAAGCGAGCCTATTTGGAAGGTAATTGTGAATTTGTGAATACTAGCCGTCAGTGACTTAAGTATGAAATATTCTCCTTGTTAGTACAATCCATTTGAATGAAAATTTAGTCCGCAGCTCGTGGTCGTGCGGTAGCGTTCTCGCTTCCCGCGCCCGGGTTCCCGGGTTCGATTCCCGGCGCGGTCAGGGATTTTCTCTGCCTCGTGATGACTGGGTGTTGTGTGATGTCCTTAGGTTAGTTAGGTTTAAGTAGTTCTAGGTTCTAGGGGACTGATGACCATAGATGTTAAGTCCCATAGTGCTCAGAGCCATTTTTGAATGAAAATTTTTCGATTGAGTCGGCATCTACTTGGGCTAAAATTCGCCCGTGACCACTGGATCGGGAACTTCATAGATCAATGAAGAGATAGCAGCATATTTTACTGTGAATGTATCACACCTAACGCGTCAGAATGCTCCAAAACATACAGGTCGAATAGGGTGTTTACTTCGACCTCCAAGGTCGCCTGACCTCAGTCCTCTGTATTTTTCTGTGTGGAGTCGTCTCAAAAGTGAAGTCTGGAGCAATGCTGTTTGCTGTTGAAGAACTAGAGCAGTGAATCGTATAGTCGAATCAAGATTCATGTCATCGTACCTGATCATCTGAAGGAATTAGTAACACACCGCAGAGAGGAGTGTATTATAGTAGACGTCTCCAAATTCTTTTTACAGCGCGCCGTATAACTCACAAAACATTCTGCACAAATACTTGCAAGCCAGAACGAAAGCTCTGGGAAGAAAGAATATAAGATAAATTCAACATTCCCTGTTAATCATAGGTGCGTGGCATGAAATATACAGAAAAAGACAACCAACGCGTTTATTTACTAAAAAAGTTATCAAAGAACGTGACGTAAGCAAAAATAGTTACGTCACACGTAGTGATCAACTATCCAAATCTCACAAACTAAGGGGCAAAAACCGTTAGTGAGCTTTGTGAAACGGGCGTTTGGCTTTCAATATATCATCAATATCTGGTTTGGTATTGTAGCATCCGATCAAGAGATGTACTGACTTCAAGTATTTCATTTCTGTAGCTGTTTGCTCAGAGGCACAAGTTGTTCCAAGCACTGGTACCATACCAGCGTTTAATTTCTTCGGTTTAGAAAACTCAACATCAGGAAAGCATAAGTAAAATTCAACAAATTTTCCTTCTCTCTGCTTGTCTTTCAACAAGTCATTTGCTTCCAAAGCAATGAACTCCATATGTAGGTCAACTGACACATCATCAAGTTTGTAACCAAATGTCACTCTCAGTTCTGTCAAGATCTGAAAAGTCTCCAAAAAATACTTCCTCAAGTCACGAATATTTTTTCTGAAAATCAAAGTTTGACACCTTCGGCAGTAGTAACACAAAATTCTTTGTAACAGTGAAAATGAGAGAAACTTTCTCCTTCCAGTTGTGTTTCAAACAATAATAGCTTTCTCTGAACTGAAATCCTTTGTTCTGTAGAGATCATAGACGAGGTTATCCTTTACATGAAGTTTCAAGTTCATTTCATTCAGATGGGATGTGATGTCGACCAAAACTGATAACTTTGATAGATATGTAAGACATGCCAACTGTATTTTTCAGTCAGAAAAACGTCTATTTCGTTTCGGAGCTCGCATAAACGGAACAGGAGGTTACCGCAGCTGAGACACACAATTCAGAACAAATTTCTTCAATAAAAGCTAGGAATTGACGGCGACTGAGTCCACGTCCCGATTGAAGTTCACAGCAGAAACACTGCTTTCAGTACACAAGGAATATCTAAGTCTTTCCCACAGAGTTCTTGCTAACATATGCAGCAGTGTGTAAATAGAGCGCCAGGAATTTGTATATATCTTCCAACTGGGTCTTTATCAGAAGGAAATTTTCACTCTGGAGCGGAGTGTGCGCTGATATGAAACTTCCTGGCAGATTAAAACTGTGTGCCGGACCGACACTCGAAATCGGGATCTTTGACTTTCGCGGGCAAGTGCTCTACCATCTGAGCCACCCAAGCACGACTCACAACCCGTCCTCACAGCTTCAATTCTGCCAGTACCTTGTCCCCTACATTCCAAACTTCACAGAAGCTCTTCTGCGAACCTTGCAGAACTAGCACTTGCCCTCGAAAGGCAAAGGTCCCGAGTTCGAGTCTCGGTCCGACACACAGTTTTAGTGGGTATTTATCTTCCCCATCATAGCCTTCCTCACTCCAGCCATGTTTTTTTTCCTCCATCAACAGTTACACCTTGAAGCTGATTCCATTGAAGGTTGCAAAATCTTTTCATTTCCAAGAAAATGTTTTCTTCCAGTTCCATGCAAACTGGAAACGGATACCAACTCTTTCCTTATCTCAAAGTCAAAATTGATACCACGAATGAATACCAGAAGTTGTGACGTACCGGTACTCGAGAGATCAGAAGACTCATCCAGATCCAGAGAAGTCCTAGTTTTCTATGTTTTCTCGAGTTTGTTCTATTCTCAACAACTGAACTCCCTGAAAGGCTGATGATTCCAAACAAATTGGCTTCTATGTACACAAGGCATTTGCTACTTCCATCATACACCCCTGATGAATCTGCAATTGGTAAACGTTTTCCCTCGTTCTGCCACCTTGTAAACTATTGTGTAACTTGCACGAGTGACAGATTCACTTCCAGTAATATATTTCGTGATCAAATTTGGGATTGTTAATTACGTTCCATTGAGTCATATTTCTCACAGCGTAACTTTCCAGAAAACTTTGAATCTGTTGACAGATGTTTTGTGTCATACTGACGTCGAAGAATGTACCGTTTCAAAACTGCAACACTACCGCTGCATATTAAACGAGTAGTTTCCTGGTCTTTTGCTTCCACAAAGAAGTACTTTGCTCCCTGTAATTCACTGAAAACGCGACACCTGGCGTTCACTTTTCTTTTCTTAGTAGCCATAACGAAGAGTGAAGTAAACTGGATCTGCAAACAAAAAATATATAAACCTAATTAAAATTCTGTTACGGCGCGAAATAAGTAAGCATTACAATAAACAAGAAAATCTAGGTACAACAATTTAAAACCGAACATAGTAAATTTACGGCACAAAGCAGCCACGAGATCTCCGCACATGTGATAATCTTCTAGCATTCTAAACATAATATTCTTCTTCTTCTTGTTTTCCTCTCCAGGTATTAGGCAGAATTGCCTGGTACGGTACCCGCCTCGGTCATGGTCCTCCTCTGTGTTCTTTGAACTTAAACTTTAGTGGGAGTCTCTCACTCTCCATTCTTTCTAAGTGTTCGTTCCATTTTCTTCTATAATATGTAATGATTATGGTAAAACATAATATTTAAATATAAATTTTTATCACAGTGTCTCGTGTTCATACGTTTCATCAAGCAAGTTCAAATATCGTCGGCAGACCGGATGAAGCGACATCGAGGACCACTTCCGCCTTGCCAGCCAGAGTTTGGTCGCCCCTGTATTATAGCATCAACATGTAAGCACTTCACTTGGAACACTTCTACAGGTTCGTGTGTACAGGGAATTGTAACATGTAACGAGCTAAAGTGGGTGAAATGGGGCCTTAATCGAAAAGTTTACATTTCAAACGCATTTAAAGTGCGGAAATGTCAGACGTTCTAAGTTCCAAATTCCACATTTGTCAGGAGAAGCTAATGACAATGTTTTGTTATGCCGGAGCCAAGGTAGCCCCTGAGGGCCTGCAACCCATTCACACCACAAAGGACGGGGTTGTCTATGTCCAAGGCGTACCAAAAGCACCATGGTAATCACCGGCTATTTACATACAAGATAATGGAAACAGACATTCCGAGCACTACTTCCTGCAGGGGGAGCTCCAGCCACGGCCTGCAGGAAGTATCACTACGCCAAAACCTGATAGGCTGGAGACAGCTTCAAATGGTTCAAATGGCTTTGAGCACTGTGCGACTTAACTGCTGAGGTCATCATTCGCCTAGAACTTCAAACTAATTAAACCTAACTAATCTGAGGACATCACACACATCCATGCCCGAGGCAGGCTTCGAACCTGCGACCGTAACGGTCGCTCGGCGCCAGACTGTAGCGCCTAGAACCACACGGCCACTCCCGCCGGCAAGGAGACAGCTATTTAGGGGCTAGAACCAGCCCCGAATTCAGTTCACTCCCGATGCCGACCTCGTGGATTTAGACCGCTAGTGTGTGTGTGTGTGTGTGTGTGTGTGTGTGTGTGTGTGTGTGTTGCCACGAACCTTTGTGGAAAATTAGAAGTGAACTTTTGTTTGCCTCAATTTGCAGACTTTTACTGGAATCGTTATTGTTATCTTTCTTTCGTTGTTCAGTCATCAGCCTTGTAAACTTACATAAATAAAAGTTCTGTTTGTGAAAAATTGCGAATTGTCAGTCACAACACAATGTACCTCTTTTTTACCTAATTATTTGTATCCAAAAAACTGAGAATGTATTCTGATACGACACAATTACGCTGCTCACCTCATAACGGCAAAAAATAATGAGACAAATTAGAAGATAGATATGAAACTTCCTGACAGATTAAAACTGCGTGCCGGACCGAGACTCGAACTCGGGACCTTTGCCTTTCGCGGGCAAGTGCGGCAAGCGGGTAGCTCAGTTGGTAGAGCACTTGCCCGCGAAAAGCAAAGGTCCCGAGTTCGAGTCTCGGTCCAGCACACAGTTTTAATCTTGGGTAGCTCAGTTGGTAGAGCACTTGCCCGCGAAAGGCAAAGTCCCGAGTTCGAGTCTCGGTCCGGCACACAGT
This sequence comes from Schistocerca piceifrons, assembly GCF_021461385.2. Taxonomy (NCBI): domain Eukaryota; kingdom Metazoa; phylum Arthropoda; class Insecta; order Orthoptera; family Acrididae; genus Schistocerca; species Schistocerca piceifrons. Next base: position 748,939,563 of record NC_060139.1, read on the forward strand.
TTTAATCCGCCAGGAAGTTTCATATCAGCGCACACTCCGCTGCAGAGTGAAAATCTCATTCTAGAAGATAGATAGTTTATTAAGGACTTTCTAAGTGCCAAATCAATTTACTGTCTGGTTCTAAGAGCCAGTAGCACTATGTTTTATTTGTGATAATACAAGTACAGAAATAGAGAAGTTATGTTTTGACTAACAGAACTGTAGTGAGGAAGCACCATTTCTAACATTTTTCAAACTTATTTTACAGGAAAACAACAAAATTAAATCGATGAAAAAATTTCTGAGTATTGGTTTCTGTTTTATACACAACTCCATTCTTGAGGTCAAATGTTGCGAAATTTACTGTAGAACTCCCTGTGTTGTTGAGGAAGACATGACAACATCCTCAATAGATCTTTCTGTTTTACAAATGTAAACATAACTTGTGTTTCAGATAAAGTAAAATATGGCATACGTCAGCCATGGTCTTTCCTCTTTTGAACTCACTGACGTTTTTCCACTCTTCTCTTTTAGAATAAGAATTTTAATAGCTATTTGATGAGTACGTGACACTTTGATCGTACTGCATTTAGAGGCCTAACACCATTACGTTGGCAATAATGTCTTGGTTCAAATGGCTCTGAGCACTATGAGACTTAACATCTGAGGTCATCAGTCCCCTAGAACTAAGAAGTACTTAAACCTAACTAACCTAAGGACATCACACACATCCATGCCCGAGGCAGGATTCGAACCTGCGACCGTAGTAGTCGCGCGGTTCCAGACTGAAGCGCCTAGAACCGCTCGGCCACACCGGCCGGCGACTGCCTAAACAAACATGTGTAAATCTTGCGCAACAAAAGCCTTTCATATATTTTTTTTTCATTTGCCTGTACCGTAACTGTAAAATACCTGTCGCAGTTCAAAATCCTGTGCCCAATCACACGAAACCGTGCCAGACAAAATGGAGGAGACTTTAATGCATGGCAGTTGGAACTCCAGAGAGAAGCACTTCTTTGCAATAAGATCGCGCGCCACCCAGCAATGAATGTTTGAAATATTTTCTCTATGATTTCATATTTGGAACAAGTTTAGAAACATGCAACAGAATGGTGAGAACACAATAGCACTGAAAACACTTTTTTTGACAAATGCAAACATTTCTAACGTCCGCTCGTTGTCAAATTAATTCCTACTCTGAATTTAACAATTGTGTTGCTGACGAACGCAACAAAAATGCATCTGCCGCCTCAGAGTGAAGTTAGAACGTTAAGCCCTAGATGACAAGGTATAGTCGAACGTAACGCACTGTTGCAGCAAGTGGCAGTTTATAGCGGTGTGCGACATTATACTGACAACCTACCTGCCAGTACTGCGTCCTTGAAGGCCAGCCTCACTTCCTAAACCTGTCAAAGTCACCTGACTTTACCTCCACACCAACACGTGAATTCTGCCTAATTAAGTTTTCAATACAACCACTCTTGGGGAATTTCAATACAGCCACAGATAAAGACAAACTAATTCTTTTGAAAGCTATATCGTGGAGGCCTAATGTTCTAAAAATAAGCGGTTGTACATTCGTAATTACATCGAAACCTAATCAAAGATGGCCCTTATTGGAGTTCACAAAGCTTCCTCAAACGTGAGCTTGCCAGTACCAGTGGCACAAATTTCACACACGTAAACGTCACTCACGTAAGATTTTATGTTTTACTAACTCATGGTTGCTTTGTTATTTTTATTGATAGGTGAGTAAGTCTGGAACCGAGCGACCGCAACGGTCGCAGGTTCGAATCCTGCCTCGGGCATGGATGTGTGTGATGTCCTTAGGTTAGTTAGTTTTAATTAGTTCTAAGTTCTAGGCGACTGATGACTTCAGAAGTTAAGTCGCATAGTGCTCAGAGCCATAGGTGAGTAAGATGATTATTGTACGCGCAATAACGTCAGCTGACCTCCCGTGTGTACCTGTCTGAGTAAGCATAGCTTGTGATGTCTGACCCTGACCTTCCCCTGTCCTAGCTGCCTCAATGCACAATATTATCGAAACATCATAGATATGCTAATGTGTTAATGCGGAACCGATTTACGCCGGAGAAATATTAGTTTCAGTTTTGGCCAGCAGGTGCAGATTTGGCACTCTGAATGTAAGAGCCTCGCGCGATTAGCCGAACGGTCTAAGGCGCTGCAGTCATGGACTGTGCGGCTGGTCCTGGCGGAGGTTCGAGTCCTCCCTCGGACATGGGTGTGTGTGTTTGTCCTTACGATACTTTAGGTTAAGTTATGTGTAAGCTTAGGGACTGATGACCTTAGCAGTTAAGTCCCATAAGATTTCACACACATTTTTTGAATGCAAGAAAGACATACATAAATGTTTCCACACGCAATCAAATACAAATTATAAAAACTTTCTATAAAACTTTTTAAAATTTTTAAAATGCTCCATATATTGTCCTGATCGGGTTTAATATTAACAATGTTTACATCGAGATGACCAGTTTCGGTCACAAAGATGACAGACTTCCTATAATTACAAGTTACGATCAGAAGGTCATCAGCGGTAACAATATCATAAGACTTCAGTAGTTAATAGCTTCATGCCATGCCACGGGCAACCTACCTTCATACTCGAAAGGGATGCGCTGCATACGACATAAGCTTCGCTACTTTCGTCTAAGTTTCAGCAGTTTGTCGCGAGCACAAATATACTCCCTGCACGACTTAGACAACACAACCAGCCCAGTATGAGGATTAACAAAGCCGAATGTCCGATCGAGACCGAGCGACACTCATGGCACATCCATCCAGTTCAATCTCCGAGCCGTGTCTCCCAAAGACCTGTCACCCCACCACTCACTATTCTTATTGACTGTGACACAAGATACTACAGCTTACTAAAAATCAACACTACCTGCAGCTGTATCATTCTCTTCGACTGAATGGGCTGTAGGCAAACTCTTTACTTTGACGAATGCTACAAGTTCTTTAATGGTCACGAAATTAAAATTTATGGTGGACAATTTTCCCCTGTGCTTATTCATTGAGTTGAAAAAAGTCGTGAGATACTTCCTGATATAGTGTCGGACTTCCTTTTTCCCGATGTGGAGCAGCACCTCGTCCTGGCATCGACTCAACAAGTCGTTGGTAGTACCATCCAGAAATATTGGGCCATGCTGCCTCTATAGGCGTCCAAAATTGCGAAAGTGTTCCCAGTGCAAGAGCTTGTGCGCGAACTGACCTCTTGGTAACGTCCCATAAATGTTTGGTGGGATTCATGATGGGCGATCTAAGTGGCCAAATCATTTACTCGAAGTATCCAGAATATTCTTCAAAGCAATCGTGAACAACTATGGCCTAGTGATACGGCGCATCCTCATCCGTAAAAATGCTATCGTAATAGTCTCCAAGTAGCCGAACATAATAATTTCCAGTCAATGATGGGTTCAGCTGGACCAGAAGACACAGTTGACAGGCCATACCATTATGGAGTAGCCACCATCTTGGACAGTGCCTTGTTGACAACTTGGGAACATGGGGTCTGCGATACACTCGAACCCTACTATCACCTCTTGCCAACACAAATCGGGACTCATCTGGAGAGGCCACGGGTTTCCAGTCGTCTAGGGCCATCTCCTATGGTCACAAGTCCAGGAGAGGCGCTGCAGTTGATGTTATGCTGTTAGCAAAGGCACTCGTTCTGTCATCTGCTGCCACAGCCCATTAACGCCAGATTTCGCCGCACTGTCCTTACGGATACGTTCCTCGTACATTGATTACTTGGTTATTTCACGCAGTTTTGCTTGTCTCTTAGCACTGATAACTCTACACAAATTCCGCTGCTCTCGGTCGTTAAGTGGAGGCCGCCGACCATTGCACTGTCCGTGGCGAGAGGTAATTTTTGAAATTTGGTATTCTCGGCACACTCTTGACGCTGTGTATCTCGAAATACTGAATTCCCTTACGATTTCCGAAATGGAATGGCCCTTGTGTCTAGCTCCAAGTACCTTTCCGCCTTCAAGGTCTGTTAATACTGGTTGTTCAGGCAGAATCACGATGGAAACATTTTCATATGAATCATCTGAGTACAGATGACTACTCTGCCAATGCAGTGCCCATGTATATGTCGCGTATGCGATACTACCGCCATCTGGGTATGTTCGAATCGCTGTTCCATGACAAAACTCGTACACAAAATCCAAAGTGAAGGTTGTCCACCCCTGAAAACTATGTCTTAACTTTGGCTTTCAGTCCTCTTTCAGCACTTCTGTCCCTGCTCCTCCTCTTTCCAGACAACTCTGGCTTGGCTCGCCATGCTGACCCGCAATACTGCGGGCCGCCGGCTCTATCTGCCGCTGACCGCGCTATCTTGCGCCCTCATGCTCCAACCGCTGCCGAGTAAATTTGATAGGCTCACTGAACTGAAGCTCACATATGAGATGTTCAAAAAGTCTCTCCGCAGTGCCGTATGATTGTTAGCCGCGCGCGCCGTATGTCGCAGTGAATATACCGTAATGAAACTCAGTGAAATACAAGTTATTAATTTATTGAATATTCATTTTTACTTACAAATTTTCACATTAAATGTTGAAAGTGTCCCCCCAGTTGTTGAATACACAATTCAATTCGTCTAATCATGTTTACAAACACAAGCTGTAACATTCCTTCTGTAATGGCTCTGAGCACTATAGGACATAACATCTGAGGTCATCAGTCCCCTAGAACTTAGACATCACACACACCCATGCCCGAGGCAGCAATCGAACCTGCGACCGTAGCAGTCGCGCGGTTCCGGTCTGAAGGGCCTAGAACCGCTCGGCCACTGCTGCCGGCTTTCTTCTGTAACAGAAGCAGTGAAAGTGGATATCGCAGTTTTCAGTTCACAGATGGATTTTGGACGGTTTTTATAAACAGTTGCTTTCACTGCACTCCAGAAGAAAAAGTCAGATGATGTTAGGTCAGGCGGTCGTGGAGGCCAAAGTCCCTGTGATATTATGCGATCATCAAAAACATCAGCAAGCAGTGACATTGAAACGCGAGCTGTATGCGCGGTTGCACCATCTTGTTGAAAATAACCGTTCAGTATTTCACTTAACGCAAGGTCTCCTATGAATGGGTACAGAATATCCCTGCAGTATCGTTGAAAAATATGGGACCCACAATCCGACGTCTAGAAATTGCAATCCAAGCTCCAATCTTCACAGAATGAAGTGGTTCCTCATGAATACACAATGGATTTGTAGTACTCCACATACGAGAATTTTTCGAGTTCATGTACCCGGATAAATGAAACCACGCCTCATCAAATGGGTCTGAGCACTATGCGGATTAACTTTTGAGGTCATCAGTACCCTAGAACTTAGAACTACTTAAACCTAACTAACCTAAGGACTTCACACACATCCAAGCCCGAGGCAGGACTCGAACCTGCGACCGTAGCGGTCGCTCGGTTCCAGACTCTAACGCCTAGAACCGCACGGCCACTCCGGCCACGCCTCATCAGTGAAAAACGCTTCATTAAGAATATCCCTTCCATTTTGTTGAACGAAATTTTTGAACCATTGACAATAATGTAGTCTCTTGCCATGATCAGTATTTTTCAGTTCTTTCACGACTGTCACTTTATATGGGAAATGTTCTAATTTTTTCCTTACAGCTGTGTGGGCCGTTCGGACACTAACATCGATTTCCTGGGCGAGTTGTCTTACTGACTTGTTCGGACACACGGACATTTTATCAGAAATATCGAGTAGTTTATCCTCAGATAAAACGTTAGGACGACCACTTCTCGTTGCGTCTGCCATTGGATCCGTACTTCGAAATTTGTTAATCAAATCTGGCACAGTATCGCGAAGTGGGAGTGTTGTCTCCGGGAAAACTGAATGAAATGTTTGACGAACTGAAACTGTCTATTTACCGCCAGCTTTGAACACTTGTTCGACTAAAACACACTTTCTTCAATGGTTGCCATTTTAACAGTGACAAAAACGAAACAAACGAACAAAGGAACTAAACGTTCACGTCAACACGTAACGACACACACCAACGATACTACTGACGCTGGCTTAGATAAACGAAACAGTGGAATGAGAGTGTCCACTTGAAGGGAAGTAGTAACCCAGGCAGGCGAACAATCACACGGCACGCGCGGCTAACAATCATACGGCACTGTGGAGAGACTACTGGACGCCCCGTAACTCAGTTATACTCGTATATACTCCGATCCTTATTCTGTTTTCACTATTCTTATTGTAATGAAATAATGTATCAATTCACATGTTTTCCATCTAATTATTTCTTTTAATTATTATACTCAATTGTTTAATTCGTTTAATTCTCAACGCAAGCATTTACAGTGTTATGGCCATACACTTTCATGTCTCAAAATGGCACTTAGAACGTTTGACATTTCCACTCTTCATTTGCACAAACTGGACAATTTTAATTCTGGAGTCAATGGTTGTTCACAAATGCACATTCGGAACTAATTCACAAATGGCTCATTTGCTGATTGATCTTTAGAGGATCGTTTGCTTCTGTCCTCATATCCTTTCACTTGCTTCAGTTTTCACTATTAATTATGACAGACTCCATATAATGACACCTTTCGCTTTTCTATGAAAATACACGATAGATCTAATGCAACATTGACATTCAAATACTCAACTATTTTCGGAAAAAATTCGTCTGAGGTCCATGTTAATTTTTTTTATTGGTTTTATTAGAAGCAAAGTTGGCTACCAGTGAGTAGTTCAAAGACAGGGTTTAGGACTGCCCAAAGAAAGTGACAGATTAGTCATCCTATGTTGACGAACGATTAGTTACAATAAGTAGCAACATGGTACACAAAAGTACTACTTAGAGAAATTATTCATTACATATGTTTGCCAACACTGTTCACCAGATGTTCCATTGTTCCCTGTCACTGTCAAAAGACAGTGAGAAGAATGTCGGCTGTTGGTGTTGGAACCATTCTTCATCTTATGATTTAGTATTGGCAGCTGTCCAGAATTCTGAAAACGTGGAAGTCGCAAACTGACACATCGGTAAGGTAGGGAAAATTAGTGGACGACATAGTGAACTGTCACTTGTCGAGTTTTCTCTATTCTTATATCCAATTCATTAGTTCGACATTGAGCAACAGAGATTTTTGTAAGACGTAAATACTGATTCCCGTTCTGTCTAAGAATACGTAAGACTCGACTTAACTACACTTCTTAAAAGTCTTAACTAAATAGGAATTAATATAGCAAGGTGATGATGACTTTAATTATTCCAGAAGCAGAGATGATCACGTCAGTAGTGTAAATGAAAAGCTATTACGAAAATTGGATTCCACATTGAGAAATGACAGTATGAACTCCTGCATTTTGTTGTGAGCGGACCTGTAATTGCAGTGTGGAGAACAATGTTCTGAGTAACTTGTGCAGGCGTTCCAAGTCAAGCAAACCGTCACTGGAGGACTTCTGAGTGTGTGTTCCTATGTGTTACGGAATTCTGGAGAAGGGAACTGCACATAAAACAGTTAACAGAATGATTATTAAGCCACGAGCTCGTAGTCCTCTTTAGAAAACTTTGGTGTCAGTTCCTTTAGAAATATTGCAGAACAGGACTTGTCTATGTGTAAACCGGACAGCAGCGTTTCCAGTTCGGAAAATCTGAAGGAGGTGATATTGTATCAAACGCGCTCTGGTGTGCGATTTAATCAGTCAAGACCAGAGGAAAAATGCTTCTGTAGCAGTATAAAAATGTGAAAATGCTCCTGTTTATTAAATGATTCTGACTCAAAAGTGGCGTACCAGTTGAGTCATTCTACGAGGGGCGTCCAATAAGTAAATGCAACACACTTTTTCTGAAACCGTGTTGGTCTTATTCATAATTCCGAAACACCATATTATTCCCCGCTCTTTTGGGTACGAAAACCAGTTTTTCAATATAATCTCCGTTCAATTCGACGGCCTTACGCCACCTTACTGGGAGGGCCTGTGTACCCGCATCATAGTACCACTCTCCTGGTCGACGTAAGAGCCAACGTCTTGTTGCATCAATAGCCTCTCTATCAAGCGCGTATTTCTTCCAACAGAGAGCTTGCTTTACAGGGCCAAATGGATACAAGTAGTACGAAATCCTGTCTGCAGGGTGGATGAGGAAGAAGTCCAGCGATGTTTTGTGAGCTCCTCTGGATGTGCAGACTTATGTGAGGCCTTGTCATGGCGTTGTCATGGAAAAGGAGAAGTTCGTTTGCGTTTTTGTAGCGAGGAACACGCTGAAGTCGTTTCTTAAATTTCCAGAGCGTAGCACAATACACTTCAGGGTTGATCGTAGCACCATGAAAGAGGACATCAAACTGAATAACCTTCAGACTTTACCGCCCGCCGCTGTGACCGAGCGGTTCTAAGCGCTTCAGTCCGGAACCGCGCTGCTGCTACGGTTCGAATCCTGCCTCGGGCGTGGATGTGTGTGATGTCCTTAGGTTAGTTAGGTTTAAGTAGTTCTAAGTTCTAGGAGAATGATGACCTCAGATGTTAAGTCCCATAGTGCTCAGAGCCATTTGAACCATTTGAACTTATTGAAAGCACTCGTGTCTTCCTCAGCACCTTTAAAAAAATTTTCCAAAAATTTTGGCTTGCGAACATATTCGTACTCTCTTTAACATGCAACTCACCTCTCACTCACACAGGTTCCCCTAACTGCAGCTCGCTCACAGCCACTAGTCTTTCGCTGTAAGTCGTTCACAAACATCCACTCCCATATGCCCATTCTTACCCACTCCTTCAGGCCAATTCATTGTCACGATCTCTTTGTGTCTCTCTATCACTGTGTGCTGTCTCACAGCCACAGTCTCCTTTGTTCTTTCCTACAACTACTGTTTCATTCATTTCCTCCCACTGCTGTTGTCTCCTCTCACTATTACTATCTCTCTCTTCCTCGTTGTCGTAGTCATAGACTGTTTCTCATTATCACTGGCTCTTATTCACTTCCACTTTCTCCTTCTCTTTATTCTTCTCTCACTGGCATTGTCTCCTTTGCTCTTTTCCTAGCACTGTTCTGTCACTGTGTGTGTGATGTATAGGTTATTTATAAAGAAAATCGAATTTAAAGCATCATGTAGGATATAGTTTAAACATAGTTAAAACTGATTAAGCGATTGCCCACAAAGCTTCTCTCAGGAAGTCCCTGATCACTGACACATTATTAACGGCATGTATAGTATTTTCCAGTACCCCTTCAACAAAACCGTAACCTGTGGCTAAAATACTAAGCATTATTTTTAAATAAGCTTTCAGGAACCATGGGACCTTTTCCGATCGTGTTATTCGCGCATCAGTCCAGAAAAACAACCAAATACGCATAAGGAAGTGCTACATTTCATTGTAGTAAAAACAGATATACTAATTAAGAAGTGTTTTATAATACGCTACTAACATTAAGTAGTAGTAAGTTTCCTGAAAATTACAAACAAAATGTCTGTAATCTTTTCCCACTAATACGCAAATCTAGGAAGTTAATAGTACAGTTTTGTTCGAGTTCTAGGATGAACTTATTATTAGTGTGCATGTCATTCAGCAAAGCAGCATAATGCTGTATGTCATGCTCGCTACATCTGAACAAAATTAGGACGTCATCAACGTGACGTTTATAATAAACAGACACAATATGGAGCTATTGCATAGAGAAAACCGGACTTGTTAGAGGAATTAGAGATTTACAGTGCAATTAAAGAGCCGGCTGGAAGTTTGTGGCCATCGCCACATCTCTTCCGCTTCGCCCAGTCAGCGAGCTGAAATGTCGGGCTGCAGCTCACATGCCTGTGGAGTGAAGATATTGTGCTCATTTTGCAGCCTAGTCGACGTTCTCTCCTGTTTAATTAATTATTGTATTTTTCGCTGTGTAGTACATAAAAATATTTGTTTTGATGGCTGTATCTATGATGTGTGTTGGCCGGACATTCGCAGTCATCACAGTAACACTTCAACTTCGCCTACTCCATGACTGTAGACATCAAGCTATGATACCTTACCTGGGGAGTGTTGGCACTGCACTAATTTTGCAGCATATTCTGCGTTGTCTTCCATTTAATAATTTATTGCATATCCCTTTCCTTCATCCCTGTTCTCTTCTATTTATCTCACATACGGATGCCCAACAAAGACCTTTTGTGTTTATATTTTTGCACATATTTTCTTCACTTTTGTATTGTGTTATGAAGTTATAGTTTGATATGTGAACGATGGTGGTTCGCGCAGCTCGAGACACAGACGGGGACTGGATTGTTGCCGGTTCCAAGCGACGGTTGCGGTAAGTGCGAACAGGTGCTCCGCTCTTGAAGAAAGCGTACATACTGCAAATTACGTCTCTCGCTTGCTTGTGCAGAATTTGTCCTTTACCACCATCATGATCCGTGACAACTCGCAACAAATGGAATAAAAAGTCACTAAATAGCACAATATAACCACGTTTAATGCTCGCATTGACTATGACATTCATAGTAGAGAGCTGAGAACACCACTGAACACTCATTGGCTGTCGGAGAACGCGTGACGTAGATGCGCAAAACAAGCATAAACTCGATCGCCATCGTTCCGGACTCCAACTATAGGTATATATTTTTTAATACTTTTATCCACTATTTACTTGTTGTATTTTATTGTATATGCCACATCTTCATATTTATTCTGCCCCTGTGCACTAGCGCGCCACCTATCGACATTTTGCATTCCCTTGTGGGCCTATGAAAGCATGGATAGTCGATTAGCCTCCTTACAACCCTGAATGGTGCACATACGACTAGACGCACTGACATTCCTGTAGCTAACATTATTTGGTTGACAGGTTACTGGTGTAATGACACTGTATGCAAGATAGTCACGTCCGAGCTGGCTTGTAAGATGGGATTGTACTCTGCATAGCTGTGCCTGTTTTTTTGCATTTAATTGCATTTTCTATTGTATTTTGTACTGACGTCGCTGTTTATCATGAATACCTAACATTTTATCTCGATGCTATATCCGTTATTTTATTGAGATCCGACTATTACACGAGCGTCTGTTGTGATGCACCCATTGTCTCTTACCCTCATTTTACGAGCAGAAACTACACATGTATATTTTATAATCGGTATGTAACTGACCTTAGTTGGTTATAATTAAACTGATAATATTTCGAGTGCTGTAGTGCGGGCTATATGAAACATCGAATGTATGTTCATTAATTGGGGCACTTATGGATTACGCTGAAAAAATTAATGCATCGGCTTTCTGCCACCAGGTGAAAATACGGCGCTGTAAGCATACAGAACGTGAAATGTGTCCTGTTTTGACGTCAGTTTGCTGCTAGTCATTTGCTGACTCGTGTGTATTTCTTTAGTGAAGTGACTCTTGATGTAAAGACTTAAGAAAGTTGAAGTTTTCCGTGCGGAATGCAAGAAAGACCGTGCACTGCTGGTAAAGTTGTTTTATCAGAACGGCAGCAGTGGCAGCGCTGCGCCGAGGGAGTATCGCCAACAGCAACAGCTACGAAGAGGTCCCGTGTCAGTATATAGGCTAAAGAATATTATCAGGAAATTTTTAAGATACAAGTGCATTACGTGGTTGAGCAGGAAGGAGGAGGTGGCCCATTCCCATGTCAGTTGAAGTCGCTGTAGCTATAGCCGACCGTGCAGCACAGGCCTCAAATTTTGCAGCGTAAAATCTCCTTCTGTGTGACTTTCGTTTACTGGAGGGGATAGAAAAATTGTTGACTGCTTGGTGAGATAAACATCATTTAATACTTTTGAAAATCAGAGACGCCCGCACTTTGAGAATGTTTTTCGATGGAATCATTAGTCGCAGCACACAAAAGGGATTTACATTTGCGAGAAAGGTACGAACGTGTTATTTTCTAGTGCCATATTTCATGATCTAGGAAAAAGAAAACTGTCGCTCTTTTGATCGGTATGCTAGAGGCAGAGGCCTTCTGTGACGATCTGATTTTGACTGTGAATTCGGGAAGTTAAAGATTGCAAGCTCTTGAAAAAAGTGAGAATTATACTCGCTTAATATTTACTTACCGAGCAAGCGGCCATTTTGACACAGTCAAAGCCAGCCTGGAATAAATCCCGTTTCACTAACCTCCTTTTACAGCCTCGAGGAACCGCTAAACTCATTCGCCTTCTCTATAGTAAAAGGTGCCATAAGACAATAATAATTTTGTACTCCGATTTCTTAACTTGAATGTTTATTATTAAACAATGAACGGACGCACTCCCGCCTGCCCAACCTGTATTCAATGCTAAAAGTAAAGATACGAGAATGTGACAAAATCTGATCAACTTTAACATCTACTGTTTCTCTACAGGGACCATAATATTCCATCTGGCCCCGAAATCATGCACTCTTCGGCAGGCATTGCTCGAGCTCTCGCCCCTGGTCGACAGTTCAAACAATTTTGCACCGCATTTTACTCTTGTATTCCTATTACATACAGAATGAGTACCAGATGTAGCCTCGAGATACACTAAAAAGCCGTGACTTTGCCCTTTTTTTGTTCTGATGGAAATGGATATGACATACTCTTTGGATGGACGATGCACATTTTACTCTGAGCGGAGCCGTGAATCACAATACGGTCGTATACGAAATTCTTCTTAGCCGTGTGTTGTACAGGAACGTCCACTGTACTCAGCTTATGAGACTGTGAGGTGTGGTTTCCCGAGCTCCTTCACTCTTGGTCCGTTCTTCTTCGGCCTGTTAGGTGTACAGTGACAGCTGCGCGTTGTAAGGGCCATCTTGTGTAACACGTGATTAAAGCTCTGCAAGAACGCAACTGTGTCCACATCACTATTTTCATGCAAGACGGGGCAACACCACATGTCGCTTACCAGGTGGAAGACTTGCTTCGAGAAATCTTCTGTAATGAACGCATCGTCTCTAGAAAATCTCAGGATGTGTGGCCTTCCAGATCCCCCGACGTAAATCCGTGTGACTTCTGGTTGGGGGGATATCTGCAACATCGTGCCTATCACGGATATATTCATCTCATCCTGACCTGAAAGGTTGGATACGATGACACATAACTGTCTTTACACTGGATATGCTGCGAGCAACTGTCGACTGCGCTTTGTTATGGCTGCAGCGTGTTGCTGAGTGGGGGGACTATACTGAACACCTGTTGGAACTTGTGACCTTATCCTAATAAACGTGCCAGAACTACCATTATCTTGTGTTTGGTTGCCGCTCCGCTTTTCCTGAACCCACACCACATTCTGACTGCCTACAGGAATATATTTTGACCTGGTGGCAAAGAGTGGAATTATTATTGTTTTCAGCGTACTCCGTGAGCGCACTGATTAATGAAAAATACCTACGATGTTCCAGCACCCAACAGTGTATACTGCCTGCGCTGCAGCAGTCGGAACGCCGTCAGTTTAATTACAATCAACCTATATTATTAACGTTTATATAATCTCCTCTGGTACTTTTCCTTAGTGCAGTTATCAGTTATTTTTCCAGATCTGAAGATGGTTGCGTGATCAGCTAAGATGGCTATTCAAGAAATGGAAATTACTTTTCAGCGCAAAAACACTGGTATAAGCATGAGTATTCAAATACAGAGGTATGTAAACAGGCAGAATATGGCGCTACAGTCGGCAACTGTGTCTGGAGCACTTGTTAGATCGGTTACTGCTGGTGCAATGGCAGGTTATCAAGATTTCAGTGAGTTTGAACGTGGTGTTACAGTGGGCGCACGAACGATGGGACACAGCATCTCCGAGGTAGCGATTTTCTCGTAAGACCATTTCACGAGTGCACTGTGAACTTCAGGAATCCGGTAAAACATCAAATCTCTGACATCGTTGCCGCCGGAAAAAGATGCTGCAAGAGCGGGACCAACGACGACTGAAAGTGGCAGAAATGCAACCCTTCCGCAAAATGGTGCAGATTTCAATGCTGGGCCATCAGCAAGTGTCAGCGTGCGAACCATTCAACTAAGCATCATCGATATGGGCTTTCAGATCCGAAGGCCCACTCGTGTATCCTTGATGACTGCACGACACAAAGCTTTACGCCTCGCCTGGGCCCGTCAACACCGACATTGGACTGCTGATGACTGGAAATACGTTGCCTATTCTGACGAATCTCGTTTCAGATTGTATCGAGCGGTTGGGCGTGTACGGGTACGAAGACACCGTCATGAATCCATGGGCCCTACATGTCAGCAGGGGACTGTTCAAGCTGGCGGAGGCTCTGTAATGGTGTGAGGCGTTGATGTGGCACCCCTCGTATGAATTTATGGACAGCCCTGCAGGATTCGTGGTGCATGGTGTAAATTCTCTCCAGCATTACTTCAGACATTAGTCGAGTTCATGCCACGTGGTGCTGCGGCACTTCCGCGTGCTCGGGGGACCCTACACGATATTATGCAGGTGTATCGGCTTTTTTTGTTGTTGTTCAGTAAGTGAAAATGTGGTGATTTAACCAGAATTCCCAGATGTATCACAAGTATCGATCAGTTTCCCATTGACAGTACTTAAGTATAATACAATTTTTAAACAATGAGGTGAAGTTCTGCAACCAACACAATAATCAAAAAATGACACTGAGCTGTGGTTAACCTATATCACAAGGCGTCACACTGTGACCAGTGTAAGCATAACACTGGTACCACACCAAAACCTACATCCAGGCTGGCCGACACAGCGACGCTCATCGTTAATCCGTTGGGCGAATTTAAGGCGGCATCCACAAACCTCCCCATCCTAGAAGCGGCGCTTATTTCGCGCACGGCTATCCGAGTGGAAAGATGCAGTAAATTACACAGTGAAATATTTACAACCATAGATAGTGAACACAAGTGAACATTGTAAGCTGCAAGCGTTTACACACGTTGACAATATACATGTAATATGAACAAAAAACAGTCACATACAAAAAACAGAATGAAGTGTTAGCTAAATAATTAAAGAGTTAATGAATAACTAGCATAAGTGACAGACATAGATGGCCATGGAAAGCTGTAGGTGTGTACATGTCTTGAGCTTTAATTTGTGGAAAAATGGTAATACAAAATACGTAATAAAGAACAAAATACACTGAAGAGTCAAAGAAAATCATACACCTGCCTTATATCGTGTAGAGCCCCTGCGAGCACGCAGAAGTGCCGCAACACGACGTAGCATGGATTCGACTAATGTCTGAAGTAGTGCTGGAGGGGAATAGACAACATGGATCCTGCAGGGCTGTCCATAAATCCGTAAGAATACGAGGGGTTAGAGATCTCTTCTGAACAGCAAGTTGCAAGGCACCCCAGATATGCTGAATGATGTTCAGGTATGGGGAGTTTGGTGGCCAGTGGAAGTGTTTAAACTCATAAGAGTGTACCTGGGGCCACTTTGTAGCAATTCTGGACGTCTGGGGTGCCGTATTGCTCTGCTGGAATTGCCCAAGTCAGTCGGAATGCACTATGGACATGTGATCAGACATGATGCTTACGTACGTGTCACCTGTCAGAGTCGTATCTAGATGAATCAGAAGTCCCATATCACTCCAACTGCACGCGACCCACTCCACTACAGAGCCTCCAACTAACTAAACAACCCTGTGCAAACATGCAGGGACCATGGTTCAAATGGATCAAAGCACTATGGGACTTCATTTGAGGTCATCAGTCACCTAGAATTAGAACTACTTAAACCTAACTAACCTAAGAACATCACAGGATTCGAACCTGCGACCGTAGTAGCAACGCGGTTCCCGACTGAAGCGCCTAGAACCGCTCGGCCACAGCGGCCGGCGCAGGGTCCATGGATTCGTGAGGTTGTCTCCATACCTGTACACGTCCATCCGCTCGATGCAATTTGAAACGAGACTCGTCCGGGCAGGCAACAAGTTTCCTATCATCAACAGTCCAATCTCGTTGACTGGCCCAGGAGAGACCTAAAGCTTTGTGTCGTGCAGTCATCAAGAGGACACGAGTGGGCTTTCGGCCTTCGTTGAATGGTTCGCACTCTGACACTTGCTGATGGCCCAGCATCGAAATCTGCAGCAATTTGCGGAAGGGTTGCACTTCTGTCACGTTGAACGATTCTCATCAGTCGTTGTTGATCCCGCTCTTGCAGGATCTTTTTCGGTCGCAGCGACGTCTGAGATTAGATGTTTTACCGGATTCCTGATATTCACGATACGCTTGTGAAATGGTCGTACGGGAAAATCCCTACTTCATTGCTACCTCGGAGATGCTCTGTCCCATCGCTCGTGCGCCGACTATAACACCACATTCGGACTCACTTAAATCTTGATAACCTGCCATTGTAGCAGCAGTAACCGATCTAAGAACTGCGCCAGACACCTGTTGTCTTATGTAGGCCTTGCCGACCGTAGCGCCGTATTCTGCCTGTTTACATATCTCTGTATTTGAATTCGCATGCCTAAACCAGTTTCTCTGGCGCTTGAGCGTAGTTACAGTTAAACCAACATAGTTTAATAGCTGTTACATGACTGAAAGAATGAAAAGGTTAGAAACATGCGTGACGGACACAATTGGAAACTGAAAGCTATAGGTGTGTACAAGACTTGGTTGTATTACTGACTGTATGTTATTAGACTAACAAGTTACGAAGCAGGATGAATGTATCTTATTATTACCTTTTTTGAAGATATTTTCGTGCTAGGATGTCTTGAAAATTCTGAAACAAAAATTTCTGTGTTATTTCAGTTTGTTTGTACGGCATTTCGTGAGGTGGTCTGAGCTTGTGAATGTATGTCCGTAATTTATCAAGGAGATCTATTTGCAGCCCTTTTTCAGAAATGACAAAAAAGTTGTCATTGTTATCACCAACACAAAATTCACGATGTGCGACGAGTGACACAAAACTGAACTTGTGTAAGGTTTTGAGTCAGAGGGCATCCATATGCTCGTTGTAGCTGATTATAACGGTTCTCCTTCTTTGTCTTATATAGAAGGAAGAACGAGAGCATGTGGGTCTGTACATGCTGGACCCTATATGCCAATGTCCAGTGTATTTATTATTGTGAATAATTTTATTATGTAGTTTATTAATTTTATGAAAGAGTATTTTTATATTATGTGATCTGCAATGATTTTCGAGATTGTATGGTTCTTTACTGAGGAACGGAAGAGCGGCTAATTTTGGTATTTTCTTTTTCAAATGGCTCTGAGCACTATGGGACTTGATATCTATGGTCATCAGTCCCCTAGAACTTAGAACTACTTAAACCTAACTAACCTAAGGACATCACACAACACCCAGTCATCACGAGGCAGAGAAAATCCCTGACACCGCCGGGAATCGAACCCGGGAACACGGGCGTGGGAAGCGAGAACGCTACCGCACCACCACGAGGTGCGGACTATTTTCTTTTTAGCATGCAGTTGTGGTGCTGGTTACTACAGTTTGCTTTAGGCTTGTTTAAATATGGTGCTTACGAGTGAGGTAATGTATCCACTGCTTTTGGGTCTAGCTTTGAATGTGTTCACTTCATTATGTGCATCTGCTTCACTAATGAGGCGGGTCGGGGTGGCCGAGCGGTTCTAGGCGCTTCTGTCTTGAACCACGCGACCGCTACGGTTGCAGGTTCGAATCCTGCGTCGCGCATAGATGTGTGTGATGTCCTTGGGTTAGTTAGGTTTAAGTAGTTGTAAGTTCTAGGGGACTAATGACCTCAGAATTTAAGTCCCATAGTGCTCAGAGCCATTTTTTCACTAATGGGGATGCAGAGTATACGGTTCACAAGTGACATAGAGAAAACTAATTTATGTTGGTTCAGGTGGCAAGAGGAGTTGTTAACGGCAACCTCAGTGGTAGGGGCTTATCTATATATCTGGAAAATAGGCTTGTTATTGTGACTGGAAGTAGTAATATCAAGGAAATGAATTTCATCTGTTGTCTGTTATTCAAGTGTAAACTTGATCTCTCGATGCATCCTATTCATTTCATTGCTAGGTTATTAAGTTGTGCTCTTGGACAATTAAAAAGTATTATTTTATCATCCATATATCTTCAAAATATAGAATTTTATCTGCAAAAATTTTTATCTGCTCTAGCGAGTAATGCAGATGATCTGGAAAATTATGCTCCTGTGTCACCTCCAGCTGATGATGAACTTGCAGCGGCTCGAAAGCTGGTCAATAGTACAGTAAATCGTAAAAAATCAAACAAGCAACCTGTTGCGTATTATACCTACATAAACGGCCATTTTAAATCTCAAGTCCGGCTCGTCATCTGCAATGGATATAATGAATCTGTTTCCTGCCGGACTCCTGTAAGTAAATTTGAAAAGATGTTCTCTGTTTCACCTTATGTTTTAAAACAGCAGGACAGCTGCACCCTCAGAGAAACACTGCACGTACGTTCCTCGACTGGTCACACACATCATTAAAAAAGAGGGGGCAAGCACAAAGGGGGTTCAGATAACGAGCAAACGCTGGGTTTTTTAGCTACAGTGCAAACATCGCATCGTGCGTAACGAGAAAACCCCTAGTGAAACGCGTGTGCACCGAGGGCATTGTTAAACTTTCCCCAGGTGTCGGATACCGGTACCAGCATAAAGCGTGCTCTGACGTCAGGTGCCCTTATCGCGCATAAGCACAGCGTGTGGAGAGGCGCGCAAGCTCGCCACTGTGTGGTTTGTGCTGCGAGGGAGGAGTAGGAGGACGTGCAAAACGGATTCCAGACTCCTCGATACCAAAACTCCGCCATTCTCTACGTTAATCGTCTATATTGTTTTATCTTCCCACCGTTACAGGCTGTCGGGGGCTTTGAGTACAAGACTTCGATACAATGTAAAGTAACATTTGAGAAAAACCGCAGAGTTACTGCACCAGTACTGTACGATGGAACCAAAGGACACGTTCAACGTTCAGGAGTTTGGATTCAAACTGAGGATGAAAGGATATCTACACTACTGACCATTAAAATTGCTACACCAAGAAGAAATACAGATCATAAACGGGTATTCATTGGGCAAATATATTATATTAGAACTGACGTGTGATTACATTTTCACGTAATTTGGGTGCATACATCCTGAGAAATCAGTTCCCAGGACAACCACCTTTGGCCGTATTAACGGTCCTGATACGCCTCGGCATTTAGTCAGAGCTTGGATGGCGTGTACACGTACAGCTGCCCATGCAGCTTCAGCGCGATACCACAGTTCATCAAGAGTAGTGGCTGGCGTATTGTGACGAGCCAGTTGCTCGCCTACCATTGACCAGACGTTTCCAGTTGGTGAGAGATCTGGAGAATGTGCTGGCCAGGGCAGTAGTCGAACATTGTCTGTATCCAGAACGCCACGTACAGACCTGCAACATGCGGTCGTGCATTATCTTGCTGAAATGTAGCGTTTCGCAGGGATCGAAAGAAGGGTAGAGCCACGGGTCGTAACACATCTGAAATGTAACGTCCACTGTTCAAAGTGCCGTCAATGCGAAGAAGAGGTGACCGAGACTTGTAACCAATGGCACCCCATACCATCACGCCGGGTGATACGCCAGTATGGCGATGACGAATACTCGCTTCCAATGTGCGTTCACCGCGATGTCGCCAAACACGGATGCGACCATCATGATGCTGTTAACAGAACCTGGATTCATCCGAAAAAATGACGTTTTGCCATTCGTGCACCCAGGTTAGTCGTTGACTACACCATCGCAGGCGCTCCTGTCTGTGATGCAGCGTCAAGGGTAACCGCAGACATGGTCTCCGAGCTGATGGTCTGTGCCGCTGCAAACTTCCTCGAACTGTTCGTGCAGACGGTTGTCGTCTTGCAAACGTCCCCATTTGTTGACTCAGGGATCGAGACGTGGCTGCACGAGCCGTTACAGCCATGCAGATAAGATGCCTGTCATCTCGACTGCTAGTGATACGAGGCCCGTTGGGATCCAGCACAGCGTTCCGTGTTACCCTCCTGAACCCACCCATTCTATATTTTGCTAACAATCATTGGATCTCGACCAAAGCGAGCAGCAATGTCGCGATAGGATAAACCGCAATCGCGACAGGCTACAATCTGACCTTTATCAAAGTCGGAAAGTGATGGTACGCATATCTCCTCCTTACACGAGGCATCACAACAACGTTTCACCAGGCAACGCCGGTCAACTGCTGCTTGTGTATGAGAAATCGATTGGAAACCTTCCTCATGTCAGCACGTTGTAGGTGTCGCCACCGGCACCAACCTTGTGTTAATGCTCCGAAAAGCTAATCATTTCCATATCACAGCATCTTCTTCCTGTCGGTTAAATTTCGCGTCTGTAGCACGTCATCTTCGTGATGTAGCAATTGTAAGGGCCAGTAGTGTATTATAAGATCTACTGGATGAAATTGAGCAGAATAACTGGGTCCACTGAATGTAATCAACAGTCTAATCAGCACGGAGTGTGGACTGACCTTAAACCAAAGAAAGAGGAAAGTGTTGTGTAGTGGCGGAATGAGATTTAAAATAAACTTAGCATCAAAATTAGGAACTGGAAGAAGAAGTGAAGAAATACTGCTGTCTTGGAAGCAAAACAATGCATGACAGCTAAAGCGTAGAGGACGTAGTAAGCAGACAAGCACAGAAAATGAGAGGTCACTCCTCGGTAAAAAGAAGCCTATACTTGTAAATAAGAAAGGCTTTAATTCGAAGAAGGAATTTCTCAGGATGCCACTCGCGAGCACAGCATTGTATGGAAGTAAATTATGGGCTGTGGAAAAAAGAAAGTCGAAACGTTTGAGATGACTCGTTACAGAAGGTTGCTGAAAATTAAGTGTACTGACAAGTTAATGAATGAGGAGCTTTGTTGCAGAACCGCAAAGGAAAGGTATAAGTGGAAAACACTTGAGTGGAAGAAGAAAAGGGTAAAGGAAAACCTGTAAAGAAACCAGGGAATAACTTCCACGATACTAGAGGGAGCCATGGAGGCAAAAATCATAGGATGAAGAAAGAGATTAGAATATATCCAGCAAATGACTGATTACTTCGGGTTAAATACTATGACTCAGGAGAGGAATCCGTAGCGTGTGGCATCTCAGCAGTCAGAAAACTGGGGACGCAAAACAAAAGAATAATGATGAAAAGGTCGCTTTGTGACTCAGCTTATAGCTGCAATGGGCAAGAAGCCGATGACTATTGTAGCTTTTTTCCCCTATTTATTCGCTTTCGGGACGCGGCCAAACAGCCGTCTCAACAGCACAATGTTATATCTTACGATCCGAACATATGGACGACACAACACCGAGTCCCTGAGCTGAGAAAATCTCCGACCCGGCAGAAAACCGAAGCCGACTCGCTACGGTTAGCAATCCGCTGCGCTGACTGCGCAGCTACCGGGGCAGATCCTGTTGTAGATTTGGTATGTCTCTCAACTGTGGAGTAAGAAGCGTGCTTATCTTATCAAGTCTCGTAAGACATACATTATTTACGGTGAATTCGATAGGAACTATTGTAGGGTGTGTTTCGTTCTGCTTTTATACAGAGAACGCGGAATCTTGATTATTCTTATGCGGTCCTATATGGTGTGAAATATATAAATATGGATGGAGGTGAAAACGACGTTCTCTTAATATTAATGGACACTTGTGAGCCAGCCTTTATATTATCGCTTTAGAATAGCACACATGAAAAAATCGCGGCTGTTACACAAACAAATCCAGTAATAGTACAGACTGAACCTCCTGACGTTTCTGGATACTGTAGGTCTGTGGACGTAAGTAAGCAGAAAATCATTCTAGTCACATTGTCTAGGCTCCAAAATCACTAGTAGCAAATCCATGTTAGCATCTCGACACTTTGCTTAATATCGCCCAAAAACTAGTCAAATGTTCGTTGCCAAGTGGATTCTAATAAACAGGGTCATGCACTCATTGCTACAAGGAAGCAGTGGTTCACACGAATCAAAATATTCGTCAATTGAAACTAACAACAGCGTAAATAATGTTAAAACCGTCCGATTTCAAGTTGGCTACTCACTTCCGTACATTTCAGCTAGCTACAAAGTGCAGCCACTGTCGGTGGTCCAATGTGGGCTGTTATTACCGTATGGCAGCGGAAGTAGAAATGCTAATGTGTTAAGGCGGAATAGATTTAAAGTGAATCTGTTTCACATTAACGGCAGTAATTACAGTGCCGCACGGAGGGAGAATCGCTGACTGACTTCTCTGAGGAGAAGATGATAATTAAATTCAAAAAACGGGTGAACTTGGTGTGGCACCTGGAAGAGAAAGGCGTGATATCTCGCCGGAAGTTATTGACGAGGTTGATGTTGCTGCACATGACCACGCAACAAGTGCCCCGCATAGTGCTGTGGCTCGTGCAGTGTCGCAAGAATTTTCAGTTCCATGGTCAACAGTACAGAAAGTTTTCGGTGAGTCTTACACTAGTACCAGTAGAAGATCCAGCTGGTGCAACAACTGAAATCTCATAATCCGCAGCAACATTCTGTATTTACTCTTCGTTTTCTGACACGGATCGAAGTTGATGACATGCTGCCGGGGAATACTCCATGGAGTGACGCGGCCCCGTTTACATTACATGCATTATGTGCACAGTTAGCTACTGCGCTCGCACTATGTGACTGTGAGGTGTGGATTCACAAGTACTTTTATTCTCGGTCCGTTTTTTTTTTTTTTTTTTTGGGAGAATACACACAGAGTGCCTGTCAGGTGTGCCGTGACATCCGCCATCCGCGCGTTATCGAGACTTTCTTATACGGCGTGTGACTCCTGCTTTGGAAGAGCGCAGCTATGTGGAAACCACTGTCTTCTTGCTAGATGGAGCAACATCTCTTGTCGCTCGCCAAGTGAGCGATCTGCTTAATGTAAACCTTCCACGTACGTATTACTTCCGGTGGTTTTCCAGATACACAGCCTTCAAGATCACCTGATCTGAATCCGTGTGACTTTTGCCTCTAGGGGGTATCTAAAACAACGAGTTTACCAGGGACACGTTTGGCCTCTACCTAATATGAAAGCCAGTCAGTATACAGCAACATATTGCTCAGATTCCACTAGAACTGCTGCAAGCAACTGTTGATGACGAAGTTTTACGGATGCAAAGTTTTGTCCGTACCATCAGTGCTCATGTTGAACTAATTGTGTAAGCAGTCGTTAGTTAGTAATAAAATCAAAGTTATGCCTTTTTCGCTTGTTTGACATTTTCTGCCCATGTCCCGTTCCTAATCCATTCCACATAGAACCATTTCCGTATATCTTCCTTGCTTTCACAGCACCAGATTTGCGCCTAGTGGCAAAATTTGAAGTAATTTTTTCTCAGTGTAAATCGGTTCCTCATTAACGCATTAGAATATCTACAAACTTTCGCTGCCATTCGATAATTACAGCCGACACTGGACCCCTGTTAGTGGCTGTACTTCAGTTATAACCACTCGGTACTAGTGAGCCTATAGCGTTACATGTTTTTAAATGCTGCAATAAATTTGTTAAACGTATTGCTAGCAATTATTTAAACATATCATTGGTACGTTCCATTTCCTGTCTTGTGTATGAGACAAAAAGTTTACTATATCAGTTTCTGACTTCATTTTCACCGGTATTCCTTTATTGTGGTGCAGTACTTGTCACCTAAGCTGGTGTTCACAACTTCACATTCGCAATCAACTCAGGTTATTAAAGATCCTGCGTACTCTTGTTTCCTAGATGTAAGAACTGTTTCACTTCTCTTATAATATCCTCCCCAATTTTCGTCTTCAGCAGCTTCTTCGCTAATTTTTTTACTACTCTTCGCACTTTTCATCTTAGTTGCTAATTAGTGAGAGTTACAGATTTTTCTTATCTCTCTCTCTCTCTCTCTCTCTCTCTCTCTCTCTCTCTTTCTCTCTCTCTCTCCCTCCTACAGCAAACTATGAATATCTATACTGCCGAATGAGAAGCATTTGAATAGCACATTTTAGGCATTACGTTACTCGTATCGGTGATCACGACTACTGCCTCCATTGCTATAGTGTGGAGTAGAGCCCTACAACGGTAACTTAACAACAGTGTCTGTGCCTTGACAGGGCATCGAATATTTGTAAATACTTGACAATGGCACAATGCTGAAGTTACAATAGCAGAATAAAATCTTCTGCAGTCGTAAGCGGGAAATTACATCTTTTAAAGGATTCATGCAGGCTGAAGTGAATAAAATTCTTCTGCATGCGGATCTCATCGTAACGGGTCGGTGCATAAACCCGTGCCGTTATTCATCGGTTTGGCACCATTGCGATTTGAAACCTTCATCTTTTTCGTTATGCTATTGTTTGTCTTCAGTTTGGAGTTCAATTGCTGCGAATAGGATCTTGTATGTTGTTAACAGCTCGTTTCGGCTATTTTCAAGGTTAATCAGTATGAATGTTAACCGTTAATTACAAGAGACCATCTGTTAGACCGCTGCCATTTTGTCCTTCGAACCGAGGTGGACTCTTCTGTGTACTTTCCTATTGGATGCCAAGCTACACAAGCCAGAACTTTTCCAATGTTGCTGCGCTTAATGCCTTATTTTTAGACCTTCGGAGGTCCCACAGACGTAATGTAGCGTTTGAGTGTCGTGTTTTTTTTTAATGTTGCCGTTTCTGTTTGGCTGGAAAAGATGGATCTTCTATGTAACGTGTTCTATGTGAGACAAATGTGGATACTCATGAGCGATTTTTATGTGAGACGGATGTGGATATTCGAGAATGTTTCAATGAATCCTGAGATGAAGACTTTGACGACAGCAATAATGACCCTGTTTGCGACATATTTAGTGATCACGACACTAATTAGAAGCAGGAAACTGAAAGTGATTATGATTTGACATTTGTTAACGATGGTGGAGCTTACATCTACAGTAAGAATAGATGTCTTCAATGGAGGAAACAGCAGCTGTTAACTGACGTCTGAACAAGGCAACACGACATCGTGTCGCTGTTGCACTGCGACAGATGACGAATAGTATGATATTGCAATGCCTGTGATATTCTGATTACGATGCAAAGTTCCTTTGGACATGCGTGCATCAGAATAACAGAGGCACTGCAACATCGTATTTCTCTGCCGGTATCGGACAAGCGACTTTCAAGTACCACGTCTCGCCTGTACGAGAATATACAGGATGGATGTACGAGTACAAGTCATAGACGCATGGCTGACAACGTATGGAAGTTTGCGTGTGTGGCCGCGAGTCGTGCGCAGATAGCCAAACTGTAAGGCGACCGCTCGAGATAAGCGGGAAATCTGGGTTCGAATCCCGGTCCAGCACAAATTTTCATTTTCGTCATTTCATTCTACAGCTGATAGTTGTCCTTATTCGCAATTGCGAATACATGCAATGGGTGACGAAAAGTGTAGGAGAGAACCTTGCTGTTTTGACGGTACGGACTCCGTTGTATACATAAGGAAGAAATCTTTAAAAACATGTGCGTCTTGCCATCTTCGTTTCAAAAGGAAAACTAGATATCGCTGTCAACAGTGTGGTGTTTCGGTTTGTTTGGAGTCTTCCAGGAGAGCTTGCGGAAATGCATACAGGGTGAAAGTAATTCAGATATCACTCAGAGCCTCATAAGAATACATAATTGCTTCCTACTTCATAGTTTACAATTCAAATATAGCAAAGTTTCTCCTTACACAGATTTTTTAAAATTAATGTTATTGGCTTTTTGTAGCAAACAATACAGGCATTACAATTATTGCTTAGCTAAGCGACTACAACTAAATTTTAAAGACCTAGCTGTTAGGTACACAATATAAAATTAAAAATGCAGTATTTAATATGTAGAGCATTATCTCTCCTTCTTGCAGATAACGTCCTGTTAAACCCTTAATTGTGACGTTGTTCTCACTCATTAATGTTTTAATATTTGTTGTTAAGGGAACCTTTATTTTTACGAGGTTTTCCCGCAGTTTATTTTGATGTGGAACATATTTGGAACATCCCAATATGATGTGACCCAGATCTCCCCTGTCTTCTAGATGTTCCCTACACTGAAATTCTGTAGAGGTGTGCAGGGACACATGTGTGTCTAATAATTGATGTTACATACCTCCTTGGCAGATTTTTCTGCCTATACCACGGTTTCGTTGGTTTAGTGTGCTGAACTGAAGCAAACGAAAAGCCCTTTTCCTGCTGCGATATTTACCACTTCTTTCCGATTGATCGTAAGCCACTTTTTATGATACGTGTCAGAATATGGAAGCTATGTGAACAGCGGGTCGCATGCTTTGATACTTTCTTTAGCAAGAACGTCTACTACTTCACTATGCCGAAAATCTGAGTGTCCCTTTTCCTTTATCCACATTAGATGAACGGATTTATTTTCTTTGTTAGCCTTTGTTATTAGTTCTATCACATTACAGATACAAGTGTCATCAGCTTTCCATTTTAGATGCTCCAGTTGCTCCTAAGAACTTCTAGAGTCAGTCAGAATTAGTTTTTTGTTCCCCTTTTTCAGATCGAAATTTAATTACTTCTTTTACTCCTCTCAATTACTTCTTTTACTGCTGTCGCATCCGCAGTGTAAATACAGCACTATTTAACGGTGGTAATAAAAACTTTTCAGCCACCTGCAACCTACAGCAATAACATGAGCAACCAACTCCGTCGTGTGTTTTGGACACGTCAGTACCTACGAGGGCTATTAGTAAAGTAAGGCCCGATAGGTCGTGAAATGGAAACGACAGAGAAAATTCGACGAATCTCTGCACAGATGTATTGGGCAGCATCTCTAGCAAGCTTGTCGATAGCGTCACGTCGCTCTTTTCAGTTCTGAGCAAACAGTGAACACGTAAAGATGACTATAATAATACTGTCTCCCGCCACGTATGATGGCGAGGTTTCAGCTGATTTCATGCAGCCCCACATAATAAACTTGTCAAGCATTTCCTTCTTCGAGACAATTCTCGGCCGCACACTGTAGGATCAATGAGGACGATCCTGCAGCGATTTCGATGGGAAATGTTTGATCACCTATCATACAGAACAGACTTGGCTCCCTCTGTTTTTCATCTTTGCTCACACAAACCGCTAGCTATGACGACATCATCTTGGCAGAGAAAACGAACTGCAGATCAGCGTAGAGAAGTGGCGGAAAGTACAGGCGGCAGCCTTCTGTGACGAGCGTAGTGGAAGGTTGGTACAACGCTACGACAATGTGTAAGTCGGTGCGGCGATTATATAGAGATGTAGCCGGAAGGTTTAGCAAAATGTTGCAAATAAAACATTTTTTACTTTCGCTGCGGTTTCTATTTCGCCACCGATCGGGTCTTACTTTCCGAACAGCCCTCGTACATACAAAATATCTGCTTACTTTCTTTCCACATATTTTTTTACATAATTACTAGCTCTAAATTCTAGAACTATTCTCTCTGGCAGATAAAAGAATTTATGGTTGGCGGATTGCTGTTTCTTCACATTTGTTACTGAACGATGGTAACTTTCGATTCTTCCGTGACAAAGGAAACTTACAATACGGAGTTCAATAGTCGCTCTACGTTGAAACTTTAAGTAGTAAACTCAAAGTTGATTTCATATACAATTTCTCATAACTGAACTATGTTTCTCCATACAGTTAAATTGATAGTCTGCACTATTTTCTCCGAGATGACATGTGTGGGGAATAGAGAGGTAACTACCCATTTTTATATTAGTAATACATAAAACAAAAACATACTGCAAATTTTGGTGTATTTCAGTTCTGTAGTTGTTTTAAATGCGGTATTGTTTAAAAAATTCAAATTTTTGTGAAGTATGCTTCCAAGAAGTGTAATGAACAACAGGAACTCATAAAACAATGTATTCACCAAAAGAATGTGTTAAGGCGATCTGAGACACCTCTCCATAGCAACTGTGTTCCTGTCATCGTCTATAGTACTTAATGGTTAAGTAGAGAAAAAGGCACGCTTCAGACTCATTTTATTCTTGGAATTCGGTCGAGGATGTGGTGCTGTAGAAGCCACGAGTGGAATTTGTAGTGCGTACAGGAGGCACGAGCGTCACCGCTGGAAGACGGGAGAGGCAAGGGGGGGGGGGGGGGAGGAGAGGGGAGGTGTACGGGGCTAATGTGTTTCCCCAATATATTTCGGAAAAGCAGTTTCAATATATTTTAGTCTTAGTTGATAAAAAATGACACCGTTGAACGAATATATCCAAGCCTAACTAATTACACACACCAATAGCTCTTCTTCAGTAAGAATTAATAGATTTAATATCGTGCAAGTAAATCAAAGTCACTTGTTTTTCACTAAAAAGACAATATTCCACACTTGAACGAGTTCTGCTGATACTGCTGCTAGTGGTGATGGAGCAGAATAGATAAGCATGAATCTACTTGGTTTTGCTGTGACATTTTAGGAGGTGTGGCCAGGAGGCACACGGTTAACAATCGAACCCCACACGACCATTACTTATAGCTCAAATGGTTCAAATGGCTCTGACTACTATGGGACTTAACATCTGAGGTCATCAGTCCCCTAGAACTTAGAACTACTTAAACCTAGCCTAAGGACATCAAACACACCCATGCCCGAGGCAGGATTCGAACCTGCGACAGTAGAGGTCGCGTGGTTCCAGACTGAAGCGCCTAGAGCCGCTCGGCCACACTGGCCGGCACTTATAGCTCGGTATTCGTATAGTAATAGAGTTATCGTCAATGTATGTGTCAAGAGGAGCTGCTACTAAGAGAGTTACAGGCAGCTCATCCATATGGTCTCTTTTTTAAAGACAAACGAGTGATGAGAAGTAAATATTTATTACGAAATATCTTCCAGTTTACTCAGTTTTACTATAACATTGTAGTAGATCACTTAGGAACAAATGAAGACCTCAACATTTTAAATGCTGTTTTAGTCCGATTTTTAAAATAATCCAGTTGACAGGAATTTATCAACTGTTTTTCAAACTCATCTAAATACAAGGTATAGCCTATTAAGGTCTATACATATTATTTTTCCTTTATTCTTCCCTACAAAAAGATTTATAATAAATTAGCAATTTAACCCGTCTCGGTTTCGTCCCCAGTACACAAAAAAGGAAAACTTCGCAGTGCGAATTTTTGGAGGCTGTTCTTGCAAAGTAATAGGTTTCCAGCATTCTCCTTGTTTTAAAAGCATAGGTCTCTACATAAAATTGTCAAATGCATTGTTTGCTGTCAGATTATTTTAATAATGAAACTAAAACAGTTTTTAAAAATGTAGAGTTCTTCATCTATTACTGTTTCAATCAAACGACTGAGCCGAAGTCTTGCACGAGGAAACTTCTACTTAGTTCAAAAGATAAAGATTATTTTGAAATAGTTTCAACGGTTGTAACACATAATTAGCATGAATACACTGTCGATAAATTTAAAAGTCAATATAACTTTTTATACTCGGTAATCACACAATGTTTTAATCCAGGCTGGGTTCGATTCCCGGCTGGGTCGGAGATTTTCTTCGCTCAGGGACACGGTGTTGTGTTGTCCTAATCATCATTTCATCTCTCTCGGTGCGCAAGTCGCCGACGTGGCGTCAAATCGAAAGACTTGCACCCGGCGAACTGTCTACCCGACGGGAGGCCCTAGTTACACGACATTTACATTTTAATGGCTCGTTTTAGAAGTTTTAAGTGCCACTAGAATATACGGTCTAAGGCATCTAGAATATTTCAAAAAGTGGTTGTAGGTCCTAATTTTTTCAGATTTTTTTCAAGAGGGTCTCTCGTTTAGACTCCTTATGAGCTGCACCCCTATCTAATTGCAAAGAATTGAAAATGGAAGTCCCATTAGACCTACATGTTTGTTGCTAAAACCGCTTATCTTCCTCTTTTATAACTTAACACGTTTTGGAATGCAGATTAACACCACAAAATTACCTGCCACGAGTGTATGGACCCTTGTGATCAAGGAGAACACCCTCTGTCACGTCTGTTTTCTCTGGCTTACTCCTTGAGGGATTGGCGTGGTGATCTGAAAACGCATAGTGTTCCTACCACTTCAAAGAGCGAATTCCCTAGAAAGGAAACGATGACGAAATTTAGAAAAATGTAACTCAAAATATGCAACTGGGTATGAGAGTGACGAAATGGCTAGCCTTACTGTATATCGATTATGCTGTAATTGAAATATTTCTCTTGTTCAGAAAGTAGCGAATGAAATGGTGTCTTACGTCATATAAAATATGAAACTACTAAAAAAGAATTTTCGGATGGATTCTGAAAAGAAAGAACCGAATTTTAATTTCTCATCTTTCTCTTTTTCTCCATTTCGCCTTCATGTTTCATAAACGTACGAGGAAGAAATATATTGATTGACTGCTCTAGGAACTTTTTTTCCCTGTGTCAACCTCTCCATCTCAGGATAGCACTTTTAACGCACATCCTCAATTATTTGCTGGATGTGTTATAATCTCTGTCTTCCCCTACAGTTTCTACCCTCTACAGCTCAATCTAGCACCATGGAAATTAATTCGTGATGTCTTAACAAATGCCCTACAATCCCGTCCCTTCTTCTTGTCATTGTTTTCCATATGTCCCTTTCCTCGCCGATTCTCCGGAGAACGTCTTCATTGATTAACTTATCAGTCTACCTAATTTCCAATATTATTCTGTAGCACCACATCTCAAATGTTTCGATTCCATGCTTAACTACCATACAATTATTCTGTGCTCCAATCATACATTCTAGGAATGTACGCACCCGTAACTTTAATAGATAAACAGCACTGTGACGCACGCTTCTCCCTGCCATTAAGCCATTTTTTCACGAGTTTCTGTCGAGAAATGAATGTTATCAGTGTTTTTTAACTGATTGTCAAGTGTTTATTTACATTTAGAGCTTGTGTATTTATTTCCTGAAATAGCTTCGCTTAAGCTAAAGTTCTAGTGAAAAGTAACTATGATATTCTCAGTATTGCAATTTATTTCTGTTTCAAGAGCTTGCGGAAATTGCTATCTTAGGATATAATGAGAAGTCTGCAGAACAGATTTTAGTCATAGAATTAAGGCTGTCACGACGGGATGACATAGTTGCTGGTAAATCTTTCGGGATGTGAGGTCGTGGTCCAAGAAACTCTTCTGTTCCTGACGTTTCGTCCAGGACTGCGCCGGACATCCTTGCCGACTCGGCAAGACTCAGCGGAGGAGCGCCTCTGAGGCGGTCCAGCGCGGTCCTGGACGAAACGTCAGGAACAGAAGAGTTTCTTGGATCACGACCTCACACCCCGAAAGGTTTACCAGCAACTACAGATTTTAGTGTTTGTTTATTCTGCTCGTTTATATTTTGTGTACATTCCAACGTCAGTAGCGCCATAATAGGGTGATATTCTACCCTGCGGGAATCTGTTTGTCATTTCTCAATTATTGGTGGCTGCTTTGTTTATACTTTTTTAGAATTTATACACATTTTTTACACCGTACGGTATGGATAGCGACTGGCAGGGTCCACATGTTGCCAATATTGTTTTGAGCAAGCTGCAGAAGTTTCGCTGGGAAGTCCTTAACCATCTTCCATTGAGGTTTCATGCGAGATGGGACTGCCAATTTTCATAACCAACAGTGTAGATTGATGCAAATCCACACTTAGGTGAAGACGCAAGGGATCAGCGCCGATTTTCAATTAATGTATGGTTAGGAATCATTGGCGATAGACTAACAGATCCTTACATACTACCAAACAGATTGACTGATGCAAGGTACCCTCAGTTCCTGTCAAATGACTTGCCTCTCCCGCTACCAGGAAGTACCACTCCAACGGCGGCTAGAGACGTGTTCACGTGTGATACAGCACCAGTCCATTTTCTGCGAAATGTCCCAGGACACTTCACACGGACATTTAAAAGGCAAGGGGTTGGTAGGGAGGGTTTTAGTATGTTAGGCAGCTCGTTCCCCGGATCCCAATCCCGTCGATATTTGGTTGTGGGGAAACCAAATGTTTGGTGTTTGCAGTCTCCATTAATGATGTACGATGGCGTGTTGAAAAGTAAAGCCTCCGAATTTTTTAAGTGAAATTCGAGGTTTTTTTTTAAATAAAACAATCGTTATTAACATTCTAATCTTTATTCTTCGTGTCTGCATATTTCCAGCCTCTACCGCTAGAGTGTTCCGATAGGTAGCCTGGAACATGGCGGTGTATAATGAAACCATGTCGTTGCGCGAGAAAGACCTTATTGTAATCGCGTTTCGAGTTCGTCCACAAATGAAGCACCCTCTCCCTCAGCAAGACAATGCCAGACCACACACAAACACAGTGACTTCTGCAACAATCCAACTCCTTGACTTCAATGTCATCGATCATCCTCCACAAAATCCAGATTGGCTTTAACCGATTTTCATCTGTTCCCAAAGTTTGAAGAACTTCATTTTGATACTGATGAAGCGGTGCAAGCAGAGGTGAAGTGTTGGCTCCGGCAACCACGTCAAACAGTTTACAGCGATGGTACCAACAGTTGGGAGAAAGGTGTTTGTTACCTGAGTGACTATATTGAGGAATAGCTACTTAGACATGAAGAATGAAGATGTATAATGTTGATAACGTTTGTTTTATTTAAAGAGCCATATGAGTTTTCACATAAAAAATTCGGAGACATTACTTTTCAGCACGACCTAGTACAAAAGCTACATGAACGCTTCGTAATATCTGCCAGCACATCCGTGACCAACCTGGAGTTTATCAGACAGTGCGTGATTGACTAAGACGTCGGGCAGATGCGTGCCTTTTTATGAATGAACACTATTATGAACAACTTCTTAAGCGACGCCTCACAAATGCAGGTCGTATGTAATAGCAAGCAGATTACATTAGAGGCTGCGCTGTTACACAGTAACACAATACTGTGTTATCGTATGTTTACTCATTTGTTTACTGCATCTGTTGGTCATTTGTAACTAAGAGCTCGCTGTGGAAGAGACGTTGTTGACAGTAGCGAAGCTGAACAAATACTCATGTTCTTAGACGACATGATGATAGTAACTGTTCGAAATACGCTAGTGCTGCGACGCGGTTTTTCTAGCACGGAACTGGATCCATACAGAAATGCTTTGAGCGCCACAAAAAAAAATGGCTCTGAGCACTATGGGACTTAACTGCTGAGGTCCCTAGAACTTAGAACTACTTAAACCTAACTAACCTAAGGACATCACACACATCCATGCCCGAGGCAGGATTCGAACCTGCGACCGTAGCGGTCGCCAGGTTCCAGACTGAAGTGCCTAGAACCGCTCGGCCACAACGGCCAGCTTGAAAGCGGGTATGTAGTCATTTCAGTGCCTCTTAATTCTATGATACATTATATAATGACTTACGCTGCTACATTAAAGAAAAACGAATTACTTGGTTTGTACTTCGTTGCCCTTTTTTCTCCCGAAATTTACTTCTGTCAAGGGACTCCAGAGATCAGTATGTTTGTGTCATCATCCACTCGGATTCTATACCGAGCAGACTATCCTGCAGAACACTAAGTTTGCAGGAAATATCAAACGGTCTTCATAAGCCTTTATTTGCCGTAGCTGACCATGTTACCAATTCTCATTCCTCAAGTGGTTTATGCCGTGCATTTCTGCTGTCCTTCCAATTTTTTATAAATGTTCTGTGCAGAGTGTTATTTTTGTATCATGTTCCTTCAGTCGATTATTCGGATGTTTGGCACATGGGTTACTTTGCTGCATTGTTAAAGACAATATTGCCAATTAAAATACGCAGAAAGCTTCATTTTAGGCAAACTGAGTCGAATAATTTCATCACATTAACAGCAATTAGCCTTTGGTGTTATTCTCACTGCATTTTGAATCGTCCACGACAGACACAATCCGTATTAATCTCTGATTCTTAGTAAGTCCAACACATAAAAATGACTGAAAATTCAGAGCCTGCGCAGAACTCTTGAACTTTAGTTTCTACAGTTTTCATACAAATTACGCGGGCTCGTCCGGGATTTGAACCCGGGACCTCTCGCACCCGAAGCGAGAATCATACCCCTTTTTTTCTTTTTTTTAACTTTTTTCTTTTTTTGTTTTTTTTAAACACACTTTTTTAGCTTAATTTTTACCACTTTTTTTCTTACTTTTCCCTCCTCTTTTTTCTTTTAGAAAGCCCCTTAATAAAAATGGAACTAAAAAAAAGAAAAAAGAAAAAAAACCTAAGTGCAACCGCCACTTTTCATCCTATAACAAAAAAATCTGGTCCACTTCAGGCGTTGGCTCCTGGCTAAACTTACTACAGAGAGCTGCCTATATACCAGGGGAAATATGGGAAATCAAGGGTAAGGCTATCCTTACAACAATAAAATCTTCCTTTTTTTGAATTTCATTTATTTTTTTATTTTGTTTTGTGTAGTTTTGTTGTGTATTTGATCAGAGGCCTTCTGCGTCCCGCTGGTAATATGTCTTCTCGAAATTGATGTGTTCCGTTGAATTGTTCAGAAATGTTCATTGGTTCAAACAGGAAACCTTCTTCTCTCTTGGCTTAGCACAATCAAGCTGTGAGACGGCTCGTGGAAAGCACTCCCAAGGAAATTCGAGAAAAATTGTCTGTATTTTGGGTGACGGACAACGACATAATGACGGTCATTGAGGTATGTCCAAAAATCGAGTACAGAGTCTACAGTTTGTCCAAATAGGTAGTGAATGGCATGTCTGCGAATCCAGTTCACAGCATTGGTCTTTGTCCGAGGAAAATAATCACGTTCCGGAAATAATAATGAAAGGGGAGTAATCCGATCCGGAATGTCTCGCGTTAGAAAAGCCACAATACGTCGAACCAAGTGCCAAACCTCCGCCGCCGGTCCGCAAACAAACCGATGTTCATCATTGTCTGGCACTCCACACGTGGAACATAGAGGTGATTGGGCGAGGTGGATACGATGAAGGCGACATTGGTTGACTTGCTTACCATTGACAGTTAGGTACCAGACAGATTGAACATTCGTGTCAAGGTAACAGGCGAACACCGCGCGCCATACATGACGCCAGTCAACCTGGGGGAACTTTTGTTCAATTGGGTTAGGTGGACGACCTAATTGGAGGACATTGTATACTGTCTTTGTCTTGAGTAAAAGCTGTCCTGGTAAGGTGAGGCGTAGATAACTGAGTTCAAGAAAGAAGTACCGTATATAATGGAACTGGGCCGGAACATCAGAGATCATCACTGGGGCTGACAGTGAGAACGGCGAATATGCCGACGGGAGGAGACCAGTGAGGCTCGTTGGGCAACATGTCCATACCGTCATCTGGGAGCTGACAAATAGGGCGCGAGCTCTACCCGGCACGTGAAACAGACCTATCCCACCTCGTTCACGGGGAAGAGTAACGGTTGCATAGTTAACTTTGAACAACAGCCCAGAGCTGACGAAAGATGCCATCGCTACCAACATGCGACGTGCCACAGTAAGCGGGAAAGGTAGAACTTGTGCTACATGGGGAACTCGGGTTGCGATATATATATATTGACAATATCGAGCTCGTTGGAGAATATCTAGGGATCGAAGGCGGTGGTCCATAAGACCTGCTCTGATCATGAAAAGGAGGCGTCGGCAGTTGATGGTGGCTGAACGCCAGAGATCAGATGAAAAATCTATTCCCAAACAGCGAATGGAATCAACGGTGGTGAGAGGTGTAACGCACTCCACGGGAAGTCCCGTGCCAATGAACATAACTTGTGACTTACGTACGTTTAAAGAGCTACCCGACGCCTCACCATAAGTCGCTACCCACGTCAAAACAGCTCGAACCTCGTCGGCATTGCGTAAACAGATGACTACATCGTCAGCATAGGCCGTGCAACAGAATCGGTAGCGATCTATGGACAACCCTACCAAACGTTGTCTTAGTCCACATAGCAAGGATTCCATGGAAAAAGCGTACAAAATTGCTGATAGAGGGCAACCTTGACGTACGGATCGACCTACGTTTATCGGTGGAGTGAGTCTGCCATTGTACATAATCCTGGATGAGGCACCCCGCAGAAGGCGCATCACTACCGTGATAACGGCGACTGGGAAACCCATATGGTGGAGAACGGCCGTAAGGAACGAATGGGCAACCCTATCAAAAGCTTGACTAAAGTCCAAAGACGCAAGTGCCCCAGAGAGGCGTTGTGCCTGGGTAACGGCGATCATATCCCTGTAGCGGCATAAAGCCGTGCGGATATTATTATCCCCTCCCAAAAATGCTTGGTCTGGTGACACAACATATCGGGCAACGTTGTTAAGTCGTGCCGCCAAAAGGCGAGTGAAGATTTTCATATCACTGTGAAGGAGGGTGAAGGGCCGATAATCACTGATATTGTTGCCACCATGCGGTTTATGTACAGGAATAATAATTCCTTCCACGAAAGCGTCCGGCACAGGTACTTCCGGAGACATCAGTTCCCGACAGATGGAGGTGAAGGTGTACTCTAACAAATCACGTAAGGTGCGATAAAATTCGAGGGGAAGACCGTCGGGTCCTGGGGAGCGATTGATGGTTCCTGTCCGGATCGCATCGCGGACTTCCTGATCAGTCACCTCTGACATCAAGTCAATCGCCGCATCTCCTGGGATACCACCGAAGTTAAGCTGTGTGACTTCCTCGATTAACTCTGGGGAATGTGGAATTGCGGCGTATAGCTGCTGGTAGTGGGCGTGAAGCACATTCCCTATTGCAGATTGGGTTACGTAGCGACGCCCTTCTTGATCTGTTAGGACGTGAATCAATTTTCGGCGTCGATTTTGGCGTTCTTGGATGGTATGGTACATCGACGATGTTCATGAGGCATGCGATCAGCAGCACGAGATCGTACTATCGCTCCTTCCAAATGCCTTCGCATGAGATTGGAGATTTGGGCCTTAGCATGGTTCATTCTTGTATGGCGCTCACGGGAGGCTGGCATCGTGGAGCATTCTCGTAGGATCCTGTAGTAAAAGTCCATAGTGCTCTTCCTCCAGCCGACAGCATCTTTGCCATACCGGATTAAAGTTTTTCAAAGAGCAGGTTCTGCACACTGGATCCACCAGGATATGGTAGACGGATACGTGGGTCGGCGTCTATTACATGTGATCCAAGTGTCTTCTATTAGAAGTCGACAGTCAGGTGAATTAAGAAGTGCCGAGTTTAGTTTCCATAAACCACGTCCGTGCCATACTGCCTGTCTTGTGAGAACAACATCACAGAAGTAAGCCTCATGATCTGAGAAAGCAACGGGCCAGATTTCAGCCTGTCGAGTGTGTTGAATTAGGGATCGCGAGATGTAGATGCGATCCAGTCGGCTAGAGGAGTGCACAGTGTAGTACGTAAAACCCAAAAGATCACCATGAACATGTCTCCACGTGTCGACAAATTGTAGCCGCGTGACGACTGTTTCCAGAGCTGCGCATGGTGAGTGACGCGGCAATTGATCCTGAGGTCGCTGGGTGCAGTTGAAGTCTCCACCCATGACCCAGTCACCGTGTGGTCCCATAAAAAGGGGTGTAACTTCATTCGCGAAGAAGGCATTGCGTTCACGACGGTAGCTGGAGCCCGACGGCGCATAAATGTTGACGATGCTTACACGAAAGTGAGTAAGGGCCATACCTCTGCCGTTGGGGAGGTATAGGACATCTTCGGCAGGAAGACCTGCGCGTAAGATGATGGCAACACCACTACCGGTGTCCGAAGCGGGAGAAAGATGCGCCGTGAAGCCATGTGGTGGTGAAAAATCGGCGACATGCACTTCCTGAAATAGCGCAATATCTATGTCCGCATTATAAATCATATCACGGAGCAGCGCTAGTTTGTGGGGCGCACGAATGGTCGCGAGGTTAATCGTTGCGACACGATAATGCTGGTGTTGGAGTCCCACAGGCACAGGTGGGGCTTCTTCTTCAGGAGCGAGAGGTCGTCGATCTTGCCGGTCCGCTGAAGAGGCTGCTATTGTGGAGAGTTTGCGGGCGCGGGCGCAACCGATGGGGGCGCCCCATCATCAGCAGCGTCCACCCCAGTCCCTTCGATCTCCACGTCGTCTGCCCAGGAGACTGATACTACGGTGGGGCATCGGCTGTGCACATCATCCACGTGGAGAGGAGACGTAGTTTTCGTCTCATCGGATAGGCTCTCTTCAACGTCGACCTGTGGGGGCGACGGCGCCAGTAAGGAGGGGTGTTCGTTGCCAGTGGTCGCCTGTGGCGGGTCTTTCGCATCAGACTTTTGGTCATCAAAGAGCGGTTTGCCGTCCATCTTCGGGTCTGCATCCCTGGTATCCATCCGCAGAATGGATTCATCAGGGGGTGTACGGCTACGTTTCTTTCTCTTTCGTGTCGACCCTTGTTTTCGAACATGTCGTTCAGAGTCTGATTGCGGGTGGCTTTCGTCAGACTCCGGACCAGTCTGAAGGAAAGCAGAAGTAGGTACCACTCCTGGATCAACGTCCATCTCAGTAGCATTTTCAGTCACAGTGAAGATCCGGCAGGTCAGGATCTGGCGTCTGTGGCACCTCAGAAGGAATCTCAGTAGCGATTGCATCTACCTGATCAGACGACGTCAACGAAGCAGGAAGACCCTGTGGAGAGGTGCTACCTTCCTTGGCAACCTTGGCATGTGTGACAGGGATCTGAGTGATCACCGCTGGGGACGCTTCCTCTCCGACCGGCGTCTGGATCAAATGGCGTCGCATGCAGGCGGATCTGCCGTGGCCTTCTTGTCCACAACCCGCACATGTTCGGGGTTGGCGGTTGTACATGACAATGGCTCGCACCCCGCCAATTGTCAGGTATGATGGTATGTGTTTTTTCAGTTCAATTTTGACCTGACGCACACCATTAAGGACGTGGTAGGTCGTGAAGGTTTGCCATTTTTCCTCTACGTAACCGATGACGTTACCGTATGGTTGTAACGCAGAGACAACTTCGTCCTTCGGCACTTCGAAAGGTAGTTCAAACACTCTAATCGTGCGTTGGCCGTATTCTGCGAGTTCAAGTGTTACAGCTCCGACGTCACCATCAGAGTATTTGAACTTAATTCCATTGGCATGGCTGCGAATAATATTTTCACACACCTCGGTGTTTGCCATTTTAATATAAACGACACTACTCGTGATCGAAAAATGGATTCCGATAACGTGGTTAGGATCCAAACGAACTTCTTCACGTATGAACGTTTCAACTTCATGTGCACGAGGTCGCGCATGTTCAGCTGGGAAGGAAACTTTAAGGGTCGCACGGCGGTAAGCGCTCGACATGTTGTTCACGGTGGACGGACACAAGCCTTAAAGCTACGACGCGGAAGTAAACAACGCCTGCAGCGGAGCACTGGCCGGCGCGTGGGGCCGTCCGCACGATGCCACGGCTGAGAGCCGACTGACACCTAGACCAACGAGCCGACGTTCTACATGTTTTTGATTCAGCATTGTGGAGGACCGCTTTCTCCCCATTGTCCCTCGGGGTATGTAACTGGAAGTGAGAGATGGATCCCAACGCCTGTTATATAAAGGCTACGATAACCGCGTCAACCATGCCTGGAGCTGACTGGAGTTTCGTGCATACTTTACAACGATCACGACACTGTACACAACTAATTTCTATCACAAAATAAAATCTGAAAGTAATATCGTCTTCCAGCTGTAAGAAACAACTTATTGAGGATTTTTGTTGGAGAACGCAGCCGACCACAATTACTTCTACGAAGTATTATTTTACTGCTATGACTTGTTTCCGGCTATCACAACCATCTTCAAAACGGCTAACTTGTTTTAGGACAGTATTAGATTCGTCAACGGCGTGTCGTCTGCTGTTGTACTGCATCAGAATATTCGAGTAGTTAGCGACGCTTTACGTGCTGTGTGGGTCAGTTGTATAATATAGAAAAATACGTTGATGCGCTCTTAAAATTAATGAGTTATATTCACTTATATCTATTCCAGTGAATGGCGCGTTGCCTTCTTTTTGCCTTTATGCATTTCTAGGAGGATGAACAATGTTGTAAACAGCACACACATGTTACAGACTCAACTTTGCGCACAAATTGTTCACTATATTTCTCACGTCAGCTGCAGCTTCAGTTATCCGTTTTAAAGTGATGTTTTCGTTTATAACGGAAAGATTATCCACTAAACAAAGTCGCCACTTATTTCCTGACAAGCAAAGGTCTCAACTACCTTAAGGTAGGAGAAAATGTGTCTCGGAGACGCAACTGAATAGTACAAAGAGTACTTTATCTTTAAGAGTAAACATATTATTTAAAAATTACGAAACAAATTTTTTTTACAGCGTTTTTGTTTTGGGGGTAACTGATGTCCCAGGAGGAATGATTAATATTCGGCAATAAGGAACGATCGGTCATTCGAAGCAAAAAAGGGGCTCTACAATGCAAATAGTTTAAGAGCTACGAGCACGTATTCAGTAGAATAGATGTGTTTCACAGAAGCGAAGATGAACAAGTGCTCGTAGCTCTTAAGAAATACATTTTAGGGACCGTGTTTAATAGATTTTTTGCTTCGAATAACTGTTTCTGTCATATCTCTGAATATTATATTAAGAGAGAGTCTTGGTTACAAAGGTATTTTGATTCACCTGGTTAAGACTTCCACTGCAAGACCTGAGTCGAAACAAGGCCCCGGGAGTAGACAACATTCCATTAGAACTACTGACGGTCTTGGGAGAGCCAGTCATGACAAAACTCTATCACCTGGTGAGCAAGGTGGTGAGACAGGCGAAATACCCTCAGACTTCAAGAAAAATATAATAATTCCAATCCCAAAGAAAGCAGATGTTGACAGATGTGAAAATTACAGAACTATCGGTTTAATAAGCCATGGCTGCAAAATACTAACGCGAGTTATTTACATACGAATGGAAAAACTGGTAGAAGCCGACCTGGGGGAAGATCAGTTTGGATTCCGTAGAAATGTTGGAACACGTGAGGCAATACTGACCCTACGACTTATCTTAGAAGAAAGATTAAGGAAAGGCAAACCTACGTGTCTAGCGTTTGTAGACTTGAAGAAAGCTTTTGACGATGTTGACTGGAATACTCTCTTTCAAATTCTAAAGGTGGCAGGGGTAAAATACAGCGAGCGAAAGGCTATTTAAAATTTGTACAGAAACCAGATGGCAGTTATAAGAGTTGAGGGGCATGAAAGGGAAGCAGTGGCTGGGAAGGGAGTGAGACACGGTTGTAGCCTCTCCCCGATGTTATTCAATCTGTATATTGAGCAAGCAGTAAAGGAAACAAAAGAAAAATTCGGAGTAGGTATTAAAATCCATGGAGAAGAAATAAAAACTTTGAGGTTCGTCGATGACATTATAATTCTGTCAGAGACAGCAAAGGACTTGGAAGAGCAGTTGAACGGAATAGACGGTGTCTTGAAACGAGGATATAAGATGAACATCAACAAAAGCAAAACGAGGATAATGGAATGTAGTCGAATTAAATCGGGTGATGCTGAGGGAATTAGATTAGGAAATGAGACACTTAAAGTAGTAAAGGGAGCAAACTAACATGATGGTCGAAGTAGAGAGGATATAAAATGTAGACTGGCAATGGCAAGGAAAGCGTTTCTGAAGAAGAGAAATTTGTTAACATCGAGTTTAGATTTAAGTTAAGGAAGTCGTTTCTGAAAGTATTTGTATGGAATGTAGCCATGTATGGAAGTGAAACATGGACGATAAATAGTTTGCACAAGAAGAGAATAGAAGCTTTCGAAATGTGGTGCTAAATAAGAATGCTGAAGATTAGATGGGTAGATCACATAACTAATG
The DNA here is from genome assembly GCF_021461385.2 of Schistocerca piceifrons. Classification (NCBI taxonomy): domain Eukaryota; kingdom Metazoa; phylum Arthropoda; class Insecta; order Orthoptera; family Acrididae; genus Schistocerca; species Schistocerca piceifrons. The sequence goes on from NC_060139.1 coordinate 748,981,165, forward strand.
AGGAGGTATTGAATAGAATTGGGGAGAAGAGGAGTTTGTGGCACAACTTGACAAGAGAAGGGACCGGTTGGTAGGACATTTTCTGAGGCATCAAGGGATCACAAATTTAGCACTGGAGGGCAGCGTGGAGGGTAAAAATCATAGAGGGAGACCAAGAGATGAATATACTAACCAGATTCAGAAGGATGTAGGTTGCAGTAAGTACTGGGAGATGAAGAAGCTTGCACGGGATAGAGTAGCGTGGAGAGCTGCATCAAACCAGTCTCAGGACTGAAGGCCACAACATTAATAACAACAACAACAACAACAAGACCTCCTGAGATTTTCTAAAAGAAGAGGAAAAGTAATTATACAAAATTACAAGTTAAGGGGCATTGTTATAAGCTGCACTAAACTTTTAAAAGTTATTTTTAAAATTTTGATAAAGCAAACTAACACCCACGAAAGGCTATCAGAGCATTACATACGGCTGACTGTTAGCGAGATTAGGCCTCACGATGGTAACAAACCCACTAAAGGAAGAATCGTCGATCAAAATACATGAAGACAAACATAAAAGGAAGGAAGGGGCACATATAAATAAAGTACGTCAAACGGAAAAGATCATAACATACTCTGAGACGCCAGGTGAAACACGGTGTAGAGCCGCATGTACATCGAATGACCTGCATATCAGGTGACTAAACGATATAATAGATGGCCACATTGAAACTACAGTGAAAAATGGCTCTGAGCACTATGAGACTTAACTTCTGAGGTCATCGAAACTACAGTGAAAAGGAAAACCATGTTGCCTGCGCTAGTGTCGGCAAAATTTAAACTAATCTAGGCGCCAACACGTATTCAGTGAAAGAGATTACATAGCACCTTTACTAAAATGCATTGGATTAGAATTCAAAATGCTTGAAAACTAAAAGAATCTAAGATTAACAGATGTAAGATAAATGTTGCCATAAAATGAAAGCGTAGTCGACAGACTCCAGCGCCAGTCTGGCGCGAGTTACATTTTTTTTCGTGGCCTCTTGCTCAATTTAAATTTTAACTCTATATAAAAATATCTATTCTTATCAGTTTAATGTCTGATACGTCTTGCATTATAGGTCATTTAGGAGGTCATTAGGAGCTCACGCAGGGCTGACACTGTAGTCGGAGGTCCTTACATACACTGAAGAGCAAAAGAAACTGGTACACCTGCTTAATACCGTGTAGGATCCTAGCGAGCACGCAGAAGTGCCGCAACACGATATGGCATGGACTCGACTAATGTCTGAAGTAGTGCTGGAGAGAAACGACCCCATGGATCCTGCAGAGCTGTCCATAAATCCTGAAGAGTACGAGGGCTGGAGATCTCTTCTGAACAGCACATTCCAAGGTATCCCAGATATGCTCAATAATGTTCATGTCTGGGGAGTTTGGTGGCCAGTAGAAGTGTTTAAACTGAGAAGAGTGTTCCTGGAACCGTTCTGTAGCAATTATGAGTGTGTGAGGTGTCGCATTGTCCTGCTTTAATTACCCAAGTCCTTCGGAATGCACAACGAACATGAATGGATGCAGCTGATCAGACAGGATGCTTACGTCCGTGTCACCTGCAGGAGTCGTATCTAGACGTATCAGGGGTCCCATGTCACTCCAACTACACACGCCCAACACCTTTACAGAGCCTCCACCAGCTTGAACTGTCTCCTGCTGATATGCAGGGTCCTCGGATTGATCAAGTTGTCTCTATACCAGTACACGTCCATCTGCTCGATACAATTTGAAACGAGACTCGGCCGACCACGCAACATGTCAATGTCGGTGTTGACGGGCCCAGGCGAGGCGTAAAGCTTTCTGTCGTGCACGACTGGGCCTTCGACTCCGAAAGCCCAAATCAATCGTGTTTCGTTGAATGGTTCGCAAGCTGACACTTGTTGATGGCTCAGCATCGAAATCTGCAGCAATTTGCTGATGGGTTGCACTTCTGTCACGTTAAACGATTCTCTTCAGTCGTCGTTGGTCCCCTTCTTGCAGGATCTTTTTTCGACCGCAGCGATGTCGGAGGTTTGATGTTTTAACGGATTCCTGATATTCACGGTACACTCGTGAAATGGTCACACGGGAAAATCCAAACGTCATCGCTACCTCGGAGATGCTGTGTCCCACCGCTCGTGCGCCGAGTGTAACACCTCATTCAAACTCACTTTAATCTTGATAACCTGCCACTGTGGCAGCAGTAACCGATCTAACAACTGCGCTCTCGTGGATCTTCCCGGAGATAACTTGTCCTCCGATGTGTGATGGAGTTCGCAGCAGTTATTGCTTTGCCTCCCACACATGCTGATGTAATGCGTCCTCACTTGTTGATTGTCTTCACGGGTGTTTCCTTAGAACAGTTTTGCAGTGTTAGCTAGACAGCTAGCAGGGGTGGCCATCTGGTGGTGACGCTGCGCTGCAGTTTGCGGCCCAGCGTTCGGATTTTGTTGTTGCCTGAACGACCAGCACGTTCGTAAAAGGTGTGGGCGGTCGTCTTTAAGAGGTCAAGGAGCAGAGGTACTTCTGGTATGTCGTGAAGATGTGCGCTTGGGAAGTCGTAAGGCAGGTGTAGGGCCAGCCGAAGTATGCGATTCTGCAGTGTCTCCAGCTTCTACAGGTTGGTGTCGGCGGTGTTCCCCCAGACGACGGCGGCTCATTGTAGTACAGAGCGAAGCAGCGCCTTGTACAGAGTGATGCCCAGCCGTGGTGGTTGTTGGAACTGGGGTTCAGCACCGGGTAGAGGTTGCGGAGCCTGTTCCACACTTTGTTCTTCACTTCGTGGATGTGTGGACGCCACGTGAATCGGAGGTCGATGGTGACGCCGAGGTAATGCGCCGTTGGACGCCACGGGACAGGGCTTCCACCGACGGTGAGCGGTTGCAGGAACGAGTCGCCTGGTGACGATCAGGAACTGCGTCTTGGCCCCATTGAATTGTAGGCGCCACTTGACTGCCCAGGCTGCCACGGTGTCAACGGCGTGCTGCAGACGGCGGCGCAAGACAGCGGCATTGAGGCTTCTTGTATATAGAGCCGTGTCATCCACGTACAGGGCGAGCCGCATACGGTCGATCTTCGGTGCATCAGAAGCGTACAGCGAGTACAGGAGTGGCCCCTATACCCAGCCTTGCGACACACCGGCGTTGATGCGTCGGACGGTGGACAATCCGTGCACGGCCCGCATAGGGAAGGTCCGATCTTCAAGATAGGAACGGATGAGACAGACGTGCGATGCCAGTACCCCAATTTCAAGAAGTTTGAATAAGAGGCCACGGTGCCACACACTGTCGAAAGCAAGCGACACGTCCAGGAACACCGCGCCAAAGAACTCGCTCTGCTCGAGGGCGACGACCGCATCTTCCACTAGCCGAAGGAGTTTGTGAACTGCCGAGTGGCCCCTGCGAAATCCGAACTGCTCTTTGGGCAGGAGGCCTTCCTCGTCAACGTGGCGCTGCAATCGCCCGATGTACATTCTTTCAAAGACCTTGGAGACGGCTGGCAGTAAACTAACAGGCCCGTAGTTCGCGGCCTGGCGCAGATCTTTCCCCATCTTCGGAAGCGCCACGATCTCTACATGCTTCCAGGACTGAGGAAAACTGCAGGACCGGAGGATTTCATTAAAGATGTTGGCGAGATGAGTAACAGCCACTGGCGGTAACTTCTTGAGAAGGGCGTTGGAAACTTCGTCTGGACCTGCAGCTTTCCTGGGGTTTAAGGCGCGCAGGATGGACGACGCCTCTTCCGCCGTCGTCTCTTCAATGACGTCATCGTCGTCTCGTGCCTCCAAGTAGCGCGGGAGCCGGTCAGAAACCAGGTCGTCGTGTACAGCATCAGTCGGGTCTTCTATCGGCGTAAACGCAGCCTCAAAGACGTCTGCTAGGGCATCCGCTTTCGCAGCTGGTTCACAGACAGCTTGACCATTGACCATCAGCGGAGGGATGCGTTGTGTGCGGCGTAGGAAACTATTCGCCAGGCCGAGCCGTCGTCAAGGCAGAGGGTGGCGACCTTGTTATTCCAGTCTCGATGGCGATGGTTGTCAATGGCGGCCCAGATGTTCCGACGCATCCTGTTGAGGAGGCGCTTGGTGTCGGCATTTCTTGTCCTCTGCCACTCCCTGTAGACCCAGTTCTTCTCAGTGATGTCAGGCGGCAGTTGTCGGGAGTAGTCAGGCGAAGCTCGTCGTATGGGCGGCGTTGCTGCTTTGGCTGCGTCTATCATGGTTGCTGCGTCCGCTCCAGCGTCCGCAGGGGGCGGGGCGGAGGCGAATGAGTCCGTCACAGCTGCTTGAAACCTGTCCCAGTTGATGCCAGTAAGTGAGATGCCTCGCCTGGGCTGTTGCAGGGCGTCCAGATCTACGTCAAAAACCACTGGGACACGATCGGAAGACAGTGCAGTCCTCGTCGTGGCAGTTATCTGATGTGGGATGCCTTTGACGACCGCGATGTGTATTATATCTGGTTGGCCACGGGCAGGGAAGATCGTCGGGTCGTACGCCCCCACCACAAGCGCATGGTGACATTCTGCTACCCTGAGCAGGCAGCGTCCAGTGGTATTGGTGATCCTGGAGTTCCAGGCGACATGTTTGCTATTGAAGTCCCCGGCGACGAACACCTGCCCCCTCAAGGAGAGCAGAGCATCGAGATCAGCAAGGTCCAGCAGTCGGCATGGCGGTCTATAGGCAGTGACGAACGTGATGGCGCCCGCCGAGGTATGAACGACGACACCAGTGGCCTCCAGCGTTGCTAGTGGTGGAAGTTGTATCATGTGATGACGAATGCAATTGCGGATGTAAACGGCTGTCCGTCCACCCACCGTCAGTGATCGGTGCGGTAATTGGAATAGTTCGCCGCCCTGCGGCCCCAGGCTTCAGGTGGGTCTCGTTGATAAGGCAGACGTCGACGGCTTCGTCGCGAAGAAATTAGCGAAGTTCGCCGGCTTGGGTGCGGACGCCGTTGGCATTCCACGTGACGACTGTGAGCCCTCTAACGCTTCCCATGGTGCAGCTGTTGTGGGTTGACAGCAGTGGTGTACATGTTCCGCTTTCAACCCGCCCATGCTTGCCCGGTGGCCAGGCGGGCAGGCCGCGGCGCGTTGTCAACAGAACGGTCAGGCTGCTTCACTCCCAGCCAAGCCAAGCAGAACCCAACCCGGGCAGGCTGTGGGAAAGTTGCTTGCCCGCCCATATTACTGCTGAGCTACGCTACGCAGCCGTTTAGTCTGCGCGCGTCATTGTCGTATTATGAACGTTAGTTAAAAGTTTTTATTTTACCTGAGCACCAAAAGACAAATTAATTTCAGGTCAAAAAATATTGGGTTTTATTTGTACATTCTTCCTTTATGCGTATATTTCGGGCTTATTATCTATATAAAGAAAAATGAATTGCCAAATGTGTTGATAAGCGTAAAACTCGAGAACGGTTGGACCAATTCGGCATTTTTTTTTTTTGCTCTGTTCGTAATTCTCAGGACAAGGTTTTTATGAAATAAAATTTTTGGAAAATCGACCGAAAAATTGGAAACTTTGAGAAAAACTGGAAGTGCGTTTTCATTGTGTCGGTGTGTTTGTATTGCATACAATCTTGATGAAATTTTCCACACTATACCTTGAAACCAAGAGGAAGGTCGCAGTCTACATAAAATTTCGTAGGGTGCATGGCAGAGGTTACTTTACCTAACGGAATTCGACAAATTGTACGTTTTTGTTCCGATCTTGACGAAATTTGGCACACTTGATACTCAAAGCAGAATGAAGGGCGCTGTCTGCTTAAAATTCTGAATGGTGCATGGCGGAGGGTAGTTTACTTACACACTTCTACACCAACCTACAGTTTTATTCCGATCTTAAAGAAATTTTGTACACTTGAGCATCAAGAGGAACTTCACTGTCTACATAATATTTCGGACAGTGCATGGAATAGAGTACCTTACAAAAGTTTTTGACATCGTTTGAGGGTTACCATGAAATCCTTCTCCCACTATACTGCTAAATGGTCTCAAGTCCTTAGCACACATTTCGACGCACTTTTCGGCCACTAAAGCTTTGTCCTCTTTCAAGATATTTACGGAGTGAGGGAATTGCTTGTCAAATTTGCACACACATGTCGTAGCATACTCGAGATTCCCGAATACGTACTTAAGAGCTTTTTACATAGTTTGCATTGAGACACACATACCGATTTATTTGAAGCGGCCTCATAAACACACGAAAACGTTTCCCATGCGGCAATTGTGCTCTGTTTCGTTACCAGCATGTATTCGCCAGTTGTCAATTTTTTTCAATCTCACTAAAGTTCGACCTATTCATTGTGCTGCCCCCACCGTTGCGATAAATGAACTGCGGGCTAACAACCTGGCTACTCTAGTCACGATAGCTTGACAGCGCAACTTGTTGTCAGGCGCAGCAAGCTGAGCGGGTCCCGTGAAGCTTGGCAGGCCTGCAGGAACCCAGGTAGCCTGGCATGCGGGAGCCCAAGTCGGCCGCATTACCCACTATGCCTCAGTACACGCGCACTCTTGTGTTTACGTCGCGGCAGGCTGACCTGCATGAATGGTTGCAGAGGAGCTAGGGGCAAGCAGGCTGCAACGGGAATTTGTACACCTCTGGTTGACAGTGGTAGTGGCCGATGTGGCCGTCGGCACTGCAGCTGTGAGTTGCTGCGACAGGACCTCGATCAACTTCGTGACGCTGGTGACGAGGGCAGTGAACCCGGCGACGAAGTTGGCCAGGTCGGCGGTGGAAGCAGCAGGTGCAGCCAGGTCGCTGGAAGGCGCGTCTGCTTCGCTGTGAGAATCCACCTGGGGCTGCTCGACTGACGTTGCAGATTGCTGGGTACCCACGGGGCTGCTACCCCCGCGCCGGCGGTTGGCTAGGCGTGGCCTGGCCGGCGTCGTGGGAGAGGCAGTACTCGGTTCTGCCACTGTCGACTGCTGTGGAGGCGCAGTGGCCTCGGATGCGGCGGGAGCAGGAGCGTCCGACGCTGTCGGGAGGGAGGAGGGCGCCCCTGATGCTGCCGCTGCGAAAGAGACGCCAGGCCGCCTTCTTCGGATGTGGCACGGGTGTTTGGCCACGTTGGCGAGCGATGGCACACTTCCACATCACACACCCACGATAGCTGGCCACGTGTGCGCCGCCACAGAGTGCATATGTCGGTTTCTCGTTTTGTGGACGGGTGCACGCTCGTCCTGTATGAGCGCTGGCGCATTTAACACATCTGTCCAGCAAAGAGCAGTGGCACGCGACGTGATTTATCCCCTGGCAGCGAAAGCTCTGCACTGGTCCTCTTCTGGAGCGAAGATCTTCGGTCCGAACCGGGACGTCGGCAACCCGTTTCAATTGGTAGAGCTTGCGGTTCTCCACGGTGTCGGAGCAGACGACGAGGAAGAGCGGCATATCATCTCGTGATTTAGGTGACTTCATCTTCACGACTGTCCAAATGTAGAAGCCCAGGTCAGCGAGTTCCCGATGCAGGTGATCGGCTTCCATGTTGAATGGGAGGTCGCGTATGACGATCTTCAATACCTTGTCAGGTGCGGAAGCATGTGTATAGAATGGGATACCACGCTCAGATGCCTCCCGAGTGATCCGGCGATAATCGTCAGCAGTGCGGAGTGTGACCCTGTACAAGTCACGCCCGGCAGGCTTCACGGTGTACACGGCCGTTGTCCAGTTGCGCAACAACTTCCGCAGTTCCCCATATGGCGGCCGATACTGGAGGACCACTGGCGGAAGATGGGAGTCTTTCTTCGGCGCAGGATCGCGCGGCAGGTGTTTCGGCGCGTCAGCGAGCGCGTCGAATGAGTTGGCGACGGCAGGTGGAAGCGTCGTCGATGACTGTATGCGTCTTGCAGTTCTCCAGGCCGGGACGAAGTCGTCGGCGTCAGGGGCGAAATCTTGCTTTGCCCTCTTCTCATTCGGCGAACTGCCATCAGCGGACGTCGTGGCTGTTGCTCTCCTCTTATTTTTCCCGCTTCGTCCGCATGGCTGAGGCGCGGTGGAGCTCTCATCTTCTGAATTGGGGAGCGGAGCACAGCGCTGTCTTCAAGGTTTCCGTAGCTGTGTCCATCAAATCCGTAGCCATAGCATTGGTAGTCGTAACCGGGGGCCCAGATGGGGCCGCCGACGGCACAAGCGCGGCCGGACGGCGATCTGCCACACCCTTCGCATCGCTAGCAAGCGCAGGTGCGTCCTTCTCGCATCTGCACATCTCAGCGACTGCGTGACTAATAACTGCACCAGACACTTGATGTCTTATATAGGCATTGCCGACTGCTGCGCCTTATTCTGCCTGTTTACGTATCTCTATATTTGAATACGCATGCATATGCCAGTTTCTTTAGCCTTAGGTCTCTATATATGCCCATTACGTGGTTTCTGCCTGTATGTTCAGGCAAATCCATAGACAATCCACTGATGTGGTTTCTGCCTGTATCTTCATATACACGACGCCCAGTGTAGACGAAAGCGTCGATTTTTCTTGCTCTAACGAAAATTATTTTTAAATCGAAATTTTACTTGCCCATCCGACAGAGCTGTCCCAAATTAGCCTAGTGCAACATTTGTTTTGCCGACATGTATTAATAGGAACAGTAAAAGATGAAGAATAGCCAGTACTCCAGCAGCGGCTGCACAACCCTGTCTGCCCCCGCTAGCTGAGTGGTCAGCGTGACAGAATGTTAATCTTAAGGGTCCGTGTTCGATTCCCGGCTGGGTCAGGAAATTTTCTCCGCTCAGGGACTGGGTATTGTATTGTGTTATTCGTCATCATTTCATCCACATGGACGCGCAAGTAGCCGAAGTGGCGTCAAATCGAAAGACTTGCACCCGTCGAACGGTCTACGCGGCGGGACGCCCTAGTCACACGACTATATAAGCACAACCCTTGCTCACGCTGCCTGCTTCCGCCATGCAGAAGCAGTGCTCTGTCGTTGCTGGTATACTAGGTTATTATTCGCGTTTTTCCGTCCCTCTAAGTACGTATCGGTAGAACAAATCCGCATTAGACTAATTTCGGACCGCTCTGTTGAATGGGCGTGTAAAATTTGGCTGGGGGCTGGGCTGTTTTGAGGAAAGAGACCAAACTGCGAGGTCATCGGTCTCATAGGTTTAGGGAAGGACGGGGAAGGAAGTCGGCCGTGCCCTTTCAAAGGAACCATCCCGGCATTTGCCTGGAGCGATTTTAGGGAAATCACGGAAAACCTAAATCAGGATGGCCGGACGCGGGATTGAACCGTCGTCCTCCCGAATGCGAGTCCAGTGTGCTAACCACTGCGCCACCTCGCTCGGTGTAAAATTTGGATTAAAAAGTAATTTTGTTTGTAATGGGAAAGAAACCGACGTTTTGCGTCGAAACTGAGCGACGCATGAGAGACATAACGAGCAGTATTTTTTCTGGGCTGAATCCAGCTACACATTGCGAGAACTAAATTGCAAATATCTGCCGAAACATCAGAGAAAATATGCCTGACAACACAATGCCTTTGTGTGTTATTTCACAGTTCCTGTTACAAGCTTCAGGAGTTTACAAAGGGGACTAAGTAGATAAAGTTTTGATAAGAAACTCGTGCCTAGAATTGTAGCATTTGTATGTAAAGTAAATTTAAACAGCCAATCACTTCCAAATTTCCCACTTCACATTACTCACACTGTGGAGACTACGAACTCTTAACCTGAGTGCTCTTCAGAAGCCCATGCCATCAGTAATGTTTCATGTACTCGTCATTGGCTGCTCTTGCACGTGACGAAGGATGTCCTCTTCAAAGGCGAGAGTGCGACTGTTCTGTGATGCACCACATTCAACCCTCCTAGTTGCGAACCCACCAGTTCCTCGCAGCTGTAGTTATACGAAAATGGTATGTGATATCATAATTATAGTCTGCGCAGAATAAGATGGCCATTAGATGCACAGTCAGCACGACATGCATGGCGAGAGTGTTACTTAGTGGGGGGGGGGGGGGGGGGGGGGGGGTTTATGGGTAGGCGCTGTAGGAAAAATGTCGAGCGCTGGAGGGGAAGTACTGTTCTAAACTGAAGTCAACACTTACTTTTTTTGTAAATATTAAGCGCCTCCATGCCCACATGTGCATTGTGATGAATCAAAATGATCTAACACCTCTGCTTTCCTTAGTATCTAAAAAGAATTCTGCTGAAAATGTAAGAAAAGCGTCGATTTATTTGTGGCTGGATTGTCAACAATCTGTAACTTTCAGGAAAGCGACATGAGTGGCGAATTGTGAGTAAAACCTATACATTTCTCTTGTTACCATATTAATATTTGCTTATTTTGCTAAAACATGTTGTTGTTGTTGTGGTCTTCAGTCCTGAGACTGGTTTGATGCAGCTCTCCATGCTACTCTATCCTGTGCAAGCTTCTTCATCTCCCAGTACCTACTGCAACCTACATCCTTCTTAATCTGCTTGGTTTTTCATCTCTTGGTCTCCCTCTACGATTTTTACCCTCCACGCTGCCCTCCAATACTAAATTGGTGATCCCTTGATGCCTCAAAACATGTCCTACCAACCGATCCCTTCTTCTAGTCAAGTTGTGCCACAAAAGCATTCTTCTGTAGCACCACATTTCGAAAGCTTCTATTCTCTTCTTGTGCAAACTATTTAGCGTCCATGTTTCACTTCCATACATGGCTACATTCCATACAAATACTTTCAGAAACGACTTCCTAAGACTTAAATCAATACTAGATGTTAACAAATTTCTCTTCTTCAGAAACGCTTTCCTTGCCATTTCCAGTCTACATTTTATATCCTCTCTACTTCGACCATCATGTTATTTTGCTCCCCAAATAGCAAAACTCCTTTACTACTCTAAGTGTCTCATTTCCTAATCTAATACCCTCGACATCACCCGACTTAATTCGACTATATTCCATTAACCTCGTTTTGATTTTGTTGATGTCCATCTTATATCCTCCCTTCAAGGCACCATCCATTCCATTCAACTGCTCTTCCAAGTTCTTTGCTGTCTCTGACAGAATTACAATGTCGTCGGCGAACCTCAAAGTTTGTATTTCTTCTCCATGGATTTTAATACCTACTTCGAATTTTTCTTTTGTTTCCTTCACTGCTTGCTCGATATACAGATTGAATAACATTGGGGAGAGGCTACAACCGTGTCTCACTCCCTTCCCAACCACTGCTTCCCTTTCATGCCCCTCAACTCTTATAACTGCCATTTGGTTTCTATACAAATTGTAAATAGCTTTTCGCTCCCTATATTTTACCCCTGCCACCTCCAGAATTTGAAAGAGAGTATTCCAGTCAACATTGTCAAAAGCTTTCTCTAAGTCTAAAAATGCTAGAAACGTAGATTTGCCTTTCCTTAATCTAGCTTCTAAGATAAGCTGTAGGGTCAGTTGCCTCACGTGTTCCAATATTTCTACGGAATCCAAACTGATCTTCCCCAAGGTCGGCTTCTACTAGTTTTTCCGTTCGTCTGTAAAGAATTCGCGTTAGTATTTTGCAGCCGTGACTTATTAAACTGATAGTTCGGTAATTTTCACATCTGTCAACACCTGCTTTCTTTGGGATTGGGATTATTAGATTATTATATTCTTCTTGAAGCCTGAGGGTATTTCGCCTGTCTCATACATCTTGCCCATCAGATTGTAGAGTTTTGTCAGGACTGGCTCTCCCAAGGCCGTGAGTAGTTCTAATGGAATGTTGTCTACTCCCGGGGCCTTGTTTCGACTCAGCTATTTCAGTGCTCTGTCGAACTTTTACGCAGTATCATCTCTCCCATTTCATCTTCATCTACATCCTCTTCCATTTCCATAATATTGTCCTCAAGTACATCGCCCTTGTATAGACCCTCTATATACTCCTTCCACCTTTCTGCTTTCCCTTCTTTGCTTAGAACTGGGTTTCCATCTGAGCTCTTGATATTCATACAAGTCGTTCTCTTTTCTCCAAAGGTCTCTTTAATTTTCCTGTAGGCAGTATCTATCTTACCCCTAGTGAGATAAGCCTCTACATCCATACATTTATCCTCTAGCCATCCCTGCTTAGCCATTTTGTACTTCCTGTCGATCTCATTTTTGAGACGTTTGTATTCCTTTTTGCCTGCTTCATTTACTGCATTTTTATATTTTCTCCTTTCATCAATTAAATTCAATATTTCTTCTGTTACCCAAGGATTTCTACTAGCCCTCGTTTTTTTACCTACATGATCCTCTGCTGTCTTCACTACTTCATCCCTCAAAGCTACCCATTCTTCTTCTAATGTATTTCTTTCCCCCATTCCTCCCATTTGTTCCCCTATGCTCTCCCTGAAACTCTGTACAACCTCTGGTTCTTTCAGTTTATCCAGGTCCCATCTCCTTAAATTCCCACCTTTTTGCAGTTTCTAAAACATAGCAATCCCTATTTTTCTTTGCAAATATTTCGAATTTCATACCGTGTCTTACTTCCATGCCAATTTCAAATAACTATGACCATTAACGAATGGGCACAGCACCATGAAGCTCACATACTTGGTTATAAATAACTCAAAAATAAAATATTTTACTTAATACTTTCTGTAAAATTGATTGAGAAATATTGCAGGGCGTTTGCTCGATTCTGTAGTCGCCGACTGGCCGAAAGGGTGCAAACATTTTTCGACCTCCCCTTCCGAACAAACGAATGAACTCGCCCGGAACTTTGGATCAAAACTGATCACTGGGCACCGACCACCGTACCCTTCACGGCCTCCACAACACTGACTGACGACGGCGCCCTCTTCTCAGCTTGCGTGCATACCACGAAGTGGGAGGTTTGAAAGTATTCTTATCTTCAAACTTATTTTACATCCAAGCGGTGCATTCCCGGATCTGGGTTCCAGATCAAGTCCCCTCTACAACCCCTAGATAAAAGCAGTTGTGAAACATCCAATATCTATAACGTCTTTACAGTTTAATGGTTAGTTATGGGGTGGGGGAGGTCAGACATATTTACTCTCTACAAACATTGACATTAAGTTTTCAGCACATCATCAAGAGGATGAATGTAACATAAAATGTGCATAAACTCATTCTACGTTTCTAACGAATACTGTATGACCATTGATCCATTACCCATAATACACTATTGTTCGTTACCTTCAATATTTTTTAGTGCTATATATGCTTCCAGGCAGAAACTGCACAAAATCCAGTCAAATTTCCCAGCATGCTCAAAATCATTATGTTGTATATGCTGGCCGGTCGGAGTCGCCGAGCGGTTCTAGGCGCTTCAGTCTGGAACCGCGAGACCGCTACGGTCGCAGGTTCGAATCCTGCCTTGGAAATGGATGTGTGTGATGTCCTTAGGTTAGTTAGGTTTAAGTAGTTCTAAGTTCTAGGGGACTCATGACCTCAGACGTTAAGTCCCATAGTGCTCAGAGCCATTTGAACCATTTGTATATGCTGTATAAATAGAAAAGTGTAAGCGTTCGCTAACAAGGTGGTCATGAATGTAACACGTATATTATAATTTAAGAACCAAATTTGAATCAGTAAATAAAATTGTTATTTTTCATCGTTTCCTAGTTAGTATTTTGGTAGTTCATTCTCTTCAGCGTCTTTGTCGATGGTGTCCTCCTTATTCTCAAACTCCCTCCACTCCTACAGCGAACCTGTGCTACCATGATTAGAGGAATTCTATGGTCAAGAATCCTCATTACATGTCCATTCCACAGGAGTTTCCTCCGTTTCCCTTTGTTCACGATACTTAGTTATGAATAGCAAGTCATCAGTTTCCTGCTATTTAGTAGCCTCCACTCTTGAATTATGAGGTCTCGACGCCTATAGCAAGCCAAGAAATTTTCCGTAGACAATTCGTTCGAACGCTGCTAAAGATAATCTCTATACCAGACAGTTGGTGTTTCGAATGCCTGGAGGACCGTTTGTGAACAACCTTGTCAGAACCTGATTTTTGAAGATTTTCTCTGCTTAGCAGTAGGTAAGCGCGCCTGAAATTGACTCCACTATGTGGCGACTGCTTTGCGTTACTTTAGATTTCACAGCAACTACATTCACGAAAGCTTAGGTATCTAAAATTCCCCTGTTCTTTTGAATCCCGGGTCGTCATCGTGTAGAGATGCCCTTCCATTGTCCACCATACTGATCGCTATGCATCCTATTTACCTTAACTGATAAGTAAACCTGCTTTTAGTGCAACGTTACCGTGGAAACGAACCATCTCAGCAACGTTTTATTCTTTTTCTTCATTAAACCCATACCTCTCGAATAGGCAAAGCATGCAAACCTAATAGTTAATTTTTTTAAAATTCCTTGTACTGTGATAAAAATATGTCTCCTTATCTGAGGCAAGTTCTGATATTGAAATACTTAATTTCTTCCACTGACTTTATGGAAAAAAATCTTACTAAACACAGTCAGACTTACCAAATTAGCTTTGCCCACTTTTGAAACATCATAAAATTTAATAAAAGAAACCCCCAGTCACATACTTTGTTTAGCTTTGGCAGAATGAAAGTTCCTATTAGACGATGTATTCATCAAAATCAATAACAGCTGCTATATTTTCAGAGGAAAATAGCTTTTCACGCTGTTGATATGCAGAGAAGCAACCCAACAATAAAGCAAAACAAAAAATTGCATAAAATGTATGGTGCCTGACAGCCCTAGTATGAAAGTCACATTATGACTACTTGCTGGAAATATGGACGTGGATTAGCTCGGTTGGTAAGTGCACCCATTGTCTGCAGGGACCGCAGTATACCTTTTGTACAGTTCATGCTGAGCAAACAAGAACAGTCATACATCTGCCTAGAGTAAATTCGATCTGCAAAGCAACACTGAACTACGTTACGAATCATAAACAGACCAGGGATTAATGTTTAAGTGATGCTGTGCTCTATGGTGGATGGTCATGGTCTTACAGTTCCAGTTATTTATAATATTTCATGTCAGCTTGGTAGTATTTTTGTCGTACAATATGTTCGAGTGTGCATCACAATTGTATCGATCACCAACAGAAAATCAATCACAGTAATCGGGAAACACCCACAGTGGATGGATAGACTTATGAATAAACGCTTATGTAGATTGGCCCGCACTTCAAATTACTGATGTTCAGTCATCAAGTGAGAGCTGGAAATCAGAATGTTTAACAGCTTTAAAAGAGATATGGACAGTACACTCAACAATGTATGGAATTGGATGCTTGAAACTGAGACTAAAGAATACGTGAGTAGTGGAGGAGGGCTGGATCTAGTGCAGTCTGCATTGTTGCCAGCTCTCCTTATGTAATCAAACACACATCATATTGTAAGTCATTCCCTCCCCTGCCCTCTCCTGTTCCTCCATCGATTTAGGCGAACTGGGTGAATTAAAAATCGGAGAAAATTCAAATGGGCTTTATCATATTGACTAGAGAACGAGCACACCCTGCATGGTTGCCAGATATCAAACCCACTCACTTGGTCTATCGTCCTAGGAAAAAAATGAAATCACCATTATGTTTATCTTTTTGCAATTTATGACCCTAATGTAAACAAACTGTGCACCAGTGCTGCAACCTCTCCTGTCATTCCACATCGGTCATGACCTTGCCTATAATCAGATGACCCACAATTACACCCCATTGTTTGTGCTGATAATCTTATCTCCTCTTTCTTCCTCCAGCAGCATTTTCTCTTGTCTCCAATTGTTTCTCCTCTATTTTTATTTGTGCAAATATTTGTTTGTACCTGCTCCACATTTTCATTTATCATGCCTGTTAAGTGACTAAAAACTTAATGCAGCAGGTGTCACATCACCCAGCATAAAATGTGGTTTTCTTTGTTTGGCACTTCCAAATACTGATTTCTTGCTAGTTATTTTTCCAGAAATTCAGCATACTTTCTGTTATATCTCATTTTGTGTGAATGGTAGCAAATTGAATGTAAAATTTCATCTTGTTTGTTTTTTAGACCAATATTTCTCCAGGAACATCATCTCAATCTCTACATATAACCAACTTTCTTTTTCTAACTGTATTCCCTACTTATAAGCATCGTCGTTCATCTGATTTATGGTGTACGCAATTTTGGCCACATAATTCCATATTTCTGGCACAGTAAACAATGGAAATTGTGTACGAGAGAAACCAGGAGTTATTTGTGCTGTGACTGAACGACATTACAGCTATTTACAAATAGAGCTTGTGGGCTCTCTTCCACCCTAATTTCAGTATTATTTGCAACACACCTTACTTCGTTCTTTGCCAATTTCTTTGCCGCAGTGGCAACATTGATTCCAATCAGATCACTGAAGGACCATCGGTGTCAGTTAGCACTTGGACGGGTGACCATTCCTGTCTGCCGAGCGCTCTTGGCAAGCGAGTTGCACTCAGCCCTCGTGAGGGCAATTCGAGAGGTACTTGATTGAGAAGCAGTGGCTCTGGTCACGAAAACAGACAATGGCCAGGCTGACTACATGCCCCTCCATACCCACATCCGGTGACGTCTATTGGGTGCAGCTTACACGGCAGTTGGTCGGTACTGTTCAGCCTTCCGAGGCCAGTTCGGATGGAGAGTTTTACTTCGGTCTTTAGCTACTCGCTGATAGTTTGCTCAAAGCGGCTATCAGTATTCTGGTGTACCTCCATTACTGCTGTGTTTTGTGTATCTACCTATCTTATCACACCTCATACCTGTGGAACTACATTTTCCTGCTTTTTAGTATGTACTTCTGTCGCGTTTTGGATGTCTGCTCCCATCTCAGTTAGGATTTTGCCTGCTTTTCTATGACTTGTTCTACCTTACATCAGCCTCTGTGGCCTGCTACCATACGGCCACGTGTTTCTTTTCCTGTCCCTAACCAGACTTCATGATTATCGTTTGTTGCTTTTCTTGAAAGTTTGTGATTAATTTCTATTGATTTTCTCTAAATAGTTTACATTCTAGAGGAGTTTTCCCTGTCTCTCCTTTAATTATGATGTAAATTCCCTTATAGTTTTCCCTTGTTTGCTTTGCGATTTCTTTTATCGCACCGAATAACACTGTTATATCTAAGTGATCGACAGCTGGTGGAAACTGTTGCTCGGTGTTACTAAGTGAGATCCCCTCTGGCTCTTACCTGTTTTATATCTGCGGTCTTGA
Source organism: Schistocerca piceifrons (assembly GCF_021461385.2). Lineage (NCBI taxonomy): Eukaryota > Metazoa > Arthropoda > Insecta > Orthoptera > Acrididae > Schistocerca > Schistocerca piceifrons. The sequence continues at coordinate 748,998,249 of NC_060139.1, forward strand.
GGTTTTACTCGCACTGCAATACAAGATGCTGTAGACGGCCGTCTTGCGCACGATTTTTCCTGTGGCGCCATATGGTCACAGTCGCCACCTGCCGGTGACTACAGATTCACCCTTAGTCACTTCTTCAAAACCAGAACCTTTTAATTCTGCGTTATAATACTCTCCCTCTTTTCTAAGGCAAGTGCCCACAACACCATCTAGCTCCTTTACCATCACATTAGTATAACTGCAAATCAAAAATGCAGAACACAAGTCTCAGCTTTCGTCGCACCAAATGGTTCAAATGCTTCGTCCAGAGCAGCAACTGGCCTTTTTGCGATACTGTCTGCGACTGTTGATTGCCGTGCAGCGATGTGGTGCTGAAACTGAGCCGCTTATTGCGTGTTGTCGTGTTGGTCGTCTCAGATTGCTGCAATCCAAGATGCTATAGACTGCTGTCTGGCGCACGATTTTTCCCGTGGTACCACATGGTCAGTCATCAACTGTATCTTTGCTTCCCTATATTTTAAATTTAGTTTGCAGTTATCGGGCATAGGTAAGGGATCGTTAACAAGCAGAACTCGATTCGTATGGGAAAAAATGGTCGTGTTGCATAATACGAAAACGTTTCTCTTCCTTTTAGGAATACTGAAGTTCCTCAAATTTGGTTGGCAGAAATGTTGCTTTGAAAGGAACATTGCAGATAATTGTTAATTTGTTTAATGCTTTTTGTGCGTAATACGCTACCTAACAATGTCTGAATCCAATGATGCATGTATTAATAGTTAAATTTAGTCTACTTTCATACTGAAGTTCACCATTGCTGTATTGCTCTTCCGGATTAATCTTTCACGTTATAACTGCCCATGGTCGCCCTTTTATAAACGCTCAAATAATAATATATTCCGCCAAAGGAAGCTACTGACTAAGATTGCCGATACCATTTTGTCCGTTGACCTCATATGTAATTACTCGCACCTTTTGCGAAAACCGAATCTTTATACACTATTACCGTTCCAACCGACGAAATATCCTCCAAAACTGAAAATTTATCGTTTCACCAGACTGTTCTAATAACTTCGGTGTGACAAAACTACACGCGGCCTTTCAACATGACGACCCGAACAACGACTGTTGCCTCCTCGCATACTGGCATGTGTGCTGGTAGTGCTTGGGCGTTATTGAACGAAAAACAGCAGGACAATCCCCTGCCTGGCAAAAGGCGCCCTGCTTCGAAAGCTTCAGAAAACCAGTAATGTGTAATCAACAGTAGTAGCCCTTAGAATAGTGATGCCTCAGGACGTGTTCTGTGCCACAAAATTTGTTTCTCCCCAGTTATATTCAGAATCTTTTAATTAACTCTTCGATCTACCCGTCTAGTCTTAAGAAATGTTTTGTAGCATCACGTTTAAGTACCTCCTGTTCTCTTCTTATGTGCACTGCTTATTGTCAAGTATTTGCTGCCACACAAAACTTCTCTCGAATCAAAAACTGCCAGAAAACACTTCATAAGCTTACATTCGTATTTGATGTTTTCGTATTTCTCTTTTTCACAGAGGCGTAAATGACTATCGATAATCTAAAACTTGGATCCTTTTTGCTTCCACCGAAGGCAGTCTTCCCAAACAGCAAAACTCATTTTAAGCGTCTCGTTTTCTAATCTAATTTTTCTAGCATCATTACCTTTGTTACACTTTTATTAGTATTCATCTCATGACTGAGACCCACATTTTAATAACCTCAAAAACAACAAAATAGTCAGGCGTTTAAGACCTAAAGCTTACACAAATAAGACCTAAAAAAACAAAATATGACTTATTAAAAGTTTATTTAAGACATTGATATTTTATATACCACGTAATAAAAAATTCACTTCTGAACAAACTGTGAATATAGTTCTTATTATTTTCAGTGTCTGAAACTAACCAGCTCTTATTTTTGAATGTCTAGAAGTGTCTGGAAAAAGAACACCAAGAACAGTGAAAACAACTGAAACAATAAATCCATGTTTTACTACCGTACACCGCTTGTATAAAGTATCCCAAATTAGTCAGATAACTTACGGGAATGGAGCAGGGTGACGTCATCGACAACCACCGATATTTCGACAGCAGCACACACTGTCATTTTCAACGCAAAAGCCGGCCGCGGTGGCCGTGCGGTTCTGATGCTGCAGTCCGGAACCGCGGGACTACTACGGTCGCAGCTTCGAATCCTGCCCCTGGCATGGGTGTGTGTGATGTCCTTAGATTAATTAGGTTTAAGTAGTTCTAAGTTCTAGGGGACTTATGACCTAAGATGTTGAGTCCCATAGTGCTCAGAGCCATTTGAATCATCAACGCAAAACTTCAGCAAGAAAGTGTTGCGCAAGGGAATTTAAAACCTCAGTTGCCAGAGAATCTCCTGAAAGACAACACTACTTGACAAACGTCAGAAGTTGCCGATAGTGAAACTAATTTTTTTTTTTTTTTTTTTTTTACAAGGATGAGAGCAGGATTCCATGCAGGATTTCAAAAACCACCATCTCTGTTTATAAAGTTACTTACTAATTTAATTTTAATATATTCCTTAATAACACTATCCCAATAGCTGTAAGTGCATGCCAGAATCTCCGTGCTGTTATATCAGAAAGGGTGATCCGTGCCAAGAGAATGTTGTGCTATGGGGGATTTGCTAGGCTGCTGTAAGCGTGTGTGCAGCTTATGCTCAGTATGCCAGTCCTCCATTGTCCTGCTAGTCTGACCAATATAGGACATGCCACAGCTGCAAGGAATACGGTAGACACCCGCGTTGTGCAAACCAAGATCATCCTTTATAGAACCTAAAACGACCCTGACCATAGATGATGATCAGAAAACACACTTCACCTCACATTTCCGCAAAATACGATCAATCCTGCTCCAAATACTCCCTGTGTAAGGTAAAAAACCCGTAGACTTTGGTGCTGCTGCAATATTATCATCACTCATTCAGTGCACAGTTGGTTGATAGTGCAGTGCACATCTGATCTGTCTTTCACTATAATGTTTCTGACGAAAAGTGACTTCGAGATGGGCTGACTCACCTGAGAAACTTTCAGTGTCCTAGATGGTTCAAATGGCTCTGAGCACTATGGGACTTAACATCTATGGTCATCAGTCCCCTAGAACTTAGAACTACTTAAACCTAACTAACCTAAGGACATCACACAACACCCAGTCATCACGAGGCAGAGAAATTCCCTGACCCCGCCGGGAATCGAACCCGGGCGTGGGAAGCGAGAACGCTACCGCACGACCACGAGCTGCGGACGTCCTAGATGGAATGGGCCCTGTGAATCAGGATACAAAGGTGGATGGTGACAATTATAGGTCTGCAGATACAAGTCAGTGAGGGTAGGCTTCCTATAAATGGCATGTCCCAAAGTACCACCCACCTTCCTCCTATCCGACACATCAAGAAAGGGAAGACAGCCATCCTTTTGCACCTCCATCGTGAAACAAATATTCTGGTGGACTGAATTTAGATGTCTCAAAACGTCACTCAGATTCTCACTGCCATGAGGCCAAACAACAAAAGTATTGCCTACATATCTGAAAGAAAAATACGCTGGTTTCAAAGTCGCCGAGTCCAAGGCTCGTTCCTCAGAACGTCCCATAAACCATCGCAACTCCAAGTGCTAACCGAGACCAACGGCACTTAACTTCAGTGATCTGAATTGAACCAATATTGCCATTACAATAAAGCCATTGACAAATAATATAGTAAGATGTGTTGCAAACCATATTGAAATTAGGGCGAATGGGAACCCACAAGCAGTACTTGTAAATAGCTGTAAATTCAGTGAGTTCGTCCTAGCACAAACGATACCTAATTGCTCTCATACACCATTTCTTTTCCTTATTGTGCCAGAAATGTGGAACTATGTGGCCGTAACTGCTTACACCATAAATCACATGAACAATGAGGCTTATCACTGGGGAACAAAGTTAAGAAAAGAAAGTTGTAAGGTGTCAGACAAATAACATGCCTCCTATTGAATTCCTGAAAGAACTCTGGTTAAATTGATATTTCACATTACATAGTTATGTGAAAATGTACGAATTTTATTGATATGCAAATCGAATAAACAAGCCGACATTTCATGACTTTAAATCACTGACACTCACACTAGGAATTGCAAGCAAGTAATTTCCCAAACCCAAGCTATGATATACAGTTCTGAGGAAAACAGAATTTTACTACAGCCACAGCCGTCCCATGTTTGGCAGAAATCTTCACAGCAGGAGGTCCAGAGGACACAATGCGATGCTGTAACTGCTGCGCAGGGCAGGCTGCCGGCGAAGACCGCTCTTGTCCCTGGGAGACGCTCAATAAATTTAGCTTTTAATGACCACCCCTTGGAAAGTCTTTCTGCAGGAATGCGGATGGAGATGGCAGAAAAATTTTTGGAGAAACCCAACTCAAAACATTGGTGACTCACTGCGGCCACCTGCATGAAAACCCATATGGAAAAAAACTGTTTGTCTCACTATTACGTAGCAGAAGTTAAACTCTGCCCTACAAAAAAAAGGAAGCCTTTGATAGGCTACAGAAACTCTAGTGGGTGGAGTTATAAGAAGTACAAACGCTCTGATTGGCAAGAAAGAAAAAGGGTGGCCACCAGTTTGGTATAGGCAAAACGCAGGCAGAAAAATTCTCTCTTCTCTTGTAGCAAATCATCGAGTGTTTGAGCAAGGCGACTTGCACCGTACAGAGACGATTGCGAGAGTAATTATGTGAACACTTGTTCACAGGCTTGTCTTAACTCATAAGGAGTTAAACTGCAAAGTCTCCTAGTACGGAGAATTGCACCGAGCACTGACAGTAAACGCTAGCGAGCGATTTGAGGGCAATTACGTTTGCACTATTCCAGCCAAATAGCGTGTACCATGCCAATTAACTTAGCTAGGGAACAAGTAAGAGTCTCGGCTTCACCGGTGAGGTAGTAACAGTATCAGAATGATATTTAACAGTTGACAAAGATTCAGAACAGATTCTCAGGTCCACAGCACGCTGATGGCAGCTACTGCTGCCGCTGAACAAAGGTAAATATGCGCGCCATGCCAGTAAGTGATATTCAATTTCCAACCGGAGCATACTCTGGGAAAAACTCAAGTATCATATTCTATGTCCCATCAGTCTTCAGTTTCTGCAGGGTTGTGCTGTATCACAAAACGCATTTCCAGATTTTCTACTTTCAGAGATATACAGTTGTCACTGAGGATAGTTTTATATATGGAACGTTCCTGTCCACAAAATTTCAATCACCAACTTTCTCTTCCGAATGCGAAAATATTTTTTTGACACCCACCTACGTACGGAGAAATGATCATCATAATAAAATAAGAGAAATCAGAGCTCAAACGGAAAGATTTGGGTGTTCCTTTTTCCCACGCGCCATTCTAGAGTTGAATGGCAGAGAAGTCGTATGAAAATGGTTCCATGAACCCTCTGCCAGGCACTTACGTGTGAATTGCACAGTAACCATGTAGATGTAGGTGAATAAAACCTCGCAACTTCATGCTGCTTGAGCACTTTACTTTCACCATGTTGAGCTAGACTGAATTCGTATCCAAACGTGTGTGCGAAGCTTATTACATAGACGCTGCCTTTGTTGGCTCTGACAGCATTTTGACCACCGTTCAACAATATCTTACGTCAGGGAACCGAATGGAGCGTTTATGCCTTATGCTGCTTGTCTACTGTAGTCCTGTTAAATAAAGCTTTGAAGTTATTGTTGTTTTTATTTGTGACATTGTCACCTGAAATATTACCACGTGAGCAACATTTTCATGCTTTCATTCTTGTGTCCTTAAAGATATAACAAATATATGCAATTTTTGGCAAATGTTGTCCGAAATTTCACACTAAAAATACATTTTTCTATACTGTAATACCAGGATTTGTGCATAAATTGTAAAATTCACCCTAAAGATCACAGGGAAAAAAAAAACGATTTGTCACCAAAATCTAGCGCGTATTCATAACCTGCTTTCAAGATATAATCCATTCCATTCTACGAGTCCTTACCTTCCTAAACGCTTTGCCATCTGTAACAGAATTATGGTCGCATTGGCAGACCTTAAAGTTTTTATTTCTTCTCCCTGAACATCAGTTCGCTTTCCAGATTCCTCAATACTATCTTCTCCTGCTTTAAACACGAGCTGAATAACATTGAGGATAGGCTACAGCACTATCAGCGGTGGGTTATCAACCTGATTGTCACCCATCATATGGCGCGACAACGACTACCCGGAGTGGTGGTCTGGGATACCATTTCTTCTCATAGCAGGACCCCTTTGGTTGTCATTCGCAGCACCTTTACAGCACATTGGTACGTGGACGATATTTTCGCCAGAAGTGGCAAGCCATCCTGGGTTTACGTTTCAGCAAGATAATGCGAGTGTTTCTACTGTTTGTCTTCGTGCTTGCCAAACCCTGCCTTATCCAGTAAGGTCGGCGGATCTCTCCCCAGTTGAGAACGTTTGGGGCATTATGGACAGGGGCTGCCAACCATTTCGGGATTGAGACGATATAACGCGCCAGTTGGACATAATTTTGTACTATATCCCTCAAGAGGGCATCCAACGACTATGTGAATCAGTGCCAAGCCAAATAACTGCTTTCATAAGGGCCAGATGTGGAAAAACACGTTACTGGCTTGCTCAATTTGTGGAGCTCGTTCTCTTGAATACATCATCCAATATTCCAGAAATTTATTTATTTGTTTGTCTGTACATCTACATCACACTCACCGATTTATGTCCCATTCCGATAATTCCTTCCTGGTGCATCGTTTTTGTCTTAGAGTGTATATGCTGAGTATAACGTCAAACAGTTCTGTCATGTTGATTCTTCTAAGAATCTTAATAATTATGAGGAAATGGATTCTACTCCGGTGCCTTGTTTGGTGTTCAGGAAAATTTGGTACAAGTTCAGTGATAACATTTTAATGACCGAAAATGTCGTTGAAGACTTCTTGGTTCATTTGGCAAGAGTATTCCAAGAGTGTGGAAACATGTGACAGGTTGAAGCTGTATTCAGATCCGCTACTGAAACGGTAAGTTCTGTTTCCCGTGTACGATACCAGTTCGATTTTACACAGAGTACGCGAAGGAACTTGCCCCCCTTCTTGCAGCGGTGTACCGTAGGTCTCTAGAAGAGCGTAGCGTTCCAAAGGATTGGAAAAGGGCACAGGTCATCCCCATTTTCAAGAAGGGACGTCGAACAGATGTGCAGAACTATAGACTTATATCTCTAACGTCGATCAGTTGTAGAATTTTGGAACACGTATTATGTTCGAGTATAATGACTTTTCTGGAGACTAGAAATCTACTCTGTAGGAATCAGCATGGGTTTCGAAAAAGACGGTCGTGTGAAACCCAGCTCACGCTATTCGTCCACGAGACTCAGAGGGCCATAGACACGGGTTCACAGGTAGATGCCGTGTTTCTTGACTTCCGCAAGGCGTTCGATACAGTTCCCCACAGTCGTTTAATGAACAAAGTAAGAGCATATGGACTATCAGACCAATTGTGTGATTGGGTTGAAGAGTTCCAAGATAACAGAAATCAGCATGTCATTCTCAATGGAGAGAAGTCTTCCGAAGTAAGAGTGATTTCAGGTGTGCCGCAGGGGACTGTCATAGGGCCGTTGCTCTTCACAATATACATAAATGACCTTGTGGATGACATCGGAAGTTCACTGAGGCTTTTTGCAGATGATGCTGTGGTGTATCGAGAGGTTGTAACAATGGAAAATTGTACTGAAATGCAGGAGGATCTGCAGCGAATTGAGGCATGGTGCAGGGAATGGCAATTCAATCTCAATGTAGACAAGTGTAATGTGCTGCGAATACATAGAAAGATAGATCCCTTATCATTTAGCTACAAAGTAGCAGGTCAGCAACTGGAAGCAGTTAATTCCATAAATTATCTGGGAGTACGCATTAGGAGTGATTTAAAATGGAATGATCATCTAAAGTTGATCGTCGGTAAAGCAGATGCCAGACTGAGATTCATTGGAAGAATCCTAAGGAAATGCAATCCGAAAACAAAGGAAGTAGGTTACAGTACGCTTGTTCGCCCACTGCTTGAATACTGCTCAGCAGTGTGGGATCCGTACCAGATAGGGTTGATAGAAGAGATAGAGAAGATCCAACGGAGAGCAGCGCGCTTCGTTACAGGATCATTTAGTAATCGCGAAAGCGTTACGGAGATGATAGATAAACTCCAGTGGAATACTCTGCAGGAGAGACGCTCAGTAGCTCGGTACGGGCTTTTTTTAAAGTTTCGAGAACATACCTCCACCGAAGAGTCAAGCAGTATATTGCTCCCTCCTACGCATATCTCGCGAAGAGACCATGAGGATAAAATCAGAGAGATTATGGCCCACACAGAAGCATAACGACAATCCTTCTTTCCACGAACAATAGGAGACTGGAATAGAAGAGAGAACCGATAGAGGTACTCAGGGTACCCTCCGCCACACACCGTCAGGTGGCTTGCGGAGTATGGATGTAGATGTAGATGTACGGTTTGCTTGCAAAAAAATCTTCACGGAACAGCTCACAGCGGCAGTCTGCCACTAGAAATCTAACTATCCAATAACCTCATTTTAACATTTGTTGGCCTGAAAGAAAAAGGTTTTGGCTGATTTTCCATATTTTCACGCATCAAAAGGAATTATCTTCCAAAGCTTCAAAAAATGAGTTCAAATGGCTCTGTGCACTATGGGACTTAACTTCTAAGGTCATCAGTCCCCTAGAACTTAGAACTACTTAAACCTAACTAACCTAAATACATCAAACACATCCATGCCCGAGGCAGGATTCGAACCTGCGATCGGAGAGGTTGCGCGGTTCCAGCATGCAGCGCCTAGAACCGCTCGGCCACCTCGGCCGGCCATCTTCCAGAGCTGTGCACCTAAGGTAAATAAAGGAAGTATTTATTCAGCAGAATTGAGCAGTAATGGACTTGCCACTGTTCCATTGGTGCAGGCATGGCATTTGAAACTCCCATAAGATACTCATCAAAATTAATTTAATAAATTTGACAGAAAGTTCATAGCTGAAATGCAGTTACATCTCGTTCTCTCGGCTGGTTCCTCACGTAGGTCGTAAAGCGCGCACGATGAGACCCGTTTCTCTCCGTGCCCGTAAACTTGGCTACAGTAAAGCTCACTTTCTCCAAGTATTAAAGAGACTTATTGCCCTCTCACAGCTCCACATAAAGCACAGGAGAAGAGCAGCGTTTTCATTTCGGAACTGAAGGAAGGAGGGTGGAATTTCTAGGTGACTCTGATTAGTCTAGAACACTTTACGTAAATGTAGCAATGATTCTGCAACTAACGTGTACGAACAAGCACTTTGGTGGCTAACACAAAGGCAAGCTGCAGTCACTACAAACATGGACTCGCATTCAGCTACAAAGGATAAATATGTACACGGGGTATTTCAAAAGCTTTCTGACAATCTTAGGGCTAAGAAAGGTCACAAACGGAGGATCCTTTTTTTCTTAAGAATCCTATTCCTGCCACTCGTGAACCACTGACCTTGCCTAGGTGGAGTAGCTTGCGTGCCTCAGCGATATCGTATCACTATCCAACACGGTTTTACTTTTTGATAATGCGAATGGCTGAAAGCGAGGGGAGACTACAAGCGTTATTTTTTCCAGAGGCCGTGCATCTCTACTGCATGTTGATGGCTTCCTGCTCGAGAAAACATTCCGGCCGTAAAATAGCCCCTATTCGCATCTCCTAGCGGAGAATACTCAGGAGGCTGCCGTTATCAGGAAAAACAAAACCGGCTTTCTACGGGTTGGAGCGTGGAATGTTACATCCCTTACTCTGGTAGGTAGGTTAGAAAATTTAAAGAGGGAAATGGATAAGCCGAAGTTAGATATAGTGGGAATTAGCGAATTTCGGTGGAAGGAGGAACAACACTTCTCGTCTAATGAATACACAATTATAAATACAAAATCCGATATAGGTGGAACAGGAGTGGATTTAAAAATGAACAAGGAAAACAGAAATGTTGGTAAGCTGCTATGAACAGCATAGTGACAAGAACGAAGTGCTCGGATTAAAAAGGGTGTAAAACAGGGATGTAGTCTTTCGCCGATTCTGTTAAAACTGTATATCGACGAAGCAATGACAGAAATAAACGAAAGATTCAAGGTGAACAGATATCAATGGGAAGATTCGTTGGTGACATTGCTATCCTCAGTGAAAACGAAGAGGAATTACAGGATCTGTTTAATGGAATTAACAGGGTAATGGGTACAGCGTGTGGACTAAGAGTAAATCGAAGAAAGGCTAAAGGAATTAGGTGTAGCAGAAATAAGAATAGCGAGAAACTTAACATCAGAACTGGCGATCACGAAGTAGACGAAGTCAAGTAATTCTGCTATCTAGGCAGTAAAACAACCCACGCCGGACGGAGCAAGGAGGACATAAAAAGTAACCCAGCACTGGCAAAAAGTGCATTCCTGGCCAAGAGATGTCCAGTAGTATCAAACATAGACCTTAATTTAAGGAAGAAATTTCTGAAATGTACGTCTGGAGCACAGAGTTATACGGTAGTGAAACATGGACTATGGGAAAACCGGAACAGATGAGAATCGAAGCATTTGAGGTGTGGTGCTACAGAAGAATGTTGAAAATAAAGTGGACTGATAAGGTAAGGAGTGCCAATGGCCTTCCCGCAGTGGTAACACCTGTTCCTGTCGGTTCACCGAAGTTAATCGCTTTCGGACTTGGCTAGCTCTTGGATGGCTCACCATCCGTGACTGCCGACTGCTTTTGGCAAGCGGGCTGCACAAGCTCTTGTGAGGCTAATTGAGGAGCTACTTGGTTGAGAAGTAGCGGCACCGGTCAACTGACAACGGCTGGGAGAGCGGTGTGCTGACCACATGCCCCTCTGTATCCGCATCCGGTGACGCCTGTGGGCTGAGGATGACACTGCGGCCGGTCGAGCACACACACTACTCCTCCCCCCACCACATCTAATACACAGGCACCTCAAAATGTTTCACACAACAACAACACAAGCGCCAGCCCATCCATAACGCCAACACCCGCACCCCGCACCAGCGGCCGCTAACACCACAACTGAGCCACAGGCCGACACACACAACGCCAACACAACATCTGGGGGTTTATTGGAAACACTATTCCCCCGTCACACGACCACCCAGATCCTTCACAAGATCTGGGCGGCCGTCACCACACTCTTCACACAGCTCACAACTGCCCAACCCGGGCAGTACTGGGCTGCCATACAAACAGCGTTCACCACACTGTTTACACACATACATGGATAACACACCACACCCCGCCCCCATCGCAAACAACCAGACACTGACACAGATCCTGTTCTGGAATGCAGACGGGATCAATAACAAAAGGGCGGAATTCGCCGCGTTCATGGAGCGTAAGGGTATCCTTATCGCACTGCTGAGCGAAACTAAGCTCAAACCACGCAACCAACTAAACTTCACCGGCTACTGCGTCTATCGTACCGACCGACCGGACGGCTCCGGTCACGGCGGAACAGCCATCATCATACACAAAGACATAGAACACACAAACATAGTGCTCCCTGAACTCGAAAAACTAGAGGCAACCGCCGTCAGGGTCGTGTTCAACGGAGCCTACACTACACTGGTGTCAGTATACAACAGCCCTAAAAACATCAAAACACGCGACATCAGCACAATACTCAACATATCACCGCGCGTAATAGCCGCTGGAGATCTTAACGCAAAACACCCGGACTGGAACTCACGAATACGAAACTCCAACGGCAAGAAACTATACGAACATGCACTAGGACGAAACTACATCACACTAGCGCCGACCGAACCGACGCACATTCCCTACCGGAGGGGACACAGGCCAGACGTGTTAGACATGGCCCTCATCAAGGGCATAACAACGACACTCAACGTTGCCGTTGAAAACGATCTGCCCTCAAATCACCAACCCGTTATACTGTACATTGAAGAAACACTGCAGAACATGGAACAACGCAGGATGTTAGACTACAGGCGCGCAAATTGGACCCAGTTCAAGGAAACGCTTGACAGTCGCATCCCACCAACCCACGCTATTAACGAGACAGCCCAAATTGACGAGGCAGTCGAAACCCTCACCGGCGCCGTCCAGGACGCAATAGCCAACACCATACCAATCCGCACGCCACAACAACACAGTGCTGCCCTGCCCCAGGAAATCCTGGGCCTAATCTCAATGAGGAACCACCTCAGGAGACACTGGCAGCGTACCAGGCGCCAGCACTTGAAACGGCACATTAACAGGCTCCAGGGTATAATCCGGGAAAAAATACAAACATTCAAGACACAACAGTGGGACCAGAAACTCGAAGGGCTAGACACCACGCGGCCTGGCGTGTGGCAGCTAGCCCGACACTTCACCAGGGAGAAACTGTACACCCCCACGTTACAAGGGCCAGACGGACCAGCATATTCTGCGGAAGAAAAAGCGGAACTGATGGCCCTCACACTCGCAGCGTCATTCACACCGAACCTGGATCCCTCAGACCCAGCATTCACACTTGATACGGACCAGGAGGTCACACGCATCTTGGCCCAACCAGCGCGCAACAACATCCGACAAGCTAGTACAGCAGAAATCAAATGGGCCATCATGCATACCACCGCTAGGAAGGCCCCTGGTCACGATGGCATTCAAAACCGTGTCCTCCAGGAGTTCACGGACAAAGCTGTAGACTACCTAGCACACATTACGAATGCCATACTCAAACACCAACACTTCCCCGCCTTCTGGAAGACGGCCAAGATCCTGATGTTCAGGAAGCCGGGGAAAGACCACTCCCTCCCACAAAATTACCGACCCATCAGTCTGCTGAGCGCGCTCAGCAAGATCGTTGAGAAGGTAATATTAAAACGACTCACCAGGCACTGCATCACAAACGACACCCTGAGACCGGAGCAATTCGGTTTCAGGAATCACCACTCAACAACACAACAACTCCTCCGCGTCGTTGAATACATAACACACGGATACAACATAAGCAAGGCAACTGGGGCGGTGTTCCTGGACATCGAAAAGGCTTTCGATCGTCTATGGCACAACGGCCTAATACGCAAACTCAGTGACGCAGGGTTCCCCGACGGGCTCGTACGTCTCATACACTCATATCTCATGGACAGGAGTTTCAACACTGACGTGCAGGGCAAACAATCGACACGACATGGTATACAGGCAGGAGTACCCCAAGGAAGTATCCTAGGGCCCTTACTGTTTAACCTCTACATCAACGACCTCCCAGCTACACATAACACGACGGTAGCAATCTACGCGGATGACACTGCTATCCTTGCGCAAGATTGGAAGCCGTCTAACATTAACTCACGACTACAGACCGCACTCAGAACGGCGGAGCCTTGGCTGGTGAAATGGCGTGTTAGAGTAAACGTCGACAAGTGCGAGGCCGTTCTGTTCACTAGAAGACCGAAGCAACTGCGCAAACATCAGCACTGCAACCCAATAACACTACACACACGCCCAATACGTTTCCGCGAGAAGGTCAAATACCTCGGTGTCTGGCTGGACAGGAAACTACTCTGGGGGGACCACATTCAACACGTGACCAACAAAGCTAACGCGAGGCTCAAACAACTCTACACTATGCTTAACAGGCGTAGCACACTAAACAGGAGGGTGTCTAGGTCCATGTACATGACACTTATTAGACCCCTGATGACGTACGCAGCCCCTGTCTGGGGATACGCTGCGCCAACTCGCCTGCGCCGTCTGCAGCTCATACAGAACAAAGTACTCAAAATCATAAGCAACGCTCCGCGCTACACACGCATCGCGGACCTTCACCGGGAATACCGGCTAGATACTATCTTGCAGGTATTCCAAAAACTATCCACACGACTGTACAATAACACGAGACACTCGCGCAACCCGTTTATCCTTTCTCTGGGTAACTACGACCACAACCATAGATGGAAGCATAACAGACCAAAGACATTACTGGCTAGGAACTGAACATCTATGGTCTATAGAACGCTAACACGACAGTACTGGCGAGCCCCTGCAACACAGATATTACTGGAAACCCAGATGTGCGACTAGCCGAAAAACAGGCAACCGCAAGGAAACCGTACTGTACACAGCACGCAAACCAGCCACACACACCCCCCTACACAGTCCGTGAGCCGATCTATGACCGATCGCCCACTAATCCACAACGACCTTGAACTGTTGCAGGGACGCAGCAACTGCAACAAGCGCCGCAACAAGCTACAACAACGACAAAGGTAACGATGCACGATACCTCGAACTAACACAACCACACCTTGCATGCACTGTCGCAGATAGCAAGCCGCTACTGCCCTTACTACCCGTCCTACTGTCGCAGGGGTTTTTTTCCCTTGGCGCTGGCCTTGGCACTTTTTTTCCTCTGCTCTTACAACCGCTACCCTTCGATCGCTTTCGACCACTTCTATCTCCTGATGGACCATGTTAATGAGTAGTCTTACCCAGACACATGGATAACATCACAGCCTGCATCCTGTGACGCCTTGATTCAAAACTAACATGCATACGGAGGTGACAGTAGAACTTTTGTGATGGTCACCACGTTGGTGCGGGCGTGGAGGGGCCCCATCCTTGTGTAAATGCGGCCGGTCGGTACCGTTGGGTCTTCAAGGCTTGTTCGGACGGAATTTGATTGCTTCTGATAAGGTAACGAATGAGGAGGTACTCCAGAGAGCCGGCGAGGAAAGGAATATATGGAAAACACTGACAAGAAGAAGGCCAAGATGACAGGACACTTGTTAAAACATCAGGGGGCAAAAAAAAGTGAACGCATTATCGTAGACGCAAAGCCAGCATCCACTGCAGTAGTACAAGATTATATGCAGACGATGAAAATACTGAAAAAAAGTATGGTGAGACAAAGGAAATTATTCAGATGGTTAAGGGAGACGAAAATGTAATGGTTATCAGTGACCGGAATTCGGCAGTAAGGAAAGGAAGCAAACGAAAAATAGTAGGGGAACATGAGGAAAAGGAATCTAAGGGGAAACGGGAATAGTATTTTGCACAGAGCGTAATTTAATCATTGCTAACTATTGTTGTAAGAGTCATTAAAGAAGGTTGTGTATGTGGAAGAGAGCAGGCGACAAAGACATAGACAGAGACTTCGAAACCAGACTTTAAACTGTGAGACATTTCTAGATGCAGATGTGGACTCTGACCATAATTTACCGGTTATGAAATACAGATTAAAACTGAAAAAACTGCAAAAAGGTAGGAAACTAAGGATATAGGAACTGGATAAACTGATGGAACCAGAAGTTGTTGAGAGTTTCGTAGGGAGCAATTGACAACGTTGGACTGAAACAGGAAAAAGGAGTACAATAGAAGACGAATGGATAGCTTTGAGAGATAAAATAGGGAAGGTAGCAGAGGATCAAATAGGTAAAGGGTCAAGGTCTAATAGAAATGCCTGGACAACACAGTAGATGCTGAATTTAATTAACGAAACAATAAAATACAAAAATGCGGCAAATGAAGCAGGCAAAATGGAAGACAGACGTCTGAAAACGCTATTGACAGAATGTGCAAAAAGAGTAAGCAGGAGTGTCTGTAGAAGCATGCACATCGACGACGAAGGTGGATGCTGCATACAGGAAAATTAAAGAGACTTTCGTAAAAAAGTAAAGCAGCTGTGTCAATATCAAGAGCTCGGATGACAAGCCCGTACTAACTAAAGAAGGGAAAGCCGGAAGATGGAAGGAATATGTAGAGTTTCTATAGAGGGGGAACAAACTTGAGGACAATATAATAGAAAGATAAGATGAAGTAGCTGAATATGAAATGTGGGATATGATATTGTGAGTAGAGTTTGGCAGAACGCTGAAAGACCGAAATGGAAAAATGAGTTTCTATACAGGGGAAAGAAACTTGAGGACAATATAATAGAAAGATAAGATGAAGTAGCTGAATATGAGATGTGGGATATGATATTGTGAGTAGAGTTTGGCAGAACGCTGAAAGACCGAAATGGAAAAATGAGTTTCTATACAGGGGAAAGAAACTTGAGGACAATATAATAGAAAGATAAGATGAAGTAGCTGAATATGAGATGTGGGATATGATATTGTGAGTAGAGTTTGGCAGAACGCTGAAAGACCGAAATGGAAAAAAGAGTTTCTATACAAGGGAAAGAAACTTGAGGACAATATAATAGAAAGAGAAGATGAAGTAGCTGAGTATGGGATGTGGGATATGATATTGTGAGAAGGCTTTGGCAGAACGCTGAAAGACCGAACTGGAAAAAAGTCCCCTGGAGTGGACGGCATTCCCTCAGAATCGTTGATACCCTTCGGAGAACCAGCCATGACAAAACTATTCTACCCAGTGTGCGAGAAATATACTTCAAACTTCAGGAAGACAGTGATGACTTCAGTTCCAACGAAGGCAGCAGGTGCTAATAGGTGTGAATAATACCGATACATCAATTTACTAAGTCATAGTTGCAAAATATTTACAGAATAATAGAAATACTGGTAAAATTAGACCTCAGAAAAATCAGTTTCGATTCCGGAGCAGTTTGAGAATACTTGAGGCAATAATGACCCTACGAATAATCCTAGAAGATAGGCTGAAGAAAGAGAAATCTAAGTTTATGGCATTTGCCCCTATACGAATTGTGCAATACACTTTGCAGTTCCTTCTGGGAAATGGCAGCAATTTCTTGACGAATGTTATTATTAAGTACATCTAAGGTTTTTGGATTTGACTTGTACAGTTTCTCTTTAAATTCCCCCTACAGATATACTCTCAGGATGTTAAGTCGGGGAAGCGAAGAGGCCATAAGATGTTAGCGATAACTCTTTCCTGAAACACCTCATGAATTTCCTCATTGAGAATTTGACTGTACGTGCCGTCACGCAGTTCTGCTGAAAGGTCGTGAAAGCACTTTCTCATTTAATTGACTAAAAAAAGCTGCAAAATATTTTCCACATATCTTTCACTGTCAATTATTTCCTGAAAAAAAGGGCCCTTTGTTGTGTCAACGGCAATAGCACACCACACCCCTATTTTTTTGATCATGCAGGGGTGCCTCGTGTATCAAGTTAGACCTTCCAGAACTCCAGTAACGGTTATTTTGTGAATTAATGGATCCTCTTATGTAGAACTATGATTCCTCTGAAAACAAAATTAGTCAATTTCTCCGTTATGCATTCTATTCAAAATCCATTCACAAAACCATAACCTTTTAGCAGGGGCATCCGATTTAAGCTCCTGCGCTGCAGTTATAATATAGGACTGCAAATTCAGTAATTTTTTAGCGATTTGAACAGACCCGTGGATAATTCCCATTTGCTGAGAAAGACGTCGAAATGATTTTCTAGGAGACCTTTATAGAGCGTGCCCAATGTTACCAAGAGTTTCTTCTGTGAACATTGTACGTGGTTGTCTGTTTTCTGTCAAGAAAATTTCTCGCTCCACTATATTTATTTATCAGCCGATGATGGTGCTCTGATTACGAACTTGAATATCAGGAAATACCTCTTGAAATAATCTTTTTACTGCAAGCGCTTATTCTGTATGCAAATACGAATCATACCAGGCGTTGACATACCTAGCTGGGACCTAGTCGGGACACTGAGATGGCGGTGTAGAGATCAAGTAAAAAAATTATATAATATAATTACTTTTTATTTAGAATACAAGTACATGCAACTTGTTGCGTCATAAGTAGTTGGTACACCTCAATTTTCGGAAGATTTCTCCTTTTTCAGCAAGTCTTTCCTCCCTTTCACGTATTTATAATACTCCATGCAAGTTAGCTTGTACTTAAACTGGCACTGTAAGACTGACTCCACGGTCCCTGGCAGTAGTAGATATCTTTCATCGGCCCACTGGGCCGGCATCAACGAAAATACCCTTTCCACAGTGGCGTTTTGTGCGGGAAGAAAACAAATACTCACATAATAGCAGCTGGCATTTGCGTTCAGGATTTTCGGTTTCCTTTAGAAAGTAAATCCACCTTTCTTCCACAGAGTGCTTAGACTTACATTCTTGCGAGCAACGCCTAGTTTCTAAAAGCTTTTCAGATATATACAATATATTCCTAAAACCAATTGTCGCCTGAAATCTTGACACCATTTTTAGTCAGGTATATAACAGTGTTTTCAATCATCACGCAAACCAGGGTTTCAGAGAGAGGCATGAAATCAAATACTTGATATTCATTGAAAGAAATAGCCTATTTGTAACCAAATGCTGTGGTACAGAAAGCTATTGTCTCTTGCTCAAATTTTGAAATCAAATTAATTACTTCTTGGTAAGGGTCCTCATTTTTTTTAATTTGTTCAAATACGTCTTGGTTTGCATGCCAATAAAACTGGCAGTCTTCCTTTCATTCAGACATCTTTGAGTGTCGATTAATATATTTCTTATTTCAATCATCGAGACTTTATTGTGCTCGACGCTTTTTATATTTTTTTCAGAGCCAAGTTTGACTGCGGAAACATGAAGCAAATTTCGCTGATCAGAATACTGAAATAAATCTGAAATTTTAGGTGGTCTGTCTTCGACGTCAAAAAATTATTTTCAGTGGAATCCAAAGCTTAAAAATACTCTCAGCTGCTGGCATTAATGGTAGCCATCTTGTTTTTGAGTGAGGTTGAAGAGTCTGATGATTGACATCAACATATAAGCAGAACTCTTTCAGTTTTTCTGTCCTTACCGTGTATATCTAAAAATCATTAAATATTTTTATGACCATTATTTCAATATGAAGAGTTACAGACTCCAGCAGCGCTTTATGTAGTGTTGTGGAGAATGTGGGCAGGGCATCTCATTCCTTCTACATTTTTTTAGTTCTTTAATTTTGTGAAACACAATTCGCTGGCCGCGTCGATGAAGTCCTCCGAAGTTGGTATTGGTATTGCCTCCACAAAACGCGAAATCTAACGAAATTTACAGTTGTCTTAAAGTATCTAGACAAAACGTTGCGATTGTCTCCGAGGTTTCGTTATTCATCGAGCCAAACTTCAATATCTTCTGTAGGATTCCGTCAGTTTCAGTAATTATTGAACAACTAAAGGAAACATTCAGCCTTGTGGTTCGATGCATTTTGCCCATGCCGTAAAATGCAACTTCTTGGAATTGTTTTATGCATGCGGAGACGGATTGTTGCGCGAGAATATTTTTAACAATCGCTGTTGCTTTGGTCCTGGTCCTGGCTGTAGAGTGCTTCGGAGTCAGGATACGTTGCGCCATTCAGTTCTACAGTACAGTCAAGAGACCTGAAGGATTGATGATGGATGCTTGACAACTTTGTAAGCTTTTGTTAGTTCTGCAGCAGCAACGAGTAAGTCTTCCTGGGTATCTTCTTTAATCATGAATGTACACGATGCGGCGCTTAAATCCGGACAAATGAATTTTTTTTTTCAAAGCAAATTTATTAAAACAAAATACAAATGGAAATGATAATCCCTTTACGTATAAGTAGTGGTACCTTTAAAGAGTAACATTACTCGATGTAACCCCCTTGAGCCGCAAATGACCGCCTTCAGTCTTGTCCTGAAGCAATTGCATGCACTCCTTAAAACAACTATGTCCATATTGGAGAATGCTGCTTCGCAAGCGGTGCGTAGAGATTCGACACAGGGTGCCTCGTCTTATTGGTGACTCTGTCGACTACGCTCCCAACATAGTAGTCAAGTGGGTTCAACTCCGGGCTGTTAGGGGGCCAAAACTCCTTTGACCAGAACATGTCAACGTTATCCGAGGGCCAGTCTTGGACTAAATGGCTCGTATGAGGTCTTCCTCTGCCATCCGACGCATTGTTCGCTCGCTGACATTCAATACCGACGCCAGTTTCCTCAGTGATTGCCCCTGGTCCTCCGAAATCAGCGCCTGAGCCTTTTCGATGACTGCCGCGGTTCGTGACACGCGTTTTAGCAGAACCTACCCCAGACTTCTGCGAACCATTATACTAGGCCATAATATCGTAAACAGTTGATCTCGGGTATCCGAAGAATCGAATAATTTCAGTGGGAGAACGCCCAGCGTGAAGACTTTCGATAGTCGCGGCTCTTCGCCTGTACTCCGCACTTGTCCGTAACATCTAAGCTATTTTGAGGTTCTGACTGTTTACTAGATGCCTATGGCTTTCAAGAACGCCAATCGCGACCTCCGGCGGAACTACGATATGGCGAAAAATTTAAAATAGAAATTTGTAAATTTGTCCGGATTTAAGCGCAGCGCCCTGCAGAAACAGGCTTTGATGTGGATGCTACCGCGAATGTGTTTGTATGATTCTTCGTATAAATGTGATACCTCACATCTGCCTTCCCTCCGTGAGTTACTGAGATGAAACAGCTACAAATTTCACACAGCCCTGCCTGATCCGTAAGTCTTTTTTTGACAAAAGACGTCTCTTTTGTGTAATCATCCGAAAAGTGACACATTCCATCCAATTTCGTAAGTTACAGTCGACAATAAAACTTTAGTCATTGAAGTACACTTCACTACTCACTTCACGCCCTACATACCAGCAGTGAACACTTCAGACCTTACTAACCCGCATGTTCGCATTACATTTAGAAAGAATCGTCGTATCAGGTGGCTACTCAAATGGGAACTGCTCGATTCTTCCACGTAGCGCTCCTTAAATAGATCCAGCCCCGTACTACTGGATAAACCTGATATTTTCTCGAATGATGTCGCTAGATCTAGGAAGTGCTTGGATCATAGATACAGGATAATCAACATGCCACGCCATCCATGTGACGACCTTGTCAACGTAAACTTGTTGACATAAATAAAACTAACTGAGGTTGCATTTACATCTTGCGCTAACAGATGGCGCCATTTCGGTACTGAGCCAAGCTCGCAACAGTATTTTGCAAAATCGGGACAAAACTGGGTCTTGTCGGGATGTTGGGACAAGAATGTCCACAACGGTGGCGGTCCCGATGTATCGGGACGGATGGCAACCCTAATCATACACAATACTCTTTGGCCAATAGAATTCCACTTCAAACGGTTTCGCTCAATATACTGAACTGCATCACCTAACTAACACGTGCTACCTCTGCAAGATTTCTACACAAACAAAAAGGCCTCGCAATGGAGGGGAAATACGTGGATACTCCCCACCAGCGGCTCTGCCGGCTGGGGAAAAAAGTCCCCGCCAGGCGGTTGCGTTAAGGGTTGACCATCCTGTAATAAACGACCGAGTTCGACTAAATTACGAGAGGCACTCTTGGGATAACTAATTAGCTACTTAGTGGAAATGTCCACAGTGTTTTATAATAATTATTTGTTCTTTCTTATTTTGACGATTTTGACTATTAGTTCAGACCAACATTACCAGGCAATTCCATTTCAAGATGAAAAGGAGGGGAGTGAATATACATCTCCTTTCGGTTGTTTCGGAATCGACTGCTGTATTTACGGAACATTAGTCTTATCACCAAATGGTGACTGAGATTTAACCGAAGAAAATGCGGGGATTTTACGACTCGTAGCAGAAGGACCTAGTAGGGGAGAGCCGGACAGCGTGGCCAGGCTAAGATATTCCTGTTTCTTAAGCTGAGTAGCAGTAGATGGAAATGCATGAAAAAGAGTGATTATAATCTGTAACTACTGAAGTATAACTTCGAACAGTTTAATTAGCTTGCGACCAAATTAAGTACTTTACAAAATTCAATTTTCGCAAAGTGGCAAAATGACCACTTTGTCCGGCATGAGGATGCAAAGTGGCCATTTAGTTTTAAACTCAAAAATAAGGGACAAAAAGCTGCTTTGACAAAGAACTAAAAACGTTTTATTGTAAAACATGATTCGAATTAAATTATTTACACTTTGTACAAATAAAAGTCAAACTGTGTTTCTCAACTTAGGCCCAGAGAGAGCACAATTAGCAGTAAGTGCACTGCTCTTCTCGCCTTCAATGTGAAACATTTTCTTCGCAGTACATATACTCTCTGTCTTTATCGTTGTCAAAAAGAACTCATCTAGGATTGGGTTTCTTGCGCTTTGCACTCCTTCTTTCACTGCCTTTATTCTCTTCAGTTGCTTTCTGTTTTTCTTTCTTTTTATTTTCTTTCTTTATTTGCCGCTTCTAGGTCACAGTTATCAAGACTTTATGTACGGATCGCCATTCTGTCGGCCGCTGCTTTTACGTTTTGCCCCTAAGCAGATGCCGGAAATGCTTGAACATCGAAGGGAGACAGTTCCAGCACCTTCCTACTTAAAGTACGTAAGTTATGCATGCTAGAAATAACTTAGGCGACAAATCATACTGTATTTACCGAGGACCTCCTGTCATCCATACCGCGAGCATAGCAGCCTGCCGCACGCCGCGTTGATTAAACGCCCTTCATCATATAAATGAGTCTCGCCCATATGAAACTTAACGGTATAATTTTTTTCTGCCTTATCCTTGCCGAAACTATTAAAATAACTTTTCTGGATGACAAACGATATTAATTTGCACTGAAAATGACAATTCGACTCCGGGAAACTGCACACCAAGTCAGAACAAGAACAATACATGAACAAAGTGAACAAGTCAGAAAATAGAAAAAATTCGTACCTGATTAATTGCCATAAAACTATATTTAATGTCACTGACTAATTTTCAAATTTAAGACTGAATATCGTTACCAAACACTTTCCTTGTTGAGCGAGTTCACTTAGAAAGAAATTTACTTTTAAAGTACTTTTCCAAACAAAATTAGTGGCTTATTTTTATAAGCTGCCTGTTTTGACCAAGACCAACAGAAAACAGGGGCTCAGGAAATAAACATAAATGTGTTCTAGCAACTTCATTAACAACCGAGAGACAGGCATCAACTTTTTTTTCTTTTTTGCTAATGCAATTATGCTATTTTTTGTCACCGGAAAAGCAGATGTTATGACAAAAGTTGATACAAATCGTCTATAGATCTGACAAGAAATCTTTGAGCAATAATGCAGTGCATATAGAGATTTTTGTGCTGTTATTGCAGCGTTGAATGACCCGCTACCCGGAAGTTTACGTGACTCTCCGAGGAAATTTTCGTCACCGAGGCAATAGGTACGTCATGTTACCACTCTCCACGGAAACTTGTGTCGTCGAGCTAAGAGGTACTCGTCAGGTGTGTATAGCCCTTCAGAAGAGTTAACAGAAGTGCAGTGGAACCACTGTCTACATAGATCAGGTTATTTGTGAGGAATACCTCAATTCATTTCAGTTTGTAGCTTGTAAGACTTCCATATGTTGAAATGGTTCAAATGGCTCTGAGCACTAATGGACTTAACTTCTGAGGTAATCAGTCCCCTAGAACTTAGAACTACTTAAACCTAACTAACCTAAGGACATCACACACATCCATGCCCGAGGCAGGATTCGAACCTGCGACCGTAGCGGTCGTGCGGTTCCAGACTGTAGCGCCTAGAACCGGTCGGCCACTCCGGCCGGCTCCATATGTTCAATCGCTTGTAATGCATAAACTATTTCCAGGAGTACGATACCGTTTACTAATGGAGAACTGATTGGCCTGCTCTTAATTAACGGCGAATGTCACCAAAATGCACCATGGACAGCAGAACTGTGATTCCCAGGAAGACGCCATCCAACTCATCTCATCGTCTTCAGACCATCAAGACACTGGTAGTTTTGCCCTAGGGCCCGCCGCTGTGGCCGAGCGGTTCTAGGCGCATGAGTCCGGAACCACGCTGCTGCTACGGTCGCAGGTAAGAATCCTGCCTCGGGCATGGATGTGTGTGATGTCCTTAGGTTAGTAAGGTTTAAGTAATTTTAAGTCTAGGGAACTGAAGACCCCAGATGTTAAGTCGCATAGTGCTCAGAGCCATTTGAACCGTTTTTCTTTCCCCAGTAAACTGTAGACGAAGGAAGATTGCTAACTATGAATCTGCAGAAGTAGCGTTTCTTTAGCTGCTGCAACAAATCTGTATCCCAGTTCTCATCAAATGCAAACAGTGGGTCATGTTAGCCGAAGAAGTGTTCTGCATATTATTTACTCGTTATATGTTTCTGTACTCAAGAGGTACATCGCAGTGATTTTTGAACATCGCTACCGTTTTGTGATTAAAAAGAGACTAATGGGAGAGATTCTTCAATACAAGTAAACGAGCATAAGCGCCCTTAATGACAGTGATTCTGCTATGCAAGCGTTGTCTGTGTGTCCTACATCTCACTATCCTACTTTGCACACACTGTGCAGGAAGAAGTTTTTCAACATTGCGGCGTGCAAAGACATGGCTGAGGTCGACAATGAAGGAGGGGAGTCTCAGCTGTGTTGAACACTCACCCTGACATTTACTGTCCTATTGATGTAATTAACCAATTTGCCAGGAAGAATAGATGCATAGAATTCATCATTTAAGGAAGAGAACAACAATTGTAACTTTTTTAATCACAAGATGGCATTGTCTTGTATACGTGTATAATCAGTTTAAATAAAACTTTCTTAAACTTTGCGAGTGACTTGATCATTGTAAAAGTAAAGGTAGCTCAAGATATTTTTAGCGCCCCCTCCTTGAGGTTTTTCTGTATCCGCCACTGATAGGGCTACCCCTTCCCACTCACCAATTTGAAAATAAGCCATTTAACCCATCTCTTGTTACTGAAAAATTGTGAGGAGAACATACATTATGTTGGAACTACATCATTTGACGAATTCTCAAGGTAATATTGTCTAATAACAAGGGTAAAGTACTTATCAAAAAATGTCCGTACTTTTATCCGTCCAACGTACCATCAACGAAATGGACGATCACTTGTCCGATTATGCCGCACCACACATTCACGGTCCACTGTCGTTAGTTAAACACCTGACGCCGCCAATGCGATTTTTCCGTTGACTAACTGTGCATTTCTCTCATATTTTACAGCCACGCTATTTGTGGACAGAGCCTTATCACTTATCAGTAGAATATCCTATTGGTTTGTGATTAAAAAGAGCCTAATATTCGCGACTTTTCTCGAACAAATGCCAGACAGAATAACGTATTGAGATCACTAGAATGGCCGCGATTTTTCTCATAGGTATGCGTTAGCTATCCATGTGCCAGACAGAAACGTATAAAATACGTTGACGCGGTCGCGCGTGATACATAGGAAAGTACAACTACTCGATAACTCGATTCAGTCGAGTCGACTGACAAAAGAAACGAACGAATAGCGTGCGAGCTGACTAGCGGGAGGTGGGGCGGCGTGGGGTTGCAATGCGGGGGCGCCCCCCCCCCCCCCCTTTCATATGTATCCACCACTGAGTCCTGTTCAGAGGTATCCACCACGATCAGTTGACATGACTCCGTTATTTTTCCTCTGAGGTCATGTAAAGCACATGACCTCCTAGAAGATTCCGTCGGCTGCAGAGGACATGTGAGAGCAAATTACTGCTGCTTGTAATTTCTCCAGACACGTTGACAGCAGTGAGTTCATCAGTGATGCAGCTTATACAAAACTATCATCATGCAAATGGTTCTCACTTCGAAAACATGCTTTAAAAAATTCAGCAACTCAAATGTGGCGGCGCATAAGGCGAAGAAGACCAAAATTACGTACTAAGAAGTAATCGTCTTTCACAGTTCATTTGGCAAATTACAGTTACATAAATACAATTTTACATTAGAGTGATGTTTGGTTGGTTGGTTGGTTGATTGATTTGGGGGAGGGGACCAAACTGCGAAGTCATCGGTCCCAAAGAATTAGGGAAAGCTTGTCCCTTCAAAAGAACCATCCTGGCATTTCCCTGAAACAATTTTGGGAAATCACGGGAAACCTAAATCAGCTCAGCCGGATGCCGATTGGAACAGTCGTCCTTCCGAATGCGAGTGAGCGTGCTAACAACAGAGCACTGCGCCATCTCGTTCGGTGGTGTAAGGTTCGTAAAGTGACAAATGTGTAAAGGATAAAATAGTTTCATTATCAATTCACAATTTCAGAAATGTTGCCAGCGTGTCATGTCGGGCTATCTGATGGGGCGCTCTTAGTAGAGTTATATCTCTTTTTTACTATTAAACAGTTACCGTAAGCACAAATTACAGCACCAACGTCCCTTTATATTATATCTTAATTAAGTGTTAGAATAGTAGTCCTATTAACAGTGTGCATTAGTAAAATACACGAAAATTTATGACAAGGTATTTCGAGGAACTAAGAGTGGTTTTTGTTGTTGCTGGCAAATGTTTTAATTTCTAATAGGCTTTTAACTAACAGACACACTGCATTTCAGCAACTGATAAGGTATGTCACGGAGTAGTGCAAAAACGACAATCCTGTGTCCTTTTTTGTCATCTTTGGTCACAGCCTCGTTAACTAACAAACACAGAATCAAAGTGTTGCTACAGATTTAATGACTTGTCTTTATAAGATAGTCCCTGATAGTAAATCTTGCACAGAAATAATCAACACTAATCAATTTTGAAAGGTTCCTAAGAGAAATATTGGTTTCGTTTACTTTGAAAATGATCTGCCGCACCTCGCGTCGCCAAATGGAAGCAACCAAAGATTAATGGCTTGTGGGCAAAGTGTAACAACCACAAGCAAACCAAAGAGAATGATCCCGTTGGCTGTCAAATTACAAACAAAAGACGACTATGTCATTTTTCCCTTGTATGTCATTTTGGGCCACTTTAACCTAACAATTTCTTCACTCCTTTACGTTCACAATCGTTGGTTTCATTTCCTTCGTATATCTACAGCTACATCCATACTCCGCAAGCCACCTGACGGTGTGTGGCGGAGGGCACCTTGAATACCTCTATCAGTTCTCCCTTCTGTTTCAGTCTCGTATTGTTCGTGGAAAGAAAGATTGTCGGACTGCCTCTGTGTGGGCTCTAATCTCTCTGATTTTATCCTCATGGTCTCCTCGCGAGATATGCGTAAGAGGTAGTAGTATACTGTTTGACTCCTCGGTGAAGGTATGTTTCGAAACTTTAAAAAAAGCCCGTACCGAGCTACTGAGCGTCTTCCACTGGAGTTAATCTATCATCTCCGTAACGCTTTCGCGATTACTAAATGATCCTGTAACGAAGCGCGCTACTCTCCGTTGGATCTTCTCTATCTCTTCTATCAATCCTATTTGGTACAGATCCCACACCAGTGAGCAGTATTCACGCAGTGGGCGAACAAGTGTACTGTAACCTACTTCCTTTGTTTTCGGATTGCATTTCCTTAGGATTCTTCCAATGAATCTCAGTCTGGTATGTGCTTTACCGACGATTAATTTTATATGGTCATTCCATTTTAAATCACTACTAATTCCTACACCCAGATAATTTATGGAATTAACTGCTTCCAGTTGCTGACCTGCTATATTGTAGCTAAATGATAAAAGATCTTTCTTTCTATGTATTCGCAGCACATTAAGCTTGTCTACATTGAGATTTAATTGCCATTCCCTGGACCATGCGTCAATTCGTTGCAGATCCCCCTGCATTTCAGTAAATTTTCCCATGTTACAACCTCTCGATATACCACAGCATCATCCGCAAAAAGTCTCAGTGAACTTCCGATCTTATCCACAAGGTCATTTATATATATTGTGAATAGCAGTGGTCCTACGACACTCCCCTGCGGCACACCTGAAATCACTCTTACTTCGGAAGACTTCTCTCCATTGAGAATGACATGCTGCGTTCTGTTATCTTGGAACTCTGCAATCCAATCACACAATTAGTCTGATAGTCCATATGCTCTTACTTTGTTCATTAGACGACTGTGGAGAACTGTATTAAACGCTTTGCGGAAGTCAAGAAGCACGGCATCTACCTGTGAACCCGTGTCTATGGCCCCCTGAGTCTCGTGGACGAATAGCGCGAGCTGGGTTTCACACGATCGTCTTTTTCGAAACCCATGCTGCTTCATACAGAGTACATTTCCAGTCTCCAGAAAAGTCTTTATACTCGAACACAATACGTGTTCCAAAATTCTACAACTGATCGACGTTAGAGATCCTCCGCCACGCACCGTATGATGGGTTGCGGAGTATTAATGCAGATGTAGATATAGGTCTATAGTTCTGCAAATTTGTTTGATGCCCCTCCTTGAAAAGGGGATAACCTGTGTCCTTTTCCAATCTTTTGGAACGCTACGCTCTTCTAGAGACCTATGTATGGAACTCCGCTGGAAGAAGGGGGTAAAGTTCCTTCGCGTACTCTGTGTAAAATCGAACTGGTATCCCATCAGGTCCAGCGACCTCCCGTCTTTTGAGCGATTTCAATTGTTTTTCTATCCCTCTGTCATCTATTTCGATATCTACCATTTTGTCATCCGTTTGACAATCTAGAGAAGGGACTACAGTGCAGTTTTCCTCTGTGAAACAGCTTTGTAAAAAGACATTTAGTATTTCGGCCTTTAGTCTGTCATCCTCTGTTTCGGTACTATTTTGGTCACAGAGTGTCTGGACATTTCGTTTTGATCCACATACCGCTTTGACATGAGACCAAAATTTCTTAGGATTTTCTGCCAAGTCAGTACATAGAACTTTACTTTCGAATTCATTGAACGCCTCTCGCATAGCCCTCCTCATACTACAATTCGCTTCGTGTAACTTTTGTTGTCTGCAATGCTTTGACTATGTTTATGTTTGCTGTGAAGTTCCTTTTGCTTCCGTAGCAGTTTTCTAACTCGGTTGTTGTACCACGGTGGCTCTTTTCCATCTCTTACGATCTTGCTTGGCACATGCTCATCTAACGCATATTGTACGATGGTTTTGAACTTTGCCCACTGATCCTCAACACTATCTGTACTTTTAATAGATGAATTTTTACCGGTGGGTAAATGACACAGCATCGTAAAACAGCTGGAAGAAATCATCTGATTTTCATCTGAAATAATAAATTTTATCGTGCAAATTTTAATAATTTTGTCGCTAACAAAACAATTCTTTACGAGCATCTAATGTTCTCATGGGCATCCGATCACTTTTTTTTTAATGAAATATGTTTCAGCCTTTGTAAAGTCCAGCGCAGAAGCATGACATCGTTTCTCAAACCGAAGACGCAAGTTTCCTTGGCGAGCCCTTCAGTGTTGAGCACTCCACCGAAGCTGGCAGTGTCAGCTCACCTGCCTGTATGCGGTTGCAACCCTCTGGCCTGGAGGCGTCCGCTGATTCGACTGGAAATGGTGTCTTAAAGTAGTTGTATCCTCTCCAGACCCAAGCTGGCACACAACTGTTGTAACTGATCCTGGATATTCTGGATACTGGGAAGGAGTTCACATCCGACCTAGTGCAAAACGTGTTCTATCGGGGACAGATCTTGGCGTCTTGCTGGCCATGAAAGTACCCCACCATCACGCAGACAGTTCATAGAGACACGTGCTACGGGTGGACGAGCATTGTTGCGTTGAAAAATGGCACCACGCCACCGCCGCATAAGAAGGAACAAATGAAGAGCAAGAAGTCCGTGAAGCACTGTTCTGCCTTCAGAGTTCCCTCAGTCACTACTAGCCGTGACGTGAAATCATACGCGATGGCTCTCAGCACAATGAAGCCAGAAGTAACGATGATGATGTCCGGTTTGTGGGACGCTCAACTGCACGGTTATCGGTGCCCGGACAAAATCTCAGGCTTTGCTCAGTCCAGTCTCGCTACTTTCATGAATGATGATGAAATGATGAGGACAACACAAACACCCAGTCGTCTCAAGGTAGGTTAAAAGCCCTGACCCCGCTGGGAATCGAATCTGGGACCCCGTGCTCGGGGAAGCGAGGATGCGACCGCGAGGCCACGAGCTGCAGATAGGAGTAAAAATTCTGTGCCTCTCCTAAACATGGGAAGAAAGAAACCACTCCGTAGGTTACTGCCATACTCGCCGACGGTGGTCATCTGGGGTGTGGGAAAACCGCGATCCACTGCTGAACACAATGCGAGGCCCTTCATCAGCATTCCATGCTTCCCAATCACGGCACCACTCCAAACACAACCGTTTGTGTTGTGTAAACGACAGTCCGAGGCGACGCCCAGAAGAGGTCGTCTGCGGTGCCACTTCATTTCATTGCAGGATCCCTTTGGTTGTCATTCGTGCCACACAGCGGTACATCGACTGTATTCTATGCCCCGTTTTGTTGCCGTTCATGGCAGGCCATCCTAGGCTTACATTTCAGCAATATAAGAGGTCCCAGCACATGGCGAGAGTTTCTACTGCTTGTCTTCATGCTTGCCAAACCCTACTTTGGCCAGCAAGCCCACTGGATCTCCCCCCAACTGAGAACATTTGGAGCATTATGGGCAGGACTCTCCAACCAGCTCGGGATTTTGACTATCTAACTAGCCAGTTGGACAGAATTTGACACGAAATCACTCCGGAGGACATCCAGCTACTCTTATTAATCAATGCCATGTCGGGTACCTGTTTGCATAAGTGTCAGAGGTGGACCAACGTGTTACTGACTTGCTCAGTTTGCGAAGCTCTTTCTTTTGAATGAATCATCCAATTTTTCTGAAATTGTAATAATTCGTTTGTCTGTAAATATACATCACATCTACTGATTTCCGTTCCATTGCCTGCCGCTGTGGCCGAGAGATTCTAGGCGCTTCAGTCCGGAATCGCGCTGCTGCTACGGCTGCAGGTTCGAATTCTGCCTCGGGCATTTATGTGTGTGATGTCCTTAGGTTAGTTAGGTTTAAGTAGTTCTAAGTTCTAGGGGACTGATGACCTCAGATGTTAAGTCCCATAGTGCTTAGAGCCATTTGAACCATTTTGAACCGTTCCACTCGCATAATTCCTTCCTGGTGCGTCGTTTATTGCCTTTTGAGTATATTTTCTGTGGTATTAATTATTAACTTCTTTAAAAACCACTGTACATGAATGTAATTCGTGATAGATTTAATTAAATTAGAAATTCTCAATTTCTCTGTCCAGTATCCTCCAATGAACCACCATCAGCATGGCGGTATAGGACTTAATTTGAGGAGAGCTAATTACTTTTGGAGCTGGTCGGTACTGTAACTCGGGTGGGAGTTGCCCGATTTTCTTCTAACAATAATTCGTCCCAAACCACTTTAAGCCCGATTTACATGAACTAAGGTCTGGTCAAAAATCGATTATACATGGGGGCAGCGCGTCATGTGCCAGCGTGTAAATCAGCCATCAACCTCATCACTAGTGACATTGATGGTCGACTGACTGCACTGAATAGAGAGTCCTACAATACTGCATTTGCTGCAGACTGGGCATGCACAAGAAGAGACGAATGTGGTGTTGTAGGCAAACATAAACAACACAGGTTATACATCTTCCGCCCCGGATTGGCGCAGTTAAAGCACAGGTGTCACTCCTCCGAAAATCTGAAACATATGTGAAGCAGAAACTTCTCGGGTGAGGTGTATTCTTGCTGCCCCTTGTTTTAAGGTTTGTCTTCATTTCACCATCAACGAGACTGACAGCCCATGTAGATCTGTGGGCTGGCCTGTCCTCGCTGCTCCACGTGTAGACGGTATTGGGAACATGCTGAAGGTGCCGTTTGTGGGGCAGCAGGCGTTGCTGTTTAGGCAGTCCTCATCATTGTTTCTTTTTTTTGTGGTTTTAGGGCGCAAAACTTCTATGGTCATTAGCGCCCAGCCCGTGACTTAGGAAACAGTAAAAAACCGAAATTGAAAACCAGCAGCAATGGGAACAAAGTCATAAAATTGAAGAAACTAAAAGCAGAAGGAATGCTTAAAAATCTACTACAGAAAGGGGTTGGTTGTCCCCAAAAAAAGCTTCAAATGACTGACGTCATTTCACTGTCGCTAATAAACTGGAGAACGCGGTCGGCTGAGCGCGTGTCATCTGCTAAAATCGACGATAGATCAGGCGATAGCTGTAGACGGGAGCGTAACGGATTAAAATAGGGGCATTCAATTAAAAGGTGTCTTACCGTCCACAGCTGAGAGCAGTGGGGACAGAGTGGGGGAGGATCGCCGCTTAAAAGATGTCGATGGCTAAAAAGACAGTGCCCTATCCGGAGTCTAGCTAAAATTACCTCCTCCCGACGACGCGTTCGGGAGAAAGAGGTCCAAGCGCAAGGAAGGGCTTTCACTTCCCGCAATTTATTATGGGGAAGTGTTGACCAATGCGCATGCCATAAATGAGCAACTTTGCGACATAAACCGTTCCGTAGATCGGTGAAAGGAAGCGACTGAATAGCTGGCCGAGGAAGAGAGACTGCAGCCTTGGCCGCTATATCGGCCGCCTCATTCCCACAGATACCAGCGTGTCCCGGGAGCCAGAGGAACGCCACCGAGACGTTTCCCAGGTGGAGCAAGCGCAGACAGTCCTGAATCCGGTGGACCAGAGGGTGCACAGGGTAAAGAACTTGGAGACTGAGGAGAGAGCTGAGAGAATCTGAGCAGATTACGTACTGTATCCGCTGATAGCGGCGGATGTAGTGCACAGCCTGGAGAACAGCGTAAAGCTCCGCAGTATAAACTGAACACTGGTCGGGAAGCCGAAAGTGATTTGGGGTGTCGCCAACAATATAGGCACTCCCTACACCTAACGATGTTTTCGAGCCATCGGTGTAAATAAATGTGGCGTCCGTCATTTGTGCACATAGAGCAGCAAATGCCCGACAGTAAACAAGTGTAGGGGTACCATCCTTGGGAAACTGACAAAGGTCACGGAGCAAGCAGATCCGGGGACGGAGCCAAGGCGGTGCTGTACCCCAAGTTGTCAAGAAGGTTTTAGGAAAGCGGAAGGAAAGAGAATGGAGCAGTTGACGGAAGCGGACTCCCGGGGGTAGTAGGGAGGAGGAGCGGCCTGCATACCCTACATCAAAGGAGGCGTCGAAAAAATGGTCATGGGCTGGATTAGCAGGCATGGAAGACAGATGGCTAGCATAACGACTCAGAAGGACTGCTCGCCGATTGGACAGCGGAGGTTCAGCAGTCTCAGCATAAAGGCTTTCCACAGGGCTGGTGTAAAAAGCTCCAGACACTAAACGTAATCCACGGTGGTGGATAGAGTCGAGACGCCGAAGAATAGACGGCCGAGCAGAGGAGTAGACTATGCTTCCATAATCCAATTTCGAGCGCACTAAGGCGCGATAGAGGCGGAGAAGGACCACTCGGTCCGCTCCCCAGGAGGTACCATTCAGGACACGGAGGGTGTTGAGGGATCGCAGACAGCGAGCCGAAAGATAGGAAACGTGGGAGGACCAGCACAGTTTTCTGTCAAACATAAGACCCAAGAATTTAGCGACGTCCGAAAACGGAAGGTTGACAGGACCTAGATGTAAGGAGGGCGGAAGAAACTCCTTACGTCGCCAAAAATTAACACAAACGGTCTTATTGGGTGAGAAACGGAAGCCGGTTTCGATGCTCCACGAGTGGAGGCGATCGAGACATCCTTGAAGACGTCTTTCAAGAAGTCTGGTCCGTTGAGAGCTGTAGTAGATCGCAAAATCGTCCACAAAGAGGGAGCCCGAGACATCAGGAAGGAGACAATCCATAATTGGATTTATGGCGATGGCAAACAGTACAACACTCAGCACGGAGCCCTGAGGTACCCCGTTTTCTTGGGAGAAAGTACGGGAGAGAGTAGTGTTCACCCGCACCCTAAATGTGCGCTCTGCCATAAATTCGCGAAGAAAAAGCGGCAGCCGGCCTCGAAAGCCCCAAGAGAACAGTGTGCGGAGGATGCCTGTCCTCCAACAGGTATCGTATGCTGTCTCCAGATCAAAAAATATTGCTACCGTTTGGCGTTTCCGGAGAAAATTGTTCATGATATAAGTGGAGAGAGCAACAAGATGGTCAACTGCAGAACGATGCTTTCGGAATCCGCATTGGGCTGGTGTTAAAAGACTGCGGGATTCCAGCCACCAAGCTAAACGGTAATTCACCATACGCTCCAAAACCTTACAGACACTACTCGTGCGAGAAATGGGGCGATAGCTAGAGGGGAGATGTTTGTCCTTTCCAGGTTTCGGAACGGGAACGACAATAGCTTCCCGCCATCGTCTGGGAAAGGTACTGTCGGTCCAAATTCGATTATAAAGACGAAGGAGGTAACGCAGACTATGGGTTGATAAATGCAGCAACATTTGGACATGGATACCATCCGGTCCTGGGGCGGAGGATCGAGGAGAAGAGAGGGCATGTTGGAGTTCCCGCATGGAGAAAACAGTATTCTAGCTTTCGTGATTTTGCACTTCCGCTGCACGTTTCTTCGGGAGAAACGCTGGCGGGTAATTTGAAGAGCTCGAAATCTCAGCAAAGTGCTGACCCAATGAGTTAGAAATTGCGACGAGGTCCACTAAGGTATCATGCGCGACAGTGAGCCCAGAGACCAGGGAGAAACTAGGCGCGCCTGAGAACCGTCGAAGCCGACTCCAAACTTCCGAGGAGGGAGTGAAGGTGTTAAATGAGCTAATAAAGAATTTCCAGCTTGCCTTCTTGCTATCGCGGATGACGCGACGGCATCGCGCACGGAGCTGCTTATATCGGATACAGTTGGCCAAAGTTGGATGGTGATGGAAAATGCGAAGAGCACGTCGCCGCTCACGTATTGCGTCACGGCATGCCTCGTTCCACCAAGGAACTGGGGGGCGCCGGGGCAATTCGGAGGTGCGTGGTATTGAACGTTCCGCAGCTGTAAGAATAACGTCGGTAATATGTGTGACCTCATCGTCGACACTGGGAAGGCGACGGTCATCGAATGTCGCTAGAGACGAAAAAAGTGTCCAATTGGCTTGGGCAAACTTCCAGCGTCGCGAGCGCATATACGGCAGTTGAGGCTGCAGTCTAAGGACACATGGAAAGTGGTCACTCGAGTGTGTATCATCAAGGGCGAATCATTCGAAGCGCCGAGCTAGCGGAACAGTACCGACCGCAAGGTCCAAATGAGATAAATTTGTCGTGGAGGCAGACAAAAATGTGGGGACCCCAGTGTTGAGGCAAACTAGATCCGCTTGGTGGAAGACGTCTAGCAATAGTGAGCCATGTGGACAAGGATGTGGAGATCCCCAAAGCGGGTGGTGGGCATTGAAGTCCCCAACCAGCAAATAGGGTGGTGGAAGCTGACCAAAAAGATGAAGGAGATCAGCTCGTGCCATTGGTGTGGACGATGGAATGTATACCGTACAAAGAGAGAACGTGTATCCAGAAAGGGAAAGACAGACGGCGACAGCTTGGAAGGAACTATTTAAGGGGATTGGGTGATAATGGAGAGTATCATGGAGAAGAATCATGAGTCCTCCATGGGCTGGAGTGCCTTCAACAGAGGGGAGGTCATATCGAACGGACTGAAAATGAGGGAGAACAAAGCGGTCATGGGGACGCAGCTTTGTTTCCTGAAGACAGAAGATGACCGGCGAGTAGGATCGTAAGAGGATCGACAATTCATCCCGATTGGCTCGAATGCCGCGGATATTCCAGTGGATAATGGACATAGGGTGAACAGAAAATGGAGGAATGTGACCAAGGTCGCTGTCAACTCAACGACTGCTCAGAGCTTGCGACCGACAGCATGGAATGGCATTCAGTCGAAGGCAGAAGATCCTGATCCATAGGTTGGTCAGGAGCAGCTCCTGCCACCAGCAATCGGCCGGTTGACCGGCCACCAGCAGTGCGCCTCGGCGACACAGAAGACGGCCGAGGGCGATTTCCGCCAGGTGGTGCTGTAGATGGGACACGCCTTGGCGGAGAAGGAGAGGAACTGTGTTTCTTTGTAGCCTTCTTGGAAGTATGATGTTTAGATGAAGGAGGAACCGATGGTTGTGAAGTTGCGGTACATAAAAACTCTTCACGAGTATGCTCTGTTTTCGAAGACTTTGCGTCTGACTTTTGGGCTCGAGATTTAGCAGAACCTGACGAAGGGTGAGCCATAGAGTGGGCAGGCGAAAGTGGTGAGGTTGAACGGGCGATCTTTGCGCTGGCCGATCTGACGACCATGGTACTAAAGGTGAGGTCGCAAGTCTGCGTGGCCACCTCCTTTGTTGGCCGAGGAGAAGCAAGGACAGTGCTGTATGTTCCTTTCTGAGGCACGGTGGGCTGTCGACTGGCGAATAATTTTCGAGCAGCAAAGGTTGACACCTTTTCCTTTACTCTAATTTCCTGGATGAGCTTTTCGTCCTTAAAAACGGGACAATCTCGAGAGGAAGCAGCGTGGTCACCCATACAGTTGATGCAGCGAGGGGAAGGAGGTGGACAAGCACCCTCATGGGCATCCTTGCCACACGTAACACATTTGGCCGGATTGGAACAGGACTGGCTGGTGTGATTGAACCGCTGACATCGATAGCAACGCGTAGGGTTTGGGACGTAAGGGCGAACGGAAATTATCTCATAGCCTGCTTTGATTTTCGATGGGAGTTGAACTTTGTCAAATGTCAAGAAGACAGTGCGGGTTGGAATGATGTTCGTGTCAACCCTTTTCATAACCCTATGAACAGCCGTTACGCCCTGGTCAGACAGGTAGTGCTGAATTTCTTCGTCAGACAATCCATCGAGGGAGCGTGTATAAACGACTCCACGTGAGGAATTTAAGGTACGGTGCGGTTCCACCCGGACAGGGAAGGTGTGGAGCAGAGAAGTACGCAGCAATTTTTGTGCCTGGAGGGCACTGTGTGTTTCTAACAACAGGGTGCCATTCCGTAATCTGGAACAAGACTTTACAGGACCTGCAATTGCGTCGACACCTTTCTGAATAATGAAAGGGTTGACCGTGGAGAAGTCGTGACCTTCGTCAGACCGAGAAACAACAAGGAACTGTGGCAACGATGGAAGAACCGTCTGTGGCTGAGACTCAGTGAACTTACGTTTGTGAGCAGACATAGTGGAAGGTGAGGAAACCATTGCGGAAGAATCCCCCATGATTACCGGCGTCTCCGATGGCGCGCTCCTCCCTTGTGGGGGCCCTCACTGAGGGCACACCCGACTTAGGTGATTGTTCACACCTCAGGTCACACCTCCCGACAAACGGACGGAGGGACAAATCGGCACTTTAGGAAGGTATCAGCTCGGGTAATCACCCCTCCCTGGGCCTGGCCGTTACCAGGGGGTACGTACGTGTCCTACCTGTCTACCCGGGGCGGGGAATTACGCGTTACCCCGTCACCGGCTACGCATGGAAGTGCGTGGGTCGGCCTTCAGACACGCACAGGGAGGAAAAAAAGAGAAAGGGAAAGGAAAGAAGAGGGGGGTCTCAAACGCCGCAGCGGAGAAAAGGGCAAAGAGAAGAGGGAAGGAAAAGAGAAGGACAGAGGAAGGACGAGGACTTGCAAGTGTAGAAAGCAAGGAATTTGGAACAGTTTCGAGCGTCCGTCTCCGGACGTAGGCACAAACCATACTCCCAGAGGGGGAGAAAGGGAAGGAAAGAGCCAGAGGTGAGGGGGGGGGGGGGCGAAGATGGGGGACGGGGAAGGATGCGGAAAGGGAAGGATGCGGAAAGGGAAGGGAAGGTATGCAGCCCGGAAAAGAAGGAGGGCCACATTAGCTCGGGGTCCCGTGCTCGCTACGCACGTGTCCACAAAAGAGTTGTGGACCCCCTGGGGGGTCGTCATCATTGTGTCTATCATCTGCTGCAGCGTTCCAGCATGGCGCAAGATCTAGCTGAGTACTGCAGACAGCAACGCAAGCATCATCGGCAGGTCGCTGGTGACAGCTGCCTAAAGCGTGGGGTCAAAGGGATACACGGGGCCCATGGTATGCGTCACAGCACCTGACGCTATAGGTCTTACGAGTTCCAGCGATAGACCGTAGTGGGGAGTGGGGGATACCATTTCAGATCATTTGAATACTTTGTAGCATTTAAGTAGACTCGTGCTGTAGAAAACACATGACAGACTTAAGGACTTCATTGGGTACCTTTTCATTGACATATTGATTTCCCTTCTGGCCCTCGACATAGCCGAGTTCTTGTGATGCATGTCGGATAAGGCAACTAGTGTGACACCCCACGTTTGTTGTAAGGCCTGTTTTTCCATAGAGCCCCTGCAGCTGCGCTAGTGACGTCTTCGGCGGGGAGGTGAACTTTCTTCATGTAACGAACATCTCGCCACTCCTTTAGTGTGCTAGTCCTTGCAGATTTGCGTACACACGCAGGTCGCCTTCTTTTGCCCCTTGGACCAGGGACAGTAGCAGTACCAACAGAGGGTGGGATCATTGCTGTGGTGCAGTGTTGGCCAGCCTTTTCACCAACTGTGAGCTTGGATACAGACGGCAGTCAGAATGAGTAATCGACGTCTTTGGATACAAGCTAAGCAGCCGAGCTTCTGTGGCCTGAAACATCTCAGAGCCGTGGTAGTTTACAATGTGGCTGAACCTGGGTGGGTGCGTCTTACAATTTGGGCACTGGGAGCTCGTAACAGTGAGCCACGGTGCCCTCTTTAACAGCTCATTTATTGCCACCTGTGGTGTAATCACCTACCTGTCCCTTCTTTTGTGGCGAGTGTTTACTCGCAGGCTGTTCTGCAGTTCTTGAGTGGCATCTTTGCTCGTGGTTAAGGGGAACAGTACCAGCTCGGCTTTTCTTCCCTTACACACCGCAACCAGTATTTGGACTAGCGAATGGGCCCAGAACAAAGGTCCTCTGCACCAACGTAACTGTTTTCTTTGTGGTCCACGTCATTGTCTGTCGTCACAGACCGTTTCGTCGTAATTGTAGGACCAGATGGGGTCGTTGGTGAAGCGAGCCCCCAGTGGACGGCGATCCATCACACCGTTCGCTGGGTTGAATGCTGCCTTGAACTCAGACCGCGTCCGAGCCACTACTGAGGCAATGGAATGAGAAGGAGCACCCTCCAGGAAGCCAAGGGGCACTGCGGAGGTGCGAATGCCGCTCCATCCCTCGGTGTCTGCACGTGTCACCTGCAACTCGTGCACGAGTTGGTCGATTTTCATGAAACAGTAGTTCGTCCCCTAACCACTTCAAGCACGTCCTACATCAACTACTGTCAATTACTGCTTATGGGAGTGCGTCAGATGCCTGCGTGTAAATTGACCACCAAACTCGTCGTAAGTGACATAGCAGTTGTTTGCTCTAGACAATGGCGTGAATACTAATGATGGTTAATTTGGAGAGAGGTGGCAAAATAATTACTTTTGCAAACGATTTCTCTGTTTTCCTGCTAGTGGTGATGTTTGTCATTCGCCTACCTGTCGGCTGCTGTCCTGACTGTGGCTGGTATCAAACTAATACCCTCTTCTAAAAGAGGTGCAGTTGATTGTTAATTAACGTAATGCACAGGACTACAGGGAAAATCACAGAGTCGAGAAAATAGTCTGTTTTCGTAAAATCTACTATATTGTTCCTCTAATAAAACACAATAAATTGGGCAAGTATAATGTACATGAGTATAACTGTAGATTTATGAAAGCCAGGTCGTAGTGCTTCTTGCTGCAAGACAAGAATACAAGAATACAAAATGTAAAACATTCATTCAGATAGAAAGCACTGAACTGAAACGGTCAAATACTTGAACTACGAGAGATTATGAGGAGGGAAAACATGGAGAACTTTGTTCATTGACATGAAAGATAACAGAAGCCTGGGCAGAGCACACCAAACAACTATTCAGGTAGCATCTTAAATAGCGCCCTTTCTATTGCGTGCCCAACGATTAGCAGCATGACTACGAACGCTACTGAAAGTGAACTCATATTTATTTGACCATCTGCAACCTCGGGAGCGGAAAGGTTCGTGGCGGCAAACGGTGCATAAAGCATGTTCACCGACGCTAAGATAGCGGCCGGCCCTGAACCCACGACCGTCATGACTGCTCACCTAAATTCAATTCAATCATGGCGTCTCTCGTCACGTTTGTGGCCAAAGAGCCCTCGCCCCCTGTAGACTTCCGACGACAAGAAAAGGACTGTATGGCCAACCTACCCAGCCGTGGATACCGTTGGTTCTGCTGTGCAGCGATCAGAGCCTGCCGCCCAGGGGCTGGGACTGCTGAAATGGCGGCAAGTTCGGCCAAAATGGCGGGCACTTTCGTGTACGTCCGTGGCATATAGACGTGGCCTGAATTTGAAACTAAGAGCTGGGTAGCCTTTGCCAATATTTACATATATGGATATGGTGGCTGTTCTTTCGGAGATGTCCGAAAGAACAGGCACCATATCCATATATATTGACCATCGCACCTTGCTGATAACCGTAGCTGTAGTTATTTACTGTTCATCTGCACAGGCGTAAAAGCACGGCGTGCACAGTGGAACGTTCTCCACTTAACTACTACCTGAAATAATACTTCCGCTTACACAAACATCTTTCGTCGGCCTAAGAGGATAATATTGGAATATGTTACTCTGAAGAATGTCATGTTACCCTACACGATCTCTCTATGGAAATTGTCCTTATTTCCCTTTTCATAGCTATGGACTTGACTATTGAACACTAAAAATTTCTGGTGTGCTTTCAGAAAACATATGCTTTCAAAAACATAAATACACGGTAGGGTCATGATTTGTTAACAATGTTAAACAATAAAGTTGCTTTGATGAGCTCGAGCTGTTATACACGGTCACTGAATGCACCGACGCCCTTGAAGTAAGACTGTGCAGAACTTTCCATACGAAACCTTGAAATAAATTAGGCCAAGGGGGATGAAATCCCGATTTATCTGAGGTTAACACTTTCGCCGCGGCTGACGCTGATAAGCGTCTCAACAAGCCACCAGCCAGTGCGGCTGACGCTTATAAGCGTCCGCGCTCTCTGTCGGATTACTCCGTCTAGTTGCAGCGTCTAAGCTAGTATCAAAGCGTGTAAACTTTTGTTTTGTGTGGTCAGTTATCGAACGTATATTGTTCGTCATGGCGGTTATAGGACCTTCCAATGTGAAAAGGGGCAGGAAAAGTGTTTCGCTCACTAATTTCTTCACATTCGGGCGTCCCCTGGCCGTCTATTATAAAGTAGACGGCTAATTCTCTCACATCAGCAGCAAACATGCTACTAAATTGACGACCGCTATCAGAGTCAATCTTAAAAATGCGCATTTGAAGTAAACATAATTTCAAATGAATCCAGTTTCATTTTTTCCCTTCTTAAGAACATGCGTTTTGGAATCCACATCGTATTTTTTGTTACATTATCAACAAATCACGAACATCTGAATGACGCCTGTGACCTCTACAGGTGTCACATAGCGAACAGACTTTAAAACATGACCACAATACAGTCGAAGCTTATTTAAGTAATGCATCTAAGGTGTCATCATTAAGTCAGTATAGAACACGATCCTACAGATCTTACAAGGTCTTGACGCCAGCCTGTAGCTCAGGTGTGCTTAGGAGCGTCGGCTCCGAGCGGTACCTGCCGTTTCAGAGTGTTACCGGCCCGCACTCGGAAATGCCGGGCCGCACTGGAGGGTTGCACGCCTGCACCGATGCCGCAGCGAAAGTGTTAGTACAATGTTTTCGTAGGTGTAACAGTTGGTAGAAAATATTCCTCTCCGTTTTTAGACGAACTCCGAAATTGCAGCGGCTGTAAAAGAATTGACAATATCTACGCCACCCAATCGGCTGCAACTTCCCGAACTGATCACAACGAGCTAACGATTCGGTACACCAAGAGATATTTTGAGTAGTCGGGTTGACACAAATTTCGCTAGTACATTTACATATTTATTGCTTCGACTGGTGCAGGTTCCACGCACAAAATCTGTCAGAAAAGTGGCTTCCTCGTGGCCGATTCGCCATTGCTTATACATAATTTCAATAATTACATTACTAAGACAGAAAATTTGAGGGGTACAATCAATATCATGACGACATTCACAAACCGATAAAATTTAAATGAAATTAACGACAAAATATGAAACAGAATAACAGCGCTTCAAAATGACCAGACAACTGAAATAAGAATGTTACAAATTTTTTGTAAGTTTATAGATGTGGCAACCTGACTCTTGAGGTCTACATTTCATGGTATGCTCATCCTAACGATCATACGATGGTACATTACAACCTACATACGCTACGTATAACTGGGGGCCAACGACGAGTCTCGTCGCGAGCTACTTGCAGCGGCTGTGCCGCCGGTGGCGGGCCGTGGGGGCGGTCGGCATTCAGTTGCGCAGTTTATCTGCGGAGCTCTGGGCGGGCCGGCCGCAAAGTAAGTTTCTGCGGGCTTAGGAGCAGATTACTGGCGAATCCACGAGCCGCGTCGGACGCCACCTAACCGCCGCGCTAGCGGAACTGCTGTGCGGTGCCCTGGGCCGCAGATACATCCCCAGGACGCCAAAGTCTCGCCGGGCGCATACCCGAGGTCCTTGCGTAGTGTCGTCCTATGCAGTGGTCGCGGAGTGCTTCCGTTTCGGCGTTCAGGGCCGCACAGTAGGGATTACGTTAGGAGTACCCCGGAACCAACCAAGCAGTTTCAAATAGATCTTACGATAGGTATCAGCACTTCCATCCGGAGCCATGGCGTAAACAAACTAATCAAAAAATGGTTCAAATGGCCCTGAGCACTATGGGATTTAACATCTGCGGTCATCAGTCCCCTAGAACATAGAACTACTTAAACCTAACTAAACTAAGGACATCACACGCATCCATGCCCGAGGCAGGATTCGAACCTGCGACGTAGCAACAGCGCGGTTCCATACTGTAGCGCCTAGAACCTCCCTCCACCCCGGCCAGCCGAACTGATCATAAGTATTCGGACACCCCTATGTAATGCGGGATTGATCACTAGATGTCACGAGAGGCGGATTCACTGTTTTAAAAGGAGCCGAGGAGTATTGCGTCGGCAGTAGACACGCAATAGCAGCGGAGTGGGTCGGGCAGAACAACTCCGTACCTTCGAACGTGGACTAGTCGTTGGATGTCACCTGAGTAATGACTCCATCAGGGACATTTCAACCATTCTAAGGCTGCCCAAGTCAATTGTTGGTGATGTGACTTTTAATGGAAACGCGAGCGAACAACGACGGATAAATCAAGACCAGGCAAACCTCATCTACAGACAGGTGGGAGCTGTGGAGCATTGCAGAGGTCGGATGTAAAAAGTCGCATGAAGTAAGTGGAAGGAATCACTCGTGAGTTTCAAAGTTCTACCAGCAGTCTAAGTAGCTCAGTGACTGCGGGTAGAAATTTGAAAGGTGTACAACGGCCGAGCAGCACCTGATAAGACACACATTTGTGTAGTCAGTGCGTAAAGAACGGCGCTAGTGGACAGTGGATGACTGGGAAAGAGTGCTCTGGAATGAAGTGTAGAGTCTTGTACCGAAAGGAAACAAGGGAGAGGGTGTAGTTATGGATCGCTGGTATCCTCTTTCCACAACACGAATGCACACGTTGATTAATAC
Source organism: Schistocerca piceifrons (assembly GCF_021461385.2). Taxonomy (NCBI): domain Eukaryota; kingdom Metazoa; phylum Arthropoda; class Insecta; order Orthoptera; family Acrididae; genus Schistocerca; species Schistocerca piceifrons. The sequence continues at coordinate 749,041,516 of NC_060139.1, forward strand.
GCTTTTTTATTTACAAGAAGCTGCTACTTAACTTGAATAGTCCATGTTCGCAGTACAAGCTCATCAGTAATAGTCTTCTTGCAGACAATACCGGTAATCTTGCTATTACAAACTTTAGTCTCGCTAATCTGATCGCTAAGTACTGTCGTAGCCTGACTGATCCAGTGAGGCCCTCCGGTCTGCGGCGGCGGCGGCCTAAATACATGCTGTCGAGAGGGCGTTGGCAGCGTGTTGCTTGTCAGTATGTCTCTGGCCTCTCTCGTGATAGGCGTGTTTGATCCATCATCTACTACCGATCTTCGCACTACATCTTTGCTGACAGGTGTGCTGGCGACAGCTTACGCCAATACATGAAGAATCATACTATATGTTGTCACAATCCATTGGAAGGGTCAGAGTTTCACAAATGCCTGTAGAACATTACCTGCCATCATGTGTAGTGCCGTGAAGGACAGAGGATGTGGTGTTACATTACAGGGGTGTTTTTCACGGTTAGGGTGTTTTTCGCGGTTAGGGTGTGGCGGAGCGCTTGTTCTCTCGACTGTCGCAGCTTGGCGGTGCGTTCGAGGACAAGCAGCAAAAAGAGGCGCGCAAGAATGTCAATTAAGAAAACAAATGATTACTGATTAGAAATGTCTCAATCGTTGGCTAATGTCAAAGTGAGACGTATATATGTTGAAACTGGGCGAGATCTGTCCACCCGGAATTGTTACTGGAGTTGTACATAGAGAAAAAGTGAACGTAAAATATGTAAGAGTTAACGATACATTGTTTACGTCAGATGGAGACGAAGTCACACGGCCAGAAGTAGTGGCACTGCACAGCAGGTCCACAGCATCAAGAATCTGCAAGAAGCCGACAGTCAATTTCGAATAAGGAAAAGGTGATTACGCGAAGTATCAGTGTGACAGATTGATCGAGAAGTGAGGACTCAGTTACAACACGTAACCAGAGATCCCGTTATTTCACTTCAACACATACAAAAGTCATGTTTCAATAAAGTGCATTTTATCAGGCAAAAATTCTGTTTACGTAATAGATTACCAAAGAAAACAAAAGAATGGCTTCCACATATTTAAAAAGCTCAAAAATGCTAATTAGCCATAGTTCTTATACGTAGCATTAAAGAATAGTTGAATCATCAGCAATCATAGTAGAGCAGCTTATTTCTTTCAGTGTAGTCAACCGAAGTGTTATTTAAAAGAAAAAATTATTTTCTTTTATTATTTTGATTTAGTGTATTCTGACTTGTGTAGGATTTCACGTTTTACACAATAATATTTTACTAGCCAAAAAACAATTGCAAAAACTAACGTACCCATCTACGACAAATCTTGTAATATAAGATATTATGAGCTACAAGGATTGGTAAATAATAAAATTCAATTGAATAGAACTGATGCAGACTTGGATAAGGGAGGAGGGAAGGGCATGACCCCCGTTTATATGATACACGTGAAAAGTAACAGGATTTTTTTTTTTTTTTAAAAAAAAGAATGTTTTTATGTACTAGTCGACGGCAACGTTACGCCCTTCCAAACAGTCCCATTACATACAATACATTTATGCCAGTGTTTTGCCAATCCCCGAAAGATTTCTGGAACCCTATCTTTGAAGTAGCTTCTACCGCTCACAGCTATGAGTTTTCAATCTCATCTATATTTGTAAAATGTCGCCTCTTTAACGTTTTTATTTTTTTTTTATGGAAACAGAAGAATGTCATGTGGCGCTTTATCTGACGAATATGGAGCCTGGGGTACCATTACAGTACTGTTCTGTACAAAAACTCACGAACCGGCAACGCGTGTGAGCAGGAGCATTAAGGTGGTGCAAAGCCAAAGTTTGCTTTGCCACAGACGAGGTTTTTTGTCGGATCGGTTCACGCACAACGGCATTGAACGTGGAAGTAATATTCATTGATCGTTCGACCTTGTGGGACGAACAAATGGTTCACTGTTGTTAAAATCGACAAACTTCGCATTTGCCTGCACATGCCTTGGTCTTTGCGATCAAGAATGCTTCTAAGTAGACGACTAACCTTTAGTTTAGAAGTCATGTCCGTAAACACGTGTTTCACCAGCTATTGATAGCTTTCAATAGTTCTGCACCGTTATTAGCTTCAGTGAACAACTTCTCTTCTTCAAAATTCAGCAATTCTGGAGCGTATTGCTTGTCACACGTTACATACTCGAAACAACCGTAAAAATAAAAAATGTAGTGGCAGCAGCGAATTGATAAGCCGCCGCCATCACCCATCATCAGCGCCTTCTCTGCGATTCGGCGATCGTTCGTAACCATTTATTTCAGCACGACATCATAAGTTGATGATGTGCTGGGGCTACCAGAGCGCTTGTTATCTTCATTATCTTCCAGACTACTTCAAAACACTTACATCACTTGTTTTACTTTCAGCAGTCTCACCATAAATAATAATGAGCAATTCTAAAACATGTTGCACTTTATTCCGTTTTTATAGCAAAATTGAATACATATTCTGTAATTCATTTTTCTTATAAATTAAGTAAATAATCGACGCTGCTTTCAAATCAGAGGTAACCTTTCAAGACTATTGTAACACGTGAAATTACAAAATTCACGTTACTTTTTGTATACATTTTGTGTATCTCTTCCAACGCCTGCCACTCGACATTGTTTATCATCTCCGTGACGATTTTGCTCTAAATTTATGTTTGGATGTTGTGTGTTTCCTATCGGGTACGGATGCCAGCCTGTTAAGCAATATTCTAGTATTTGTCGAACTATGGTTTTGTAAGCTACCTTCTTTGTGGGTGGACTGTATTTCCCTCGTATTCTTCTACTGAATCTATCTGGCATCTGCCCTACTTGCGAATTGTTTTATGTGGTCGTTCCAGTGGTCTGTCTCCCCGTTTATGCGGAATACGTTACATGTGCTTATGTTGAGGGTCAGTTGTCAGTCCCTGCACCAAGCGTCGACCCTCAGGACTTCCTGCATTTCGCTACAGTTTTGTAGCATTGAGACTTCTCTATCTACAACAGCATCCCCTGCTAAATGTCTTATGGAACTTCCGACGTTACCCACTATGTCATCCACATATACTGGTTCAAGTAATAGTGGAGAGTAACACTCAGCCGGCCGAAGTGGCCGCGCAGTTCTGACGCTGCCGTCTGGAACCGTGAGACCGCTACGGTCGCAGGTTCGAATCCTGCCTCGGGCATGGATGTGTGTGATGTCCTTAGGTTAGTTAGGTTTAACTAGTTCTAAGTTCTAGGGGACTAATGACCTCAGTAGTTGAGTCCCATAGTGCTCAGAGCCATTTGAACCATTTGAGTAACGCTCAATTGAGGACACGCCCGAAGCTATTTTTACGTCTGAAGATCTCTCTCCTTTGATAACGACGAACTATGTTCAGTCTGCTAGAAACTCTTTCCAGTCACACAGCTGACGATATTCCGTACGGTGGAATTGTGTTCATTAGGCCGCAGACGACAATTATCTAACGCTTTTCGGAAGCCAAGGAATGCGTTATCAGTCTCGGCGCTAGTATCTACATGTTTCTGGGTCTCGTGAAGGAGAAGAGAGAGATGGGTTTCACACGATCGTTGTATTCAGAAGCCATGTTGATTCTTGCAGAGGAGATATTTCGGTCTCCAGAAATATTATAATACGCGAGTATGTATGTTCCAAAATTTTACAACACACCACAGTTAGATACAGAGACGTGCGTCTGTTCGACGAGCCTACTTGAAAACGGGAGTGGCCTGCTCTTTTTTCCAATAATTATGAACGCTTCACTTATCCAGCGACCTACGGTACACTAATGCTAGAAGAGGAGCAAGTTCTTTCGCATTCTCTGTGTGGAATAGTACTGGTATCCCGTCAAGTCCAATGGTCTTTTCTCAGTTGAGCGATTTCAGTTGCATTTGTATCCCATAGTCATTTATTTCGATTTCATTTCAACGTTCGTGCAGTGATTTAAAGGAGGAACTACAGCGCGATGCTTCTCTGCGAAACAGTTTTGGAAAAAGGCGTTCAGTTTTTTCGTCTTCTTCGCTTCATCTTTCGTTTAAATGCCATTATGGTCTCCGTGTCTGGACACATGGCTCCGATCCGTTCACTGATTTCACGTAACACCAAATTATCTTAGGATTTTCTGTCAAGTGGTAGGTAGAACTCTACTTTCCAATTCGTTAAACGCTTGACGCGTGGCTCTCGTCCCAATTTTGGCTTCATCCAGTTTTTGTTTGTGAGGCTATGGCTGCATTTGAATTTGCAGTGAAGCTCTCTCTGCTTTCGTAGCTGCTTTCTAACACTGCTGCCGAACCACGACAGGACTTTTCCAGGCTTCACAACTGTACTCGGTACATATCTGCCTAACGCTTATTGCATGTCACTAACGTTGTCCAGCCGGCCATTGGTGGCCGAGCGGTTCTAGGCGCTTCAGTCTGGACCCGCGCGACCGCTACGTCGCAGGTTCGAATCCTGCCTCTGGCATGGATGTGTGTAATGTCCTTCGGTTAGTTAGGTTTAAGTAGTTCTAGGTTCTAGGGGACTGATGACCTGAGATGTTAAGTCCTATAGTGCTCAGAGCCATTTGAACCATTTAACGTTGTCCACTGATGCACCAAGCGAGGTGGCGCAGTGGTTTGCATACTGGACTCCCATTCGGGAGGACGACTGTTCAAACCCGCGTCCGGCCATCCTTACTTACGAGGGATCCTCCCCATCGCACCCCCCTCAGATTTAGTTATAAGTTGGTACAGTGGATAGGCCTTGAAAAACTGAACACAGATCAATCGAGAAAACAGGAAGAAGTTATGTGGAACTATAAAAAAATAAGCAAAATTTACAAACTGAGTAGTCCATGCAAAACATAGGCAACATCAAGGATAATGAGTAATAAGCAGCGCCGTGGTCCCGTGGTTAGCGTGCGCAGTTGTTGAACGAGAGGTCCTTAGGTCAAGTCTTACCTCGAGTAAAAATTTTATTTTCGCAAAGTTTTGATCTATCCGTTCGTTCATTGACGTCTCTGTTCACTGTAATAAATTTAGTGTCTGTGTTTTGCGACCGCACCGCAAAACCGTGCGATTAGTAGACAAAAGGACGTGCCTCTCCAATGGGAACCGAAAACATTTGATCGCAAGGTCATAGGTCAACCGATTCCTCCACGGGAAAACACGTCTGATATATTCTATAAGACACTGGTCACGGCATGTACGTCACATGACAGGAATATGTTGTCGACCCACCTAACTTGTACACTTGGCGAATGGGTAAAAAGATTCTTCTACCTTGCCCGATTTAGGTTTTCTTGTGAATGTGATAATCACTCCCAAAAAAGTGATGAAAATATAAGAGTTTGTCACATAAACTGAAAATAAAAAATTAAACTTCTCACTCGAGGGAAGACTGGAACCGAGGATCTCTTGTTCCAAGAGTTGCTCACGCTAACCACGGGACCACGGCGCTCCTGCGCTCATATTCTACTTGATATTGCATGTCTTGCACATGGACTACTCAGTTTGTATATTTTGCTCATTTTTTCATAGTTCCACACAACTTCTTCCTGTTTTCTCTATTGATCTGTGTTCAGTTTTTCAAGGCCTATCCACTGTGCCAACTTGTAACTAAATCTGAGTGGGGTGCGATGGGGTAGGTTCCCTTGTTAGGTTTTCCGTGATCTGCTGGGGAGGGAGGGACGGGTTCTTATCTTTCTTTATATTCCTATTTACAGCCATATTCAGTAATGATGTACCTGCATTGTGATCACTGATTCCGTGCTCTACATTAACTGTGTCTGAAAGTTCGTGTCTATTTGTAACCAGGAGAGCTAAGATGTTACCTTCACTAGTCTGTTCTATGATCACTCACATCAACAAAGTAATTTTCGAATTAAATCATGTAAAACAATTTCACATTACTCTCTGTCCCTGCTACGCGTCTTGATCACTCGAGTCTCGCGGTCTGTTACTGGTACGTTGAAATCACCACTTAATAGTATTAAACGACCCGAAGTATTATCCAGATTTCATCTTCAATGTTCCGTGACTATTGCTCCTGATGCAGATTGTTTATAAACACATCGAATGATAATGTTTAATCCATCTTTGTCATTAGGTATCTTATTTTTCTACTACTATAAACACATCACCACCGGCGTTCAACCTATCTTTGCAACGTATATTCCAATTCGAATTTAAAATTCCATTGCTATTAACATCTAGTTTCAGCGAGCTTGCTTCTAGTACTATGGGGCATTGTTACTGTTCATAAGCAAGATAGCTCCCGGATCTTTCCATATTCATTCCTGCAGTTAAGTAATACTAACATTTTCTTTCTCGGATCTGCCGTGACGAGTGGAGATACTATTCTTCCCCGTCTGAAATCTGAACGTATCTTACGAGTCCTCTGGAGGGATTTCTCTAGCCTAAACTGCACATGTGCAAGCCACATGTACCACGCTGCCGGCCGGAGTGGCCGTGCGGTTCTAGGCGCTACAGTCTGGAACCGGGCCACCGCTACCGTCGCAGGTTCGAATCGTGCCTCGGACATGGATGTGTGTGATGTCCCTAGGTTAGTTAGGTTTAATTAGTTCTAAGTTCTAGGCGACTGATGACCTCATAAGTTAAGTCGCATAGTGCTCAGAGCCATTTGAACCACGTACCACGCTGCCCCGCTATCCTGCTAATGAACCGCAGTCTGCCACCTACCTTAAATGCGACTCAACTTGTGTGACCTCCCTATTTCATATCCATAGAAATATTTACGTACCTAGGTTTTTGTGTGAGCTGTATGTTTCAAAGTGCGAATCACTGAGATTGTAGTAGGGTTCTAAGTTTGTTTATGTGTTGTGAAGTGTATAACTTTACATTTCTGTACATATGAAGCAACTTGCCTGCCTTGCGTCACTTTGAAATCATATCATGATGTGACTATGACGTCCATAACTGGGGGTAAGGAGGGAGACGCACCCTGCCCCTCCATAGCTCTCAGGGAAAGGAAAATATATGGTGTATTACGTAGGGTTCTAACAGGGTCAGAACTGGAATTTTTTTGTGCCTCCTTGCAAGTCTCTCAAAACATTAAAAATACTTTTTACACCCAGGTCGAGCCGAGCCGCCCCCCTCCCCCTCCACAAACTATGCTATAGGTGCTCTTTATCTGACTAATATTTCTGCAGCTTTTTACGGACAGTACATCATAGATAACAGCATCAACTGCGAAAATTCTGGGGTCCGCACATCAGTAATATACAACACGAACAATAAGGGTACCAACACGAACAATAAGGGTACCAACACGAACAATAAGGGTACCAACACACTTTCCTGGGGCCCATCTGAAGTTACTATTTCTTCCGTCGATGACTGTCCACTCAAAAACCTGCTGATAATGATTCTTGCCTACTAAGAAATCCGCAACCCAGTCACGAATTTTGTTTGATGCCTCCGTACAGTCGCTTTTTTGTCAGTAAATGTAGATATGGTACCGAGTCAAATTCTTTCCCAAAGTCAAGAAATACCGCATCCTTTGAAAAGTAACAGACCAATTTGGAAAGTATATTGAACAGGTTGGTACCACAACTCTCAGTTCATTGAGGGGGGCAAGCCTTCAGCCGGGTATGTGAAAATCGCACGCAGCCAGAAATCTGTGATACTCGCACCCAGTTTGCTGGAAGCTACCTTCTCAAGGGCAGAGCCTCCCTGCGACCCCGGGAGTTGCCATCCACAGGAAGTGATCCCTGTGAGGCACGGCCTACCTGCACTCGGGAAGTCTTCGTCCACTTGTAACCTCCCCCCTCACTTATCGACCTTAATGACAGTGAAAAATGAAACCGCGTGTACCTAATGGGAGTTTTGGAAAAGCAATCGTCACCGAAGTTAACCTGTCGGTAAAGAGGGAGGAAAGGGTTGCATCTAAATGAAAGGAAAAATGCAAATGAAACTGGTGGAAATTAATTTTGAAAAGGGGTAAAGTTAATAAAGAAGGTAAATGTGCAGCCGTTACGTTAACAATTAAGTAGCGGTAATTAGGTATTTGAGATTTGGGGGAAATCACGGTCGCCAGTCCTAAGGACAATTACTATAGTAACTGAAAAAGAAAGGTTATTACACATATAATTAACACTAGAAGCGTGGCAACTGAAGGTTGACACGTGTAGTGTGAAAACTGAAAGTTTGTCAGAAGTAATAAATTTCGCTACACTCTGACTTAATTTAGCAAAAGAATTAATAAAACCGGAAAATCGAAAGTTAATTTAGTGACTGAAGTTAATAGTGAGCTTTCTTTCTGAAGCACATCGAAATTCAGTAAAATACAGTTAGTCTTGGACTACCTCAACAATCGTTTCAAAAGCTACTTGAATCTACGCAATTTAGAAATAAGAGATTTAACTTTGATCTTGAATTAAATGATTCTGAACAATTAACAATAGTAAAATGTAGTACGTACCAAGCTGAGCTGCAGTCACAGGTAAGCTAAAATACGGTAACAAAGCTCGCACTCTTAATTCGTGCTTGTGTAATCTGAATATTGTAGCCAGCTCTGAGACTTAAACTGAACTTTGAAATTAAAGCAGTGAAATGGAATTATGCTGGCGTTTGAATTTCAACGACACTCGGGTTCATTTCGGAAAAGGAAGGGACCCTGCTTGGCAATGCAATTGGGACAATGAGCAACAAAGGTTCATGCTAAGTTGCTGTAATTTTGCGAGGCAAATGGAACAATTTGAAAAGCTGAGGTCTGCCATACAGTTCTGAAACTTTACGTGCTTTTAGTCTTCCTTGTTGGTTGATTGAAGGTTTGAAGCCGTCGATCGAGGAGGTGGCGACAGTCACTCATTGTCGGCCGTCGCTGTTGCAGAAGCTGGATGTTGGCGCGCCTTCTTCTCGACACGGTCACCAGGCGAAACGGGCTCTTGATGTGCGCTAGCTAATGCTTCCCGTCCGCGACACCATGTCAGAAACTATCATCGCGAGTCGAGCGCAATTACATGCTGCCAAACCCCGAAAGCGCGGCAACTCGCGGGAGCGTCACACAACACCTGCTCCACTCGCTACTCCCGCCAGACTCCGACTGTTCTGCCCGCGCTCCACGCGGCAGAGTTAACACTACCAAAGATCCTACACACTTATATTCTTCACACGACCTATCGATGTAATCGTTCGATAGCAGTTTTCCCTAGGCAAGACCCAGCGTAAAAATACAAATAATATTTACGAAACAAACCAATTATACATCGACATAAGTGCATAAATATATATATATCCAAACAGTAAAGCAATTACAATATATAAAGAGACAGAAATGTCATATCTTGAGGTAACAAAACAAGGAAAAAAATAATAGTACAATAGATGGAAATAGGAGGATATGCATTTCCGGCGTTACACACTCACGTGACTGACCGTTTGGCTAGTCACTGTCAGTGTAAGTCTAACTTTCGGCATGTTCAGCTCGTTCGTCTTGGCTCTCTGTGTGCTTATACCTTCGATATGGAACTGTCAACAACCACCCACAGTAAACCATGTGCCCACTATGATGGTTACTCGTACATCGTAAAGAGAACCAGAGCAGATGGAACTGTGATATGGTGCTGTTTGAAACATATAACAACATATTGTCGAGGAATATTTTAGACCAAAAACTGTATCGTGCTTAGTTCAAACGAGCATCAGTGTGGGGCACCGGATGACGCTCGCTTAGAAGTAAAAAATGACGTTGAATCAGGCGAAGAAGAGGTCACGGGGGGAAGAGATTTCGATTTCTAAAACATATACCGAAGAGTTAGGCGATTTGCACAATCGAGGGTACGATTTTGTTACCGAAATGCCAGAACAGCAAGCAATGAAGAGGATATTATACATGCACTGGGCCACATCACACAGCAATCAGATTGAGCCAGAAACACAAGAAGTTGATCTCCAAGTAGAGTTACTAAACATGAATGCCGGTAACAGTTTTCTCTAAAGTGATGACAGATTTGGAGACAGGAGCATAGTTTTTGGCGGAAAAGCAGGAAGAGAGGCTCCAAATCCTGTAGCAAGCAATTTTCACAAATATATGTTATTCATGCAGACTTCGGAAGTTCAAAGTACGAAACAAACATCTATCCGGTGGCTTTTGCATTCTTACCAAACAAAAGAAAAGAAACATATATCCGCCTTTTCCACAACATTGTGGATAATGTACCATAATGGAAACCTAATGATGTCACCGTTGATTTCGAATCAGCTGCGATTTCTGCAACTAAAAGTTGTGATAACGTCGGTTCAAGTGCATGGGTGCCATTTGCATATGAAGAAATCTCTCTGGAGGAAAGTGCAAAACATGGGACTGACTTGCGAACAGTCCGCCCCCGGTAGCTGAGTGGTCAGCGCTACAGAATGTCAATCCTAAGGGTCCGAGCTCGATTCCCGGCTGGGTCGGAGATTTTCTCCGCTCAGGGACTGGGTGTTGTGTTGTCCTAATCATCATAATTTAATCCCCATCAACGCACAAGTCGCCGAAGTGGCGTCAAATCGAAAGACTTGCACCCGGCGAACGGTCTACCCGACAGGAGGCCCTAGTCACACGACATATCAATTGCGAATACAGAGAAAACGAAGAAGTAAAGATGCAAATTCACGTGTGTGCTGCTCTGGCGTTCCTTTGACCTGAAGATGTCTGCGATTTGCAGGCTCGTGATACATTCGCAAGCACCGGATATCGTCAAGCTTTCTCAGTTTTTTGGTTATTTTGTAACTAGATGGTTGGAAAATGGCGAAAACCCGATCAGTCTTTGGAACTGGAACTGGAACTGCTACAGACGGCGCCTACCACCAACGCTGTACAAAAAAATTAATAATCTTTTTGGAAAACCGAATCCTAAAATTAAAGATGTGGTCGAGTGTATGAAGTTAGAAGCAGAGAACTCGGCATGTGCATTAATGAGGTCAGAATTAAGTATGGAAGGCAAACGAAATAAAACAACTTATACAAAACATGATGAAAGGCTGGAAAAAAAGTAGGAAAGTATGAAGAGGATGGTGACATCTGGGCTTGTTTGAAAGTAATCTCTTATGTCCAAAACTTTGAATGAAGCCCTGTTTGGTGTTGGACGATATATATGAAAAGAATGTATAAAATGTAAATATTCATAGTAACTTAAAAATTTAATTTTAAAATAAAATATCAAATTTAAAAATTTAACACAAAAATAAAATACAAAAAAAACTGGCTTTAAACACGCCTAAATAACAGTTTGCTCTTACCATTTAGCCAGTCCAAAGCCTGGATAAAGTGTGATGGGAGTCTGTTTATTACGAAAAATCCATAGACACATCATTATCACTTCCTATAAGAAACGACGTTTCATGTATGGAGTAGCATGATTGACATTTTTTTATTTTCTCTCTGACGTAATCACAAAATATTATATATTATTTCACTTTATGTTTCATCTGTCTCATATAACTAAGAACTACTTAAACCTAACTAACCTAAGGACATCACACACATCCATGCCCGAGGCAGGATTCGAACCTGCGACCAGACTGAAGCGCCTAGAACCGCTCAGCCACCAGTGGCCGGCTCAGATTTTAGTCTCTGAAGGTATAGTACTAAGTAAAAATCATCTAACAGACAACAATGATCACTTCTCATAATAAGTAATGTGGCATTACGAATCTTATTCGATCATCACTAGTCCCCTTCACCTGTACAGCACTTAAAAGTACATTTACGCGGACTGTAAAAAATGGGAGATTGCTGACAATATAGATAGATTGGTTGGTTGTTTCGGGGAAGGAGACCAGACAGCGAGGTCATCGGTCTCATCGGATTAGGGAAGGACGGGGAAGGAAGTCGGCCGTGCCCTTTGAAAGAAACCATCCCGGCATTTGCCTGGAGCGATTTAGGGAAATCACGGAAAACCTAAATCAGGATGGCCGGACGCGGGATTGAACCGTCGTCCTCCCACTGCGCCACCTAGCTCGGTGCTGACAATATAGACCGGCGATGTCTGGCAATATCACGGCCACACGGATTACCGGCAAAAGTACAACATTGACGGCCACTGTTGCCCGGATGTTTGCCGCAAAACATTTCCGGGCCAAATGTGTTTACATGGGCCACGCTATGACCGCTTAATGAACAAAAGCAAGATAATGCATGTGAGTGGAGCTCTCGTACATTTGTAATCTACGAGGAAAAATATTAGCAAGAACAAAAGTAATACGGCATCATGGATGCATTCTTTTTTTAAAGCAAGCGAACTTCTTCCGAAACTTTGGCTTGTTAACTGATACTAGGAACATTTTCCCAGAATACTGAAATCCGATTTCGAATATATCTTTTAAAAGTAATTCGTCCAAGAATTGGTAAAACCAATTCCACCACCATTATCTACTGAGCTGCAACCGTTCAATTTTCGGCTAGTGGGGGTTGATACAGAGGTCTGATCTTCCTCTTTCAAGAGTGGAAAAAAATACATTTTTAAAAGTGTACACCAGAGCTGCTAGTTATTTAGTGTCGGTTGACAAATATCAGGCTTTTCCTATTTTCAGATGCCACCTGTTACAGAGAATAAAATTTGTACTGAGTCGATGCGTGGAATGTTATAATTCTCACTGTATAGATTGCGATTCATATGCTGATTAAGGTATTCTTTAAGGTTTCTATGAATCGTTCGTAGTTGCGTATTCGATGATTAATGCGTGGTGGAGTACCATTCGTGTGCTGATTAAGTTGCTATGAAAATTTTCTATGATTTTTTCTGCTGCACGATTCTGTTTGTTGAACGTTTGTTCTGGGAGCTTAGCCGTGTGAATGTAGATTTGTACAGGTATTTCTTCTAGCATGTCCATCAATTGGTCTTTGAAGACATCTGTAAAGTAGTGAAATTTCTCTCGATATTTTCAATGGAGTGTGTATTATTCTCAGAGGTGCGTGCAGAAAATTGAAAGGCTATTTTCGCTTCTGTTTATGTATTCTGTATATCTCGTTTTAAGGGGACCTGGAGTTCAACGGGCTGCATATCTACGCCTAGGTTTCATCGCTTGTTACTCTTGATCTACAACGCGAAGGAAGTTGCGGTTTTGTACCAACACTGAATGGGATTAACTAAAGCTGTACAAGGAAAATTATTTAATGAAATGTTGTAGTTTAGGAAATACGACAATCTGTATAATAGACGGTTCACTTTGCAGGAATTTGGTGAACATAGCTCAAATCGTTGTGAAGATAGATGTACCTAGGTCCTGAAAACGTAGTTTCGAGAAAATGAGAAAAGATTGTTCTCAGTGTTTTTGACTCATCGTATGCCTCTTTCAGAACATTCCAGCAGCACTATTCTTGCTGTCCATCTGCTTCTTCACCCTCTGTACACTTTTTCAGGAATCTTCCTTACTCTGGACCCCTAATGCTGACTTTGGCAACCCTTTCAGCTTTAAGTACTTGCTGACAATCTTAGGCATTCAACACAGCTATCATATTATTTCCTGGTTGGATGCCTAAATTGTTCATTGGTTTTGTCTTGCTTATTACACTGTCACTGAAACAGACGACAGCATCCATTATACCTGACTGTCATTCGAACAAACACTGTTTTTGGTACTCTTTGCCACACGCAGCTCTTGAAACTCACATTAGGGTTTGGTGTATGGCCATGTAGACATCTAAGTAATTTTGTATGTGCGAGGTCCCTGTATATTGGCTTTATTGTATCCATGACTGTGGCAGGAAAGGAATGTTTATGGTGATATTCCTTGCCTGTCGCGTCAGCATGGCTCGTCGCAGACATTTGCTCAAAGAGCGCTTAAGACCAAATAAACAATTGAAAAGTAGATAAAAAATACATTTTTTGAAGCGTCATTTCTCGTCCAGGGCCCCTTAAATATCCGTCTGTCCACGGTAGACTTATAACATTCGTTGCATTCGTTTTTTTAACTGCAGGGTAGCCGAGAGTGCTAATGTACTGCTTCCTGGACTCGGGTAGGGGCGCCGGCCCCGAACCGAATCCGCCTGGCGGATTGACAACGAGGACCGGTGTGCCAGCCAGCATGGCTGTGGTTTTTAGGCGGTATTCCACATCCCTCTAGGTGAACACTGGGCTAGTCCCCACGTTCCGCCTCAGTTACGCAACTCGCAGACATTTGAAAACGTCTGCACTAGTCCATGGCTTATGCCACACGCAGACAGCTGGGGTACACTAATTCCGTCCCGGGGAGTTCGGGATGGCGGCAGGAAGGGCATCCGGCCACCCTCTGCAACTGGGAGTGGTGGCGTGCTCCTGTAATCCAGCGACGTGGCGGCCTGGTGTGATGGATTGTCTGAGGATGGAGGCACTGTTTCACAGCATCCTGTGTTGATCTGGCGTCCGCACTGAGATCGCCATCAATATGGTCACTCAAGAGGAGTCTTGGGCGACCAGGTTAGCTAAGGAGTGGCGCAGTGGGAAAGGCAGGAAACTGTTAGATTAGACTCTAATCTAATCTGATCCTGCCAAATCGATAGTAACACGGGCGACCCCGCGTGAAGCGGCACAAAGGCCCAAAGAAAGAAAGTTATAGCGTCATGTTTTGGCTACTTCATAAATGATGGTGTCGAGTGTGTTTCTGTCAGAAATGCGATAATGCCTGCAATAAATACGCCGGCGTAATCCAATGAGAAGAATTCTCCACTGTGTATAAAATATGGTCATCACGTGAATCACATCATGCTGGATAATGAAGGTATTTTCACGTACATTAACGTAATACAGTAAAGTAAGATGTACATACAATTGCGACATCTGAGATACATTCACGTGTGATGACATAAATAGAACTGTCCACACCAAACACATCCTAAATACAAAGTACGTAAATACACTCCTGGAAATTGAAATAAGAACACCGTGAATTCATTGTCCCAGGAAGGGGAAACTTTATTGACACATTCCTGGGGTCAGATACATCACAAAAATCACACTGACAGAACCACAGGCACATAGACACAGGCAACAGAGCATGCACAATGTCGGCACTAGTACAGTGTATATCCACCTTTCGCAGCAATGCAGGCTGCTATTCTCCCATGGAGACGATCGTAGAGATGCTGGATGTAGTCCTGTGGAACGGCTTGCCATGCCATTTCCACCTGACGCCTCAGTTGGACCAGCGTTCGTGCTGGACGTGCAGACCGCGTGAGACGACGCTTCATCCAGTCCCAAACATGCTCAATGGGGGACAGTCCGGAGATCTTGCTGGCCAGGGTAGTTGACTTACACCTTCTAGAGCACGTTGGGTGGCACGGGATACGTGCGGACGTGCATTGTCCTGTTGGAACAGCAAGTTCCCTTGCCGGTCTAGGAATGGTAGAACGATGGGTTTGATGACGGTTTGGAAGTACCGTGCACTATTCAGTGTCCCCTCGACGATCACCAGTGGTGTACGGGCAGTGTAGGAGATCGCTCCCCACACCATGATGCCGGGTGTTGGCCCTGTGTGCCTCGGTCGTATGCAGTCCTGATTGTGGCGCTCACCTGCACGGCGCCAAACACGCATACGACCATCATTGGCACCAAGGCAGAAGCGACTCTCATCGCTGAAGACGACACGTCTCCATTCGTCCCTCCATTCACGCCTGTCGCGACACCACTGGTGGCGGGCTGCACGATGTTGGGGCGTGAGCGGAAGACGGCCTAACGGTGTGCGGGACCGTAGCCCAGCTTCATGGAGACGGTTGCGAATGGTCCTCGCCGATACCCCAGGAGCAACAGTGTCCCTAATTTGCTGGGAAGTGGCGGTGCGGTCCCCTACGGCACTGCGTAGGATCCTACGGTCTTGGCGTGCATCCGTGCGTCGCTGCGGTCCGGTCCCAGGTCGACGGGCACGTGCACCTTCCGCCGACCACTGGCGACAACATCGATGTACTGTGGAGACCTCACGCCCCACGTGTTGAGTAATTCGGCGGTACGTCCACCCGGCCTCCCGCATGCCCACTATACAACCCTCGCTCAAAGTCCGTCAACTGCACATACGGTTCACGTCCACGCTGTCGCGGCATGCTACCAGTGTTAAAGACTGCGATGGAGCTCCGTATGCCACGGCAAACTGGCTGACACTGACGGCGGCGGTGCACAAATGCTGCGCAGCTAGCGCCATTCGACGGCCAACACCGCGGTTCCTGGTGTGTCCGCTGTGCCGTGCGTGTGATCATTGCTTGTACAGCCCTCTCGCAGTGTCCGGAGCAAGTATGGTGGGTCTGACACACCGGTGTCAATGTGTTCTTATTTCCATTTCCAGGAGTGTAGTTACCATATGGAGCATATTATTTAGGATACCTTTATTGTCTACAATTAGCGTATGCGCTCTTCACAGATTTTATTGTGTGTAAGAAGTGGCTTGTGAAAATGGGCGAAGTCCGAAACTTCTCAACCAAAGCTAAATAATTAATTAGCAACTTTGTTGTAAATATTTAAATATGTCTTCTTCCACATTTTTGAGCTGTCAGACGTGAAGCACTGAAAAATTTTATATCTTTAAAGTTCATTTCTCATCCATATGCTTCGTAGTACAAGGCATTTGCAATGCTTTGGTGGAAGGGCTCAAAGAATTTATTAAAGTAGTTGACCAGAGTTACAGGATGTGAAAAGTACTGTACGCAACCATTGCAATAAAATAACAACAGTTGGCAAATTGATGTCCATTTAAAACACGTGATAAAGCTTCAAAAACATTCAGGCGTCTTAATAACCGACGTAGAATAAAATTTGTTCAGTCCTGCAAATATTCTAAAACGATAGCAGTGAGGACGTCCTTTTTCAGAATTCGCTCTTTGTACACATCATCTTGTTTCTTTCGCTCTAGTTGTAGATGTATTTATCACGTTCATGGATTTTTCGTAGGTTGTCTCGTTTGCCAAATTTTACATAGCTGTAGCTGCTTCTCTACTCTTGGAGCAGTGGTTCGTATAATTCATTAGACGAACCTAGTCTCCAAGAAAGAAATACGTAGAGGCCACAGCGCCCTGACACACATTAAAAGAAACGAATGTGGACAAATTTAGTAAAATGGAAGCATACACGCAAAGAAAGCGGGAAAAGATGGAAAATACTGTATAAGAAAATAGAACGTAAGGGAAACGAGAAAGGAACGTCAAAGATGCCACAGGAAATTGTCACTGGCTGGCCATTTACGTAAAATATGGGCGAGCCAGTCATCCTGTGAACAAATTAAGACTCTCTCCGTAAAATCTTTGTAAAAACATTGGATAATACTGTTCCACGTGACTTGACACCGCAGCACTGTCGGCTGAGGAAGAAGAATAGATGCTGATAGTGAAAGGCAAACACATACAGACAGGCAGAAGTAAAGCTGTGAGTACCGGGCGTGAGTCGTGCTTCGGTAGCTCAGATGGTAGAGCACTTGCCCGCGAAAGGCAAAGGTCCCGAGTTCGAGTCTCGGTCGGGCACACAGTTTTAATCTGCCAGGAAGTTTCATATCATCGCACACTCATCTGCAGAGTGAAAATATTCTGGCTACCTACAGACAAAAACTGAGACTGATATGGCCTGGGCATTGACGCATTGCAGCAATGTTGCTGGCAGCACTATTGCGGCCACACATTGCCGTAAAATAAGGCCTTCGGCTCTCCTACCTGCCGAGCGGCGATTCTACCTGCTGGGCGGAGATCGGACTGAGAGGTAAGAGGACCTTTCCTCGACCTTTTCCGGGTGCGAATTTCAGGACACCCTTCATCCAGCTTCCAGTTAATAAGATAATTATGTCAGAACCAGGAATCTCTACTTTGATATGTTGGTGTCTCAATCATTTACATTCGCAAAGTTATGAAACTGTCAATTGGTAGGAATATCTGCAACTGCCGTGTTCTGTTTTAATTAACATAACGAAATCTAGTTATGTGCTATTGTTCAGTTTCGTTTTGGTGGCCAAAATATTTGAAGCAATGCTTGTAATAATACGAGAACTGCTATTATCCATCTGTCTAGCTAGCGTGTGTAACAAAATTTACCATTTTTTCAAGTAAATGTGAGACTCTGCCTAATAATGAAACCCAATATACGTAAACAAATCGCCACAAGACACTGTAAAACACTTATTATTGTTAATACTGGCCAAAAGCTCTAATCAAATGTATGTCTAAAACATGCTAGGACCCCTGTGCTTAATTTTGTTACTGTGTGATTAATTAAATTGTTAAGGTCATTGTTCATTTTGCATATTTGATGTAAACTCAAGTGATAACATTGAATTCTGGCTTATGTACCGGGTGATCAAAAAGTCAGTATAAATTTGAAAACTTAATAAACCACGGAATAATGTAGATAGAGAGGTAAAAATTGACACACAAACTTGGAATGGCATGGGGTTATTAGAACCAAAAAACAGTTCACAAAATGTCCGACAGATGGCGCTGGATAACTGCTACCGTGACGGGTGAGAGGTATGCCGATTTGTTACATAATCGCATCATCCCCAGCCTGGCTGATAAACAACTGCTAGAACGTACGATGTTTATGCAGGATGGCGCTCCACCCCATATTGCTAGACGTGTGAAAGGTCTCTTGCGTGCGTCGTTTGGCGGTGATCGTGTGCTCAACCGCCACTTTCATCAAGTTTGGCCTCCCAGGTCCCCAGACTTGTCCATGCGATTATTGGCTTTGGGGTTACCTGAAGTCGCAAGTGTATCGTAATCGACCGACAACTCTAGGGATGCTGAAATACAACATCCGACGCCAATGCCTCACCGTAACTCCGGACATGCTTTACAGTGCTGTTAACATTATTCCTCGACTACAGCTATTGAGAAATGATGGTGGACATATTGAGCATTTCCTGTAAAGATCATCATCTTTGCTTTGTCTTTGTTGTTATGCTAATTATTGCTATTCTAATCAGTTGAAGTGCAATCTGTGGGACATTTTTTGAACTTTCGTATTTTTTTGGTTCTAATAAAACCCCATGTCATTCCAAGCATGTGTGTCAATTTTTACCTCTCAATCTACATTATTCCGTGATTTATTCAGGTTTCAAATTTGTACTGACTTTTTGATCACCCGGTATATGTATGATATGAATAATAGTGATTGTAAAACTTCTGCACGTCTATCAAATTAAATTGATAAGTTTTTCCTAAATTGTAACAACAATGAAGTAATTGTTTGAAAATGTATGGAGTGTGAGGAGTTAAGTTCGAGATTCACTTCAGCAACGATAATAGGGAGAGACCACCTCTGTCGCTCTGGGTAATAAAATATCATAAAACGTATATCGATGTATCTTTTACTTAATTCACTTAGCACGCTGACAGGATATACACTGAAATCCTGTTCTTATGAAGAATAAAGAGGACAAAATTACAAAAGCTCAATGCAGGACTTTTGTGAATGTGGGTGGGGACTGAGCATAAGTGACTGAGTATCTCGGTTGTGCTGAAATTAGAAATGAAACGAAACTTATTCATGTGTTCATTTGTTTTTAATGCATGTTTTTGACATGAGTGACGTTCTTTGATTAATTCTGGGTTTTAATTTAGAATTTCATTCTAATTTTCAGTTCCTTTCCCATATTAAATTTTACAAGAAGCAACACCAGACAAAAGTGCAAGCCATTTTGTTTAACTATATCTCAGGATTCTTTTGTACTACATTTCTACCTCTTCGCAAAAATCTTTGAGAACTTCTACTCGCGCTGTGTATAAATGAAATACGAATATATCTTTCTAACAATATATTCGACGTCTACTGGTAACAAATCTGCTAATGTTTGTATAGCGTTGTGCGCTGCGCACCACACACCAACCATTTTCCTTTCTACGCCCTCTTGAAGTTTGAAGAAAACGTTACATCGACCTTCACGTTCAGCTCCACCAAAATTTGTATTGGCATTATCAGTATAAATTCGAATCACTCTTTGAGGGTGCGCTTTTCAAGAATGTCCATTAAATAATCATATATAACGACTGCAGTTTCACCGGATTAATTCAGGGTAGCCTATCTAATGTTTTGACGTTAATTCCAGTTGTAGGATGGAAGTACCGCGCTAGCATTGGAAATGTTTTCACGTCTTTATAGTCGGAAAGATCGGTACATACACAGATAAATGGGACATCATTAAGTTCTGTCTTCAGGTTGTGTAAAGATACGACGCAGTCACACTCTTTACACTTACCTTGCACTTAGTTTTCCCGTAGCGTAAGTTCTTTTCGAATAATTTTTGAATTAAATTAGGCCATAAGACTGATTGTGACATACTCTGTAGAAAGCCCACAAACCTTAGGCTCTTGCAAGTTTTTGAGCACTGTATTTTTCTTGACGGAAGTTAGGTGACGATGTATTTGCAGCAATCAGCGCTTTTTTATGCATTTCAGATCTTAAATGCCGTTTATATTTGCCGCCGAGAGGAACGGTAAACATTCCTTTGCTTCTGTAGAAAAAGACAATGTTTTTGTAAGTGTTGCGTGAATTTACAACTTCGCTTTTTCTCAGTCGGCGGCAATGGTTAAGTGAAACAGTAGATTACTACACGAAACTGGGCAAATCAGGCAGACACAAATTAACAGTGCCGACTAACCGCTCGGACTAATTTAAACCCTAAACGATCGCTTCGCGTCAAAGAACTCGTTCTTCAGATCGCCGCCAACCTCAGTGCTCTTACAGTGTTTGCTATTTTGCTTTTGGGCTTATGAGGTGCTTTTCTACCCTTCTACCTCTGTCTTCTTGCGCACAGTCATTGTGCTCACTCTACTTCTGGCATCACTTTGGAACTCACAACTGATTCCTTCCACAGATTTCACTTGTTCTCTTATGACCACCCTCCACAAAGTTGAACAACCCTGTCTGTCGGTACATGGGATTTGCCTTGTCTCTGTTTAGCTGTGGTTGCTCCTTCACATTTCCAGTTTACAACTGCATCGCCAACAGTCAACGTGGGCAGCTTTAAAAGCGTTGAAATGCTACTGATGGATTTGTTGTTCAGTTGACACATTTGAAGTCACTTAGCAGTCCTTACCGACCAGTTCTGTTTTTACTGATTTTGCACTGACAACACAATGCTTCCAGTCTCTTTTTATACTGATTGGTGCACCTCTCATGACACCTAAGGGTCAATTCTGCATTGCATAGTGGTGTCTGAATAGTTTCTCGAGTTTAGTGTATTGGGAGACGGTGGGAGTGGGGGGAGGGGGGTAGAGGGGGATCCTACAGTTCTTCACCCGATAGCAGAAGCCAAGAAATTTGCACCCTAGATCACATACCTTGAACCTCTGATTTTAGTCCTTTTCAAAACTCCAAACCAGAATACTAAGATAGGACCTAGTGCAGCTTCCATCCAATATGTGACTAACTGTCTTGCCAATCCAGCCAACTATCTGTAGAAACCTACGAAAGCATCTGAATCCAGCTGGCGATCATCATTTAGTGGTGACAAGTCCAGCACCCAGCATGCTCCATAGCTGCTGGCAGAGCTACCTCTGAAGCTCCATGTAACAAGCATCCTCTGCTTTTGCCTCAATATTTCAGGGAGATCAGTGCATCATTACAGACTTCACCCTGTGCTTTCTCAAATGTATTCTCAGCTATTACTAAAACTTTAAATCTGTTTTTAAGGTGTAAGGGAACAGCTACACTCCAACTACCCTCTACTGCCTTCACTTCGTGATGCATACTCCATTCAGAATTATCAGCTCTGTGATGCATATTGAGAAAGGTACTGGAACTTCAGGGATTTCAGATAATTCTAGGGATCCCAGAGGTACCCAGACTTTCAACATAGGTGTTTTAATGACATTTGCAGCTCAGGGAAGCAACCTAAAGCCTGCCAACCACAACCAATGCAGCTTCCAAAAAGCATGTTTTTATACAGTGGCCAACTTCTCCCGCACCCTTATACAACAGGTGAAGTCCCTACCTACCTACCTTTATCTGTGTTCATACCTACAACAAGAAACCTGCTACTAACCCAAGCAGTCACAGCTCATGGCTGACATTTACTTGTCAAGGACTGGGGCATTACTTACTATATACAGTGACTGCTACTTGAATTTTGAGGAAAATTTTGAGCAAGAAAAAAAAAAAGACTATTCAGCACTGATAAATACACTGAAGAACTAAATTAAAGGGTCATTTTACCAAACCCTGTAATTTTCCCCCCACTGCAACAAAGACAATTGACATTTGGCTCAAAGGTGCCTACAACCTTCCTCTGTAAAGGTAAGAAGTGTGGCAGCCTCCAACGTCACCCTCAGTCTCAGTGATGCTTCAGACACCAATGTGCCATTACACACGAAAAGAAAGCCCAGAGCACAGAAGTTCATGTTAGGTGTACAGCGTGCTGATGACATCAAAAGGGATGCCTGTCACATCGGCACTTGGTGATCAGTGACTGACTGTCCACATGAAAGTACATTTTTTGAAGAGCTCACTCAACAAAGGTATGCAGGTGACACAAAGTGTTGCTGAACTGGGGTGTCTTAGAGGGACACTTTGCCATTTATTCACATGTGTGTCAATGTCACCTGCCTACCTTCCCCTCCCCCCCCCCCCCCTCCCTCCCGTGACCTACCACAGGAAGGTGTGAAACTGGAGGGCTGAAAAAAATCATGTACACCCTTATGTGCTTTGGATCATATTCAAATTTCAACAAATGGTTTTGTATGACCCCAAGTAGTTCCAACTTGTACGCCATAGCAAAAGTTGAGTTGCACTACACTCCAAAGGGTTGGAAGATCTGGGAGTATCAGCAATGTCAAATTTTTGCAAGAATGTTGCGCTGTTGGTCATTACATGTGAACTCTCATTTTCAATCACAAAATGTGTGGGAATCAATGCCCCAATGGAAGGGTTGTTTTTATTGAGGCCCTTTATGCCATCCCAATGATTTTGCAAGTTGCCCCTGAGCGGGACTGTGAAATGTTTTCTTTGGCCACTCATAAGAAGACAGTGTTATTACAACATTGGGCATTACATTTCTGACTTCCAATGCAGAGGTGTCCAAAGAAGGGATGAAATTTGTGTAAGAGGAGGGCTGTGATGACCTTCCAATCTTATGACCCATCCACAGTGGTGTTGGGCAGAATTGTGGTGAAATTTGGTGGTAATGTGATGTTTTCCTGCAATACATTTAACAAGAATTACTGAGCTCTGACCTTTTTTCGCACGTGTCAACACCTTTTTGTTTGAAGTGTTGCTGAGCCTGAAGGTAATGTTGCAGGGTACCACGCTTTTACACCATTACAGAGGAAGTTTGTAGGCACCTTCAAAGCACATTTCAAACTTTTGCATTGCAGTGGGAGGCAGTTATGAGTTTTCACAAAGGTGATCCTTTAATTATGTTGTACATTGAATGTAGTTACTGTTCACTACTTCACAGAAGCAAGGCAGCAATTAAATTAGGTAAAACTGTTGATGGAAATTGTTTACTGCTTAAGTATAGCCAATAACTCCAAAGAAAAAACACCAGGCTCCAAACCCTATTAACACTGTTGGATGTTCTTGTCGCATAGTATTGTTTGATCAATATCAAGGTTGTGGTGGCAGTAACACAATCTTTAATAAGTCTCATTATGTGAACAATATTTCAGGATTAAGTGGGTTTTGGGCACATATCTGCACAGGAAGAAAATCCATTTACAAACAGAATTTTGTTACAAAACATGCTATATCACTAACAATGAGATAAGAAATTAAGTTTCAAAAACTGAACACAGAAAATTTGAAAACCTGAAAATTTACCATCATTTATTACATAAAAAATTCATGATTATTATTATGCTCTCATTATTTACTCAAGTTAAGGAACTGCTTTCTTCACACATTAAAGAATGGCATGTACACAATGGAAGCCAAGATGCCACAGATCAGACAAGATGGAAGTTTGTATACAAAGAATTAGGCCCTGGGCTGAAGTAGGAAGATCCTGAGAACTAAATACAGTCAACATTCATATTTCACTAGCAATAAAACATTGAAACAAAACAAATAGAAAATACTCTGTAATAGGCCGAACATGTCCTCTTATTTTTCCTGTTTTCTATTGCACATAGGGCTTCAACCAACTCAAATCCATCACTTTTCAATATCCGTTTTTCTCTTGTTAATCAGCCCAGCCCATCACCCTCCACCCCCCTCCCTTTCCATAATATTTCATTCACATTACAACAACAATAGATGCCTATCTAAAATCAGTTGAATGGATGAAGAAAGAAAAAGCAAATGAGAATATTTAAGATGCAGAATAAAGCCCTCCGCACAAACATCATGATGAATTTTTCTTGAAATTTGCTTAGATTCCAAGCAATTATACAGACCTTTTTGTACACATGAATAGCATATTTTCCATCTGTATCTATTCCAGTCTATTCCAGCGATGATAATTTAATAACAATTTGTGAAAACATGCCATTTCACATTTTACCCTTCATCCAAAACCATTCGTGTTCCTTGATGCTTTTTATAAACATTAAAGAGAGTAGTTTTCTCTTAAATTTCTTATTAAGAAACCAATACATATATATAAGTGGCAACGTAAAGCACACAATTTAAAACTGTGATGCAATGGCTTTAAACCTAACTGACCTTATCTAAATTTGATATTGTGAGCTTCCATGTTTTGTTTTTTAAAATGAAAGTTTATTTTTCATGTGGTGCACTGTTGCAAAAGAGTGAGAGTCCCTGGATACGTATTCTCTTGCAAGTATTACAGGACTGCCCTTGGCCCATTACCATGTCTTATTTTAATGATACATAAATTCTTACCACACACACACACACACACACACACACACACACACACACGCGCGCACGCACGCACGCACACGCACACGCGCGCACGCACGCACGCACACGCACACGCGCGCACGCACGCACACACACGCACACGCGCGCACGCACGCACGCACACGCGCGCACGCGCGCACGCACACGCGCGCACGCGCGCACGCACACACGCGCACGCACACACGCGCACGCACACACGCGCACGCACACACGCGCACGCACACACGCGCACGCACACACGCGCACGCACACACGCGCACGCACACACGCGCACGCACACACGCGCACGCACACACGCGCACGCACACACGCGCACGCACACACGCGCACGCACACACGCGCACGCACACACGCGCACGCACACACGCGCACGCACACACGCGCACGCACACACGCGCACGCACACACGCGCACGCACACACGCGCACGCACACACGCGCACGCACACACGCGCACGCACACACGCGCACGCACACACGCGCACGCACACGCACACACGCGCACGCACACACGCGCACGCACGCACGCGCACGCACACACGCGCACACACGCGCACGCACACACGCGCACACACGCGCACGCACACGCACACACGCACACACACGCACACACGCGCACACACGTGCACGCACACACACACACACACACACACACACACACACACACACACGTGCACGCACACACACACACACACACACACACACACACACACACACGTGCACGCACACACACACACACACACACACACACACACACACACACACACACACACACACACACACACACACGCGTTCATTCGACCTACATCTGGCTGGCTGCAGAGGCCAGACTATAAGCAGCAGCGCATGATGGGAGAAGCAATCTGGGTGGTAGCGGTAATGGTAAGGGTGGGGTGTGGTGGGGAGGGGGAAAGATAGCATGGTAGGGGTGGGAGATGGTAAAGTGCTGCTTGTGGGAGCATACGGGGACAAGGTGGAGAAGTGATACCGCAGCTAGGAGCAGTTGGGAAGTTAGGGAAGGAGGCAGGGAAGGGGCAGCGGAGAAGGAGAGAAGTTAGAAGATAGCGGGCAAGTTAATGGAATACAGAGCTGTGTAGTTCTGGAATGGGGACAGGGAAGGGGATGATGGGTGAATGACAATGACTTATGAAGGATGGGGCCAGGAGGCTTACGGGAACGTAGGATATATTGCTGGGAAAGTTCCCACCTGTGCAATTCAGAAGAGCTGTTGGTGGGAGGGATCAAGATGGCACAAGCTGTGAAGCAGTCATTGAAATGAAGAATGACATATTGGACAGCATGTTCAGCAACTGGGTGGTCCAGCTGCTTCTTGGCCACAATTAGTTTGTTCTCATACATGTGGACAGACAGCTTGATAGTTGACATGCCCAAGCAGAATACAGAGCAGTGGTTGCAGCTTAGCTTGTACATCAAATGACTGGTTTCAGAGGTAGCCCTGGCTTTGATGGGATAGATTATGCTTGTGACCTGCCTGGAGTAGGTGGTGGTTGGAGGATGTTTGGAACAGGTCTTGCATCCAGGTCTATTACAGGGATATGAGCTATGAGGCCAAGGGATTGGGAGCAGTGGTCATGTAGCGGCATACAAGGATATCATGTAGGCTTGGTGGGCAGCAAAATACCATTGTTGGAGAGGTGGGCACCCACATAGCACCATAATTTGCCAACCTATTCGTGGTCCATCTTTAGGAATCTTTTGTAACCACCCACAATCCCAAAACCCTCACATGGTTCAGATTCACTGAAGACATCTTCATGATGTGGTCTGAGGATGAGGACACCCTATCCACATTCCTCCGTAACCTTAACACCTTCTCTCCTGTTCACTTTGCCTGATGCTCCTGAAGCCAACAAGCCACTTTCCTCAATGCTGATCTCCTTGATACTGATGGCTACATCAGTACCTCAGTTGGTATCAAACCTACCAACCACCACCAATACCTCCATTCCAACAGCTGCCACCAAATCTATACCAAGAAGTGCCTATCATATAGCCTAGCCACATGGCTAGGCATCTGTAGTGACAAGCAGTCCATCTTGAATACAGAGTGACACAGAATAACAAGAATATTTGAAATGGGTAGTGACAGCCATGGGCAGGTGGTAGCACTGCACGTTCATGACAGTTAGCTAGTAAACATTTCACCATTTCAGTAATCATGGACCAGTGGAATGGACAACAGCATGCATTAGCCATAAAAAATTTTACAAAAACAATGATAGTTTGGTAGTGGTGCAGAGGGAGTTTCGACGATTTTATAATTTAGGACATTATGAGGCTGTACCATTGAAACACATGACAAAATGTTGGATTAATAACTTTGAAGACAGTGGATCTGCCCTCAAGAAGAAACCAACAGGACGATCAAGAAATGTGCATTCTCCAGCGAACATTGATGTTGTATGCAAGTGTGTCTTATGGAGCCCACAGTATTCAATTCGTAAGCAAGCAGCAGTGGTTGGAATGTCCCAGGAGAGTGTTCATAGAATTGTCCATCTTGATTTAAAATTTCATATGTACAAACAACAGATGGTGCAACAACTGAAGGACAATGATTACCGGTTATGATTAGGATTTTGTCAACAAATTGTAACAAAAATAAACAATGGCAATGAATTTCTGGCCAAGTTGTGAATGTCAGATGAGGCACATTTTCTTCTCACCGGTTATGTGAATAAACAGAACTACCATTACTGGGTAAACACAAATCCTAATGATGTTCATGAGTGCCCTTTACATGCTAGTGAAGTGACAAATTGTTGTGGTGTTTCAACACATGGAATTATTGGAGCTTATTTTTTTGCCAACGAACAAGGAAACACAATAACTGTCAATGCCGATTATTACATGGAGATGTTACGAACTTTCATTCCACATGCATTTAACAACTTTCCAAACATTCAAGACATCACAGACTGCATGGCAATCAATGGCAAATATACAAGAATTGTTTGGCAACCATGTGATCTCACCATTCTATAACATTCCCTGGCCCCATAGATCACCAGATTTATCCATTTCCGATTTTTTCTTGTAGGGCTACCTCAAAAGCACAGTCTACACAACTCAACCAAGAACCCTGGATGAGCTAAAACATAGTATTCGGGATGCAATTCACAGCATCCCAGCTGAGATGTTGCAGCAGTCAATGAGGAATCTCAACAGCAGGTTTCACGAATGTATTCGTACAGGAGAAAGTCATCTAAAGGACATAATTTTAAAAAAATGATAAATGCCATCAATGTTATGTAAATTGCAAAGTTGTAAGGCTTCAACTAATATGAATTCAATTTCTTTCCTTATCACTTCTAGTTTTATTGGATTGTGGAAATGTTCCCATTTTTCTGTGTCACCCTGTATATCAAGTGTCTCACTGACGCCTTCACAGACTGTCAATACCCTCCCAACCTTGTACAAAAACAAATATCTCTTGCCTTACCTCTCAGTCACCCACCACTTCCCAAAATCTCACAATCCCGCCACAGAGGAGCATTTCCCTTATGACTCAGTACCACCCAGGACTGGAGCAACTGAATCACATCCTCCACCACGGTTTTGACTACTTCTCGTCACCATCTGGAACAAGGAATGTCATACCCACTACCCTTCCCACCTCTCCCACAGGGTATCTTGCCACCCACCAAACCTACACACTGTCCCTGATCCATTCCTACACAATTCCTGTGCTGCAATCTGTAACAACCATTAAGCTGGCTGTCTGTGTGAATCGCCACCAACAAATTGGGCCGTGAGACAGCTGGACCACCCATTGCGGAGCGTGCTGCCCAACACAATGTTCTTCAGTTCAGGGACTGCTTCACAGCCCACATCATCTGGATCTTTCCTACCAGTATCAGTTGTTCTGAATTGTGCAGGTGGGATCTCTCCCTGCAATATATACTACGTTCCGACAACACTCCTGGCCTCAGCCTTCATTAATCATTGTACTTTACCCACCTATGCCCATTCTTATTCCCACTCCAACACTCTACAGCCCTCCATTCCACCAAACCCACAAGCTTTTTACTCCTCTCCTTTTCTTCTGCCGCCCCCCCCCCCCCCCCTCTGTCTAACCTCCCAACTGCACCTAGTTGCCGTACGCTCTCTCCGCCTCATCCCTGTATGCTTCTATTGGCAGCACTTTACCGTCCCCCACCCCTGTCCTGCTATCTCTTCCCCTTCATATCCTAACCTTCTCCTTACCTCCACCATGTGCACTGTTTCTCATATCATGCACTGCTGCTCATAATCCAGCCTCAGCAACCAGAGACTGTAATTGCGTTTGCATGCGCACGTGCGTGCACGTGTGCGCGCGCGCACATGTGTGTCATGGGATGCACTGCAGCTAAGTGGCATCTGAAGTGATCTTCAATTCTGTATGAAATGCTGACGTCACAAGATACACTTCAAGAAAGTGACAGCTTCCTTTAGAAGCTATAGCATGTGTTAATAAAACAATGAGAAACTGTATCAAAATGTTAAATGAAATGATGACTGCTAAGGTATGATAGCGTGTTTAATAATATTCCAAACAAAAATTTGAAAGCCATTGCAACGCTAAAATAAAGAACTAGTTAATCCCCAACTTGGATGTTGTTGTTGTTGCTGTGGTCTTCAGTCCTGAGACTGGTCTGATGCAGCTCTCCATGCTACTCTGTCCTGTGCAAGCTGCTTCATCTCCCAGTACTTACTGCAACCTACATCCTTCTGAATCTGCTTAGTGTATTCATCTCTTGGTCTCCCTCTATGATTTTTACCCTCCACGCTTTCCTCCAGTACTAAATTGGTGATCCCTTGATGCCTCAGAACATGTCCTACCAACCGATCCCTTCTTCTAGTCAAGTTGTGCCACAAACTCCTCTTCTCCCCAATTCTATTCAATACCTCCTCACTAGTTATGTGATCTACCAATCTAACCTTCAGCATTATTCTGTAGCACCACATTTCAAAAGCTTCTATTCTCTTCTTGTCTAAACTATTTATTGTCCACGTTTCACTTCCATGCATGGCTACACTCCATACAAATACTTTCAGAAACGACTTCTTGACACTTAAAACTATACTCAATGTTAACAAATTTCTCTTCTTCAGAAACTCTTTTCTGTGCAAAAGTGGTACCAAGTTTGAATACTGAAATATTTCAGAATCATGCGGACAATAGAGAGTGTATCTGTGGAAAGTGATTACTTTTCTTACTCTTTATATGTAAATTGAAGATGGAGAGGGGAAGAAAGGAAAGGGGGGGGAGGGGAGATCACAGCTGTCAACTGCATTGGGACATTACATGGGATCAGCAGTGGCAAGTGAAAATGTGTACTAGACTGAGATTCGAACCCAGCATCTCCTGCTTAGTAGGCAGGTGCAGTAACTATTACGCCATGTGGCACACAGTGTTACTGCAACTGCACAGACCATCTTTGCTCACCTCACAGTCTATCCACACTCCCATCGAGCGCCACATATCTGCAGCTTTGTCCATTTCCTCCATATTTGCCCTTCCGAGATTCCCAAAGGAGGTCGGACATATTTGTGCATTTGCACCGAAGAAGATGGATTCATTGCCCACTTATGCTTATCAAATTATATGAATGTGTGGTGCCTATTCTTTCAGACATGTCCGAAAAAACGGACACCACACTTTCATACAGCTTTCTTATTCAGGAAGTGACTAAGGTAATCAAAAATTACAGAGTTAATAATTTTACTGTTTTTCATTATTAATTAATAATGTGCTAGCCAAAGATAATGACACTCACTGATCTTTGTATTGGCAGTAATCCTTTATTGTCATAGTAATAAAATTGGATTTTAAAGGCATTTGAAGACACATTTCCCAATTCTTGGAATGATGAGAGAAAGATTCAGCTTTTTATTACATACTTAACTAGGGAAGTGAAGTTTACTAGCTGGAAACAATTTTTTAGGCTATTTAAAGAAAAGTATTGGTCTGAATGACAATAGGAGAAGCTTAACATACAGATATATTTTGGCAACAAATGTGATAGGAACTGTGGAGGATATGAATGTTTCTTTGAATGGCATGTAAATAGAACTAAATGGTTAGATGATCCCACACATGAGAAACATCTCATCTCACTGAAGTATTAAATAGTCAACCACCTATCCATTAGTGGAACGAGTATGTTAGGAAAGAAAGGAAGTTAATGATACCGTAATTCACTTAAACAACTGGATATTCTAGAGAGATATAATGGAGATACATGCATCACTAGGAAGCAAAAGATTTTTGTAACAGTTAAGGAAATGTTAAGATATCTTGTAGAAAGAAATAATTGTGAAATTGTTATTTACTTGGGTGAAGAACAAGCAGAAATTCTTAAATGATGATGAATCTGAATTTTTAACACAGCTGAGTGCCAACAATAATAAAAAAAATTCTATCTGATGGTGTACAATAATCAGCGGAATTACCGATTTCTGCAGATCCAGAAGATACTGAATTTTTTTGATGAGGAGGATCCAGTACACTAGTCTGAAGGCATTTATATGCCACTAGCTGACAATTATTACACAGTTTACTGTTAATAACTATTGGTTGTTATCAGGACGAAGAAAAACATGGCCTTGTCAGCAATTGTAGCTGAAATGACAGTGGAGAGCAGTATCAGTTGCTGTAAGGAGAAAAAACAGATAATCATGTTAGAAAATATAAAGGAACCATTAAGAGGTACAATGATAACACTCATCTATGGATGACAGCATTATTGGTCCTCAGGAGGAAGAATCGGTGTGTATCAAGAGAAACATGGAACCCATTAATTAGTATGATATTGGATGATTATGATACTGATCGTCTTCAGCAGGGAGAATTAAGAGCTATGTCAGAAGAAATAGATCAGATAGTGGTGAAGTTGTCATGCCACCACATCCTATGGACAGCAATGTTGGTTGCCCTGTAGGTATGAGTTGGAAAGGTTCATTAGATGTTGCAGAAAGTAAAGCTCTTGGTGAGCATAAGTGGTGTAAATTACTAGGCTCATCACAGAGCGTCAAGAAGCTCATTATTTACACCCATATTGTTAAACTGGTGAGGAATATCAGGGGGGAAAAATAATAAGCACACTCATGTCTTCTTCCTTTTCTTTATGATATCACTGAAAAAGTTGGCAGGAAGTATCTGAGCACTGATCAAATAACTGCCCCTAGAGTATTTAGCTGTGGTAAATTAGTTTTACTATGAATCTATAACTGGGCAGATAAATCAACCAACAGAACTACGGGAGGCTCTGTGTGTTTTCAGTTAAGGCAGAAAGATGCAAACTTCAGTAGCCTTTAAGGAGAATATAGTATCAAACTTTATTAACCAAATGATTACTACAGTCATTTTGTCTAACAGGAGATTAGGAATTGTAAATGTCCCATCCAAGTAATCAGAGAGAGTACTAATTGAAATGTAGTAACTATAAACATAATATTTTAGCACTGTTAAGATCATAGGCATCATGCAATGATTTTTTAGAAGTCAAATTGTTTAATTATAAAGGCTATGAGGAATGTGTAGTTGAACATGGAGCCTAGAATATTGATGCAAACACCAATAAAATTATACAGAAGAAGTGGTACAGCAACATTTCAAAACTTAGTGTAATTTCAGTGGGGCATAAACATAAGTGCTTTGAATCTAGTATGACAATGTAATAACTCTAACACACAGGATGGCAGATCAGAGCGAACCAATCACCTTAGATACAATGAAACAAGGGATACATTTCTGTTCAGTTTAGTTTAAGAATGAAAGAGTGACAAATGTTTGTCTCACTGTGTGCGGACTTCAAAGGATCAATGGCTACATGCAAGAAGATGTCACAAGCTTCCCTTAGATGTTATGACCTATGTTAATAAAACAATGAAAAACTGTATTAAAATCTTAAAGTAATGTATATTCAGTTCTGAGATAGCCATACTTACTGATTTGTATGTTAAATTACATGGCAATGAAGCATGCATAGTGTTCTGCAATGAAACAGTTTGTGACTTAGGAAAATACATTTAAAGTTAAGTGTTCATGTACTCAGTATTTTGGAAGAAACTGAATAAAAAATAATTGCCAAGAATGTATTTAAAAAGGTATGCTCGTAACAGATTTTTTCCAGATGATGATTTAAAAGCTATTACAAAGCTGCTACACATACTGTTAACAGCAAAGGAAAAGAAAGTTTCCACATTGCCATCTGAAGTAAGAAACGTCATCATTAAAGCCTAGAGGCTTCCTTAGCTGGACATTTACTCCTCCATTTATGGTTCCCTCAGCACAGCCTGCCACCAAGAGATATCACCTCAACCACAAGCGAGTCAGTAAAGTACCATGACAAAGTTCCACAAAACATGTTGGGGGATCTCTTAGTTGAAAGAACTATAGGGTGTGTGTAAATTATCTTAACAGCTTTAGACCTTACTAGCTTCAAAACAATGCTAAAGAACAACTGTTTTCAACTCGTTACAAGGTAACTATTTTTCTAATGTCTGATATTTTCCAGGTGGAGATTTGACATGAAAAGTCAGTGTCCTAGGATGAAGCTCAGTGTGTAGCCCGATTTATACATACATACTCAATATTGAAGTGCAGCTAAATTTTTGCATTCTGTTTGGAGTGGAATGATTAACCTTACCAACTAATCAGGCTTGGCATATGTGATTTATGGAAATCGTGTTCTCCATAACATGTGGCATGTCATCCATCTGTTTCAGAAACCATTGTGGACACGGTATAGGCATTTGCAAGGAATCCAACAAAATCAGTGCATCTGGTATCCGGTGTCAGATATGCTGCAATCAACAATCCACAAAGGGTTGCATAAGAGGTTATATATTTATTTCTGCAAGGTTCAGTAGCTTCAGGCACTAAAACCCATAGACAAACCTCAGCATAAACTGTTCACAGCAGATATGCTAGACATGATAGGCAAAAACAATTATTTTTTTGGGAAAGATTTATTTCTTCAATGAGCCAACTTTTCTGTTATCCAACAAACTGAACTGTGATCATGTTCATATATGGGCATCACAGTGTCGTCATGTCACACATAAAATGGGAAGTGACAGTCCCAAGGTCAAGTTACGGTGTGAACTTATGCTTTTTTATCTGTTGTCAATTCTTTTTCAGTAAGCCGACATTCAACAGTGATGTTTACATGTACACGTTAAGAGTGTCCACTCTGCCACAATTGAAGCACCTGAAGCTTGACACCACATTTCAGCAGGTGGGGTACCACCTTAAAGGCTCCTAAGGGTTGCTGAACTTCTGATGAAAATTTTATGGGTGAGTGGACTGGACAAGATGGTCTGACTTTGTAACTGCCTTGATCACCTGTTCTCATTCCATTAGACTTCTTCCTGTTGTTGTTGTTGTGGTCTTCAGTCCTGAGACTGGTTTGATGCAGCTCTCCATGCTACTCTATCCTGTGCAAGCTTTTTCATCTCCCAGTACCTACTGCAACCTACATCCTTCTGAATCTGCTTAGTGTATTCATCTCTTGGTCTCCCTCTACGATTTTTACCCTCCACGCTGCCCTCCAATACTAAATTGGTGATCCCTTGATGCCTCAGAACATGTCCTACCAACCGATCCCTTCTTCTGGTCAAGTTGTGCCACAAACTTCTCTTCTCCCCAATTCTATTCAATACTTCCTCATTAGTTATGTGATCTACCCATCTAATCTTCAGCATTCTTCTGTAGCACCACATTTCAAAAGCTTCTATTCTCTTCTTGTCCAAACTATTTATCGTCCATGTTTCACTTCCATACATGGCTACACTCCATACGAATACTTTCAGAAATGACTTCCTGAGACTTAAATCTATACTCGATGTTAACAAATTTCTCTTCTTCAGAAACGCTTTCCTTGCCATTGCCAGCCTACATTTTATATCCTCTCTACTTCGACCATCATCAGTTATTTTGCTCCCCAAATAGCAAAACTCCTTTACTACTTTAAGTGCCTCATTTCCTAATCTAATTCCCTCAGCATCACCCGACTTAATTAGACTACATTCCATTATCCTTGTTTTGCTTTTGTTGATGTTCATCTTATATCCTCCTTTCAAGACACTGTCCATTCCATTCAACTGCTCTTCCAAGTCCTTTGCTGTCTCTGACAGAATTACAATGTCATCGGCGAACCTCAAAGTTTTTATTTCTTCTCCATGAATTCTAATACCTACTCCGAATTTTTCTTTTGTTTCCTTTACTGCTTGCTCAATATACAGATTGAACAACATCGGGGAGAGGCTACAACCCTGTCTTACTCCCTTCCCAACCACTGCTTCCCTTTCATGTCCCTCGACTCTTATAACTGCCATCTGGTTTCTGTACAAATTGTAAATAGTCTTTCGTTCCCTGTATTTTACCCCTGCCACCTTTAGAATTTGAAAGAGAGTATTCCAGTCAACATTGTCAAAAGCTTTCTCTAAGTCTACAAATGCTAGAAACGTAGGTTTGCCTTTCCTTAATCTTTCTTCTAAGATAAGTCGTAAGGTCAGTATTGCCTCACGTGTTCCAGTGTTTCTACGGAATCCAAACTGATCTTCCCCGAGGTTGGCTTCTACTAGTTTTTCCATTCGTCTGTAAAGAATTCGTGTTAGTATTTTGCAGCTGTGACTTATTAAGCTGATAGTTCGGTAATTTTCACATCTGTCAACACCTGCTTTCTTTGGGATTGGAATTATTATATTCTTCTTGAAGTCTGAGGGTATTTCGCCTGTTTCATACGTCTTGCTCACCAGATGGTAGAGTTTTGTCAGGACTGGCTCTCCCAAGGCCGTCAGTAGTTCCAATGGAATATTGTCTACTCCGGGGGCCTTGTTTCGACTCAGGTCTTTCAGTGCTCTGTCAAACTCTTCACGCAGTATCATATCTCCCATTTCATCTTCATCTACATCCTCTTCCATTTCCATAATATTGTCCTCAAGTACATCGCCCTTGTATAGACCCTCTATATACTCCTTCCACCTTTCTGCTTTCCCTTCTTTGCTTAGAACTGGGTTTCCATCTGAGCTCTTCATATTCATACAAGTCGTTCTCTTATCTCCAAAGGCCTCTTTAATTTTCCTGTAGGCGGTATCTATCTTACCCCTAGTGAGATAGGCCTCTACATCCTTACATTTGTCCTCTAGCCATCCCTGCTTAGCCATTTTGCACTTCCTGTCGATCTCATTTTTGAGACGTTTGTATTCCTTTTTGCCTGTTTCACTTACTGCATTTTTATATTTTCTTCTTTCATCAATTAAATTCAGTATTTCTTCTGTTACCCAAGGATTTCTACTAGCCCTCGTCTTTTTACCTACTTGATCCTCTGCTGCCTTCACTACTTCATCCCTCAAAGCTACCCATTCTTCTTCTACTGTATTTATTTCCCCCATTCCTGTCAATTGCTCCCTTATGCTCTCCCTGAATCTCTGTACAACCTCTGGTTCTTTTAGTTTATCCAGGTCCCATCTCCTTAAATTCCCACCTTTTTGCAGTTTCTTCAGTTTTAATCTACAGCTCATAACCAATAGATTGTGGTCAGAGTCCACATCTGCCCCTGGAAATGTCTTACAATTTAAAACCTGGTTCCTAAATCTCTGTCTTACCATTATATAATCTATCTGATACCTTTTAGTATCTCCAGGGTTCTTCCATGTATACAACCTTCTTTCATGATTCTTAACCAAGTGTTAGTTATGATTATGTTGTGCTCTGTGCAAAATTCTACAAGGCGGCTTCCTCTTTCATTTCTGTCCCCCAATCCATATTCACCTACTATGTTTCCTTCTCTCCCTTTTCCTACACTCGAATTCCAGTCACCCATGACTATTAAATTTTCGTCTCCCTTCACAATCTGAATAATTTCTTTTATTTCATCATACATTTCTTCAATTTCTTCGTCATCTGCAGAGCTAGTTGGCATATAAACTTGTACTACTGTAGTAGGTGTGGGCTTCGTATCTATCTTGGCCACAATAATGCGTTCACTATGCTGTTTGTAGTAGCTTACCCGCATTCCTATTTTCCTATTCATTATTAAACCTACTCCTGCATTACCCCTATTTGATTTTGTGTTTATAACCCTGTAGTCACCTGACCAGAAGTCTTGTTCCTCCTGCCACCGAACTTCACTAATTCCCACTATATCTAACTTCAACCTATCCATTTCCCTTTTTAAATTTTCTAACCTACCTGCCCGATTAAGGGATCTGACATTCCACGCTCAGATCCGTAGAACGCCAGTTTTCTTTCTCCTGATAACGACATCCTCTTGAGTAGTCCCCGCCCGGAGATCCGAATGAGGGACTATTTTACCTCCGGAATATTTTACCCAAGAGGACGCCATCATCATGTAATCATACAGTAAAGCTGCATGCCCTCGGGAAAAATTACGGCTGTAGTTTCCCCTTGCAGTTTCCCCTTCGCAGTACCAGCACAGCAAGGCCGTTTTGGTTATTGTTACAAGGCCAGATCAGTCAATCATCCAGACTGTTGCCCTTGCAACTACTGAAAAGGCTGCTGCCCCTCTTCAGGAACCACACGTTTGTCTGGCCTCTCAACAGATACCCCTCCGTTGTGGTTGCACCTACGGTACGGCTATCTGTATCGCTGAGGCACGCAAGCCTCCCCACCAACGGCAAGGTCCATGGTTCATGGGGGGGGACTTCTTCCTATGTGGTTTGAAAGGGATTAGATACAACAAGCCAAGATTATGTACCTACAGGACTTTAAATGCATTGCAAATGTGTGTCTTAAACGTGTCACCATGGATTCCTGGAGCATGCATAGAGACAAATTTAATACCGATTGACTTTTGTACACACTAAGGATGCACACATTGATATGACTGACTGTGGAAACAAAACTGAGCTATTTTTCACATGTTGCAAACCATAACCTAGCAGGGTTTTAATATTTTTAGACTCTAATGTTGTAAAGATAATTTATAGACACCCTATATTTGCCCCACCAACTTATATTTGCACCTCCCTACAGTAATGGTCTCATGTATCAAGTAGAAATTTCTAACTGATTTAACATCTGTGACTGTCTGTTGAAGATTATTATTTTCTAAATTTATTGAAGTGTTTGCCTCTGGCACACCTTAGTAACTGTGTTTGTTTCTGAGTAACAGCTATTATATTATTTTCTGCACAAGAAATTATTTCCTTATTAATAAAAATTAAAGTAAAATAAATTTCATCAGAATTTACAATTGGTCATATGTTCAAACACTGAGCCATACAAAAAACTTTTACAGTAACCCAGTTTGAAATTGAGGAACCTAGTATTGCGAGCCCCCTGGAGAGCGTGCAATTTGAGCAGAACTGCTAAAAGGAGGTAAATATAAAGCACAGTCATACAAAATATCTAGTCTAAAGGAAGTAAAGTAGGTTTTATAAATCTATCACTGACAAGCACCCAATCAATAGTGAATGGATGAAAACAATGTCAGTCGATGAGAATTTGGTGAACACTATTTACTAGTTTCACAGTCTGATCAATGTAGGCAGTCGTATCTTCAGTAAACAAAGTTCAGTAAATATGAGCATATATTTAACAATTATTTAAATCTCAATTTTACAGAGTAAAATTATGACTTTTACAATAACAAGTAGCAACTAATATGACTCCATAAGTTATTAATTTTTGTATAATATTAAACATTATACAAGGCACTCTAGAACTAGTTTCAGCAATGTCAATTGTCCTTGGTATTTTCAAAAGCTGGTGACTAGCAAATAACTAAGCACTAACATCACACTGCTTAGGTTATTGTTTCATTTCCACTGACATTCTTCAAACTCTTCAATTTTTTGCACCATCTACACACAGGCAGCACAAAAAGTAGGAGACCAGATAAAATTATAAATAATCCCGCTAAATAAAATGACAGATCGTAACTTCCAGAAATATCATAAAGCCAACCTGCAAAATGAAATAATACGTTAGTGGAATAAAATGTTACAGAACACAAATTATGCATCAGTATGACACCCGAGGGTGTGCAAGTTATTTTGACATTGATATATCTTTTGTTTGAAGTGGAATATTCTATACTGTGTTCCTTTAAATCTATAACTCAGAAGGATTTAAATTACATTACATCAATAGGGAACAAATATTTATGTTGTAATACCTTTTATTACTGTGCATCATGGGAGGAACATGCTTAATTACTAGTTGATGAAATGGTAAATGTTGTCCATTATCTTCTCCTTCCAAAGAACTGGCATTCCTGAAACCTACAGACTGATTTGCCACTCTTGTTCCTGTGGACCTCAGTAGTAGTAGTAGTAGTAGTAGTAGTAGTAGTAGTAGTAGTATTTGTTATTATTGTTGCTGTTGTTGTTGAACCGAATGCTAACACTCTGCCTTAGCTCTGTTTCACTTATCTTCAGTTTTTGTTTCCCTTCTTTGATTACTGACTACTATTGTAACTGTTCTTTCTAGCTCCAAATCAGAGTAACCATCCTTAATGCAATTCACAGTGACTTCGAACTGAACTGCAGATTACATTTGTTTGTTTACTACTAAATCTCCATTTCATATTTGTCGGTATCCCTTTCATACTCCCGAAACTTAACAGAAGTTCTCATGCATACATTTATGCACTAGCGTTCTTCCACGAGAAGCAAGATTCCAGAGTAAACTCCTGGTCCAGGACAGTGTTTTAATATGCAATGAAGTTTTATCTTGAGGATTTATTTTGTAGCACCACCATTTTGTAACTATTTCTTACTAAATTAACTCAGTAACCCAAGAGACACTCATAGGCTTTGTAAATAAAAGTACCTTTCATAGTACTATGCAATCATGTCTCCTTTATTTACATTGTCAAAAAAAATCTTAGGTTGAACTGGAGAAGTAAGAAAACATTAAATGTAATATTTATGGGACACACAAATCTTGTATTTTTAGAGTGACATTCAAAGAATAGAATGGTCTAACTCGTATAATAATCTGGAAGAACTAAAAAGAAGCAACAATGATAAGGACATTCCAAAATGTCAAACTCTTCCCAGTGAATCACTTTTCACAGAATTTTATGACACTTGCATAGTTAAGGAACATTTATATTGATCATCATTACACACAAGTTTTCCTCTCCCTTGTTCAGCGATAGAGTGACACATTTAAAATGATTTAGATGAATGTGTTAATTGAATGATGAAGATAATACTTGTGAGATGCTATTTTATATCAAAACTCAGTTTTGTAGTTAAATTTATTTACCATTTACTTTACTTTTCTGGACTGCTGGGTTCCCTAGTTCTGAATTGCTAGAAGTCTGAAGTAGGTTTAGGATTTCAGTTTATCTGTATTTTATGTCTGACTCCAGCCAGTATTACAGATCTAACAACAAAATACTCTGTACAGGAGAGTAGTAGCCAATACATTGGGTAATATAGGTTGTGTTATGCTGTTGAGGTTGTATTTACAAGTGTGTGAAGGCAATTCCAGGCTCATAACAAGAGCCATCTACAACTCTTTTTGGAAAGGAGCTTAATAATGTGGACTGAAACAAGGAAAATAAGTTGCTGAATTCAGCTGTTAATAGCTGGTATGGAATATGTGGCACTGAGTGCAATTATTAAAAATGAACATATCATCAAGGCATTTCCACAAAGACATTCAAGCATTGATTATTTTAGTGGGTCACTTCTAAATTTGTGCAGATGCATTGCAAAAAATGCAGAAAAATTTGCCTCTACCCAAAGTGCCAGGTCAAAACACTTATTTCAGCTGTCAACTTTACTGTTATAAATTGACAGTCATGACTGATGACTGGGTCTTCATGTTCACCCTTGATTAACAAAAGGGTATCCCTATATTTATGGTTTGAAAATAAAATGCAGAAATCTTCTGATCAAATAGGTTCTGCTGCATTTGGTAATCTTTCTGAAAACTCCAAAATGGGGAGTTGGACTTCATTGTTGCCATTTGTCTTGTTGCAGATGGCTGTGCAGGACAAAACAAAAATGTCTTTTGACCATGTGCTGTTTCTGGCTAAAAAAAAAATAAAAAATAAAAAAAATAAAAAAAAAACGTGCTCCAAGGAATGTCCAATCTCTAACTATTTTTCCCTTTACTTGTCCTCCTTTCCTTCCCTCAGAATGAGTATTTGGTGTATTGGATAAAGATCACAGAACAAAAAGTATCATCATGAACACTGAAGATCACAACAAAATATTTACCAAACATGGAACACTGCAGTTATTGGAAAAAACTAGCTTGTATGTAACTGGAGACAGGAAGTAGAAGCAATAATAAAATCAACCCAAAACTAGCCTTTTCAACTGCCACACTATAGAATATTGATCCTAACATGATTGAAAACTAGGAAAAACTATCATGTCAAATGAGAATTGGATTACAGCATCACTGTAGGAACTTCTTTTTCTCCCACTTTGTTCTGATACAAAGAGTAAATTTACTCTTTTTGCAGATGATACTACAATTCTAATTGATGATTTTACAGACAACAATCTTGAACGAACTACAAATGAAGTTTTCAATGATATAGTAAATTGGTTTTCTTCAAATGGTCTCTCACTCAATACAGATAAAACTCTTAATATGAGATTCCATACTGCACAAAGAAATCTGGAAGAAATTAACATTAAGTGTAGAGATCAAGCAATACAAAAAGTTGAGGTTACAAAATTCCTGGGTGCTTATATAGACAACAAATGTAATTGGTTGACACACATTCTTCATCTTTAGAAACCACTTAGCTCAGCAATATTTGCACTACGGGTTATTGCTTAAGTGGTTTCAGTGGCTAGATACCATTAAGGTTTCTTACTTCGGCTATTTTCATTCATTAATGTCATATGCTATTATATTCTGGGGGAACCAACCTCTTGCAGAGAAAATTTTCACTGCACAAAAAAAAAAAAAAAGCCATCAGAATAATGAGTGGTGTCCATCAAAGACACTCTTGTAAAGGCTTGTTTCGAAAGATGGGGATCCTTACCACTGCCTCACAGTATATCTTTTCTTTGGTGACCTTTGTCTGTAATAACCCTTCTATCTACAAAGATAACAGCCAATTTCATGACTATAACACGAGGACCAAAAACAGTCTGCACATTGAATTGAAAAGTCTCACTATGGTTCAAAAAGGAGCTTACTACTCCAGTGTTAAGTTGTTTAATGCTCTCCCACCACACATCAAATGCCTTAACAATAGACTTCCAGCATTCAGACAAACTATCAAGGAGTACCTGATAGAGAAATCTTTTTATACCATGCTGAATGTGTGAAATAAAATGTATATATCACTAAACTTGCAAGTGTTTTATAAAAAGTGTAATTAATTTTGTTTTGAATAGGCATATGAAAATTGTTTATTGGTATTTCTGTATTTCCCTTGGAATAGTGAACTTACCTTGATTCCTTTATATATTACTCATCCTTAACATGTGAAACAAAAAATTTCTGTTAGTTGAATGTGCTGTTGTTTAGTTGGTATCTTATTTACATTAATAGAGGGAAACATTCCACGTGGGAAAAATTTATCAAAAAACCAAAGATGATGTGACTTACCAAACGAAAGCGCTGGCAGGTCGATAGACACACAAACATACACACAAAATTGAAGCTTTCGCAACAAACTGTTGCCTCATCAGGAAAGAGGGAAGGAGAGGGAAAGACGAAAGGATGTGGGTTTTAAGGGAGAGGGTAAGGAGTCATTCCAGTCCCGGGAGCAGAAAGACTTACCTTAGGGGGAAAAAAGGACGGGTATACACACATCCATCCACACATATACAGACACAAGCAGACATTCCCCCTAAGGTAAGTCTTTCCGCTCCCAGGATTGGAATGACTCCTTACCCTCTCCCTTAAAACCCACATCCTTTCGTCTTTCCCTCTCCTTCCCTCTTTCCTGATGAGGCAACAGTTTGTTGCGAAAGCTTGAATTTTGTGTGTATGTTTGTTTGTGTGTCTTTCGACCTGCCAGCACTTTCGTTTGGTAAGTCACATCATCTTTGTTTTTTGATATATATTACTTATCCTTAATATGTGAAAAACAATTTTCTGTTTATTGATCGTGCTGTTGTCTATTGATTTTGTTTACATTGTATCTTTATTGTATGTATTTATACAAGTTATGCTTGAACTACGAACAATTTGACAAGTTCCATATCCTTGCGATGCACTCGTTTCCAGGATCTACGTAACATGAAATAAATAAATATAACTGTGAATTCTATATCATTTTTGTGTGCTAAGCCTCACACTGATTCCAACTGGCTACAAAATCAACCGTCAGAAAGCAAACAATGTCAAAAAACTGTTGACCAGGCACTATGGAAAGAAGTCTTAGGAGACTCAAATGCTGCAGTGGTACAAAAATACATCTGAGAATAATTCAGCACAATTTCAAACTGAAGTTTAAAGTGTTGTTGACAGTGAAATTTGTGAATGAATATTTCCATTTTCTGATCAGAAGAAATTGTGACTGACAGTATTAAGTTGCTCTTCAGCATCACAAGAATACTGATTTTTGCGAACTTATATGTTGTTTTAGTGAAATTTACATACTGAAATAAGATTAATAATGTAATACATTATTTTTTTTTAATTTTTTTTTACATAGAGTTTTCTGCTATAGGCTTATAGGAAGAGAGTGCCATGGTGTGCTAGGAACTTCTTCCAGTCATACTGTACATGACACTTTTAGCACAACGTAGACTTTATTCTCAAGAGCAATTGCACATACATCTGCATTAATTGTAGTATACTATGCACTGTCTTTTCCTCCAGCTCTGTCCGAAAATCATCCGCAGCACCCTGGCCAGAAAAGCGAGTCTCGCATTGAGTTTAATATCCCTACAGGCTGTTTATTAATACCAATTCAGTCTCATTACAAGAAAAATGCCATGAAAACTAATTTTCTTAATACAATGTGAAGCACACCGATTTTGAAATTGCATAGATGTGTCAATATCTACCTACAGTTTTGAGTTGACAAACACTCAGATGTGCAACATAACTGGACAACTGAATTTATTCACAAATTTCAGCTTTATTACTCACTCCATACCAAAACACTTAACTGATTTTTTTAAAGAATCTTAAGAAACACCTGAAAAATATTCAGTGTTCTATACCATACAGATCCCTGTAGTTTTTGTTTCACCTGTAAAATAAGTGATATATGGAGTTATCCATCTTTGATAAGCTGCTCATTTCATCTCCAATGGCCCCACTCTCCTCTCTCTTAATAAAGTACCTAAATTAAGCCTAATGTATTCTGATCCTTTGTAGTATCATCACCCAGAAGATTCATTCAATTGAATGAATACTATTTGACAGTAGTAATCCTGTACTGATAAATCAGATGCATGCTCAATTTCAGTGCTACAAATAATGGGTGTGTGTGTGTGTTAACCATATTATTCATTATTGGCAACAACTGCCTATTTTTCTTTTAAGTTTCAAACATTT
Organism: Schistocerca piceifrons; assembly: GCF_021461385.2. Lineage (NCBI taxonomy): Eukaryota > Metazoa > Arthropoda > Insecta > Orthoptera > Acrididae > Schistocerca > Schistocerca piceifrons. The sequence goes on from NC_060139.1 coordinate 749,085,717, forward strand.
TTATATAATTTTCATAAGCAAACAGTTTTATTGTACTGTATATCCACATCAGATAGGTGCTAAATATTATATTCAGCATTCACATTGCACAAGGTGTCAAAAATAAAAAAATATTGCCCCCCTTTTTAAAGGTTTCTTCTTGAGAAGCAAAATGCAGATGATTGGCAGGAGGCAAGATCTGGCAAATAAGGACTGTTCAGTCAAGAAAGGTGTGTGTGTCCAGGAGTCAGGTCTTGAGATACAAACTTAACACAGTTTAAATTTTCTCAAGGTTTCAATTACATTTGAATAAGCACTCATACAAGAAAATGCTTGTACCACCTTATACCCACTTTTCAATAAAGTATCATCATCACACACCCAGCATAACATTAGTCACATTGCTTTGTCACTTACCTGAGTCTGAACCAGATTTTAACATTTGCACATTGCTGCATTATGCATAACAGTACTGCTGTGCAACACAATTTCTGCAATACACTGAAAACTGGGTGTCTCGACAGATGCTGAATGGCAACTGACCAAGCTTGGGCAAGTAGTACCAACTACACTGCATCCACCCAAGACATTCAATATATTTGTCAAAGGTTGTATGTGGCTTCTAGTGACCTGAAAACTGCCTGTTCACTTTGGAGAATTTCTTGTTGTCAGGGCAAAATATTGAGATACCAATAAATAATGAACCGTCCATAACCTTTAATGAGTGCATCATTTCATAGAGAGTGTAGAGGTGTAGAGATCGTCACAACTGACCAATACCTGCTTTCTGAAGTTGAGAGCAAGTACAATTACAGCTCACACCTTTTCAGAACTAATAAATCAAAATGTTAGGCACTAAGAAATTTTTGAATAAACTGATCAAAAGGCCATTACAACAGATTTTTATTGTCAGTTTAAAGATTAAATAAACTAGAAACTCCACAAATCATTCAAATACTTGTCAGAAGTGGGGAAGGCGGTGGGGGGGGGGGGGGGGGGGGGGGGGGGGGGGGGGAAGGTCTGACTACAGCATGTTAGCTGGTGTGATTAATGTTTCAAAGTTTGTTCTTTGTGAAAATTCATACCAAAAAAATAACAGAACAAAAGTTTTTCATTACCAGATAGAATAATAATTATTTAAAAGTTTTCAGTTATGATTATTGCTTTAACTAATAAATAGTAATGTTACACGAACTTCTGACTAAAGAATAATCAATTACAAGACAATATGGCTTTTGCTTAGAAAAAAAAAGATTCTTACCTGCTAGAGGTGGCCCAATTATATTCCCAAGACCTTGTACAAGCAATAGAAGGCCATAGCCATTTGTGAATCTTTCTAGTGATACCATTTCCACCAAAATAATTGATGCAAGTGTGTAATTTGCAGAGATTGAGAGACCAAATATGCATGCAATGATCATCAAACCTATGTATGTATGCACTAGTGGCACAACAGCAGTGCACAAACCACATACAGTCATGCATACTGCATAGACAGCAACAGCATTCACTTTAGGTCTGTCACCCATCCACCCAAGTATCACCTAGAAATGTGGAAGAAGTGTCACTGTAACTTCATACTGTAATATTTTTGCTCTTAAGCATATAACAATTTTATGTCCAAAAAATAATTTCTTTATCCTGTTAAATGAATAAAACATGTATTTTTCCTTATGAAATGCAATTCTGATATTTGTACAGCATCCCAAAAATGGCCAGTACTGTCTGCCAATTTCAAGCACTTAATCTAACAGTATACCTTGTGTGTTTCTGTCATCATTAAACCTATAATTAAGCCTACTGAAGCACTATTATGTAGACAAAAAATTCCTGATGTTATATTTCAGACATGTGAACTTCACTTTCTCAATGTTTCAGAAAACAGAAAGAATATTTCCTTTATATGAGAACCAATCACACCCTTTGTATCCTTTTCAGGCAGTTATCATCTAATTTTGGATTACTGAGAAAAAAGCACTAGATTTTTTACTGAAGAGAAAACTATCCAAAAACGTTCTAGTGGAACATGGGAAGCTCCTTGCCAGGTGAATACAATACGAAAATGAAATATAATTTATTATTTGCATTCCCCCACCCCTCCCTCTCCCACATTTGAACTTTATGTAGCATACATGCTGCTACTACACAGTATGTTACACAATTAAAATTTAAGAAATATTATATTGTTTGATTATGTAGTGATTATAACATATCAAATGAAAAAACTGTGCTTATTCTCCCCCAGCCCCCCCCCCCCCCCCCCCCCACACCCCTACCCCCCAATTTTTAATTGTTTTCAAATGTAACATTTGTAAGATGGTAAATGAAAGAAAGATTACTGTTTAATGTCTTAAGAGATGACAAGGTCATTAGTAATGGGATATGAATTCCAAATGGGCAAAACAGAGTAAATTGGCTTTGGTCTTACAAAGGAAACGACCAAGGATTTTACTGAAGTGATGTGACATGGATTTAAATTTCACAACATACAAGTCTAAGTGCCTTAATCACTGTGGCAGCTCAGAGTATTTAGAATTTTTATTTTATAACAATTCAGCTATATCACTGGCATCACTTTATCTTAAAGAGTGAAAAGTTGTAGAAAATCACTATTCATGAGGAGAGACAAGCATTCTTAGAAAATGTTTCATAAATTATTTTAATTATTAGCTCTGCTCGATAACATTTTGGGACTGATAACACACGATGATACAACAACAATATTATGAGAAGCTTAGATTGTTACTATATAGAAGAGGCACTGAATCACAGACAGGCACAATTAAACAACAAGGGTCACGTGTTCAGATTGTCTTAGTGTGAAGGTGTGTGCCTGTTTTTTATTTGTGGAGGAGGATTCTTTTGTCTGACACCTTCAATGTTTAGCAGACTTTTCACTGTGCCTGTACAACTCAACACCTCCTTTATATCATAATTAGTTTTATTTCAAGTGCACAGCATCCACAATATACAAATGTCTGGTATTATTGTGCAACTGCTTCTATAAAAAAAATTCAATAGTACTTGATGACAGTTTATCGCTTTACCAGAGTTTGTGGTTTACTTATATATTCTATGTATATTCTGTTTTTTCTATGACCCAATTCCTGCCTTACCATTCCAACCATATTCAGCAGTCCCAGTGCACTGATAAGCAGTGATGCATCATTTTCACTGATACCCATTTCCACTGCCCGGTCTGTGAGGAAGACATATGGAACTTCATACCAAGTATACAGCAAGAAGTTGGATGCTGCAAACAATGAGAAACGTGCATCTGCAAAGTGGGAAACATCCACCATGCCTGCAAGGATCCCAACCATTTCACTCAAGCATGGTTGTTCTTGCTGAAAAATGAAGAACAAAAATGTTTTTCAAGATAATACACTTGTTTGTACATTTATTGTTAACAATGCTAATCTCAAAGAACATTGTTGGCCAGCACTAAGCACTCAGTAAAATAGATATGGATATATTCACTTTCTTGCTGGTAACTCAGCACTGATAGGTAGCACCCGCAAACAATTTACTTGATTGAGTGCTTGGTGTACAACGTGAATGCTGATATCAGTGTCAGAAATATAGCAAGCAAAAAGTACTAGCACATTTTCAATATTTTGTGTTTCCTGTTTCCCATTCTACTGCCAAATGAACTGTTGAATAAAATAGTAGAAGTTCCTCCACAATGCTTTTACCCTTCATGTTTTCTCTGACTTTTTTCAGCTTTTGATTAATAATAAAAAAATCTGCCATAATGAAAAGGATGGAAAGAGAATTAAAAATGAGTAGAGCTTCCTCTAACAAGAAACAAAGTTAATCAAAATTTATGCACTCCAACACCACAACACAATTCCTTGCATACCAATAGTACAAAATCTGTGTAAATTGTGTCCCATGCAGACTTTCAATGGAGAATGAATATCAAAGAAATACAATCTGGCAACATTGTAATCAGATGCAAGAAAAGTATCTTCAGTGAATATTGTGTAACGGCATTGCCCAGTTACTGCAGAACTCTTAAAACCTGTACTTACAATACTCAAGTTCGAAAGTTCGATTCCAGGTCTAGGGAGGTACCCCTTCAGTGCAAGGACAAGAAAGGGCAATGATGTTTATAGCATTCGAAGACCCACATACTGTCTTCCGTGCAACTGCACTATTGGCTGTTGGTGACAACAGGGGACGGGACTCGAGGTAGTCAATGATGAGCACAGCATGAGGCTACAGAGCATAGTTGAAATGCTTACTCAATGAGTAACTCACAAAAGTGCTACAGTGCTAGTGGTGTTGATACAAAGCAGAACAATGGCAATGATAAATAAAGTAAACTTCATATTATATCTATAACAATAGTTGTTAAGGTTCACATTTCATCAGAAAAGAACCCAATGAATTTTGTAGAATGAGGAAGAAGTGGCAGATGAAATATTTGCAATTCTGCACGATGTATCAGTGGAATGCGCAGTGTCACATATGCTCAACTATGTGGACAATGTACATGACGAGGACAATCAGAACGACACATTCTTAACAAGCTAAAGTGAAACTGAAGCAGGTATTGAGCCATGTAGTTCATCCTCCTTGTTAGAGAGGGAGCTGCAAATCCCATCTCCAGTGACACACAGTAAAGAATGATCAATGTCCAAGGAGCAGGTACTAAACATAATTATGTACATGGAAGATAATCTGCAGCATAGTAAAAGACAATTATGAACAGATTTGAATAAGTTCACAGCAATATAAGCAAACAATGCATAAGAAAAACCATCAATATTAAAGGGAGGACATAAACTAGTGTTTGCACATTTTCAGGATTCTCAATACAATTTACAGGATACACATGATAGTAACCTACTACATTACTCACGTCAAACTACACATGACATAGATTACAGAGATTCCAAGAGTAGTGGCTGGTTGCATCACTTAAAACAGAATTGGAAGACATAAGATAATGGAATTTCAAACCAAATGTTAACTTGACAGTGCACAGCAAACTGCAGAATTTGCATGATTATTTGTAGATGAGACAAACAAATTTATTCCATCATCCAGTAAGGAATGTGTGTTCAACTTTGACAATTCAAGTTTTGAAGAGGGAATGCACATGTAAGGAACCCTGGGGATTACAGGTACAAAGAGGGCTGTACCAAGATCAACTAACATCAATGCATCAATGCCTTAACACATTCATGTAAAGTTATGCTGACTGTTTATCTGGTTGGTAAATTGGCTAGAAAGTTATTTATTGTGCTGTAATCAGTTGGAGATGCTCTGTCCCCCACAATTCTCTCTCACATGTGTATTCTTGCAAGGGCAGTAGGAAATATTCACATCACAGCAAACAAGAGTGGAAAAATGGGCATAAGAGAACTACAACTATGGTATAAGCACTGCTTATGGCCAATAGCTGCTCAAAATATATTTTTTTTCTTTTCTCCTAGATTTCCTGGTCTGCATATAAAAATCATACTCGTTCAGAGCGAATTATTTCTCCTGAGAAGTGTGTGACATTCAAATTCATGCCAGCTGGAACCACTGGAAAAATTTTGCCTCTGGATGTTTGTTTTTTCCATGTCTCTAAGACATTATCATGCTATCTGCAGCTACACTAAAGTATAGCCAGTTTCATATAGGTTCCACAACAAACTGTTTTGCATTCGGTTGCATGCCATCACATTCAGTCGGTTATCATCCCGTTACACCAATATGGTTTTATATGCATTCCTTGTGAGTGGATATTGACTATCCTACATAGTTTGGAACTTTCAAGGAGTTCACCTTCAACCTAGATGGTAAGAATCTTTGTGGTCACTGTGGTGTGCCATTTTTCATTCAGTGTTCATGGGGGAAGTTAATGATTTGTCTTTAACATTTATTGAGTGTTGATGACATCCATTTTGGGAAGTGCAGTACAGACATCCCATAGAAGGTTGATCTCTGTACATCCCAGACACTCATTTTCTGTCACTCTCCTGATGCACTGGGTGAGTCATTAGCAACTAACATAACACTTTCAAATGAGCCTTACTAAAGATTGAATTTGCATCTGTACACTCAAGGGTTCCTTGTAGTTAATTTTTTTTAACTCTGATCTGGCAAATTATGCTGTAGTAAACTGTTTCTTAAATAGTACATAGTCCTTGACTACAGTCTTTTTTATGTTGAACATAACAACTATCTGTTTTTGGGTGGAAATAATTACGAACCTTACCAATGTGTATTCACTTTGAATGGCCAGGTATTTGGTTTTGAGGGGCAGAGGGGGTGAGGGGTATGCTGAAGGATTCAACTGCAGACTGAAGGGGGAGTAGCAATGCTGTCAAATGAGTGGAAAGTATGAAGGGGTGGAATGTATGGAAAAGAACAGTAAAGTGGAATATTAAGAATGATTATACTCTCATTTGTTGCTGATCACATTGTTTTATAGTGAAGCATTTCACTGATGTCTCCAGTGCTCATCCTGAACAAATTTTGTACACGAAGGTCAATAATGAGGTCAACATTATGCATGTCTCACTTATTTGACCTTTTCTGCTCATGTCCCATTCCATATCCATTATATATGGAAACACTTCTATTTGACTTGCTTGCATTCACAGTGCCAGATTAGCATCCGGTGGCCAAAATTGGAACCAATTCTTTTCCAGTATAAATAGGTCCTCGATTAACACATTAGTTTATTACCAAGTTTTGCTGCCATGTTATAATCACAGCCAACACTGGACCTCTCTCAGTAATTGCACTTTAATTACAACCACTTGATACCAAATAATTGCTCGTGTTTATGTAATACCTGCTGCAGTAGCTGCATAATAGTTAAGAAGCCAGATACCATGATAGTCTAAAATCTAAACAAAAAAGAAAAAAATCTTGCTGCTGGAACTGGAATTAAACAGCTTTAGCAGAGTTATCACGTATCCAACCAGAGCTGTTTAAAATCACTTTTTGTATTCTGTCTGCAATATATGATTGTAGCTTATTACCTGCAACACCACTAATTCCAACTAATTTAGCTTTGTCCAAGAGAGATGCAAAGACATAATTTGCAAGTGCATTTTCTGTTTAACAGCCCTTTACAGCCAAACTGGCTTTTGTTGAGACCTTCCATCTTCATGACGTGTTCAGTAATTGTTATATGCATTAACTTTTCAGTAATTTTAGAGGAAGTTGTTAAGTAAATAGGGTGAAAGTGAATTCAGTTTCATCAACTTTCTTTACATAGGCCAATAAAGTGATTAGAACAAAATTCGGAACACACATTTACTGAGAAGTTCGAAAGGTACAAGGTACAAGAAATGCAATGGATGGAAAAATGAAAGAGACGAGTGAACATGTGAACAGATCTTGGTAAGAAAATAAAAGTATTTCCACCCTAGAACAATCAAGCTCTTAAATTGGGAAAAACAAATTTATAATAATAAATATAAATGTTAACAAATAATGTTCAGTCACTCTTCACAAAAAGTTACTCATAATTATTATTATTGTTATTTACCTCCTTATACTCCAAAAAAATTGGCTCTGACCACAGGTTAGGGCATGACAGTGTCCTTTGAGTTTGTGTAGGGAGAAGAGCACCCCGAAATGTCAGCGAATGCCTGCCAAAGAAATTCTTAATGACAACAGACACAACCAACGATAATTGTAGCTTTCCATAAGAATAACAATTTTAAAAATATTTAATGCTGAGAAAATTTTTTATGAATCTGGGTAGAACAGAATGTAGAACAAAATGCAAAAACTGTCATTAATTTGGTACTTTATCGATAAGATCCATGAGAAATATTTACTTGGGCAATTATTTTCTTTTTCACCATTATTTTACTGTTAGAAAAAAAAACTGCAGTCACAGGAAAGACATCTGGCAATTTAGATGATATTTTTCTCTTGTTTATATTGTTATGTCTACAATGATTTCTCCAGTGTTCCTTCCTTCTACTTGGATTATGTGCTCTATTTATTATTGGTAGAATATTTTATACATTATGAATGAAATAGCACATGCATTTTAAGTTAGTTCTCTGTGCAGTTTATATGAACTGCTTCCTGAAATACCACAACACTATTCAGGAAGGGGGAGGAAAAAAAAAAATGGAAGCATCTTGGGCTGGAACACTTGCAACAATCTGCAAAAAGCATGATCACCTTAGGTAATGACAAATGTGATTCCCATACATGTTAGCCTTTACCCAATTAAACAATTTCAATTACACTCTCAGATCCTACAAGAATTTGTAATTACCTTGAAAAGGTTACACCAGTCCACACCCATTTAACAGATGCAAAAATATGTAATTTCAAATGATAGAAGATGGTGTTGGTTTAATTTATGGGAAGTAAATGCTGACTGAGAGGAACAAAACTGAAGATGTTTTGAGAGTGAATTCTATTCATGAACTGAATTTTCTGCAAACAACAAATGCAAAGATGCACAAATTGTAAACTAAATTTCAAACATGAACTGCAAAGACGAAGCAGTTCTTTTTAGCAACAGTGAACACTACCAAGCAACAATTATGACAGTTTGCATAGCTAGGGTACTTTGCTTTATCGATAATTAAATTCATCCTCAATCTGTATTGTATCTAGTAACTACGAAAATTTTATCACCATTCAGCTGAGTAATGGAAACATAAAAATACATACAGCTTTTGAATCTGATGTCAGTTTTATTCAAAAGACTATCTACATCTACACCAATGCAATTTGGCGCACAATTCTTCAGGACAGTGTCAGTTAAAGAGGAATAAAAGATTCTGTTCTATGAACTCCTTAGTGTTTTTTTTTTTTTTTTCCTTTCTTCTCTCTTTCTTTTCAGATGGCATTACTGAAGAAGACACTGCCTTTGTACATCAAAGAGAGGAGGAAAATGTGTACAAGTTCTTAAAGTGTGACATTACACTGTACTAATATACAGGGTGTTTCAAAAATGACCGGTATATTTGAAACGGCAATAAAAACTAAACGAGCAGCGATAGAAATACACCGTTTGTTGCAATATGCTTGGGACAACAGTACATTTTCAGGCAGACAAACTTTCGAAATTACAGTAGTTACAATTTTCAACAACAGATGGCGCTGCGGTCTGGGAAACTCTATAGTACGATATTTTCCACATATCCACCATGCGTAGCAATAATATGGCGTAGTCTCTGAATGAAATTACCCGAAACCTTTGACAACGTGTCTGGCGGAATGGCTTCACATGCAAATGAGATGTACTGCTTCAGCTGTTCAATTGTTTCTGGATTCTGGCGGTACACCTGGTCTTTCAAGTGTCCCCACAGAAAGAAGTCACAGGGGTTCATGTCTGGCGAATAGGGAGGCCAATCCATGCCGCCTCCTGTATGTTTCGGATAGCCCAAAGCAATCACACGATCATCGAAATATTCATTCAGGAAATTAAAGACGTCGGCCGTGCGATGTGGCCAGGCACCATCTTGCATAAACCACGAGGTGTTCGCAGTGTCGTCTAAGGCTGTTTGTACCGCCACAAATTCACGAAGAATGTCCAGATAGCGTGATGCAGTAATCGTTTCGGATCTGAAAAATGGGCCAATGATTCCTTTGGAAGAAATGGCAGCCCAGTCCAGTACTTTTTGAGGATGCAGGGACGATGGGACTGCAACATGGGGCTTTTCGGTTCCCCATATGCACCAGTTCTGTTTATTGACGAAGCCGTCCAGGTAAAAATAAGCTTCGCCAGTAAACCAAATGCTTCCCACATGCATATCACCGTCATCAATCCTGTGCACTATATCGTTAGCGAATGTCTCTCGTGCAGCAATGGTAGCGGCGCTGAGGGGTTGCCGCGTTTGAATTTTGTATGGATAGAGGTGTAAACTCTGGCGCATGAGACGATACGTGGACATTGGCGTCATTTGGACCGCAGCTGCAACACGGCGAACGGAAACCCGAGGCCGCTGTTGGATCACCTGCTGCACTAGCTGCGCGTTGCCCTCTGTGGTTGCCGTACACGGTCGCCCTACCTTTCCAGCATGTTCATCCGTCACGTTCCCAGTCCGTTGAAATTTTTCAAACAGATCCTTTATTGTATCGCTTTTCGGTTCTTTGGTTACATTAAACCTCCGTTGAAAACTTCGTCTTGTTGCAACAACACTGTGTTCTAGGCGGTGGAAATCCAACACCAGAAAAATCCTCTGTTCTAAGGAATAAACCATGTTGTCTACAGCACACTTGCACATTGTGAACAGCACACGCTTACAGCAGAAAGACGACGTACAGAATGGCGCACCCACAGACTGCGTTGTCTTCTATATCTTTCACATCACTTGCAGCGCCATCAGTTGTTGAAAATTGTAACTACTGTAATTTCGAAAGTTTGTCTGCCTGAAAATGTACTGTTGTCCTAAGCATATTGCAACAAACGGTGTATTTCTATCGCTGCTCGTTTAGTTTTTATTGCCGTTTCAAATATACCGGTCATTTTTGAAACACCCTGTATATAGCTTGTGAAGATCTTTAAGCAGAAGTAGATGTGCAAAGGCTAGATGAATCCTCAAGAAGTTATCTCCTCAAGTTTTCAACAATTAGAAGATATCCATTAATTATAGGAAATAATCTAGTAGTAGCAGAACAGGGGTGATTACCAAGTTTAAAACCAGAGGTGCACAACAAAGTTTTATGTTTGGAAACAGAACACTGTTCACAGCACTATTGTTATGGCCACAATTACAATAATGAAAGAATTTTTACATAAAAAAGCTAATGTCATCAGATGCCTGAGACCATGTTACAGAAAAAATGAAAGGAATACCAACACACACTTGCCTGATCAAACTAAGTGTAAAGAAGAACTGGCAATTAAATTCTTGTACAAACAAAAATCAGTGAACTGAAACAGACTGTTTGTTTAATACAATGTTGGGCCCACCTATGAAATGCAATACAGTAACAATTCTGTGTGCCTGTATTCAATAAGCCTTTGGAAGGTTTCTGAAAGTCTGTGGCATCAGATGTTTGTGCATAGATCATACAATTCCCATACATTTCATACTAGTGGTTTATGGGTGAGAAGTTGGTGCCTAATAGAGTTGTAGGTGCACTCAGTCTGAATCAGATCAGATAAATTTGGTGGCTAAGACATCAACACAAGTTCATTGACATGCTCTTCAAACCAATATAGCACAATTCTGGAACTGTGGCAACTGTTTTGCTGCTGGACGCTGCCATCACTGTCGGGGAAGGCAAGAAAACTGACGAAATGCAGTTGGACAGTAACGATGTTCATTTAGTCCGTATTTTCATCACACCTTTGATTACCAATATGAGTACCACTGCAAAACATTGCCACCACCCATTGCCACCACCAGCCTGTGGTTGTGACATGGTGTGTAGTTTTGAGCAACCATTTCTCTGGATGATAGTATCCAGACATGACCATCAACTTGGTGTGCAACAAACATGATCCATCTGTCCAAATGGCATAGTCCAGTCTCGATGATCCCATGTCCACTGCAATTGCCATTTATGATGGTTGGGTAAACAAGGGAACACACATGGGCTGTCTGCTACAGAGCCTCATATTCCACAATGTACACTGTACAGTGTGCTCCAAAACATGTGTGCCTGCATCAGTACTGAACTCTTATTAGATCTGCAACAGATTGCATTCTACCCTGCTTCACAGAATGGGCAAGCCTCAGATCTCGACATCCTGTGATGACATTTAACATTGCATTAGAGAATAGATTATTGAATTCATATATTTATATTGAGCTCACCGATGGCGATCTATAGCCCGTGGTGGAGGTGGAGAAAGTGGTTCCCTTTGCTTGGCCCTAGCTGCCACATCAGGTGGCAGGTGTTGGTCACCTGCATGAACCCATGTTGGAATGTTGAGAACAGAATGGAATGGCCTATTCTCATTTTCACTCCTTGCCACTGCTCTCACAGCAGGGTTAATGGCATGTTGTACTGACTGCTTGGTAGAAGTCTCACGAAGACCTGGCAATACAAATCAAAGTAAATATGATCATCACCTCACCATCACTCAATACTGTGTATCAAAATCACTGAAATTACACAAAAATACAGCTTATTCATTGTCTGACTATCTGTTCTACAACTTTATTGTAATGTGAAAGTGCTGAGCAAGATACCTTCATAGTTGAAAGTTGACTTAATTTATACAGGAAGTTACTAGATGTCTGGCTTTTAATATTTGCTCAAAGGCTGTACTTAGTTGTAACAATTTGTGGGGTGAATTTATTTCCTAAACATCCAGTCAAACATGTTCACTCTTATTTAATTCCATTCCATTCCTTTTATTTGTGGAGAACCTTCAGAGAACCCGAACTGACAGTATACATTAACAAATAGGAACAATGGTCATAAATTTTGTGAATGATTATTATTAAACTGCTATAAATTGACTCTGATAAGCATCATCAATATATATTTCACATAGCTAATCAGCGGGAAAGCTCTTACTGTTAGCCTAATACCTACACTATCACGCAAATTTGTCAGAGGGAAATAAAGCAGTGTATAGTATTTTTCATGCAGCTAGCACAAAACTTCAGTCATTGAGTCTAAATCATAAATTGGCAATTTGCGGAGTGAGCTTCAGATGATTACAAACTTACATTAATTTAACATGTAATTTTGGCACTATATGAAATTAACCTCAAGTTTAAAACAAGAGTCAAAGACTAATTGCAGTAGGTCATGGTCAGTAGGCATTAAGAAACCCGTATCCCAATGCAACACTGAGTAACAAGTTGATGTGGCACATATTTGACGATACTGTAGCTACAATATCCTGGAAGACCAGGGATGGCTGAAGACATTCAATCACATGACAGCATCTTGTATTCATTTTTATTTATTCACTTGTTACCACAGCATGCTCCACAAATCCTATCATGAAGGAGAGTCTTCGAGGATGTGGGCCGAGTCAGTGTATAACTAGCAGAAGCAGCCTTCTACAGGATACTTCTTTAAAATGTACTAACAACAAGTAATGACCAGTTTTGTAGCCACCAACACCGATATTCTAGGAATTACTTCTAGACTACTTCATACACCGTGTATGAAAAATAGACTACTTTGAAAATAAACCACTGCGGCTCCTCTTACATTAGTAAGTACTTCAAATGAAGCATTTATGTAACTTTACATGGAACAGTATGAGCCACCTATACACTACCAATGTCAAAACCTGTTTAGTACAACTGTTAGAATTATGCAGAACTCGCACATCTTAGTTTTAATATTGTAATAAAGTGTCAGGAGTAGCTAATATGATAAGCTCTCACTTCAACTTAGAATATCTGGAATTTTCAATTTCTTGACTGCTGTCTAATGGCAGTTTGTTAGAGACTTATGCATCAGAATATGAAAGTCTGTTCTGAATGCAAGATGGGAATGACTACTCTGTATGAAAATGGTTTTTAATTCTTTCTTTCTTGTTTTTGAGTACTTTGATGACTCCATGAATTTCTAGCTCTGTTATTACGAAATCTCCTGGATTTTGCCATGTTACTAGAAATTCCAACTTGAATTGTACAGTTTAAGCACATGTCAAAATATTTTACAAATATTTCAGTATTATCTTTGCTATTTTATCCTTTCTTGCCATTTTTACCTTTGAAACAAATACTTTGTGCTTGGTGCCCTTTAAGAAAATGCTTAAAAGTTTGATAAGAATTTCTAGTATTATATCTGAAGAAATTTTCTTCTGTTCCCATAAGCTGAGATTCTCAAATTTTGATTTTCCAGATAATTTTTTATATTTCTTTTCTTTATTGTCTGAACTGTTCTAAGATCTACATTTCCTTCATTTTCAAGCTCTTTGTACTAGTGCTTCTTCACACTCCCCAATCCACTGTGACTTCTTTTTATTCTTGGCTAGTCCTGACATTTTCTCTCTGCCATTTTAGTAATCAAGAACTGTTTTTACAAAAGTCAATATCTTCAAGAAACAAAGTTTTTGAGAAATATTCTATTGAACTGTTTGTATAATATACAGTACATTGATGATTTCTTACGAAATTGTGTTTGACAAACTCGAGATACACTCTACAACCATGGAAAAAAAATTCTATGAGCATTCAGCTGCAAATAAAATCATATAAAAATTAGGATTTTTTTCCAAAACTGAACACCTTCATATAGATTCTTTTATAGCAGCAACTACCTTAGTGTCTACTGCTCTGCTCACATAAATGATATGGCTTGCAGAGATTTTTTTCTTTTTGTTTTTATTTAATCAAATTTTTATGTTGCTCACAAACTGCAGCACCTTCTTAGATTTTTACAGTAATTAAGGACCTACAAGCATGGTCTTTACTGAATGTACTTCCAACCAAAAAGCGATTCTAGCAGCTGGAGTCCAAAGTTTATGTTAATCATGCCTTTTGCATTCTTGTGGAGATATTTTCAGAGCAAGTTTCATCCCCGAACAAATATTTCTTTATACCTAATCGAGCTCAATTTTCAAAAATTTAGCTTCAAAATTTTTTTTATATAACTAAATATTTTCTTAAAAATGTTCATTCCCCTATTGCACTTCCTTAGGGACTGAATTTACAGAATTTTTTTTTTTTTTTTTTTAACCAAGCAGTCAAGTACCAATCACCATACATGTAGCCTTAAAAATTCTTTAATAGTTCTTTAGCAATTATTTTCAAAGAACTTTTGGCCACTATTTTACACCCTTGGTGGTCAAGTTTCCATAAATGCTGAAACACTTATCTTTTTTTCTGACAGAGAAACCAACTACCAGTTTCCATAGTTCTAGCTTCAAAATTCCCTTAATAATTGCTTACATTCAAAAAGCCTTTAATATCCCATTTCAGCACCTTAGGATTGCAATTTCAGACAGTCCCTTCTTAAATGATGCCTATAATGTAAAATTGACACCCTCTCCAAACTTCAAGTTTCCATCTTTAACAGTTTGGGCTGGGCGATGATGAGTCAGTCAGGTCAGGACAGTTCCTTTTATATAGAGAGATGTTCAAGTTTATTTTAACCTATGGAACAAATAATTTAATTAATTGGTTTATTAAGGTGCTGTACTTCATCATTTTCATTGTCACGTTCATTGAAATACTCTAGGGCCTTCCAATATAAAAGATCTAGTCTCTTTACATCATCAGCTATTTTGACACACAGTTTCCAGATTTTATTACAGCTAATTGATGAATAACATGATCTACATTAGTTTTTTCACTTCAACAATGATCGGAAAGGAAACTTATGTTATGACTTTGCAGATGGCTATCTTGGTTTGCTTTTTTGTAAATAAGAACTCTGGCTTCAGACATTTTGAATTGTAGCTTCTCTTGTTCATCTGTTAGCAGTGATCTTGAAATCTTACACATGATAGTCCTTGGCCAGAACCATACATGTACCATGGTTGCTCAGAACCTCACGACAATGAGATGGCAAGGTAATAGTTTCAAGTTTTCTCAATTTGTTTTCTATGGTGTCAGGTACCGTATCAGGAAGCATGCAGCTGTGACCCCTGATTGGGAAGTAGTGAGCTACTTTCCCAAAATCTAACAATAAATGTCTACCACAAGTAGTAGATGTTCACATTTCACGAAACTCATTTTTGTAGATGTTGAGTTTAGAAAAGTTTCACAATTTTTTGTGGAACATTAAAGAGGCAAATAGTAAGTTTTCATACAATCTGTGTACTTCAACGGATTTATCTCATTTAGCAGTACACAAATACAAAGGTGGTTTGATAATTCTGGTAACTTTCCATGAATGAATGAATGGAATATTTCTGTTGAGCCTCTATGGTCGGTAATCTTGATTATGCCAAGGATTTTATACAGAATTTCAACAATGTACAGTGTACAGTTCGTTGTAGAAAGCTATCTGAATTGGTCAGTGGGTACGCTATGATTGAAAATGGAGAAGATTGAGTTTTGTACTGTTATTAAATATTTTCATGAAGCATTTAACTGCTGCACAAATTGAAACAGAATTGGATGAAGTTCATGCAGACTCTGCACCATCATCGATGATCATTTACTTTTGGATTAATGAACTTAAATGTGATCGGACAAGCATGAAAGACGAAGCACACACTGGCCGTCCAATTGAGGTCACGACAAAGTAAATCATTGACATAATCCACAAAATGGTTATTCAAGACTGCTGAATAAAAATTCGTGACATTACTGAGACTGTAGGCATCTCAAGTAAGTGAGCACATAATATCCTGCATGATGTATTGGCTATGAAAAAGCTGTGTGTGAGGTGAGTGCTCAGATTGTTTGCAGTCAACCAAAATAATTTCCAATCCAACAGTTTAACACAATGTCTGTCAATGTTTGGTCACAATCTGCAAGAACTTTTGATAGTTTGTAACTATTGTTGAAACCTGAATCCTTCATTAAACACCAGAGTCAAAACAGCAGTCAAAACAATGGGTAAAAGCTGGTGATAGAGCGCCAAAGAAGACAAAGACCATTTTGTCAGCTGGTAGGGTGATGGTCACTGTTTTTTTGGCATTCCAAAGGAAGAATCCTCACATTACTTGGAAAAAGGCAGAACCATAACTAGACCCTATTATGCTTCATCATTCGACCATTTGAAACTTGCATTCTCTCCATAAAGACCAAAGTTGGCACGCAAAAGAGTGCTCTTTGACCAGGAAAATGCACTGTCCCATACATCAGTGATGACAATGGTGAAAGCAGATGAATTGGGCTTTGTATTGATTCCTCATTCACTCTATTCACCAGACTATACCCCAAGTGACATCTTTTTCACCAATTTGAAACTTTAGTTCACAAGGAAGAAATTTTTATCAAATGATTAAAGATAGTTGTAATCAATGAGTATTTTACGAAGTTTGACAGATTCTATTTTTTTTTATGGAATCAAAAAGATGGAGGATCGCTGGACCACATGTATATGCCTCAAAGGAGTCTATGTTGAGAAGTAAGGTGAGGTTTTCTTTAAAAGCTGTTTTCCCTTGCTTTTTTTCAGAATTATGAAACTACCATCATATATACATACATGCATATCACTGTTTTTGCAAATTCTGTGAAAACTGTTCTCAGTTTCTATCTATAGTTTGTGTCAATCAAATATTTTTTGTCAATTTCTTTTCCACGTTTTTCTATAGTTTTTGTTGTATTATTTTTTATTTTACTCAAGAAACCATCCTGACACCCATTTCGAATCATGTACAGCAGATATCACCGTGCAAACAGGCCACGGAAGGCCCAATGATATTGACCGACTGCCATGTCACCTTCAGCCTACTGATGTCACTGGACACATAAATAGGGGCATGTGGTCAGCACATCACTCTCCTAGCCATTGTCAGTTTTTGTGACCAGAGCCACTACTTCTCGAGGAAGTAGAGCCTCAATTTGTCTCACAAGTGCTGAGTGCACCCCACTTTGTAACAGCAATCAGCAGGCCAGACAGGAGTGATGTGATGGGAACCGATGATGTACACTAGCTAAATTAAACACTATTACAGAACAGATTCAGTAAGCCAAAAATCTTCCATGCGATTTCACTCTTTCAAGGATGTTCTGAAGTTTAACACCTTGGCAACAATAAGTCCATAATCAGATGTAAAACTGCACTGCTGAAACAAACTGGCACATAATGGATCCAATCATTAATATGGTTGAAGTGGTGGAAGACAGTTGCCCCATTATGTCAAATTCAGTGAACTGAATGTGACCTCATTAGACCCTACAATGTTGATTATGTGATGGGCTGAGAGCAATTATGCCAGTTATTGTTAACCTTGTCAGTTCAGAAATATACAATTCTCAGTACGGTCAGTACCAGGTCTTGCAACACTAAGGTGTAAACAGTTTCCTGTAGTCCTGGGAAATGGCGCTATTACATGCACATTCCTAATTTTAGGTCCGATCAGGAATGTGTCATTGGCATTGAATTTCTATGAGAGAGGGACACCAAATTAGACCCCTCTAATGGTAACTTCACTTAGTAAATTTTGTAGTAAGATGTGTTTACATCCATAATCCCAGTGAGAGCCCTCAACTCCAGGTATGTTTGATGAACTGTTTTTGTAAGCAAGCGCACAAAATGTCACTGTAAGCAAACAGTAAATGGTCACTGTATCTGCACCCACTGTAGGCAACTATACTACAGTTCATTAAACTCATCTGGAGTTTAGGTCTTGCACCGTATCACAGATGTGAACAGTCTTACTACGAACTTGAATAAGGTAGCATTTATCATTAGAAAGTTCTAACTTAGCAACCCTATCTCATAGAAAATTCAATCCCAGGTAAAAAGTCCTGGATCACACCTTCTACAATTGGGAACATCCATCTAATGGCTCCATTTCTCAGGACTACCAAAAGTTCTGTCTGTACCTTGACACTGCACTATCTGCCACCGGACTGCATCAAGAGTTTTACAATTTTGAACTGAAAAGGTTAATGGAACTGGCATTGTTGCCATCACCCCAGTCAATGACACACACACGCTTTGTGCAGCTTTTTCATTCCATTTATTTTCATACTCTTGTCAGAAAAATATTGCTTAGAACTCTTTCAACAAAAATGAAGATATACACTGAAGCCATTCTTATGCATTAGTTACTATTACACATGACAAATGAATATCTTGTGAGGTTTATACCATTAGATTAATAAACGTAATTCAGTGCTTAGTGAACCTAACTCTTAAGCCAGCTTACTAGCTTTTTAGAGAAAATGGAAGTTTTTCTTGCTAGCATGAAGTTACGGCCATTTTCGCTACATCGTACTGACAGATTAATGAACAATTTTCACTTCTTGAAATTTAAAAACAAATGAAATACACAACAAAATAGTATGAAATTTTGTACTAGTTGTTTACTGTATCAGCACACACAATAAACAAAAAGTAATAAATATGTGATACCATGAGGCCCAAATCATTGGTCGATTTGATATGGACTTACTCATCTGTAGAAGTACCTTTACATTTACAATGTTGTTTACTGATATGAGAAGTTGATCTTTGTCATTTAAGAACCTCCCCATGTATTGAGGGCAAAGTAAGAACTGTATTATGATTATTAGTCTTTTTGCTATCCAAGCTGCCATCTTTTGTTTCTCCAAGTATTTTTTCAGGGGGCTTCACATTTTGAGTTCTATTGAGCACAGAGTTAATGTGTCAAGTGCTTTACCCTTGACCTAGTCACTATTTTTATGCCTGTTGGAAGAAAGGTCATACTGTAGCTATCTTACAAAACAAGATCAAAATTTGCACATTACACACTTCCTTCAGCCCAGGGAAATTGAGCAAATTCATTGGTTCCTTTACATCTGGTGTGGTCCAGGGTGGGCCTTAGGTGACTTATAAAAGTGCCATTTGCTCATGGGCAGTTCCTAAAGGAACTTTGAAAAACTCTGATTTCTGGGTACCTAAAGAACCAATAGTGAGGATGGTCATTTCTATAATTTCTATTCATGACAAATCTAAAATTTTTACAATATGTTCTTAAGACACTTTTTTCAATATAATCATTCATTGCTGAGAGCTAGAGGTTCAAAGTTACCATACTTATGCACGTAATGTCCAGTCTGAGGCATTAACGTAGTTTAAACTGATGCAGTTAACACGTCACGGATTCTGGGGACACTGTAAGGAGATGTCGCCAAATTATGTTTATAGTTGCCATTTTTTCGTGAATAAAATTTTATGGTGTGCTGTCCCTGTATGATGGAAACAGGATGCTTATACTGTCTTGACCTGGCGACACCACCTGGTGGTAAAGCTCTATACAAAAAATTTTGCTATGCAAAATTCTTTGTACTTGCAAATGAAACTGCATTTTTTGGTATACTGTTTGTGTAGCCTAAATTGGTATGTAAAGTAGTGTAAAGTGAGCTTTCATTGGATGGGAGAGATTGTGTGTTAACCTTATATTATGTGTACTTATTTGTTGTATAAATGTGTCAAAATATGTGAAAGCAAAGTATATAAATGAGCAGCACACACTGCTGTAACAGGGAAAAATGCTTCCATCTGAGCACAAAAAAAGGAGAATATCCTCCTCTTTAACAGACACTGAAAAGTACGGAACCAGCTACCTCAATTCTCATTCTGTCCCCCTTACCGAAAGTTTTCATACACATACATTTTCACATTTTTTTGTGCTGAAAGAGGGTGACAGTGACAATGGAAGAGAGAGGAGACTATGATGTTGGGAGAGAGAAAACACCGAGTCAAAACCTCCAAGAAAATCATCCCCAGATGTGTGGAGAGTAGACAACGGCGTTTTGAGAGGAGGGAGAGAGAGAGAGAGAGAGAGAGAGAGAGAGAGAGAGAGAGAGAGAGAGAGAGAGAGAGAGTAATGGATGAACACAGCGACACAGAGAGAAAGATATGAGGAAGTGGCCATGGGAGAAAAGGAGACAGTGGGAGAGAAAGAAAGACAGACAGTGGCAGTGGGGGTGATGCTGAATACGAAGATATCACTACAACGAGCGACTGGATAAAAGCATTCAGAATGTACTTTCTGGAAAGAACATTCTGTGTTCATAGAGTGTGAATCTGTTTTTTATGTGGAAGGCAGAATGAGGATTTAAGCTGCTAATTCCCCATGTTCTCTGTCAGAGTCTTTTAAAGAGGGGCAGCATATTGAACTTTTTTGTGCTCCAACAGTATTTTTCTCCTTCATTCATACATTCATTCATTCATTACACCATGGATCCAACTGAGAATTTCACATGGATGTAGTGTGTGTTAATTTTTACATTGTCAAGGACAAGTATTTATACACTATGCTTACAAGTAAAGATTAGAAAGTTACGTAACTACTAGAATGATCAGTAACACAATATGATGAAATGAGAAACCTTAGGCCTACAGATTACAAAGTATAAAACATAGTAAATTAAATATGAAAAGGACATATAACCCGAAGTGTTAAAATAAGCAGTTAACACTAAAAGAGTTACATATGTGACAGGAATGTGCTGCTTAATGTTCAATTTATATGATAATACATCTAATTTTATTTTAACGTAGTTTCTCACTGTGTTTCATAAACTATTCCAAACTGTAAAATGTCATGGCTAAAAGAAATTGCCTCAGAAGCTCTTTAAATGTAGATTTGTTGGCTACTTCACATTTGATTTCTGGAGGAAGCGCATTAAATATCTTTATACGAGAGTACTGTACACCCTTCTGTACAACCTTCAAATTTTTACCTTTAGTGTGCAAATCATGTTTCCTCCTTGTGTTGTACTGATGGCATCCACTGTTACATTTGTATAAATCAGTGTTTTTACTTACGAAATGCATAAGTGAATATATGTATTGAGAAGTAGTTGTAAGAATTCCCAGATTCTGGAACAGGCTTCTGCAACTGCATCTAGGGTCTACAGCAAATATCACTCTTACAACATGCTTCTGAGCAATGAATATTTTCTTCACAATAGGTTGATTTCTACAGAAAATAATCCCATATGCCAAAAAAGAATGGAAGTAACTATAGTATGCTGCTTTTTTAATGCTTAAGTTTGCACTGTCAGATATGATTCACATTGCAAAAATTGAAGAGCTGAGTCTTTTGTAAAGATCTAAAATTTGATGGGACCAGTTTACTCTACAGTCAATCTTCGTGTCTCGAAGCTTTGTTACTTCCACTCTTTTTATGACCTGAGTGGCATATTTAACAGTCATTTATTCCTCAGTTTTGGCAGAAGACCATTTGCAGTAAACCATTTCATTAAATCTATAAGAATAATATTAATAGACACTTGGAATATTTTCCCATTTACGACCATTAACCATTATATTCGTGTCATCTGCAAAGATGGTAAAATTACTCTGTATCATGGTAGAATAAGATAAATCATTTATTAATAACAAGTGATAACATTCTACTGGCAACATTCAGATGTATGCCATACCATTTATTTTATTTATTTAATCGTATGGCTGGGGCCCCCCATCAGGCAGACCATTCGCCGGGTGCCGGTCTTTCTATTTGACGCCACTTCGGTGATCTGCAGTCGATGAGGATGATAGGATGATGATGAGAACAGCACAACATGCAGTCCATGGGCAGAAAAAATTCCCCGACCCAGTCGGGAATCAAATCCGGGGCTAGAGGATAGACAATCCATCACGCTGATCATTCAGCTACCAGAGGAGGGCATACCATACCACACATGATGTGATCATGTGAGGGACATTGTTATCAGTCACATCCATGTGTGATTGTCCCACTCTTAAGTGATTCCTGAAGCTCTGAGCTCTGCATTTACACATTCAACAGTACACTTCACTTCAATCAAGGTCTGTATTATTGCTCAGAATGTAACAATCTTCACATTTGGGAGAGGAGCATTCACAGCAATGTGCCTGATGTCATCCTCAATTGTGTATGTGCGGTTATGGTCTAAACTGTTTCCAACACCGCCATTAGTCAGAGAATGATGATTACCAAAATTTTTCTGCAGATAACCTAAACAGCATGTGACATTGCTGAGCCCTGCACTTTGCTTGGACGTACTCGTCACCTGGTATTCATCGCACACAGATTTCCGCACTAGTTCAGACAGTACTCTTCCACAATTACTCCCTAGCAGAAAGAGCTTCTTTTGTCTATTTCTCTGACTACAAGTAACCTTATATTGCAATTTTTCTCTTAATTGTTATACTGTCTCTGAGCTCATATTGCTTGCACTCTTTGTTGAAAGTCTCCAGAGCAATGACAACACTGGATGCATCTAGTGGAAAGCTAACAGACTTGCAGAGTCTCTTAACCACATTTAATCATCTACCCTATTCCTAATTTTACTTCTGCAACTGCCAATTGCTCTAATTTTACTTATGCTACTGCCACATCAGCTTGGGTTATAAATTGGCTCCTATTTCTCCATGATTGCAGTAGGCACATTTAGTACAGTACCAAAGGCTAGACATACCTTCACTTGAGCTACAAAATGCACCACTAAAGGCAGTCTCCACACTGTCTGCTATTTCTCAATGTCCGCAGTGACTATGTTGTTTTTTCTTAGTCTTAAAAGATTTTTTAGCAATAGCTATACAACAAAGTATTATGATTATGTGACTTCTGCAGTTTAAATGCCAGTATGTAATTTATGGAAGAGACATATTTATGTGATGTATAAATGTAAGTGAATTGGTTAAATATTGGGTTACTAAACTCTTTCCACAAAAGATTTGACTGGGACTAAAACAGAAGAAGTTAAGTTGCCTTCGTCATTTATTTAAATGAATTTTTATCAAAATATAGCAAAAATGTTTATTTTTATCCTCTAAATTGATGAAAAGCTCATAATAGTTTTGCAAGAACAGCACTTTAAAACACTGACTACAGTTTACAACAATACTACAGCTTTGTTGTCCTTTGAGTGCTTACTTATCACTACTTGATAATTAGTTACCACACAGACACACACGCACACGTGTATGGTTATGATAATGCTACAGTAACTGCGGAAGTGCTAAAATCTGAACTTTATTATTTTTTTCTAAAGTAGTTTATTTTTTTTTTGCGCTAAACTATCAAATTCAGTGGTGCTTGCAAGTTTCAGTTACATTTTCAGTACTACTGTTGCTAACTCCACGTTTCCCGCGCGTAGATTAACCACTTTCAAGAAAGTAAATTACGAGGGGCGTTCAGAAAGTAAGCTCCGATCGGTCGCGAAATGGAAACGACTATGAAAATCCGATAAAGCTTTGCACAGATGTGTTGGGTAGTGTCTCTAGTATAACCCCAGTTAGCATCACGTCGCTCTTCTCATTTCTGAGCTCGCAGTGAGTGCGTAAAGATGTCTAGAAAATAGTGCCTGCCGCCAAGTACGAGGGCCTGGTGAGAAATTTCGCCTGAAGCTATGCAGCTAACATTACATAACTGTCGTGCTGTTTCGTCTTCACGACAATTCTCAGCCGCATTCTGCAGGGGCAATGAAGATGCTCCTGCATCGTTTTCAAATGGAAATGTTAGATTACCCACAATACAGTCCGCAATTGTCTCCCCCTGAGTTTCATCTCTGGTCACATGAACCGCTGTCTTTGAAGACAACATTTTGACACAGACAACGAGGTGTAGGCCAGCGTGGAGAATTGGCGGAAAGCACTGGCGGCTGCCTTCTATGATGAGGCTATTGAAAAGTTGGTACAACGCTATGACAAAAGTCTAAGTCAGAACGGCGACTACGTAGAGAAGTAGCTGAAAGGTGTAGCTAATTGTTACAAGTAAAACATTTCTGATGTTCACTGTGGTTTCAATTTGGCAATCAATCGGAGCTTACTTTCTGAACAGGCCTCGTAAATGATGGAAACTCCAGGTTGGAATATCAATAATGTAGGAAGAGACAGATTGCTACTTACCATAAAGATGACACATTAAGTTGTAGACAGCACAATTAAAAAGGATCTTACACGTGAGCTTTCAGCCACAGCCTTTGTCAGAAGAAGAAAGAGAAACACACACCATTCGTTCACACAAGCAAGCATACCTCACGCACACATGACCATGAACTCTGGCAGCTCAGACCAGTAAATTGTTCGTCTTCATTTAATACAGGTAAAGTACACATTAAAAAAATGGCATAAGTGGAAAAGTAGCTGCATATTTTTCAACTATCACTTTTTCTCCACATAGCATAAGCTATTACTTTAGAACAAGATTATACCTTCATTTGATAGAACGAATTAATTTAACATCAAAACTATTTACTACTGTGTTGATGCTCTGTACCTTAAATCCCTTCTACACTATAACTGTAGGCAACCAGTATTATGAAAACATGAAACTAGAAAAATTTTATTCTGTCAAAAGTCAGTTCATTTCTTTACTAGGCATCACATGGTGGTATCCTGTAAGGTTACATATGGAAACTGACTGCACAATAAGCTGCTCCTAAAGCTCAGAGCAAGAATATTCTTTTTATGTTTCAGTATCTCTGGCCCCCAGTTTATCAGCAGCAATGTGTAAATATTAAATCACAAGATGGTGGTGTTAACCCAGTCATTCATTTTTAGAGCAATATGAAGTGTTTCAGAGGTTTTCAAACTATTCAGGTGTTCTATAGACTACAATTGCACTCACCTGATAAAAGTTCTTTTGTTTCTGGTTTATTTTGCACCGACTCGCCTTTCAACTTAGTCTTCTTAGACTGAACATTTTTCTTCTTGCGCTCTGAAACATATAAACAATGCTGTCTTAAATCACTTCTTTGACATTCTCTATTTGAAACTTTAAAAAAGTATGAAAGTAGCCTAATTAGTAATTTGTCATACAAGTGCTTTTAAAAATATAAACAGCTGTATTACAAATAAGATTGGTTTCTATGTTTTCCCCCTGTAATGTCTGTCATGAATAAAATATTTTTGTAACTAGTTGTCAGACTTCATTTGTAAATACAATTGATAGATGCTCATTGTAAATACAACTGATAGATGCTCAGATAGTGAGGCTGATATGCAGATTATGAACATAAAGCATTAACCCATTAACTGCCACAATCACCATTTGGGGACCGGATAGTTTTTGTCCCATCAGTTGGCAGCAGTGTCTTTGTTTTAATGCTGAATAGCTTATAATATTTGACGACAGTCTAACTGAAGTGAGTGACCGAGCAGAATCAAAATATTGCATGTGGTTTCTTGTGTAAAGTTAAATAAACCATAAATTGGATGGTAAGTCATGTAACACGAATACCATAGATTTTCAGTTGTGTAATTTTCATTATTTTTATTATTCCATCAAATGTTGTGATCATATTGTAAATTTGTAGCTTACAGTAGCTCACAAATGTTTCTTCGTTCATTTATTATTAGTAAATATTGTTTTATTACAAATTTTAAAGTGATACCCATTTGGGGATTGTGGCTAATACAAAGTATTTTCATACAACCACAATCATTGTATCTTATTTTTTATTTATTTTTGTATATGGGTGCCAGAAAGTTACACAGACTAGCCAAAGTAGAAGATATGATAAATGATTCTAACTCTCTCAGCGAAGATAATGATCATGGTGTGATAGATATTGTAGAACTTCCCACTGACATTGTGGATCATGATTCCGACACTGAAGAATTCGATGATGACATTTGGGAGACACTTATCCTAACGATATTCCTGATAAGCTGAAAGTTCATTCAAGTGCAATTGCAATTGCAGTTGCCGATCCCAATACAGAACCTCTCGCCAAAAAAGACCCTAGTACTACATGGCCTAAACGGTCAAAGAAATGTGACTCGAAAATGGTTAAAACAGTTTCAGATTGGCAAAAAGTTCAGCCCGATTATGAAAAGACATTTGGGAATAATGACTACTTAAACAGAGCTATGGAACAAATAACTTCACTCAAAGGAAAATCAACGATCGAAATTTTTGAAATGCTATTTGACCAAGAAATAATGAATTTCACTGTGAAAGAAAGTGTCAGATATGCTGCACAAAATAACAGGCATGGATTTACGTTTTTGGTAGACTGTCTTTGAAAATTTGCAGGCTTTTTATGCCTTACAGGTTACCATTCTTTACCTCAGGAGCAAATGTATTGGTACAAAGATGAAGACTTTGACATTAGATGGGTCACAAAATGTTTCTCCAGAAACAGGTATTTAGAAATAAAGAAAAATTTACACTTCAGTGACAATTCTAAACTGACAATAATTTGGCAACCACAGATTTCAAGATATGCCCCCTCATTGACAAAATGAATCAAAATTATATGAAGTTTGGTGTTTTTTTGAAAATTATAAGCATTGATGAGCAGATGATCAGATATTACAGGCATCATTATTTCATACAATTTACTCTGGGTTAACCCATACAGTTTCGGTTCAAACAGTGGACAATGTGCTGTGCAGAAACAGGATACTGCTTTCATACAGAATTGTATACTGGGAAAAGGGACAATGTCAATGAGGTGCAAGGTTTGGATGCATCAGTTATAATGAGCTAAATATCTATGGTAAACAATCCCTCCAACCACATTTTCTTTTTTGATAATTTTTCACTAGTTTTGATCTAATGAAAACTTTAACAGACCAAAGTGTAGCAGCAACAGGAACAGTTCGATCAAACTGGGTAAATAAATGCCCTCTCAAGTCAGATAATGAATTCAGAGAGGAAACTCGTGGAGCTATTGATTACAGATTTGATGTCAAAACACAAAATATTCTGTGCTGCATGGAAAGATAATAAATGTGTATGAGTCTTATCAAACCATCATGGAATATATCCAGAGAAGAAAGTAGTTAGATGGTCCAGATTGGAGAAAAAAGATGTGCAAATATCCCAGCCTCTCTGTATACATATCTACAATAAATTCATGAGTGGAGTGGACAAACTTGACTGATATATAAATAAATATAGAATAAAAATACACGAAAAGAAATGGTATTTTCCCATATTCACCAACATAATTGATACTGCAGTAGCAAATGCTTATGTATTATACTGTCATGTTAACAGCAATATACCCCTTTTAGAGTTTAGGAGGCAAATAACTAGAGGCTACCTACAAACACAGTCTATTTCTAATCCTAAGAGTCTTGGTAGACCATCACTGCAGAAAAAGACCCAGAAACCTGTTCCAGAGACAGTGAGAAAAAAATCCACTGTGAGATTATCTAGAAAGAACCTGCCAAGGAAAACAAAGTACCTGTGTGACATGCAAAAGGAATGTAAGAAAACAATGTAGAAAATTTAAAGTAGGCTTACCTACGGAATGTATGGAACAGTGGCATAAATAAGTTTTTTATTTACACAAATGTATAACTTGAGTTCATACGAAATGTAACGTAATTTATGCCCAATTAATTAAAACTAAACACAATTGTAATGGATTATAGCAATTAAAATTTGTTTCCAATTATTCCTTTTTTTCCATGTCATCTGCCACCATCCCTATTTGGGGGCTTTCTAAAAAAATCTGCTATACTTCTGAAAAACATATTCTGTAGATAAAAGTGGTATGTCAGGTTCAAATCTCTTACACAAATAAACAGAATTTCTCAGGAAATTAATAAAAGTGGCTGTTAATGGGTTAAATAAATGAAAATCTGAAAAAACTTACTAGCCAAGGCTCTAAATGTACAACATATTGGTAACACCACTCTCGGTAGCAACTTAGTGAAATGTGAATGTTACTGACAACTGAAGGATTAAAAAGATGAACAAATGTGCACTGTTAAAATACTGGTAGTATGTAAATTATCTTCCTGTGGTAGTAGACGAGTACTGAAATCTAAACTTAACAGCCACTGAATTTCACACACGCTCGACCCCCCTCCCCTACCCTCCCCTCCCCTTCCCCTCCACCCGCTCCCCTGAAAACCATGAGAAAGGCGGCTTCTATAGATCAAACGTACATAATGTAAGTAGAAACAGCATTCAGAGCCAAAACTTCCAGCAAAACTGGAATAATAAGGTTTGCTGAAGCCAAAGAGAAGCATCAGCTTTCTGGAAACATGTATCAGTAATATTGCAGATAATATCGCATGCAGCCAATCACTTACTGCATTATTTTTGTGAACCATTCACAAAATGTAATGCAGCCAGCAAAGTGAGAAGCACCCAATTCACAATCAGCAACTCGCCTGTTTTCTAAGTTGTTCAGAGCAGTTTAAAGGGTTTGAATGATAGGATGTGCTGACACACAACACGGAAGATAAATTGTTCTAAAATTTATCATAATAGATTATTACGTATAGTCAACAGGAAAGCTTCAAGACACCATGGAAGTTAACACAAATGGTTTTGTTGTATCAACAAGCCATTTGAAAACTCTTGCTATGTTCAGAAAGACGTAGTGTTGCTTATGCTAAAACATCTCTTCAGATGATAATGTATTTGAATATACTTTGTTTTAGTACACCAAAAGAAACACATCAAGATTAGCAGCACAGTAGTTACTTTACAGGGTGATTCAAAAAGAATACCACAACTTTAAAAATGTGTATTTAATGAAAGAAACATAATATAACCTTCTGTTATACATCATTACAAAGAGTATCTAAAAAGGTTTTTTTTTCACTCAAAAACAAGTTCAGAGATGTTCAATATGGCCCCCTCCAGACACTCGAGCAATATCAACCCGATACTCCCAACTCGTTCCACACTCTCTGTAGCATATCAGGCGTAACAGTTTGGATAGCTGCTGTTATTTCTCATTTCAAATCATCAATGGTGGCTGGGAGAGGTGGCCGAAACACCATATCCTTAAAACACCCCCATAAGAAAACATCACAGGGGGTAAGATCAGGGCTTCTTGGAGGCCAGTGATGAAGTGCTCTGTCACGGGCTGCCTGGCGGCCGATCCATCGCCTCGGGTAGTTTACGTTCAGGTAGTTACGGACAGATAAGTGCCAATGTGGTGGCACTCCATCCTGCTGAAATACGAATTGTTGTGCTTCTTGTTCGAGCTGAGGGAACAGCCAATTCTCTAACATCTCCAGAGAGTGTGGAATGAGTTGGAGTATCGGGTTGATATTGCTCGAGTGTCTAGAGGGGGCCATATTGAACATCTCTGAACTTGTTTTTGAGTAAAAAAAAAACCTTTTTAAATACTCTTTGTAATGATGTATAACAGAAGGTTATATTATGTTTCTTTCATTAAATACACATTTTTAAAGTTGTGGTATTCTTTTTGAATCACCCTGTATATTCGTGCAGATCTTTTCACATCTCCCTTTGAAGATGACCACTGGATATCTTGAGGACACAAAGTAAATGAAGAAGGGCTCTAAAAGACATGGCTTTATATTAAGGCGACAACCAACTATAATTGTTCAACAATGAGAAGGCATCTGAATCAGGTGAAATACCAGTACTACTATAAACATGTTATGTGGAACTACTACATGCCCATCTAGGAACATTTCATCTTAGATCAACAAAAAAAATGCCTGACTGGGAAAATGCACAGGCCATTCCCATTTTCAGGTAGGGACTGGAGCATGTAACTGTAGGCCTGTATTGCTGATGCCAGCTTTTTGTTGAATTATGGAACATTTTTGCTCATACACTATAACCTTTTTGGAAAGAAACAAAATCTCTAAAAATCAACACAGATTCCATAAACAGATTTTTTTGAAATGCAGTTCACTCCATTCCTCAACTACATACAGAGCATCAAAGGCAAGGGCACCCAGGTTGATGCCATGTGTATTAACATCTGCTAGGTATTTGACACAGTTCTACATTTTATTTAGTCACAAGCTTACCAAGATTCTGATTACATCTAGGAATTCCTGGGACAAAGTCAATCAAGGAACACTAAAGAACCAAAAACATTGGTATACCTGCCTAATGTCATGTAGGCCCGCACAAGCATGCAGAAGTGCCACAACATGACATGGCGTTGACTCTACTATTGTTTGAAGTGCTGGAGGGAAGTGACACAATGAATCCTGCAGTGCTGTCCACAAATCTGTAAGAGTACGAGATCTCTTCTGAACAGCATGTTGTAAGGTATCCCAGATATGCTCAATAACGTTCATGTCTAGGGAGTTTGGTGGCCAGTGGATGTATTTGAAAGCAAAAGAGTTTTCCTGGAGCCACTCTGTAGCAACTGTGGAAATGTGGGGTGTCACAGTGTCCTGCTGGAATTGCCAAAGTCTGTCGGAATGCACAATGAACATGAATGGATGCAGGTGATCAGACACAATGCTTACGTACGTGTCACCTGTCAGAGTCAGTCTTATCTAGGAGTCCCATATCACTCCAACTTCATATGCTCCACACCATTACAGGGCATCCACCAGCTTAACAGCCCCCTGCTGACATGCAGTGTCCATAGATTCATGAGTCTCCATACCC
This sequence comes from Schistocerca piceifrons, assembly GCF_021461385.2. Lineage (NCBI taxonomy): Eukaryota > Metazoa > Arthropoda > Insecta > Orthoptera > Acrididae > Schistocerca > Schistocerca piceifrons. The sequence continues at coordinate 749,116,480 of NC_060139.1, forward strand.
ATACACATCCATCCACTCAATAGAAGTCTATACGAGACTCGTCCAAACAGGCAACATGACTCCAGTCATCATCAATCCAATGTTGGTATTGGCAAGCCCAGGCAAGGAGTAACGCTTTGTGTTGTGCAATCATTAAGGGTACCGTACACATGTGGGCCTTCAGCTCCAAAAGCCCATATCGGTGATGTTTCGTTGAATGGTTCACACAATGACACTTTTTGATGGCCTAGCATTGAAATATGCAGCAATTTGTGGAAAGGTTCTACTTCTGTCACGCTGAATTATTCTCTTCAGTTGTCATTGGTTCCATTCTTGGAGTATCTTTTTCAGGTCACAGTGATGTCTGAGATTTGATATTTTACCATATTCCTGATATTCACGGCACACTCATGAAATAGTCATATGGGAAAAGCCCCACGTCACCGCTATCTTTGAGATGCTGTGTACCATCACCCATGCACCAGCTATATCACCACATTCAAACTCACATCCTTATGACCTACCATTTTATCAGCAGTAACTGCAGTTACAAGTGCACCAGACACTTGTTGTCTTATGTAAGTGTTGTTGACAGCAGTGCCATATGCTGTCTGTTTACCTGTCTCTGTGTTTGAATATGCATGCCTATATCAGTTTCTTTGGCACTTCAGTGTATAAGTAACTTAGCGAGACAACCATGTGGTTATTACAGTTTATAATGTATGTGAATGATCTAGTGGTTCAAATGGATCTAAGCACTATGGGACTTAACATCTGAGGTCATCAGTCTCGTAGACTTAGAACTACTTAAACCTAACTAACCTAACGACGACACACACATCCATGCCTGAGGCACGACTCAAACCTGCGACTGTAGCAGCAGTGCGGTTCCGGACTGAAGTGCCTAGAACTGCTCAGCCACAGCAGCCAGCGAGTGATCTCGTGGACAACATCAGAAGCTCTGTGAGAATGTTTGCTTGCGATTATGCCTACTGTAGAGTTATGATCAAACAAAACAAAAACTAGTGATATGCAGGATGACCTGCAAATGTGTGACAAAATGTGGAGAAATCGGTAGCTCCAAATTTACTCTGCCAGAGACGATGTGGCATGTAGTGCCCCCCACCACCCATCCAACCACACAACAATGCTCCTTTCAGATTCCAATATTGCATCTCTGTTACAAATATTTGGCCACCCACTGCTTTTGGTCGGAAACCAACACCCATCACACAAAATGAGGATGTGAGTGTAATGATCACAATGGTGACAAAAATCTAGTGCTGTTGATTAACAGAACAAGACTAACCCTACCATTACAGACAAGATCAGCCATGGACCCCAGCTTCATATCTCATGTGGCACTACTAACTGATTGGGTAGTGCATGCCAATCACCTGCCAATTCATTTGGCTTTTCCCAGAGCAGAGGAAGAACCATCCTGGATCCACCCTGCACAGTGTTGGAAAATCAGGAAAGGCCAACTGGAATGACAGTTTAAAAGTCAGCCTCTCACAATTAGAAACGTAAGAAGATCTAGTTTCTGACTACACTAAATCAACAAAGTGCACAACAGAGGCTGCCAGAGGCAATTCCTCAACGGAACCATTTTGCATTATTAGCACAATGAGTCATCTGTGTCTACAATTATTGTAATTAATAATATTACAACCATAGTATGGTCATGGAAGGATGATAGTTGCTCCATTAATGGTGAAGCTCCGTCTTGAAGAGATAAATATGATCATGTTGCCATTTATTGGTTTCTAATAAAAGGTCAAACCTTTATTTGTAGATCTTAAATCTACTGCACTAATATGCCATATTAGAATCTAGAAATTAATGGTAATTCTGAGTAACTATGTTCTGCAGGTCGTCTGTGGTGGGATACCAAATGTCTGGGAGCCATCAAAGAACATAAGGAAGCAGTGAGGAACTGCAAGAAACATTGTACTTAGCAAAACTACATCAGCCTGCAAAAAATACAAGCAGAAACCAAGAGGATCTAACAAATTCAGTACCTAGGTGCCAAACCTAGCTAACAACCAGACTCAGAATTAACCATGGATGTTTCCACAAATATCTTTACAGGCTACACATCGTGAAGAGACCTTTCTGAACTTGTGGAGATGAGGATGCAGATCACATTTTCTTTGTGTGTCCCAGACTAAACATAAGTATTACAATCCTTTTACAACAGCTTGTTCAGCTTGGTCCAGTTTGGTCTTTGGTCACTAAACTGAAGGACAGCTTTGTTAGCAACCCAAGACCACAGACTTTTCTAAACAAAGAACAGATTCACTGTTGCTACAGGTATCTGCATCAAAGACCAATGTATCCTTAACAATAGACTGCACATAAATGTTTTGTAACATTTGATTTCGCAATGATTATATGGTATTTGTCAGTAGTTATTTTTGTTCAGTCTACAATGTGCGTGCACAAGCAAAACTAATAAATATTCTAACACTAATTTGCTCTCAATAGCTGTATATTTTGTGCGAGTGTGAGCCAGCTGTGTGGCGGAAGCTAAAGGCCAATAAATTCAATTCAACTATTCTTAAGCCTTGCTCCTGTAGGTTCAATATAAGGAAAAGGAAGAGTGGCACGTTTCATCCCAAGTTCAAGTAAGAGGATTCCAGAGATGCCCAATCTAACTCAAATGGTGGACACTTCAGGAGAATTCAACAGCTTGAATTTCAAGTAAATTCATGTAATAAATTGCTTTCTCCAATGTACAGATCACAAAATGATCATAATGAGAAAAATCAAATAAATTAATCCTATGTGGAAGCTTAAGCCCATTTTACACAAACGACTTTCAGGTCAAAATCAACTACTTGTAATGGGTGTGCATTATGTACCTGCATGTGAAATGTGTGCCAACCATGTTGTGAGTGGGAGAGTAATGTCATAGATGAATTGATTGTGCTGAAAGCACAGTTCTGAAATCCTGAGTATCCTCCAGACTGCATATGCACAGAAACAAATTATTATGGCATCATTTGCTAACAGATGAAGTTAACATATTTTCACAACTCTCACTCATTTTAGAGTAATGTGTCATCATCTTTATTTCATTGTTTACTTCATTTCTGTGTTTCTCAAAGGTTGCATTAGGTCTTTTACGATCTTCCTACTAGGGTTCTCCTACAAGGGAGACCAAATTTCTGACAGCAAATAGGTATTTAGACTTTACAACATCTGGAAAAAGAAAAAGCCAAGACCATGCATAAATAAGAACATAAACATAACATTTTTAATGAAAATAGGTAGCCACTGTTTTATTCTGTGTTAAGCCATCTTCACACAGGATGAGGCAGCTGATGTTAATGTGAATGCAGGCAGGAAATATAATCACATGAGACAGCATCTGAATCACATGGGATGTGCTAGTTAACGTGGTTTACAGCCACAGTATGCTCCAGCAGCAGCTGTCTACTGTATCTCGTTCACTAACCACAAGCGGACATGCATATCATTGCTACATTTGCTGCACGTTTCCTGCCTTGTGCATGTGGTAGTCATGTTGTTCCAACAGTAAAAACATAAATTAAAAATTCAATATCCATGAACTTATGAGAGAAAGGAAAGTTAAATATCCAGTCAGTAACAAGATCAACTTACAAACTTAACAAAGCCTCCCTCTTAAAATAGCACACTTTTATTTAGATAAGATCAAATTTTACAGAAAATATTTCCATTACATTGATAAGGAAGTCTCTCAACCTTTTATAAAACATGAATACAACATTGAATACAAGAGGATGCAAACCAGCTACATAGTAGTTTGTAGCTCAGTGTCCCTAACCATTATGATGGATTACGATAACAGACAACATTGTATTATACTTTGGGAAAACTTGCATTGTATGCAGAATAGACATGTTCTGGCACCACACACTCGGAAAAAATTACCCATCATAGGAGTGTCCATTATGATATTGAGCAGGGTCTGTCGAACAAGCAGCCACTCGGTAAAGACCACTGTGCACAATCCATGACTTGAGCAACCACCGCAGTCAATGACATATTTTGTTGCAGAAGCTTCAACTGATAGCACTACACAATCCATCACTTGAGCGACCACTGAAATTACAGCACTGTAACAGCACACACAAACCAGCACACTTGCATATGCATTTTGGTTTGTAGTTACATGTGGATCTAGTGAAGTTACAGCTGATGGACGACAGTTTTCTCTGCTATGTAGCCATGCTGAGCTTCCAAAATTAGGCACACAATGGGACAACACTAAAGTTAGTAGGAGTCGAGTGCCACACTAGCAAATACTATTATTGGGTCCTGTATTTTTGTGTTTATGTCGACTGGCCTATCCACCTAGTAGCAGCACCCCACTGTAGACTATGCTGAAAGCTCATAGGTTGCCGAAGGCTTTTAGCAGCACTGTATTTCTGCCTGTGCTGTAAGTTTGCATATTTGCACCTTGGTTTACAAATGGCGGTACTGTGGCTGGCTGTGCTTTGACATGTGATGGTAGTCACCACACACAGGAGCACCACATGGTTGATGTTCTGAAGGTTTAGGACTGGGTGTCTCTCCAGCATGGCATGTTGTATTAAGAGCTTAGTAGCCACCATAGGCTTGCCAGGATGCATCATCCTTTGGTACAAGGTGGAGAGAAGAGGACCAGATGTCTGAAGCGTTACCCTGAATTTGATTTAAGACGCATCCAATCACTCCAGTGTGAGGTGTCAGTCTGTCAAAAACTGGAGGAACAGACCAGGTGGAGATGTAATGGACTGTGCTGCACTGTACCTTTCTTGTTGCTCCAGGCAGGCATGTGATGGCTGGGAAATGGTCAAGAAGGTGCTGGTACTGACCTGCATCAACATTGTTGATGAACTCCAGCACAAAGTTTTACACAGCACGGCAGAACTTGAAGGTTAAACGACTGGAGTCACCATTGACAAGGTGAGAGCCAGAAAAGTCAGCGAGGAGCTGAAAACATACTAAGAAATCAGCACCAATGATTGGCTCTATGACTTCTGTGATGCTGAAATGCCACATGAAGGTGCAGTGCAGTCCTCATCCAATTTCATCGTGTAAACAACAAAGGTGTTGGTGGTGGTGGTGGTGGTGGTGGTGGTGGTGGTGGTGGTGGTGGACAAGTAGTTGTCAGCTGACAGCCAAATGGACTTGCTGGTCGACACCCAGGGAGCTATATGCCTGGATACACACACAGGTCAGACTCAGTGTCAAGCACTTTGAGGCAGCCTGCCCTGCCACTGCACACTCACCTGCGGATGCTGCTGGCATGTGGACAGTTGCACAGTGGGTGACAGCATGAAGCTCACTTGCCAAATGTGCAGTCTTACCAACAGATATGGGTTGGTTTTTCAGCATAACATTGGTCCTGGGTACGCTGGTGAAGGCATGGTGGTGTGGGAACATCAATTAGTCTGGCATGAAGTGCAAATAGCTGCACTTTGAAGGCTTCGATCTGGACTGAAATCCTGCCGGCGGCGGGTGCCAAGGCAGCAGGTGCCAACACATTGCGGCCCACTGTGCTGCTGGAGGTGCAGTTGGGTCAGAGGAGGTATCAGAAAGAGTAACAAGCAGAGTCAGAATGTGGGACTGCAGTGAGGGCATTGTCAGTGAGGGTCGCCAGTTGTTTCAGTGAAGGTCACTGTTGAATTGCGAGGATTTCACATGCTTGGTTAGGCAGCCAGTTCAGTCAACACATGTGAAATAGCTCTTCAAACTGTGGCAGTGTCAACTATGCAATGGAGATAGCACAGGAGCTGTGGCAGAATTCTGTCACCAATGTCATTGTCTAATCAGCCAGTGCACGTTCTCAGCTGGTGATGTACAGAGATATACAGACATAGTATATGAGCTCCCTCTTGGTATGGCTTGATGGGTGGTGGCACAGTGATGTCAGCAATATCACAGCATAGCACTGGTCTAACTAGCTGACAACATCAGTGTACTTCTTTTGTTTCGATATCATGTAACTGAAACAGAAGCTGGTGTCAACCTGCATGAACCAGAGGGCTGCAGATAGTCAGGTGGTAGTCAGACAGTGGTATAGGAAGCCACTGAATCAAGCTCGTCAGGCAATGATGCAGCAGTAACATCAGAACTGGCAGCACAATTGGTGGGAGCAGCATCTTCATCTTCACACTGTCTGTTGCTTGGGTGACGACTCAAATCGCAGCACTGTGACCACACGCATAATGAACCAGCATACTCTAATCATGGACTGTGCTGTATGTTCACAACTTGGTCAAAAAATGACAGTACTGTGGCTCGCTGTGCTTGGCAATCATGAATGGTAGGCACCACAGTATGTAACACTTCCAAAGCCTTTAATCAATGTGTTACTAGCCACTATTTAGTTATATCAAATTCTACCAAGAATAACACATTTTTGATGGATCTGCAATGTGCTACTGCCTTAAACATAACAGGCACATTGTAATATGAAAATAACTAAAGATTCTTTTAACTATCATATCATGTTCCCACCATTTTATTATGCTTATTATTGGTTCAACATTTTGTAGCACACTGCCAAAGTATCACAGAACTTTTTTTATGTTTCACATATGGCAATACCTCCTGAACAAGAAACAACAGAAAATGCCATCACAAAACTCTTACAGCCCCATGTCGGTGTCAGCTAACTTGTCACATGTGAGGACAGCTTTACAGTGTTGCCTTTAACTCTGTTTTTTACTGCTTACTTTCCTTGTGGTAAGTGTGTAATTGTTGTAGTTTATATCTCTGTTAAATACATCAATACATAACGAGATTTCAGTTTTGATTACAAACATTTAAGAAATTTTTTGACTCAGTGCAATTTGTTTGTTTGCAGGAGTATGGAAGATGGGTTATTAAGGTGCCTGCACTGTGTGAGGAGATGGAGCTTTCTCCCCCTCACAACTCCTGAATTTGTTGTAATCAATGTGTACACTGGGCTTGCTTCCTCCACTCCCAGCAACTCACTCTGTGAATTGGTCAACTTACAGTTAACACATACACTGTACCTAATAACAATGGAAACTCAAATCCTGTTTTACATGAGCAACTTTCTGGTCAAGATGTACTACTGATGGTATGTACTTATCACATGCCTATGTGTTTATTTAGTTGAGCTAATAAATGATGATTTTTGATGTTTATATGACACCAATTATTCCTTCAATCAGCAGCAGTGTAGATGATTCATCATACATTTTGTCAAGAACACTCACTATGAAGTTAGCTTCTGTTATTTATAAATGCTTACTATCATTCTTTTTTTCTTAATGATGCTAGTATATTTCAATATTTTGTCAGAAGGGTGGTCCTCTGTAACATTACTTTTACAGTAGACAGCACTCTGAACACACACTATTTTGACATCAATGTTTAAACAAAAATGACCACTTGTGACAAGGGAGTCAATACAGGAAAAATACACCAGGGGCACTTCAGCAGACTAACTTACCAGGAGTAGTCGATCAAGGTGAAATCAGTTGTTTAAAAAGGATTTAAAGGAATAGGGCTTCACTGAGTAGATGACACAATGGGTAGGATCTATTCATATAATGGAATGGAATAGAAAGGACTCCACATTGCATTTCAATTGGCAGCATTCACACAGGTTCTCAATAGAACAAAACAGAACATCAAGGTCAAGGTCAAGGTCATGGTTTCCTGCGAGAAAGTTTTGATATTGATGTTTGTGGGAGGGAGTGGTGTCATCTGCTAACATAGGAAGGTAGCCTATTTATCTTGCAGTCTTAGTAATGGGTTTAGTGTTTTCAAACCCTCTTTATTATTTTGCTTTGCTTTCTTGACAATACAAATGTTACATGAAGAATATTTTTATGGAAAGTGTTTTTCCGTATTTGTAATCAAACAATCAGTTCAGTTTTACACTAACTAGACAAAGGAAAGGCCACTGTATAAATGAGAACACTAGCTGATGAACCAATATTTACTTAATAGCTTTTGTAACAGTGAAAAGACTTTGCCTATCAAAGGAGGCAAAGTATTTTTTGACTTTATTCAGTACTCAGAAAAGAAAAACCTATGGATAAAGTAAACAGGCTATCTGTAGCCACACAAAATTGTTTGATCTGTTTTATGCTTTAATTTTAACTATCAAATAATTTGACAGAATCACTGTTCCACTTATGTCTGGAGTAAATCCACATCCAAGAAACTTCAGTGTAAGGGTCTACAATCGAATACATGTTTATTAATGACTTACTTTCAACGTCCACACCAGCCTCACAAGTGACAATGCATAATCTTGCAACACTAACTGGCCCCCACAGTGCTTTGAGGACACACTTTTGCAAGAAGTGAATGGGCCCACTGCCTGTATCTAATAACCTAAAGAAACAGTGTGGCAAGGACACAGGAGCATACTACTCAGACTGTTGGGTGCTTTAGGCACCTCAGTAGTAGAAGTCATGTGTGTGGTTCTAGGGACTTGCTACATTGACATCACTATCTGCCACAGGGCATCGGCATATTGACTAAAGAAAGGCAGACACAACAAGGCCATGAAGTAACAGGAGAAAACATTGTAGGCATGTGTCAAACAGCTGGCATCTTGAGACACAGCAATGGGAGTGGGAGTAGGAGGTGACCATGAAGACCATTGCAGTTTCTTCTTCCCCAAATTACAGAATGACTAAAGTTGAATCATGCAGACTGAAGCCATGTCATGGTTAACTTTTTGACCAGCCCCAGCCCATACCCAGCATACACAAGCCACCTGAGCCTCAGGCTGAGTTCTATATGCACATATAGGGCATATGGGTATCCTTAACACGTTGCATTAGATTGTAACACACTTACACACATGAGACGGACACAATAACACGATCATTAGAAGGCCACACACTCCATACTGACACAGACACTGATGGAGAAGCAGACACACAAAAAAAAAAAATTGAGACACAGAGAGACTCTCAAGGAACATAACACCTAAAATAGATAAATAAGAAAGTAAAACAGACATAGCACATGACTGGTCCATGTATCTAAGCTGCAGTCAATGACAAGGAAGTAATGTATGGGATAATGACAAACTTAAACAATGAGACAATCATTACATCTAAGGAATCTGCCATAGAGGGAGGCAAGGCTATACGTTTGAGTTCTGAGACTCCCTCTCCCACCTATGGAATTGGTTAAGGGGAACAGCATCACACACAGAAACGTACAACACAACAGTGCATACACATGTCTAGATATAGCAACACATGTGGTGTAATTGGTATGCCACACACACACACACACACACACACACACACACACACACACACACACACACACACACACCATTTGTTTCATTTAGTAACATAAGAAGATAATTTTGTATGCTACGTTGGGTGAGACAGGCTCTGCTTCTGTTGATGCCCACCTGGAGTAGCAAGAACACTAACCATAATTTGTATGTTGTATTTCATTTTAATAGCAAAAGAAAATCTGAAGATTATCCCTTTCCTATCTTTGTATTAGTTTTGTTCTAAGTTAGTAACATACATAATTTTACACCCTCCATTTCCTTCAAATAATTTAATTTTCTTTGTAGGTCCTCATTACTCTTGTTTCTGTTGCTTGAAATAATTTTTCCTAGTAATGTGGAACAGCGTATTATTGCCACCAAGAACAACTTCGAAAGTATGATATGAGCTGAAAAGTCTGTAGGACGAAAGTTACATGAGACAAAGGGGGGACCATAATATGACTGTGGTATTTTGTTGCTAGGTGGGGTCACGTCAGAGATATGAAGGTCAACTTGTTTTTTTTAAATGGGGTGCTATAGTTTGGTACTATTTTCTCATGGTGGCTATCGAGACAAATCCAATGATGTATAACAGTAACGTCTTTGAAGGTCAGCAAAGGTCACGAAGGTGGAATGAATGTCCATTTACAGAAGGTGTTCGAAGGGATTACCATTAGTATCAATGCAGTGCTGAAATCATCTTATCATGGACTGAGAGGTATCCTTATCACATCGGCACTTATTGAAGCACATGCCCTGACAATTCTCTCTCTCATATCTTCAGGTGTCATTGGAACATCTTTATAAACAATGTCCTTTACAAATCCCCACAAGAAAGAAAAAAATCCCAGAGACGTCAAGTCTGGTGGAAAAGCTGGCCATGACATCTCCTCCATGTCCAATCCAATGATTTGGGAATTGTCTCTGCAATTCATTTCTAGCCATCAGCAAAAAATGTGCCAGACACCCATTGTGATGAAATTGGGGCCTATAATTCTGTCCTCTAGAATTTCCTACACTATACATTAACCGACCATGGGTCCTGATGTGCAAGTTGATGCAGCCAACGTGGATTTTCAGTTGCCCAATAATGCATGTTATGCAAATTAACATTTCCATAGGTCACGTATGTAGCCTATTCGGTAAATAAAATCAAATAAATAAATGTGTCATCCCTTTGAATTTGAAGTTGAGCCCATCGGCAGAATTCAATGCAATGCATACAATCCGTACCTTAATTCTTGGTGAAGACTGATATGGTAAGGATGATATTTATGACGATACAGAACACAAACACTGCTACTCTAGCTCATGACTCTAGCTCGTACCATTTTCTGTTTCCTCGTTAGTAGATTTCCTTTGCCGGATACGTTTCCTATGCATTGAAAATCCAGTTCTCAATTTATCAAAGACATATTTAGATGTACAACATGTAGGGTGAGTACGTTGAGGATATCTTTCAGCATATAAATCTCTAGCTCTCACTGAATTTTGTTGGCATTCTCCATAAATGGGAAGCATATTGACATGTTCTTCTAAAGAATGCATCATTCATAATAGGTTGATTCGACAATACTAGTCTTACCGTTCCTATTAGTGTTGTATTTTGAAACTGTTGAATGGTGTTTACATGTCAATGGCACATTAGTATTCGGCGAATATTTACTATTTGCAGGACATATGACAGAGATTGTTACAGCATGTGCTTTGATAAGTGCTGAAGTGATAAGGAATACAACTCAATCAAGATAAGAAGATTGCAGCACTGCATTGATACCGATGGTCATCACTTTGAATATCTTCTGTAAAAGGACATTCATGCAACCTTTTTGACCTTCATTGATTTTCAAAGACCTTACTGGTAAACATCGCTGCATTCATCTCAATAGCCGCTACCAGAAAATAAGTTGACCACATCTCTGAAGCGACCCTAACTAACAACAAAAAACCAACAACATATTATGGTCCCCGTTGTCCCATGCAACATTTGTCCCATGCAACATTTGTCCCATGCAACATTTGTCCCAAGAACTTTTCAGCTACCGTCGTACTTTCGTAGTTATTCTTGGTGGCAATAGTTAGTGACTCACCCTGTATATAAAACTGGAAAATGTACAAAATGCTGTCACAACTGTCTGCAAAAATTTATCCCAGAGGGAGGAAAGATTGTAAAATTCCTATTTTTCCATGGAAATGATTTGGTGAGTTGGAGAACATATTGTGTCCCAGGAAATAAATTTGCTAGTGGTTTCTCAATATTTTTAAGATGGATAGCTTTGATGTCTAAGTGGTGTTCATATTTTATTAGTGTATTGGTGAATGATCCGAAATTAAATCCTCACGATTAAATCCAAGGTGTCCAAGAAGTTTTTACTCATTCACCAATAATTTCAGGTTAAAAACTAAAACTAGAACTCAGAAACAAAAAAAATCAGGCTCATTGAAAAAGCCTGTTGGATAGCAACAAAGTAACTAGCAAAAATGCAACATTAAGTCTCTACAAAGTGCAAAAACAAGAAACTATGAAATACTCATATTGAACTATGATGCCATCTATAACAACTCGTTTGCTTACACAATTTCACATTTGTATAGATAAATGCATTTATTACACAATTTTCACGATTTTTGCTGTTTAATGTTGACTAGCATAATTGAAGTTGAGCAAAATGTATTTTCCAAGTTACATTTTTTTATTCTTTGACTAGAGAGTTGTTGCAAACCTCACAAAATGACTCTGAAATGACAGCTATGATCAACTTTTAAAGACTACAACCAGACCAAAGTGGTCTTTGTCTCTGCAGTCTACTGTGCAGCCATGCCAGCTTGACTGGGAAATTTGGTGCTACATGTCTATGATTGCATGTGGCGTTGTGTTATACCCCGTAGACTTTGAGAAGAATCCAGCTCCTGGAGACAACATCTTTTCACCTGAGAAGATTCTCTCTCTCTCTCTCTCTCTCTCTCTCTCTCTCTCTCTCTCTCTCTCTCTCTCTCTCTCTCTCTCTTCCCCCCCCCCCCCAAAGTGATACATTTGCATCCATAGATAAACTGTACATTAGCATGGCTGAGTTCTTCTTAGTCAACTGCAATAACTCTGCTGTGTTTAGCTGAATGCAAAGTCAATAAGCCATCAGGGAGTCTCCTTTGTCTGTAGACAGATGGTAAACCAGTTATAATTATACTGTGCAGGAATTTGGGATGGATGTTTGGCAGATATTACGCCTGGAAATCTGTGCAGAGATGTTGGACTGGTCCTTACCTACATCTCGATAAGGGCTCTGTGGGGAAGTGACAGAAAAGTTTGTGAGGGTAGTTTTGGCTCTGCTCTGCAATGGTTTGCATTCGTCTTAACTGTGTAACTATCTCAAAACAACCATTGTGCCAAAGAAAAGCCAATATATCCTGTGAAGAATGTGACGACCAAACAGATGTAAATTATAGAGTGCTCGCATTGAATTTTCACTCTGCAGTGGAGAGTGCACTGATATGAAACTTCCTGGCAGATTAGAACTGTGTGCCGGTCGAGATTTGAACTACAGACCTTTGCCTTTCACGGGCAAGTGCTCCAATGGAGCTACCCAACCATGAGTCGCAACCAGTCCTCACAGCTTTACTTCCACCAGTACATCATCTCCTCAATTCCAAACTTCACAGAAGCTTTCTTGCTAAACTTCTGGAAACATTCCCCAGGTTTTGGCTAAGCCATGTCTCCACAATACCCTTTCTTCCAGGAGTAATAGCCCTGAGTGTTTCGCAGGAGAGCTGCTGTGAAGTTTGGAAGGTAGGAGATGAGGTGCTGGCGGAAGTGAAGCTATGAAGACGGGTTGTGAGTTGTACTCAGGTAGCTCAATCAGCAGAGGGCTTGCCCACAATGCAAAGGTCTCAAGTTTGAGTCTTGATCTGGCACACAGTTTTAATCTGCAGGAAGTTTTTCACATAGTACTTGAAGCCACGATACTACCCATTACTCTCAGCAATTTGGAATCAAGTACTTTACTAATGTTCCAATCATTGGTAGTAATGAGTACCACACGTCTGTACACCAGATTCGGCCTTGATATGCCTGGGCATTGAGTCAAACAGAGCTTGGATGACGTGTACAGGTACAGCTGCCGTTGCAGCTTTAACACAATACCACAGTTCATCAAGAGTAGTGATTGGTGTATTGTGACGAGCCAGTTGCTCAACCACCATTGACCAGACGTTTTCAGTTGGTGAGAGATATGGAGAATGTGCTGGCCAGGGCAGCAGTCGAATATTTTCTGTATCCAGAAAGGCCCGTACAGGACCTTGAACATGTGGTCGTGCATTGTCCTGCTGAAATGTAGGGTTTCACAGGGATCAAATGAAGGGTAGAGCCACAGGCCGTAACACATCTGAAATGTAACGTCCACTATTCAAAGTGCTGTCAATGCAAACAAGAGGTGACCGAGACGTGAAACCAATGGCACCCCATACCATCACGCCCGGTGATACGCCAGTATGGTGATGGCGAATACACACTTCCAATGTGTGTTCACCGCGATGTCGCCAAACACGGATGCGACCATCACGATGCTGTAAACAGAACCTGGAATCGTACAAAAAAAAAAAAAAAAAAAAAAAAAATGACGTTTTGCCATTCGTGCACCCAGGTTCGTCGCTGAGTACACCATCACAGGTGCTCCTGTCTGTGATGCAGAGTAAAGGGTAACCGCAGCCACGGTCTCCGAGCTGATAGTCGATGCTGCTGCAAACGTCGGGGGCGATACGATAAACCGCAATCGCAATAGGCTACAAACCGACCTTTATCAAAGTCAGAAACGTGATGGTACACATTTCTCCTCCTCACACGAGGCATCACAACAACGTTTCACCAGGCAACGCCAGTCAACTGCTGTTTGTGTATGAGAAATCGGCTGGAAACTTTCCTCATGTCAGCGCGTTGCAGAAGTTGCCACTGGCGGCAACCTTGCGTGAATGCTCTGAAAAGCTAATCATTTGCATATCATGGCATCTTTTTCCTGTCGGTTGAATTTTGCGTCTGTAGCATGTCATCTTCGTGGTGTGGCAATTTTAATGGCCAGTAGTGTATTTTGCCCCTCCGTCCCACCTCCTTGCAGATGCCTATGCCTGCTTTTAAAATACTAGGCAACTGGTCTTTAAATATGCAGTAAATGAAACGACATACCACTCTGTTACGGTCTACAGCTGTAGCAAGTTGAGAGTAACTTACGAGGTGGGCGCATGAGCGCGCCGCAGACGGCGATGTGCAGGAAGAGGGCGGCAAGCGCGAGCGCAGTGGGCCGCCAGCCGAGGGACTCGAGCAGGCGCGCCGACAGCGGCGCGAAGGCGAGCGTGCCCATGCCCGAGCCGCAGACGGCGAGCCCCGTGGCGAGCGCGCGCCGCCGCCGGAAGTGCAGCGCCACCGTCACCACGGCCGCCACGTAGCACAGCGCCAGCCCCGCGCCCGCGACCACGCCGAACGACACCAGCAGCTGCGCCAGCGAGTGCGCCCACGCCGACGCCGACATGCCCGCCGCCGCCACCACCGCGCCCACCATGCACACCTGCCGCACCACACGACGCACGCGGCCTAGTCTCGCACGTCCGAATAGCGCACTCCACAGCGTATTTGGTATAAACGAGGCGTTTTCAGAAAGTGTACTGTGGCAATAGCGGGGTGTGCTTCTGTTTTTGGATGTTGGTAACAATGAGCGGTAGAGGGGGATCCCCTGACCAGAGCGAGCATCGCTGGAACACGGGAGTGCGTAAACCCACGTTGTGGTGTCCAGTTGCGTGAAAGATGTCGTTAAGAAATCCCGCCAAGTGTGAGCAACATGCTGGCTGTGATCCACTTCCTACTCGCGGAAGGAATAAAACCTACCGTTTTTTTTTTTTTTTCGCGAATCGAAACGATTTACAGCGAAGGGGTTATGAACAGAACGAGTGCATTTAAGTGGTGTAGGAAATTTAATGATGAACAGATGAGTGGAAGACCTTCCATTGTGACTGATGAGTTGGTGGAAAAAAAAGAGGTACTTGTTTGTGAAGAGCCCCAACTGACAGCGGATAAGATTTCTGCAATGATTCCACAACTCTCCAGAAGTCTCTTATACGAGACACTTGCATAAACAGGGACACCGAAACTGTGGGCAAGATAAGCCCCAAACCAACTGACAGAGGCGCGCAGCTCCCCCCAACGGAGGTTCGAGTCCTCACGCTGGTGTGTGTGTGTGTGTGTGTGTGTGTGTGTGTGTGTGTGTGTGTGTGTGTGTGTCGTCCGTAGCGTAAGTTATAGCTAGATTAACCCTTTCGTGAGCCTTGGGGAAACATGCTTCCCACTACAATGAACTCGCTCCCAGCTCCGTGGGATTCACAGTTCCCACCTGTGTATGGTGCTGCAACCTAGTGAAGAGTATACAGTACTACTTTCAATCGGAAGTTCCCGCCGTTTTTGCTGTACCTTCGCGAAGAGGCATTGTATGGCTGAGTGTTGCTCTGTAGAGGAGCCTTTCTGTGCTGTTTGCGTGACATTTTTGTGATATTTTCCTCAAAGCAGTGTGCGATTTGTGCTTTTACCAGTGGGGAGGGGGGGGGGGGGATGTCACAGGGGGTTAGTATAATTACATATGTTACTAGCTTGGACCGTGGCGTTACGCATGATTAAACAGTTATTTATAAATAGATGTTAATGCCGAAACTCACTATTCACGCGTATGCACTATCAGAAAAGCAATCCCTTGTTATATCATTAAAAGTACATTACGGGTAAAGCTTATTTACAAAATCATCTACATACAGGTATACGACAGGAATTCAAAAAGTAAAGGTACATTTGTGAAAAGCTGTACTTATTCTGATGATAGAAAACTGGAACATGCGTTATTTTTCTACGTAACCTCCCTGGACTTCAATGCAGTTTTCCCGACGTTTTACGAGTTTTTTTTTTTTTTAATTTCATCAGAAAATACGTTTTTCGGTTGCATCTGTAACCACTTTTGCACCGCAGCAATGACGTCTTCATCACTTTCAAATCTTCTTCCCTGTAGTGCTTCCGTTAAGGGTCCAAACATGTAAAATCACTTGGAGCCAGGTCTTTAGTGTATGGTGGATGTTCCAGCACCTCGAATCTCAACTCCTTTATTGCATCGGCTGTCCGTTTGGCAGAATGTGGGCGAGCGTTATCTTGCTGCAGGATGACACCTCTTCAAAGTTTTCCACGACGTTTCAATCTGATTGCAGGTTTTAGTTTCGTACGCAACACATCACATCCACCACACAATACAGACCTGGCTCTAAAGCCTCGTATACGCTGGGGCGACGTCTTGCAACATTGTAGCATGCTACGGAAATGTGGCGTGCGTCTTCTTGTAGCATGCTACAACGGGCAACATCTTGTGGCGTATGTTGCATGCGGCAGGTTAATTTATACCAAAGCAACAGACTTTGTGCCACACGTGTGTCAGTCTTGCAGTATAAAGGATGATAAAGTATCGCAGCGGCGGCCTACTTGGAACTTGCAGCTAACAACGGGAATGAAAACCAAAGCAAAAGAAAACGATAGTGGAAGAGAATAGTATTTAAAGAAGATCCACGAAATAGTATCCTAGGAGCTAGAAGCAGACGATGGTGCGTTATTTAGTAATGTGTGCTTTCGTCCCAGGTGCGTTAGTCTGTGCCATACCGTTGCCAAAAGGTGGCCTAACGGTAAATGTTCGCACAGGTACCGGGCCAGTCACCACCCTGTGTCAGGGCCCGGGGAGGGACTTTCAGCCCCCAGCTCACCCAACTCTGTGGTACGACTGCTGCGGTATGACTGCCATACTACTTTCCTCGCAAGCTCGCAAGTAAACGGATGACGCACCTTAGACTAAAGCAACAATGACAACATGAGAATGATGATTTAGTTCTAAATGTTTTGAAATGCTTAACTACTACGTAACACTTTCAAAATTAATAAGCAAACATATTAATAGTATTAATAGTAAGACTGTATTAAAAACTTTTAGTGTTCGGCTCCACAAATTTAAATTACATGTAAGGTTTTACTCCAGTGCGTGGGAAATAAACATCCCAGGTTGGGATGCATAAACTAAAGCCAGAGGGGGGGATGGTCCGATGCAGAGGGGGGGGATCCCCCCCATCCCCCCCTGCAAATCGCACACTGCCTCAAAGCTATAGTATAAGATAAATACTTTTGATTTTTGCTATGGTGTCTTATTATTTGGTGTTCCCTGTTTGTTGTAAAATATGTTTTACTTATATTACTTGTGGACTTTACTTGCAGTATTTCATTTTGCTGGTGGGAAGTATCCTTCCCAGGGTGAAGTACCTGAAGATGTTGTTCATGTGGCTGTAGGGGAGCATCAACTCTATTTAGGAGAAACCTACAGGAGGTGGCGTCATGTTAGTACCAAAGCCGCAGAAAAGCGCACTCGTTGTGTTTGTACATATTGTCAAATACCACTTTGTATAGACCCATGCTTCAGAAAATTTCATGACAAGTAATTGTGATCAATCATTGTAACAAAAGAAGTAAATTGATCAAGTACATTTGACATATATTGAAAAAGTTATTTCTGTCAAACTCCAAGCAAGGGCAGTGGGAAGAATATTTCCCACCTTGTTGCATGACCTCACTTTCACAGTTGGAACAAATTTGATATTCTGTATGATAAATATACCTATCTGTTAACTGCTTTCTGCTCTCCATTCATTAAAAAAATGCTCAATTATTTTGCCCACGAAAGGGTTAAGTATAGTGTGAGTCTAGGGACTGATGATCTCAGCAGCGTGATCCCATAGGAACTTACCACAAATTTCCAAATTTTCTAGCTGACAGAGCATCACAAGAAAAATTACGTCTATAATGCCTGTGAGTTTCATGAGTGACTAACTGGAAGGTGAGGATTTTTTTGATCTCTATTGTAACTGGAGATGAACCTTGAGTGGCTCATTACATGGTTGAGACAAAAAGACAGCCGTCAGTGTCCCATCTGCCAATAAACTCAAAAACACAATAGCAGCCGGAAAAAAAAGCTACAGTGTTTTGGAGCCGAAAAGGCATCATTTTGGTCTAATTTCTGCCTTGGGGAGACCATCAATGCACAACAATATTGCGAAACCCAAAAAAAGAGCATTCAGAACAAAAGAAGGGACATGCTCATAAGTTGAGTGTGCATGAATGACAGCAACAGTTATCACACACCCTTTGCCACGAAGGTGCTCTTTGATTCATTTGGTTGGAATGTTTCGAACCACAGCCCATTTTCTCCTGATTTGATACCTCCAGATTATCATCTTTCCGTCTTCCTGAAGGCACATATGGGTGGAATTAAATTTTCGACTGACAAGCGGGTCCAGAAAGATTCTGAAGTGGAGCTGTTGGGGCTATTCTTCGATGAGGGCATAAAGAAGCTTGTGTGCTCACCACATGCACGGAAAAGAATGGCGATTATGCCGAAATATAGTTACCAAGTGTATTAACAATATCCTGTATTTTTTCATATATACTTTCCTAAAAACATATAGAAATATAGTACACTTACTTTCTGAACATACCACATAATTTTTAGGTCAGCATTTCTCAACCATCGTGTCGTGACACACGTCAAATGTGTCACGAGACTTAATGTAATCTTCTCATAAAATATCTAGAACATAAAATATTTATCGCAAAATCGTTTATTGGAGCAGCCCTCTTTGCAAGAAAAAGACCATGATTAATGATCACTCACATAATAATAAATGTGTGTACTTTGTGCTTTTTAGCATCTAGCGAAAAAAAAAATCACATGTAGGGATGTCGTGAAAGTTGCAATCTAGTTTGTTGTATTGTGTTGTGTTCCAGAGGGAAAAAGATTGAGAAACGCGGGCCTGGGCAAGATAGAGAAGGCTTTGGCAATATATAAAATGCCTAGAACTTTAGGGCAAGGTGTTTAATTTTAAATTAATACTTATTCTAGTAAACGTAAAAACTGCTTACGTATTTTATAAAATGCGAAATGGACACAGGCAAAGTATGATAGGTTCGATGTTCCATTAACTGGACGAACTGTAAATCCACACTCCAGTGATTATCTTGTTCACTTGTAACGCCGGAAATGCATATCCTCCTATTTCCATCTATTGTACTATTATTTTTTTCCTTGTTTTGTTACCTCAAGATATGACATTTCTGTCTCTTTATATATTGTAATTGCTTTACTGTTTGGATATATTTATATTTATGCACTTATGTCGATGTATAATTGGTTTGTTTCGTAAATATTATTTGTATTTTTACGCTGGGTCTTGCCTAGGGAAAAATGCTATCGAACGATTACATCGATAGGTCGTGTGAAGACTCAAAGTGTGTAGGATCTTTGGTAGTGTTAACTCTGCCGCGTGGAGCGCGGGCGGGGCAGTCGGAGGCTGGCGGGAGTAGCGAGTGGAGCAGGTGTGTTGTGTGACGCTCCCGCGAGTTGCCGCGCTTTCGGGGTTTGGCAGCATGTAATTGCGCTCGACTTGCGATGATAGTTTCTGACATGGTGTCGCGGACGGGAAACATTAACTAGCGCACATCAAGAGCCCGTTTCGTCTTGTGACCGTGTCGAGAGAAGGCGCGCCAACATCCAGCTTCTGCAACAGCGACGGCCGACAATGAGTGACTGTCCCCACCTCCTCGATCGACGGCTCCGAACCTTCAATCAACCAACAAGGAAGACTGGAAGCACGTAAAGTTTTAGAACTGTATGGCAGACCTCAGCTTTTAATCTTGTTCCATTTGCCTCGCAAAATTACAGCAACTTAGCATGAACCTTTGTTGCTCATTGTCCCAATTGCATTGCCAAGCAGGGTCCCTTCCTTTTCCGAAATGAACCCGAGTGTCGTTGAAATTCAAACGCCAGCATAATTCCATTTCACTGCTTTAATTTCAAAGTTCAATTCAAGCATTAGCTGGCTACAATAGTTAGATTACACAAGCACAAATTAAGAGTGCGAGTTTTGTTACCGTATTTTAGCTTACCTGTGACTGCATCTCAGCTTGGTACGTACTAAATTTTACTATTGTTAATTGTTCAGAATCATTTAATTCAAATTCAAAGTTAATTCTCTTATTTCTAAATTGCGTAGATTCAAGTAGCTTTTGAAATGATTGTTGAGGTAGTCCAAGACTAACCTTATTTTACTGAATGTCGGTGTGCTTCAGAAAGAAAGCTCACTATTAACTTCAGTCACTAAATTAACTTTCGATTTTCCAGTTTTATTAATTCTTTTGCTAAATTAAGTCAGAGTGTAGCGAAATTTATTACTTCTGACAAACTTTCAGTTTTCACACTACACATGTCAACCTTCAGTTGCCACGCTTCTAGTGTTAATTATATGTGTAATAACCTTTCTTTTTCAGTTACTATAGTAATTGTCCTTAGGACTGGCGACCGTAATTTCCCCCAAATCTCAAATACCTAATTACCGATAGTTAATTGTTAATGTAACGGCTGCACATTTACTTTCCTTATTAACTTTACCCCTTTTCAAAATTAATTTCCACCAGTTTCATTAGCACATTTCCTTTCATTTAGATGTAACCCTTTCCTCCCTCTTTACCGACAGGTTAACTTCGGTGACGATTGCTTTTCCAAAACTCCCATTAGGTACACGCGGTTTCATTTTTCACTGTCATTAAGGTCGGTAAGTGAGGGGGAGGTTACACACTCTGCATCCAAGTTGTCATTCTCCACACAGTTCTCTGTCCCAACACATCCTTTACTTTGACTATGTGGTTTCCCATGTACGATTTTGAGTTGGAATCAGAACTCTTGTAAATAAGAAACAACTTGTTGGCAATCTCACTCCTGTTGTCAGACTGGAGTATTGATGGAGCTCCGAGAAGAGTGAATATACTTGTCAAGTGGTATGCTACATCCAAAACTGTCTTGTTTTAAAAACTTGGAGTACAAAAACTTAGTCACGTGAGCTCGGTATACTAGAAAGAGCTTATATGCACCGTCTGGATGAATTCGAAAATCAATTATGTCAAGCTGGCATTGATAAATTCAGAAGGAATCAATGGTTTTACAATTATCCCTTTTCTACAGCCCTTCTGCTGGAAGGGCTCATAGGTTTGTATGAAAAGCTCTGTCATGGCGAGTTATTTTAACGGATCTGGCAGACAACTCCTTTACCACCCTGCCTCGCGCACCATGTGCAATAGGGTATGTTTTAAAGATATGTTAAACAACTCGCCATCTGATGTGTAAAATTTGATTGTACCACATTTCAGCAATTGTGTCAGTTTGTGTGCATCTACATCTACATGGATACTCTGCAAATCACAATTAAGTACCTGACAGAGGGTTCATCGAACCACCTTCACAATTCTCTATTATTCCAATCTCGTATAGCGCGCGAGAACAAGAAGCTCCGATTTCCCTTATTTTACCAGGCGATCGTCTCCCTATGTAGATCGGGGTCAACAAATTTTCGGATTCGGAGGAGAAAGTTGGTGATTGGAATTTCGTGAGAAGATTCCGCGGCAACGAAAAACGCCTTTGTTTTAACTATGTTCCCCCAAAATCCTGTATCATTCAGTGACACACTCTCCTCTATTTCGCGATAATACAAAACGTGCTGCCGTTCTTTGAACTTTTTCGATGTACTCCGTCACTCCTACCTGATAAGGATCCCAGACCGCGCAGCAGTATTCTAAAAGAGGACGGACAAACATAGGGTACGCAGTCTCCTTAGTAGATCTGACGTTCATTGCACTGTACTCCATTAACCAATAATGACGAGATTGCTTCTTTTACACAGTGTTAGCAGTATTCACATCCCTTATTACATCATTATAGCAACAATCTGTTAGAAAAAAGTACTGTTTTTGATGAATTTCCCCTCATTAACTGTAACATAATAAAATCATTGTGTCACTGGATTTGCACGACTGACCACAATATTTTCACAATAATCACGTGCCACTTCCCCTTTTAGCGAAAGTGAAACTGACAGCTGAACTCTAACTGAACTGAAGATGTTACGTTTATGTCTTTGGATCTTTTAACAGCCAAAATATTTAAATTATCTTTCTCTCATACTTGTCTTAAGGGTAGACAGCGTTCTGTTAATACCCAGGCAAAGTATTAATAAGATGTATTTCATACCATAATAAGGTATTCGGATTATATGTATTGCCTAGGCATTCCATAAACTGGAAGTTTTCAGTTTGCCGGTAAAATATATAGACACCCAAAACCAGGGCTGGTTTAAAGTCACAAGCAACACAAGCGGCCGATCGGGCAGCCAAACAGAGGGGCATAAGAGAGGCCCACGTACATAAACCTAGGTCAGCAACGAGCCGTTTGCGAGATACCTTCGAATGCGTGGTTACGAGCTGCCGCTGTCTTTACAATCTGTTGCCGTCCTAGTGCAGGCCTGTTCAAGAGTCGACTAGTCGAACATGAGCATTCACGCTCGCTCGACGATTACGTAGTAAGCGGTCGCGGTAAAATGTGGCAGTCGGACCTCATTATGTAGTGCAAGAGAAGCGCAGACTGTGCACTGCCTTCCGAGGAATGACTTAAGTTCGCCGTAGTTTCAAACCCAAGAATATATGAAGTCTGATAAAAAGTAACGGAGATTTTCATTTTTGTTAAAGGAACCTTATTTATTCATCGATATCAACTGTCTCCTTCGAAGTAACCCTCTCAGATACAGTAATACTCGTGCCTGCGCTTTATTTTTTAAATTCTGGCAGCACTGCTGGGGCCTACTTTCCATTGTGGTTTTCAGCTCCTTCAGCACTGAGGTGTGAGAGGGAGCATTATCGCGATGCAATTTCCACGAGTGGTTTTGCCACAATTCTGGTCGTTTTCTTCGACCTGCTTCACGCAAACTGCGCATAGCTTCCGACTGGTATTCCTTACTGAGCGTTCGACCATAAGGTACCAACTCATTATGAAAACAGTAAGAAGAACCTTCACATGTAATCGAACTGGTCTAATTTTTTCGGCTTTGATTCTTCAGGCAATTTCCATTGGGACGATAGAGCCTTGGTTTCGATGTCATACCCGTACATCCATGTTTCGTCAGCTGTTATGAACTCCTTTAGACACACTGGATCGTTGTCGATTTCATTCAGCAATTCCTGAGCGCTGTCTACGCGACGCTTTTGGTCGAAATTCAAAAATTTTGGAACAAACTTTCCTGCTACACGTTTCATGTCTAAAATACACGAAAAAACTGTTTAGCATGTACCAAAGAATATGCCGATATCAACAATCTCATGGTGATTCGTCCATTTCGAGAAACATATTCTGTACTTCCATATTGTCGTCAGTAGTGTACGTGCTAGGACGTCGATAGCGGTCTTCAACGTCTTCTCGACCCTTTTTGAAACATTTATACCACTCGTTGACTTATCTTACTCTTAGTAGATTCGCAAAAAGCCAAAATCAGCATTTTGAATGCGTTGCTGGCTGCACTTTCATTTTTCATGCAAAATTTAATGCAAATTCTTTGATCCATCTTTTCGAAAGTACAAATTCGCCGAGCACTCCAAAACATGCATAAGCTTTCTGGTTGTCAACAATAAACTAAATATTCGAAATAGCTGAAAATACAAAGAGACATCGGGAAGATGTGTGCCAACAAGACAAAAATTTGAAAGTCGCATGTATGAAGTCCGCGAAATTAAAAATTCCCTAGTTTTTGATCACACCTTGTACACATAAATGGTGCAATGGTTAAAGTAGTGCTTTTAAAATGTAGGAAACGCAGCATTATGGCTGTGTCTGGAATAACAAAGCGACGGTCAGACACACCAGTATCAATCAATGTACAACGCTTCCGTGCAGGATGCAAACAAGCACTGAAGACTAAGCACGCTCCAATTGAGGTCGGTACAAAGGAAACCAGTGGCAAAATCAATGATATTGTAATGGAAGACCGGCGAATAAAAATATCTGAAATTGTAGGCATGTCAACTGAGCGAGTGGGTAATATCCTGCACGGGGAACTGTTATGAAAAAGCTGTGTGCGAGGTAGTTCCGCGATTGTTCTCAGTCGATCAGAAGCGCACTAATCCCAACATTCCAACACAATGGCTGCCATATGTTCATAGCAACCCGCAAGACTTTTTGACAGCGATTTGCGATTTCTCCTCCTCGTTGTTGTTGTTGTTGTTGCTGCTGCTGCTGCTGCTGCTGCTGCTTCTTTAGGGCGCAAAACAGCTGAGGTCATATGCGCCAGTGTCATAACTTTAAATGGTCAATTATCGGATGAAGTTGAAGTCGATAATACTCGGAGCTTAACCAACTGGAGAAGAGCGATAGCTAAAAACGATCACTTCCCCTTTGAGGAGGATGCTTAAACTGTTGAAAATTAAATTTCCTTCGCCATATTACTATGACGAATAACAAGTGAAATGTGAGCTACAGCTCTTTGTGTATCTGTTAAAAATCTGATACTCAAATGGCAAACGTACATTAAAATGTGAACCGTTATAAAACGGCCTTGGCTCTCAATGGTTGGCTCCAGTAAGCACAGAGTGGTACAGGGTCTCCTATTAACAAATGACGGTGACTGAAACGACAGTGCCCAATACGCAGCCGAGCTAAAAGTATCTCCTCGCGACGAGAGGGGCGAGAGGAAGTCGTCCAAGACGTTGGGCGGTGTTTAATTTCCTGGAGTTTTTTCCCATATAGAGAAGATCAGTCTTCTTAAACAAGTGCTGCAACACAGAGATCATCTGAATCGACAGAATAGCTATAAGGGCTAAGTAGTGTCTGCAGCCTTTGCAGTAGTGGCGGCAGCTTCATTCCCCGACACTCCGATGTGACCAGGTACCAATATGAAGATCACGTTGGTTTCATCATCAGAGAGGGAGTGGAGGCATCAGTGGATTCGTTGTACCAATGGGTGGTATGTGTACAGTACACACAGGCTCTGGATTGCACTAAGTGCAATGGAACATAATACACAATTGAAAACCCTGTGTCGTTAGATGTATTGGGTGGCCTGATGGAGGATCGAAATCTCCAGAGTAAAAATCGAGCTCGGGTCTGGAAGCCAGTATTTAATGCGTTTGTTGCCAACGACAAAGGCGCATTTGACACTACAGTCGATCTGGGAGTCATCAGTGGAGACGAAGGTGCTGTCCCCAAGTTGTGGACAAAGTTCAAGAAACTTACAGCGACAGGTCGAATCTAGAGTAGTGTCCTTGTGAAGTGAACTAAGTCCAAGTTGAACGCGAACCTGTGCACGAAGCTAAGGCGGTGAAGGGCTCTCACCCAATGGGAACTTCAGATTAAGCTTCTAAAGCAGTACACGACAGCGAACTCCAGTAGGCAACAAAGAAGTTGCACTTACTCCGTACTGCCGGTCAAGGGAATTATCAAAGAAGGACGCACAGGATGGAGGCTTGGGCGTGGGGGACAGACGGCACACGTCTCTGCTGAGGAGAACATCACACTGGTAGGACAGCAGTAGTTCGACAGTGTCTGCATAGAAACTCATTACTGGGCTAGTGTCGGAAGTTCCAACGGCCATACGTATGCGCCTATGGTGGATTGTGCTGACACAGTGAAAATAAGACAGTCGTGCAAACGAGTAAACGAAACACCCTTAGTTTGATCGGACAATGGAATGGTACAAATGGAGGATTTTCCGATCCGCCCCTCTCGAAGTACTGTTTAAAATATGTCGGACATTTAGAGACTGGGTGCAGCGTGATGCCAGGTAAGATATGCGGGAGGACCAACAGTGTTTCCCGTCGAGGCTAAGTCCCAAGAATTTCGTGGTTTCGACAAACGGAAGGACAACAGGACCGAGATGTGAGGACGGTGGAAAAAACTACTTACGCCGCCAAAATTTCAGGCAGACAGTTTTTTTTTAGTGGAAAAGTGGAAGCCATTGTCGATACTCCACGAGTAAGGACGGTCGAGACATCGCTGAAGTAGTCACTCAAGCGAACAGGTCCGTTGAGAGCTGCAGTAGATCGCAAAGTCATCGACGAAATGGGAGCCTGAGATGCCTGGCGGGAGGCAGTTCACGATAAGGTCAATTGCCATGGCAAATAGGGTTACGCTAAGCATAGAGCCCTGAGGTACCTCGTTCTCCTGAATAAAACTGTTTGCTAAAGCCGAACCCACACCTATCTGAAAACCCAAATACGGTGGGGCAGCCGGCCTTGGGTGACGGGCATCTCCGTACAATGCACACGTGGGGCTTCCAGCAGGTATCGCCTTCTTCAAAACAAAAAACATAGCTACAATCTGGTATTTCCGCAGAAAATTTTTCATAATGTGGGTTGACAACCATACTCACTAGCTGGTCAAGTGCAGAATGGTTCTTACGAAATCCACACTGCGAATTTGTTAGCAAATTCCAAGATTCAAACCACCTTGCCAGCCGACTATTGATCATGCTTTCCGTCACACTGCAGACACTGCTGGTGAGGAAAACTGGGGGGCAGTTGGATAGATGATGTTTGTCCTTATCGGGCTTGGGTAGGGGGACTACATTGGCTTCACGCCTATGATTGCAAAACTCGCCTTCAATCCATATGCGATTATGCATACAAAGGAGAAAGTGCTTGCCATCGAGAAATGGGTACTGTAGCATCGGAATGTGAATATTGTCCAGACCTAGAGCGGAGGATCGTGACGAGGTGAGAACATGTTTGAGCTCCCCGAGCCGCTTCCGCTCGTTTCCTAGGTAGGTAATGGGCGGAGCTCGAGAACTCATCGACACAAGGTGTTGGAAATATCGACAGGGTCCACAAAGATATCGTTCGCTACAGTCAGGCCAGAAAACAGATGTAACCTACTTCGGATTTCTGGAAACAAGGTACCTCTCACAGAAGAGGGAGTAAATCGGCTAAAAGAATTAGTAAGAGAGATCCCGCTGGCTTGTTTTTGCTACTTCTGACAATGCGATGACACTTTGCGCACAATTGTTTATAACTAATACAGTTCTCCTTTGTCGGATGGCGTTCAAAGTCACAGAGCACGTCTCCACAAGCGAACCACATCGCGGCATTATTTAGCCCACCGGGGGACGGGGAAACATCGCAGTGAGACAGAGGTTCAGGGGATGGAACATTCTGCGATGGTAAGGATAATATTCGTAAGGTACTCTACCTGATTGTCACTGCTGTGGGAATGCTATCAGTCGAAGGCTGCCGGCGAAGAGTAGAGCCTCCAGTCAGCTTCAGAAAGTTGCCAGTTGGTCTTGCACACAGGGGAGACGAATTTGCATAGGAATTACGCACATGAAATGGTCGCTGGAGTATGTGTAAGAGGACGGCGCAGGCGGGACACGAGTTTGCAGACGAAGTGCGCAAAGGAAATGGTCGTTCGAGTATGTGTCAGAGGATATACCACCCTAGAAGATGGGCAAGCTGTGCTGTGCAGAAGGAGATCCAGGAACGAGAATGTATGGAATCTGAAAGAAATGTGGGTTCACCAGTGTTGAGAGAAATGAGAGTAAGCTGGTTGAGAATATCCGCCATTTGTGCAGGTTCTCAGAGCCCCAAATGGAATAGTGAGCGTTGAAGTCTCCATGTATCAGAAAGGGTTGAGAGAGCCGAGTGGTTAAACTGCAGTATGTCTGCCTTGGTGAGCTTAGAGGATATGAGTATGCACGTATTACAGACAGAAAAGGGGTAATTGGGGAGAGAAATCTGGACAACAACAGCTTGTAGCTGGGTGTACAACGAAATGGTTTGGCTATGGATGTCGTCCCAAACGAGCGTCAAGACTCCCCCATTAGCTGGGCTCTCTTTTTCTCAGAAGGCAGATTGAAAGGTACTAGAGTGAAATGTACGACGTCAAAACGGTCTTGAGGGCGTAATTTCGTTTCTTGGAGGCATAAAACAACTGGGCAGTGCGATCGCAATAGCAACTGTAGATCTGCCTGGTGTGATCTGATGCCACGGATGTTTCATTGGAGAACAGCCATATTAGATGGCAGCAGATATTTCTCTTATAAGGGGCAGTTACTTTGGTGGCTGCTGAGTGCCAGATTCTGACTGCGTACTACTACTACTACTACTACTACTACTACTAAAGGTTTCTGAGGTCGGAGGAACCCATTATTTCTTAAGAGGCACTTAAACCACCATGGGTCGGCGAGCTGACTGCAGGGTGGAGAATTGGTTGGTAATTCTCAGCAGTGAAACGGGGGTCGAACAGACGGAGGTGTCAGTAGTGTCTCTTTTTTAGAGGCCCTATAAGTTGGCGAAGGGGAAGAAAGTCTGTCTTTGTTCCATTTCTTAGTGCCTTTGCGTTTGTCAGACATGAACCAATACGTTTGCTGACTCGAAGGTCGCAAAGAGTAATCTTTGAAGTATTTCTTTTTAAATTTCCATTCTTCTGGTTGCGTCACAAATGATTTTACTGGTGTGGGCGAAGGTTTTTTGGGAGTGCTGGGCAATTGTAGTGGACAGAAGTGAGGACGTTACCTAAGAAATAGGCGATTTCATAATGGTAGCACTGAACTGGATGTCGCTGGTCTGCGTTGTAATATCTTTCATGGGCTGTAACATGGTAACACCAGTACTGTAACTGCCAGATACTGGTATGCGAGATTATCGACTAGCTAACATTTTACGTTTCTAGCATTTGTAGACTTAGAGAATGGTTTTGACAATGTTGACTGGAATACTCTCTTTCAAATTCTGAGGGTGGCAAGGATAAAATACAGAGAGCGAAAGGCTATTTACAATTTGTACAGAAAGCAGATGGCAGTTATAAGAGTCGAGGGGCATGAAAGGGAAGCAGTGGTTGCGAAGGGAGTGAGACAGGGTTGTAGCCTCTCCCCGATGTTGTTCAATCTGTATATTGAGCAAGCAGTAAAGGAAACAAAAGAAAAATTTGGAGTGGGTATTAAAATCCATGGAGAAAAAATAAAAACTTTAAGGTTCGCCGATGACATTGTAATTCTGTCGGAGACAGCAAAGGACCTGGAAGAGCAGTTGAACGGAATGGACAGTGTCTTGAAGGGAGGATGTAAGATGAACATCAACAAAAGCAAAACGAGGGTTATGGAATGTAGTCGAATTAAATCAGGTGATGCTGAGGGAATTAGATTAGGAAATGAGATACTTAAAGTAGTAAAGGAGTTTTGCTATTTGGGGAGCAAAATAACTGATGATGGTTGAAGTAGAGAGGATATAAAATGTAGACTGGCAACGGCAAGGAAAGCGTTTCTGAAGAAGAGAAATTTGTTAACATCGAGTATAGATTTAAGTGTCAGGAAGTCGTTTCTGAAAGTATTTGTATGGAGTGTAGCCGTGTATGGAAGTGAAACATGGACGATAAATAGTTTGGACAAGAAGAGAATAGAAGCTTTCGAAATGTGGTGCTACAGAAGAATGCTGAAGATTAGATGGGTAGAACACATAACTAATGAAGAGGTACTGAATAGGATTGGGGAGAAGAGGAGTTTGTGGCACAACTTGACTAGAAGAAGGGACCGGTTGGTAGCACATGTGTTGAGGCATGAAGGGATCACCAATTTTGTATTGGAGGGCAGCGTGGAGGGTAAAAATCGTAGAGGGAGACCAAGAGATGAATACACTAAGCAGATTCAGAAGGATGTAGGTTGCAGTAGGTACTGGGAGATGAAGCTTGCACAGGATAGTGTAGTATGGAGAGCTGCATCAAACCAGTCTCAGGACTGAAAACCACAACAACAACATTTTACGACCAACATTGAGAGGTGCCCTTTCTTTCACCTAGATCTCTTGCACCGCTCGCTCATAAAGGTATACAAGGTATTCATGGGACGAGGCGGCACAGTTGCCAGTATAAATGCTGCAACAAGGAGGATCGGGCGGTCTCCCTGCCACATTTTTCTGCGTTTTCACAGGAGATGCAAATACGGTTATAACGCTGACATTGGTAGCAACGCATTGGGTTCGGTTTGTAGGGTCTGACGATGATGACTTCATAGTATGTCTAGATCTTCAATGGGAGGTCCACTCGATCAAACACTATGAAAAGGCTGCGGGTAGGCGCGAATTCTGCATCGACCCTTTTCATAACCCGATGGACTGCCAGTGTGCCCTGATCACAGAGATAATGTTTTATATCTACCTCAGTTAAACCATCAAGCAGCCGCGTGTGTACGACACTATGTGAAGAACTCTGTTTTCGATGGGCCTCTAAGCGAACAGTATATCTGTGGAAGAGCATAGCTTTAAGCAGTTTTGGGGCTTAAAAGGCACTGTCTGTTTAGAAGCAAAGTTGCATTGCCTAAACGAGTGCAGGACTCTAGTGGGCCTGTAATTGTATCCACAGCTTTCTGAATGATGAATAGGTTCACTGAAGAAAAGTTCTGACCACCTCCTGTGCATGAGATCACAGGGAATCAGGGTGCACCTGGAAGAATCGTCGTGTCTTTGGCCTCATTCTATTTCTGTTTATTTGACTGAGGTGGCACCTTTGGGTGAATCCCCCATGATTACCATCATCTCCAATGGTGTGCTCCTTACTCCCCACTCCCCCCCCCCCCCCCCCTCCCCCCGCGATCCCAACAGTTCTTTCACAAAAACGTATTTCACGTATTACTTTATGTGATGGATTACTTACTGCTGTTTCTGCATTGGAAGTGCACTTAAATGGTGAGACTGGGTCATCTATTTCCGTGTGTTCAATTGCTACTCTCCAAGGTGAGCTACAACCATGATTATGTCTATGTTTTAGGTGAACCGCTACCTTTGCGGCACAAACATTGTTTGCTGACGTGGACATCGCCTTCCAGTATGACATTCATGTTGCTGGTTCTGTTTATGTGTTGTGACAAACAAGGCACTACCACTGCTTATCCATTTCTATCCTACCCATCAAATGTGAAGTAAACAATTTTAGAACATGCCCTCATCGCTAGCTGCAGAAACACGCTGTACGTTGGCTAAGAAATGAAATCAATTTTCAAGGAAAAAATGTATTATTGCTACCTTCCAACTCTCGTAAAGCAGCACAATAAGTTTTCCGTGTTGGTCATTTATGTTGTCGCAAGTACTTCAATAGATGTTGATATAAGCCACCATACAAAATATAGCGGATGGTAGTTTGCCCCATTATTAATCACAACTCCAATTGTTCAGCCAAGTATGAATCTAGGGAAGGTAACTATGGTTACGTGTTTCCGTGATCTGGTACTTAACTTCCTATCACGAAATATGAGATTGGAATTTCATTTGAGACAGCATTTCTGTATTTATATAACAGCCTTTCGCGACAAGAACGTTGCATACTTTTAAAAAATTCACATTGCAGTTGTGGAACAGCCAGGTAAGCCCTCCAACTTGAAAATAATTTGAGAGTTACAATTTTAGCACACGTTTTATTCTCTTCCTTATTTTCAATTATAGCTCAGTACTGGGTCGCTCTATTGTCTTGCATTCTGATTTCATTGTAGGCGCGTTTCTCTATCAGGGAATTCTCCGCTATACAATCGATCACGTTGGCCCTTTCATTTAATCTAACTTGATAATATAATCAGTAGTTGTTCATGTTACTGAAACTCTTCGGTAGAACTGCAAAGCAAAACCACCCGATTATGTTTTACACAATTCTTATCAACTCTAAAGGTCATTAACGAACATAGATACCGTAGTAGGGTTCTGAGAAAATGAATGTTCTACAATGCTTGCCATTATGAGAGTCAGTGACTTCACGAGTTTTTTGAGCTTGTCTAACACAGACTCGAGCAGTGATACATTATACCTATGTCCATTCCAGTGCTAAATATCTACTGTAGATATCTACAAGATGACTTTAAATGTTAGACATTATGTCAATCTTGCTTCCTTTGTCAGGTGAGGATCATCTTTAAGATCTCTAACATCTCGCTCTCACAGACCTGAAGCTAGTGATACACCACCACCAGTCTTGCTGATGGCCCCAATTTCGCGATTAAAATCGTTACGTTTCTTCAGTTTATATCCAGATGAAACTACTCAGTGATGGTTAGATCCCTGAAAACTACTAAACTGCGCTGATACTGATTGCTAAATTTCATCCGTTTTTCTAAACGGTTCCAGATACTGAAACAGAATTAAGATCGAGTGATTTGGTGTGCCACTTGAGGTGCAGTAGAGTGTCAATTTTCACTGAACAAGGAACGTGTGCGTGCAAGCTCTTCGAACATGGTTGGTCGCGTGGACCGTACAATACTTCTGCACAAGTTGGAACACGGATTACAAAAAAAGGCTCAGCAATGGTTCACTTCATATGTGGAAAGTAGGAAGCCGAAGGCTGTTCGCTGGTGTCAGTAGATAGCGAATAGGTTTCGATATGACTGGGGTGACCGAAAGTGGGGTGACGTGCAACGGCGGAGGGGAGGGGGGGGGGGCTGACAGGAGTGCCACAGTGCTGCGTTAGGACCCATTGTTTTTCTTTCACAAAAATGACAGATGAAAAAAATATTTCTCTTTGCAGAAGACAATTGTTATTTTGAAAGACGTGAAACGTAATGTAATGTAATTAATATAGCTAATAGCATAGTTAGTGACATCAGCACGTGGCTTTCAGGGAACCAATTAATGCTTAACTGCAACAAAACGCAATGCATAGTGTTACTGAAAGATTCTTGTAAAAGCGAAAATTTGTTGCTCCTAAGCTGATCCAACAGTGCGTGAAGGCTACCATTTTAAATCCTAGAAGTGAAAGTAGATGGACGACTTTCTTGGAAGGATTACAGCAAATATCTTTTACATAATCTGACTGCTACTATCTCCAGTGTCTCTAATACCAAAACGTGAAGGCTTGTTTACTTTGCGTACTTTCATCCTATTATCTCATATGGTGTTTTATTTTCGTTCAACTCTGAACACTGCCCAAGAATATTCTTAGCCCAGAAATGAATCAGGCTGATCTGCGTTGTCAGTTCGCGAACTTCGTGTTGGCCATAGTTCAGGTGGGCGAATTCTAACTCTGGCGTCGCCGTACATACATTCCATCATGAGATCTTTTGTTGAAAATATTGACTCGGTCACAAGAAACTGCTATTTACATTCAGTGAACACTGGACAGAGAAAGGACTTGCACGTCGATAACACTTTCTCAGACATTGTACAAGAAAGCTGTGCAGTATTCAGAAGGTTTCTTTTTCAATAAGATTCCAGCAGGACTGAAAAAAATTGAATGATAAACCGTAACTATTCAGACGTAAGTTGAAAGGTTTCCTTGTAGCACGGTCCTACTCTGTACAGGAACTCCTAGTAGTATTTCAAAACCTTTCTCTCAAATACGTTATTTACGCGTACACTCTTACAAGTTTATTCGTGTTCTTTTTTTTTCGTTCGTAAATTTGCTAATCATCCGTTTGTAAACTATGTACTGACTCGTTACATAACCAAACAGCTGTGGCTCGCATCTTCCAACGGAACCTATGAAATAAACAAATAAATAAATAGGCTGTTATCTTGAGAGACAGGAGCGTCCGCAAAATTCTCGTCGTGTATTCTTGAAAGGAATAACACTGTCACCGAATTTTGAAATGAACATTATGGTTCATATTTACGATAACCCGCGCGAATGGGCACCAGCAAAATCAATTCCGTTCGGCACTGAAACCCATTACCATTGGTAATGCATGACACTCGTCCCCAGTCCATGTTGGCTATTATCTTCTTACCACCACAACTCTTACGCTGTCACGTGGCCTGAGTGTGCTACACCAAACATTGTAAACACTTAGGATCTTACGCACTCGTATAGGGACAAATCGGAGAACTTTATTTACACTGATGGTGGGCACAGCCAAACACGATAGCTGCTTACTGCTATTCCTCCACGTCATCAGGATGACCCCTCTTACCTCGCTCATTTCATACTACCGAAAGGCATGCACGAGTGCCTGGGGCTAATTCTACACCACTTACAGTGCTCTAAAGCAACCAATGTGATCTTTTGGAGGCAGTCAATATACCTATAAGCGAAAAAGATAGGGAGACAAATTAATACCGTTAAGAGAATAGCGATGAATAACGGTTACAGAACAGATATGTTTAAAAAACTGCTACGGAAAAGTAATGAGCGCTAAAAGAAAAAACCTGATGGAGAGAAAGTGAAAATTATCACGATACCATACTACGGAACAGTCTCACAAAAGATAGCAAATATTTTTAAGCCATACGATGTTAAAATAGCTTTTCAGACTAATAACCTAGTGAGGTACATCCTTAAGCACGATATTGGCGAGAAGAGAAAAGTTTGTAAGATCGGGAGTTTATAAGATTCAGTGCAGAACTTGTGATGCAAAATATATAGGGCAGACAGGAAGATCATTCGCGATCGGTATAAAGAACAAAGATGCGTTCAGGTTAGGAAATTATGACAAATCAGCTGTTGCGAACCATATATATGAAACAGGCCATCCCCTTAATAGCATAGAAGATAACGTAGAAATATTGCATGTAGAAAAGAAAGGGAGGAAACTTTATTTACTAGAGGAATTCGAGATAGCTATCCATGAAAAGAAACAAAGCAATATTCTAAATGCACAAGATAATTTTAAAGAAATGAGATTTTTTAGCGGGTTTTTAGAATTTTAGGGTAAGTATGCGACTTTAAACTTGTAGCATGTCACTGACGGAGTGACAGAGGCTAACGATGACAGACCAATGCAATAAGGAAATAAGGCGCCCAACAGCATAGCGTTACCGTCAAGCACACGGCTGTAACCACACCACAACACCTAGGCACGTCAGTCCACAACAGCTCCCGAGCCGGCACAGTGCGACAGCATACTTGGTAGCTATGGGACGGCCATCGACTTGTGTCAACAACTTCAATGTAAGACGAGGACCCACAGTCCAATATACTTTTAATTCTGTTTTACTCTATGGACTTCCCAACTATTTGTGATGGTATTTTGTCTTTTTAGTCCGTTTAATTTCATGACATAGACTTTACAACCTGATGATGAGAGCATTGTCTCTTGAAACGCGTTGTTAAAATATATGTATAAGAATCGCGGTTGAATGCTAACAGTGATAACCAGTTTTACCGACAATGTTTTACTCTTTTAGCAACGAAGACGAAGGTGTAGAAGCTCCTATACCATTTTAAAATAGGTCAAATAACAGCACAGGAAGAGAGATTTTAACAAATTACAGTTGATTTCCATACATCACTGACGTAAGTTCGGTTTAAATGGATGCAGCATAATGATAATTATGCTTCTGAGGCTGTCTGCCATGGTGATGCAGAGAGACCATTAATGACTTTAAATAAATAACGTGAGAGTGGGTGCCGGAGCAGATGAGAGGCCATAAGGCCTGCTGCGATTTTGAAGTGATAACAACCCTTCGTGAGAGGGCAGATGGATTGTGAAACGTCGGATTTAGCCGACAGGGCGGCGACACCTGCGCCCATTGTTGACCATCCAGAGTAGAGTTGGGCAACACGATTCTTTTTCCCGATTCGATTCCTACGATTCAATTTCACATTGCGAATCGATTCCTACGATTTGTTCACGATTCATTCTAGCCTGCGATGGCACGATTCTTACGGAATACAGAAAGTCCTACATTTTACAGATGGCAGGACATGTCAAATTGTCAATGGGGTTAGAATCGTACTGTCTCATGATAAGATATGCCAGAAATAGTTTATTTATGAGTAAACATGCATATGACGTTACAAGTGTGATTCTCGATTTATACGTGTAATGCCTTAATTGATGAAAGGTCACGTTTGATTTGATTGCACCTATTGTTTTATTTCAGTATGCCAGGAAAGAGAAATCGATTTGTGCGAAAGGTGGTGCAAAATTACGTGGTATGCCAGTTTGGTTGTGTGGCTTGAACGTATCTAACTACAGACGTCTGTTTTATAGTAACAAAATCTAGCAGTGAGGCAGACGTGGTTTGTCTCATATCATATGTTTTTCTGTGCTAAGCTGTATTTCCAAGTCCACATCACCCTTTTAATTCATAACGCAGCTGACAGCCCTCCCACAAGGCAAATTTAGCTTAACTTTCATTTCTTCTAAATACAAAGCATAGGTATGAGAACTTGCCGCTGTCACTACTATTTACGTGAGAAGGCGACACCGCCAAGTGTCTGCTTGGTTTTCACGGATAGTATTACGGCCCACGAACTTCGTTTGTTCGTTCCGAACTTCGTTTGTTCACATGCGTCCTCCACTTGACTGCCATCTGACGGTCGTAATCATTCGGCACGACTCGGCATGATTCGGAAGTTGCCTTCGAAGCATAGCGTACTAAGAATCGATGAATCGTTGGAACTTGGAATCGTCACGACTCGGAAACACACAATCGTTCTTACGATTCTTTTGAACGACGATTCGTCCGTACCACGATTCGATTCTTATGATTCTTTATTTAGAGTTGTTCAAATGAACGACTCATTCACGAATCGCCACAGCTCTAATCCAGAGGGAAGAAGCCAACGATCAAGCCTGCCTTGCGCGCCTAAAAAAATACTGAAGTGCGCCAAAGCAACTGAGTGAACGATTCACAGCCCTGCAATTAAAATGCGCGTATCCCATTTAATATGAAAACCATTTTCTCAATTTAAGACACTAACAAAAAGGGTCAGTTCCCGCCAACCCATCTGGAAAGACGAATGACTTTCAAATCCGTAATTAGTATAAAATGATATTACAGACTAAGCAGCGTGGGCGGAGATACCAGCCTCTGGCTAGCGTGAACATTAGTTGTGTGAGCCACTATGGAGATGATACATCTTGGGAAAGGCACATTGTCTTTGGCACTCATGAACAGCGGATGCGCAAGACTTAGGCATCGACATTCTTGAGCTACTGAATTCAAAATGGCTCTGAGCACTATGGGACTTCACATCCACGGTCATCAGTCCCCTAGAACTTAGAACTATTTAAACCTAACTAACCTAAGGACAGCACACAACACCCAGCCATCACGAGGCAGAGAAACTACTGAATTCGTAACACTGTATTATACTGGTACACAACGCTACTAAGGTGGTGTGTACCAGTTACATCGCTCCGCTCGCGCTTGTTTTAGCTATCCTTAAAGCAAATCTGCGTGTTGAAGTTTGGGTGTGACGATTGTAACAAAATATAGTCGTATCCTGACTTAGCTTTGTTTATTAGGGTTGTGAACTCGTTAACGACCTTTGTGTTTCTATTGATCTCTGCTGATGTTGCACATGCTGTATACCGAGTTTTGGACGTATCCGTTGTTAGACAGGGCCCAGAGGTATAGGAATAGATATCGGTACAGTCCCCAGTCAACTGCAATTTAGTACGAGTGCTATTTTTCCCCCTCTCAACTTTCGATCGGCCTCGAGATGGAAACTGCTGCAAAAAGCAAAAATGTTTATTTGCTAAGTTTAGCTACACCTTCCAGCCACTTCTCTGTACAGTCACTAATCCGACTTAGACATTAGTCGTAGCGCGGTACTAACTTTCGAATACCGTCGTGATAGAAGGCAGCCACTACGAGGTCTGCAGCTCACTGTTTGTGCGAAAAATGCTGTCCTCATAGGAAGTGGTTCGTGTGAGTAGAGAGATGAAAACCAGAGGGGGCTAAGTCCAGGCTGAATAATGGGTGATCACACGCTTCCCACAGTAAATGCTGCAGGAGGGGCATCTCCGCACCTGCAGTGTATGGCCGAGAAATGTCATGAATAAAGAAACGGATGACAGTTGTGTTATGTAGCCTTCGTGAAAGCAGACGGAACCCCTCAGCAGGCACTTCACATTTTGCGGGAGACGTTTCAAGCATCTTTACACACTCAGTGTGCATTCAGAACAAAGTGAAACGTGGCGCGATCGATGGGAATACTAGATATCTTGTGCAACAAATTTGTAAAGCTTCGTTGTGTTTTCACTGAGCTTTTAATTTCGCGACCGATCGGAGGTTAAAAAAATAATAACCCTTATATAAAACAGATTTCGCTCCGCTGGATTCCACACATTACGGAATCCGCACACGCAAGTACAATACGATACTAGCTTTCTTTTTTTTTTTGTGGTTTCGGGCGCACAACTTCAATGGTCATTAGCGCCCTGACTACTCTAAGAATGCACCGCGAGGCACAAGTTGACAACAACAACTAAAAGGGAAAACACAATAAAAGACAGACTGACAGGCATAGGATTAAAATACATCATCAAATGTCCTTAGCGAGGTTTGTCAAATTGATAAAACAAAGAACACGAGCAGCTGCTCGTGGGTCATCCGCTAAAATGGCATCTAAAGTATTAGGCAGGTTAAGATCGAGGCGCAGTGTGGTAAGATCTGGACAGGACATTAAAATGTGTCTAACCGTCAGCAAGTGCCCACATGGGCAGAACGGCGCCGGCGCAGCCGTCAGCAGATGGCGATGGCTGAACCGGCAGTGTCCAATTCTTAACCTTGCTAAAACGACCTCCTCCCGCCGAGAAGGGCGTGAGGAGGACGTCCAAGCCACAGGAAGAGGTTTTAAGGCCCGAAGCTTGTTGTCGGTAAGTGCAGCCCAATCGGCATGCCACAGCGACACAACGCGCCGACAAATGACCCTGCTAAAATCGGACGAAGGGACACAACAAGAAGCTGTCCGAGGCTGGAGGACCGCAGCCTTGGCCGCGGCATCTGCAGCTTCGTTCCCAGGGATACCGACAAGGCCAGGAACCCACATAAAGCTAACCGGCGTACCGACGTCCACCAGCTGCTGAAGAGAGCGTTGGATCCAGTGTACGAAAGGGTGACCCGGGTACGGATCACTGAGGCTCTGGATGGCGCTCAGGGAATCTGAGCAGATGACATAAGCAGAATGTCGGTGGCGGCAGATATAAAGAACAGCCTGGTAGAGGGCAAAGAGCTCAGCTGTGAAGACCGAACAATGGCCATGGAGCCGGTATTTGAAACTTTGTGCCCCGACAATAAAGGAACACCCGACCCCGTCATTGGTCTTAGAGCCATCTGTATAAATGAAAGTCATGTCGATGAACTTCGAACGAAGTTCCAAAAAACGGGAGTGGTAGACCGAACCGGGGGTGACCTCTTTTGGGAGCGAGCTGAGGTCAAGGTGTTGCAGGGAGTGAAAAATTAAGGTGTTGAAGGAGGCGACGAAAGCGAACTCCAGGGGGTAGCAGGGCAGAGACATACAACCCGTATTGACGGTCAAGAGAGTCGTCAAAAAAGGAACGATAAGACGGATGGTCGGGCATTGACAGTAGCCGACAGGCATACCGACAAAGCAGTATATCGCGCCGGTAGGTGAGTGGCAATTCGCCAGCGTCAGCATGAAGACCCTCGACGGGACTAGTATAAAACGCTCCGATAGCAAGTCGTAAACCCCGATGTTGTATGGAGTTGAGGCGGCGTAAGATGGATGGCCGTGCTGAGGAGTATACGAAGCTCCCATAATCCAGCTTGGAGCGGACGATCGACCGATATAGACGAAGTAGGACGGTTCGATCCGCTCCCCACGACAGACCACTGAGAACACGGAGGACATTTAAAGAACGGGTACAACGGGCGGCCAAATATGACACATGTGGAGACCAGCTAAGTTTCCTGTCAAATGTAAGGCCTAAAAATTTGGTTGTCTCCATGATTGGGAGAGCAACGGGACCGAGTCGTAAGGACGGTGGGAGAAACTCTTTGTAGCGCCAGAAGTTAATACAGACCGTCTTCTCGGCAGAAAAACGGAAGCCATTGGCGACACTCCAGGAGTAAAGACGGTCAAGAGAACGCTGAAGACAGCGCTCCAGGACACGTGTACACTGGGCGCTGCAATAGATGGTAAAATCGTCCACGAAAAGGGAGCCTGATACATCAGCTGGGAGGCAATCCATTATTGGATTGATCGCGATGGCGAAGAGAGCGACGCTTAAAACTGAGCCCTGTGGCACCCCATTCTCCTGGCGAAAGGTGTCGGATAGGACAAAACCCACACGTACCCTGAACTGTCGATCCATTAAAAAGGAACGAATAAAAAGAGGGAGGCGACCGCGAAGGCCCCATGTATGCATGGTGCGGAGAATGCCCGCCTTCCAACAGGTGTCGTAAGCCTTCTCCAAATCAAAGAACACAGCCGCGGTCGGGCGCTTCCGCAAGAAGTTATTCATAATGAAGGTCGACAAGGTAACCAGATGGTCAACAGCAGAGCGGCGCCTACGAAATCCACATTGTACATTGGTAAGTAGGCGTCGAGACTCGAGCAGCCAAACCAATCGAGAGTTAACCATTCGCTCCATCACTTTACAGACACAGCTGGTAAGCGAGATAGGTCGGTAACTGGAGGGCAAGTGCTTGTCCTTCCCCGGCTTAGGAATCGGGACAACAATAGACTCGCGCCAGCATGCGGGAACATGTCCCTCAATCCAGATGCGATTGTATGTACGAAGAAGAAAACCTTTACCCGCAGGAGAAAGGTTCTTCAGCATCTGAATATGAATAGAATCTGGCCCTGGAGCAGAGGACCGTGATCGGCCAAGTGCGTTTTCGAGTTCCCGCATGGTGAATGGGGCATTATAACTTTCACAATTCGAGGAGCGGAAGTTAGGTGGCCTAGCCTCCTCTGCCTGTTTGCGGGGGAGGAAGGCAGGGTGGTAATGAGCGGAGCTCGAAACCTCTGCGAAAAAGCGGCCGAAGGCATTGGAGACAGCCTCAGGGGCCACAAGGACTTCATTCGCGACCTTCAAGCCAGAAACTGGGAAGTGGACCTTAGTGCCAGATAGCCGGCGCAGGCTACCCCAGACAACAGAAGAAGGAGTAGAACTGTTGAAGGTGCTTGTGAAAGCAGCCCAGCTGGCTTTCTTGCTTTCTTTAATAATACGACGACACAGAGCACGTAATCGTTTATAATTAATACAATTCGCCACTGTAGGGTGGCGTTTAAATGTGCGTAAAGCACGTCGACGAGCACGTAAAGCGTCGCTACATGCTGCGGTCCACCAGGGGACCGGTACGCGACGTGGAGAAGAAGTAGGGTGAGGGATGGAATCTTCAGCAGCAGCGAGAATGACTTCCGTGAGGTGTGCGACCTGACAATCGCAGCTTGGGAAGGTTTGATCCTGAAAGGTCGCCCTGGAAGAGAAGAGCCCCCAGTCTGCCTTGGAGATGGTCCAACGAGAGGAGCACGGAGAGGGAGTATGCTGCAGGAGATGGATAACACACGGGAAGTGGTCGCTCGAATATGTATCAGCAAGTGCATACCACTCAAACCGGCGTGCAAGTTGGGGAGTACATATAGAGAGGTCTAAATGGGAATAGGAATGAGATGTGTCCGAAAGAAAAGTAGGGGCGCCAGTATTGAGGCAGACAAGATTGAGCTGGTTGAAAAGGTCTGCTAACAAGGAGCCCCTCGGGCAGGATGCTGGAGAGCCCCAAAGAGGATGGTGGGCATTGAAGTCTCCAGTTAACAAAAATGGTGCAGGTAGCTGAGCAATAAGTTGCGTCATGTCTGCCCTGGTAACGGCAGATGACGATGGAGCGTAAACGGTACAAAAGGAAAACGTAAAAGTGGGGAGAGTAATGCGGATGGCAACTGCCTGCAGGCCGGTGTGCAACGTGATGGGATCGTAGTAAATATCATCCCGGACCAGCAACATAACCCCTCCATGAGCTGGGATACCGACCACAGGGGGTAGGTCAAAACGCACAGAGGTGTAGTGTGCCAAGGCAATTTGATCGCATGGGCGTAGCTTCGTTTCCTGGAGGGCTACGACGAGCGGACGATGCAAGCGGAGCAGCAACTTCAAGTCCTCTCGGTTGGAGCGAATGCTGCGAATATTCCAGTTAATAAGTGCCATCGTAAGAAAAGGAAGATGAGAGAAGGGGTCACCTCGAAGGCTGCTTAGGGCCTGGCTTCGAGCGAGCACTGCCGCCGCTAGCAGGAGGCGGACAGTCATCATCCATGGGGTCTATAGGGTCATCGGCCATCTCGGGAGGATGGCCGGGAGGGGGAGCTTCCTCCGCCAGTGAACGGCCAGATGTTCGGCTACCAGCGGTGCGGCCAGGCGAAACGGATGACGGCCTGGGGCGGCAACCACTGGGTGGCGCAGGAGAAGAAAGGCGCCGCGGCGGAGAAGGAGAACTGTGCTTCCTATGCGCCTTTTTAGAAGGACGTTTGGTGGAAGTACCGGTCGAAGGCTGGGACGTCGAGGGACGGAGGAAGTCTGCACGGGATGGTTCCTTCTTGAAGGCCCGTGCATCTGACTTCGGGGTCTTCGCCTGAGCAGAAGCTGAGGAAGTGGCTGGTGTCTGTGGGGTGATGGGAGGAAGAGGAGACGTCGACCGCGCGATCTTAGCACTGGCCGAATGGACGACCGTGGTGCTGAAGGTCATATCGCATGTCTGGGTTGCTACCTCCCGGGTAGTCCGAGGAGAGGCGAGGACAGTGCTGTATTTCCCCGCTGGGAGCAGCGTGGGCTTCCTACTAGCCAATAGCTTGCGAGCAGCCGAGGTGGACACTTTCTCTTTGACTCGAATTTCCTGGATACAGCGTTCTTCCTTATAGACAGGACAGTCGCGGGAGGATGCGGCATGGTCACCCTGACAGTTCACACAACGAGGAGACGGAGGTGGACAGTCACCCTCATGGGCATCCCTGCCACAAGTGACACATTTAGCCGCATTGGAGCAAGACTGTCGAGTGTGATTGAAACGCTGACACTGGTAGCAGCGCGTAGGTGTCGGGACATAGGGGCGAACAGAAATAACCTCGTAGCCCGCCTTGATGCGCGATGGCAGCTTAACACTATCGAAGGTTAAGAAAAGTGTCCGGGTCGGTACAAGGTCATTGTTGACCTTTTTCATGACCCGATGGACAGCCGTCACGCCCTGCTCAGCGAGGAAAGATTGAAGCTCCTCGTCAGTCAATCCGTCGAGAGAGCTACTATAGACTACACCACGAGACGAATTCAAAGTGCGGTGGGCCTCCACCCGGACAGGGAACGTGTACAGGAGTGTGGCCCGAAGCAGTTTTTGTGCCTGAAAGGCACTCTCAGTTTCTAATAATAAGGTACCGTTACGCAACCGGGTACAAGATTTGACAGATCCGGCTATGGCATCTACGCCCTTCTGGATAACGAAAGGGTTGACAGAGGAAAAATCCTTTCCGTCCTCAGATCGAGAAACTACGAGGAACTGTGGGACAGGCGGTAGTACTTTTGTCACTGTTGGCTGGTCACGTTTCCGTTTGTGGGTCGAAGTCGAAAGCGATGGAGTAGAATCCATTGCGGAGGAATCCCCCATGATTGCCAGCGTCTCCGATGGCGCGCTCCTTCCTTGTGGGGACCCTCTCAGAGGGCACTCCCGCCTTAGGTGAATGTTTACACCTCAGGTCACACCTCCCGAGAAACAGACGGAGGGACCAATCGGCATGGTCAGAAGGTATCAGCTCAGGCAATCACCCCTCCCCGGGCCTGGCCTTTACCAGGGGGTACGCGCATGCCTTACATGTCTACCCAGGGCGGGGACTTACGCGTTACCCCGTCACCGGCTACGCGTGCGAACGCGTGGGTCGGCCTTCAGACACGCACAGGGAGGAAGGAAGAAGAGGAAAAAGAAGAGAGAGGGAGAAAGAGGACAGACTGTCTCAAACGCCGAGGCAGAGACCAGAGAAGGCAAGGAGAAGAAGGCAATGAGAAAGCAAGGAGAAGGAGGCAATGAGAAGGCAAGGAGAAGGAGGC
This sequence comes from Schistocerca piceifrons, assembly GCF_021461385.2. NCBI lineage: Eukaryota > Metazoa > Arthropoda > Insecta > Orthoptera > Acrididae > Schistocerca > Schistocerca piceifrons. Next base: position 749,160,320 of record NC_060139.1, read on the forward strand.
AATGAGAAGGCAAGGAGGAGGAGGCAAGGAGAAGGCAAGGGAAAGAGTAAGGAAGACAGTGAAGTGGAGAAGAGCAAAGAAAGGAACCAACAAAAGGAAGGAAGAAACGAGAAGTGAAAAACCAAAAAGACCACGATTATAGGTCGTGAAACCGTCCGTCTCCGGACGCAGGCGCTAACGACCCCCGTGAGGGGGATGGACTCCTTTTAGTCGCCTCTTACGACAGGCAGGAATACCTCGGGCCTATTCTAATCCCCGGACCCGCAGGGGGGGATACTAGCTTTTGACACCCCCTAGTAGCAGAGGCAACTTCACTATCGCAAGGTGTGATTAACATTTTGAGCAGTGAATTTACCGAAGTACAAGGTCCATAAAAAAGATTTTAAAAAATCTTAACTACACTATTATGTTATTTGAGATATGTGCATGAACAACGTACTGTTGGAAAGAGAAAACACTCGAGTTTTACATGGTTCCCCCTAGGTATCAGCTGTGAGCGCCCATTTCAGTTCTATTAAAAATGGTGTTGGGACAACAGAAAGCATTTTGTGTTCTACGTTTTACTCAGTGCGGGTCAGTAATAACTGTTCAGTGTGACTTACGTACTAGGTATGGTTTGGATCCTCTTACAGTGCAGGGCATTCATTAGACGATGGCATGAACAATTCCGAGAAACAGGTTGTTTGTGTGAAGGCAAGTCGCCGGGCCGTCACCGAGTGTCTGACACAGTCGTCGAATGCATCCGCCATAGTTTCACGAGGAGCCCGAAGAAATCCGTTTGCCATGCATCTCGACAGTTCAAAATGTCCCCGATGTCTGTCTGGCGTGTGTCGCGTCGACGTTTACACATGAAACCATACAAAATTCAGCCACTGCAAGCTCTTCGTGAAGGTGACAACAACGAGTGGAGTTCTGTAATTTCGTTCTTGGTAAGATCGAGGACAGTTTTTTTCCAAGCTTAGTGTTTGGTGACAAGGCAACATTCCATTTAAACGAAAATATGAACCGTCGTAATGTGAGAATATGGGGTACGAAATAACCACATGAAATTTTACAACATGAGAGGGGCTCTCCGAAATTTAATGTGTTTTGTGCAGTTTCACTGGAAAAGGTGTACGGTCCATTTTTCTTTGCCGAGAACACTGTTACAGGAAGTTCTCAAGCATATCGAGATATGTGTTTCCTGTAACAGTGTCTTCGGCAAAGAACAGGATGGAGCACCGCCACACTGGCAGATGGAAGTGCGGGAATTTTTAGATCAAAGGATTACTAAACAATGGATCGGTCGCAATGGACCGAATGATTCAGCCTCCAAAGTCACCGGACCTGGCTGTATGTGTGTATTTCTTTGGGGGAGGGGCGGCTTATGAAAAAATGTTTATGTGCCTCCGTTACCAGCAGCAATGAATGAATTGAGACATCACATAACACCAGCTGTGGAAGCTGCAACTCAAAACATGCTCGCTGCAGTGTGGAAATCATTTGAATACCGCATTGACATACACTGTGCATCTCAAGGGGGCGTACTGAACACCTATGAAAAGGTATGAAAAAGAAGTGTTTCCCGTTCATGAAGAAACAAAATTCATTGTACAGGATGATCAAAAAGTCGGTATAAATTTGAAAGTTTAATAAACCACGGAATAATGTAGATAGAGGGGTAAAAATTGACACATGCTTGGAATGACATGAGGTTTTATTAGAACAAAAAAAGTTCACAAAATGTCCGACAGATGGCGCGTGAAAGATCTCTCGCGCGCGTCGTTTGGTGGTGATCGTGTGCTCAGCCGCCACTTTCGTCATGCTAGGCCTCCCAGGTCCTCAGACCTCAGTCCGTGCGATTATTGGCTTTAGGGTTACCTGAAGTCGCAAGTGTATCGTGATCGACCGACATCTCTAGGGATGCTGAAAGACAACATACTACGCCAATGCCTCACCATAACTCCGGACATGCTTTACAGTGCTGTTCACAACATTATTCCTTGACTACAGCGATTGCTGAAGAATTATGGTGGACATATTGAGCATTTCCCGTAAAGAACATCATCTTTGCTTTGTCTTACTTTGTTATGCTAAATATTGCTATTCTGATCAGATGAAGCGACATGTCGGACATTTTTTGAACTTTTGTATTTTTTTGGTTCTAATAAAACCCCATGTCATTCCAAGCATGTGTGTCAATTTGTACTTCTCTATCTACATTATTCCGTGGTTTATTAAGTTTTCAAATTTATACTGACTTTTTGATCACCCAGTACATGTTTATTAGTTTCAGGAGTATAGACATGTCAAATCGGATGATTCCTTTTTATACATCTTGAATTATTCCATCTCCCATATGGCTCTCAACGGATCGAGCCAGCAGCTACGGCTAAAGGCGCAGAAAGAGGAGGTACTCACGACCCTGCAGCCGTAGCGCTCGGCGAGCGCGCTGGCCACGGGTCCGGCGAGCAACGGCATGGCCATGAAGAGGCCGCCCACGCTCGCCGTGTGGCTCTTGGCCTCGCCGAAGACGCGCAGCAGGTCCACGAAGAGCACGCCGAACGTGAAAGTGACGCCGTCCGCTATGAAGTTGGTGGCGAACGCTGCGAAGACGACGACCCAGCCGTAGCCGCCGTCGCTGTCGTCCACCTCCTGCTCGTCAGGCTCGGACGCGGGGTCCGGCCCGGCCGAGTACTGTTTGCGCAGGTCGCGCGACCGCTGCTGGTGCTCATCCGAGGACAGTTTGTCCTGCTGGTGTTGGGTCTCCATGGGCAGCGCCGTCTCGGGCACCGTCCACAGCCTGCTCTTACTGAGGCTGCTGCTTCGACTCCTCGTGGACATGGCGGCAGCGAGCTGGCGGCCATGCGGGCTTTCACCTGCACAAGTGGAAATAGTAGTAGCATTACAGTAAGAAGTAGCATGAGAAGAGAAAGGAGAAGCAATACAAGAAGAAAAATGAGGAGGAGGTAGGAGGCGAGTAGGAGGAGGCGAGTAGGAGGAGGGAGGAGGTAGGAGGAGGAGGTAGGAGGCTAGGAGGAGGCGGAGGAGGAGAGTAGGAGGAGGAGGAGGAGGCGAGTAGGAGGAGGAGGAGGAGGAGGAGGAGGAGGAGGCGAGTAGGAGGAGGAGGAGGAGGAGGAGGCGAGTAGGAGGAGGAGGAGGAGGAGGAGGCGAGTAGGAGGAGGAGGAGGAGGAGGAGGCGAGTAGGAGGAGGAGGCGAGTAGGAGGAGGAGGCGAGTAGGAGGAGGAGGAGGAGGAGGAGGAGGAGGAGGAGGCGAGTAGGAGGAGGAGGAGGAGGAGGAGGAGGAGGCGAGTAGGAGGAGGAGGAGGAGGAGGAGGAGGAGGCGAGTAGGAGGAGGAGGAGGAGGAGGAGGATGGGGAGGCGAGTAGAAAGAGGAGGATGGGGAGGCGAGTAGAAAGAGGAGGATGGGGAGGCGAGTAGAAAGAGGAGGATGGGGAGGCGGAGTAGAAAGAGGAGGATGGGGAGGCGGAGTAGAAAGAGGAGGATGGGGAGGCGGAGTAGAAAGAGGAGGATGGGGAGGCGGAGTAGAAAGAGGAGGATGGGGAGGCGGAGTAGAAAGAGGAGGATGGGGAGGCGGAGTAGAAAGAGGAGGATGGGGAGGCGGAGTAGAAAGAGGAGGATGGGGAGGCGAGTAGAAAGAGGAGGATGGGGAGGCGAGTAGAAAGAGGAGGATGGGGAGGCGAGTAGAAAGAGGAGGATGGGGAGGCGAGTAGAAAGAGGAGGATGGGGAGGCGAGTAGAAAGAGGAGGATGGGGAGGCGAGTAGAAAGAGGAGGATGGGGAGGCGAGTAGAAAGAGGAGGATGGGGAGGCGAGTAGAAAGAGGAGGATGGGGAGGCGAGTAGAAAGAGGAGGATGGGGAGGCGAGTAGAAAGAGGAGGATGGGGAGGCGAGTAGAAAGAGGAGGATGGGGAGGCGAGTAGAAAGAGGAGGATGGGGAGGCGAGTAGAAAGAGGAGGATGGGGAGGCGAGTAGAAAGAGGAGGATGGGGAGGCGAGTAGAAAGAGGAGGATGGGGAGGCGAGTAGAAAGAGGAGGATGGGGAGGCGAGTAGAAAGAGGAGGATGGGGAGGCGGAGTAGAAAGAGGAGGATGGGGAGGCGGAGTAGAAAGAGGAGGATGGGGAGGCGGAGTAGAAAGAGGAGGATGGGGAGGCGGAGTAGAAAGAGGAGGATGGGGAGGCGGAGTAGAAAGAGGAGGATGGGGAGGCGGAGTAGAAAGAGGAGGATGGGGAGGCGGAGTAGAAAGAGGAGGATGGGGAGGCGGAGTAGAAAGAGGAGGATGGGGAGGCGGAGTAGAAAGAGGAGGATGGGGAGGCGGAGTAGAAAGAGGAGGATGGGGAGGCGGAGTAGAAAGAGGAGGATGGGGAGGCGGAGTAGAAAGAGGAGGATGGGGAGGCGGAGTAGAAAGAGGAGGATGGGGAGGCGGAGTAGAAAGAGGAGGATGGGGAGGCGGAGTAGAAAGAGGAGGATGGGGAGGCGGAGTAGAAAGAGGAGGATGGGGAGGCGGAGTAGAAAGAGGAGGATGGGGAGGCGGAGTAGAAAGAGGAGGATGGGGAGGCGGAGTAGAAAGAGGAGGATGGGGAGGCGGAGTAGAAAGAGGAGGATGGGGAGGCGGAGTAGAAAGAGGAGGATGGGGAGGCGGAGTAGAAAGAGGAGGATGGGGAGGCGGAGTAGAAAGAGGAGGATGGGGAGGCGGAGTAGAAAGAGGAGGATGGGGAGGCGGAGTAGAAAGAGGAGGATGGGGAGGCGGAGTAGAAAGAAGAGGATGGGGAGGCGGAGTAGAAAGAGGAGGATGGGGAGGCGGAGTAGAAAGAGGAGGATGGGGAGGCGGAGTAGAAAGAGGAGGATGGGGAGGCGGAGTAGAAAGAGGAGGATGGGGAGGCGGAGTAGAAAGAGGAGGATGGGGAGGCGGAGTAGAAAGAGGAGGATGGGGAGGCGGAGTAGAAAGAGGAGGATGGGGAGGCGGAGTAGAAAGAGGAGGATGGGGAGGCGGAGTAGAAAGAGGAGGATGGGGAGGCGGAGTAGAAAGAGGAGGATGGGGAGGCGGAGTAGAAAGAGGAGGATGGGTAGGCGGAGTAGAAAGAGGAGGATGGGTAGGCGGAGTAGAAAGAGGAGGATGGGGAGGCGGAGTAGAAAGAGGAGGATGGGGAGGCGGAGTAGAAAGAGGAGGAGGAGGAGGAGGAGGAGGAGGCAGAGTAGAAAGAGGAGGAGGAGGAGGAGGAGGAGGAGGAGGCGGAGTAGAAAGAGGAGGAGGAGGAGGAGGAGGAGGAGGCGGAGTAGAAAGAGGAGGAGGAGGAGGAGGAGGAGGCGGAGGCGGAGGCAGAGGAGGCGAGAAGGAAACGGAGGTGGACGAGAAAAAGGAGAAGCAGAAGTAGCATTAGTACAAGAAAAAGTAGTAACAGTAGTAAAATTAATAACACAAGAAACACACAGGTTACTCGTAAAGACTGGCACAATATTTCTTTTTGTTCTACAACTCTGCTACTCACAGAGGCTACAAACATTCTTGCCAATTGTATTCAAATTTAATTCCACCAGTTTCGCCAAGTCGCGCTGTCGTAGCACCCTGTAAATATGGCTGTTGCACTTCATGTTCGTCTGAAGCAACGTGGGCACTGTTAGTAACTTCTTGCGTCAGGAGGACAAGAGAATGACAGAAGAGACCGAGGAGGACGTATGGGAATGACGCCGTTGATAACTACAGTTAATCGTCGGGGGAGCAGATTATCTGATGAAAATGGATACGCCAGTAATTGTAACCTTCAGTGCAAGGATAAACTGAGCACAGAGTCATGACAATGTGCAGCGTGTTCACAATCTGATTTTGGGTGACAAACACGTAGCAGCGAAAGAACTGTCAATCCGGGGGCAAGTAAGAGAGAGAGAGAGAGAGAGAGAGAGAGAGAGAGAGAGAGAGAGAGAGAGAGAGAGAGAGAGAGAGTGTGGGGGGGGGGGGGGGGGTGTCCGTGCGCAGATCACAGACAGTTGAAGTTTTAAGTAGTCTGCGGCAGGTGGGTTTCAAAAGTGTTGACAGATGACCATTAACAAACACGGGAGACAGAGTGCAGCGAACTTTTGGAACAGTAGAAGAATTCTGGAGATGGTCTCTTTGCAAGAATTGTGACGGGAGACGAAATCTGCATGCATCACTTTGAACCGGAGACGAAAAAGCAAAGATGGAATGGCATCATGCAAACTCGCCAAACAAGAAGAAATTCGAAACTGTTCCTCCAGAAGGAAAGGTAATCGCTACTATGTTTTCAGATTCAAGACATGCTTGTGAACGTCATGCCAAACAGAATCACTATCAAACCTGAATCATATGTGGCAACCTTTAAAGTTCAAACCCTAATGCATCGCGCTCGACATCAGCGAAGACACAATGTTTTACTGTTGCATGCTGTCTGGACACATGTCAGGGAGAAAACCACCACAGATCACAATACTTATACCCTTTTTGTGGCCTGTTTTTCCAATTTATATAATTTCATATTTTATTCTGTGGTTAAAGAAACTATGAATTCTGTTGAAAACGCTTGAACGTTTAGCTTTATGTACTGATACACTGTGTGATAGCACGCGACCAGTATTAATATACCACATACTAGAATGAAATTTTCACTCTGTAGCGGAGTGTGCGCTGATATGAAACTTCCTGGCAGATTAAAACTGTGTGCCCGACCGAGACTCGAACTCGCCGCGAAAGGCAAAGGTCCCGAGTTCGAGTCTCGGTCGGGCACAGTTTTAATCTGCCAGGAAGTTTCATATCAGCGCACACTCCGCTGCAGAGTGAAAATCTCATTCTGGAAACATCCCCCAGGCTGTGGCTAAGCCATGTCTCCGCGGTATCCTTTCTTTCAGGAGTGCTAGTTCTGCGAGGTCCGCAGGAGAGCTTCTGTAAAGTTTGAAAGGTAGGAGACGAGATACTGGCAGAAGTAAAGCTGTGAGCACCGGGTGTGAGTCGTGCTTCGGTAGCTCAGATGGTAGAGCACTTGCCCGCGAAAGGCAAAGGTCCCGGGTTCGAGTCTCGGTCGGGCACACAGTTTTAATCTGCCAGGAAGTACCACATACTATTTTGTTATGAACTGGGGTTAAAAGAGTCTGGACTTTTGTGAATATATTTAGTGCAATTGTTCGAATATATTATGGTTGGTAGACATCAAATACTTAATTGACAGAATTAAGTCCGATTGTGGACGAGTTTCGAACTGTGATTGTGCCTAAAACTTTTAGGAATTATTACAACTGATTTCAAGAAGTTTCAGGTGCATGTCCAGCGTTATTGTTGCAATTTTGCTGAACTTCACTTTTCATATTTAAAGACGTCCCACTCTTGTCGTATCAACTGAAGTGGAGGGGAGAAGTCTATCTAAATTTGCTTTTGCTGTCTCATCACAACATGGAAGACTCTCACTGTGCATGTAGTGATTTTTACGTCAGAGGCATCACAGTCTGGGACTCCTCTCGCCGGAGTATGAAGCCTTGTATTAGGGCAGCCGGAGTATGCAGCCTTGTTGTGTTAGGGCACAGTTTCCTACTTGGAGGCGGGAGGTCGTCATCACTTCGTCCTGTGAGTGTCTGGTATGTGGAGCGCGTTGTTCACACAGTCGGCTTCACTGACCGCAGTTTATCATCCCTCACGGCCGGCCAGCCACTCCTCCTCCCGTAGCTGCATGGCGCCCTGACTCAACAATAGCCTTGACTGAAACGGCAGCATTCAGGGGAATGGCTCACTGTGTCATTCCCTGCAGATCATCTTGAATGCACCGAACATTATGGTGTGGAACTTCCGCATTATATACACATTTCATTTCTAGACTAAGTTTTGTTAGTGTAGATATATGAAGTGTAACAATGCAATTGGCGCGACGAAAACCTCTCACCGTCCTAAACAATAGTCTTCAGTGACGTGAAGTTCATTAGGTGACGAAAATCGGAAACTTTTTATACGCTAGGCGATTAGAAACTGTTTCGTCAACAAACTAGTCATTCCAACGAAAACTTCAGAAATTTGACAACATATGCTGGGAGTCCACTAAGTTATTTTCAAGACAGATAAAAACAAAGATTCGGATGAAAGCTGTTAAGTATCAGATATCAAAGAACAATATATTTGTATTATTTACACAACTAGTGGGTCCTATTTTAATAGAATATCAAGTGAGTGTAGCGCTCAGTGATGGTTACCCCTCGAAGTGAAGCGAGGCGATGCGATACTTTATCCTGCTGGGATCGCATTTCCGTTGCGGCCGAGAGTACGTCGTGAAGCTTGTGTTATATGTCAAGCAAGCCTACCTCGTGTATGATAGGTCAAATAGGTTGCCTGAAACAGCAATCAATTTGCAGTTACGGCGGACATGTTCACGTCTCAAACTGGTTTTGTAGTCCAAGTGCCGATTGCAGCATCATACTGGACACGTAATTAATTGCAGAAAAATGGAGTAAATACTTGAGTATTTTCGGATAAATTGTGTAGTTTAAGTGAATCAAACATTAGATCCATCTAGAGGTTTTAATTTGACTAAAATGTTTCAAAGTAATTCGTATTACGAAATAGTGATTACATGTGAAACGTTTTAAAAATAGCACAAATTATGTCTTGAAAAATATAGAAAGCGAAGAATTTATTTTGTTAGCAACAAATCTGATGGTTTAAAATATTGTTAAGACGTTTTAGAGCAAGATTATGGAATAATAATGTTGCGTGCCATTCGAGAGTTGACCCTAGCTATAGCTCGAGAGACTAGAGACTAAGTTACGATTGGACGTTACATAAATGGATAAAGTTAGTGATACCAACTTTGTAATTCAACAGCCTTTATGAATTAATATCTGTCAATCATTGTGAGCTAGTAAAATAACTTCAGAAAGGTATCTGAACTTATTTCGACGTTGTCTTACACTGAAAGAGGCCAATCAAAACTAACACTGCCGTTTCAGTTGCCTTCACAACTATTTTACACTACGCTGTATACAGCCATGGGATGCGTTTTTACTCAACGTTGATTTATTATTAATCTTAGAGAATTAAAATAACATCGTCAACTGGTATGAGATTAGTTCTTCTGGGTAATATCATTCCACTGTGGATATTTTAAATTTAACTTTCACTTGATAAAATCAGAGCAGAAACTCGTTTCATGGTTGCCCCTTTTGTTTTAGAACTGTTGCTGACATTGTATCTACTGTTCGAACTTCAGGAAGAAGTCACTAGAGACAACACTACTTTGTTTTGGCTCAATTTTTTTGTTGAAAGGAAACAAGGTGACAATTTTCACAGATGTGATCGAAAAGACAAGCTAGTAGGAATTGGAAAGAGAACATTTAATATTTAGTATTAGGATAATGAAGGATGGAACCTGAAGTTTCTCTAGTAACAGAAAAATAATATTCAGATCGGGAGGGCTGACTGGTCCTGGAGTATCTGGAACTGTTGAAGTACTGCGTATGTTTTGAGGAGAGACTTAGGTAGAAAGGGAAATAGAATCCTGAACATCGAAAGAAAGCTGTAGATCTGGGGTTTCCAACCTTTTAACTTACCTGGGCCACAGTGGAAGTAGAATAGTATTTTGGCCTGCATATAACATACTTAACACTACTAACAATAACCTCTGAGAAAAAGAAAAGGGGAGTAAGGAAGGGGGGAGAGAGGGGGATGGGGAGGGGGAGAGGGGGATGGGGAGAGGGGGGGATGGGGAGGGGGGGATGGGGATGGGGAGGGGGGGATGGGGATGGGGAGGGGGGGATGGGGAGGGGGAGAGGGGGGGAGGGAGAGAGAGAGAGAGAGAGAGAGAGAGAGAGAGAGAGAGAGAGAGCGCAAATTAGTATCGTGTCGCGGAACTGCCAGACTGAAAATATTCAATTTATCGTAACTGTTCCTGTTGGTGACAAAGAACGCACAGGTAACGGTATGGAATAGCTTGGGAGAAGCTGGTGATGCCCTGCTAAAGAAGATTCTTTAGGACGATAATAAATGGGTATAATCAGAAAATCCATGCAGGGATTAAGGGAACTACTTACACAAAATCTTAAGGATGTTTAGAGGAGATAAAGAGAGACTGTGACAAATGAAAGGTGCGCCGTTCACCGCCAGAGCGTCCATGAAGGTTTTGCGCTAGTGCTGTTCAGAAACGGTGTTCAGTCTGCCGTGTAACATGGTTTTAGAGACATTGTTTAAAATTTCGTCCGGTTACGTTAATTCACAACTGGCACCTGCGTGCAAATAATTGTCGAACACGTTCAAAGCGAGCAGGCTTATCAAGTTTAACAGCTGCAGTATCAGCCAAACGGGCAACAAGCTCTTCTAGAGCTCGTATCGGTGTCTCGTGTACCAAACGCTTCAGCTACCCTCACAAAAAGAAAGCCATAATAGTGAAACATCTTCAATAAGTATTCATCACACGGCAGAAACTTTATGGACCGGTCGCGGGAGAACGTTCCACCGGCGATATTTTCGTAACAAAGCATTTCTTTTTATCGCCTCTAAACACTGAGCTTTTGTACACGCATTTTAATTACACACGGTATTGTAGAGTGAAAGAGGATTCTCAAAGACCCTTAATCAGGATGTTAATAGCCAGCTGGACGAAAGGACATTGAACTTTGTAATAATTATTCAATTTTTAATGAGGACTACTACTGTACCTAATTTTGATACGGGCCAACTGTTTGTTTCTAAATTTAAATTTTTACGATTCTGTGCTTTTAATTTCTGTGCTCTGTCCAGTGAAAGTAAGTTTTAAGATTGCTGAACAATATTACCTTTAAATATGCATCCATTATTGGAGCTTGGGTGTCTACTCAACAACAGAACAGTGATCAAACACTGTTCATAATGTGGGTCTAAGTCACACCAAGTCTGGGACACATTGCTCCACAAACTTATGATACACATTCCGTGTAAAAGTCTACACTCATTAGAGACGTAATTTAATGTTTCTTAATCTTATACAATTGTAAGTAATCAATGGAGAACTGAAAAGTAAATGCATCGGTAAGAATGAATCTATCAACCTCAGATGATAAAAACTGAAACAATCCAATTCACCAATGAAGGCGCCTAACGATTCGGGTTTCGTCGTTATACAGCGTGTTTCAGAAGTGATGGTCAATATTCATGGATATAACGGGAATGATCATTCGAAATAAAAAAGTCAAGTAAACAAGGGTTGTAAAAAGCATACTTTGAGAGCTATGAGCAATTCTTGATTTTCGATACTGTGAAACAAAACCCTTCTACTGCAAGCTCTTTGCTTTCCATATTTTGCGATGTTGTTCTATGGAATAAAGCAGAAAAAAGTCCAGTAAACATGTGCTCTCAAATGCATACACGAAAGTTATGAGCACTTGTTAATTCGAAGAGTTGTGTTTCAAAGTATCGAAGATGAAGTGCTCATAGTTCAAAAGGTTCTAAAGAGCCCATATTTTCTCGACACTTTCGTTCAAATGATCATTCCTTTCATATCCCTGAGTATGATCACCACTTCTGAAACACCCTGGATCAGGTACTCGGTGGTTCAGCTGTCTTCCCTAATGGGGTCTTCGGATGTGGCTTCCCGTAACTACAGCCGGCCGAAGTGGCCGAGCGGTTCTAGGCGCTACAGTCTGGAACCGCGCGACCGCTACGGTCGCAAGTTCGAATCCTGCCTCGGGCATGGATGTGTGTGATGCCCTTAGGTTAGTTACGTTTAAGTAGTTCTAAGTTCTAGGGGACTGATGACTTCAGAAGTTAAGTCCCATAGTGCTCAGAGCCATTTGAACCCATAACTACAAAATAATCACGCCGAAGTATACCGAGTCACTAATCTTTTTTTTTTTTTTTTTTTTTTTTGTGGTTTTAGGGCGCACAACTTCAATGGTCATTAGCGCCCTGACTACTCTAAGAATGCACCACGAGGCACAAGTTGACCACAACAACTAAAAGGGAAAACACGATAAAAGACAGACTGACAGGCATAGGATTAAAAAACAGCATCATCAAATGTCCTTAGCGAGGTGTGTCAAATTGATAAAACGAAGAACACGAGCAGCTGCTCGTGGGTCATCCGCTAAAATGGCATCTAAAGTATTTGGCAGGTTAAGATCGAGGCGCAGTGTGTTAAGATCTGGACAGGACATTAAAATGTGTCTAACCGTCAGCAAGTGCCCACATGGGCAGAACGGCGCCGGCGCAGCCGTCAGCAGATGGCGATGGCTGAACCGGCAGTGTCCAATTCTTAACCGGGCTAAAACGACCTCCTCCCGCCGAGAAGGGCGTGAGGAGGACGTCCAAGCCACGGGAAGAGGTTTTAAGGCCCGAAGCTTGTTGTCGGTAAGTGCAGCCCAATCGGCATGCCACAGAGATAAGATGCGCCGACAAATCACCCTGCTAAAATCGGACGAAGGGACGCAACAAGAAGCTGTTCGAGGCTGGAGGACCGCAGCCTTGGCCGCGGCATCTGCAGCTTCGTTCCCAGGGATACCGACATGGCCTGGAACCCACATAAAGCTAACTGGAGAACCGACGTCCACCAGCTGCTGAAGAGAGCGTTGGATCCGGTGTACGAAAGGGGGAACCGGGTACGGATCACTGAGGCTCTGGATGGCGCTCAGGGAATCTGAGCAGATGACATAAGCAGAATGTCGGTGGCGGCAGATGTAAAGAACAGCCTGGTAGAGGGCAAAGAGCTCAGCTGTGAAGACCGAACAATGGCCATGGAGCCGGTATTTGAAACTTTGTGCCTCGACAATAAAGGAACACCCGACCCCGTCATTGGTCTTAGAGCCATCTGTATAAATGAAAGTCATGTCGATGAACTTCGAACGAAGTTCCAAAAAACGGGAGTGGTAGACCGAACCGGGGGTGACCTCTTTTGGGAGCGAGCTGAGGTCAAGGTGAACGCGGACCTGAGCCTGGAGCCAAGGTGGCGTGCGGCTCTCGCCCACTCGAAAGGTTGCAGGGAGGGAAAGAGTAAGGTGTTGAAGGAGGCGACGAAAGCGAACTCCAGGGGGTAGCAGGGCAGAGACATACAACCCGTAGTGACGGTCAAGAGAGTCGTCAAAAAAGGAACGATAAGACGGATGGTCGGGCATTGACAGTAGCCGACAGGCATACCGACAAAGCAGTATATCGCGCCGGTAGGTGAGTGGCAATTCGCCAGCGTCAGCATGAAGACTCTCTACGGGACTGGTATAAAATGCTCCGATCGCAAGTCGTAAACCCCGATGTTGTATGGAGTTGAGGCGGCGTAAGATGGATGGCCGTGCAGAGGAGTATACGAAGCTCCCATAATCCAGCTTGGAGCGGACGATCGACCGATATAGACGAAGTAGGACGGTTCGATCCGCTCCCCACGACAGACCACTAAGAACACGGAGGACATTTAAAGAACGGGTACAACGGGCGGCCAAATATGACACATGTGGAGACCAGCTAAGTTTCCTGTCAAATGTAAGGCCTAAAAATTTGGTTGTCTCCACGATTGGGAGAGCAACGGGACCGAGTCGTAAGGACGGTGGGAGAAACTCTTTGTATCGCCAGAAGTTAATACAGACCGTCTTCTCGGCAGAAAAACGGAAGCCATTGGCGACACTCCAGGAGTAAAGACGGTCAAGAGAACGCTGAAGACAGCGCTCCAGGACACGTGTACACTGGGCGCTGCAATAGATGGTAAAATCGTCCACGAAAAGGGAGCCTGATACATCAGCTGGGAGGCAATCCATTATTGGATTGATCGCGATGGCGAAGAGAGCGACGCTCAAAACTGAGCCCTGTGGCACCCCATTCTCCTGGCGAAAGGTGTCGGACAGGACAGAACCCACACGTACCCTGAACTGTCGATCCATTAAAAAGGAACGAATAAAAAGAGGGAGGCGACCGCGAAGGCCCCATGTATGCATGGTGCGGAGAATGCCCGCCTTCCAACAGGTGTCGTAAGCCTTCTCCAAATCAAAGAACACAGCCGCGGTCGTGCGCTTCCGCAAGAAGTTATTCATAATGACGGTCGACAAGGTAACCAGATGGTCAACAGCAGAGCGGCGCCTACGAAATCCACATTGTACATTGGTAAGTAGGCGTCGAGACTCGAGCAGCCAAACCAATCGAGAGTTAACCATTCGCTCCATCACTTTACAGACACAGCTGGTAAGCGAGATAGGTCGATAACTGGAAGGCAAGTGCTTGTCCTTCCCCGGCTTAGGAATCGGGACAACAATAGACTCGCGCCAGCATGCGGGAACATGTCCCTCAATCCAGATGCGATTGTATGTACGAAGAAGAAAACCTTTACCCGCAGGAGAAAGGTTCTTCAGCATCTGAATATGAATAGAATCTGGCCCTGGAGCAGAGGACCGTGATCGGCCAAGTGCGTTTTCGAGTTCCCGCATGGTGAATGGGGCATTATAACTTTCACAATTCGAGGAGCGGAAGTTAGGTGGTCTAGCCTCCTCTGCCTGTTTGCGGGGGAGGAAGGCAGGGTGGTAATGAGCGGAGCTCGAAACCTCTGCGAAAAAACGGCCGAAGGCATTGGAGACAGCCTCAGGGGCCACAAGGACGTCATTCGCGACCTTCAAGCCAGAAACTGGTGAGTGGACCTTAGTGCCAGATAGCCGGCGCAGGCTACCCCAGACAACAGAAGAAGGAGTAAAACTGTTGAAGGTGCTTATGAAAGCAGCCCAGCTGGCTTTCTTGCTTTCTTTGATAATACGACGACACTGAGCACGTAATCGTTTATAATTGATACAATTCGCCACTGTAGGGTGGCGTTTAAAAGTGCTTAAAGCACGTCGACGAGCACGTAAAGCGTCTCTACATGCTGCGGTCCACCAGGGGACCGGTACGCGACGTGGAGAAGGAGGGTGAGGGATGGAATATTCAGCAGCAGCGAGAATGACTTCCGTGAGGTGTGCGACCTGACGATCGCAGCTTGGGAAGGTTTGATCCTGAAAGGTCGCCCTGGAAGAGAAGAGCCCCCAGTCTGCCTTGGAGATGGTCCAATTAGAGAAGCACGGAGAGGGGGTATGCTGCAGGAGATGGATAACACACGGGAAGTGGTCGCTCGAATATGTATCAGAAAGTGCATACCACTCAAACCGGCGTGCAAGTTGGGGAGTACATATAGAGAGGTCTAAATGGGAATAGGTGTGAGATGTGTCCGAAAGAAAAGTAGGGGCGCCAGTATTGAGGCAGACAAGATCGAGCTGGTTGAAAAGGTCTGCTAACAAGGAGCCCCTCGGGCAGGATGCTGGAGAGCCCCAAAGGGGATGGTGGGCATTGAAGTCTCCAGTTAACAAAAATGGTGCAGGTAGCTGAGCAATAAGTTGCATCACGTCTGCCCTGGTAACGGCAGATGACGATGGAGTGTAAACGGTACAAAAGGAAAACGTAAAAGTGGGGAGAGTAATGCGGATGGCAACTGCCTGCAGGCCGGTGTGCAACGTGATGGGATCGTAGTAAATATCATCCCGGACCAGCAACATAACCCCTCCATGACCTGGGATACCTACCACAGGGGGTAGGTCAAAACGCACAGAGGTGTAGTGTGCCAAGGCAATTTGATCGCATGGGCGTAGCTTCGTTTCCTGGAGGGCTACGACAAGCGGACGGTGCAAGCGGAGCAGCAACTTCAAGTCCTCTCGGTTGGAGCGAATGCTGCGAATATTCCAGTGAATAAGTGCCATCGTAAGGAAAGAAAGATGAGAGAAGTGGTCACCTCGAAGGCCGCTTAGGGCCTGGCTTCGAGCGAGCACTGCCGCCGCTATCAGTAGGCGGACAGTCATCGTCCATTGGGTCTATAGGGTCATCGGCCATCTCGGGAGGATGGCCGGGAGGGGGAGCTTCCTCCGCCAGTGAACGGCCAGATGTACGGCTACCAGCGGTGCGGCCAGGCGAAACGGATGACGGCCTGGGGCGGCAGCCGCTGGGTGGCGCAAGAGAAGAAATGCGCCGTGGCGGGGAAGGAGAACTGTGCTTCCTATGCGCCTTTTTGGAAGGACGTGTAGTGGAAGTACCAGTCGAAGGCTGGGAGGTCGAGGTACGGAGGAAGTCTGCACGGGATGGTTCCTTCTTGAAGGCCCGTGCATCTGACTTCGGTGTCTTCGTCTTAGCAGAAGCTGAGGAAGGTGCTCGTGTCTGTGGGGTGATGGGAGGAAGAGGAGACGTCGACCGCGCGATCTTAGCACTGGCCGAACGGACGACCGTGGTGCTGAAGGTCAGATCGCATGTCTGGGTTGCTACCTCCCGGGTAGTCCGAGGAGAGGCGAGGACAGTACTGTATTTCCCCGCTGGGAGCAGCGTGGGCTTCCTACTAGCCAATAGCTTGCGAGCAGCCGAGGTGGACACTTTCTCTTTGACCCGAATTTCCTGAATACAGCGTTCTTCCTTATAGACAGGACAGTCGCGGGAGGATGCGGCATGGTCGCCCTGACAGTTCACACAACGAGGAGACGGAGGTGGACAGTCACCCTCATGGGCATCCCTGCCACAGGTGACACATTTAGCCGCATTGGAACAAGACTGTCGAGTGTGATTGAAACGCTGACACTGGTAGCAGCGCGTAGGTGTCGGGATATAGGGGCGAACAGAAATAACCTCGTAGCCCGCCTTGATGCGCGATGGCAGCTTAACACTATCGAAGGTCAAGAAAATTGTCCGGGTCGGTACAAGGTCATTGTTGACCTTTTTCATGACCCTATGGACAGCCGTCACGCCCTGCTCAGCGAGGAATGATTGAAGCTCCTCGTCAGTCAATCCGTCGAGGGAGCTAGTATAGACTACACCACGAGACGAATTCAAAGTTCGGTGGGCCTCCACCCGGACAGGGAACATGTACAGGAGGGTGGCCCGAAACAGTTTTTGTGCCTGAAAGGCACTCTCAGTTTCTAGTAATAAGGTGCCGTTACGCAACCTGGTACAGGATTTGACAGATCCGGCTATGGCATCTACGCCTTTCTGAATAACGAAAGGGTTGACAGAGGAAAAATCCTTTCCGTCCTCAGATCGAGAAACTACGAGGAACTGTGGGGCAGGCGGTAGTACTTTTGTCACTGTTGGCTGGTCACGTTTCCGTTTTTGGGTCGAAGTCGAAAGAGATGGAGTAGAATCCATTGCGGAGGAATCCCCCATGATTGCCAGCGTCTCCGATGGCGCGCTCCTTCCTTGTGGGGACCCTCTCAGAGGGCACTCCCGCCTTAGGTGAATGTTTACACCTCAGGTCACACCTCCCGAGAAACAGACGGAGGGACCAATCGGCATGGTCAGAAGGTATCAGCTCAGGCAATCACCCCTCCCCGGGCCTGGCCTTTACCAGGGGGTACGCGCGTGCCTTACATGTCTACCCAGGGCGGGGACTTACGCGTTACCCCGTCACCGGCTACGCGTGCGAACGCGTGGGTCGGCCTTCAGGCACGCACAGGGAGGAAGGAAGAAGAGGAAAAAGAAGAGAGAGAGGGAGAAAGAGGACAGACTGTCTCAAACGCCGAGGCGGAGACCAGAAGAGGCAAGGAGAAGAAGGCAATGAGAAAGCAAGGGGAAGAAGGCAATGAGAAGGCAAAGGAAAGAGTAAGGAAGACAGTGAGGTGGAGAAGAGCAAAGAAAGGAACCAACAAAAGGAAGGAAGAAACGAGAAGTAAAAAACCAAAAGGACCACGATGATAGGTCGTGGAACCGTCCGTCTCCGGACGCAGGCGCTAACTACCCCCGTGAGGGGGATGGACTCCTTTTAGTCGCCTCTTACGACAGGCAGGAATACCGCGGGCCTATTCTAATCCCCGGACCCGCAGGGGGGACCGAGTCACTAAGGCAGCGGAGCAGCTGAGAAGCCACCGCAATTGGAAGCACCTTTCAATCTGTTTAACAAATGTATCCAGTACGAAAGATTCTAACTGTACGAGGCGCTTTACAGCATATCCAAAAAAAAAAGGCAGAGCTGGTATTCTGCAGGGTACATGGACACGTTAGGATGTGGGGAAATGATGCAGCCGACAGAGTACGCAAGGAAACATGTCGAAGAGGCAGTGTTATTCAGTGTTCGGCCCCCCTGCACGCTGTCATCTCGTTGACGGACACACAGATCATGTCTCAGTGGGCAGATGAGTGGTCGGCGGTGGTAAAAACGAACTGCAGTCAATCAAACCAACCACACAGGCATTGCAAACCTCATGCCAGCCACAGCAACTGAAGGAAGTGAAGCTCACCAGGTTAAGTGTAGGACATTGTCCAATCAGTTTCCTTCTCCGCCGTGCTGATCTAGCAGTATAAGAAGCCTGCGGAATACCGCATTTGATACAACATACGAGGGTCGGTCAAAAAGTAATGCCTCCCATTTTTTTCTACTTAAAGAAATTAAGTTAAGTGAAAAATTTGAATTTGGCGCCATTCCTCAAACCTTCTTCTGCAATCCACTGCAGTAGTAACTTTCTGTGTCAACAGGTGGCAGCACAGCAGAAGTTTGTAAGATGGCCGACATCGATGTTCGTTTGAGACAGCGTTGTGTGATTGAATTCTTGAATGCAGAAGGTGAAACGCCCATACGCATTCATGAAAGACTGAAGAAGGTGTATGGTGTTGTGACAGTGGATGTCAGCACTGTTAGACGATGGGCTCGTCGTTGTAAGGAAGCTGAAGGGCAAACACCGTTGACTGACGAAAAGCGGAGCGGCAGGCCGGTGAGTGCTGTGACTCCACACAGCATTCAGCAAGTTGATGACATCATTCGTGGTGACCGTCGGGTGACTGCAGATGGAGTGTGTCGCATTATTTCTCTTAGTAAAGGCAGTGTGATCACGATTATTAAACAATTGGGGTACTCAAAAGTTTGTGCACGGTGGGTTCCAAGAATGTTAACCGATCAGAATAAAGAGGCAAGGAAAACAATAGCCTCCCAACACTTGCAGCGCTTCCGTTTGGAGGGAGATGAGTTTCTGAAAAAAATTGTGACCGGGGACGAAACATGGGTGCATTTTTTTGAACCCGAATCAAAGAGGCAGTCAATGGAGTGGCGTCACACAAGCTCGCCGAGGAAGAAAAAATTCAAAACTGTGCTATCGGCAGGGAAAGTTATGGCAACAGTTTTCTGGGATACAGAGGGTGTGATTCTGGTTGATTTTTTGGAGCAGGGATGCACAATAAATTCTGTTCAATACGTCACAACCCTCAACAAACTTAAAGCACGTCTTCAGCGAGTTCGCCCAACAAAATCAATGGCAGATGTTCTTCTTTTGCATGACAATGCAAGACCACACACCAGTCGTCACACCTCTGACGAGATTGTCAAAATTGGATGGGAAGTTTTGCCTCATCCCCCATACAGCCCTGACCTGGCACCATCAGACTTCCATCTGTTCGGGCCACTAAAAGAAGCTCATCGTGGGATTCATTTTGAAGATGAGGAGGCCGTCAAAACATCCGTGCGTCAATGGCTTAGGAAGCAGAGCTGTGATTTTTACCGTGCTGGGATACATGCCCTTGTTCAAAGATGGACCAAAACTGTAGAGATGGGCGGAGATTACATTGAAAAATGACAAAATGATCCTCAATGTTGTGGTTTTCAACCTATGTAATTGCATTTAAATTTCCTGACAATTAAACGTAGAAAAAAAAAATAGGAGGCATTACTTTTTGACTGACCCTCGTACTTTAACTACATGTTTTTCATGTGTTGGCTTACTGGCAACCTACTGATTAGCTGGAGACCTGGCTATCATCCTAGCCGAAAAATGAAATGAAATGATCGTACGGCATTGTTGGCCAGGAGACCCCATGCGGGGTGTTCGGCCGCCGAAAATGCAAGTGTTAAGATTTTGGCAAAATGTTGGACCTCCTGCAGAAAGCGTTGGGGAAAGGTGTACAGGACGACGAGTGGGCTGTGGGCAGTGGAGAGGAAGTGGCTGTCAGTGGCGACTGGAAGTTATAAATGCGATGAAAAGAATGTGTGTGTTTATCACAGTTTCGGGTTACAATGTGAGTCTTCAGAAATAATGAAGTTTTACCATATATCAGCGTTATGCGCGACATGTGTGGTTGGCAAAGTTGAGATATTCCAAAGGAACAGCGATATTTCAGGACGAAGTCTGAATAAGAAAGACATAAGAGCCCAATAGACTGTAGCCGTAAGGGGAAGCACAAAGCCGTTTGTCCTAGAGCAGGAGCAATACAGAAGAGCAGAACGTAATTCAGAAGTGTGTATCCACACGCAAAAGCGGCAGTTTGATAGGCCCTCACTTGCCTCTCTATTGGTTAGCAAAAGAATGCTGGGCTCTGTACTGCCTTTGGACTTCGGTCCATCAAGTCAGCATTCACATAAAGTCACGAGTACTTGGTTCGAACGACTGGATATGGAAAATAAGACTGAGGAGAAACTAAAAGCCGATGATAATGCAGTATCTATAATTTAATCACTACTACTACTACTACTACTACTACTACTACTACTACTACTACTAACTAAAGCTAACTCTTTCCGAACAGGCCTTAGAAGGCCAAATAGTACCAACCGGCCGCCGTTTCATCCTCAACGCACAGGCGTCACTGGATGTGGATATGGAGCGGTATCATGAGGTCAGTACACCACTCTCCCGGCCGTCTGCCAGTTTACGAGACCGGAGCCGCTACTACTCATGTAGCTTCTCAGTTTTCCTCACAAGGGCTGAGTGCACCCCGCTTGCCAACAGCGCTCGGCAGACCGGACGGTCACCCAGCCAAGTGCTAGCCCAGCCCGACAGCGCTTAATTTCGGTGATCTGACGGGAACCGGTGTTACCAATGCGGCAAGGCCATCGGCCACCAGCACCATCCATATCACATAATTACTTCATAGGGCTTATGGCCTGTTGAAAGTCTTTCAAATGGACGTGGCCTGTTGAAAGTCTTTCAAACGAACGCCTCTTGCGAGACTTGCGTTCCTTAATCTCACTTATGAAATCGGGGAAATTGGACCTACAGTTTCTACAGTTTAACGTGGAATCCGAACCTCGTGTCGTTTCTGGCGACTCATATCACAGAGTGAAGGCGTGGTTCAAACGCAGAGTGACAAATCCAAGGTCAGGGTTCGATTCTGCGACCTCTTGATTTCTAGTCATTCGCTTTAACGTTAGACTACCAGACCCGACAACGGAAAGATGAGAGAATAATTTGTAGTGTTCCACGTTGCGACTGGATCCAGTAAGCTCTGAGACAGGGGCCGCACTGTAAGTATTCAGCCACTCATATAAGATGCGTGTCATTAACACGTTTTTCCAAACGATTCGAGGATTTTAATACATAACGGTCACATATTTGAAATCGACGTGGCCTGATTTTCCGGGTAGGTCTGCTAATGTGTGTTCTTGGGGAATCTTTACAGCAATTTCATTTGTGAAAAGAGGCATTATTGAAACCCCAACACGTATGTTTATATCCACTATGGACGCTGGTGACACTGTGCAGCGCCGTCCAAAATTACCTCCATCCACTATGCTGCCAAAATGAGTGGTGTCAGTTTCACTTTGCATGTAAGTCATATGAATTGTTGCACTGATCTAGTTAAATTCTTCGACCTCGAACTTGGATTTTAATTTCTCATGTATCAATTTTCACCTCTCGCAATGATTGTTGATGTGGAAAACACCAATTTGCACCATGTCGTCCTATAACTGGGTCAGTCAGTCGGAAGGTCGGAGGAAGGCAACGGCATTCCACCACCAACAGGACCATTCATAGTAACGCACTATGATGTTCACGACCAATGTCTGGATTGATGGTAGCTGTACTATGCTTTGGGACACTGAGTACCAGCTCAACTACCCTGCCTCCGTGACACACGGAAGAGGCGGTGGTACTTACCTGCATCTACAGGCAGCGGTATCTCGGCTGTGGACAGATGGGGCCGTGCAGTCTGCGACCGTTCCCTACAGGCTCCCACCCCAAAGTGAGCAGAGCGCACGCAATGGAGACGTGCCACGGGCCGTGATTTACCGCTGTTTGCTACCGCCGCTTATATATGGCGTTTGCATGGCCTCCTAGCCTCCCCCGGACGAGAAGAGTTAGGGCAGCAATCACATGCAGGCTGCTCCTGGCCCGTGTCAGTTGCGCAAAGGTTTCTCTGGGCATATGCACCAAGGCTGCGTCACGTCTGCGTCATGATCACGCCCGCCATTCACGTAAGCACAGTGAAAATATTAGCTCTACCGACTCTCTGCTGGCGCGAGAGTTTGAGTAATATACAGGGTATGTTCATGAAGTAATGCAAGTATTGTCATAACAAAATATTCAAGACATATAGGCAGACTGCAGCGACGAATGAAAATTTGTACCAAGGCCGGGATTCGAACGTGGGTCTTCTTGGCACAGTGGATTTTCATTTGTCGTTTCAGTCTGCATATATACGATTGTTGCCGAGAAAGTGAAGCACCGATTTTTTTTCTCAGCCAAAATCAATGCTACTGTTTCAGTCCTGAGACTGGTTTGATGCAGCTCTCCATGCCACTCTATCCTGCGCAAGCTGCTTCATCTCTGAGTAACAACTGCAACCTACATCCTTCTGAATCTGTTTAGTGTATTCAGCTCTTGGTCTCCCTCTACAATTTTTACCATCCGCGCTGCCTTCCAATACTAAATTGGTGATCCCTTGATACCTCAACATGTCCTACCAAACGATCCCTTCTTCCAGCCAAGTTGTGCCACAAACACCTCTTCTCCCCAATTCTGTTCAATACCTTCCATTAGTTATGTGATCTACCCATCTAATCTTCAGCATTCTTCTGTAGCACCACATTTCAAAAGCTTCTATTTTCTTCTTGTCCAAACTATTTATCGTCCACGTTTCACTTCCATACATGGCTACACTCCACACAAATACTTTCAGAAACGACTTCCTGACAAATCTATACTCAATGTCAACAAATTTCTCTTCTTCAAAAACGGTTTCCTTGCCATTGCCAGTCTACATTTTATATCCTCTCTACTTCAACCATCATCAGTTATTTTACTCCCCAAATAGCAAAACTCCTTTACTGTAAGTGTCTCATTTCCTAATCTAATTCCCTCAGCATCACCCGATTTAACTCTACTACATTCCATTATCCTCGTTTTGCTTTTGTTGATGTTCATCTTGTATCCTCCCTTCAATACACTGTCCATTCCGTTCAACTGCTCTTCCAAGTCCTTTGCTGTCTCTGACAGAATTACAATGTCATCGGCGAACCTCAAAGTTTTTATTTCTTCTCCATGGATTTTAATACCTACTCCGAATTTTTCTTTTGTTTCCTTTATTGCTTGCTCAATATACAGATTGAATAACATCGGGGAGAGGCTACAACCCTGTCTCACTCCCTTCGCAACCACTGCTTCCCTTTCACGCCCCTGGACTCATAACTGCCATCTGGTTTCTGTACAAATTGTAAATAGCCTTTCGCTCCCTTATTTTGCCATGCCACCTTCAGAATTTGAAAGAGTATTCCAGTCAACATTGCCAAAAGCTTTCTCCAAGTCTACAAATGCTAGAAACGTAGGTTTGCCTTTCCTTAATCTATTTTCTAAGGTAAGTCGTAGGGACAGTATTGCCTCACGTGTTCCAACAATGCTACGAATGCTAAACGTTACGTATGTATTACTGGAAGTCTCCTGCGTGAGCGCGCCAAGTTTTCGTCACTTCCGACAGATGACCGTTTCAAAATGGCGTCTGTAGGTGTTGTACGTTAGAAGCAACGTGCCGTCATTAAATTTCTCACTGCAGAGAAAGAAAGTGTGGGGAAAATTCATAAATGCTTGTGCAAAGTCTATGGAGCATTTAGCACAGTTACTCGTTGGCACGGAGGGTGAGGTCATCAGAAGACGGTTCGACGGAGATCCACGATTTGCAGTGGTCGGGGAGACCATCCACGGTTGTCACACCTGATATGTTGCAGCGAATTGATGTAGTCATTCGCCATTAAAGGATGCCATTTATGGAAGACGTTTTGAGGACGATGGCGAGGTGATTCACAATTTAAGCACTGGCTCCGCCACCAGGACAAGGATTGGTACCGAAAGGGCATCCACGGCTTTGTTTCGCACTGGAGGAAGGCCATAGATGGATGGAGATTACGGGGAAAAATAGGGTGTGTAGATAAAACACCATTCTTTCGTGTAATTCTCAATAGAGAATTGTTGAAGAAAACAAATGCGGTGCATTACTTTCTTGGCAACCCTCACATATAATTGTTTGAGAACTGAACATTTTTCTGGTACCATGTAGTTTCATTTGAATGTTCAGGAGACTTACAGATGATTAGAACTCTTAGAAGAGCACTTCACCCGCCACGCCCCTTGTGCATCAGCATTTTTTTTCCGGCAACCTTCCCTATGCACGGTAGGAGTCCTGGAAAGTCTGGACGAGACCCTCGTCCAGTGTGGTCATCAAAACGGAGACCTTAAACGATGGCCTTTAGTCCTTTTAAAGTATCTACATTTGGCCGAAATCTACTACACGCTGAGAGTGCGAGTCACGTGCTTGCATGTAAATCAACAGCCAGCCAGTGGGGCAGAGACGTCAATGACCAACTGACTATGCCGAGTGTGCGGTTTCTACAATGTTGAGTGTACTGAAGCTTGCGCACGTGCAGAAACACGGGATTGTGGCGCTGGAAGTTAAACTATTCTCACCGAGCTTACTCCACTCATAGTTGTGGGATTTCTATTTTTGTATCTTCTTAATCTTCAGTTTGTTGTTTGTTTTGTTTTCGTGACACACTGAAAAGGTTGCGCGAGGGCTTGCCAGTTTTTCCTATTAACGTTCTCCCACAAGAGAGACGAAATACTAAAATAGGTAAGGTGCTTACGTTTTGCAGTACCTAGACAAAGAAAAAACCTTCACTCTACATGAAGAGCGGCGCGTTTCGTCACTGGGTTATTTGGTAACCGTGATAGCGTTACGGAGATGTTTAATAAACTCAAGTGGCAGACTCTGCAAGAGAGGCGCTCTGCATCGCGGTGTAGCTTGCTCGCCAGGTTTCGAGAGGGTGCGTTTCTGGATGAGGTATCGAATATATTGCTTCCCCCTACTTATACTTCCCGAGGAGATCACGAATGTAAAATTAGAGAGATTAGAGCGCGCACGGAGGCTTTCAGACAGTCGTTCTTCCCGCGAACCATACGCGACTGGAACAGGAAAGGGAGGTAATGACAGTGGCACGTAAAGTGCCCTCCGCCACACACCGTTGGGTGGCTTGCGGAGTATCAATGTAGATGTAGATGAATAAGAACACAGACAGACGTCTTTTAATGGAAACAGTTCTAGCAGTGAAAAAGTCTGATCCATTAAACCAGAAAAACAATTTTCGATGAAAGAAAATGAAATACGAAGGCTAAAGTAAAAGGAGCCATTTCTGCTTCTAAATATTGTTCGACGCGGTTGTATGTACGTACGTTTTCGAGCAGACAATCATAGATGTTTCCACGACAGGTTTACAATTTTTTCAATTTGAGGAGTACGGAGAATTCATCATACGACCTCTGTCAATAACATCCAGTATGATTTTTGGTTTAGTAATCAATAAACCCTATTATCATAGGTTGTTTCGACATTGTGTTACCATATTTAGATTTTTCGTAAAAATGGTTGCCTCTCAAGCTCACTTTCACTGATGTGGTGACAAACTGCAGAGCAGACAGCCTTCACCAGGCTCTGAAGTTTAGCGCTAACGTGTAAACGGAAACTACCACTCGTTCTGCAGTGTACTCATTTGCAACGAGAAGGATCCTTTATTGTATGATTATATGATAGCGGAACGAACACTGGTAGCAGTTACTTCTGTAAAATATCTGGGAGTATGCGTACGGAACGGTTTGAAGTGGAATGATCATATAAAATTGTTGGTAAGGCGGGTGCCAGGTTGAGATTTATTGGGAGAATCCTTAGAAAATGTAGTCCATCAACAAAGGAGGTGGCTTACAAAACACTCGTTCGACCTATACTCATCAATGTGGGATCCGTACCAGGTCGGGTTGACAGAGGAGATGGAGAAGATCCAAAGAAGAGCGGCGCGTTTCGTCACAGGGTTATTTGGTAAGCGTGATAGCGTTACGGAGATGTTTAGCAAACTCAAGTGGCACACTCTGCAAGAGAGGCGCTCTGCATCGCGGTGTAGCTTGCTGTCCAGGTTTCGAGAGGGTGCGTTTCTGGATGAGGTATCTAATATATTGCTCCCCCCTACTTATATATCCCGAGGCGATCACGAATGTAAAATCGGAGAGATACGAGCGCGAGCGGAAGCTTTCCGGCAGTCGTTCTCCCGCGACTGGAACAGGAAAGGGAGGTAATAACAGTGGCACGTATTAAGTGCCCTCCGCCACACACCGTTGGGTGGCTTGCGGAGTATAAATGTAGATGTAGATGAAGTCGATTGAGAGAAAGTTGTTCGTGTAAGCTGTCAAGCTGTGTTCGTCGGGAACACCGACGCACGGAGCGGTGCAGCGGTAGCAGCATTATCATGTTTGAGTCAAGCAGCGTGCATCTCTTATCGCAGGCGAAGGACCCTTTTTCTCAATCTTGCGAGAACGACCACGTAGTAGGCAGCATTAATGGTCTGCCCTGCAAGTATAAGTTCCTTGTGGACCACATTCTTAGCGTCGAAAATCACAAATAGAATTTTTTTCATTTTCTGCGCGATCTTGCCATTTCTTTGAGAGGACGCCGGGCGCGTGACATTCGGCACTGTGGCACTGTCTCCAAGTCGTCATCAAATGCCCACATTTAAACCATGTTACTGACCTTATTTAAAAAACAAAGATCAATTTCAACACGTTCCTAAAGTTCGTTCCCTGTTGTCACTCGGTTGGTCTTTTAGCTCGACCGCTAACACTTTTGAGGACCAGCTTTTACCCATATTTCGCATGTGGAGGTTGTATGTCGTGATGGTGCACATTGGCTATTTGAATGTTCGGTGACGGCAATCATCCCAACACTCATTCGATGGTCAGACGTGAACAAATTACGCACACGAGTCACATCGTCGGAGTGGATGGTTGATGGGTGCCCAGAGAGGAGATTACCGGTCACCTCTCCCGCACCCATCTTTAATTTCAGGCACCGCCTTGAAACTCACGAAGACGATAGAGGACAGTTCCTTGTAACTTGATGAATCAATCGATTGGTATCAGAATAGCTTTTGCTGAGTTTGGCGCCTAAACTTCACCATGGAGAGAAATAGCTGGCGGTGATCTAATAAGAGGGAACATAAAACGCAGAGTGGCAATAGTAAAGATAATTTTTCGAAAGCGATGAATTTGTTAACGTCGAATATTAATTTCAGTGACAGGAAGTCTCTTCTGAAGATATTTGTTTTGAATGTAGCCTTCTTTACAGGATAAAAGTGGGCAATAAGCAGAAGAGAGTAGAAGCGATTGAAATTTTGTGTCACAGGAACTTCGTGAAGATTAGATACTATAGCTGGGGAAGGAGGGGGGGGGGGTTATAACTAATGAAGAGGTGCTGTATCGAAATGGGGGAGAAATGCATATAACACACTGACTAAAATAAGGACGCTCCTAAGTATTATTAGAGAATTGTGAGTTTGATAATGGAGGTGTGTGGGGGGAGGGGGTACAAGTGGTACTTTAGAACTTGATTAAAATTGTACAGGGAGGCCAAGGCTTATCTACAGTGTGCAGATTCAGATGTAGGTTTCAGTGGCTATGTAGATGTGAAGCGACTTGCGCAGGGTGAGATGAGCGTTGATACCTGCCTCAAATCACTCTTCGGATTGAAAACAACAACAACCACCTTTTGATACAAGGGGGCGATCAAAAGTTTTCGCTTTAGTGCGTTGCTGCAACGTATATACAATGTAGTGCGACTTCGATGAGGGTATATAAATATCGACATGTAAGCAATGGATCAGTGTGGCTTTTGTGTCTTCCCGACAACGACGAACACTGGTAGACATCCTTTGGAGAATTAAGAATGTCTGTGGGGCACCATGTCTGTGGAAAACCTCCGTTGTGGAATTGTGCGGCAAGTTCGTGCTGGAACGCTCGTCCCCATATTGCACGTGTCTCTCAGGGATCACCAGAAGCGACTTGGTCCACGGATTGTCGATAGGGGAAATTTTGAGACAAGACACACTTCAACCGTTTATCTTCCTGATGTTCAGAAGCACCTCTAATCTCGTGAGAAAGAGCGTTGGGTAGCCACGAAGATAACATCCTCGCCACGGACGATTATCATTCATAGTCCGATTCAAATAACTTGACAGTCGACACTTCACGTATTCTAGCTGCTTTCCTCCAATTGGAGCTCTCAACGTCACGTCAGAACTGTTCGCCGTTGCCAAACTGCCACAACAATTGTTCCAATTCCTCGCCCTTCTTTCTTTCTTTGTGTGTTTGGATCCTGAATCATGCGTCTGCCACTTTTATTTCGTAACACGGAACAACAACAGAAACAATACACACGCACAAACTATGCTAACGAAATACATTTCATACACAGCGCTAACATAATACCAGTGGATACTTCCGCATAAGACGTGCTTTAGCATCACATATACAGTTATCAGTATCACGGAGATCGGCTTACATTAGAAAGCTTCGCACAACATTGTGAAGCTAAATTTTTTACGGCTGCATTTCATCGTTGTGATGGGTCATTACACTCATGAATTTAACTATGTATTTTACGGTGTGATGTAGTGTAGCGTAATGGTTAGCGCATTAACCCCGTAGATTCAAATATCGTCAAACGTAAATTTTATTTGTAAATCTAACGAAAAGAGTGATTATTTTTATTCATTTAATTTAAATGCAATTTTTTATTTCTAATACCTGATACGTCATTTTTCGTTCACCGTATTTACTTTATTTGCTCTTAATTTTCTTCCTATCATTCTGTGTCGCCTGTCAACCGGAACTGCTCATGTGTTGGTAACGCAGCAGCTCTTGTAGCCAATGAGAGGATAATGTAAGGCAATAAATGAATGCCCGAAATTAAAGTTTGCTTTTAGCGCAGAAACTAATTTTTTCTGTATTGAGTTTGCTCATTATGATTAGCCCTAATAGCTGTGAAGAAAGAGTTCGTGCTTTCAGTTCTGCCGTAGACTGTTGACCGCCGTTTTCTCGGACACGCTGCGCATCAAGAGGGTGAGAGTTTAAATGGAGGGCTATAAAACGCATCGTCTGCCACTGTTCTGTCATTGGTCACTTAAAACCAGCAGTCGGCAGAGCACATCCATCCCCGACACATCTCGCGGCGGGCCACTTCCAACGCCGCTCTGCGTTACACATTAATACCATCTGTCAAGTGACCCGCAGTGTTTGTGTGTGTCAGCTATAACCGAGTGGTAGCTGGCAGCTGAGGGTGGAACACTGTACGGCAAGTGACAGACGTCAAGTATCAGGTAATTTTAATCAGACTGTAGTACTGACGATCGCAATCAACGAAGAATGCATAATCAAGCCTACCCAGAGTACCTCACACACAGGTTAATAGTGTTGGAAAATGCCACAAAAACTTCCCATTGGCAATAACGTAGCGTCCATCTCCTTGCAATTTTTCGAACGCTTGTGAAGAAACTACTACTACCACCGAGACCCAATGTCACTCGCAGTCGGTGAACAGTTTGTGGCAGACATAAATGTGACTGTCCCTGTTTTATTTTGCACACAATACCTCACGAAATTAGAAAAATTGCTCAGCACTTGGCAAGTAAACCTAATGTGCAAAGAGTCAATCGGTGATATTTAGAAACAGAAATTTTACAACACCACTTAAAGTGAAGTTAAAACTCTGGGGAGATGAAATACTACCAAAACGAAATTATTTAGGTCTTTTAATGGAAATAACACTGTCATGGAAGCCTCACCTATATAATATCCTAGTACAGGCAAGGCGAAGAATCGGTCTTCTGAAGTTAATTAGAGGACGTATAAGAGGAGTACATTAATTTATACTTATAAAACGTTTATAAGACCAGTCCTGGCATATAGGGCACCAGTATGGATTCCAAGTAAACACCAAACAGAACGAGTTTTAAGCACAGAAAGAACAATCCTACGAATTGCTACTAGATCAAGCGTCTATACTACAAATCAAGATATATATAATTTAGTAAATATATTACCGCTACAGCGCCGACTAATTAAGCTTGTCAGCAATACAGGCATGAATAGAGTTCACTCTGATACGTTAACAAGTAAAACGTTAAAAGAATAATTTATGAATATTAATTTTCCACACACAATGTAGCACACTGTATTAGGGAGAATAATGAAGAATTTGATAGAACAATTCCACTTGGACCTCTTAATAATATTAGCTATTTAGTTAATGAAAGCTGAAGTGTAAATGTCAGTTCTATAATAAAAATTAACTAGAGATACTAGAGAATAAATACGATATAAAGTGAAACATTATATATGATACATTACCCCAGGTGGGGTTTTTGAGGGGGTTTTCCCTACCCATAAGGCGAATGCTGGGATATACCATTTCCCCTTAGGAACAAGAAGAAAAAGAGGAAGAAGCAGATTAAGCAGGAAAAAGGAAGAAAGTAATAATGAATAGGAATCGATGCATGTAATGAATTATTGAGGAATTGTCGGCCGGGGTGGCCGAGCGGTTCTAGGCGCTACAGTCTGAAACCGCGCGACCGCTACGGTCGCAGGTTCGAATCCTGCCTCGGGCATCGTTGTGTGTGATGTCCGTAGGTTAGTTAGGTTTAAGTAGTTCTAAGTTCTAGGGGACTGATGACCTCAGAAGTTGAGTCCCATAGTGCTCAGAGCCATTGAAGAATTATTGTTACTGAATTGGATTATCAATATTTCAAGTAAAATAGGGAACATCAATTTTTCCCAAATAATATAAAAAATTGAGTCCCAACAGTATTAAAGCACCTATGGCTGAAAGGAGCTAAGCTCTAGATACAGCCCAACCTCGTAAGAGGGGATGAAAGATGGAAAAAAAGATGAACTTTTCGTGCATAGTTTTAGTTCTTGTCACGGACAGTAATGTTACGTGGAGCTGCTGCGTTTCCATGACAATTCATCTTATCACAGTCAGTGGACTAATCGACCCACTCACCAAACTAACTCTAAGACAACTTCGCTGATTGAGGCATAATGCCTTACTTACCCCGAAAGTTTATGATGGTCTCTTTCTGCAACTTTACTTTGGAACTCACGAGTGGTTCCTCCCGCCGCTTTCACCCTATATTTTTACAACCATCCTTCCCAATTTCCGACAGTCCCTATCCATCAGTAAATGAGGTCTGCCTGGTCTCTGCTTATCTGTTGTGGTTCCTACTCCTTTCGACTCCACGATCGCATCACCTACAGTCGACTAGGGCAGCCTCTTAAGTGCTGAAACGTCGGTGATGAATTTTCTGCTCAGGTGACATTGAATAACTTGTCTCCGTTCGATGTCACCAAGCTCTCCCAACAGATTCATTGTGCCGTTACTGCTTCTCTAAAGACAACACAATTCTCTCCGTCTCCTTTTACATTGACGGGTCCACCTCTCGTGACATCTAGCGGTCAGTTCTACATTACATAGGAGTGTCTGGATACTTCTGACCACGTTACCACTATGTAGGTTGTGTTCGAAAATAGAACTGTCAGCGGCCTCGAGAAATTTCATTTATACGTATCAGGCCCGCAACTTAGATTCCAGGAAATTCAAGTAGTAGATTTTGGTTCGTTGCGAGTAACTGTCAGGAATTAAGTCTTTGCTAACTCTAGTGGTGGGCAATAACCGTAAGTTCTACGTTTAGAAAACTCAACTTCCGCTATAAACGTGGGTTCCAATCACATTTTTTACTCTTTGGTAAGAACGAAGGTGTCACAAAATTTATTGTAGTGATCAAATTTAATGATCTAGTAAAAATGAAGTTACATAATTTTTTGTTTGTTTGCAGGCACATTATGCAGTCGTGCTACACGTTGAAAAGCCTGTACTACTACATCCGGTAGCAAGCCGCTCGCGGATGCAAAACGAAACGGTGCAGCGCCTTGATAATGTGCAGTTTCTGCACACGAAGCGCGACTGTCCACGCCGAGTTGGAGAAAATGTGCGACAACAATGCGGTATCATACGACAGTGTAGCAGTATGATAGTAGCAGAAATGAGAAAGTGAGAAACTTGTCAGCTTTGAAAGTCAAGAAGCAGACGAAGTTAAGGAATTCTGCTACGTACGCAGTACAATAACCAATATATGAAGATAGTAACTGCTCTCGAAAGAAGAGATACCATTGATGAGCGTGCAGCTTCTCTAGAATAAATGATTATTAATTGAAACCGTCAGCTGCCGACAGGTGGTGTTGATATACCTCGGTGGGGACAGCTGAAAATGCGTGCCCCGATCGGGACTCAAACCCGGATTTCCTGCTTACATGGCAGACGCTCTATCCATTTTTTTACATTATTTTTTTATTCCACAAAAACAGTAACAAAAATTGCTAGCTTACAATGAAACTACACAAATAAGGTGACAGACAATTGCAGTCATAAATTACAGCATATCCATCTGAGCCACCGAAGACACAGATGAATAGCGCGGCTGCAGGGACTTATCCCTTGCACGCTTGCCGTGTGTCCACAACCTACATATGTAACGTACCTAATAGATATTTGCCCATCCATCTTACGGGAATCGTCACTTAGTGTCCGCGAGTAATGAGTAGATGGGAAAATATCTATTAGGTACATTACGTATGTAGATTGTGGGCAGTTGGGAATGTGGACAGTTGGGAATGTGGGTCTCACGGGAAGCGTGCAAGGGATAAGCCCCTGCAGTCGTGCTATTCTTCTGTGTCCTCGGTGGGTCAGATGGCTAGAGCGTCTGCAGGAGACCTCGGGTTCGAGTCCCGGTTGGGGCACACATTTTCAGCTGTCACCATCGAGGCATATCAACAACACCTGTCGGCAGCTGAGGGTTTCAATTAATTATCCTTTAAAATAACCAAGGACGGATGGAGCAAGGAGGACACCAACAACAGACTAGCAATGACAAAAAATGGCATTCCTGGCCAAGAGAAGTCTACTAATATCAAACATAGATCTTAATTTGCGGAAGAAGTTTCTGAGAATGTACGCCTGGATTACAGCATTGTATGGTAGTAAAACATGGGCTGTGGGAAAACCAGAACAGAAGAGAATCGAAGCATTTGAGATGTGGTGTTACAGCAGAATGTTGAAAATTAGATGGACTGTTAAGCTAAAGAATGAGGAGGTTCTGTGCAGCATCGGAGAGGAAAGGCATATGTGGAAAACATTGATAAGGTGAAGGAACAGGACGTTAGCATATCTTAAGACATGAGGAAATGACTTCCATGGTACTATCGGGAATTGTAGAGAACAAATACTGTACAGTAAGACAGAGATTGAAATATATCCAGCAAATAACTGAGAACGTAGGTTGCAAGTGCTACTCTGAGATGAAGAGGTTCGCACAAGAGAGGAATTCATGGTGGGCTGCATAAAATCAGTGAGAAAACTGATGACCAAAAGGAAAGAATGTTTGGCAGCGGAGACGATTCCAGTATGATCAAAACGGTAGGGGGGGGGGGCCGCAACGGTAGGGGGGGGGGGGGCGCAACGGTAGGGGGGGGGGGGCGCAACGGAAGGGGGGGGGCCGCAACGGAAAGGGGGGGGGGGGCCGCAACGGAAAGGGGGGGGGCCGCAACGGAAGGGGGGGGGGCCGCAACGGAAGGGGGGGGGGCCGCAACGGAAAGGGGGGGGGGCCGCAACGGAAGGGGGGGGGGCCGCAACGGAAGGGGGGGGGGCCGCAACGGAAGGGGGGGGGGGGCCGCAACGGAAGAGGGGGGGGGCCGCAACGGAAGAGGGGGGGGCCGCAACGGAAGAGGGGGGGGCCGCAACGGAAGAGGGGGGGGCCGCAACGGAAGAGGGGGGGGCCGCAACGGAAGAGGGGGGGGCCGCAACGGAAGGGGGGGGCCGCAACGGAAGGGGGGGCCGCAACGGAAGGGGGGGGCCGCAACGGAAGGGGGGGGGGACGCAACGGAAGGGGGGGGGACGCAACGGAAGGGGGGGGGACGCAACGGAAGGGGGGGGGACGCAACGGAAGGGGGGGGGACGCAACGGAAGGGGGGGGGGACGCAACGGAAGGGGGGGGGACGCAACGGAAGGGGGGGGGGACGCAACGGAAGGGGGGGGGGACGCAACGGAAGGGGGGGGGACGCAACGGAAGGGGGGGGGACGCAACGGAAGGGGGGGGGGACGCAACGGAAGGGGGGGGGACGCAACGGAAGGGGGGGGGACGCAACGGAAGGGGGGGGGACGCAACGGAAGGGGGGGGGCCGCAACGGAAGGGGGGGGGGCCGCAACGGAAGGGGGGGGGGCCGCAACGGAAGGGGGGGGGGCCGCAACGGAAGGGGGGGGGGCCGCAACGGAAGGGGGGGGGGCCGCAACGGAAGGGGGGGGGGGCCGCAACGGAAGGGGGGGGGCCGCAACGGAAGGGGGGGGGACGCAACGGAAGGGGGGGGGGACGCAACGGAAGGGGGGGGGACGCAACGGAAGGGGGGGGGACGCAACGGAAGGGGGGGGGGACGCAACGGAAGGGGGGGGGGACGCAACGGAAGGGGGGGGGACGCAACGGAAGGGGGGGGGGACGCAACGGAAGGGGGGGGGACGCAACGGAAGGGGGGGGGACGCAACGGAAGGGGGGGGGGACGCAACGGAAGGGGGGGGGGACGCAACGGAAGGGGGGGGGACGCAACGGAAGGGGGGGGGACGCAACGGAAGGGGGGGGACGCAACGGAAGGGGGGGACGCAACGGAAGGGGGGGGACGCAACGGAAGGGGGGGGACGCAACGGAAGGGGGGGGACGCAACGGAAGGGGGGGGACGCAACGGAAGGGGGGGGACGCAACGGAAGAAGACGCAACGGAAGAAGACGCAACGGAAGAAGACGCAACGGAAGAAGACGCAACGGAAGAAGACGCAACGGAAGAAGACGCAACGGAAGAAGACGCAACGGAAGAAGACGCAACGGAAGAAGACGCAACGGAAGAAGACGCAACGGAAGAAGACGCAACGGAAGAAGACGCAACGGAAGAAGACGCAACGGAAGAAGACGCAACGGAAGAAGACGCAACGGAAGAAGACGCAACGGAAGAAGACGCAACGGAAGAAGACGCAACGGAAGAAGACGCAACGGAAGAAGACGCAACGGAAGAAGACGCAACGGAAGAAGACGCAACGGAAGAAGACGCAACGGAAGAAGACGCAACGGAAGAAGACGCAACGGAAGAAGACGCAACGGAAGAAGACGCAACGGAAGAAGACGCAACGGAAGAAGACGCAACGGAAGAAGACGCAACGGAAGAAGACGCAACGGAAGAAGACGCAACGGAAGAAGACGCAACGGAAGAAGACGCAACGGAAGAAGACGCAACGGAAGAAGACGCAACGGAAGAAGACGCAACGGAAGAAGACGCAACGGAAGAAGACGCAACGGAAGAAGACGCAACGGAAGAAGACGCAACGGAAGTGGGTATCAGTCATGAATAAGTTTACATCTCTAGCGACATTTTGAACTTACGGATCTCCACCAGAGAGTTCGTGCTCACATCTATTCAGAAAGCCCTTCGGGCCAGAGCAGCATCGGAAATGATCTAACAGCTGCGTCAGAACAATCTACATTACGCCCTTAGACGTCAAACCATCATGGACGAGGGCTGGGTCCACCACCGTGACCCCAAGACAAAGGAGCAAAACGAGCAGTCGGAACACGTGCACTGATCGTAGCCGAAAACGGCGGAGACCTAACCATCATTGGTCAAGGCGATATAGAGCTTTTTCCGACAAACGCGGTATTCTGCTAACAGTTTATACTTATAAGGCGCAAAACTTCATAACAGCATACTACTGAAATGTCCTGACGAGGTTACAGGAGAGAGGCTGTTGAGACGAAATGTTGAGGGAAGCTGTCCAGCGAGTTATTTTTTGTCCACGACAACGCCCCTTTTCATTCTACAGAAGACAGTTTAACATACTGTACATCAATTCGTGCACTCCGCACACCACCCTGCGGTGTGTGGCAGTGGATACTTTGTGTACCACTCTCACTGCCCACATTTTTGTTCCAGTTGCGAAAGTGTGTGGGAAAAAGTATTGCCGGTATGTCTCTGTGTGGGCTCGAATCTCGCAAATTTTATAAGGAGTGGTCAAATGAAAATGTACGAAATACCGTAACAACCAAACCGGTTCAAATTTGCATATGACGCTTTGGGATAACGTAAGTAGTCATCTAGGGACGTGAATGGAGTGTCCGGCGTGGTGGTGCGCATGTGCGGGTACATAATGCAAGAGAGACTCAATCAGTGTGTGTTCCATCCATTTGATGATGCAGTGCATGTGAGGACTTCATTGTGCCCCCATTGCAAAATTCGACGTCTGACGAGCAGTGAGATGTTATCAGATTTTTTGTTATTGTGAAAGGGGTTAAATCGGACGATATTCATCGCTGGTTGGTGGCCATATACGAGCAATACTGTGTACAAGAAGTCAGTGAGAAAGTGGAGTGCCAGTTTTCGTAAAGTCCGGGAGTGCGAGTGGTGAGCCAAGACCAGGTCAGGCAAACACCGTGATCACGGCCGAACTCATCGACAAGGTGAACGACCTGGTGAGAAGTGATCGGCATGTTACTGTTCGAATGTTGGCATTGATGGTGAGGGCCCTGTTGGTAACAGTGCGAACACTTGAGCACGACATGTTGCGCTACCGGAAGGTGCGCGCGGAGAGGGTTCCGAGAAACTCGGCGAACCACGGAAGGAAGCGTTTGGGGGGCAAAAATTTGCAACACCTGTTCCAGTATCATGAGGACAGTAGTTTCCTGAAACGGATCGTAGCCAGTAACGAGAACTGGTGCCATCGCTTCAAGCCAGAGAAAGCGGGACAGCATGCAAATTTAAGCATGCGTCCCCATCTCTGCCTAAAAAGTTAAGTGCTGCGCTGTGATGTTCACCATCTTTTTCGACGTCTGAGGTGCGAAACATCTAAATTCTCTAGGACGGAAAAACCGTTAACATCGACTTTTGCTGTGTGACAGTCCGTATCTACACGAGTCCAAGAGTAAACGGCCTGGGTTGCTCACCGAGGGGGTGATTCCGCTCCACGATAACATCGCGTCCACACACATCTCCAAGGTCAGACGAAGTGTAATGGCCTAGTTAAGTGGGAGCAGCTTGAGCATCTGCCCTACAGTCCAGACAAGCATCTCTGCGACTTCTATGTGTCTGGGCCGCTAGAAACTTCTAAGGGATGTCTAAGGGATGTGCTTCAGTTGACGCCGAACTGAAGGACAATGAACAGTAAGCCACACTGTGATGCAGAATGCCTCTCTTTCAGCGTCTCCCATCGGAGTTGGCTGATCATCTGTGACGCTTTCGAGATTACTAAATGAACCTGTAAAGAAACGTGGTACTCTTCTTTGGTTCTTACCTATTCCCTAAATCAGTTCTATCTGGTACGGATGTCATACTGACGAGCAGTATTCAAGTATTGGTTGAACAAGTGTTTTGTACGCTGCTTCCTTTTTTGATGGACTACATTTCCTGAGGATTCTTCCCATGAACCTCAGTCTGCCATCTGCCTTCCTCCCGGTTAATTTTATTTCATCGTTCTGTTTCGAACCGCTCTGTACATGTGCGCTGTAGCAAATCACTGTGTTCCAACGATACTGAGATTATATCTCAGAGTGCAAACTTTTTTTCTGAGTCTTAATTATCTATAACATTTTCGATAGTTTTTTGTTAAAACTAAAGGAAATTTTATTCTGTTTTCCTTCTTTCACTCTTCGCTGCAAGAAAGCTGACAATCTTGTTTCCTAAATTCTTTTGTGAAATAACTCCATGTAAGTCATTCATGCCATTATTTTGGTAATACTGTGCATAACGCTGCAGTTAAGTAGAATTAACATTTTGTATATTTTTGTGGTCTTTTAAAGTAATTGGAGGTAGGTAGTTTTGTTACGCAACGATCCCGTACCACAGAGTGCTATCGTTTTCACATTTCAACATTTGTAAGTCGAACTTTCACTATGTTTTTAACAAAATCCTACTGCGATTATTATTGTTATGATATCATCATCAATTTCTTGTGTCACCAAGCTTGCTGCGTTCCAACGACGACTTCTGGGCCTATAGCAAAAAATTCGCATGAGTAAAGAAATCATTTCTAACATTCATTTTATGCGACAAGAACAGTGTAAACTTCACTTCCCTCTCTAATTTCCGCGACTATGTGTTTTATTTTCTTGGCGGCAATGTGATGTGCCCTTTCGTTAAAACTTTACTTTCTTATTTACATTTAAAATCACAAAAATCGGCGTCAGAGGGGAAGGATGCATTATAACGCCTAGATCTTTGATAGAAGTAACTGCTTCCTCTGATTGTTCTCCGATTGTGCAATCATACAATAAATTACCTTTCTATTTATGTTTTCGCTATACGTTACATTTGCTTATGCTGAATGTTAATTGCCGCTTCGCGTACCAAGGTCTTCCTGCATTTAGCTATACAACAGCATCATCCGCGAAAAGCCTCGCTTAACTTCGACGGAATATATGGCCTTACAAAGCGCCGTTTCGCGACATCCGAAGTTACTTTTACATCTGACGACTTCTCTACCTTCAGAATGAAATGCTGCGTTCTGTTTGCTATAAGTCTTCAATTCAGTGACAGTCTGCTATTCCGTGTGCTTGTATTTTATTCATTAGGCGGCGGTGCGCAACCGTATCTAACGTCTTCCGCAAGTCAAGCAACACGGCACCTACCTGGGAGCCTGTACCTACTGCTTTTTGGGTCTCGTGGACGAACAGAGCGAGCTGGGTTTCCGGCACGATGTTATTTTCGGAACCCATGTTCGTTTCTACAGAGGAGATTTTCAGCCTTCAGAAATTACAAACGCGAGCATAAAACATATTCCATAATTCTACGACTAACCGACACCAAAGGTATAGGTCTATACTTTTGTGCGTCTGTTGTACGACCCTTCTTTTAAGTGTACTGCTGCTTTGAGCGATAAAATTTCGTCCTGCCTAAGTTTTCTTCTGACATGGCACCCAGTTGCTTCTTTCCTCAGATGATGATGCCATAGCTTGGCAGGCTTTTCGAGAAAGACGATTGAGCGACTTTCGGGGTCGAGCGTTCCCTGAACAGCGAAATGAGGAAGTCATACAACCAACGTCTCCGCCACGTGGTTCTTCGTCTGGAAAAACGTGTCGCAATAAACGCGATACATGTAGAGAAAGGTTAATATCATTTTCAATTTCTTTGTCGCAGCTTGATTTTTTTAGCCGTAATAAACCTTTGTTTACCCGAAAGATATCGTTATAAAAAATATAGTCTGTAGTAAATAAAGGAAACATGACCAGCGCGCGCGCACGCGCGCACGCACGCACGCACAGTGCTAGATTTGTAAAAAAAAAGATGTTACGGTATTGCGACCGACACGGGGAGGTGCTTTTTAAATTTAGTCTTCTTAAAACGTTAATAAACATCTTTACGGTTAATTTCGATGCGTACTATCCACATAACATTTTATAAAATACTGAGGAGAACTATCGACTATGAATAAGATGCGGAAACTTAAACCACGCGCGCGGATGTTTCTTGTGATTTAAACGCTGGCAGCTTG
Source organism: Schistocerca piceifrons (assembly GCF_021461385.2). Taxonomy (NCBI): domain Eukaryota; kingdom Metazoa; phylum Arthropoda; class Insecta; order Orthoptera; family Acrididae; genus Schistocerca; species Schistocerca piceifrons. The sequence goes on from NC_060139.1 coordinate 749,199,895, forward strand.
CCACTGCCCTACTTACCAGTGACCGTTCTCCTCAAGTGCATTTGCAAGGGGTCAAAATCACACGGATTTCTCGGAAACTTTCAGGCTGCATGTTTCACACGTTTAAGTATGACCTTTCTAGTTCGAAACGAATCCTGCGTAACGACTTTCGACCTCTACCCTTTGCCTTTCATAGAAAAAACTACAGTTACCCGAACTCGTTAATAGCAGTTACTTTCAAGCGTTCACAGGCTGTTATGCCAAAGCTCGTTGAAACTATAAAGTCGCGGGATCTCGTCACGCTTTGGAAGATGGGATCGAAAGCTACCTACTGCCGAAGATGGGAACAAGGAACGAACGACATTCGAAACATGAAAGATCAACTTGCATTAGTGTAAATATACGTTAATTTTAAGTTTGTTACTTTGATTGAGATCCTTAGACACACGTTTTCAGTGATCTGTACCCTTGCAAGTAAAGTGAATAGGAGGGTTAATTTTAGAATTGAAGTTAATCATGTAGTTAAGATCATGTGATTCAGAGAGACCTCCCCTTTCGCAGATTTATACGGGTGACCAGTGAAGGGAAACAATTCAAGCACACTGATACAGTTGGTAGAGGCCAATAGGACATGAATTTTCAAATTTCTCTGAAGCCCTTGTTCGCTTACAGACTCGTCTCCCTAGCAACCCATGATGCATTGATTAGCGGAGACATCCACATTTCCTACACAGACATTTGCCATAGCCTCAGACTTACTCGTTCGTGGAAGCAAGTCGTTCGATTGTTCCCCAGGTATTTAAGGCATGTCACCCACAGCACTGGGTTCTGCAGCTGACAGCTTCCCCCTTCCACGCAATAAGCGAAGCATGAGAATAAGAGGCGTGTTTATTAACGACACGGTGTGAGATACTGGAGCTGAAGGACGAGGTGCAGCAAATGTGGCCTGACCTTTGAAGAACCATAGCCCATTACGTAATTTATGCACGTATCGGAAATTTAAATCAAGTCTGCTGACGGCTCTAGCCTCCATAACAGCTCGAAGTATTCGTTCCATGAAACCTCACGTCTTTAACTGGACCATCTTTGGAGATCACGAAATAAGTGTGCTTGACGTCACATGAGGATGGAAGTTGCTTTTTTCCCTGTACATGCTAGTAACAGTTTACGTTTTTTACTCTCCTCCAACCTTCACTTGGGGAACGGTAACGTTTGCTTTCTTCAGGGTGGAGCATGCCGCAAAACTACTTATGTTAACCACAGGCTTAGAAGGGATTAACAACCACGACCTTCTTAAGTTTGGTAGTCTCTTCTCACATTCTGCCGAGAAGGAACCCTTTCGCAACATTTTTTTTTTAATTTGCTAGTTTTTCAAGTCACCTACAGAAAAGGCGGAGACCCTTTCCAAACATCCTCCACTCTCTATAAGGAATTTTGTCAACAGGCACACGCTCTAATGCTGCACTGACAGAGGAAGACCGTCGATTGAGCAGGCGGGCCTTCCACGTTCTGAGTCAGCATTTCCAGCTGTTCATGCGAGTCGCTGCGGGACTTTACTGTGCGCTACAATGGGGTGGTAACTTGTGTACCTGTGGAGTGATGGCAGTACATTCTAAGTAAACGAAGATAGGAAAAAACCTGAGGCCATGAGAGTCGCTGCGGGACTTCTCTGGTCAGTGGTCCCAGGAGCAGCTACGAAAACAATTCTGTATCCAAGCAGTTCCATCCGTGCCCAAGCACAGATCCAATGTTAGGGTCGAAGGTGGGGCGTAAGGGGAAGGGTCGTCAGTTTCTCAGTGTCAGTCCTCCTCCTCCCCTTCCCCACCCCCACAAAAAATCCCAAATTTAACTTGCTGTCAGACCCAACTGTTAATGTGTGTCATACGCGCATCCTAGGGATTTCTAGTCGTATGTTATGTCAGCAAATGGATCGAAACCATCCGTCCAGACATGATGATCATAATACCATTCACACTGAGGATTACGGAGGCAAGGTCGAAGTGCTAAGCGCCTTTTTCCAAAACTGCTGCACATACGAACGAAGGCATTGTAGTATCTCCTTTAAATCGTCACACGAACGATAAAATTGCAGATGTCTGTAGTAAGTGACCATGGGATAGAAAAGCAACTGAAATCGCTCAATAGACGGAAGGCTTTTGTTTGTTTGGGGTTTAAGGGCGCTCAACTACTGAGGTCATTAGCGCCCAGTCACAATTGTTAGAGCACATAGAATCTAGTAAAACTCAAGGGGAGGGGGGGACACCAGAAAGTTCTTACAAAGATGCAGATAAAATAAGTGAAGGAGTTAGATGTCTTTGGACAAGCCAGTCAAAGTAATGAAACGAAGAACACGAGCAGCTGCTCAAGCATCATCAGCTAAAATATCCTGTAAAGTAGATGGCAGAGACAGGACAACACGAGATAGACTAAAACGGGGACACGACAATAAAACATGGCGCACTGTTAATGCATGACCACAAGGGCACTGCGAGGCTGGGTCACCGGAGAGCAGGTAGCGGTGGCTAAACCGGCAATGCCCAATCCGGAAGGACCTCTTCTCGCCGAGATGGTCGGGAGGAGGTTGTCCAAGCAGTTGGGAACGGTTTTACTGCCCGGAGCTTGTTTCCTTGAAGTGATGACCAAGTATCCCACCACAAAGACACAAGCCTCCTACAAACAACCCCACTAATGTCAGATGACGGGACACAATGGGAGGCTGGCCGAGGCAGGAGGACTGCAGCCTTGGCTGCAGCATCAGCAGCCTCATTCCCAGGCACTCCTACATGGCCGGGAACCCACAGAAAGCTGACAGGAGAGCCATCAGCAGCAGAAGAACGGAGGGACTGCTGGATCCGTTGCACCAAGGGATGGACCGGATATGGAGCTCCAAGGCTCTGAAGAGCACTGAGTGAATCAGAGCAGAGTACATACGATGAGTGGCGGTAGCGGCGGGCATACTGAACGGCCTGATGGAGAGCAAAAAACTCGGCCGTAAAGCTGGAACACTGGTCTAGGAGCTGGTATTTAAAGGTGCCGGCCCCGACGACCAAGGCACAGCCAACACCATCGTCAGTTTTGGAGCGATCAGTGTAAATAAAGGTGTGACTGGCAAGTCGCGCACGAAATTCGACAAACCGTGCAGCCGGAGTACCCTCCTTCGGGAGCGAGCTGATGTCGAGATAAATATGAACCAGAGCCTTTGAGCCACGGTGGTGTCGGGCTCTCACCCTCTCTGAAGGTGGTACGGAGGGCAAAATCCAATTGTCGAAGCAGGCGACGAAAGCGGACTCCAGGGGGCAGCAGGGCAGACACATACAACCCATACTGACGGTCGAGAGAATCGGCGAAGAAGGACTGATAAGAGGGGTGGTCGGGCATTGACAACAGCCGGCAGACATACCGACAAAGCGGTACGTCGCGCCAGTAGGTCAATGGTAATTCGGCAGCTTCAGCATGAAGACTATCGACAGGACTAGTGTAGAATGCTCCGGTCGCAAGACGTAACCCCCAATGGTGGATGGAGTTGAGACGGCGTAAGAGGGATGGCCGAGCAGACGAGGCTCCCATAATCCAGCTTTGATCGGACTATGGATCGATACAAGCGAAGCAGGACAGTGCGATCCGTTCCCCAAGATGAACCACTGAGAAGTCTGAGGACATTAAGGGAACGTGTACAACGGGCCGCCAAATAAGAGACATGCGGAGACCAACACAGTTTCCTGTCCAGTGTGAGCCCTAGAAACTTAGTTGTTTCCATGAATGGGAGAACAACGGGACCGAGATTTAAGGATGGCGGAAGGAACGCTTTATATCGCCGAAAGCTGATGCAAACCGTCTTCTCTTCAGAGAACCGGAAGCCATTTGCCACACTCCGTGAGTATAGGCTGTCTAGACAACGCTGAAGGCAGCGCTCCAGGAGGCATGTTCTCTGGGCACTGCAGTAGATCGCGAAGTCATCGACAAAAATAGAGCTTGAGACATTAGCTCGAATGCAATCCATAATTGGATTGACCGCTATGGCAAAAAGGGCTACGCTCAAGACGGAGCCCTGAGGCACTCCATTCTCCTAGAGGAAGACTGACAATACGGAACCCACACGTACCCTAAACTTGCGATCTGTTAAAAAGGAATCAATAAAAAGGGGCAGGCGACCGCGTAGACCCCACCTGTGCATAGTGCGGAGGATACCTCCTCTCCAACAGGTATCATAAGCCTTCTCCAAATCGAAGAACACGGCTGCCGTTTAGCGCTTTCGCAAAAAGTTGTTCATGATGAATGTCGACTAGGTCACAAGGTGGTCAACAGAGGAGCGGCGGCGACGAAAGCCGCATTGAACATTGGTAAGTAGCCATCGAGAGTTAAGAATCCAAACTAACCGAGCGTTAACCATGCGCTCCATCACCTTACAGACACAGCCTGTAAGAGAAATGGGGCGGTAACTAGAAGGAAGGTGTCTATCCTTCCCGGGTTTGGGTATAGGAACTACGACGGCGTCACGCCAACGCATGGGGACTTTACCTTCGGTCCAGACGCGATTGTAGGTACGAAGAATGAAGCTTTTGCCTGCCGGAGAAAGGTGGGCCAGCATCTGAACGTGAATGGCATCTGGCCCCGGAGCAGAGGACCAGGACAGTGCAAGTGCACGTTCGAGTTCCCGCATAGTAAAGGGGGCATTATAATTTTCCAGATTCAGCGAGTGGAAGGAAGGTCGCCGAGCCTCTTCTGCCTCTTTCCTGGGAAGGAAGGCAGGATGGTAATGGGCGGAGCTCGAAACCTCCGCGAAAAGGCGGCCGAAGGCGTTGGAGACATCCACAGGATCAACAAGTACCTCAGTACCTGAAGTCAGGCCAGGTACCGAGGAGTGGGCCTTAATGCCCGACAGCCAGCGCAGGCCACCCCAGATGACAGAAGAGGTAGTAAAAATGTTAAAGGAGCTGGTGAAAGAGGCCCAACAAGCTTTTTTGCTGTCTTTGATGACTCTACGGCATTGCGCTCGGAGTCATTTGTATGCAATACAATTCGCCAACGTAGGATGGCGGCGAAAGGTGCGTAAAGCACGTCGTCGAGCACGGATAGCGTCTCTACAAGCCTCATTCCACCAGGGGACGGAAACGCGACGTGAAGAAGAGGTAGTACGAGGAATGGAACGTTTGGCAGCATTGATGATAACAGCCGTGAGGTATTCGACCTGACTGTCACAACTGACAAAATCGTGGTCCGGAAAGGTCGCCAGGGAGGAGTAAAGTCCCCAGTCAGCTTTCGGTATGTTCCAGCTCGAAGGGCTGGGGATGGGGTGTGGTGCAGGAGACGAACGACACAGGGGAAGTGGTCGCTCGAACAGGTGTCAGAAAGGACATACCACTCGAACCGACGGGCAAGAGTGGTAGAACAAATCGAGAGGTCCAAGTGGAAGTAGGTATGAGTAGAGTCCGAGAGGAAAGTCGGGGCGCCAGTATTGAGGCAGACAAGATTGAGATGGTTGAAGACATCCGCCAAGAGGGAGCCTCTCTGACAGGATGCAGGAGAGCCCTAAAGGGGATGATGGGCATTGAAGTCGCCAAACAATAAAAACGGCAGAGGAAGCTGAACAAGCAGGTGCATCATGTCAGCCCGACTAACTGCGGATGACGATGGAGCGTGGACGGTACAAACGGAAAAAGTAAAGGCAGAAAGAGTAATACGGACAGCTATTGCTTGGAGTGGGGTGGTCAATGGGATGGGATGGTAATAGACATCATCCCGAACGAGCAACATGACCCCACCATGAGCTGGAATACCGTCCACAGGGGTGAGGTCAGACTGCTCCGAGGTGTAGTGGGTAAAAGCAAGACAGTCAATTGGGCGCAACTTGGTTTCCTGGAGACCAAGGACGAGCGGACGGTGCAGGCGGAGGAGCAGTTGTAACTTCTCCCGATTAGATCGAATACCTCTTATGTTCCGATGTAACAAAGCCATCGCTAGTCAGAAAAAAGGGGAAATGAAACATGTGAAGAGCTGGTCACCTCGACGGCCGCAGAGGGCCAGGTTTCGAGGAAACAACGCTACAACCGGCGGGAGGCGGATCCTGTTCCATCGAGTCGTCGCCAGCTGCGGCCGCTTTCCCGGGTTGCGTAGGAGGGGCAGCATCATTCGCCGACGAGATGCCAGCTGAGCGCCTGGCAGCAGAGCGTCCCGGCGAAACTGAGGACGGCCGGGAGCAGCGACTCACGGATGGAGCGTCAGACGAAACGCGCCGGGGTGGAGAGGGGAATAATGACTCCTTCTTGGAGGCCTTCTGGGAAGTCCGATGAGGCACGGGGATGGTGGGCTGGACCCGAAGGAGGTCCTCACGCGCGGGGTCCGTTTTGGAACGCCGGACCTCGGAAGCCGGGGTCCGGAACGTTTCCCCGATGGACGCCTGAAAAGAGGATCGCTTCTCAGGCAGCGGAGGGGGAGGAGGAGGAAGGGTGGCCCCTGGGGCAGAGGGGGCAGGGGCCGCGAGGGAGGAGGATTTGGAAGGGAGGGATTTGGGAGGCGGAGGCATAGACCCCGGATGGGGTGAGGAGGTGGAGAGGGGACAGGATAGGGGTGAGGATACTGCGGAAGGAGCGGACACGACTGAGGCAAACGAAGTTGTCAACGTCACGGGATGGAGGCGGTCATACTTTTTCCTGGCCTCAGAATAAGAGAGGGGATCCAAAGTTTTTAATTCTTGGATCTTCTTCTCCATCTGATACGCGGGGCAGTCTAAAGATTTAGGCGAGTGGATGCCAGGACAACTGACGCACCGAGGGGTGGGGTGCATGTATGTTCCTCACGAAGAGGACGTCCACAATCGCCACAAAGGGGCTCAGCCTCACACCGTGAAGACATGTGCCCAAAGCGCAAACACCGAAAGCAGTGCATAGGAGGCGGGATGTAAGGTCGCACGTCGCACCGGTAGCACATCACCTTTACGTCCCCCTCGAAGGCAAGTATAAAGGCCCCGGTGTCGATGCGACGGTCTTTGGGGCCGCGCTGGACTTGCCGGACGAAAAGCATGCCTCATCGCTCCAGGTTGGCCCTGAGCTCCTCATCAGATTGCAGCAGGAAGTCCCGATGAAAAATAACCCCCTGCGTCCTATTCAGTGCCAGATGCGGGACAATGGACACTGGGATGTCCCCTAGTCAGTCGCACGCCTGGAGCGCCGCCGACTGAGTGGCGGAGGTGGTCTTTATAAGAATGGACCCCGAACGCATTTTACTGAGAGCCTCGATTTCCCCGAAGATGTCCTCGATGTGCTGGACAAAGAACATGGGCTTGGAGGTGGCGAATGTCCCCCCATCGGTCCGAGAACAGGCTAAATAGTGGGGGAAGTACTTCGCCCCAAGCCGGTGGGCCTGTCCTTCCTCCCAGGGAGTGGCTAAGGGGGAAGGGGCAGGAGAACCAGAACCAGAGACAGTACCTTTCTTTTTAAAAGACTCGGCCGCAGAGCGAACCGATACATGTTGACGTTTCATCTGTGAAACATCCGTCCCGATACCACCCACTCCGACCAGGGGCTCTCCCGGCGGGCGCCACCCAGCCTCAGCAAGGGCCACCTGACAGGATGACCGTTGCCGGGAGTCCTGATGCCCCAAGGAGACGGGCATCTACTCCTTGGCCGACGTGGGGAGGGTGCAGCTCAGGTATTGGCAGTACGATCCCTGGGTTGTCAGGGGCTACAACCTAGAGGGTACATGACGACCCCACCACAACGGGCTGGCTACCGTGCTGGATTTCGGGTGCCATGGAAAGTCCATCATGATCGTAGGCGCAGATGGGGACGTACTATGGGCGTAACTTGTGCAACCCATCAGGCGTTTAGGCCCAATTTGAGGAATAGCGTGTGTGGTTACGACGCCGTTACAATGCTGAGTGCCGAGGTCTTAGTGCACTGAGGACCAGTGAGACACCACATAAGGCATCCTTCCCCAAAAGGCTCGTACTTATGTAGAATTTTGAAAAATGGAGGTCAAACCCCAAGGGGGACCATCACATGGAAGGCCGAAACAGTTGAAACTCCTTTTAGTCGCCTCTTACGACAGGCAGGAATACCTCGGGCCTATTCTTACCCCAGGCCTGCAGGGGGTGGACGGAAGGCCATTGGACCTGACAGAACACCAATACGATTCCCCATTGAGAAAGCAAAATAACTTGTCCCTCTTCTAACAGCAGACTATCGTAGGAAGTTGGAGGAGCGTAGCGTTCCTCATGATTCGAAAATCGCAGGCCATTCCAGTTTTCAAGAAGCGTAGTCAAATAGATGTTCAAAACTGTAGATCTGTATCTCTGATGTCGGTCAGTTGTAGAATTATTGACCATCTTTTATGCTCGCGCATTATGGCATTTTGGAAACCGAAAATTACATATTAATCAACATGTGTTCCGAAAACAGTGATCATGTGAAAAAAACGGCTCGCTCTCTTAGTCCACGAGACCCAGAAAAAAGCAGTTACAGGCGCGCAGGTTGATCCGCGTTCCTTGATCTCCGCAAGACGGTAGATACAGTTCCGCACTGCCACCTAACGAACCAAATACAACGGTACGAAAAATCAGACCAACTGTGTTGGGTTGTTTGGGGAAGGAGACCATACAGCTAGGTCATCGGTCTCATCGGATTAGGGAAAGACGGGGAAGGAAGTCGGCCGTGCCCTTTCAAAGGAACCATACCGGATTTGCCTGGAGCGATTTAGGGAAATCACAGAAAACGTAAATAAGGATGACCGGACGTGGGATTGAACCGTCGTCCTCCCGAATACGAGTCCAGTGTGAGACCAACTGTGTGACGACTAAAGAGCTCATAGCAAACAGAACAATGCACATTATTCTGAACGGAGGGAAGTCTTCAGGTGTAAAAGTAACTTCGGGCGCACCCCAAAAGACATGTTATGGGTCCGTATCATCTAGCAGGCGAAGTCTAAGTTCCATGAAGCTTTTCACGGATGCTGCTGTTGTGTAGGGAGAAGTCTCAACGCTAGAAAGTCTTAACAAAATGCAGGAAGACCTACAGAGTACGGACTCTTTGTGCAGGGAGTGGCAATTTAACTTCAGTATAAATTTAAAGTACTAAGTGCACCTAGATAAAACCTTCCATTATTGTATGATTACACGACTGCAGAACTATCACTGAAAGTCGCATCCAAAAGATTGCGAGTATGAGAACGGAGAAATAAAATAAGACAACATAAAACTGCAGGCAAGGCACATGCCATACAGATTTGTTGGAAGAACTCTCAGGAATTCAGGGCATCAAACAAAGAGATACAAACTATCGTTTGACCAATACTTTGTTTCTCAGTCTGGGATCCGCAGCAGACAGGATTGATAGAGGAAGTAGTTGATGATCGAAAGAACAGAGCGCGTTTCGTTACAGGGTCATTTAGTAAGCAGGAAAGCATCCCATAGATGCTCAGCCAAGTCTGGTGGCAGACACTTCAAGAGAGGCGTTCTGCATCATTGTATGTTTTCTTATTGAAGTTGCAAGAACGGACATTCCAAGAATTGTAAAGCAATACATTGCTTCCTTCTACAGCGATCTCGCGCGAAGATCATGAAGATAAAATTAAAGAGATTCGAGTCCACATGGAGGCTTATCAGTATCTCTTCCCCCGAAATTTGCGACTGGAATAGAAAAAGGGGGGTGACAGTGGTACTCAAAGAACACTCCGGTACGTATTAAGGCGCTTTGCGGAGTACACAGGGTGATTTTTTCCACCGTGTATATACTCTACGGATTGACTGATGAGAGGATACGGAACAAAAGAGGTCTAATGATCTTAACGTACGGAAATGCATGGTTTCCATGTTACAGACCATTTATTCAATCACACATTGTCACAGAAACTGCTGTTTAATAAGCGCTGTACCATGCAGCTAAAGCAATGTGTATTGAAAATGGTTTCCGTGTGCCTCAACGCATGGTTGTACGCGCCATAGCATGTTCTGTATCACACGTTACACATCGGACAGGCTGCATCCGAACACTGTCAAAGGCAGCATGAATAAGCTGCTCCAGTGTGTTCACGCCTGGAATAGGCTCTGCATACACGATACTTTTAAGGTAGCCCCATAACTAGAAATCGCACTGGTTGGGATCCGGTGAACGAGCACGCCATGGAACTGGACCCCCTAGTCCAGTCCATCGACCAGGGAAAACACGACAGAGATGCGTCCGGATGTTAACGACGAAGTTGGTTGGGACTCAATCATGCATCAGCTACATAACTCTGCGAAATATCAAATGGTTCAAATGGCTCTGAGCACTATGGGACTTCTGAGGCCATCAGTCCCCTAGAACTCAACTACTTAAACCTAACTAACCTAAGGACATCACACACATCCATGCCCGAAGCAGGATTCGAACCTGAGACCGTAGCGGTCGCGTGGTTCTACACTATAGCTCCTATAACCGCTCGGTCACCCCGGCCGACTCGAAATATCAATGAACTACTTGCAGCAGCGGAGACAAAGTCACCCGCAAGAAACCCAGATAGTTCTGACCCGTTAGCCGACGTGGAAGGAAGACTGGTCACAATACGGTCGCCAGTTATCCCGGCCCACACATTCCGGCGGCAAAGATGCTGGTGATCCGCTGTCTCTATACCCTGGGGGTCTGGATACTGGCCAACAGATGACTGTAATGAACTCCGCGTACAGGTGGCCTCATCTGTGAATAGGATGGATGACAAATCCCGGAACCATGGTTGTCTGGTGAGAAAACAGCGACAGAACTGCTCCCTATGTGGGAAGTCTGTCGCTAGTAAGCCATGCACACGCTGTGACAAGAGCAGAAGCAATTGTCATGCAGAATTTTCCACACGATGGTCTGGCTTACCCTGTACCGGCGGGCCAACCGCCTGGTACTGACACGGCGGTCGTCTTCGACGGTGTTAATCACATTTTACTCCAATTCTGATGTCTGAACTTTTCAGAACGTCCTTCATGATCTTCTGCTTTCTGAAACGACCTTGTCTCAGAAAAGCGGCAACACACTGTTGCAAACATTGAACGCTGTGGTGGTTGTCGGGGATAGGTCTCCTGATACAACATTGCTGCCCGCGGCCTGTTGCCATTTGCCTTTCCGTAAGTAAACACCATGTCGGCAAGCTCTCGATTCGAATGCGGAACGATTGTGTACTACGCTGTATCACGTCCATCACAAGGAGAGTCAGCAAGAGAAATGAATCGGACACAATATTACCAATTACTATGGCAGGAGAGGGCGCTAGGGCATGACGTATGAGGAACAGTATCACCCTTTAGGAGGAAACATGAATACTGAAACTGTATGGGACAGCGCGTATTAGACCACAGTCTCTGTAACCAAGTATGATTGAATGAATAGTCTAGCTCGGAAACAGTGCATTTCCAGACAGAAGTTCATTAGACCTATTGCGTTCCATATCCGCTTATCGATCAATCCCTGGAGTTTGTACATGGTGGAAAAAAATCAAACTTTATATCTAGATGTCTAGGACTATTAATAATGAAATATATAAAATGTTTTAATATATAAACTACAATAATCACAATGTAATAATGTGTATACATCATTGCTTAGTAAAAGGGGGGGGGGGCGATCAGAGAGTTTCCTTTCGAAGGTCGTACAGTCCAGAACTGGTATGCCAATCGGGCAAAATCGCTGTAAGCGTGAGCGTTGAGGCAATCACCCCAACAACGCCCCAGAATGAAGATACCCGTTTGATATAAAACACCGTGTTCTGCTGCGTGAAGAAGTACGTAACGTGTTCTGCTGCGTGAAGAAATACGTAACAATCTGCTGCACATTCTCGTCCAACAGCAATCTTCGACACTTCATGCCCTTTAAGGGACCAAAAGCGTGATAAACGCAGGAGACATCAGGACAATACAGAAGGTACTTTAATTACCTTAATTATTGTCTGTAATGGTTGACGCTGTTCTCCCTGGTAGACCGGCGTCTTGTGTCGAGTCGCGACCGGCACAGAACTTGGCGCACCATTGCACAACAGTGGTTTTCGACAGACAATCGTACACATTCTCCGTACTCCAACGGATATCTACAGGTGTTTGTCCCTCAGCAGCCAAGGAAAGAATAACGACACACTGGTACCGTTTCAATGCATTTGGTAGTTTAACTTCGCCATATTTTCCCCTTCCGCATTTCCTGCATACACGTCGCCAAGACACCAATGCTACATCAATTTCTTGCTTACCAGTCGGTGCTTTTACATCCGCATCGGCATATATATATTGCAGCAACGACCTCAAACGGAAACTTTTTGATCACCCCTTATACATCACTCCAGTGGAACCTCCAAGATATTACAGTCCAGAGAAATACATTTTTGAAAGTTTTCTAACATTTTAGAAAGGCATGTCACGAAATTGTGTTGAGAACTAAAACAATAAAGCTTCAAAGAAAATGATATGGGCATGCGTATTCAAATACAGGGATATCTAAACAGGCAGAATATGGCGCTCGGTTGGCAACGCCTACATAACAAGTGTTTGGCGCTGCTGTTAGATCGGTTATTGCTGCTACAATGGTAGGTTATCAGGATTTAAGAGAGTTTGAACGTGATGTTATAGTCGGCGCACGAGCGATGGGACACAGTATCTCCAGGGTAGCGATGACGTGGGGATTTTCCCGTAAGACCATTTCATCAGTACTGTGAACATCAGGAATCCGATAAAACATCAAATCTCCGACACCACTGGGGCCGGAAAAAGATCCTGCTTGAACCGGACCAACGACGACTGAAGAGAATCGTTCAACGTGACGGAAGTGCTCCCCATCCGCAAATTGCTGCAGATTTCAGTGCTCGTCCATCAACAAGTGTCACCGTGTGAGTCATTCAACGAATCATCCGATATGGTTTGCGGAGCCGAAGAGCTAATCGTGTACCCTTGTTGATTGCACGACACAAAGCTTTACGCCTCGCCTAGGCCCGTCAACACCGACATTGGACTGTATGACTGGAAATAAGTTGCCTGGTAGGACGAGTCTCGCTTCAAATTGTATAGAGCGGTTGGCGATGTACAGATATGGACACAACCTCATGAATCCATGGACCCTGTATTTCAGCAGGAGACTGTTCAAGCTGATGGAGGCTCTCTAACAATGTGGGGCGTGTACAGTTTGACTGATATGGGACCCCCGATACGTCTAGATACGACACTGACAAGTGACACGCACGTAAGCATCTTGCCTGATCACTTGCATCCATTCATGTTCACTATGCATTACGACGGACTTGGGCAATTCCAGCAGGACAATGCCACACTCCACACGTCCAGGATTGCTACAGAGTGGTTGCAGGAACCCTATTCTTAGCTTAAACACTTCCGCTGGCCACCAAACTCCCCAGACGTGGACATTATTGAGCATATCTGGGATTCCGTGCAACATGCTGTTCAAAAGTGATCTCCACCCCCTTATACTCTTTCGGATTTATGAACAATCCTGCACGATACATAGTGTCAATTCCTTCGGCACTACTTAAGACACTAGTCGAGTCCATCCCACGTCGTGTTGCGGCGCTTATGGGTGCTTTCGGGGGCCCTACACGATATTCGGCAGATGTACCAGTTCCTTTGGCTCTGCTGTGTGTAAGAACGACCTCTCATAATTTAGAACTCAAAATTTGCACGATATGAAATCTAAATACGCAGTCAGCAGTGTCAGTATTTAACTCAGCACTACGATTGTGAACCCAATCCTGAGCATTAAGGATACGAGAGCGTGTGAATGAGCGGAATGCTGTCTCATTGATCCATTTATAGCTGCTTTCGAGGAAGTCAATCTTTCTATGATCCCATAACCCTTTTCCCGGCCCCGGCTCCGCTTTTGAATCCTCGCATGGCAGTTCCTTCGCTAGTCTGATTTGACTTTTCTGCCCCCAAACGGTAACGAGTGCGAGTGTGTGAGAAAGCCGTGAAGGGGGAGACAGTTCATATCCTATCCGCCTGTGCTTGCGCAACTTCCTGAGATTTACACGTCCTACCTGTGGATTTTCGAGCCGTGTGGTTTTATTTTTATCGGCAGGTGCGGTCACAGCTTGTGAATGGACGCCCTGATTTAGCTGGAATCTTCTGTGCAGGTGGTCACGACGCCAAGCCCGTCCACATTGCAGGAAACCTGAAAGTAGCTTGAAATTTTCTGGAAACCATCGGCCTTGCCACGTTGGTAACATTAGTTCCCGCCCGATCACTGAAGTTAAGCAACGTCGGGGTGCGTCTAGTACTTGGGTGACCGTCCAGAAAAAGCCGGGTGCCGTTAGTTTTTAGGACACACAAACTGCCAAAGCGGCGACCAATTAAAAGACTTGCAACCAGCCTTTGTTGCCACATGATATTTTCTAGAATCCCTTGTCATTTTTGAGTACCAGCTATGTTATTCTCTTCGAGTTAACTGAGAAATTGTTGAATTTATGTAGAAATATAAACGCTTTTACCAATTTTGTTTAGGGCGCGGGTAATGACCCCTTGACCCTTCCCCCGCCCCCGCTTTTCGATCCTCGCATGGTCGTACCTTCGTTAGCATAATTTTACTTTTGTGCCCCCAAACGACACAGTCAAACGGCCTTTTGTCTATATACCTGTTCTGCTCCCTCCAAGGATTAAATACAATCCGATCAAAAGCTAATGTTTTACTGTGACTTCGGACGTTCTCTGCTCAAACGCTGAGGCCTCAATCTGAACAACTCGTATAAATGTTCCAACGTAGCTTCGTGTTTCTGGCAGCGAAGTCAGAGCTTCTTTGGAACCAAAATTGTCGGTGAAAGGTGGTGCAGTAACTCCTTGGTATAAATTATAGTATTCTGATGATGCTCTATAGCCTCTAATGAAATCACCGGTAAGTAACAAGAGATGGTACTACTCGTCGAAACTCACCTACCACACGATTCGAAAATTTTGCCTTTGCCTAATTATTCAAGATGCCAGAAAATACCAACAGTTGACTTTGCTGCATTCCAAGTTTTTCAGCTGTTCTATGTACATGCACGTTTCGAAACGGAGAATAGTATGATATGACAGCTTTCTTCTTTTTTGCCTTTATACCGTACGTTCACGGAGTCGGCACGATTATTATCAAATTTGGCATCATTAATGTTAGAGGTTGGATAATGCCCCTCCTGAATCCCCCACCCCTTCCCGCGCGGTATGTGTGTACCACAAACATCTCGTGTGCTTTCGAGTTGTGTAACTGAGGTTGGACGCCAGTAACAGACCGAAATTCATCTGAATGGATGTTGAAAACCAGCTAAAAATCACACCCAAGCCGGCCAGCTTACCGGCACTCATCGTTAACCCTGCTGAAGGATTCAACCCCCGACGCTCCTGTCCGAATCCGGGACGCGGCGTACTAACAAGGGGAGCGTACGAACTTTCCCTCACCGGTTTGATTCATGCTGAAAGGTTGCGAAGGTTTTAACATTTGTAAACACGAAGACGCAATTCTTGAGCGTTATCGAGAAAATAGAGTTTAAAAATTTTGTTTGCCTGTATATTTTGTATGGGCGCTAATTTTCAAGGAGGCCTTAGCCGAGCGAGTAAACGTTTAGCTTCAGAAGTGCGACGTCTTTGGATCGAATCTCCCTGCCGGCACTTTTTCATTTCCACTTCATTCTAACAGATTTATTATGACACTGAAAATTACCAATATTTGATGATTCATTATTATTTTCGGAAGGAAAAAAAGAGAATAACATTTCGTAATAAGATTGGGAATGCAGAAAAGGATACCCATAAAGTTGCAAATCAGTGAAGTTATTTTATTTATGTATCCATCTTTGTGACAAGTATAATGTGTAACCTATGGAGCACTGCAGGAATCAGGATGATACTGATCACAGAAACATGGAGAACAATAACTATTGTGACAAACAGCACTTTTAATGAACGTCGAGTTTCTGCATGCGCATGCTTTTTTCAGTGTGTGTATTGCAAAACAAACTTTGCTTACTTTTATAAACGCTTATCTGTCATCACAGAAGTTTGTGATTTACCACGTATATCTTTTAGAATTACGTGAAAAAAAAAAAAAGCGACCGACAGGACGATTCGATATTCGATCCACAGACCATGCGCTTATGAAACTAAGCGATTACTCGTTCGGCTGCGGAATCGTTTAAGGCTAACAACACTACGAAGTATATAAGCACGTCGAAAATTTTCCTATTTTTTACATATGTTGAAGTACTACTCGTGCCCTACAAACCCTATCAGTATGAATCAAATCGGCGAAGGGGAGTTCGTACGGTCGCCTTAGAAGACGCGCGACTAATTGATCAACATCTATGTCATCATAAACGGAACACTAGTTACTGGTACGCAATAAGAGAAAGGAATGTACAATCATCCTGCTGCACGATCGTCATGCAGTTCGTCTGAAGTGAGTTAACCATTTTAGTACCAGTGGTTTTTGCCTGAGACCATTGTTTTGTTAATTTTTTTTTTAAGTACCAGCCTTTGGCATGAAACCACCGATGCTGTGGCAAGACAGACTCTTGTGGTACACTGACGTACTGTTACGAATGTAGTGCATTACAACGGTCACAGCTTAAAAGCAACAGTGAACGCGGAGGTTGAGCTACGTGATTGTATGGAACTGTGACATGCGGTTTTTTTATGGTGGCCATACTGAAGAGATGACTGACAGTAAAAGGGCGTGCTAAAACTTAATTGCTCCGAATTTAATTAAGACTCTGAAGCTTTCTGAATAAAACAAACGTTATAAAATACATCTTTTTTCTTCACGTCACCATGCACTGATCAGATCTGGCGTGATGGAAAGCCAGCTCACCAAATGGAACTCGCCACTGTGTTCCTCGCACCGCTCCATCGCGCTCCTGGTTTTGCGACACTACGCATTAGCTTGTTGAAAAATGCCACTGATGGCCACTTAAACATGATCGCCGTGAAGGGGTGGCACGTGATCTGAAAGCAGTGTACGACACTTCTTGGCCGTCATGGGCCCTTGCACGGGCTCCACTGGACGCATGGATGCCCGCGTGAATTTCATGCAGAGCATAATTTTGCCGCCGCCAGCTAGTCCCCGTCCCGCAGTACAGGTGTCATTTAGCTGTTCCCCTGGAAGACGACGGATTCGCACCCTCCCATCGACATGAAGCAAGACCTCGGGATTCATCCGACCACGAAACTTTGTCACTGCGCCAACGTCCAGTGCAGATGGTAACGTGCCCATTTAGTCATGTTGCCGATGTCGTGTCAACACTGGCATGCGCATGGGTCACTGCTTGCGGAGGCCCATCGTGAAGGGTACTGGGTGTTCAGACACGCTTTAACTCTGGCCAGAAGTAAAGTCTGATGTTAGTTCCGCCACAGTTCGCCGCCTGTCCTGTTTTACCAGTTTGACTCGCCTAAGACGTCCGGACATCTGTACTCAGGGATGGTCACCCAAGCCCGCGACGTCTGGACGTGCTTTCACCACATGTTGATACCACCGTATTCCTTGAACACCCGACTGATCGTGTAGTTTTCGAAATGCTTGTGCAGAGCCTCTTGGTCACCACAATCTGCTCTCGGTCAGACTCAAACAGATCGCGCGCCTTTCCCATTCTACAAACGGACAGTGCGCTCACTGATACTACACACACGGTGCGTGACTAGCAATCGTTTCTCACCAAGAGACGCTGCTATCGCCCGGACAGGTTTATATCGATAGCAGGTCAGTGGTCATAATGTTCTGGTTAATTCGTGCACTTACAGCCCTCTGCCGCAACAGAGTTCCGAATTGTAGTGTGTAACGTAACTATGTCGGTGAGTGATGAACAGCGTGCTGTTATCGAGTTTCAAAATAGAAGAGTTCGTCCACTCGTAGAGCACCCTCTCCTTCAGCATGGTAATTCCAGACCACCAACAGGTTCTGTGACATCTGCAGCAATCACGGTTCTAGGCGCTTCCGTCTGGAACCGCGCGACCGCTACGGTCGCAGGTTCGAATCTTGCCTCGGGCATGGATGTGTGTGACGTCCTTAGGTTAGTTAGGTTTAATTAGTTCTAAGTTCTAGGGGACCGATGACCTCAGAAGTCCCATAGTGCTCAGAACCATTTGAACCATTTTGCAGCAATCGGACGCCTTCGGTTCTCCGTCATCGATCTCCATACGGTTTCAACTTAGCGCCATCAGATTTTCATGTTTATAAAACGTAAAATACACCTTCGAGTATTTGTCTTTGATAGCAATGAAGCTGTGCTTTTATGAGCAGTTTCGTAATGAAACCACTGGGGCAGAACGTAGTTCTGACAATTTATTAAATTTTTGGCCCGTTTTTGCTTTTTATTTAGGACTATAATTTGTTTGAGTTTATGGAAGTTTCGAGATGTGTGATCGTGCCTGGGTAAATTCCGAATTTGCTTTCAAATATACCACATGAAATGATAGGTGACTCTACTCTATGTCCTGGTATTTCAAAATTAAACAACCTTAACAATTGGTTTTTTACTTTCTTGCCAGTTTCTTTTTTTATTGGTTGATGACTGGTGATAAATGTCACTTGTGGAAATTTTTGAAATTGTTTGTACTCAAAGGGTTAATAAATCCACGTGCAGTTACAGAACGGTCGAACGTAGTCTTGCCTTCTAAGCACACCGAACAAAAATCTAGTCATTCCTGTGGAAACAAGACGGTCAATACTATGATACACTGCTTCTAACCTTACTAGTGGCCTCATCTACATCTACATGATTACTCCAATTCACATTTAAGTGCTTGGCAGAGGGTTCATCAAACCAAAATCATACTATTATCTCTACCATTCCACTCCCGAACAGCGCGCGGGAAAAACGAACACCTAAACCTTTCAGTTAGAGCTCTGATTTCTCTTATTTTATTTTGATGATCATTCCCACCTGTGTAGGTTGGGCTCAACAAAATATTTTCGCATTCGGAAGAGAAAGTTGGTGACAAATTTCGTAAATAGATTTCGCCGCGACGAAAAACGTCTTTGCTTTAATGACTTCCATCCCAACTCGCGTATCATATCTGCCACACTCTCTCCCCTACTACGTGGTAATACAAAAAGAGCTGCCCTTTTTTGCACCCTTTCGATGTCCTCCGTCAATCCCACCTGGTAAGGATCCCACACCGCGCAGCAATATTCTAACAGAGGACGAACGAGTGTAGTGTAAGCTGTCTCTTTAGTGGACTTGTTGCATCTTCTAAGTGTCCTGCGAATGAAACGCAACCTTTGGCTCGCCTTCCCCACAATATTATTTATGTGGTCTTTCCAACTGAAGTCGTTCGTAATTTTAACACCCAGGTACTTAGTTGAATTGACAGCCTTGAGAATTGTACTATTTATCGAGTAATTGTATTCCAACTGATTTCTTTTGGAACTCATGTGGATCACCTCACACTTTTCGTTATTTAGTGTCAACTGCCACCTGCCACACCATACAGCAATCTTTTCTAAATCGCTTTGCAACTGATACTGGTCTTCGGATGACCTTACTAGACGGTAAATTACAGCATCATCTGCGAACAACCTAAGAGAACTGCCCAGATTGTCACCCCGGTCATTTACATAGATCAGGAACAGCAGAGGTCCCAGGGCGCTTCCCTGTGGAACACCTGATATCACTTCAATTTTACTCGATGATTTGCCGTCTATTACTACGAACTGCGACCTTCCTGACAGGAAATCACAAATCCAGTCGCACAACTGAGACGATACCCCATAGGCCCGCAGCTTGATTAGAAGTCGCTTGTGAGGAACGGTGTCAAAAGCTTTCCGGAAATCTAGAAATACGGAATCACCTTGAGATCCCCCGTCGATGGCGGCCATTACTTCGTGCGAATAAAGAGCTAACTGCGTTGCACAAGAACGATGTTTTCTGAAACCATGCTGATTACGTATCAATAGATCGTTCCCTTCGAGGTGATTCATAATGTTTGAATACAGTATATGCGCCAAAACCCTACTGCAAACCGAGGTCAATGATATAGGTCTGTAGTTAGATGGATTACTCCTACTACCCTTCTTAAACACTGGTGCGACCTGTGCAATTTTCCAATCTGTAGGTACAGATCTATCGGTGAGCGAGCGGTTGTATATGAGTGCTAAGTAGGGAGCTATTGTATCAGCGTAATCTGAAAGGAACCTAATCGGTATACAATCTGGACCTGAAGACTTGCCTGTATCAAGCGATTTAAGTTGCTTCGCAACCCCTAAGGTATCTACTTCTACTTCCTAAATCCTTCTAGGAAGTTTCTTCGAGGTTGTCACATCCAGGATACGCCACTGTTGATTAGAACCCATACATCTACGTGGATACTCTGCAAATCACATTTAAGTGCCTGGCGGAGGGCTCATCGAACCACCTTCAAAATTCTCTATTATTCCAATCTCGTATAGCGCACGGAAAGAACGAACACCTACATTTTTCCGTACGAGCTCTGACTTCCCTTATTTTACCGTGATGATCGTTCCTCCCTATGTAGGTCGGTGTCAACAAAATACTTTCAAATTCGGAGGAGAAAGTTGGTGATTGGAATTTCGTGAGAAGATTCCGTCGCAACGAAAAATGCCTTTCTTTTAATGATCTCCAGCCCAAATCCTGTATCATTTCTGTGACTCTCTCCCATACTTCGCGATAATACAAAACGTGCTGCCTTTCTTTGAACTTTTTCGATGTACTACGTCAGTCCTACCTGGTAAGGATCCCCCACCGCTTAACAGTATTCTATAAGACGACGAACAAGCGTAGTGTAGGCAGTCTCCTTAGTAGATCTCTTACATTTTTTAAGTGGCCTGCCAATGAAACGCAGTCTTTGGTTAGCCTTTCCCACAACATTTACTGTGTGTTCCTTCCAGTTTAAGTTGTTCGTAAGTGTAATACATAGGTATTTAGTTGAATGTACGGCTTTTAGATTAGACTGATTATCGTGTAAACGAAGTTTAACGAGTTCCTTTAAGCACTCATGTGGATGACCTCGCACTTTTCGTTATTTAGCGTCAACTGCCACTTTTCGCACCATTCAGGTATCTTTTCTAAATCGTTTTGCAATTTGTTTTGATCTTCTGATGTCTTATTAGTTGATAAACGGCAGCGTCATCTGCAAACAACCAAGACGGCTGCTCAGATTGTCTCCCAGATCGTTTATATGGATAGGGAACAGCAAAGGGCCTATAACACTACCTTGGGGAACGCCAGAAATCACTTCTGTTTTACTCGATAAAATCACAAATCCAGTCACATAACAGATATTCCACAAGCACGCAAATTCACCATGAACCGCTTATGCGGTGCAGTTTCAAGAGCCTTCCGGAAATCCAGAAATACGGTATCGATCTGAAATCCCTTGTCAATAGCACTCAGCACTTCATGTGACTAAAGAGCTAGTTATGTTTCACAGGAACTATGTTTTCTAAACCCATTTTGACTGTGGGTCAATAGCCATCCCTGCTTAGCCATTTTGCACTTCCTGCCGATCTCATTTTTGAGACGTTTGTATTCCTTTTTGCCTGCTTCATTTACTGCATTTTTATATTTTCTCCTTTCATCAATTAAATTCAATATTTCTTCTGTTACCCATAAATTTCTACTAGCCCTCATCTTTTTATCTACCTGATCCTCTGTTGCCTTTACTACATCTCTCAGAGCTACCCATTCCTCTACTACTGTATTTCTTTCCCCCATTCCTGTCAATTGTTCTCTTATGCTCTCCCTGAAACTCTGTACAACCTCTGGTTTAATCAGTTTATCCAGGTCCCATCTCCTTAAATTCCCACCTTTTTGTAGTTTCTTCAGTTTTAATCCACAGTTCATAACCAATAGATTGTGGTCAGAGTCCATATCTGTCCCTGGAAATGTCTTACAATTTAAAACCTGGTTCCTAAATCTCACAAATATATACTCGAGAGAAAAGGTGTAAATATTACACTGAAGTTTAATCGTTAGTGATTTCCCCACAAACTTATCGACAAAACCATAAAGTTACAAAAACATGAAAATGATATAGAGGCACATTCTCGTAATGCACCTTGGGTAATGTTGAAAACTGTGGAAAGTACTCATCCTACCCACACGAAGGATGCATAACCAGCTATTACAGGAATAT
Source organism: Schistocerca piceifrons (assembly GCF_021461385.2). NCBI lineage: Eukaryota > Metazoa > Arthropoda > Insecta > Orthoptera > Acrididae > Schistocerca > Schistocerca piceifrons. The sequence continues at coordinate 749,221,940 of NC_060139.1, forward strand.
TTGTTTCGTTAACCTGTTCTCTTTTACTGGAGAAGAGTTGCCCAAAGATCAGCCTTAGCTTTATTGTTGCGTCTCATTTTCCATCCACTTTCAGTTCCTATTTTTATTTTATATTAGGTCTATCATTGCCTGCTTGTGAAAGAAGGATGGCCTGTTGCAGAACTTGGTTTGTCCGTCAGGTAGCTGGGAGTGGGACAGTGCTTCGCAGTTGGAAGTAATTTGGAGGCGACAGTGTGTTCCGGCATTAACCGGACAACAGAGGGTTTTGGTGAGGTGCTCCACTGACAAAACGTCTGGTTAAGGGCCACTATTCGTAACACTACATGAAACTAGGCGCCTGCGATGGGCTAAATACAGAAACTGGACAGTAAGTGGCTGGCTGCGTGTTGGGAGATCCGATGAGTCACAATTTTGCCTCTTCAAATTATGCAAGGCTAAGAGTTAATCGACGGCGCAATTAGGCGTTTAACCCACAGCGTGTGGAGAGGGAAGGGCGGGGTGTAATTCACGCCAGATGTGATTGTTGCTCTGTTTTTTGTTCCATGACTTGGCTCACTCTTTGAAGTTAGCGTGTGTTTCAGTATTCTAGGCGACTAGAGGGTGGCACAACATAGGTGTTAGAACGTTTTTCTCCACTACGACGTAATAAGGGCTGATAAATCCTCGTTATCACATTTATACTATTGTGGACATCCGAAAATTTAATACGGAAGGTTTACAAAGTGATTTCCTCCTGCAACAATGTGTATGTAGAGCTCTGAAATTCCGTAACGATGTTCTGAAGAACATCATTTTCGGTTGCACGAATGTCTCTGGAAATTGCAGTACCAACATCCTGGAATCTTCCAGGAACGTCTTTGAAGACTTCATTGTTTAGACAACCACATAAGGAATAATCTCACGGATTGATATCGTGATCAGAAGGGCTCCATTTCACTTCACGTCCAATGAATGCTAAGCTGTCCAGGGTAACGATCCGATGTCTGAATGTCGCCTGGAGGAAATTGAAGACGCTTGCAGTAAGGTGTCGACGTGTTCCATCCTGTATGAACCCTTAGTTTCAGAGCGTTCGGCGGCGTCGTGTATTCGGTAGAAACGCATGATCCAGAACTTGTCTGTACTTGTCTTCTGTGACAGGCTCCTCAAGCAAGCTTGTGGTGGCTCCATAATGGTGTTGGGTGTGTTTCCGTGGAATAGACTGTCCTATGGTCCAACTGAACCTATCATTGGCTGGAAATGGTTATGTTAAGCTACTTTCAGACCTTTTTTTAGCTAATAGTGGATTGCATGTTTCAAACAACGATAGAATTTTCATGTATGACAATGTGAACATTCTGGATGACTCAAGCGAATGATCTGGCCATCCACATCGCCCGGCATGAATCCCATCGAACATTTACCGGATATAACAGAGGTGTCAGTTAATGCACAAAACCCTGCACCGGCAACACTGTCACAGCTATGGACGGGTTTAGAGAGAGCATGGCTCAATATTTATACAGGGGACTTACAACGACGAGTCGAGTCCATGCCACATCGAGTTTCTGCACAACGCCGGGCAGACGTAGGTCTGCCACGTTATTAGGAGTTATGCCATGACCTTAGTCAACTCATTGTAACTGCCATGTTCATGTTCACTGGGCGTGTGCATGTATACGCTCAAAGTTCGACGAACACTCAAGTACCTATCGCATCTTGACTGGCCTTCTGAACATCCGATCGTAATGCAATAGATAATGTCGGACTATTTGCAGTCAACGTCCAAGTGATTTCGTACACTTGACCTCTTATCAACAAATAATCCCGAGTTAATAGCGAGCATCAAAACCGATTCAGGGATTAGGAACACAGGGCTGTCGTAGCGAGATTGAATATTGTAAGCCCCAAATCCTCCAAAGATAAGCGAAAACTATACTTATTCAAAAAATCAAATAAAAATTCACTTGACGCCTTCCTGAGAGACAATCTCCACTCATTCCAAACTAATAATGTAAGTTAAGACCAGATATGGCTTGAATTCAAAGAAATAGTATCGGTAGCAATTGAGAGATTTATACCACATAAATTAACAGATCCACTTTGGTGCACAGAACGGGTAGAACACTGTTGCAGAAACAACGAAAAAACATGTGAAATTTAAAGAGACGCAAAATCCCAAGATTGGCGATCTTTCACAGAAGCTCGAAATTTAGCGCGGACTTCAATGCGAGGTGCTTGTAACGGTTTTCACAACGATACTTTGTCTCGAAACCTGGCAGAAAATCCAAAGAGGTTCTGGTCGTATATGAAGTACGTCGTATATGAATTATGAACACTTGGTTCAAGAATCATAAAAGAAGGCTGTATACATGGAAGAAGCCTGAAGATACTGACAGGTTTCAGATAGATTATATAATGGTAAGACAGAGATTTAGGAACCAGGTATTAAATGGCAAGACATTTCCAGGGGCAGATGTGGACTCTGACCACAATCTATTGGTTATGAACTGTGGATTAAAACTGAAGAAACTGCAAAAAGGTGACAATCTAATCAGATAGGACCTGGATAAACTGACTAAACCAGAGGTTGTACAGAGTTTCAGGGAGAGCGTAAGGGAACAATTGACAGGAATGGGGGGAAAGAAATACAGTAGAAGATGAATGGGTAGCTTTGAGGGATGAAGTAGTGAAGGCAGCAGAGGATCAAGTAGGTAAAAAGACGAGGGCTCGTAGAAATCCTTGGGTGACAGAACAGATATTGAATTTAATTGATGAAAGGAGAAAATATAAAAAAGCGGTAAATGAAGCAGGCAAAAAGGAATACAAAAGTCTCAAAAATGAGATCGACAGGGAGTGCAAAATGGCTACGCAGGCATGGCTAGAGGACAAATGTAAGGATGTAGATGCTTATCTCACTAGGGGTAAGATAGATACTGCCTACAGGAAAATTAAAGACACCTTCGGAGGAAAGAGAACCACTTGTATGAATATCAAGAGCTCAGATGGAAACCCAGTTCTAAGCAAAGAAGGGAAAGCAGAAAGGTGGAAGGAGTATATAGAGGGTTTATACAAGGGCGATGTACTTGAGGACAATATTATGGAAATGGAAGAGGATGTAGATGAAGATGAAATGGGAGATACGATACTGCGTGAAGAGTTTGACAGAGCACTTTAAGACCTGAGTCGAAACAAGGCCCCGGGAGTAGACAACACTCCATTAGATCTACTGACGACTTTGGGAGCGCCAGTCATGACAAAACTCTACCATCTGGTGAGCAAGATGTATGAGACAGGCGAAATACCCTCAGACTTCAAGAAGAATATAATAATTCCAATCCCAAAGAAAGCAGGTGTTGATAGATGTGAAAATTACCGAACTATCAGTTTAATTAAGTCACAGCTGCAAAATACTAATGCGAGTTCTTTACAGACGAATGGAAAAACTGGCAGAAGCCGACCTCTCGGGGAAGATCAGTTTGGATTCCGTAGAAATGTAGGAACACGTGAGGCAAACCTGATCCTATGAAGTATCTTAGAAGAAAGATTAAGGAAAGGTAAACCTACGTTTCTACCATTTGTAGACTTAGAGAAAGCTTTTGACAATGTTGACTGGAATACTCTCTTTCAAATTCTGAAGGTGGCAGGGGTAAAATACAGGGAGCGAAAGGCTATTTACAATTTGTACAGAAACCAGATGGCAGTTACAAGAGTCGAGGGACATGAAAGGGAAGCAGTGGTTGAGAAGGGAGTAAGACAGGGTTGTAGCCTCTCCCCGATGTTATTCAATCTGTGTATATTGAGCAAGCAGTAAAGGAAACAAAAGAAAAATTCGGAGTTGGTATTAAAATCCATGGAGAAGAAATAAAAACTTTGAGGTTCGCCGATGACATTGTAATTCTGTCAGAGACAGCAAAGGACTTGGAAGAGCAGTTCAACGGAATGGACAGTGTCTTGAAAGGAGGATATAAGATGAACATCAACAAAAGCAAAACGAGGATTATGGAATGTAGTCGAATTAAATAGCAAATTAGACGCTTAAAGTAATAAATGGGTTTTGCTATTTGGGGAGCAAAATAACTGATGATGGTCGAAGTAGAGAGGATATAAAATGTAGACTGGCAATGGCAAGGAAAGCGTTTCTGAAGAAGAGAAATTTGTTAACATCGAGTGTAGATTTAAGTGTCAGGAAGTCGTTTCTGAAAGTATTTGTATGGAGTGTAGCCACGTATGGAAGTGAAACATGGACGATAAATAGTTTGCACAAGAAGAGAATAGAAGCTTTCGAAATGTGGTGCTACAGAAGAATGCTGAAGATTAGATGGGTAGATCACATAACTAACGAGGAGGTATTGAATAGAATTGGGGAGGAGTCTGTGGCACAACTTGATAAAAAGAAGGGACCGGTTCGTAGGACATGTTATGAGGCATCAAGGGATCACAAATTTAGCATTGGAGGGCAGCGTGGAGGGCAAAAATCGTAGAGGGAGACCAAGAGATGAATACACTAAGCAGATTGAGAAGGATGTAGGTAGCAGTAAGTACTGGGTGATGAAGAAGCTTGCACAGTATGGAGTAGCATGGAGAGCTGCATCAAACCAGTCTCAGGACTGAAGACAACAACAACAACACATATTTGTGCATTGTTCTCAATGGAAACAATGGATCAGCTTCTCGCACATCGTAAACTAGCTGTTACCTGCCGCTGTGCTCGCATATCAGTATTTCTGCTATGATGGGTGATTGTGAGTAAGTACGCTGCTGAATGTGGAATAACATCAGCTGCCCTCACGTGTCTGCCTGTTCACATAAGCATAGCCTCTGATACGCCTCTTCCAACTTGTCTCAACACACGATGCGTCACCATACGTAGCATTGTTGCTGTTGGGCAGTACATACAGAGGGGCATGGACAGGAATGCGCATCTATGTATCGTGCTTTAGAGGTAGCTAAACATTATACAACGTCTACATTTTGCAACAAATATATAATAAACACATTGAAGATTGTATTCTTTTTCTTTGAATTGTATCACATAACACCACTTTTTATGGCCTTCAGTCCAAAGACTGGTTTGGTGCACCTCACTGCTACTCTACGTGCCCCTTCATCTCCAAATGACTGCCACAGCCTACATCCTTCTGAATATGTTTACTGTATTCATTTCTTGGCCTCCATTTTTGTCCTCTCTCTCGCCCCCCTCCCCCACATGCCACCAATATTAAATTGGTGACCCTTTGATGTCTCATAATGTGTCCTATCAGTCGATCCCTTATTCTAGTCACGTTGTGCCACATTTCTTTTCTCCCCAATTGATTCAGTGTATTCACATTAGTTACAGGAGTCCGTCTGATCTTGACCATTCTTCTGTAGCACATTTGAAGAGCTTCCGATCTACATCTACATGATTACTCCAATTCACATTTAAGTGCTTGGCAGAGGGTTCATCAAACCAAAATCATACTATATCTCTACCATTCCACTCCCGAACAGCGCGCGGGAAAAACGAACACCTAAACCTTTCAGTTAGAGCTCTGATTTCTCTTATTTTATTTTGATGATCATTCCTACCTGTGTAGGTTGGGCTCAACAAAATATTTTCGCATTCGGAAGAGAAAGTTGGTGACAAATTTCGTAAATCGATTTCGCCGCGACGAAAAACGTCTTTGCTTTAATGACTTCCATCCCAACTCGCGTATCATATCTGCCACACTCTCTCCCCTACTACGTGATAATACAAAAAGAGCTACCCTTTTTTGCACCCTTTCGATGTCCTCCGTCAATCCCACCTGGTAAGGATCCCACACCGCGCAGCAATATTCTAACAGAGGACGAACGAGCGTAGTGTAAGCTGTCTCTCTAGTGGACTTGTTGCATCTTCTAAGTGTCCTGCGAATGAAACGCAACCTTTGGCTCGCCTTCCCCACAATATTATTTATGTGGTCTTTCCAACTGAAGTCGTTCGTAATTTTAACACCCAGGTACTTAGTTGAATTGACAGCCTTGAGAATTGTACTATTTATCGAGTAATCGAATTCCAACGGATTTCTTTTGGAACTCATGTGGATCACCTCACACTTTTCGTTATTTAGCGTCAACTGCCACCTGTCACACCATACAGCAATCTTTTCTAAATCGCTTTGCAACTGATACTTCTTGTCTAAAATGTTTATCGTCTATGATTCACTTCGATATACGGCTACACTCCATACAAGTACCTCAGGAGTCTTCCTAGCACTTAAATCTCTATTCGACGTTAACATATTTCTCTTCTTCAGAAAAGCTTTTCTTACCATTGCCAGTCCACGTTTTATATCCTCTCTATTTCGGCCTTCAGTGATTTTGCTGCCCAAGTAATAAAACTCATCAACTACTTTCAGAGTCTCGTTTCGTAATCAACTACATTCGATCTTCCTTTTTTGTTTCTGATTGTGTTCATCTTAATCTTCATTTCAAGACACTGGGCCAGTCCGTTCAATTGTTTTTCCAAATCCCTTGCTGTTCTGACAGAATAACAATGTCATCGGTAAAGCTCAAAGTTTAGTTTACTGCTTGCTCGCTGTACATATTGAATAACATCGGCACTTGGCTACAGTTTCACTCGTTTCCCAACCACTGTTTCCGTTTTATGCCCCCCGACTAATGTAATTGCTGTCTGGTGCCTGTAGAAGTTGTAAAAAGCCTATCGTTCCTTGATTTTACCACTGTTACCTTCTGAATTTCAAAGAATATTCCAGCCGACTTCGAAAGCTTTCTCTAAGTCTCCAGTGCTATGAATGTATGTTTGCCTTTCCTTAACGTATCTTCTAAGGTAAGTCGTAAGATCAGTATTGCCTCTCTGGAAGCCAAACTGATCTCCCCGAGGTCGGTTTCTGTTACTTTTTCCACTATAAAGAATTTGTATTAGTATTTTGCAACGTTGACTAATTAAACTGATAGTTCAGAAAATTTACAGCTGTCTGTATATGCTTTCCTTGAAATTGGAATTATTATTTTCTTTTTGAAGTACGAAGGCGTTTCGCCTTCCTTACACATATTCTACAAGATGGAAGAGTTGTGTCATAGTTGGTTCTCCCAAGGCTACCATTAGTTCTGACGGAATGTTGTCTACTCCCGTGGCCTTGTTTCGACTTAGACCGTTCAGTGCTCTGTCGAACTTCGCTCAGTGTATCGTATCTCCCATCTTATCTTCATTTACATCGTCTTCCATTTCTATAATAGTGCCTTCACGTTTACCTCCCTTGTGCAGACGATCTATGTACTCTTTTCACCTTTCAGCATTGGGTTCATTCTTAGGACTGGGCTTGCATCTGAGTTCTTTCTAGTCTTACAGCTGCATCTCTTTTCTCCAAGGGCCTCTAATTTTCCTGTACGCATCATCTTTCTCCAAGTGAAACACGCTTCTGAACCCTTACATTTGTCCTCTAGCCATTACTGCTTAACCATTTTGCTCTTCCTGCCAATCTCATCTTTTAGACGTTTGTATTTCCTGTCGCCTGCTTCATTTATTGCATTCTTATATTTTCTCCTTTGATCAACTTAATGCAATATGTCCTGTGATTTCTACTGAGCCTTTATCTATTTGATCCTCTGTTGTCACTATTTCATCTCTCAAAGCCACCCATTCGTCTTCTACCATATTGCTTTCCCCTCTTCTGGTCAATCGTTACCTAATGTCCCTCAAACACTCAACCACCTCTCGTTCTTTCAACTTATCCAGGTCTCGTCTCCTTAAACTCCTACCTTTTTCCAGTTTCTTCAGTTTTAATCTACAGTTCATAATCAATAAATTGTGCCCTGAGTCCATATCTGCCCCCGGAAATTTCTTGTAATTTAGAATCTTGTTCCGAAATTTCGGTCTAACCGTTATATAATAAGTCTGAAACCTCCTGGTGTCTCCAGGTCTCTTCCACGTATACAACCTATTTTCATTAGTCTTACACTAACTGTTTGCAATGATTAAAATATGCTCTGTGCGTTACTCAATCAGGTGGCTTCCTTATTCATTCCTTTACCGCAGTCCATATTAACTCACTACTTTTGTTTTTCTTCCTTTTCATACTACCGAATTCTAGTCCATCATCACAAATTTCTGTCCGTCTCGACTGTCTGAATCATGTATTTCGTCATATATTTCTTCAATCTCTTCATTATCTGCGAAGCTAGTTGGCATATAAACTTGCTTTCCTGTGGCGGATGTTGGCTTTGTGTATCTTGGCTACGATAATGCGTTCACTATGCTTTTCGTAGTATTTTACCCTCATTCTTATTTACTTATTCATTATCAAATTTACTCCTGCTTTACTCATTTTTTGATTTGGTGTTTATAACCCTGTATTCGCCTGACCAGAAGTCCTGTTCCTCTTTCCACTGAACTTCATTAATCCCCACTATAACTTTAGCATATCGTTGTCCCTTTTTAAATTTTCTAACATACCTGACCAATTAAGGGATCTAACATTCCACGCTCCGATCCGCAAAACAGAAGTTTTCTTTCTCCTGATGACATCCTCTTGAGCACTTCCCGCTCGGAGATCCGAACGAGGGACTATTTTATCTCCGGAATATTTTACCCAAGAGGATGGTATCATCTTTAAACAGTACAGCAGAACTGCATCCCCTCGGGAAAAATTACGGCTGTTCGTAATAGTAGCACAGCAAGGTCGTTTTGGTTGTTACAAGGCAGATCAGTAAATCATCCAGACTATTGTCCCTGTAACAATTGAAAAGCCTAGTGCCCATCTTCAGAAACCACATGTTTCTCTGGCCTGTGATAACTGCGGTACAGCTATGTGTATCGCTTAGGCACGAAAGCCACATCGCCAGTGGTAAGGTCCGTGGTCCATGGAGGGTGGACGTAGCATGTATCAGGCAATAAACTCATCCTCAGAAATTTGAGAAAGTCAGTAGTCAAAGCGTATATAGCTTTCTCAAAGACTATTTTTCCCTAATTCGCGTAATATTCTTCAAATCTATAAGCATCTTTTACTATACTCTTTCCATAGTAACCTATTTTGTTCTTCAGGGTTCCAGCTGAATATCAAATTTCATGGAAAACTGTTCACCGGGTTAGTCGTGAAAACGAACAGTTACTTTCCCGTTTGTGATATTAGTATGGATAAAACTTCCAATTCAAAATCTTTTTTCCGTTATCCGATTCTGATCAACTGAAGTCTGCACGGTGTCTCAGGCTGTACGCAGTGTATCACCTATAAAAATTTGTCTACTAGTTTTGGAGAAGCGTGTTCAGACAGACACGATAGTTTTACAAGCTTAGTATAGATTACTGGAAAAACAGTATGCATTATAGATGAAAATACGTAGAGAGAGACCCCAAGAAATCGTTAACAAACATTTCAAAGAAAGAAATACAGGACTGAAGGCTTTCGAGGCAGAAGAAAATTAACTAGGCGCAAGATCGACAAAAACAAAGGCACGGGGAAGGTGGAGTGCTGGAGACGATAAAGGAGGAAAAGGAGTTACTATCACGCGATACTAGCTGGTCAATATCAAGCTTTAAAAACAAAACACACACACACACACACACACACACACACACACACACACACACACACACACGTGCTCCAAGAGGAACTGTCAATATTTCAAGACAGGATAGATCATTGGAAGCGAAAACGTATAGTGAACATGGGCTCTAAAATGCACATCTTAAGCGCTGTGAGCACTATGTCTTGAATACTGTGAAATCAAATCTATTCAGTGCAAGCTCTTGGCTTTCCATATTACGAAAACAAGACAAACGTTATCTAGTAAACTTTAGCTCTAAACCGCATAACTTGAGAGGTAATGAGCCCTTGTTCAGTATGTAATGGTACTTTAATTACGTAACCATTATGGCACCTCATCTGAACCTCTCGATACCAGTAATATTCTACTGTGTTTCTGTTAACTACTTAACATGTTTCTGAGACAACATTCAGATTTGATTTCATTTGTGATACATCGATATGTTTATATTGCAATGATATTGTTCTTATGTGTATTCTTTCTTTTGTCACTACGATCTTTGACGTACTTGTAACTCTGATTTTTGGGCGCGTAAGCGATAGTTAGTTGTTGAGTTGTTAGAGAGTCGGACCTTGAAAAAGTCAAGTGTTGGACGTCATGTTGGAAAGACGCATAACGTAGTCCCCTTATAAAATGTGAACTTTAACAGTGACTGTAAGAGAGATGTTTTCAAGTATGTTTTTTGTATTGTGAAGTGATGTTTTGTGTTTACGTGATATTGCAATAGAAGCAATTAAAAGGAAGTGTAACTTAATTTCGGAGTGCTGATTATTTTTTTACATCACCATTGTCCATCAAAAGTTTAATCTTCAAGGATGGTTTGTGAAGCGCATCTACATAACTTTTTAATATAGCAGAATAAAATCTGGGCCTTTTTGCATCCGAGCTTAGAATCATAACCACCTAGATTTTCAACGATTGAGCCATGATTTTACGACGAGACCAGCGTGGGAAAAACAAAAAGATGAGTGCCTAGTTTTTTTATTATTACATGAAATGACTTTTTTAACACTGCTCTAATGACACATGCCACATAATATGACTTGTTGCCCGAAAATGCAGTATTTAGCAGCGTGAGCAACACCACAATCGTTATTAAATTCTGACCTTTGTTGTGGTAGGGTTGTTAGAAGTAGAAGACATGTTTCGCACGAACAGCCATGCTTACTAGACTTTTTGCTTTGACTGATCGTTTCTGTCATATCCCTGAATATTTACCATTTATCTTGGGACACCCTGCACATCTGTTAGCCGGTTAGCCGTTATGACTGGCATATGCCACAAGATAGCCATTTCATTTCGCACACAGCGAGGGTTTCAAACACTGCCTGAATTACAGGAAAGATTGCTTTAGGGCCGCGGTGAGTGTGAGCCATTGTAAACTTGCAGGTGATAGGGCCGTTAGGCGCTCACAGCGTTATCACAGCAAGAGGTGTGCGTCATAAGCGGCCTCTGCGTTTAACTTAGCCCAGGGTTCACTACAGCAGGTGCCGGTACCGGCTGACGAGGATCTGCTAACGACCGGCGAGTGTCCTAACAGCCGCCGTGTCGCAAACGCTCTGTCTCGCATTCCAGGACCCTGGCCGTGTCAACAGGTGGCCAAACGAGCAGACTCGTTTCAGCGCAACATCCTTCACGCATACACTGCTGATAACTTTCAGACACAGCAGCTCAAGTGTCACTGTTGCCATAGCTCAAGTCGCGGCAACAAATTTACTCCTAAGTTATTGAACTTAACTAAAGAATTTTTCTGCACTGGCACGTAAATGAACAGCGCAGAATTAGAGTTTTACATTATTAAAGAGCTTCTCTGCAAGAATGTGTGCACAAAACAGAGCCCCGTGAAGACAACACACAGAGAAATCAGACAGCCCGCAACTCCCTATACACCAAGATTTTAATGTAGGTCATCTTTCTGGAAAATCTGGGAAGAATTGCAAGGCTTCGATTCAAAAACAGCTGGAAAAGAACTATGAGCTATAATTGGTCATTGGATCCGAAATTTGGTGGTCGACCCCATCAAGAAGATTGAAGGATTTATTCTCTTCAGGATACTGTGGACACCTCTGAATCGCGTCAGAATGGGTGTTGGTACATGTAAGCAACTGATGAACAAATTGTCTACTGGAAAATCCTGAATGGGAGTGCGGTGAAATACATTCAATGGACAGGTTACGTATGTATGAAATACATTGGTATGAGGGTGAACTGAAGGACCTACTCTGACACAATGACTCGGCCATAAAGCGGCTAAAGAGTATTTGCAACATGGTTTAGAGTTTTAAGGACATTTTAAAGAATGCTATCATCCACCAAAGAGCTGTAAAAATATTGTAATTGGTACACTGTGCTAAGCATTTAATGTCATGATTGCCTCTGTAGATGCCGAACGACATAATAAAATAATTTTACACTACGAACAAACCGACCGGGGTTGTGATATTTTAGACAGTTTTATTTGGAAGGATGGAGGCTTTAATATCCATCCTGCTATCGTGGTTTTCCTAAATTATTTCGGGCAACTGCCGGGATGGTTTCTACCGTAAGGCCACGACGACTACCTGATGACTCCAACAAGCTAGACCAAGTATAGATAGCTGTAGTGATACACAGATGATTATGATGAAATGACCATCAAACTTTGAGCGTGACCGCGCTTCCCTTCAAAATAATGTACAGTAAAGACGACCAAAAACTGTAACAACGAAAGGAGTATCCAGGTAGTGCACGTGAATAACTGGGAGAGCTTTGTGCAATATGTGTTGAACAATGTTGAATCGTAACTAAAAGCAAATACGAGAAAGTATTTCTTAGTAATAGTTTCGTGGTTTTACTTTCAAAGAATCCACCTAATTTTGTTGTTATGGATGAGACATGGGTCTATCACACGGCGACAAACTAAAAACCAGTAAAAGAAATTTGGTGCAAGCCGATGGTCCAGGACGACAAACTTTATTGTGACCAGTGTTTTCTGGCATCTCAAAAGGGATTTTCCTTACAGAAAAAGAAAAAAGTAACTGAGGAATACACTACAATTCCACTGCACCACAAAATCATCTTCCTTCATGACAAGGCACCTGTCCTAGATTGCGAAACATTGGAAAAACCGAGGAATTTTAAAACGAGTTGTTTGAACATCCATCGGCTTTGGCAAACGCTGATTTCTACATATTCCCATAGATAACACAACTTATGACCGGTAGAAGTGGAGTCTAAAGAATTAATATTAATTATGAATACTTTGCGGACCTTTCAACGGAAACAGGTATGTTAACCAAAGACCATTACCTTAAAAAGTCAGAGTTAGTAGAAATATAACTATATTTAGGTAAAAAACAGTCATTTCCAGGTTGTCATCGCTGATATGAGATTCAAGGTTTCCGGGTATTCAAATTAGGCGGGATTGTCCCGAATTTGAATTTTAGACGGGTATCTGTTGATTCTGGCTTTAGAGATCAAATTCGTAAAAAAAGAAGTATTCAGAAGACTGCCAATCCTGGTCAGCTTGCCGTGAGGTCTTATAGACGATAAATTATGGGGACGCCGTTCAGACATTTAACTTACACGACGGTAGTGGTTTTAAATCCTTGTCAATCTATCTTCAGTCAAGTTTCACATGATTTTATAAGTAAGAGTAACACGTAATATTATCAATTCGTAAATATTTGATCTTCAGAGCCTGTCAAACGAAACAATGTTATAGCTGCAAGCATTTCTCTGTAACTAATTAGGTGTTACGGCACCACGTGGAAATCCAGCCAAAGCCGAGATGATAGGCATTTTCTTCCGGCAACACTTTCTGCTGGATGACTTTACATTTCATTCCGCACTACCAAGCAGAACAATGAAATGAATTTATCATTGGCCAAATGCTGTTGCGTCGTTTATAATCACCTCCATGTTGACGTGACACTAATCTTTTCCCTCTATAGGCGACATTAACGCCATATAGACATGCTACTTCATTGTAATGGAGTGCTATCACTCTGCAGGCTGTCGAGTGCCACATTGGGATAATATACAGCAAATGAACAAGACGACAATGTCAATCAGGTGATACGACGTTTGACCCATAGTAGAGAGCACGAACATTAACAGACAACAACCATTAACTGTTCGTGAAGTTTTGTGGAAGACAGTAATCTGTTTCAGTTGGTTCCGCGAAAGGTTACTGAATGCGAAACATGGCACACCAGCTACAAGTTTGTTAGGCTGCTCTCCCAATACGTTGCCGCGCGCAAAATATTGACACATGGCGCAAAAACTTACTTCAATCCTTGTGGCTGTACACACTGAATCCATACGGCATTTAGTAAAGCGGAATTTGAGGTTTAGTACGGTAAACAAGGTCATTTCAACCGAAGATGCAAAACTTGTTAGAATTAAATGTTCCATCGTCGTTAGATACCGAACATAATCCCAAATGGCCAAGGATGGAGCGGAGGAAACCATTCCGATATTCATATGAAGATCTTTAAGAAAGCCAAGAAAAAGCTAAATCAGGATCAGAAGAACCAGGTTTTAACTGCGCCCTTCCCGAGTACGGTCTCATCCTAGCTACTGTTCGTAGTTTCACTTTCAAGGCTGACATTTCGTGCATAAGATTAAATAGATAACATGTAGAATATGTACGACAACCAGTGATATCTGTTTTAGCTCTGACACTAACTGCAAAAGAAAACATTTAAATTAATGTTAAGTAGGAAAAATGACAAACTTATGGAATTAGATATACGCTTTATCTTGTCGTTCCTGTTGCCTACTACAAACTTCGGCGTTAGTCAGTTTTAACTTAGAAAAAGAAGTCATTTTACTTGAGACGAGACGAATTTAACGCGTTTGTCATCTTTGAGTCATTCTAGAGAAAACACTTAAAGAGTTATACTGTTGTTTCACCTGCTTAGTGTAGAATGAACTGTGAAGTCATCGTGCGGTAAGTGTTGCTGGAAGAAAGAACTAACCATCTCTGCCTAGGCTGGATATACGCCTGGTGCCGTAACACCTAATTAGATACGGAGAAATGCTTGCAACTGTAGCACTATGTTCCGATATACTGACGGGTTCTGAAGATCACATTGTTAGAATGTTGCTACAGAATGCGCGCAGAATCTGTTATAATGCTCTTAGGGTGTGTGAAAGTACATTCAATGTCTACGAAGGTTAGTAGCACAAGTTGCCGACATTACGGAACGATCCGAAGCACAAGCTGACTCAGAGGTGGTTACCGAATTTTCTAATTTGCAGAGCCGATTCTTAGGAAGCAGTGCAGCAGGCTCTCATCTGCCCGTCGTGACGAGGCAGCGAGCGTGGGCTGAGATACGGGGAAAATGACCACCGATTGCTCTACACATTATCCCTGAAAGAGGGAGGAACCATACCGTGCGAAGGTCATTAGACACGACGTACAAATTTCGGTATGAAGAATGGAGGAGGAGTCGTCAAGTGACCGTGAAGGATCTATTCTACTCCTAATTTTCAAAATATGTAGGAAAACCAAGTAATTTCTGAACCACAGGGAGTGTCCTCCAGTGTGGTGGCTTGCGCAGTACGATTATAGTACAATTGTCGATGGGACGGCTACGATGCCTTAAGTATCAACAGAACTTTTTTCGGGACACTTCTGAACCACGTGTGTCCCTAAGATCATTCTGGTACTTACCCGACTTCCGGCATTGCGCCGAATTCGTTGCACTAGAGATGAGAATGAAACGTCCGACAATTGCTGAACTGTTCACTGCGGGACATGCCCCACTTCAACATAACAGAGCTGGCATCAGCGTCGGCGCTTGCCGGCCATCCGTCGTATCAGCGGCGCCGAAGCTTTGGGTGGACTCGGCCGCTGTAGAGCAACACGACTGGAGCGGCCACTTCCTGATAAAAAGACAGTTATATCACGGGAGCCGCCGCCTCTGCTCCTGTTGCGACAGCCGCGCCGCACCGACTGCACTGGGAGGCCGGCTGGACCCGCGCTTCCAGCCGGCCAGCGCCGCCGATTTCCGTCGCCCGCCGCTGAACGACAGTTTGAACTCTGACCCCGGGCCAATCTACGGCAAACTGCGAAACGGGCGTGCAGGAGGCCGCGTATTGCGCTGCGCACCACGGTGATCCTGCTGCTGTCACATCTCTGGGAATTTTCCGGTCTTTTAGTAGTTCTCGTAACAAGGCCCCAAAATGCTACTTTCGGCCATCTACTGTTCCTTGTATTTTAACATACGCCCATTATATAAAAGAGAGAGAGCACAGATGGGACAAAACATTCTGGGTCACCTGGCCACATCCTATTCAAGTAAGAACTTTAGATTTCTGTACATTGAACCTGCACCGCCACATAATGGTCGCAACTGCTTCTGTTAGTTTTATTTCCAGAAAGAAAGGGGGGAGGGAGGGGAAGGAAAGAAAGAAAGAAAGGGGGAAGGAAAGAAAGAAAGAAAGAGGGAGTGAGGGGAAAGAGAGACAAAGGAGGGGAAAGAAACAAAGCAGGAGGGGGGAAAGAAACAAAGCAGGAGGGGGGGAAACAAACAAAGCAGGAGGGGGGGAAACAAACAAAGCAGGAGGGGGGGAAACAAACAAAGCAGGAGGGGGGGAAACAAACAAAGCAGGAGGGGGGGAAAGAAACAAAGCAGGAGGGGGGGAAAGAAACAAAGCAGGAGGGGGGGAAAGAAACAAAGCAGGAGGGGGGGAAAGAAACAAAGCAGGAGGGGGGGAAAGAAACAAAGCAGGAGGGGGGGAAAGAAACAAAGCAGGAGGGGGGGAAAGAAACAAAGCAGGAGGGGGGGAAAGAAACAAAGCAGGAGGGGGGGAAAGAAACAAAGCAGGAGGGGGGGAAAGAAACAAAGCAGGAGGGGGGGAAAGAAACAAAGCAGGAGGGGGGGAAAGAAACAAAGCAGGAGGGGGGGAAAGAAACAAAGCAGGAGGGGGGGAAAGAAACAAAGCAGGAGGGGGGGGAAAGAAACAAAGCAGGAGGGGGGGGAAAGAAACAAAGCAGGAGGGGGGGGAAAGAAACAAAGCAGGAGGGGGGGGAAAGAAACAAAGCAGGAGGGGGGGGAAAGAAACAAAGCAGGAGGGGGGGGAAAGAAACAAAGCAGGAGGGGGGGGAAAGAAACAAAGCAGGAGGGGGGGGAAAGAAACAAAGCAGGAGGGGGGGGAAAGAAACAAAGCAGGAGGGGGGGGAAAGAAACAAAGCAGGAGGGGGGGAAAGAAACAAAGCAGGAGGGGGGGAAAGAAACAAAGCAGGAGGGGGGGAAAGAAACAAAGCAGGAGGGGGGGAAAGAAACAAAGCAGGAGGGGGGGAAAGAAACAAAGCAGGAGGGGGGGAAAGAAACAAAGCAGGAGGGGGGGAAAGAAACAAAGCAGGAGGGGGGGAAAGAAACAAAGCAGGAGGGGGGGAAAGAAACAAAGCAGGAGGGGGGGAAAGAAACAAAGCAGGAGGGGGGGAAAGAAACAAAGCAGGAGGGGGGGAAAGAAACAAAGCAGGAGGGGGGGAAAGAAACAAAGCAGGAGGGGGGGAAAGAAACAAAGCAGGAGGGGGGGAAAGAAACAAAGCAGGAGGGGGGGAAAGAAACAAAGCAGGAGGGGGGGAAAGAAACAAAGCAGGAGGGGGGGAAAGAAACAAAGCAGGAGGGGGGGAAAGAAACAAAGCAGGAGGGGGGGAAAGAAACAAAGCAGGAGGGGGGGAAAGAAACAAAGCAGGAGGGGGGGAAAGAAACAAAGCAGGAGGGGGGGAAAGAAACAAAGCAGGAGGGGGGGAAAGAAACAAAGCAGGAGGGGGGGAAAGAAACAAAGCAGGAGGGGGGGAAAGAAACAAAGCAGGAGGGGGGGAAAGAAACAAAGCAGGAGGGGGGGAAAGAAACAAAGCAGGAGGGGGGGAAAGAAACAAAGCAGGAGGGGGGGAAAGAAACAAAGCAGGAGGGGGGGAAAGAAACAAAGCAGGAGGGGGGAAAGAAACAAAGCAGGAGGGGGGAAAGAAACAAAGCAGGAGGGGGGAAAGAAACAAAGCAGGAGGGGGGAAAGAAACAAAGCAGGAGGGGGGAAAGAAACAAAGCAGGAGGGGGGAAAGAAACAAAGCAGGAGGGGGGAAAGAAACAAAGCAGGAGGGGGGAAAGAAACAAAGCAGGAGGGGGGAAAGAAACAAAGCAGGAGGGGGGAAAGAAACAAAGCAGGAGGGGGGAAAGAAACAAAGCAGGAGGGGGGAAAGAAACAAAGCAGGAGGGGGGAAAGAAACAAAGCAGGAGGGGGGAAAGAAACAAAGCAGGAGGGGGGAAAGAAACAAAGCAGGAGGGGGGAAAGAAACAAAGCAGGAGGGGGGGAAAACAAAGCAGGAGGGGGGGAAAACAAAGCAGGAGGGGGGGAAAACAAAGCAGGAGGGGGGGAAAACAAAGCAGGAGGGGGGGAAAACAAAGCAGGAGGGGGAAAACAAAGCAGGAGGGGGAAAACAAAGCAGGAGGGGGAAAACAAAGCAGGAGGGGGAAAACAAAGCAGGAGGGGGAAAACAAAGCAGGAGGGGGAAAACAAAGCAGGAGGGGGAAAACAAAGCAGGAGGGGGAAAACAAAGCAGGAGGGGGAAAACAAAGCAGGAGGGGGAAAACAAAGCAGGAGGGGGAAAACAAAGCAGGAGGGGGAAAACAAAGCAGGAGGGGGAAAACAAAGCAGGAGGGGGAAACCAGAAAGAATGATTGAACGAAGGGAAAAAGGAGAAAGAAACAGAAAGAAAGAACAATGAATGACAGAAGAGGGAAAAAGAGAATGAAAGGAGCAGCTCATGGGCACTCAATGGCGAGGCAGAGTGGGAATGAGAGGAGGGGAAAAAGAAAGGAATGAGGAAGAGCGAAAAGAAAGAAATGAGGGGGACAGATTTAAGTTTAACATTCTGTCGATGGCGAGGTCATTAGCGATAGAACATGAGTTTGAATGGGACAACGATAGGGAAGGGAACTGACAAGTGTTCCTCTGAACGGAACTCACCGAGCACTGGTGTTAATTGATGTGGGAAAACAATAGAAAACTTGAATCTCCATGACTGGACAGGAATTCGAACACCATTTTTTTATGGAGTTCGAGTCCATGTGGCACATCACTCACCAAAGGAGCTTCGTCGTCAAGTTACGATATTTTAAATGCTTCATCATAACGAGAAAAATAAATGAACAAAGGGAAACCGATTGCAAGTTGCATTCCATAAAAGTTTTA
This sequence comes from Schistocerca piceifrons, assembly GCF_021461385.2. Classification (NCBI taxonomy): domain Eukaryota; kingdom Metazoa; phylum Arthropoda; class Insecta; order Orthoptera; family Acrididae; genus Schistocerca; species Schistocerca piceifrons. The sequence continues at coordinate 749,240,630 of NC_060139.1, forward strand.
GTAAGCACAATGCATGCCGTGGCAGCAATCGAAACACTAGTATTTGTAAGTTTTTTTGTAAGTGTGTACCAACTGCACTGAAGAGCCAAAGACACCTTTACATCTGCCTAATATCGTGTACTGCCCCCGCGAGCACCAAGAAATGCAGCAGCACGACGCGGCATGGACTCGACTACAATGTCTGAAGTAGTGCTGGAAGGAACTGACACCGTGAATCCTGCAGGGCTAACTATAAACCAGTAAGAGCACATTGAACAGCACATTGCAAAGCGTCACAGATGTGCTCAATAATGTTCATGTCTGGGGAGTTTGGTGGCCAGCGGTAGTGCTTATACTCAGTGTTTCTGAAACCACTCTAGCAATTCTGGACGTGTGGGGTGTCACGCTGTCCTGCTGGAATCTCCCAAGTCCATCGGAATGCACAATGGATATGAATGGATGCAGGTGATCAGACAGGATGCTTGCTTACGTGTCACGTGTCAGTGTCGTATCTAGACGTATCAGGCGTCCCATATCACTCCAACTGCACACGCCCCACACTGTTACAAAGCCTGCAAAAGCTTGGACATTCCCCTGCTGACATGCAGGGTCCATGGATCCATGAGGCTGTCTCCATACCCGCACACACCCATCCACTCGATGCAATTGGAAGCGATACTCGTCCGATAAGGCAACATGTTTCCAGTCATTAACAGTGCAATGTCGGTGTTGACGGGAGCAGGCAAGGTGTAAAACGTTGTGTTGTGCAGTCATGAAGGGTACACGAGTGGGCTTTCGGCTCCGAAAGCCCATATCGATGATGTTTCGTTGAATGGTTCGCACGCTCACACTTGATGGCCCAGCATCGAAACCTGCAGCAATTTGCGGAAGGGTAGCACTTCTGTCACACTTAAAGCTTCTCTTCAGTCGTCATTGGTCCCATTCTTGCAGGATCTTTTTCCAGCCGCAGAGATGACAGATTTGATGTTTTACAAGATTCCTGATATTCACGATACACTCGTGAAATGGTCGTACGGGAAAGTCCCCACTACCTCGGACATGTGTCCCATCGCTCGTGTGCCGACTATAACATCACGTTCAAACTCACTCAAATCTTGATAACCTGCCATTGTAGCAGCAGTAACCGATCTAATAACCGCGCCAGACACATAGGCATTGCCGACCGCAGCGCCGTATTCTGCCTGTTTATACCTCTCTTTATTTGAATACGCATGCCTGTACAAGTTTCTTAGGCGCTTCAGTGTAATATGTAGCGGTACCATGTCCAGAAAATTCGAATGCCGTCTGATTACTGAAGGTTATTAGCCTCACTGATTCAGCTGTACTCAAGGACGACAGTTTCTGACGTCATGTAAGTGAACGACAATTATGACAGCTTCGCATTAGTTCTGAACTATTTGAATGAAGAAGATCTAACGTCTTGACTCCTATATACATGAAGTCTGCAGCACAGGCGTCAACAAGCATCGCTACATTATACTGTACGTGACAGTTTGTACAAAGACAACAAGTACTATGATTATACGAAGAAAACTAGGACTAGGATTCCCAGAGTAACTTACAAATTATTTTCCAACTACGAAATTTTCTTGCGTTGCAGCGCAACGTTATTCAGGGAGAGGAAGATCAGGGTTAGCGTTCGACTACGACATGCCCATTTCAATCGGAATACGACCTCATGTTGGTTTCTTGACGAACAACTGAGCTTCTGGATGGTGAATTAATAAGTTCGTATTTAGCTGGGTGGACACAAGATAGGTTGGCGAAGATTCGTTTCCTAAACCGGAGGGTGGGGTGCGGGGGGGGCGAGGTGGGGGGGGAGAGAGATCTGGAGGAGAATGGAAAGAGACACTGACCTCACCTGATCCTCGCTGGGTATACCCTAGCTACGTAGCAGGAGTTGGCAATTGCTATGGGCTCCACGCATTGGGAGGATGGGAGAGGAGGAGAGGGGAGAGGGGAGAGGTTAGGGGGCGGAGGGGAGGGGGAAGGGAGTGGGTAGGGGCGGAGGGGGAGGGGAGGGAGGGGGAGGCGTGGCGGCTCGCACCTGAGGGCAGTCATTTCAAGTATTGCATTTATTTGTTGCAAGTAGACTAGTGAAAAAGGTGAATTACTTCACCATTTGGTTAAGTTCGTAAACATTCTGCCAACTGATTGATAATGTTTCTGGGTCACGATGAAGAATAGGGTGTTCAGAGTGTGTGAGCTAACCTCGATGACCAGCAATAGCTTCTTGTTGACATTTAGTTCACGCAACATAACCCCTTGCATGCAACCAACGCCACATGTCAACAATTAGAAATGTAAAAAAGCGGTAGTGTTGACGTTGGCATCAGAGATTCAACAAGGGCAGTCGACCCTAGTCCCGAGACGTACAGGCATCTAACAATCGGTGCTCAGAGGCCGGTCGTCAACTTCTTTTACAAAGTGGAAAATCATTAACGGCGTGACATCGATTTTATATAGTGATTCCAAAGTTGCTGACTGAAAAAGAGGGAACCACTGAAACATAAGGTAAGGTCCTTGTTTGTTCATATATACCCCGAAGTTTACAGAATAAAAAAGTATGTTGGTTCTCGGTATGTAACTATGTAGGAATCAGCTATTTGTGTTTGATATCATAAAACACTGTATTTCTTATTCGGACGATTTCGAATGCAGCAGACATTTATATAGCGCTAGAATTTGTTCACCCTTAGTACTGGTATATACTTGAGAGCTTTTAATACCACAATGGAACGTTATCGACCTGAAGTCATATTTTAAAGAGGAAAACAGAACACTGCCAGCTGCATTCTGGCGTGTTATTAGGGCGTACAACATGGTGGGAGAAGTTTAACTTCTCCTTGGGCAAAATGTTGAACACTATAGCCTGCATAATTCAAAGGATACAAAGTCCTAATCAAAAAGGCTAGGAAGTTCTCATTATTATGTACGCAACTGATACGTTGACCAACATTTTTTAAACCATGAGTCTTTAAAACTAAGAACTATTATTACTTTGTTCGAAATTCTACTTCGCAACACCACTGTCACTTCTACTTGAATCTGTTTCCGAACAATCGGATTGTAAATTTACGATGATAGGTCCAAGGTTTATATTCACTTCTCTGTCAAAATTATTCTTTCTGAAGCTCTTCAGCATGCCGCACAGACGATGCCCATGCTACAGATTGCCTCATGTACAAGCGATTCAATGAATGTTATCTCGATTTTTTTGGTCTCCCACATAGCCTTATCCTTTGCAAAAATTAATTCCACCGGGCTACACTGACAGTGACACATGGGTAAACGCAAAACTGTGAGACCACATTCACGTGAAAGAAAGTCAAGCTTGTACCTTCTGTCACGTGACTTGTATAAATTAACGAGCTGCAGGAGATGGGCACTAGTCTGGTTTATACTGCGTTTAAAATTTTTCTTTTTAAGCCAGGAAAAAATATCCTTTTTCTGGTGTTTATACTTTGTGTTTTCTTTGTAACAGTTGAATTATAACTGGCAATGACCAACTTCGAAGCAAGGTACGACAAGAATTGTGAATCACATCACGAAACTGACAACGTTCATTTCCGAATGGTAGACCCTGCCGTTTTTGTTACACGTAAATACAAGTTTCGATTTAAGTGTCAAGAAGTCGTTTCTGAAAGTATTTGTATAGAGTGTAGCCACGTATGGAAGTGAAACATGGACGATAAATAGTTTGGACAAGAAGAGAATAGAAGCTTTCGAAATGTGGTGCTACAGAAGAATGCTGAAGATTAGATGGGTAGATCACATAACTAATGAGGAGGTATTTAATAGAATTGGGGACAAGAGGAGTATGTGGCACAACTTGACAAAAAGAAGGGACCGGTTAGTAGGACATGTTCTGAGGCATCAAGGGATCACAAATTTAGCATTGGAGGGCAGCGTGGAGGGTAAAAATCGTAGAGGGAGACCAAGAGATGAATACACTAAGATTCAGAAGACCACAACAACAACAACAACAACAACAACAACAAATACAAGTTTACTCTCAGAAACAAAACCAGAAGAAGAGTCAGCATGGAGAATAATTATCCGAGAACCTATTCCTACGAAAACTTTTAAACCGCCAGTACCATCATTCATTTTCCAGCAAATCTTCCTGGAATGATTCTAACTGACCCATGCTTCATCAAGGCAACACACTGTTGAACTGCCTCCTCTTGTATTGTGAATCTTCATGTGGGATATCGTTCGTGGTGCACCTATGTCACTTCTTTGAACTAAAAACTCTTCTTAATGTATCAGGAAAGAACATCTTTTGAAACTCTTTACACTGACGAAGCACTTACCACTGAAGTTAATTTTCTCCTGCATAATTGTAACTCGTTTTTGTGATGTCAAGCATTCATTCTCATGGAGCACTCTAAAAAATCGTCGTTAAACCATCCATTTATGTTACAGATTCCTTGCGATTTCAATGCTTTCCAGGCGACACGAAACCAACTTTTTCTACAGTTCGTACAGCTCTGATACTTTCGTTTACAATTATTTTTACGGTTCTCTTGCTGAAACCACATGGTTAAAGGGGTCCGTTCTTGTGTATTCAAATGCCGACAGTATGTGACCTGCTTTCAAACACACGTCTGAAAAAGTTATAAATGCTGTAAACAACCCCCCTCGCCGGCTTGTAAAGCACTTCACATTTATTGCCGTCACCTGGCTTTTTTTTAATCGCACTTAAACATTTACAGACACACATTCACACCTATACTGCTACAAAAGAAATACAAAAAAAACTGAAAGTTGAATGAATAATTCGGTAGTCGCGAAGTACGGCAACAGTGCAGCATGTAGAAGCGAGATTCTCGTTATCTAGCTGTAACTCGCTGCTAGCCGCTCGTGAAGAGAATGAATATTATTGGCTGCCAGTGGCTAGTGGAGAGGGATGCGTAGAAAGGCTTCCAATATGACGCGGACTTTAGTCGTAGTATAAAAATGTACAAAGCAAAGATGTCTGGCACCAGTTACAAAATAATAAAGGACGTGAACAGTCTCAAAACTATATTTCACAGGAAGTGGCGAAAAAAAAAAATACGTGTTCAGGCGAGCAGTTAAGTGTGTGTAACATTGACTTAAGTGTCCACTGAATGAAACTACACGCAATACGGTCACCATTTAGTAAATTTTTAGCAAAGAGTGTTTATTAATGTGCTGTTTTCAATCATTCTAATTTCTATGACAACAGAAATAAGTCGGGCCTATCTCAGACAGTCCCTTCTCACAATCGACAGCCTTCGATGCGATCAATGTCAAGACAAATCCGGAGAAAGTCAGACTTTTAACAACTCTAAACCAGTACGCAGTCTTCTTCCACCTGGTTTTATAGTCATTCTGGAAACGGCAGACTCTTTAGTTTTATGTTCTTCATTCACTGACAAGCTTTTGTGACATGAAAACTATTACGGAATGAAAACTAATCTCTTCTTTTCGCAACATTCGTCAGTGTTCCTTGTCTGTAAATGACTTGCCTGCTAAAATATTATCCCCATAAAACGAACTTTTCTTATCTCGAGCCCCTATTATGCATGTCGCTTCTTTTAAAAGTAGAAATGGAGGTGACAGCAAGTGTCGATCTGCAGATAGAGTTGGCATGTTTTGCAGCTTTATATAGCATTACTGACGCACAGACTGCAAGAGTGTGTCGTCTTTCGTTTCTTTTTCATAGGACTACGACCACACGTGATTTCTAAAATAAAAATACGCTTATACATATTCTGTCTATCGAAAACTCACATTGGCATAGTAGCTAGGTTGTCACTGAAAAATTCTTCACACACAGTAAATAAAACTGTTTCGTAACGATACTAGTTGTTTTGTTGTAGTAAGATGGGTTAACTTCCGCACCGCGTAACAGTTTATTTTAAAAAGTTGGGCCCATCTGTATTGACTACAACGTCCCATTGCTCAATACGTTAACGCAGCGTACCGTCACTTTATTATAGCAAACGATTATTAAATTTATGTAGATCGATTATGTTTTCATTTGAAAACATTTGCACACGTGTACATCGCTTTTACCATGTTTTCTGTTAATTTACAGATCTTTTCTGTTATAATAATTTTTAAAAAATCACCTGAACGGCCCTGAAAAATTCTCTTCTTTTTAGTCTTCCAGAAAGTAACAGACCGTTTCGTATACTCCTCCGTTATCATCTCGAGCTATTACCGAGTGTTTTAAATCTATAGCACAGTCTTCATTATCACTTACTTCATCATTTTAGCGCCCATTGCCCTTACCACCATTGGAGGCTGTAAAGAAGCATCTAACGTCAGTCCATTATTTGCATCTTAATTTGGAAACTTGTCTATGATATCTGCAACGAAACTGAAACGTACAAGAGCGCAAAGAAAAGGCCATACACTTCCATTTGCATGTGAAATAGCCCGGAAAATAATGATTTTATTCAGTCGTGTCTTCACTAGCTCTCGCTATTTTACATTCAACCATTTGAATGTGACTGTCTTTCCATTTAATCCAGGAACTGCCGCACTGTATCTCCTGGGTAGCCGGTAAGTCGAGGTTACGTGCGTACTTCAGGCTTAGGATTAAAATGGCTGCAGTGTGGCAGAGCGAGTAACGAACAACCAGTGTGCACGAATATAATCACGTCTTAACTGCATACGTTCACTATATGGCCCACATTCTCGAGCTAGGCTGTTTGTGGCAGCCGACATTTTACCAGCGCGCTTTCCTTATTAAATATAATACATAATATAAAACATGAAGCCAAGTGGATGATTTGTTGAGAGCGCTAATTACGAATAACAAAGATGTGTCCGAGTTATGGGTAGATAACAGCTGAGAGCTCTCTTAACTAGTCTTCTTCCTGCATAACTTTTATCGGCAGAGATTCAACAGATATCGATAGGCGGGAAGCTGTAGAAGTCTAAACTCTTGGAGAGTGATTGTCGGTTTCGCCCGCTCTCGTGTATTGCTAGTGAACAGAAACTCTCTTCTGTTTACACGGCACGTATCATTCGCAAAAGCTCTGTGGATGATATATATACATATATATATCCTAGCCTTTGCGCAGTCAACTGGCACTAGCTTCAATAGAAAATGGACGTACACGATTTAAGATAATTAAGTGTCCAATCCAATTAAATAGTTGTGTTCCATTTTATTTTGTAATTTATTTTCCCTTCTACACAGATTGAGCTAACCAACATGAGCAGCAAACAGAGATACTGGACGCCACTACGCTTCTGTAACTGCAAAGCGTAAAGCAAGAGATGAAAAGGAGAGAAAGACATGCTGTTATACATAAAACACGTAAACTAAATTTCTTGATGTTCAGAATGATTTCATCGAATATACAGAAAATGAAATACAGAACACAAAAGCTGTAGTTGATTGTAAGGACGATATTTATACTACAGAAGATTCATCAGAATATGCAACTTTTCATATGATGTTACGTTTTCCACAAGTGATACAGCAATTGAACAGACGGCAAGTCTTCCCAGTTCAGCCACATCGTCTCCAAGCCAACTGAACTGAAAAGCTTAGGCAGTCCTATCGGCCCAGAGACCTCGTCTCCAAGACAAAGCAAAGTCGAAAAAATGTTACAGGCTTCTGATGTTACTGCTCCTTGTACAAGTGGAATACAAAGTGAAAGTAAAATGTATTCTAACGATACTGGTGAGTGGCCAAACAACTTTGACAGAGATTATTCGATTGTGGAGGGAAGTAGCGAAGTTCAGCATATGAACAGTAATTTTCTGTCTTCAGTGAAAATATATAAGAAGGGAAATAAGCCAAAACTCTGTAGAAAGTCGTTTTTCACATATAAACAAAATAACGAATAAAACTTGCATGAGAGATTGGTTGTGCTATTCAGAAAGCAAAGGGCGACTGTTCTGTTTTGTTTGAAAACTGGCAGATTCTGATGGCTCGCCACGGCTTACGAAAGACGGATTATATGACTGGCAGAATGCGAATATTTTTCTGAAGAGACATGAAGAAAGCAGTTCGCATAGAAAACCGATAATTTCCCTGTTAGTTCTAAAAAACAAGAATGCTTGTGTCGATTCTCAACTTTTAAGCCAAACTGAGGGCGAACAAAACTATAAGTGACAAACACTCATAAAACAAATTGCTGCATTTACAAGTTTTATAGCTGAGCGATGGCTAGCATTTCGAGGTACGAGTAGTGATGAAATTGTTGGTTCCCCACAATGCAAATTATTTAAGGTTATTAACAATTATTAGCCAAATTTGATGTGTTTCTGGGCCAACATATACGTATTCATGCAAATAGAGGAAAGGGACATACGTCACATTCGTCAAAAACAACGTGCGAGGAATTTATCCATCCAATTGCGCCAGCCATACTGGATCATATTATTTGCAGAATTAAGAGATTCAAATGCTATTCAGTCACATTGGATCCTACTCCTGATGTATCTCACGTAGGTCAACTGACATAGTGCGCTATGTCCTACCATCCGGACCTGTCGAACGATTTATGAAAGGTCATACTGCTGAACATCTCTCCCAAAGCTTATCTTTTTTAACAGAGAATGGCATTAATATCGATGACTGTCGCGGACAAAGCTATGCCAATGCCAGTAACATGAGTGCCAGGTACACAAGCTTAGATGTACGAATCAAAGATATAAGTACACTAAATATATTCCCCGTTTTTCACATTCGCTGAATTTGGTCGCCAAGTGTGCTGCAGCATGTTGTACAAAAGCGTCCATTTTCTTTGATTTCCTTGAAAGCCCCTTTACATTTTTTCCACTTCTACCTATCGATTGGGCCTTCTTTTGAAAGCAATGAAAAATGATAGTACTAAAATTCCGATTTTGAAAAGATGTTCAGCCAGAGCTGATGCTGCAAAGGTGCTTTTATTTGGTTTTCATATGATCAAACAAGTTTTGAATGATATCTACGAATATACATCAAAAGGTAGAGTGCCGCAATCAGGCTTACGGACTGGTTTAGAAAATTAGTAAGTTGGAAACGGGAACAATGTGTGTCGCGTAGAACAGAATCTTAGAACGCTTGCAAGCGACTAGCGTTTCACTGCAGTTGTCTGATCAAGATCTGAGCATCTGAAACGCGCTTTATAAATCCTTACATGAATATATTCAAGCAATGAGAGTCACATTTTCAGAACCTGAGGCAAAAGCCAAATCCCTGACTAGCTGTGCAGAACATCAGCAACAAACTGCAACACGACACAATTGAAATACAAAGTACGACGATTTCAGTGGGTCAACTACACTCAATGAAGTTGTAGAAAATCAAACAGCTGGAGAACATTTTGAATTTCTTCAGGTGTTTATTGTGATAATTGACAATGTACTGGCTGCATTAGCTAAACGCATGGAAAAATACCATCACTTGACGACTTTAAATCTCTTACAGCTGAAGAGATCTTGGAAAGAACTAATATCGTGAATGCTTACCCAGATGATTTAGAAGAGTCGGTAGGCGACGAACTGGTACAGTTCGCTGAGCTGCTGTAAACTGATATCGCTGCTGCTATTGACAGAAAAAACAAAACTTTGGAATAACAAATTTACAAATTTTTAATGGAAAATTCGTTCGGATCGTGTTTTCCAAATGTAGCCTTACGCATTTACTAATTTTTAATGATCAACTGCAGTGGAGTAAGTTCTTTTTCAGCGTTAAAGCATGTTAAAAATGAATTAAGAAATACGATGGGATGGGAACGTCTAAATGACCTCAGTATAAAGAGCACTGAATACGATTTGCTCAGAGATATTGATCTAACTTTTATTATTTCTAAATTTGCCGAAATTAAATCGAGAAAAGCTTATTTGTAACAATCTTATTTTATATCCTAAACCATACGACCTAAACAAACCAAGAGCCCCCCTCAGAATTTGCTATGGGCCCCGCACTTGCTTAATCCGGCACTGGTACACCCTTGAATTGGATAAGGAAGGCGAGAAATGGGCTGGACTGCAAAAGGAATATGATTTCATTACAGTAAGTTACCTATCCACATTACTGCTTTGTCAGGTGGGAACTTTGTTGGTAAATACACTTTGTCTCAATTGACAACTGAACGTTAAATTATTCCCACGTCTCAATTTGAACGTGTGAAACGTTTGTAGTCTAATGTAAAGGTTAAGGCTGTCTCGGACAGTCTACAGATCTTACCGAGTTACACCTCAGGTATGTCGTCTACAGTCTGGATATCTATGTATTACACGAAGTTCGACTTTAGCGTTATTTTATTTGTGTTTTCCACTGATGATACTTCCCAGCAGACTTAACCATCTCCTGCGAACAATCCGATTGCTGTTGGTACCTGATCAATGGTCATTCAAGATTACTTACTCGGTTCTAGTCAGTGATCTCAGGCCCAGAAAGTTACACAAATCAGTAGTAGTTTAAGGTGAACAACGACCATGCCTGTGTTTGTGCGTACAATGAGTCTTAAAAATGACCAACAATAATTTAGTAGCAGTACCGTGAATTTCATAATCACATCACTTAAATCCACCAGTTAGGCTCCTAATCCTGCCTTTTATAAACAGTGTATCCCCTAATGCAGTGGGTTCCCATCCTGGAGGTAATTACCGCCGGAGGGATACAACGAAATTTTCTGTGGGGTAAAAATTAAATGATTCGATTCTGTTTCAGTCACGAAACTACATTATTTTCAAAAGATATTTACTATTATCACGATTTTTAAGCCTCCAATATTGACCAATACGTTATCAATAATTACTTTTTCTCAATTAGCAGCATTAATGCGGTGGAGATTACAAGTTCCTCACATAGTCCATCCACTACATACATGTGTTGCGCTTTCTCCCGTACATAGCTGATAATGAGACATATACGTAACAAATGCTAAAGATCTCACGAAAAAGTCTCCTTAAAGTTGTAGATAGTATCTGCACTAGTCCAGAAATTGCTTTATTACTCGCTTCGAAACAGATAAATGAATTAATTGACAGCACGACTCAACAGTAACTATGTTATTATTATGAGTGATTAGACACAAAGTATTAACAGCCTGAAGTCTTCCTCAGACTGCCAGTTCAGAAGTAAGGCGTGCAGCAATGAAGTGATTTACGAACAGTAAGAATAGTACATACATCTGAACTTTTTACATTTTAAATGGGGTTGCAAGTCAAGCAAATGACGCATTGGAGAGGAATAATGCAGGAAATCATGTTTTGTAACAAGTGTGTACCTTCACTGTGGACTGTTAGCTTTCTTTTCTGAGAAGGAGTTGTGAGTAGGTGACGAACTAAATATCTTTCACCATTTTAAAAGTAAACTTATTCCAAGAAAAGTCTCTTATTCTACAGTTTAGTTAGGTGCTGAAGTTGGTATAATGTGAGGGGGGCGGGGGTATTGTCTGATGTCTGATTGCTCTTAGCGGTGTTGGTCTATGAAAGGTTAGGAACTGCTGTCCTAGCATTACACTGAGTATTTCTGCAACGAAAACAGTGGATCGACTAACCTTGTAAACTTTCTGACAGATTAAAACTGTGTGACAACTGTGGAATAAAGCCCCATGCCTTGCCTTTGACAAATTACGCTCTTACCGGCTTAGCTCTTCAGGCACGACACTCGTCACAGCTTCACATCTGATAATACGTTTCTCTTATTTCCAAACTTCGCAGTTTTAATCTATAACGACGTTTGAAAACAATGCATATACTGCTGCAGAATGAAGTAGTGATTATGGTAACTGTATCCTCTGTACCATGAAGCTAGTCTAGTACTACTCTGTTTAATTGATCGTCTTGGAACTCTATGTCTGCTTCTAGTACAAATTATTGTGCTATACTGTGTGTTCCCACGTTGCTTAAACTCTCGGAATTCCTCTGTTTACCACCTGGGAAGCCTTAATATAAACTGAACCCTACACGTTTGATAACAAGTATTTTCTTGCATTCTGTGTCCTTGTACTACTGCTTGCTGAAACATCACACTCTTCATTTACAAATCACCCAGTCATGTAGGACATCCTTAGGAAAGAAATGAGCATGATCGTAGTTGAGATCATCGATTATGATCTACCTGCCAGTATGCACATGATGCTAAAGGTTTGTGCATCTCCACTCGGAGCAGTAGTCCTTAGTGGTTCTCGTCATGGGATGAAATGGAAACTTCTACAAAGTTCTGTTTTTTGAACTGGCGTCGGCTGTTTTGCAACAAAGAACAGTAGGTCTTTCGTAACACCGCCCACTATAACGAGGTGTGAGAATAGAGTAATTAATGCCATGTGAGGCAGGTACTGCGCTTATACACTACATTTACACAAGGTTTTCTAAAAGGGGATAAGTGACTAATGATTCCGCAAAACTAAATGATACAAATGTTTCGACCATTTATAAAACGACGATTGCTTGAAAAAATTTAAATCTTCATTTCACCTACGCAACAGACAGCCAAACTACAAACCCTAAGATTCAAAAGCCAAAGCTTGCCGTGCTTTGCAGCACATCAAAATACCTGCGAGCAACACTACATAGAATTTTAACTTTCAAGTAGCTCATCTGAAATGTAAGTTATCAAGGCAAAACGAGAAATAACTTTCTATGACTTGCTGGTATCTAATGGGAAGCTAATGTTCATGTTTTAAGATCCACAGCCTTAGTCCTATCATCTGTTAGTGAATACTGCTGTTCGAACTGGGTCACAAACTCGCACACTAAGATAAACTGGCACTATCAGGCAACGGGAATAATTGTGAAATGTATTAGGAGTATAAACACCCTAAGGGTCCTGTTGTCAGAAATTTTCTACCTACATCCTTAAGAAGATCAGAAGCTGTCATAGAAGTTCATAAAGGTCTGGAACAGTAATCAAGAAGTAACACGCTTTAAATTAAGGAAAAGGTCATGGCGCACAGAAAAAAACTTCATTGGATTCTCTTTCAGTGCATACCACATATGAAAAAACCCAGTAGGCGCAGTCATCAGTAGGTAAACATCTAGGCAGATGCGGATACGATTCGATCTCTCAAGCAGCCAGTGGAGGATGATCAACCGGACTCGAAGCGGACAAGGCAGGTATGATAATTTTACACAGGAACAATAATCGGCATTTATCATGCAACGGATGAAGCGATCGGATCAGTCAGGAAACCAGATTTCGAGATGTGTGGACGAGCTTATTGTGCAAAATTTTCCAAAAGTAGTGTGTACGTGTATCTGTCTTCACCATACGATAAACACAAAATAAAGAAACTACTGAAGTATGGAGATGCACGAATGTAACAGACCCGAAACTTAGGGTTATTTTTACTACTGACACGGCATCTGCTGACAAAATATTTCTCAGTTTTTGTTTAAATCCAACATGTTTCAGAGATTCTACCATTTTCAAGCACTACGCCAAAAAACGTCATGTAGTCCTTGGAAAATGGGGGTTATAGCTTTCAAATTAAATGGAATGATTATGTACTGTAACTGAAGACGGCTCAGTAGCAGTAAAACTTCCTTAACTTAAAATCTACAGTCACAGACAGCCCACGACGAAATTTCTTAATAACTTAAGTAAACTAATTTCTGTATGTAGCAGTAGCAAGAGAGCAATGACGTTACTGTGATCACTATATTGATTCGAATCAACTAATGTTCCAAACAGGACGCACGACTTCCAGATACGCAAAGCGGGCTTCTCTGGCGGGTTGTAGAGACGCTGACGCAATCGAACATCGCGTGGAATTCTTCTCCAAGCGTCCAACCGGAAGAAACCGGGCAGGCTCGGAGCCGAGTGTGGTGCGTTAAAAGGCGGCAATATTTCTGAGCAACAACAGACAATTGCCTGTCTGCCTACAACCAGTTTTCCCCGGATCTAATTGTTCGGTGGACGAACGCACAGTGCGAATCCGAAACGGCGAACGGTATCCAACTTGAGAGAAAAGTCAATATGGTTTTCATTTCTCTCACGTTGCACACTTTCAATTACACTGACTTTTTCTTTTAAGATTAGAAAAGACAACTGAATGCAGAAATTTTTACTAGCGTATAAAACTGACTTCAGTCAATACTGTTCATCGGTAATTAATAACACAGCCAGTTGTGTATCTTAAGGCGAAATTTAAGTTTCCAACACAGAGATGGCGGGCATAATTTTTTAAAGTTACTACGTCATGTTTTCAGTCAGAAGACTGGTTTCACGTAGCTCTACCAGCCTGTTTATCCTGTGGACGATCGCTCATCTGTACGTTAACCTGTGGACGATCGCTCATCTGTACGTTAACTACTGCAACCTACATCCGTTTGAACTTGTTAACTGTAGCAAAGCGCTGCTCTGCCTCTACAATTTTCAACTCGCATTTTCCTGCATGAAATTACTCTTCTTTTACACAACCAAGAATGATTCCTATCATACGACCCTTTCTTTTAGTCAAGTTGTTCCTTGAATTTGTTCTCTCCCAGTTCGACCCGTCTACATTTACACTCCGCAGGTGAACTAATGGTGTGTGGCTGAGGGTAGTTCGTGTAGCACTGCCACTTCTCTCCTTTTATGTTCCAGTCGCAGATAGTGCGGAAAGAAAGATTGTTACTAAGCCTTCGTGTGAGCAGAAGTCTAGTTTTTCTCTCAGACAAAAAACGATACACCACGAAGACATCCAAACGGGACGAAAATCGATGGATGTGATGTACTTGTAGACAAACAAACGATTACGATTTCACAAAAACTGGATGGTGTATTCCAGAAAAAATAGAAATGATCGTTTGGGGTCATTGGCCGGGAGGCCCCTTACGGGGCAGGTCCGGCCGCCTTGGTTCAGGTCCTATCACATTCGACGCCACATTGGGCGAACAGCGCGCCGGATGGGGATGAAATGATGACGAAGATAACACAACACCCAGTCCCTGAGCGGAGAAAATCCCCGACTCAGCTGGGAATCGAACCCGGGCCCGTAGGACGGCAATCCGTCACACCGACCACTTTTATTTCCTTTTTTTAAATCTCATTTTGTTCGTTTTCGTTCGTCGTATCTGCTCCGGACGGACGTTGGAAGACACCCATTTCAGTTCGTTGTTGATCTATTAACTTAGTTTTTTTTATTGCGGAGGGCAGCTAGCCCTCTGACCAAACACGCTGAGTTAGCGTGCCGGCAATAATGTAGACAACACAACAACACCCAGTCATCTCGAGGCAAGGAAAATCCCTGACCCCGCCGGGAATCGACCACTCAGCTATCGGGGTGGACACGTATTCCAGAGAAAGAACCTCACAAACTGAGAAACTCTATAGTGCGTTGGTCCACCTCTGGCCTTTTGCAAGCAGTTATTCGGCTTGGCATTGCTGGATAGCGTTGTTGGACGTCTTTATGAAGGATATCGCGCCAAATTCTGACCAATTTGGGAGTTATCTCGTCAAAATCCCGAGCTGGTTAGAGGGCCCTGCGCTTAATGCTCCAAACGTTCTCAGTTGTGAAGATACCTGGCAGTCTTGCTGGCCAAGGTAGGGTTCGGTAAGCACGTGGACAGGCAGCAGAAACACAGTGTGCGTGCGGGCATTGTCTTGCTGGAATCAAAGCCCAGGATTGCTTGCCATGAAGAGCAACAAAAACGGGAACGTAGAAGGCTGCTGTAAGGGTGCCGCGATGAGAAACAAAGGTCCCCTGCTATGAATTGAAATAGCCTCTCAGACGCCCGATTGTCTCGCTGTATGGCGGACGACGGGCAGGTTGGTTTCCAACCACTGTGCAAGGCGTGTCCAAACTTTCCTTCGGCCTGGAATCTTATAGACTGGAGTAGAACTGGATCCAGTGGTGAGTTCCACTTCGAAATGAGCCCCAATGACAAGCGGAGACGTGTCTGGAGATGTCCCCGGATAGCGGTGGGATAGCAACTCGACTGTCGACCACCGCACAAGCCAACAACCACACCGATGGTCCGGAGTATCATTTTCATAGCATGACCCCTCTGGCCGCCGGCCCATTTTGTTGTCCTTAATGGTAAGCTGTACTGGACTCACAATTTAGCAAGATAATGCCCACCCGCAGATGGCTAGAATTTCCACTGTTTTTTCTTCATGCTTGTCATTCGTACCTTGGGAGCAAGGTCGCCGGATCTCACCCCAAATGAGAATGTTTGAATCATTATGAGCAGAGGTCTCCAGCCAGCTCGAGATTTTGAAGATCTAATGCGCCAATTGGTCAGAATCTGGCACGACATCCTCAGAAGAACATCCAACAACTATATCAGCGCCAAGCCAAGTAATCGCTTGCGTAAGGGGCAGAGGTGGAGCAACCCGTTATTGACTTAATTTGTGATGCTCTTGAATAAGTCATTCATTTTTTTTTAAATCTCTGCTTGTCTGCATATGTACGTCACATCTACCGATTTCCGTCCTATTCGAATAGTTCTTTCACAGTGCGTGGTTTTTCGGTCTTAGAGCGTACTTTCATGATCATTTCGAGAGAGATACGTAGGAGGAAACAATATATTGGTCTAGGAGCCTATGCTCTTGGAATCTTAAAACAGTAAACTAAACAATGGTACAGAACGCCTCTCTTGCAGCGCCTGGCGCTGGAGTTAGCTGAGATTAGGCATGACGCTTCCGTGCTTACGAGGTGCGACAATAAAGTAATGAGACTGACATGAAAAAAAAATGTTGCGTACCGTTTTACTCAGGTTTAGTGTTGTCCCCTGCAAAGTAGTTCCCTTCTGATTGCACACACTTTTTCCAGCGCTTCTGCCATTGATGGTAAAATTTATGGAACTCATCTTCTGTAATATCCTCCAATACCCTTGTCACAGCGTTTTGGACATGTGTTGTTTGAAAATGGTATCCCTCAATGAGATTTTCACTCTGCAGCGGAGTGTGCGCTGATATGAAAGTTCCTGGCAGATTAAAACTGTGTGCTGGACCGAGACTCGAACTCGGGACCTTTGCCTTTCGCGGGCGAGTGCTCTACCAACTGAGCTACCCAAGCACGACTCACGCCCCGTCCTCACAGCTTTACTCCTGCCAGTATCTCGTCTCCTACCTTCCAAACTTTACAGATACTGGCAGGAGTAAAGCTGTGAGGACGGGGCTTGAGTCGTGCTTGGGTAGCTCAGTTGGTAGAGCACTTGCCCGCGAAAGGCAAAGGTCCCGAGTTCGAGTCTCGATCCGGCACACAGTTTTAATCTGCCAGGAAGTTTCATGGTATCCCTCGACCGCCGTTTTGACTCTTGGAAATAGAAAAAAGTCGCACGGAGCGATATCTGGTGAATAAGGTGGCTGTGGTAGTACTGAAATTTGTTTTGAGGTTAAAAATTGCTGTACTCACAGAGCAGTATGGGATGGCGCATTACCGTGATGCAGAATCCAATTATCAGCAATGTTGGCACGGACACGAAGAACTCTTTTACGAGGAGTTTCTAAAATTTCTTTGTAGTAATATTGGTTAACTGTTTGTCCAGGAGGTACCACTCTTTATGAACAATTCCCTTGGAATCAAAGAAGCACACAAGCATGCATTTCAATTTTGACATGCGAGCTTTTTTTGTGTGATCCCTTTGAGCACCATTGCTAACTTTGGCGTTTTGTCTCTGGATCGTACTGAAAAAACCAGTAATAACACTGCTCAACAATTCTGGATTGATTTCCGTTTGCTCTAACAGATCGGCTGCCACATTTTTCGTGTTTCTCGCTTTTGTGGTGTGTGATTTTTGGGGACCATTTGTGCACAAATCTTTCTCATACCAAGATCTTCAGTTATTACTAGACGAAACGTTTCTCGATTGATGTTAAATTCTTCTGCAATCATTTAACGGATAATCTATCAGATCGTACGAGTTCACGCACCCAGGCCAAGTTGACATCCGTCCGTGAGGTTGGTGGTCGTCCACTGCGGTGTTCATCTTCAAAATTTGTTCTGCCTTCTCTAAACATTTTATACCAACGGAAAACTTGAGCTTTTGACATAACCTCCTCTCCAAAAGCCTTCTGAAGCTTACCGTAAGTTGTCGCGTTTTCACCCAATTTAACGCAAAAAGAAATGGCATACCGTTGTGCAATATTATGCGGTTCTATTTCGATGATGAGAGACACAAACACGTGTTAACTTATTACCGCACAAATCACGACTGAGCAGTTGCTCATCGATGTGCTGCTTGGACTAGAAGTAACTTTTAGACCAAGGTCAAAGATGTTGTGCCTAAACAAGAATGCAGGGTTGCCACATCTTGCAAAGAAAATCAGTCTCATTATTGTCGCACCTCTTACAACGAGGGGCCTTCAAAACTTACACATTATGACAGGCCAAGTAAGTTTTATTAAATGCTTTGTTGCTCAGGTGACATACAAATGACAGTCGTTTCAACGTCGTCACCGTGTCCCTGAAAACTGTCGGTATGTTCTAACAATCGTTCAATTGATAAATGATAGAAATCAGCTCCTTGGCCACGGAGCCATTCGAGAATCGCTGTGTGAACACCCTCACCGTCAAATCTGCGACTGCTGTGGATCAGTTCCAGGATAGCCTGTACATGGTCGTTGTCTGTGGCCTTGTTCCAGGATCAGCATCACCCAAGTCTGGGCGACCTTGGTCATATTGTTGGCACCATTTCACTAAGGCTGGACGTGACACTGGATTTGGTCCATATACCGACAGAATTTCACAGTTAACCTGTGTGCAGTTTGGACGCTTTGCTCATAAGAATCTCACCGCCCTGCACACTTCAACTGTAAGTACATCTCCAGCTGCCGCGCCATTTCACTCTCTCACTGTGATGCACATACAGGATGTCTCACTCAAACCTCCCTGATTTCAAGGACCCAGGAGAGAAAAACCACAGTAGATAACGACAGTGAAAAATGCACCACATTGTGGAAAACCTCAAAGAATTTATATTCTCGCGTCAGAAGTGCCAAGTATCGTCGCCCGAGTGCAGCATGTTCGAATGAAGTGAAAATGGCGACTCCACGGAAGTGCGTGCAAGCAATTGTGTGATTTGCAGAAACAAAATCGATTGCTGTGCGAAGAAATTATCGTCGTTTGTATGTTATCCACCTGATGTGAAAGCAATTAAGGAATGGTATAGGAAGGTTCTGGCAACAGAAAGAGTTCTGAAACATTGTGGCGGTGAACATTACGGAGTTTCAGAAGAGACAATGGAGAACGTCAGACAAACGTTCCTCAGAAGCCCACGTAAGTCAATTCGTTAAGCATCTAGGCAATTTGATGTATCTTAATCAACATTGCATCGTGTAGTTCACCAGCGTCTTCGTATGTGCTCTTACAAAGTGCAAATTCTGCGACATCTGACGCCAAACGACAAACCACGCAGACAATTTGCTGAGGATATGCTGCAGCGTTTTGATATGGATGCCAGCTTCCTGGAAACATGTTTATTCTCAGATGAGGCAATCTTTTAAAATGGTTCAAATGGCTCTAAGCACTATGGGATTTAACATCTGAAGTCATCAGTCCCCTAGACCTAGAACTACTTAAACCTAACTAACCTAAGGATATCACACACATCCATGCCCGAGGCAGGATTCGAACCTGCGACCATAGCAGCAGCGTGGTTTCATACTGAAGCGCCTAGAACCGCTCGGCCACAGCGGCCGACGTGCAATCTTCCATTTATCATAATGTTCGGATTTGGGGTTCGCAAAATCCGGAAGTTGTGATTGAACATGTTCGTGATAACCCTAAAGTAAATGTCTGGTGCGGGCTAATGCACGACAGGATTGTTGGACCGTTCTTTGCGGAACAAACAGTGAATGGGTCAGTGTCTCTGGACATGTTGGAGCAGTTCGTGTACCTTCAGATACAAGACTTGTAACCCAACATTTTTCAACAAGATGGAGCTCTGCCGCATTGGTCAACGGCTGTTAGCAAGTTCCTGGATAGGAAATTTTCCAGTCGTTGGATCGGACGCAGAGGACCATTGCCTGGCCACCACCTTCGCATAACATTACAGCGCTTGATTCCATCATGTGGGGATTCGTGAAAGACCACGTGTGTGCGACCAAAGTGGACGATATTGCTACGTTACGACATCGTATCACTAATTTGCAACAATAACAGAGGAAATGTTACAAAGAACTTGGCAAGAAATTGAATATAGACTCGACGTTCTTCGTGGTACAAATGGTTCACTTGTAGTGGTGTATTGATGATAAATTCTTTGAGATGATCTACAATGTGGTGCATTTTTCATTGTCCTATCTACTGTGGTTTTTTCCTGGGTCTTTTTTTTGAGATCAGGGAGGTTTGAGTGGGCACTCTTATTTGTAACGCAGCAGAATTGTCTGTAGCTAAGTCAGAACATTTACTCTCTTCTGAATGTTTCGCAATGATCTTTAACGCGCGACTTGTATAACTTACTTATTGAAGGCCGCTTGTCAATGAACCTGTAACGAAACGCGCTGCTCTTCATTGGACCTTTATTTCCTTCAACAAAACTTTGGTAAGATACGCATCCCAAACTAACGATTAAGACTGGAGCATTAATCGAATGAGGGTTTTGAAGCTCTCTCCTTGGCGACCGATCCTCGGTTTGAGGATTCTTCCAATGAACCAGTCTGGCATCAGCGTTACCTGCGATTAGTTTTTAAGGAGTCGTTCCACTTTAAACCGCTCCGTACGTACAATCTTATCTGACTACATCCAGTAATTATTCTCCAACCGCACATTACTAGTTGTGCGGTCGAGCTATCTGATCTTCACCTTTTTACTGTAACACCATTTTCCGAAAGCTTCAGTTTCTCTCCGTGTCTATTTTATCGTCCACATTTCACTTCTGTACGTACGTCCGTCCGTCCGTCCGTCCGTCCATCCGCAAGTAAGTTTCAGTAACAAATTTCGCTGTGATCAGTGGGTTCTTTGATTCTAAAACATGCAGAAATCGTACTTATGAAACATTGTAAAACATTATTATATGTATGCTGTTTTGTTACAAATATTGTTTTCCGTGAATTATTCATAATACCTTATTTACTATAAGTCACAACATGGTTTTTCGAATGTTGCCGCTGTTTCCGAAATATTACCTGCGTTTTTTTTGTTGCCGTTTGTTTCGATATACATTATGTCATCTGTAACTGTATGAATGGCTATTAGCAAACAAATATAAAATCGTTAACTTATGTATACCAGCGTTACATAATTGGGTTGCGTTAATGTTGTGGATACAGTTTTTCGTGTGTATTAGGTTTTTACGTAGTTTGTCATGTACTCACGTTCGTTGGACGGCTTGCAGCTACTTTTAGACATAAAGAAATATAACTTTTGCACCAAAACATCCTAGTACACACCAAACCGGATCCACAACACTACCGCAATCCCACTTTTATAATGCTTACACACATAAGTTCACTTTTTATATTTATTCACAAACAGCCATTCACGCAGTAGAAGCTGGCATAATGTATGCCAAGACAAACAGCAACAAAAAACGCAGAAAATATGCCGGAAACAGAGGCAACAGTCGGAAACCATGCTCTGACGTGTAGTAAATAAGGAATTAAGAAATTATTCACGATTTGGAACAAAACAGCACACATGTAACTATGTTTTGTAATTATGCTATTTCTATATGTTTTATAATCAAAGAACACCCTGATGATTGCGATATTTGTAGCTGCAACTGATTTGAGAATAAATAAAATTGTTTTGAATCAAGGCGGAATCACAGTCCCATGTTTTCGTATGCAAGGACGGGCCAATGGAATGGTTTCAAGATAAAATTGTTAATTTTAAATTCATATTCTGTGATAATATTCCTGTTTTTCAGGAAATCAATGCTAATTCCACCTTCATTCATAGAACCTATGAGTACGGACGATTCTTTAGGGCTTCGTGTTAGCCTAGTGAATCTAGAAAGTACACATTTTCGGCCAGGTGAGATAAAAATGGAGACAAACACGTACAACGCTGTATCACATACTGAAACTGGATCACTTCCGAATTTCATTGTCAAGACGAAGATGCGTTTCACATACTGTTGATGTAAGTATTAACTATAATTAGCAAACAGTAGATCAGCTCGTTCTTATTCTGGGTGTATCCCATTGGTGACATACTTTGTTCATTTGTTTACTACCACGTTGTTGCCGTTAGCAATAGGCTAAACGTGATCCCAACAGCAAGCGTATATTTCATAGTCTGTACTACAGAACTGTGAGACATGCAGGTAACAACAACGATTCACTGTAGGTCAAACGTATTTTTGGTGCACATATTAAAAATGGATAAGCGTTTCAGTAGCAGGCTACTTGTGGAAGAGAAAGACCGTATTTAGCGTAGTAACAAAACTAAAATAATCGTCCCGTTACCGAGATCCCTGTGTTTGTTCTTGTTCAAACTCGTCTGATCGGCTGATAATGAAAACCGAGACCGACATTCGGTTTAAAAATCAAAGAGCTTTACACGGCCATTAGATTCTATCGATTAGTTGCAGATGGAAACAGAACCTCTACAGCGAGGAGGAGTCCAAAATTGGGCAGAAGTTCTTCGAAGTCAGTATGGTGATATTCTAAATAGATTATGATAGATAAAATAGATTATTCTAGCAGTGTACTGTAGAGGTCATTGGAGGAGCGAAGTGTTCCTAGTGATTGGAAAATAGCGCAGGTCGTTCTCGTTCTCAAAAAGGGTCGTCAACACATGCACAGAACTGTGAGACCCTATCTTAGATGCCGGTCTCTTGCAGAATTTTGGAAGATTTTTTTGCTCACATATTATGATATTTCTGGAGACCAATAATCTCCTGCGTAGGAATCTACAGTGGTTGCGCATACAACGATCGTGTTAAACCCTGCTCACTGTGTTCGTGCACGACACCCAGGAGGCATTCGATACAGTTCCGCACTGTCGCCTTATGAATAGAAGACGAGCATTGGAAACAGCAGACAAACCGTGTGACTGGAGCGACGAGTTTCTAGTGAACAGAACACGTCAAGTCGTTCTCAATGGTGAGATACCCCAAGGGAGTGTTCTAGGCCCATTACTTTTCACTATATATATATATATATATATATATATATATATATATATATATATCACGTAGAAGAAAGTGTAATTAGATGAATGACGAACACTAACTTCACTTAACGAAGGTTTGTTCAGCATACTCGTTTTACTAAGGTTTGAAGCTCCTCTCCTAGTTCTTCCGTGTATGCGATTTAAAAACTGGTTTTTTTGGGAATCAGCCTTATGCAAATACAATTATTTTATATTTCTTCATACAAGTTTCGACACCAATGTGTCATCTCCTGTGGGTTAAATTTGTATTTTCTTAGAAGTATATCATCACATTTGTAATAATTAAACTACTGTAGGCCTAAAAAATACAATATTTGCAATTTGCTTCGTTTTGTTTGGACACTCACCTTAAAATTAAATCGCTAATTTAACTGTATTATCAGACATCGATTTCAGTGGTCGTTTTCGTCGTCTTTTTGACAGCATGTCATCTGCAAACTAGCCATGAAGAAAAATTATTACTTATTTGTGGAGAGTTGTTTCGAGGCTAGAGATTATGTACGTTTCTGTACTTATATTTTCTGTCCTGTTTCGTGTCCCTGGTTGGTGTCTCAATCAGCTAAAATTTAGTGCATTGCTTTCATTCAGTTCTTCATAAATTTCCGCTCACTACTTCACCTCCGCCAAATGTGATCCGAGCAGACACTTCTGGCAATACACTCAGTGTGATGTCATCTTATTGTCGTTGCTCAATCGTTCGTCGTTGGTCTTGTGTGTGTTATGGCGCTGATTTTGAATATATCTCCCCCCCCCCCCCCCCACACACACACACACACACACAAAATCAGCGCCATAACACACACAAGACCAACGATTATTACAAATGTGATATTACACTTTACAAAAAATAAAAATTTAACCCACAGAAGATGACACATTGGTGTCGAAACACGTCTCGGGAAATATAAACTAATTGTGTTTGCATAAGGCTGATTCCCAAAATAACCCAATTTATTCAGCACTTGCAGATACAAGAGCAGAGCGAACTGCCTCCGGCCAGAGCACATACAGTATATATACAGCTACAGATCATTCCAGTACAATGAGTCTTGACATTTGTGGATACTTCCAGAACGTACTCGAACCGAATACAGAAATTAAAATTGTACACTCCAGGTGAGTTTTCAACTCACGACCCTCAATGCAACAGTTCAGTACCAAACGATTACACCACGGAGCTACTCAGCTTCTTTTTGTATATACAACATCGGAAGTACCGTTAGGCGTTTCGCAGATGATGCATTTGCATGCAGGGAAGTCGCGATGAATTTTGTATAGGCATGCAGAAAGACCTTCAGAGGATCGACGTTTGGCGTAAGCCTCGGCAGTTCACGACAAAAATGTAACGCATTGCGAGTAAATACGCGGAAATATCCATCACTTCATGATTATACGATTGCAGAAAAATCACGGAAAGTAGTCAGATCCACATAATACCTACCAGTATCTTTGGAAGAATTCCCAGGAAATAAGCCTAAGGTAGCTTACAAAACACTCGTTCTACCTATATTTTAATATTGCTCGTCAGTCTGGGTTTCATACCAGATAAGATTGACATAGTAAATACGTAAGAGACAAAGAACGCCAGTGCGTTTCTTTAAGAGGTTAATTTCGTAAGTTCAACGGAGATTCTCAGACAACTCCAGCGGCAGATGTTCAAAGACGGGTGTTCTGCCTCACGGTGCGTTTTGTTGTTAAAATAAAATAACTTGCGTTCCTAGAAGAATCAAACAATATATAGCTTCCTCCCACGTACATCTCGTGATAAGACCTGAAGGTAAAATTAAAGCTGTTCGAGCTCACAAGGAGCCTCACAGACGTCTTGTTTCCGCGAAACATTTGCGCCTGGAACAGAGAAGGTGGTAAGCGACAGTTATCCGCTAAGTACCGTCCGCTACACAGCACAATGTGGCTTCCGAGCACAGGTGTAATGAGTGTAACCGAAAGTTTGCGCTGATTTGAGCACTAAAATGAAGCGCAGAACAACTCAACAGTTGCCCACAATTGCCACTTTCACTTTATGTAGCTACGTATACTGTAAGGTCATATGTCTAAGATGGTTAAATTATTACAATGACTTCTGAATTTAAGTTTATGCTTGTTGGACTATGCAGCTTTCTAAATGTAAAACAACAGTTGAAATTATTCTTAAAGTAACAATGTTATCCCGTTGGAGCGGTACTGAGCTTTTGATAAATCCTTTTGCATCTTATCTTTTCCTAACAAACAATACTCTTTTTATGTTTTCTACCAATGAAGGCTTAGCCAAATAATTTGGTATGGAGATAGTGAACTCCATGTTTGTCATAAAACGGAACTTTCGAAAATGCATCGTTTCAAAGCTGTTGCATTGCATCTGCTACTTCACGTGTCAAAATACATTAAAATATCAACATTGTATCTGCGTAAATTTGCTTCATTAATTTTAGTTACATCAAGTTTAATTTACTAGCGAAACTGAAGTGACAAAACACAAACAACTTGAGTGCTCATGCACCCTTTCTTAGCGCAATGGTTTCCCTGACGTCCTGAGCCATTCCCGAATAGAACATCGTGGTTTACCAAAAAGCATTACAGAACGCTCTTTCTAGTTCTCTTGTTAAAACAGTTTTCACTGTTAGCATGATGTTGCCAGGGCCAATATCCCGAAGAACGGTAGTAATGTATTCAACGGTACGATAATCGTTTTAAGTGCGCAACACAATCGTGAATGACATGATAATCAGTTTCATAGCTCTTTATATCCTGACTTTACTATGTTAGAATGTTTCCTTGCCCAAGTATACCACAAGGAGTTTACCTACATTACCACTATATCTTCAAGTTTGGAATATAGAATAACTCTGACGAGCGTAAACCCAGCTTTAAAGTATTGTGCTAGCACTAGTATTATGTGAGAGAAATGTTGAAACAATTACACAGTTTTATTTTCACCTATGTGACGCCTACATTTTTCTGTTCACTAAATTCCTTGGAGTCCGTTTCCATTACATGAAAGCGGGTGACTACCCCCATGCTGAAATTTAGATTTTATGATTTTAGTTGCTGAAAGTCACTATTTTTGGTCCATAAAAGTTTTGACGGTTGTGGTTTAGCTATTCCGGACAGTAGAGTGCCGTTTCGAAGCAGTTTATCTTTTTCAGGGCCCCAGAAATTATCACTCCTCTCCCAACAAACAGCTGAAAACTGGCAAACTCTTGTCCTGCTACTTTACCACAGTTCTTACGATATGCTTACATAAGAGAACTTTTGTTAGTCGGGTGCTACTGCTCTGTAGCGGTCCACCCTTTGTCTGAAGTTCGAGCTGCAAGAACCATTCAGTTCCCACGAAGTGCTAGGGAAGTAAACGTCCACATACGCAGACTACCGCTTGCCTAGGCAAGTTTCACACACCTGGGATATGGTAGTCGCCAAAGAAAGTGGCCGCAAGCGACTGTTTTTGCACCACCGGCAATCTGCTCCGTCGGCAAGTAGCTCAACTTTATGTTAAAGATTCCTTCTTTCCTTTTAAATAAAAGGCTTTTACCGTTTATTGGTTCAGGCAGTTGCCACTGACCATCTGCTCTCGGCCTCAGACACTCAGTGTTCCAGTCACGCCCACGGTGGTCGTTGGAGTAGGACCAGAGCTTAGGATAATAGGCGGCGGCGCTGACCAACCTACTGTTCTGGAATCCTGGAATTGGCAGCTCGCATCTAACCTATACTGGATCGGCCCTTGAGGAAAGCAATAAGATGGATAAGACTTCTGACACAAAGGAAAGTGGAGCTAAAAGCTCCAGGACCAGAGTTTATCAATTAAGTAATCACGACAGATTGAGTCCCCTTGGGAGGATCATGGGTAAATCACAGGTAGTGTCACAGCTTTTAAAATTTCACATGTACAAATTTTCAGGACGACCTGTATGCCGTTAGGAATTTGTATGACGTTAGGAGAGGTTATTTAATATTTATTACTCAGTTTTAAATCGTTTTATATTAAAAAGTTTATTTAAATAGTTATTTTCTGTTTTTTAGTTTTGTCTGAAATTTTTCAATCAATTTAAAACATTTTTATGAGTTGACAACAGAGATATGTGGTAAACTTCAGGTTTACTTCAGTTTCTCTTCAACTGAGTCAACCAATATATTGCTTCCTCATAGGGATATCTCGCGAAAAAACCGCCAACGCAAAAATGAGAGAATCGAAATCACAGGGAAGCATAGCACGAATAGTTCTTACAGCGAAACATTTGCGAATGGAACGAGAAAACAGGGAAATAGTAGTGGTACACAAAAGCACCTAAACTTAGCCACACACCAGGCAAGGCGGATTGATGTTGCATTGTCATCCAGTTCGGAGTTAAGTTGAAAGTTTCAAGTCTCTTGCTTATCGGGAAGCTAATTTAAAATCAATTGCAAAATATTTACCGAAAAAATAGACAAGAAACCGACTTAAAAAAGGTGTTAAAAATGACTCTAGATTACTATATACACAGATCTGCAGTGCAGCACCAGATGTTAAGTTTTAAAAACCAACAAAAATTGATATTTACTTCCATAAGTACGAAAATTCATATTTCGGTAAGTAAATACATTTTGAATATACTTCATTTTTTAGAATTTTTACTTGTCATTCACATCTCCTTGAAATACTTTGTCTCTAAAAAAGTTGTGAGCTAGTCACGTTTCATGTGTAACCGAAAAGTCTCATGAAGTATGCAAACGTAATCGCTCAAACCCAATGAGTGAGTGAAAACAGACGGAGAGCTGTTTCAGTCCGTTGTCTCACACTGAGTAAAACCACTCCATCGCTGTAAGTGAAAACATTTATACAGCTGAAATGGCCGCAGTAGTCAGTTTTATTCGGTTGTTTCATTGGACTGAAGAAACCTACTGAACGGAAAAACAATGGACTGACCAAACGATTTTTAAAAACAGGCGATTGTGTCCATCACTAGAATCAACCTACTTGCATATTTCATTTGGTAATGTTTTAAGCAGTAATTTTCTGTGATATCTCATCACTTAGTATTGATTGCACAAAAGCGAATAGTAAGGATAATATGTGGATGTAATGTAGGTACGTCTTCAAGTTGTTGTGCATTTTAACTGCACCATCACACTGCATATATTAGCATATTAGCTATTGAAATATGTCATAACTAATCCATCACAATTTGGAAATAATAGTGACATCCATACCTACAACACTACAGGAAAAAATGACCTTTTATTACCCATTATTTAATTTGTCAGTGGTCCAGAAAAGATTTCAATATGCACCAACAAAACTGGTTTTCTTTTGCCCAGTACCATAAAATGTGTAAGAGATTGTAATACAAGATAGGTCTAACCTAAAATAATTTCTCTTGGATCACTCTATTGCAAGAATCAATTTCTATTTAAGAACTGTTAACCTCTACAAAAATTAGTTTTTATCTTCAGGCATGAAGAGGACTAAAATGTGTTCATTAATGTTAACATTAATAACGTATATAAATCCTGAAAACTGACCCGTACATAATTTCGGTAAAATAATGGTACTGAGTGATTTAGCGCAGTGGTTAGCACATTGGACTCTTATTCGGGAGGACGACGGTTAAAAGCCTCGTCCAGCTCTCCTGATTTAGGTTTTCTGTGATTTGCCTAAATCGCTTGAGGCAAATGCCGAGATGGTTCTTTTGAAAGGACACGGCCGCTTTCCTGCCCCATCTTTACCTAATCCGAGCATGTGAGCAGTCTCTAATGACTGCATTATCGACGAGACGTCAAACACTAATCTCCTCCTCCTCAAATAATCATGCAAGTGATCTATGAAACAACTAATTCCAGTAGTGCCGTGTCAGCGCCAACAGCAAGCGGACTATCGAGTGACGTAGCAACGTCTTCTTTCAGGTAATGTTGTACACAGTTGTGGACATGTGTAATGGCGTCAACGTGTTGTGGCATGAGCAACTGCATGGCAACTGCTTCATGTCGATATAGGTGGCAGCATTTACATTTCTCAGCAAAGAAGGGTCCACAGCCTGTCTTATTGGATGCTGTAATTATCTCGAAATCCTGGATGTGTTAGACAGTTGAACGTGGATTCGCTGTCAATCATGTGTGTAGTCTGTCGTTCTTTTACCGACAGATGAAAATTGGCTTCGTCACCAAAGATTAACCTGCATGCGCAGTCATTTTCAGTATGGTTCTGTATGTTATTACAGAACCGCAGACGTCTTATGGCTTGCAGGAGCGGCAGCTTGTACAGCTTCACTCTGAATCGCATGCAAAGGATTTTCCACGCTGTTGGCTGTGGAATACTCAGGTCTGCACTTGCTCGACAGGTAGACTTGGTGGAACTTGGCAACATCGCGCCCTCTCGTGGCCCACTGTCCATCTTGACACACCTGGTCGGCCCGAACGTTTTGCATCGCACAACCGACCATCTTCTTTCAAACAAAATGCTTCCGCTGCCTGGTTCGGCCCACTTCGGTCAACTACGGTCAGAGGCGCCCCTATCAGGCGCTTTCCAGACTCTCCTGCCAGCATGAAGTTCAAAAGAGAAAAATTTCAATTGTTGCTCTGTATGATTTGTTACCTTGTCCACTTACCTACACCGATTTTTTAAAATGTTGATGTACTTTATAATCACTTTGTGTTATATAAAGGTTGATACAGCTGCCCCTACCGATGTTTTATGCAACCCGCAATGTTACATTTGTCCCGCAAAAATCATGCGCGAGATTTTCGTATAATGTCGCCGGTGGTCTAATGGGTACAGTCAGTGAAGATCAAAAAAAGATCGAAAGTGGGAAATAATATGTACAGCTGCAAATTCTTGTACGGTCGGAGGGAGTGCCATGAACAACATAGCAGAAATCCTGACTGGTGGTGGCAGAGTGTGGAAGTGGGAGTGCATTTGAAAGTCACTTTTGTACGTTTTCCTTGTATGACTAACAAGGGAACCTCCCCATCGCACCCCCCTCATATTTAGTTATAAGTTGGCACAGTGGATAGGCCTTGATAAGCTGAACACAGATCAATTGAGAAAACAGGAAGAAGTTGTGTGGAACTGTGAAAAAATAAGCAAAATATACAAACTGAGTAGTCCATGGATGACATAGGCAACATCATGGACAACTACACAACAGGAGCGCCGTGGTCCCGTGGTAGCGTGTGCAGCTGCAGAACGAGAGGTCCTTGGTTCAAGTGTTCCCTATAGTGAAAATTTTACTTTATTTTTGCATAGTTATTATCTGTCCGTTCGTTCATTGACGTCTCTGTTCACTGTAATAAGTTTAGTGTCTGTTTTGCGACCGCATCGCAAAACCGTGCGATTAGTAGACGAAAGGACGTGCCTCTCCAATGGGAACCGAAAACATTTGATCGCAAGGTCATAGGTCAACCGATTCCTCCAGAGGAAAACACATCTGATATATTCTATACGACACTGGTAACGGCATGTGCGTCACATGACAGGAATATGTTGTCGACCCACCTAACTTGTACACTTGGCGAATGGGTAAAAAGATTCTTCTACCTTGCCCGATTTAGGTTTTCTTGTAGATGTGATAATCACTCCCAAAAAAGTGATGAAAACATAAGAGTTTGTCACATAAACTGAAAATAAAAAATTAAACTTTACACTCGATGGAAGATTTGACTAGGACCTTGGATTCCGCAGCTGCTCACGTTACCACGAGACCACGACGCTCCTGCGTTCCCAGTGTCCTTGATGTTGCTTATCTTCCCATGAACTACTCAGTTTGTATATTTTGCTTATTTTTTCACAGTTCCACACAACTTCTTGTTTTCTCAGTTGATCTGTGTTCAGTTTTTCAAGGCCTATCCACTGTGCCAACTTATAACTAAATCTGAGGGGGGTGCGATGGGGAGGTTCCCTTGTAAGACTTCCAGCGAAAACATATCCTAGTAAAAAATTTAACTACACTAAACTTCCTACGAAAAGTTACTGTTCAGTTTTTCCGTTGGACCAATTGTTTACTTGTATCGAGCGAGAGAATATGAAAAACTCGTGAGTTGTTTTTTTGAAGGCCTGATGTAACACTGGTAGTTGCATAAAGCATCGGTAGGGGCAACTGAATCACCCATTATATGGGGTGAGTCGCACAGGCTCCGTGAACAAGATTTGTGAGTATGGCTGCACGCTGATCATATACAGGTTAATGACTACCCCACTGGCTTAAGCGGTATAAAAGTGGACGTATTAGTCTTTAATACTACTCGTGTAACTAGTGGTTCACAGAAATTTTTTAGCGAGATATGTTAAAAAATTTCAAATTGCTACGGTATGATGTCGCCTCGTGACTGCGGTTCGGGCATAGGTGTTGCTTGCACCAAATCCGCTGATTGAGGGTATTGGGAGTTACTCTTCAAAGCAAACGTCCGATGACTCAAGCGCTCCGCTCAGCGGTGCGAGTTTCTCAACAGGTGTTTGGTAGGCTCAGCGTACGGGCCAGTGATGTGGGCGTTAATTAAACGCAATGAAGAGCGCGTCTGGGGTCAGTGGTGTCAGCCAAGAACCACTCAGCTGACGTCATGACAGTCGCGTAAACAGGTCAGTGACAGTGGGCGGCGTTGTCTCAAAGCGACAGTGGCCACTTCTGGGAACGGAGGAAAACTGTTGTTGTTGTTTCCGTTTCCGGGGCACGCACGCTGCCATCTACTCGGCTGTGTCAGTCAGGTTTCAAAGTAGAGTTTACAGATAGTAAGATACAATTTAAATCATTGGTCGCGAGCGTATTAACAGGTGGTGACTCATT
Organism: Schistocerca piceifrons; assembly: GCF_021461385.2. Taxonomy (NCBI): domain Eukaryota; kingdom Metazoa; phylum Arthropoda; class Insecta; order Orthoptera; family Acrididae; genus Schistocerca; species Schistocerca piceifrons. The sequence goes on from NC_060139.1 coordinate 749,272,350, forward strand.
ACAGGCTGCAGTATACTTTTGACATACACTATGTGATCAAAAGCATCCGGCAACCCTCAAAAACATACGTTTTTCACATCAGGTGCAATGTGCTGCTACCTACTGCCAGGTACTCCATATCAGCGATCTCAGTAGTCTGACATCGTGAGAGACCAGAATGGGGCGCTCCGCGGAACTCACGGACATCGGATGCGGTCAGGTGATTTGGTGTCACTTGCGTCATACATCTGTACGAGAGATTTCCACACTCCCAAACATCCCTAGGTCCACCGTTTCCGATGTGATAGTGAAGTGGAAACGTGAAGGGACACGTACAGCACAAAAGTGTACAGGCCGACCTCGTCTGTTAACTGTAAAGAGACCGCCGACACTGGAAGAGGGTCGTAATGTGTAATAAGCAGACATCTATCCAGACCATCACACAGGAATTTCAAACTGCACCAGCATCCACTGCAAGTACTATGACAGATAGGCGGGAGGTGAGAAAACTTTGGCTTATGAGCAGCCTCTCGACCAAGAAATCACACATCACGCTGGCAAAGGAGCGTAAACATTGGATGATTGAAAAGTGGAGAAACGTTATGAGGCGTGACGAATCGTAGTACATAATGTGGCGATCTGATGGCAGTGTGTGGGTACGGTGAATGCCCGGTGAACGTCATCTGCCAGCGTGTATAGTGCCAACGGTAAAATTCAGAGGCGGTGGTGTTACGGTGTGGTGGTGTTTTTCATGGAGGGCGCTTGCACCCCTTGTTTTGTGTGGCGTTATCACAGCACAGGCCTACATCGATGTTTTAAGCACCTTCTTTCGTTCCACTGTTGAAGAGCAATTTGAGGATGGCGATTGCATCTTTGAACACAATAGACCACCTGTTCATAATGCACGGTCTGTGGCGGAGTGGTTACACGTCAATAACACCCCTGTAATGGACCGACCTGCACAGAGTCTTGACCTGAACCCTATGGAGCACCTCTGGGATGTTTTGGAACGCTGACTTCGTGCCAGGCCTCTGCGACCGACATCGATACCTCTCCTCAGTGCAGCACTTCGTGAAGAATGGGCTGCCATTCCCCAAGAAACCTACCAGCACCTGATTGAACGTATACCTGCGAGAGTGGACGCTGTAAAGGCTAAGGGAGGGTCAAGATTATATTGAATTCCAGCATTACCGATGGAGGGAGCCAGCCAGGTGTCCTGATACTTTTGATCATGTAGTTTATTTACTTGGACTAACTTTTAACGTAAGAGTATTCAAATATAATGTCACAAAGATATAGGTAATTTGAATTTGTCTAGACTTCCAGAAACGGTATCATAACTTGTATAAAAGTACTGTGGCTTTTTGCAAAATCTGTTCCAAAAAACGTTTTGACATTCGAAATAGGATACACGCTGACTGGACGTGATTCGGCAGTAGATCCTCGCAGAACGTACACACCCATGTCCGTTATTGTAGGAACAGAGCTGAAATTTCGTGTATGTTCCACATTGTGATGAATTTATATACCCAAATTGCCGAATGTCTGCCTTTATTTGGAAATGTGTACTTTGATACCTGTTTGAGTTTCGTAATGGGAGTTAAGATGTTTGCTTTGTTTATTTGCAGTAATGCTAGTGTCGAAATATCTTGCCGAATAACCTTTTTATAACATGTTTTATTCTTTACACTGGAAGGTCCAATACTTTTCCTCCATCCAGCATTTTGGAACTGAAGCACAAGGGTTAGGCGACGCAGCCCAAAAAACTATTTTATACATTCACGTAAATTTCAAAATTTCAGATTATTGTCTAGTTATATGCGTGAGGACCTACCCAAGTAGAAAGGATTGTGGCTGTACCGGTAACATTACAGCCAGGTTGTATTACGTGCACATTCACAAGCTGACCGTTCCTGCTATCAACAATATCCTAACGTAGTTCTCGAGCCCACAGTTACAACTGGCAACTCGAAGGGAGTTTAATAAGGAAAGACAGAAAGGGATAGACCGCCAAACAAGGAAAGACTGACTTCAGGTAAGCAGTCGGAAACGACAGACAGCATCACCGTCAGTGACACACTCGCAGTCATGGTTTGCATACCTGTGTTCAGTCGTAGCTTTTAGTGAAGTGTTGATAATATGAGGGGCGATCAAAACGTTTCATTTCGAAGGCTTTATAACCCAGGATTGGTATGCCAGTCAGACGGAATCGCCGTGAACAGTGAGGAAATCACCCCACCCACGCACTACGTTGAAGATTCCCTTTTGGTAAAACATGTCCTGCTGAGTGAAGACATCAGTGACTGCCTGCTGCACATCATCGTCTGACAGGAATCGTCGATCATGGAAGAATTTTTTTAAAGGGACCGAAGGCGTGATAATCATATAAGGAGGGATCACGACTATAGGAGGGGACTCTAATGTCTCCCCCTAGAATTGTCGTAAGTTCCATGTTACGACATTTGCGACATAAGGGAGTGCGTTATCATGAAGCACCACCACCCCTTGTTCCAGTTTACCCGAGCGTTTCGCATTATCTACACGCCATAATTTTTCAAGCGCTGCGCAGTACTGTTCCCAAGTGATGGAGGCAACAGGTTCCTTGAAGTGAATAAGTAATGGTACCCGGTAATAATAGAACAGGGTCAGCATCATATTCCCGGCAGATGGCTGGCTCTTTAATTTCTCGGGACGAGGGAATGATGGATGACATCACCGAATCGTCGATTATTTCGACTCCGGTTCCCAGTGGTGGCACCAGCTTTCGTGCGACGAATGTGTTGCCATCAACGTTTGAAATGCATCCGGTGCTTCAGCCGAACTGTTACCCAGTTAGCTTTTGTTCGGCATTCAACGTCCGGGGTATGCATTGGCTGCAAACCTCCTGCCAGATAATGTGTTGCACACTACCAAAGCTGATGTCGAGATGTTTTTTCTGTTGAGCGTGCAGTATTTTGACTGTACGTGAAGTATCCGAAGAATGTTTTATTTGTGCACGTATGTGCTTTACTATCACATTTAGGACTCTTCTTTATTCTAATTTTAATTCAACTGCCTCTCTTCATTTATTGCATGAATGTATCAAGAATTTGTGTAGGTAAAAGACAACTATTTAGTGTACTTAAATACGGTAAAAATCCCGGTTAACACCCCTCTGAACTTTGTTAGCTTACCCTCCCTGGTGGCAGTGTGAGGGATGTGCACCATACGCCAGGCCACAGGTTTGCCTCTGCGACCACCTGAAGCACCCGTCCTACACACCCTATCTTAACATCGCTGACTCCTTTCCACAGCCTTCCCAAGAAATGACAGGCTAAAATTCGACATAAAAATATTAATCGGTATTCATACACAATCTGCGACAAAAATTAATCGTGTCATGTCATAGTTCGCTTTTATTTTCTCTACACTGCGGAGAAGTTTCTAGTACGCAGCTTCATGAGATTACTGCCGTCTATATTCCGCAATCCCAGAAGACTGGCAAGGGGCGGATTAATGAGGTTTTGCGTGTGGGTGCGGCTGCCTAGAAGAGGTCCTCCCCTTCAAAACGAGAGGGGAAAAAGAACTTCCAAAAACTACTGTTTTAAGCTATTTTCATACTTAAAAATATCAAACAATTGCAAAAATGTTATTTTAGACAAAAAGTGAAATGTGTTGCATACAGCAACAAGCTCATAAGCCTTTTGTTAACACAGTTGATAAGCAAACTGAAAGCAAATAAACTGAAATTAGTAACAAATACTTTTAAAACTGTATTTCTTAATTTATTGGCAATTATATTTTTGCCTGATTATATTGAGAATTCTAACCTTAAAGCGTGCTGCTGTGGCAGATCGGGAAACCCTGCTAATATTTGGCACTCACAATTCGAGTACGAGGGGGAGCCCAAGTCACTGGTACGGGTAGCGCATTCTCTCGGGCACACAAAGTAAGATGGCTTGGGGAATACCGAATTAAATTACAATCCGCTGATCATGCTTAACTTTCGTGCAGATTACAAAATTACCATTTGATTTTAATTCAGTTTCAACTCTCACGGGAGGGCAGTGGGGGCGCGATTGCCCCCTCTTTAATCCGTCTTGAGACGGACTACGTGCTAAAGGACCTGCACATGATCGACAGTTGGCAAAGCGATGACAGTTGACACTGAATATCGATAAATGTAACGTTTTCACGTCTACATTTATACACCGCGAAGGCATCTTGTGTGTGGTGGAAAGTACTTGTGTGAGTCACTGTCGCTTCCCCTTTTCCCGTACCAGTCGTGAATGGTGCACGGGAAGAAATAAGAGGGTTGTTCAAAAATTTATTTATAAAATCAATATTTATTCAAACAACTGTTTTACACTAGTCAGCTTCAAAATAGTCCCCTTTAGCTTTTACATACCTCTCCCATACGCTGCTGCCATCGCTGGAAGCATCACTTTAAAGGCTCTTTTGGTGTGCAGCTGCTCCAACGAATTTCGTATATCTTCTCATTCTGAAATCTGGTCCCTTTCAGATTCTTTTCAGTTTTGGGAAAACCTAGAAGTCACTCGGCGCTAGGTCAGGGGAACAGGGAGGCTAATAAACTACAACCGTATGGTGTTTGGACAAAATCTGAATAGTTGACAACGATGAGCTGGCACTTGATGGTGGTGAAGGTACCGACTGCCCGCTGCCAAGTCCGGCCGTCTACGTCTCACTGACATTAGTGTCTTCTGGGACGTACTCCTGATGGAGTCAAGAAAGACTGTAAATATGAGTTTCACATTACTGCGGATCTGCCTTTTTTTTTGGCCACGGGGATGACAGCTGCGTCTGCTGAGATGGCTCGAGCTTAGTTTTTGGGTCGTACCCACAATCTCACAACTCATCTGCATCTACTTGATTTCTCCGCAATCCAAATTAAGTGCATGGCAGTTCATCAAACTACCTTCACAACCTATTTCTGTACCGTTCCAGTCTCGAGCGGCGTGCTAGAAAAACGAACACTTAAATCTTTCCGTGCGAGCTTTGATTTGTTATTTTATGATGATCTTTCCTCCCTATGTACATGGGCGCCAACAAATGTTCACACTCTGAAAAGAAAGTTCGTGACTGAAATTTCACGAGAAGATCTTGCCGCAGCGAAAAACACCTTTGTTTTAACGACTACCATCCCAATTCGCGTATCATATCCGTGGTACTTTCTCCCCTATTTCGTTTTAATACAAAACGAGCTGCCCTTCTTTGAACTACTTCGATGTCCTCTATCAACAACCTTATCTGATGCCGACCCCACAGCGTACAGTAATACTCCAGAAGAGTGCAGACAAGTGTAGTGTAAGTAGTTTCTTTTGTAGACTTGTTGCACTTTCTAAACAATCTGCCAAAAAATCGCAGTCTTTGGTTTGCTTTCCCCATAAGACTATCTATATGATCGTTCAAGTTTAAGTCATTCGTAACTGTAATCTCTAAGTATTTAGTTGGATTTGCAGCCTTTAGATTTGTGTGATTTATCGTGTATTTGAAATTTAGTGGATTCTTATCAGAGCTCATGTGGATGACTTCACACTTTTCATGATTTAGAGTCAATTGCCACTTTTTACACCCTACGAATATCTAGTCTAAATCATGACGCAATTAGTTTTGATCACTTGATGACTGTACATGAAGGTAAATGTCAGCATTATCTGCAAAAAATCGAAGAGGACTCCTTGGGCAACGCCAGATATTACTTCAGTTGTACTCGATGACTTTCCATCAATTATTACGAACTGTGACCTTCCTGACAGGAAATCATAAAACCTGTCACACAACTGAGACGATACTCCATAGGCAAGCAATTTAATTAGAAGTCTCTTTTGAGGAATAGTGTCAAAAGTGTTCTGGAAATCTAAAAATATGGAACCAATTTGACGTATCCTGTCGATAGCACTCATTACTTTGTGAGAGTTTGTGTTTCACAAGAACAATATTTCCTGATTCCCTGTTGATTGTGTCTCAACAAATTGTTTTCATCAAGGTGATTCATAATGTTCAGGCACAGTATATGTTCCAAAATCCCACTGAAAATCGATGTTAATGATATATGTCGGTAGGTAGGTTGGTTGGTTGGTTTAAAAGACTGGGATGGGAGGGACTAAACTGCTGGGTCATTGGTCCCTCGTTCCGATTAAAATACACTACTGGCCATTAAAATTTCAACACCAAGAAGAAATGGAGATGATAATCGGATATTCATTGAACAAATATATTATACTAGAACTGACATGTGATTACATTTTCACGCAATTTGCGTGCATAGATCCTGAGAAATCAGTATTCAGAACAACCACCTCTGGCCGTAATAACGGCCTTGATACGCCTGAGCATTGAGTCGAACAGAGCTTGGATGACGTGTACTGGCACAGCTGCCCATGCAGCTTCAACACGATATCACAGTTCATCAAGAGTAGTGACCGGCGTATTGTGACGAGACAGTTGCTCGGCCACTATTGACCAGACGTTTTCACTCGGTGAGAGATCTGGAGAATGTGCTGGCCAGGGCAGCAGACGAACATTTTCTGTATCCAGAAAGGCCTGTAAGGGACCTGCAACATGCGGTCTTGCATTATCCTGCTGAAATGTAGGGTTTCGCAGGGATCGAATGAAGGGTAGAGCCACGGGTCGTAACACATCTGAAATGTAACGTCCACTGTTCAAAGTGCCGTCAATACGAACCAGAGGTGACCGAGATGTGTAACCAATGGCACCCCATACCATCACGCCGGGTGATGCGCCAGTATGGCGATGACGAATACACGCTTTAAATGTGCGTTCACCGCGATGTCGCCAAACACGGATGCGACTATCATGATGCTGTAAACAGAACCTGGATTCGTCCTAAAAAGTGACGTTTTGCCATTCGTGCACCCAGATTCGTCGTTGAGTACACCATCGCAGGCGCTCCTGTATGTGGTGCAGCGTCAAGGGTAACCGTAGCCATGGTCTCCGAGCTGATAGTCCATCCTGCTGCAAACGTCGGCGAACTGTTCGTGCAGATGGTTGTTGTCTTGCAAACGTCCCCATCTGTTGGCTCAGGGATCGAGACGTGGCTGCACGATCGGTTACTGTCATGCGGATAAGATGCCTGCCATCCCGACTGCTAGTGATACGAGGCCGTTGGGATCCAGCACGGCGTTCCGTATTACCCTCCTTAACCCACCGGTTCCATATTCTGCTAACAGTCATTGGATCTAGACCAACGCGAGCAGCACTGTCACGATACGATAAACCGCAATCGCGATAGGCTACAATCCAACATTTATCAAAGTCGGAAACGTGATGGTACGCATTTCTCCTCCTTACACGAGGCCGCGCAACAGCGTTTCACCAGCAAACGCCGGTCAACTGCTGTTTGTGTAGGAGAAATCGGTTGGAAACTTTCCTCGTGTCAGCACGTTGTAGGTGTCGCCACCGGCGCCAACCTTATGTGAATGCTCTGGGACGCTAATCATTTGCATATCACAGCATCTTCTTCCTATCGGCTAAATTTCACGTCTGCAGTACGTCATCTTCGTGGTGTAGCATTTTTAATGGCTAGTAGTGTAGTTGTGTTTCACAAGAACAATATTTTCTAATCCCTTTTGGTTGTTTCTCAATAAATCGTTTTTATCAAGGTGATTCACAATGTTCAGGTTCAGTATATGTTCCAAAACCCTCCTGAAAGTCGACGTTAGTGATATGGATCGGTTGGTTGGTCTAAAAGATGGGGGTAGGAGGGACCAAACCACTAGGGCATCGGTCCCTCTTTCTGATTAAAATAATTCCACAAGGGTGGGAGTAAAATAATCGAGACACACACAACATACACAACCACAAGAATGACAGAAGGGCAAAAAACACGAAAATGGGCAAACTCTGACAAGAAAACCACAGACACGCAAGAAACATGTAGAAGAGATCAAAACAAGAGAGCAGATTACCATGGCGGGCTGACCATGAGAATAGAAAGGAGAAGCCAGCCATTCTGCAACACATTAAAACCTCCACGCTAAAAGCACTAGGGTGGAGGACACAGAGGGACAAAGGACATGCACTAAAACTTAGATGAAATGATAAAACCCACGCTCACGAATAAAACGTAAAACTAGTCTCCTTAATGACAAGCAGTTTGTTGTGCTTACTGAGGTTATGCCTTTTCGTCTCCCAAAGGTGAAAAACCCTGCTACGTAAGTCAGAATGCAGGTCATGTTCAGAGATGCCCATCTCCAGAAGCGGTTTCCGCGTAGCCTGTTTGGCCAGCCTGTCGGTAAGTTCGTTGCCTGGGATGCCGACGTGTCCTGTGGTCCACACAAACACCTCTGAACGTTGGAACCGGTCCGGGGCATAAATGGACTCCTGGATGGACGACACCAAAGGATGGCGAAGATAGCACTGGTCGACAGCTTGGAGGCTGCTCACGGATTTAGTAGACAGAATAAACGCCTCCCCAGGGCATGAACAGATGTGCTCAAGAGGACGAGATGTAGGCACCAGCTCGGCAGTGGAAACACTGCAGCCATCTGTTCAATATGTCCTCCATGGACATACGCGAAGCTGACGTGAGCATCAGCCATCGAGCCATCTGTGTAAACCACTTCGTGGCCTTGGTACATGTCAAGTATCGAGAGGAAGTGGCAGCGAAGAGCAGCGCGGTTAACAGAGTCCTTAGGGCCATGTGAAAGGTCCAGACGAAGCTGTGGCCTAGGTGTACACACCATGGAAGTGTACGTGAATGGACCTCAAGTATAGATGGTAAAGGCAAGGACTCCAGTTCAGAAAGAAGGGATCGTACACGTACTGCAATTGGAAGCCCTGACTTGGGCGCCAATGCGGGAGATGAACCTCCGTGGGTAGGAAAACGAGATGGTGACTCGGATGCGCAGGATAACTACGAACGTGTGTTACTTAACTGGCAAGCAGTTGTGCACGCCTTACCTGAAATGGAGGCACTCCAGCTTCCTCAAGGACGCTGGTCACTGGACTCGTCCTAAAGGCGATGGTCGCTAGGCGAACGCCACAGTGGTCACTGGGTCGAGTAAACGCAACGTTGAGGGCGCCGCCGAACCATAAACCACACTCCCATAGTCAAGGCGGGACTGCACAAGGGCTCTGTAGAGCGGCAGCAGCGTAGACCGATCTGCACCCCAGTTGGTGTTACTCAGGCAAGGAGGGTACTGAGGTGCTGCCAACGCTCCCACTTAAGCTGACAAAGGTGAGGAAGCCAAGTCAACTGGGTACCGAAAACCAGTCCTAAGAATCTATATATCTCCACTACAATGAGTGGATAGTCATTAAGGTAAATCTCTGGTTCTGGATGAACGGTACGACGACGACAAAAGTGCATAACACACGACTTTGCGACCGAAAACTGGAAACCGTGGGCTAGAGCCCGTGACTGCGCCTTGTGGATGGTTCCCTGTAGGCGTCGCTCAGCAACTCCGGTAATGGTGGCGCAGTATAAAATGCAGAAGTCGTCTGCGTACAGACAAGGTGAGACAGACGGCCCTACAGCTGCTGCTAGGCCGTTAATGACCACTAAAAATACACACTCAATACAGAGCTCTGCGGGACTCCATTCTCCTGGATGTGTATGGAACTGTGGGAGTCACCAACCCGGACACAGAAAGTGCGAAGCGAGAGGAAATTCTGGATAAAAATCGGGAGTGGGCTTCACACACCCCACTCGTATAATGTGGCAAGGATATGATGTCGCCATGTCGTGTCATACGCTTTTTGTAAATAAAAAATAAACAGCACCCAAGTGTTGGCGTCTGGAAAAGGCTGTTCGGATGGCAGACTCGAGGGACACAAGATTATCAGTGGTAGAGCGACCCTGCCGGAAGTCACCCTGGCATGGTGCCAGTATGCCATGTGACTCAAGGACCCAGCCCAACCGTCATCCCACCGTACGTTCCAGCAGCTTACAAAGAACGTTGGTGAGGCTGATGGGCCGATAGCTATCCACATCAAGTGGGTTTTTATGGGTTTGAGCACCAGAGTGTTGGTGCTCTCCCGCCACTGCGATGGAAAGACGCCATCGCGCCCGATCTGGTTGAAGATGGCAAGGAGATGTCGCTTGTAGTCAGATGAGACATATTTAATCATCTGACCGTGGATATGATCTGGTCCAGTAGCTGTGTCGGAGCAATGTTCAACGGCACTGAGGAGCTCCCATTCTGTAAATGTGGCGTTATAGGGTTCACTGTGGCGTGTAGTTAACGAGAGGACTTTCTCTTCCATCCGCCGTTTGAGAGTGCGTAAGGCTGGGGGGGTAAATCTCCAACGCAGAGGCTCAAGCGTAGTGCTCAGCCAAGTGCTCAGCCAAGTGCTCAGCAATCGCGTTTGCCTCGGTAGATAATACGCCATTTACTTTAACACTGGGGACACCTGTTGGGGTCTGGTATCCCAAAACATGTTTCATTCTTGCCCAGGCTTGGGAAGGTGACGTATGGCACCCAATAGTCGCGACGTATCTCTTCCCTACACTCCTGTTTCCACCTTCTGAAAAGCCGGCGAATGCGGGCATGGAGCTGTTTAAAGGCTATAATGTGCTCCAAGGAAGGGTGCCGCTTATGCCACTGTAGAGCTCGCCGACGCTCCTTCATACCTTCAGCGATTTCCGGCGATCACCAAGGGATGTCTCTCGCCAGGGGCACCCTAAAGAGCCAGGGATCGTGTTTTCTGCCACAGAAACGATTGTTGTCACCTGCTCAACCATCAAATCGATTTTCCCGTGTGGGTAAGATTCAACAGTGACAGCAGAGGTGAAAGTTTCCTAGTCCACCTTGTTTAAACCGTGTCTGGGCAGGTGTCCGTGGGGTTAACGCCAGGGCAGTGACAGGAAGATGGGGAAGTGGTCACTACCACACAGGTCGTCATGTACTCTCCAGTGTATAGATGGGAGAAGTCTTGGGCAGTAAATTGATAAATCAATGGCCGAGTAATTGCCATGAGCCACATTGAAATGTGTGGCGGCCCCAATGTTTAAGAGGGAAAGGCCGGATTGCGACAGTAAGATTTCGACATCTCTGCCTCGGTCAACAAACACGGTGCCACCCCACACGGTGTTATGGGTGTTAAAATCTCCCAAAAGTAGGATACGTTTAGGGAGTTGATCAATTAGTGCAGTTAATACATTGAGGAATACTACACCATCTGGAGGAAGATATACACTGCAGACAGTTATTTCCTGCATCGTCATTCTTACAGCCACAGTTTTAAGAGGGGTTTGAAGGGGCACAGGTTAACTACAGATCGAGTTTAGGACATAAACGCAAACTCCGCCTGACACTCTATTAGCTCTTTACAGTTGTTGTAGTATCCCTTATAGCCGCAGAGGGCAGGCGTCCGCATTGCCAGGAACCAGGTTTTCTGGAGGGCAATGCAGAAAGCAGGTAAAAAGCTAAACAGTTGCCATAGCTCAGCAAGGTGGTGGAAAAAAACATCCGCAATTCCACTGGAGGATGACATGATCTTGAGACTGGGAAGGCATGAACACTGAATGAGGCGCTCTACCCCTCAGGGTCACTGACCGCCACCGACCGCCGCCGACTTTTTTGTCTGAGCAGTCTATATCCATTTTGTCAGAGTCCGGCGAGGTCTAGGTCTTGAGACGACAATCTCCACCTCATCTGCAGACACAGACCTTGGAGGTAGTGACGGTGTGGTTGCCACCACAATTCCCTTGGTCTTGGGGACCTTCTTTTTGGATTTCTCTCGCTGTTCCTAGGGTTTTCCTGGCAGGGAGGACTTCACTGATTCAGTCTCCAGGTCTGAGGATGAGCGTGAAGCCCTGCGACTAGCTGCTTTTGGGCTCTTCAGCCACTGGCAGGTGTCATCTTTCCCATTAGCGGAAACCCGGGAAGGGAGTGACCCAAGGGACCCCTTCCTAGCGAGAGCAGCGTCCCCGATGGTTGTGGGGGGGGGGGGGGAGTGTTGTTCCTCAAGTAGGTGGTGCAAGGGCAACAGAGAGGGAAGTGTGCTGCACCATCAAGGGGGCAGGTGTCCTCTGGCTCTGAGAGGTGACTGGGGTTGGCGGAGCTGATGGGGCTAGAACTGTTGTTGCAGCAGCGTAAGATGTCATGCATACAGGATGTAGGCATTCAAATTTCCTCTCATCCTCAGTATAGGTCAGTCGATCCAGGGTCTTGTACTCCAACATTTTCCCTTGTTTCTGAGGAATCCTGCAGTCAGGTGAGCAAGGTGAATGGTGCTCTCCACAGTTGACACAGCTGGGAGGCAGGGCTCATGGAGTATTGGGATGTGATGGGCATCCGCAATCTCGACATGTGACGCTAGAAGTACAGTGGGAAGACATATGACCGAACTTCCAACATTTAAAGCACTGCATTGGGGGAGGGATATAGGGTTTTACATCACAGCAGTAGATCACCACCTTGTCCTTCTCGAGTAATATACCACCCTCAAAAGCCAAGATGAAGGCACTGGTGGTAACCTGATTATCCCTTGGACCCCAGTGAACACGCCAAACGAAATGTACACTTCGCCATTCTAAATTGGCGTGTGGCTCAGCATCGGACTACAAAAGAAGTTCCCTGTGAAATATGATACCCTGGACCATATTGTAACTCTTATGGGGCGTGAAGGTTACAGAAACACTCCTAGCTTGCCAAAAGCGTGTAATGCCCGTGACTGGGCAGAGGATGCTGTTTTGATAAAAACTGATCCAGCTCTCATTTTGGACAAGCGCTCTATCTCCCCAAACTTGTCCTCTAAATGCTCAACAAAAAACTGAGGCTTCATAGTCATGAAAGATTCCCCATTAGCTCTCTAACATATAAGGTACCCAGGCAAATAAGAGCTGCCACCATCCTTAGCCTGACATTCCTCCCATGGTGTGGCCATGGAGGGGAACGATTTGGGGTCTTACTTCTGTGCACTGAATTGAGCCCATGAACACTTAGAGACTGCTGGTATTTGACCACCAGCAAGAGATGATTTACTACGCTTCATCGTGTGTCATCCACCCTAATGCCACACACTCCAACCAGGGGCGCTCCCACAAGTGCCACCCAGCTGCAGCAAAGGCCACCTGGCAGGATGGCCACTGTCGGGAGTCCCGGTGCCCCAAGGGCATGGGCATCTACCCCTTGGCATACATGGGGAGTTAACGCTGCAGGTATCAGCAGAGCGATCCCTGTGTGGTCAGGGGGCTACAATGAACTGGGTACATGGTGGCCCCACCACAATGGACTGGCTACCGTGCTAGGTATTAGGTGCAACAAAGCACACAAGTCCATTATCATTGTCAGCATAGAAAAAGATACTGCAGAGTTGATCGAAAAATACGCACCGAGGAGGGTGACCTCGTCCAACAGTTGGAAAATGAGCACAAGTGCAGATCCACGTCGACGAATGATGCAATAGGTCCCAGTGCATGATGGACATGATGCACCACGTAAGGCGCCCTTTCTCAATTGGCTCGTTCTTCGGGAAAATTTTGAAAAATGGGGGTCAAACCCTACAGGGAACTATCACGAAGGCCGAAATGTGAGACTCCATTTAGTCGCCTCTTACAACAGACAGGAATATCTCAGGCCTATTCTAAACCCCCGGACCCATGGGGGGGGGGGGGGGGGGTCTGAAGTGAAATGAACACATGCAACAACTCGTATTTGAAGGAAAATCAATACCAAGAAGAGATTCACTGAAGGAGCCTGAATCTGTGAAACACTCGTTCGACTAATTCTGAAGTATCCTCGTCACTATGGAACCCTTACCCGATTGGACTAGTAGAAGTAGAAGATCAGATTTAGTTGGAACTATGAAAAAAATAAGCAAAATATACAAACTGAGTAGTCCCTGCGCAAGATATGCAACATAAGGATAATGAGAGCTCAGGAGCGCCCTGGTCCCGTGGTTAGCGTGAGCAGCTGCGGAATGAGAGGTCCTTGGTTCAAGTTTTCCCTCGAGTGAAAAAGTTTAATTTTTTTTATTTTCAATTATTATCTGTCCGTCCGTCGCTCCGATGCGAGGTAATTGCGCCGTAGTATGGGGACGCTACACGTAAACAAACATCGAAACACACGACGTCAGTCAACTACAGCGCACGGAAGAGAGAGTATTCCTGCTAACGAGGCTCCCTGGCTGGCAGTTAACTGTTCGCTACTTTGGACGAGAGTGCATTAAATACCCGAGATGTATTCCGTGGGCAATATGAATCCATCAAATATAGCTCGCGACTTCAGTAACAAGGTCAATGAATATTTTCCGAGCTGCAAGGAATCGGGACAGGGGATCGAACGATTGTCGATCATTTGTATGATTATTTCCTACATTTGTTGATAAACAGTACGTGTGGTGGTGATCCCTTGCTGATTGCTGCGGGCCTGTATGTACCAGATGATGAGATTGTTGACGATCCGTACGAAGAACACGAAGAGGAAATACTGGGCCGCCAATATGATGGTATTTCTTTGGGTTACATGAAGGAAACCAAACACATCTAACGGTTGCACAAGAGGTGTACAACCTGGAGGAATGGTAATCAAGTCTACTCCCACACTAAAATTGTACAATGCCTGATCCTTCTGTCCTGTATAGCTGTCAAGGGGTAAGACAAAATCTTTGTCCGCGTAAGGAGCAATCACACGTTCATTAAAGTCTTTCACTAGTGTTTTCTCCATTTTTCCTGACGCACTGCAATTCACAGTGACATTCGGCGTTTGCGCAAGTACCCTATTCTCCTGTTGCTGAACTTGCGGTCCAAATACACCATTTTTTTTCCTGCAAACATAAATAAAATGTAGGTAAAAGAAATCCTGCTTTGTTCAGAGCATATTGTATGGTGTAACTATGTGAAGTGGCATGCAGCTGGTCTGCAGTACATTCCGTGTCGCCTTCTCCAACTAACGATAACGTGCGGGTCGATTTCATGTCATAGTTAAAACCGGACTGATCTATGTTATAATATATGCGTCTTCATACTGTTGGAATCTGCCGTTAGTTTCTGTAACAAACGTCTTGGAACACTCTAAAAGTTCTTCCGGTTTATTCGCGTAGTTCTTGCTTACATATTTCGTAATTTTCCTGCTCGTAATTTTGTATTTTCTTTTGAACGAGACAAGCCAATGAGATGAAGCCTTGAAGTCCAGGCCGATTTGTTTAGCGTAATGCAATCCCCAAAGCTGTAGGTCTGTATCATGAACTGCACTTCAATTCATTTCTGGCTGCAATAAATTGTCGGTATACATGGTTTTCTAGTTCACTGAACTTCTGTCTTCGGGTTCCACCTCGTTCTACGACTTCTTTGCAAATTTTGTGCTTTTTTCCTCCATCCCTTTAAATTTCTTAAATTTGTTACTTCACTCCATTATCTATATTTGCGTCTTTTAATTGGTTTGACTACTCAGTATATTTTGCTTATTTTTTCATAGTTCCACACAACTTCCTGTTTTCTCGATTGATCTGTGTTCAGTTTTTCAAGGCCTATCCACTGTGCCAACTTATAACTAAATCTGATGGGGGTGCGATGGGGAAGTTCCCTTGTAAGAGCGGTGCTTTCCATATCGAGTTGGTTGTTATCGCGAGAGCGCTACCCATGCTCAACCAACACTTGTTGGGGACGCTTGAAAGAGGCTTCACATAGAAGTTAACTGAAATTCCTAGAGCGTCAGTCAACATTACTTCCTCACATAATCTTGCGAAATGGCGACGGGAAAGTAAGATAAATTATAGTCCATACTAAGGCTTACCAACTGTCGTTTTTTCCACATAGCAATCGCAGGTAGAACAAGGGGAAAACGATGATTATACCAAAAGTACTCTCTACCATGTGTAGTCAGACGGCTAGAGGAGCATAGATGTACTGGGGATGGTCAAAAATATCGAAACACTACATGAAAAACACTTCACATAGCCATACATAATACAGTGTAGGAAAACCGTTGGCATTCGAAGCAGCTTCTTTTTCGGAATTAGCTGCGATTGAGGTGGATACCGATCACGTATCATCCTCTCCGAAGTAGATTAGAAGGACTCAATAATACTGAGAATTGTTAACTGGTTGTCAATGGAGATGGGAGAATTCTTCCTCGTGATCACAAAACCAGCCCTGTGGACAGGGGCCCCGTCGTCTGAAAACAGAATTACCATTAGGGAACAAACGTTATTGCAAGGTGTGGACCTGATCAGCCTAAATAATCACATAATCCGTGGCAGCAATGTGACCTCGCAGAGTAACCATGGGGCCCACGAAATACCGCGATATGGCTGCCCAATGACCTCTGAACCCCGCCCTGTTTCATTCGTTGGACTTACAACTCGGCCAGAAGTTGGAAACATTGTGAAACAAGGCTCATCCTATCAAATAACTTTCTTCCATTGCTCCACAGCCCAGGTTTAATGGCTACGGGACTATGTTTTCCAGTTAAGGCCTTCTGCAACACGTGATTTTCGAATTCCAGATCGCCCTCAATTCCCTGCTTTTGGAGCTCCCTTCGTGTTTTGGTGCTCACAGGGTTCACGAGTGCGACCTTCAGTTTTTTACAATCATCTTCATTGACAGTCTTCACGATCACTCAACGCACAATTTCGCCCGTGTTGTGACTTAGCGGACGATGCTTCTTCGCTTTCCCTGTATTCGGTATAAATATTCGACACGGTACCCCAAGAAACACAAAACACTTCGGCTGCATTGGTTACGAAAGCATCGACCATTCGAGCAACTATTTGCACATGCTCGAATTCACTTAGCTGCGACATAACGCACTAACATCTACACAGAACATTGTTCCCATCATGACTGATACTTGCAACGTTGGCGACACTTCACAGGTTCCGTTCTTGTTCAACTGCAATAGCGCAACGTGCAGGCTTGGCTAAAATCTGCATTTATGTTCAAGCATCCATTTCTCGCGGTATTTGCACATATTTGTCCAATTCCTGTATCTGCAGATAATTCATAACTTGTAATATGCCTTATTCTTTGTTCTGAGATGGCGTGAGGTAGCTCACACTTATGAGTCCAGATATGAAGTCAGACTGCAATTGCTGGGCACCCTTCATGAAGTACAGATAAAATAATATGAACAATATCTGTACTACCAACACCTAACATTTACTAACTTAAAAAGCTTTCACCATTAGTACTAATTTTTAACGCGTGACTTGCTAAATAGTAACTTCTTCTCAGTCCAACCCCCTCCTTTTATCTTTCCTCCGCCTTCACATAACTTTCTTTTCATTAATTACTTTTCTACTTTCTAAGTAGCTAATTATTATAATCTGATATTGGGTTTGGAGCTGTAGAGTAACAATAAAAGGAAACAATTTTATTCGTGCGCAATTTTTAAAACGAGAATAATAATAATATTATTATTTCTTTCTTTTCTCAGACGTTATGTCTGGTCAAAAATGGAAAGTGACGCAGACCTTGATCAAGCGTGACTTCCTTTTAACTGTATGGTATATGTTATACTGCATTTAGGAACTTTCGGGTAATTTAACATGTATCAATAATTACGGATTTATGTAATTGTATATATAAGTTTGGATGTAGCTGAATTGCATTGATGTACTGGTGGATATTGTGTGGTATGACTCCTGTAGTTGATAGTATAATTGGTATAATGTCAACTTTATCCTGATGCCACATGTCCTTGACTTCCTCAACCAGTTGGATGTATTTTTCAATTTTTTCCTGTTTTTTTTATATTTGTT
Organism: Schistocerca piceifrons; assembly: GCF_021461385.2. Lineage (NCBI taxonomy): Eukaryota > Metazoa > Arthropoda > Insecta > Orthoptera > Acrididae > Schistocerca > Schistocerca piceifrons. The sequence continues at coordinate 749,289,996 of NC_060139.1, forward strand.
GTATTGGGTATGGATATTTCGATTAGTTGTGTTGTTTTATCTGTTATAATGGTTCTGTTCCAGTATAATTTGTATTCATCATTCTCCAGTACATTTTGTGGTGCATACTTGTATGTGGGAACGTGTTTTATTAGTTTATGTTGTAAGGCAAGCTGTTGTATTATTTTTGCTACATTGTCATGTCTTCTGGGGTATTCTGTACTTGCTAGTATTGTACACGCGCTTGTGATATGATCTACTGTTTCTATTTGTTGTTTGCAAAGTCTGCATTTATCTGTTGTGATATTGGGATCTTTAATAATATGCTCGCTGTAATATCTGGTGTTTATTGTTTGATCCTGTATTGCAATCATGAATCCTTCCGTCTCACTGTATATATTGCCTTTTCTTAGCCATGTGTTCGATGCGTCTTGATCGATGTGTGGCTGTGTTAGATGATACGGGGGCTTGCCATGTAGTGTTTTCTTTTTCCAATTAACTTTCTTCGTGTCTGTTGATGTTATGTGATCTAAAGGGTTGTAGAAGTGGTTATGAAATTGCAGTGGTGTAGCCGATGTATTTATATGAGTGATTGTTTTGTGTATTTTGCTAGTTTCTGCTCGTTCTATAAAGAATTTTCTTAAATTGTCTACCTGTCCATAATGTAGGTTTTTTATGTCGATAAATCCCCTTCCTCCTTCCTTTCTGCTTAATGTGAATCTTTCAGTTGCTGAATGTATGTGATGTATTCTATATTTGTGGCATTGTGATCGTGTAAGTGTATTGAGTGCTTCTAGGTCTGTGTTACTCCATTTCACTACTCCAAATGAGTAGGTCAATATTGTTATGGCATAAGTATTTATAGCTTTTGTCTTGTTTCTTGCTGTCAATTCTGTTTTCAGTATTTTTGTTAGTCTTTGTCTATATTTTTCTTTTGTATTATCTATTCCTATTTTTGTCTGTATCCTAGATATTTATAAGTATCTGCTTTTTCCATCGCTTCTATGCAGTCGCTGTGGTTATCCAATATGTAATTTTCCTGTTTAGTGTGTTTTCCCTTGACTATGCTATTTTTCTTACATTTGTCTGTTCCAAAAGCCATATTTATATCATTGCTGAATACTTCTGTTATCTTTAGTAATTGGTTGAGTTGTTGATTTGTTGCTGCCTGTAGTTTTAGATCATCCATGTACAGCAAATGTGTGATTTTGTGTGGGTATGTTCCAGTAATATTGTATCCATAATTTGTATTATTTAGCATGTTGGATAGTGGGTTCAGAGCAAGGCAGAACCAGAAAGGACTTAATGAGTCTCCTTGGTATATTCCACGCTTAATCTGTATTGGCTGTGATGTGACATTATTTGAATTTGTTTGGATATTAAGTGTGGTTTTCCAATTTTTGATTACTATGTTTAGGAACTGTATCAGTTTAGGATCTACTTTGTATATTTCCAATATTTGTAGTAACCATGAGTGGGGTACACTATCAAAAGCTTTTTGGTAATCAATGTATGCATAGTGTAGCGACCTTTGTTTAGTTTTAGCTTGATATGTCACCTCTGCATCTATTATCAGTTGCTCTTTACATCCTCGTGCTCCTTTGCAACAGCCTTTTTGTTCTTCATTTATAGTTTTGTTCTGTGTTGTATGTGTCAAATTTTGTGTTTATTATTATTATTATTATTATTATTATTATTATTATTATTATTATTATTATTATTATTATTATTATTATTATTAATATTATTAATGAGACATGCCCTTCAGTTATTTCTAGGTTGCGTATGACGTAAAACAGCAACTAACAAATCACATTCATCGTTCCATAAATATCGTTGTACACATTTACCGCACTTTTTCCCGTGTGTCAAGTGGAGTAATTGACGTCCTAATTGATGTATCAATTTAACTACCGAAAATGGAGCAGGAGCTTTAACGAACATTCAATTTTGATAACTTTCCATCACCACTAAGGCGTAAAACCCCATATAGACAACTAGCCATTCGGTTTTAAGTGATAACTTTGTACCATCACGACTGTAATTGGTTAACTCAGCTGAATGCCACCGGTGGGGATTTAGTGACTCCTGCCACAGGCAGGCAGTGTGAATCTTTTAATACAGCGCTTTCACACGCTCCGTCGAGAGCAACTAGCTGCATTGCGAACGTCCGAAACCGAGATCTACTCAACTGCATCGCAGCTAGCGTGCGTAGTTCCTGTACGAAGAGGAAGGTTCGCGTGGTGAACAGTGTCGTCGTTCACTTTGGGCTTAATCACGTTACAAATTAAAAAATTCTGTCCAATGCAGACCTGTTCAAAATGAATATCTATTGCAGATGGCTAGAATTATTTAATTCATAGCGATACCTTGAGAAGAATTGTAGCTAGTGTAAAAGAAACGTTCAAGATTTCGATCACTGTGCAAGCGTAGTGAATCGTAAGCCAGCCCATGCGCGGTGACGTACAAGTGAAAAGTACCGTGTAAGTAAAAGCATACCGCACAAAAGTAATTCTACGGATTAGAATTTAACAACTATCGTTCTATCATCGCTATGCAGAGAACGTTTCGTTACCAGTACAATCTAGCACCTTCAAATACCAACTTTCGCAGATGGCATACGCAGTTGAGTGAAGAGATAGTTGCGCGAAGGACAAAGTGCCGAACGGCCAGGTGTATGAGCTCAAAACTTTGGAAGAATTCACCTTTCGTTTCAGCGTAGTCCTTGGAAATCTACGAACGAAACCATGAGGGACCTACAAATGCCTCGAACAGTTTGTCGTATCTTCAAAATGAAGCTGAAAATGGAGCCCTACGTAAGTCGGGTTTGATTTTAAAGTAACTGAAGTAAGGAAACTATGTGAAACATATGAATAATGCAAGAGCAATGCTGGAAGCCATAGTCGAAGAAACATTTGCTCAAAAATGGCTCTAAGCACTATGGGGCCTTAACATCTGAGTTCATCAGTCCCCTAGACTTACCGTATAACTACTTAAACCTAACTAACCTAAGGAGATCACACACATCCATGCCCGAGGCAGGATTCGAACCTACGACCGTAGTAGCAGCGGGGTTCCGGACTGAAGCACCTAGAATATAACCGCTCGGCCACAGCGGCCAGCGAAACATTTGCAAAATGTCCTGTTTTTAGCTATGAGACTACGTTCGACCTAAGTGGCAAGGTTAACCAGCTGTAACGTAGCAAATTATTAAGAGCTGTTACCTTAAATTGAAAACGTAGCTTGCAGTGGTGGCGGGAGGAGAGGAGATAGATGGTGGTTCTCACACTCGCACAGCTGATGCTGACTAATGGGCCAGCAGTGCCGTTCACACACTATGGATCTAAAGAAGTACTATTAAATACTAATCGATCTTTTTCATACTTTGTATACCAAGTTCTATGGATAACAACCATGCAATTAAAATTTACCAAGTTCTATGGATAACAACCACACAATTAAAATTTCAAATCAATAACTTCCATACTTTGGGAGATAATTTTTTTTTACCTTAAACACATAATAACCGTGCTGGCATTGTTAAGCCGAGTTAGGGACTGTAATGTATTCATCCACAGTGTAAACTGAAATTACAACCAAGAGGATAGGCTAGAATAACCTAATTTTCTGGAATTTTCTTTCGCTTTATTGCTACAGATTTCTGACGTAATCAACAGTACACTGGAAAATTATATCATTGTCTTTTGATTTTTATTGTTTTGGTTTTAGGGCGCAAAACTGCTATGGTCAATAGCGCCCGGTCCGTGACTTAGGAAACAGTAAAAAACCGAAAATGGAAACCAGCAGCAATGGGAACGAAAGTCATAAAATTGGAGAAACAAAGCAGAAGGAATGCTTAAAAATCCACTACAGAAAGGGGTTGGTTGTCCCCAAAAAAAGCTTCAAATGACTGACGTCATTTCAATGGCACTAATAAACTCGAGAACGCGATCGGCTGAGCGCGTGTCATCTGCTAAAATCGATTATATATCAGGCGACAGCTGTAGACGGGAGCGTAACGGATTAAAATAGGGGCACTCAATTAAAAGGTGTCTTACCGTCCACAGCTGAGAGCAGTGGGGACAGAGTGGGGGAGGATCGCCGCTTAAAAGATGTCGATGGCTAAAAAGACAGTGCCCTATCCGGAGTCTAGTTAAAATTACCTCCTCCCGACGACGCGTTCGGGAGGAAGAGGTCCAAGCACAAGGAAGAGCTTTCACGTCCCGCAATTTATTATGGGGAAGTGTCGACCAATGGGCGTGCCATAAAAGAACAACTCGACGACATAATACGCTCCGTAGATCGGCGAAGGGAATCGAATAGCTGGCCGAAGAAGAGAGACTGCAGCCTTGGCTGCAATATCGGCCGCCTCATTTCCACAGATACCAACGTGTCCCGGGAGCCAGAGGAACGCCACCGAGACGCCCCCCATGTGGAGCAAGCGCAGACAGTCCTGAATCCGGTGGACCAGAGGGTGCACAGAGTAAAGAGCTTGGAGACTGAGGAGAGAGCTGAGAGAATCTGAGCAGATAACGTACTGTATCCGCTGATGGCGGCGGATGTAGTGGACAGCCTGGAGAACAGCGTAAAGCTCCACAGTATAAACCGAACACTGGTCGGGAAGCCGAAAGTGATTTGGGGTGTCGCCAACAATATAGGCACTCCCTACACTTAACGATGTTTTCGAACCATCGGTGTAAATAAATGTGGCTTCCGTCATTTGTGCACATAGAGCAGCAAATGCCCGACGATAAACAAGTGAAGGGTACCATCCTTGGGAAATCGACAAAGGTCACGGAGCAGGCAGATCTGGGGACAGAGCCAAGGCGGTGCTGTACCCCAAGTTGCCAAGGTGGTTTTAGGAAAGCGGAAGGAAAGAGAATGGAGCAGTTGACGGAAGTGAACTCCCGGTGGTAGTAGGGAGGAGGGGCGGCCTGCATACCCTACATCAAAGGAGGCGTCGAAAAAAATGTCATGGGCTGGATTAGCAGGCATGGAAGACAGATGGCTAGCATAACGACTCAGAAGGACTGCTCGCCGATTGGGCAGCGGAGGTTCAGCAGTCTCAGCATAAAGGCTTTCCACAGGGCTGGTGTAAAAAGCTCCAGACACTAAACGTAATCCACGGTGGTGGATAGAGTCGAGACGCCGAAGAATAGACGGCCGAGCAGAGGAGTAGACTATGCTTCCATAGTCCAATTTCGAGCGCACTAAGGCGCGATAGAGGCGGAGAAGGACCACTCGGTCCGCTCCCCAGGAGGTACCATTCAGGACACGGAGGGTGTTGAGGGATCGCAGACAGCGAGCCGAAAGATAGGAAACGTGGGAGGACCAGCACAGTTTTCTGTCAAACATAAGACCCAAGAATTTAGCGACGTCTGAAAACGGAAGGTTGACAGGTCCTAGATGTAGGGAGGGTGGAAGAAACTCCTTACGTCGCCAAAAATTAACACAAACGGTCTTCCTGGGAGAAAAACGGAAGCCGGTTTCGATGCTCCAAGAGTGGAGGCGATCGAGACATCCTTGAAGACGTCGTTCAAGAAGGCTGGTCCTTTGAGAGCTGTAGTAGATCGCAAAATCGTCCACAAAGAGGGAGCCCGAGACATCAGCAAGGAGACAACCCACAATTGGATTTATGGCAATGCAAACAGTACAACACTCAGCACGGAGCCCTGGGGTACCCCGTTTTCTTGGGAGAAAGTACGGGAGAGAGTAGTGTTCACCCGCACCCTAAATGTGCGCTCTGCCATAAATTCGCGAAGAAAAACGGGTAGCCGACCTCGAAAGCCCCAAGAGAACAGTGTGCGGAGGATGCCTGTCCTCCAACAGGTATCGTATGCTCTCTCCAGATCAAAAAATATTGCTACTGTTTGGCGTTTCCGGAGAAAATTGTTCATGATATAAGTGGAGAGAGCAACAAGATGGTCAACTGCAGAACGATGCTTTCGGAATCCGCATTGGGCAGGTGTTAAAAGACTTCGGGACTCCAGCCACCAAGCTAAACGGCAATTCACCATACGCTCCAAAACCTTACAGACACTACTTGTGAGAGAAATGGGGCGATAGCTAGGGGGAGATGTCTGTCCTTTCCAGGTTTCGGAACAGGAACGACGATAGCTTCCCGCCATCGTCTGGGAAAAGTACTGTCGGTCCAAATTCGATTATAAAGGCGAAGGAGGTAACGCAGACTATGGGTTGATAAATGCAGCAACATTTGGACGTGGATACCATCTGGTCCTGGGGCGGAGGAGCGAGAAGAAGAGAGTGCATGTTGGAGTTACCGCATGGAGAAAACAGTATTGTAACTTTCGCGATTTTGAGAGGAGAAAGCAAGATGTCGCAATTCCGCTGCACGTTTCTTTGGGAGAAACACTGGCGAGTAATTTGAAGAGCTCGAAATCTCAGCAAAGTGCTGACCCAATGAGTTAGAAATTGCGACGGGGTCCACTAATGTATCATGCGCGACAGTGAGCCCAGAGACCGGGGAGAAACTAGGCGCGCCTGAGAACCGTCGAAGCCGACTCCAAACTTCCGAGGAGGGAGTGAAGGTGTTAAATGAGCTAATAAAGAATTTCCAGCTTGCCTTCTTGCTATCGCGGATGACACGACGGCATCGCGCACGGAACTGTTTATAGCGGATACAGTTGGCGGAAGTAGGATGGTGGCGGAAAACGCGAAGAGCACGTCGCCGCTCACGTATTGCGTCATGGCATGCCTCTAACTGGGGGGCGCCAGGGCAATTCGGAGGTGCGTGGTATTGAACGTTCCGCAGCTGTAAGAATAACGTCGGTAATATGTGTGACCTCATCGTCGACGCTGGGTAAGTGACGGTCATCGAACGTCGCTATAGACGAAAAAAGTGTCCAATCGGCTTGGGCAAACTTCCAGAGTCGCGGGCGCATATATGGCAGTTGAGGCTGCAGTCTAAGGACACATGGAAAGTGGTCACTCGAGTGTGTATCAAGGGCGAACCATTCGAAGCGCCGAGCTAGTGGAACAGCACCGACCGCAAGGTCCAAATGAGATAAATTTGTCGTGGAGGCAGACAAAAATGTAGGAACCCCAGTGTTGAGGCAAACTAGATCCGCTTGGTGGAAGACGTCTAGCAATAGTGAGCCACGTGGACAAGGATGTGGAGATCCCCAAAGCGGGTGGTGGGCATTGAAGTCCCCAACCAGCAAATATGGGGGTGGAAGCTGATCAAGAAGATGAAGGAGATCAGCTCGTGCCATTGGTGTGGACGATGGAATGTATACAGTACAAAGAGAGAACGTGTATCCAGAAAGGGAAAGACGGACGGCGACAGCTTGGAAGGAAGTGTTTAAGTGGATTGGGTGATAATGGAGAGTATCATGGAGAAGAATCATGAGTCCTCCATGGGCTAGAGTGCCTTCAACAGAGGGGAGATCATATCAGACGGACTGAAAATGAGGGAGAACAAAGCGGTCATGGGGACGCAGCTTTGTTTCCTGAAGACAGAAGATGACCGGCGAGTAGGATCGTAAGAGGATCGACAATTCATCCCGACTGGTTCGAATGCGCGGATATTCCAGTGGATAATGGACATAGGGTGAACAGAAAATGGAGGAATGTGACCAAGGTTGCTGTCAACTCAACGACTGCTCAGAGCTTGCGACCGACAGCATGGAATGGCATTCAGGCCAAGGCAGAAGATCCTGATCCATAGGTTGTTCAGGAGCAGCTCCTGCCACCAGCGATCGGCCGGTTGATCTGCCGCCAGCAGTGCGCCTCGGCGACACAGAAGACGGCCGAGGGCGATTTCCGCCAGGTGGTGCTGTAGATGAGACACGCCTTGGCGGAGGAGATGAACTGGGTTTCTTATTAGCCTTCCTGGAAATATGTTTAGATGAAGGAGGAACCGGTGGTTGTGAAGTTGGGGTATGTAAAAAATCTTCACGAGTAGGCTCTTTTTTCGAAGTCTTGGTGTCTGACTTTTGGGCTCGAGATTTAGCAGAACCCGATGAAGGGTGAGCCAGAGAGTGGGCAGGCGAAAGTGGTGAGGTTGAACGAGCGATCTTTGTGCTGGCCGATCTGACGACCGTGGCACTAAAGGTGAGGTCGCAAGTCTGCGTGGCCACCTCCTTTGTTGGCCAAGGAGAAGCAAGGACAGTGCTGTATTTTCCAGTCTGAGGCATGGTGGGCTGTCGACTGGCGAATAATTTTCGAGCAGCAAAGGTCGACACCTTTTCGTTCACTCTGATTTCCTGGATGAGCTTTTCTTCCTTAAAAACGAGGCAATCTCGAGAGGAAGCAGCGTGGTCACCCATACAGTTGATGCAGCGAGGGGATGGAGGTGGACAAGCACCCTCATGGGCATCCTTGCCACACGTAACACATTTGGCCGGATTGGAACAGGACTGGCTGGTGTGATTGAACCGTTGACACAGATAGCAACGCGTAGGGTTTGGGATGTAAGGGCGAACGGAAATTATCTCATAGCCCGCTTTGATTTTTGATGGGAGTTGAACTCTGTCAAATGTCAAGAACAGTGCGGGTTGGAATGATGTTCGTGTCAACCCTTTTCATAACTCTATGAACAGCCGTTACGCCCTGGTCAGACAGGTAGTGCTGAATTTCTTCGTCAGACAATCCATCGAGGGAGCGTGTATAAACGACTCCAATCGAGGAATTTAAAGTGCGGTGTGCTTCAACCCGGACAGGGAAGGTGTGGAGCACTGAAGTACGCAGCAATTTTTGTGCCTGGAGGGCACTGACTGTTTCTAACAACAGGGTGCCATTCCGTAATCTGGAACAAGACTTTACAGGACCTGCAATTGCGTCGACACCTTTCTGAATAATGAAAGGGTTGACCGTGGAGAAGTCGTGACCTTCGTCAGACCGAGAAACAACAAGGAACTGTGGCAATGATGGAAGGACTGTCTGTGGCTGAGACTCAGTGAACTTATGCTTGTGAGCAGACATAGTGGAAGGTGAGGAAACCATTGCAGAAGAATCCCCCGTGATTACCGGCGTCTCCGATGGCGCGCTCCTCCCTTGTGGGGGCCCTCTCTGAGGCCACTCCCGGCTTAGGTGATTGTTCACACCTCAGGTCACACCTCCCGACAAACAGACGGAGGGCCCAATCGGCACTTTCGGAAGGTATCAGCTCGGGTAATCACCCCTCCCTGGGCCTGGCCGTTACCAGGGGGTACGTACGTGTCCTACCTGTCTACCCGGGGCGGTGAATTACGCGTTACCCCGTCACCGGCTACGCACAAAAATGCGTGGGTCGGCCTTCAGACACGCACAGGGAGGAAGAAAGAGAAAGGGAAAAACAAAGAAAGGGAAAGGAAAGAGGAGAGGTCTCAAACGCCGCAGCGGAGAAAAGGGTAAAGAGAAGAGGTAAGGAAAAGAGAAGGACAAAGGAAGGATGAAGACATACAAGCAGAGAAGGCAAAGAATGTGGTACATTTACGAGCGTCCATCTCCGGACGTAGGCACAAACCATACTCCCAGAGGGGGAGAAGGGGAATGAAAGAGCCAGAGGTGAGGGGAGGAGGGGCGAAGATGGGGGAGAGAGAAGGATGCGGAAAAGGAAGGTATGCAGCCCGGAAAGGAAGGAGGGCCACATTAGCTCGGGGTCCCATGCTCGCTACGCATGTATCCACAAAAGAGTTGTGGACCCCCTGAGGGATTCTTTTGATTGTGTGAGTGTTTTGGAGAGACAGAAGTGATTGGAGGACATACGTGAAGTGGGAATGTGATACTTTATTAAAACTATGTAAATGTAAGCGCGAAAAAGTAGTTGTGTATCATGTAAGTTGTCCGAGTGAGCTTGATTTTGTGAAGGGCAGCCAGAAGGGACGTTGGTTATTAAATTTGTTAGTAATTTATTTTGTGGAAAGGGATTTTGTTTTCATTAAATTGCATATAGTTTCAGAATTACTAGACTTTTAGTCTAAATTACTTGTGGTAATATGATTGGCAGACATCAGAAATACCGTGAGTATAGAAGTGCTCGAGATGCCTGCACAACGTACTAACCAATAGGAATTTAGTGTTTCCCGCGCGTCTGGGTAATGGTTTGTGCCTCAGATCTATGAGTCTAGATAGACGCTCTGGAGCAGACTGCAGTGTTTGTGAGTGATTTATTTCACGAGATTTTTGCGTTTGAACATTTCAAGTCGTAAATAAACTCCGTGTGGCGTGTTTCGTGCAAATTACGAGATATTGCGGCGAGCATTTCTGTATAAGAAGTCTACTGAATGACATAGTGTTAACTCGCAAATAGTTGTAGGTCAGTGATTGTTTAGGGCGTTTAAGGTATCCGGTCGGACGAAATATCTTCTGGCTGATTTTGGATAACTTGTTACAGTCAGTAACATTGCACAATTAGTGTAGCGATATTAAATAAGGACTTGATGGCCATTTTCTGCGTTTTGGGGACAATAAATCAATTAAAAGAAAATTTTAGGCATTTTTCAAACGAATCATGCAAGAATCCCAAAGACTCGATAGTTCAAATAACTTTCAGCTACTGCCCATGGACTGAAGCTAAGTGGCGTTTGCGTGGTAGGTGTTTAGTCGAATTTTTCTCAATGCTGCTTTTGTCGACTAAACTAGTATCTACCATCGAGGAGTGAAGGGGCAGACAACCTGAAGCTTATCCAGGTAGGTGGTCAGATAGTGTTAATGGAGAGAGAGAGAGAGAGAGAGAGAGAGAGAGAGAGAGAGAGAGAGAGAGAGAGAGAGACCCGTCCCGCTGCACAGCGTAACATTCGAATATGAAGTAAAGAAAAGCCTTCCTGCGTAATTTTACATCAGCATACTCAGTGTTTTGTACAATATCAGCAAAAAATTGTGTGACTCATTTTTCTACGTTGAGCAAACTATCTAAGCTAACATTTATCAGGGAATGTTTGAGCAAATGCCGTTCTATAGCTTAACACGAATTCCACAGACGATATCTTTCATGCAAGATTGGGCACCACACTGGCAGGTGGTCCGCCCATTTTTAAAACATTTTCCACAGCGTTGGATCGGTTGTACTGGACAAGGCACTGTGCTCTGCTCTTTGGACCTGACACGTCTACCCTTTTTCTGCACGGGGAGGGGGAGGGGGGAGAGGGGTGGAAGATGATCTGTATGCGCCTTCTTCGCCGAAAATAGTTCCAGAACTCAAAACACCCGTTTCAAATGCACTTATGTTGGTGACTTCATACACACATCAAAAAAAGTTTTGCATCGCCCCCATTCTCAGAGCACCTGAAGATAGACGTTGATTGAATACTGTATCACAGACACTCCCTTTGACTGTTCAGAGATGTCACTAAACCCGCCCAAAGATATATACAACCATGCATACGCAGCGCCTATTAGACGGAGGGGGTCTGATAGATGATCAGTTCCTGTCATTCCACCAGGAAGGAGGTACACGGGTCGTGTTGTCTGTGGTTCAACCATTCCTAGACGGCCAATACCGCGGTTCGATCGCGTCCGCATTGTTACTTTGTGCAAGGAAGGGCTCTCAACAATGAAAGTGTCCAGGCGCCTCTGAGTGAACCAAAGCTACGTTGTTCGGACATGGAGATACAGAGAGGCTGGAACTGTCGATGACATGCCTCGCTCAGGCCGCCCATGGGCTACTACTGCAGTGGATGACTGCTACCCATCTGTTATGGCTCGGAGGAACCCTGACAGCAACGCCACCAACGTGAATAATTCTTGTCTTGCAGCCACGGGACATCGAGTTACGACTCAAACTGTACGCAATAGGCTACATGATGCGCAACTTCACCCCCGACGTCCAAGGCAAGGCCCAACTTTGCAACCACGATACCATGTAGCACGGTACAGATGGGCCCAACAAATGCCGAATGGACCACTCAGGAATGGCATGTTTTCTTCACCAATGAATGTCAGTTATGCCTTTAACCAAACGATCGTCGGAGACATGTTTGGATGGAACCCGGTCAGGCTGAACGCCTTAGACTGTCCAGCGAGTGCAGCGAGGTGGATGTTCCTTGCTGTTTTGGGGTGGCATTATGTGGGGCCGACGTATGCCGCTGATGGTCATGGAAGGCGCCATAACGGCTGTACGATACGTGAATGCCATCCTCCGATCGATAGTGCAACCATATCGGCAGCATATTGGCGAGGCATTTGTCTTCACGGACGACAATTCGGACTCCCACCGTGCACAGCTTGTGAATGACTTCCTTCAGAATAACGACCTCGCTCGAGTAGAGTGGCCAGCATTTTCTCAAGACATGAACCCTATGGAAGATTCCTGGGATACATTGAAATGGGCTGTTTACGGAGGACGTCCCATTAACCACTCTGAGGGAGCTACGCCGAATCGCCGTTTAGGGGTGGGACAATCTGGACCACCAGTGCCTTGATGAACTTGTTGATAATATGCCATGAATACAGGCATGCATCAGTACAAGAGGACGTGCTACTGGGTATTAGAGATATCAGTGTGTACAGCAATCTGGACCACCACCTCTGTGGTCCCGCTGCGTGGTGGTACAACATGCAGTGTGTGGTTTTCAAGAGCAATAAAAAGGGCGGAAATGATGTTTATGTTGATCTTTATTCCAATTTTCTGTACAGGTTCCGGAACTCATGGAACTGAGGTGATGCCAATTTTTGTGTGTGTTTATATGATTCAGAACGTATGGCGTAAAATGGATTATCGTTTTGATGTCCATGTGATTAAGAGGAAGCCCCTCTCGGCAGAGCGTAACGACCTGAGTGCTGACCGCCAGGTAAAATCTGTTGCCACGCCAATTCGTGCACGGCAGTGTCAAGACGTCGCGCGTATGTCTGCAACTCTTTAGAACTGTGAACTCCATCCTGTGCGGCTTGTGGTCAATTTCTAAAGAATTCAATTTGGAAATAATACAGCGTCTTGGGCGCACTGCAAAATAGTTTTACGAAGCCGCTTTCTCTGCTCAAGGAACATCTACGTGGTGCGTTTTTTCGCCCAAGTGCCTTCCAACAAAACTGTAGATAGTTGTGTTAGGCCAAAGATACCGAACTGGCGGTTTCCACGTGGGAAAGCTATGTGACAGTTACTGTTAATGTTCTCCTGCTGTTTTTGGGGGAGCTACATCATCATGTGGAAGCAAAGCCATGTCAACAACGAAATTTTCTCTGCTGAACAACAAAATTATCTTTCCCAGAATGAGAAAGTACCTCTTTGGATAGCTTAAAGTGTCGATTAGGTGGGATGTACATGTTCCATTTCTTAAAATTTCATTGGGTAATCACTGATCGGGCTTTCCCTTTGGTGGAGCGAAGTCTGCGCAGATTTCAGCAGGATACTCGGCAATAGAGAGAGCTGTAACCTACGAGGCATTCCTGAGTCCTGTAACAGACGAGGCATTCCTGAGTCAAGAGCTCGAGGGAGACACTGACGGGAGGCGTGGATCTGCATTCGAGGGTCAGTTCTTCACTTCATGACTGACAGGCTGCTGCTGCCAGCCGGCCACAGCAGACGCACGTCTTGTCGCTCTCAGTCTTTCTCTGGTAAGAATAGCTCGCAGCTAAGACTGGCTAAGGCTACACGGGCGTTAACTATACTTTTGTGCGATAAATAACGCAAGAAATATGGACCTAATGTTGTGGTGTATGACATGGCTACACTATACAGAAATTAATGCACATTGTCGAAGGATGGGCGCGATCTCAAGATCGTGCTGCAGACGAACGGGCCTGGTCCCATTTTCTTGCGTAAAAAGACGCAAATGGTAGCTGCTAAACATGCATTAAATGACGCAACGTTGTGCACAGCGGCTACTGTTGGACACGACTGCTGAGGGCTTTTCTACATTCGCCTTAGTAAGCAAGGGTAGCCCGACACACTCAATAAAATGCTTATAATGGTGGTTGAAGAATAATGTTTACATCAGGGATGGCCACCCCGCAGCCCAAAGCAAGTATCAATGCGGCCGAAGAAGTGACCGTCTAAAAAAGTGTGTGAAGTTACGATAAACTTATTATTTTCAATTTGAAACTCCCCGCACTCGTTAGTCCATCCCGGTCTTTTTTTCTTAGCGAGCATTGTTATGTGTGGCCCAAAAATACTCTTCTACTCTACCAGTGTGGCCCAGGCGAGCTAAAAGGTTCGACACTCCTGATTTGTGTGTTTCCTGTGTATTTATGAGCTTTCCCTTGCGAAGCCGATCTACAGTTACGGATGCATCCACCACTGTTCTGTTTCCATCTGACAATACCGAAATAGTGGCTCAGTTTTGTCATGGTACTTAATTACTGACGCGCGTAATTTACTCCAGTTGGAGCACAATCGACCCTGCTTCAAAGAAAGCTATGTTACCTATACATGCTGTAGCCGGCGTACTCCGAAAGCTGCGTCATTCTCGCACAAAACGTTGCGTTAATTGCTGTAATTTCCGTAAAATTCCTGCGTTAAAGCCCTAGTAGTAGAGTAGCCTTAGCCTATCACAAGAGGAGAATGATCAGGTTTTCGTTTCTTTTCTTTTCACCATCGTTAGATAATGTCATTTGATATTACGTGTTACAGAGAGGGCTCATCCATGACAGTGGGTTTAGATATTCACAAGTAAAATCAATATTTTGTTTCCTGGCACGATCGTAACAACGCGTCCAACAACGAAGATTTGCTGAGATGATTGGTCTCTTACTTATCCATTCCTTGCAGGCCTGTTTTAATACATTTAAGATGTAATTAAATTATCACGATGTTCACTACTTGTATTTCTATTTCTTGTTTTTATAAATCATTAGATTTCCTGTTGGTGTATGCACCCACAAAGAGAATCTAGACCAATACTATCAATTCAGAAGATAGATAACTAACCCTAGTATTAATTTTCAATGATTTTCTACGAATCGACATCTAGAACTCATTTACAAGGACCTTTTCCTTTTTTAGTAGGCGATCCGTTGCGTGAAATTTGATTATTCATCAGAGTTTATGGAAATAAATCTGTCTCCCTGTTGGAGATTACAGAAACGATCAAAAGTTTTGTCAGCTCGAGTCGGCGTATTGCACTACTCACTAAACTGCCCTTCGGCATCTGTTAAAAATCTATACAGAGGGTGGTCAGAAACAGTCTGAAAAGCTTGTAAGGGTGTTGCAACGATAGTTGTGCTGAGAAATAATTGTTAAGAAAAAATTCGATTCGTTGCACGGTTCCCGAGTTAATCGTCATTAAAGTTAACCAATCAGGTCTTCGTGGGTGCTAATTCAAGCGACATACCAGAGGTTGGTTGGTTTTAGGGTTTGATGGGGGCTAAACATCGAGGTCATCAGTCTCTGTTCCAAACAGACATACTTGTAAAAGGCCTATACACTAAAAGCGTAACCTCTGCACCCAGAGGGAGGGAACACCACGGGGTACAGAGCTAAAATGAACACCGCAGTAACACAAAATAGAGGACACTTAAAAGGAGCAGAGCAAATAGTTGACTGGAGTAAAACAGACTACAGTGGTTGATGGATCAGGTAATAGGTCAACCACTCAACTACATACGAAGAACCTCCAGCTGGAAAGCGTTGATAGAGGTACCAACACACCTTGTTACCATAAAAGACACTATTTTGGTATCCACGTCACAATTAAAGGTGTAGCCTGAGAAATTATGCGAGAGCGCCCACACTAGAGTGAGTGATAAAACCCAGCTGCACGGATAAAACGTAAAACTGAGTCAACTATAGAAGCATCGTCACCTAGAATTAAAGGAAGTGCAGCTGGTAAATTAAAGGACTGCCGCAAGGGAGCTAAAAGGGGGCAGTCCATCAGAAAGTGGACCACTGTCAGCTCTGCATCACAGCAACACTTGAGCGGGTTCTCACGGCGAAGGAGATAGCTGTGGGTCAACCGTGTATGTCCAATTCGGAGATAGCAGAGAACTGAGTCCCTACGCATGCTCCTCAAGGACGAGTTCCATACGGCCGTGGACGACTTTACCAGGCAGAGCTTATTTGGCGTGCTCAAGACAGACCATTCAGAGCTCCAGACATCGCGGACCTTGCGATGTAGGGCTGACAGGAGGTCTCTTTCCACGAGACCAAGCTCCAGGGGTGGCGAAGTGGTGGCCTGCTTGGCCAACCGATGAACACGTTCGTTTCAAGGAATGCCGATGTGGCCTGGGGTCGACACAAACGTCGCTGAACGACCACACTCGGCGAGAGCGAAAACAGCATCTTTAATACCACACACCAAAGGATCCCGAGAAAAACACTGGTCGAGTGCTTGCAATCCACTCGGAGTCACTGCATATGACAAATGACTCCCCAGGGCAGGAGGAAAGATGAGCGAGTGCACGATAAAGAGAAACCAGCTCCGCAGTGAAAACACTGCTCCCACAAGGCAGGGAATGCTGCTCAACGTAGTCACCGTGGATGAAAGCAAACCCAGTGCGTCCATCGACCACGGAACCATCAGTGTAGACTACATCTGCATCGCGAAACGAGGCAAGAAGAGCCATGAATTGTTGAAGACTGGCAGGTGTAACAGAGGACTTGGAGTCACAGGACAAATCCAAGCAAAGCCGCAAGCGAGGGAGGGACCAAGGAGGGGTAGAAGAAGAGGGCCGGAAGGATGGAAGAAGGGGAAAGGACTCGAGTGACGAGAGGAGGGAACGAACGCGGACCGCGATCGGGAGACCCGACCTAGGCCGCCGTCGTGGGGAGGGGAGTGCAGAAGATGGAAAAAGAAGCCTGCGGTTTGGGTGGTCGGACGAGGCATGGACGCGGGCGATGTATGATGCAAGCCACTGTTGTCGGCGGAATCGTAGGGGAGGGATTCCAGCTTCTACAAGAAGGCTAGTCACCGGACTAGTGCAGATGGCACCTGTCGCCAGTCTGACGCCACAATGGAGAATCGGGTCGAGGATCTGCAATGTTGAAGGCACTGCTGAGTCATACACCACACTCCTGTAGTCGAGATGGGACTGGACTAAGGCCTTATAGAGCTGTAAGAATGTTGTTCGTGTAGCCCCCCCAAACTGTGTGGCTGGGGCAGCAAAGGATGTTGAGGTGCCGCCAGCACCATTGTTTAAGCTCGCGAAGATGAGGTGTCCAAGTGAGCTGAGCATCAAACACCATGCCAAGAAAGCGATGCCAATGAACTCTTTCGTATTGAGGAGATGCAAGGTAGAGCTCTGGATGGACGTGGACCGTTCGATGACGACAGAAATGCATCACTCGGGTCTTAGAGGCTGAGAACTGAAAACCATGGTTGGATGCCCAAAAATATGCCTTAGGGATAGCTGCCTGGAGCCGCCGTTCAGCGACACTGATGCTTGGGGAACTGTAATAAAGACAAAAGTCATCGGCATATAGAGAGGAACAGACCGATGAGCCCACCGCAGCTGCAAGACCATTAATCGCCACCAAAAAGAGGGGAACACTGAGAACCGAGCCCTGCGGGACACCGTTCTCCTGAATATGAGCAGAGCTAAAATAATTGCCAACTCTAACCCGAAAGGAGCGATTGGAGAGAAAATTCAGTAGAAAAATCTGAAGTGGACCCCGTAAGCCCCATTCGTGCAGCATAGCATAGATATGATGGCGCCAGGTGGTATCTTACGCCTTCCGAAGATCAAAGAAAACAGCAACTAGATGTTCTCGCCGGGTAAAAGCTGTACCAATAGCCGAGTCGATCGCTGAGTGGCCCTGACAGAATTCCCCCCGTTGCTGGGCCAGGAGGCCCCGAGCCTTGAGGATCCACATGAGCTGCCGACTCACCATCCATTCCAGGAGTTTGCACATAACGTTGGTAAGGCTGATAGGGTGATAGCTATTAACCACCAGCGGATCTGCACTAGGTTTCAGCACCAGGATGGTAACGTTATCCTGCCAACGAGCTGGGAAAACACCCTCCATACAGATGCGGTTAAAAAGGGCGAGTAATTCACCCTGACAGTGCGCCGAGAGATGGCGAAGAAATTGGTTGTGAATTCGGTCTGGACCTGGAGAGTATTGGGGCAAGCTGTAAGGGCACTTTGGAACTCCCATTCACTAAACAGGGCGTTGTATTGTTCCCAAAGGTGCGCGTGCGAAACGACAAATGCATACGCTCAGCCTGCTCTTTAATGGCGCGGATTTCTGCACTGTAGCCCGCTTTCTATTTTGTTATGGTTTTAGGGCGCAAAACGACTACGGTCATTAGCGCCCAGTCTGTGACTTAGGAAAAGGTAAAAAAAAAAAACAAAAAACTCTAGCCCGCTGTTGCGGAACTACGAGCGAAGTACTCTGCCAGATGTTCGGCGATGGCGATTTGGTCAGTAAAAAGTGTACCCCGAAGAGAAAGGCAAGGGACAGATGCATGAGGGCGAAAGCCAAAAATGCGCCGAACCCGCGACCACACCTGGAATGGGGAGGTGTGAGAACCTATGGTGGTAACATATCGTACCCAGCAGTCCTGTTTGCTCCGCCAGATTAACAAGTGACAGGGAAGCAGCACAAAAGCTGTTTCAACGCAGCAAGGTGGTGGAAAAAACCACGGAAATTCTATTGAAGGATAATGGTATCCGACTGTCAAGACATGAAAGAACCTGAGGGGGATAGGTCACGCCTTAGAAGAGCTCGCCATCACCAATTGCGAAGTAGACTGATCTACTTCCATAGGAGCTGCAGGTCGAACAACATCTAGCTGCCGAGTGGATGCTAGACGCTCCACATCATCTTCAGGTGCAGTGGTGAACTCCTTTTCTGTCTCTATGTCCTTTTGCTTTTTCTTCCTTTTGGTAGAGTCCCATTCGCCCTTCGGTTTATCAGGCTGGGTGGGCTCTTCCGACCCAGTCTTATGGACCGAGGAAGACCTGGAAGCCCTACAGCCCTCAGGTGGTGGCTTTTTCAGCCACTGGCTGACATCTGGAGGGGCAGTAACCGTGGAAGGGAGGGCACCAAGCAATCCCGTCCATGCGAGGGGAACCGGAGGAGGCGGGCACTTCTCCGACTCGAAGGTAGAGACTGAAGTCCCCAAAGAAGTAGGGTTTGTTACTCCCGATGTTGAAAAGAGGGGAGCAACGGAAGAGGGTGTTCCCCAACTACCAGAGGGGGGGGAGGGGGCAGGAATAAACTGGCAGGCCCACAAAAAGTGGCTGAGCTTGGGGGCCATCGCCTGCGATGGCGAGATTGAAGCTGCTACAGCATACGTCGATGAAATGCGCACAGGGTGGAGTCGGTCGTACTTGTGTTTAGCCTCTGTGTAAGTGGGCCTGTCCAAGGTCTTATACTCCACAATCTTCCATTCTTTTTGATAAACTGCGCAGTCTGTCAAGCAAGGTGAATGGTTCTGTCTGCAGTTGACACAAACGGGGCGGGGAACATGGGACGTTGAGATGGGAGGCACGTCCACAATTCCAACATATATGGTTGGCGTCACATCTCGATGACATATGCCCAAACCTCCAGCACTTAAAGCAGCGCATGGGAGGAAGGACATAAGGCTTAACATCACATTGATACATCATCACCTTGACCTTCTCGGGCAGGGTGTCACCCTCGAAAGGCAAGATGAAGGAGCCAGTGGCGACCCTACGATCTTTAGGTCCCCTGAAGACACATCGTACAAAGTGGACAACACAGCGTTCCAGATTTGCACGGAGCACGTCGTCAGACTGCAATAACAGGTCACGATGAAAAATAAGTCCTTGAACTGTATTGAGGCACTTATGAGGCGTAATGAAGACTGCAACATCACCGAGCTTGTCACAAGCAAGCAATGCCCGTGACTGTGCTGGGGATGCTACCTGTATGAGGTATTTAGACATGCCCTCAACTTCTCCAAACTTATCCTGTAAATTTTCCACAAAAAACAGGCTTTGTGGTCAGAAATGAGTCTCCATCTGTTCAGCTGCAAACCAGAAATCGAGAATACATCTCACCAGGTAATTTAGACCACCGTTCCTCCCCTGGTGTGGGCAGGGAAGGGAACGATTGGGGGTTATACTTTGAGGCATTGAACTTTCCTTTCTTAGAGACTTGTGCTTGTGCACTATTCGTATTTCTTTTCATGGTGGTCCCACGAGCAGCTAGGGAAAGGAATGGCCACCCAGACAGAGCCCCGCTTGCCTGGGTAAGCCTAATACGACCGGGGGGTGGCAGGTTACCCAGAGGTCGCCCACTAGCAACTGTTCTACCTCAACAGCCATGTGTCTCCTCAGCGCGCAGCACACCTTGAGACTGAGGGTTTTTTATAGAGGTTTATACCATCCTCGCGACCCAGGCAGTTAAGCCAAGATCCCCGGGCTCTGTACCGTACAACGTTCCACCGTTGCACCTTACGGTGGTCGTTGAAGCATGCTCAGAGCTTACGGTATTGAGGACTGGTGGCGCTTACCGGTCCCCAGCTCAGGGACTCTGGGGTCGCCAAGCCCGTACCCAGCAAATAAATGCTGAGCCCCCTGAGGGGCCTGCCAGAGGCGGTGTCGCCATGAATGTTCATCATTTGGTTTCCTCAAACCAAACAAACATAGCTTTTTCCCACCTAGCTTAAATTTATCACTTTCGAGCAAGTCACATTTTAACTGGTTGGTTGGTTGGTTTAAAAGGGGGGGGAGGAGGGTAAAAGGGAACGAACTGCGAGGTCATCGGTCCCTTGTACCCAGTAGAACAATTACCCAAGGGAAAGAAAACAAAGAAGACATATGGCACAGTAACAGGAGAAAGGATTAACCAGAAGAACGACAGAACAACAACAAACACTACAATGGGTAAAACGGGACAAGAAAACCACAGAGACACAAGAAACAGGGAGAAGATATTAAAAACACGAAAGGAGGATACCATGGCTGACTGACCATGAGAATAATAAAGGAGAAGCCAGCCACTCTACAACATATTAAAACCTCCACTATAAAACCCCTAGGGTGAAGGACACAGAGGGACAAAGGACATGTGCTAAAACTCAGATAAAATGATAAAACCCACCCTCACGAGTAAAACGCAAAAATAAAGCTGCTGTTGAGGCACTGTCGCCAAACAGCGAACGTAGTATGCTGGGAAAGTTAAAAGTTCGCCGCAGAGCGGCTACAAGTGTGGAGTCCAGCAAGAGGTGGACAACTGTCATTTGGGAGCCACGGTGACATTGAGGTGGGTACTCATGACAGGGGAGGTAACCATGTGAGAGACACGTATGACCAATGTGGAGCCAGGAAAGGACAACTGATTCCCTGCAAGGACCCCGCAGGGAAGACTTCCACTCGTTTGCAGTCTCCTTAATGACACATAGTAAAGCATACTGTTATACCATTCCGTCTCCCAAAGTCGAAAAACTTTGCGGCTTAAGACAGAATGCAGGACAGTTTCAGAAATGCCTACCTCCAGAAGCGGTTTCCTCGTAGCCTGTTTGGCCGGCCTGTCAGCAAGTTCGTTGTCTGGGATTCTGATGTGTCCCGGGGTCCACAGAAACACCACTGAACAACTGGACCGTTCCAGGGCAGTGATGGACTCCTGGATGCCCGCTACCGAAGGATGGCAAGGGTGACAGTGGTTGATAGCTTGTTAGCTGCTCAAGGAGTCAGAACATAGAAGAAACGACTCACCAGAACAGGAACGGATTACTGAAGTGCATGAGATATGGCCACAAGCTATGCAGTGAATACACTGCAGCCAGCGTGCAAGGAATGCTGTTCAGTACAGCCTCTGTGGACAAGGGTGAAGCCAACATTACCATTAGCCATAGGTATAAAAAACTTCAGAGCCCCGGAACACGTCAAGAATCGAGAGGAAGTGACAGCTGAGAGCAACAGGGTTAACTGAGTCCTCAGGGGCATGCAAAAGGTCCAGTCAAAGCTTCAGCCAAGGTGTACACCACATGTGAACCGCAATCGTGAGACCTAAAATGGGCCACCCATGCAGGAGAAACTGCCACGGGTGGGAAAAGGAGATGGTAATTTGGATGCTCAGGAGAACTACAAATGTGTGCAATATAACGGGAGAGCAGTTATGCGCGTCGGATCCGCAATGGAGGAACTCCAGCCGCCACTAGGACATTATTCACTAGACTCGTACTAAAAGATACCGTCGCTAGACGAATGCGACAGTGGTGCACTGGGTCGAGTAAACGCAATGCTGAGGGCGCCGCTGAACCACAAATCGGACTCCCATAGTCAAGGTGGGATTGAACAAGCGCTCTGTAGAGCTGTAGCAGCGTAGAGGGATCTGCACCCCAGTTAGTGTTGCTCAGGCAGCGGAGAGCATTGAGATGCTGCCAGCACTCTCGCTTAATCTGACAAAGGTGAGGTAGTCACGTCAATCCGGCGTCCAAAACCAGTCCTAAGAATCGATACAACTCTACTACAGTGAGTGGGTCGTCATTAAGATAAAATTCTGGTTCTGGATGAATGGTACGATGACAACAGAAGTGCATGAGACACGACTTTGCGGCAAAAAACTGGAAACTGTGGGCTACAGCCCATGACTGTGCCTTGTGAATGGATCCCTGTAGGCGCCACTCGTAACACCAGCACTGGTCGAGCAGAATGAAATGCAGAAGTTGTCTGCTTACGGAGAAGCTGAGATGGACGGCCCTACAGCTGTTGCTAGACCATTAATGGCCACTAAAAATAGACACACTCAATACAGAGCCCTGCGGGAGCCCATTCTCCTGGATATGGGGGGAGCTATGGGAGGCACCAACTTTGACACGGAAAATATGGAGCGACAGAAAGTTTTGGATAAAAATCGGGAGCAGGCCCCCAGCAACCCCACTCATACGATGTGGCAAGGATATGATGTGTCCAGTTCGTGTTGTATGCTTTACATAAGTCAAAAAAGACAGCAACCCGATGTTTGCGTCTGGAAAAAGCTGTTTGGATAGCAGTCTCGAAGGACACAAGATTGTCAGTGGTAGAGCGACCCTGGCGAAAACCGCCCTGACATGGAGCCAGTAGGCCACAGGACCCCACCCAACCGTCGACACACAATACATTCCAGCAGCTTCCAGAGAACGTTGGTGAGGCTGATGGGCCAGTAGCTATCCAGATCACGCGGATGTTTACCAGGTTGTAGCGCTAGAATGATGGTGCTATCCCGCGATTGCGATGGAAAGACGACATTGCACCAGATCCAGCTGAAGATGGGGAGATATCGCTTGTAGTCCGATGAGAGTGACTGGATCTGATCTGACCCAGGAGCTGTGTTCGGGCAATGTGCAACGGCTCCCACTCTGTAAATGGGGTGTTATGGGGTTCACTGTGGCGTGTCGTGAACGAGAGGAGAGAGGACTTTCCTTTCCATCCGTCGTTTGAGGGTGTGAAAAGTTGGGGGTGGGGGGGTAGTTCTCTGATGCAGAGGCTCAAACATAGTGCTCAGCAAAGTGCTCTCCAATCGCGTTTGCGTCGAGCACGCCATTGATGTTAATGCCTGGGACATCTGCTGGGGTCTGGTACCAAAAAAGGCGTCTGATCTTCAACCAGACTTGGGAAGGTGACGAATGGCACCCAATGGTCGTCATGTACCTCTCCAAACACTTTCTCCTCGCTTCGTAAGTTGGCGAACACGGGCACAGAGCCACTTAAAGGCTATTAGGGCTCTAAGGAAAGGTGCCACTTATGTCGGTGTAGAGCTTGTCGACGTTCTTTCATTGCCTTAGCGACTTCCAGCGACCACCAAGGAACTGTCTTTCGCTGGGGGCACCCTAGAGAACGAGGGATCGCGCTTTCCGCCCAAGAAATTGTCGTTGAAGTGATCTGCTCGATCACAACATCGGTGGTACCACGTGTGGGAGATGCAATGGTGACAGCAGACATGAAGGTTACCCAGTCTGCCTTGTTTAAATCCCATCTGAGTAGGCGTCCGTGGGAATGACGCCGGGAGATCGACAGGAAGATGGAGAAGTTGTCACTACCACACAGGTCGTCTTGTACTCTTCAGTGGATACATGGGAGAAGTCTTTGGCTGCAAATTGAAAAATCAATGGCTGAGTAACTACCATCAGCCACACTAAAATGGGTGGCGGCCCCAGTATTTATGAGGCAGAGGTCGAGTTGGGGCAGTGAATTTTCGATATCTCTACCACGAACAGTACGCATGGTGCTACCCCACAAGGAGTTACAGGTGTTAAAATTTCCCAAAAGTAGGAAATGTTTAGGGAGTTGATCAATCAGTGCAGCCAATACATTCAGGGGTATCGCACCATCTGGAGGAAGATACACGTTGCAGACAGTTATTTCCTGTGTCGTCCACATCCTGACAGCCACAGCTTCAAGAGGAGTTTGAAGGGGCACGGGTTCACTACATACCGAGTTCAGGACATTAACGCAAACTTCGCCTGACACTAATATACGCTATGGTTCTTTTAATATCCCCTGTAGCCACGAAAGGCAGGGGTCCGCATTGCCGGGAACCACGTTTCCTGGAGGGCAATGCAGTAAGCAGGTGTAAATCTTAACAGTTGCCGTAGCTCAGCCAGGTGGTGAAAAATACTGCTGCAACTCCACTGGAGGATGAAATCTTGAGACAGAAGGCATGAAACAATGAGGCAGTCTACGCCTCAGTGTCATCTACTGCCACCAACTTATTTCCTTAACATGCTATATCCATTTTGTCTGAGGGTCTGGCGAGATCTAGGTCCTCAGCGAACGCCAGAATCTTCATCTCATCCTCAGGAGCAGGGCTTGTAGGCAGCTTTGGTGTGGGTGCCACCGCAATTCCCTTGGTCTTGCGGGTCTTCTTTCTGGTTTTCTCTCGCTGTTCCTTGTGTTTCTGTCTCTGGGAGGGCTTCACTGATTAAGTCTCTGGGACTGAGGATGATCATGAAGCCCTACGACCAGCTTCTTTTGGGCACTTCAGCCACTTGCAGGTGTCATCTCTCCGACTAGCTGAAATCTGTGAAGGGAGTGACCCAAGGGACCCCTTCCTAGCGAGAGGAGCCAAAGACGACTTACGCTTCTCCAGCTGAGAAGTGGGGACTAGAGTCCCAATGATTGGGGGGGGGGGGGGGGACAGTGCTCCTAAGGTAGATGGTATGGGAGCAACAGGGAGAGAAGTGCCCCACCATCAAGGGGGCAGATGTAGTCTTCCAGCTCAGAACTGACGAACTACACAGGGGCTACAAGTCTTCTCATTGCAGCAGCATGAGAAGAGGTCAGAGCCACAGGATGTAGGCGTTAAATTTCCTCTTCGCGTCAGTTTAGGTCAGTCGATCCAGGGTCTTCTATTCCATGATTTTCCTTTCTCGCTGTAAAATCCTGCAGCCTGGTGAGAAAGGGGAATGATGCTCTCCACAGTTCACACAGATGGGAGGTGGGGCACATGGAGTATTGTGATGGGATGGACGTCCACAATCTCGACATGTGATGCTGGAAGTACAGTGGGAAGACATATGGCCGAACTCCCAGCACTGCACTGGGGGAGGGATATATGGCTTGACATCACAGCAGTAGACCATCACCTTGACCTTCTCAGCTATTGTGTCACCCTTGAAGGCCAAGATGAAGGCACCAGTGGCAACCTGATTATCCCTTGGACCCCGATGGACGCGCCGGACGAAATGAACTCCTTGTTGCTTTAAGTTGGTGCGCAGCTCATCGTCAGACTGCAAAAGATGGTCCGGGTGGAATAGAATACCCTGGACTATATTTAAACTCGTTATGAGGCGCGATGATAATGGAACTTCCCCTATCTTCTCACAAGCGAGTAATGCCCGTGACTGGGCAGAGGATGCAATTTCTATTAAAACTGACACTGACCACGTTTTCGACAAGCCCTCCACCTCCCCAAACTAGTCCTCTAAATGCTCTTCAAAAAACTTAGGCTTCATCGAGACAAAGGAGTCCCAATGGGCTCTTGTACATATGAAGTACCGGAGCAAATAAGAGCTGCTGCCATCCTTAGCCCGGCATTCTTCCCATGGTGTGGCCAAGGAGGGGAACGATTTAGAATCATACTTCCTTGCACTGGACCGATGCCCTGATGCCACCCACTCAGACCAGGCGCCCTCCCCACAGGCGCCACCCAGCAGAAGCAAAGGCCACCTGGTAGGATGGACATTGCCAGGAGTTCTGATGCCCCAGTGTGACGGGCATCTATTCCTTGACAAACGTGGGGAATTAACAAGGCACGCATCAGCAGAGCTATCCCTGTATTGTCAGGGGGCTACAACCAACAGGGCACATGGTGGCTCCATCACAACGTACTGGCTACTGTGCTGGATATGAGGTGCAAAAAATTCCATGGTCATTGTTGGCACAGAAAACGACACTGCACAGTGGGTGGAAGAAAACGCACCCAGGAAGGTGTCCTCACTCAAGAGATGAAGGATGAATAGAACTGCAATGCCACGACGAGAATGTGGGCTAAGGATCTCAGTGCACAATGGACACGATGCACCAAAGTGCCCTTCCCCAATTTGTTCACTCTTCGGGAAAATTTTGGAAAATGGAGGTCAAATCCTACAGGAGGTCATCACAAAGGCCGAAAGGTGTGAGACTCCTTTTAGTCGCCTCTCTCGGGCCTGTTCTAACAACCAGACCTGCAGGGGAATTTTAACTGGTAATGATCATTTCATTTCAACAAGTGGTAACTCACGGAATCACATATGTCTGTACATTATAGTATTTTAGCTTGTGGAAGTGCATAAATTCACGCACACAACTCAAATAGCGCAACGTATCTACTTTTTTCATAATTATTAGCACAATTTCCCCTGCAAGACCCTTACAAACTTCTCAGACAACACTGCATAATCTTTCTTCTCCGTCAGTTTAAGGGATGTAATATAATAAAAACGAAGTATGTATTTATACTTTATTGCAGAATTAAGCTGCCTGTATGGGGGCTCTACTTTAATTTGTATTATTTTTATCTCAAAAGATTTTTTCCTTTGTATATTAAATTAATTGTAATGGATACAAATGTGGCAGCAATAATATTTGAGTCAACTATTCCTTCCACTACTAGTTCTGCCATCTTAGCAAAATGTTATTCTTACGAAATTGCAAACAACTGAAATCATGTATAAAGTACCTCACCGTAAAGGAACGTGTGCTAATACCAAAACTGGTTTTTGGATTTTGCGAGTGCAGTATTTTCGAAATTATGGAGAATTTAATATTATGAATAATAGTTTATTAGTATTAATCCAGCTGATGCATTTGGGTTACAGATGCCTGTGTAAAACATTAACTTTTCTTCTCTAGTATTTGCTGGATGAACTTTGCTTTTGGAAACAGTGATTTGAGTGTATTTGAATATTCCAGGGTATCTTCTTCAGTAAATACATGACACTCTTGTTTTGTAATTAGCCAAATGGGAAGATCCCCATGATACCAATTATCCTATTATCTCAAGTTCTTATTGAGTCTCCAGTCACGGTGGCGATATATCGTCTGATGAATGTGACTGGTTTCAACATTCGAGATGTTTAGGAGCCTGATCATACAACTACCTTACTATAAAACTCATTCATCTGTTCATCTGCCTCCTCAGTGGGTGCATGTACATTTATAACTATGTTGAAAAAATTTGCCCGTTGATATTAATATGGACATCCGTTCATTGTTGGTTCGAAGTGCATTACAGTATGTTTCAGTCCTTTAGCGACCACAAAACCTGTACCAAAGGTTTTCGTCCTCCCGCCTCTGTAGAAAATTGTGAAATTTTCTGAGCCGCTATATCACTTTCACGTAATTTCCTGGAGAGCCAATAGTTTTATACTGCAGTTGTTTACTTGCGTTAGCAGCTGCCATAGGGCTCCAGCTTGGTATAGGCTCCGCTCATTCCATGTTCCTATGTAATATCTTTCATCCGTATGTACATATCTTTTATCCGTTTTTTGTTTCCTGGGGTCGTCATCAAAATATCTGTCTGGCTTATTCCTTTGTTAGCATTAGCAACAAGTGATTTTTATAGGGAGAGGTTGTTAAACTTCCGCCAAACCATTTGAAGGGGTAGCCTCTTACAGCTCGCCAGGTAGCTGGTTCCATTTTCAGGGGAACATCCTTAGCCTTTGTAGATCCCTCCACTGATTACAATGCAGCAACTGATGGTTGGGGGTTCCTCTGCCTTTCTTACAAGCCATTCGCCCTCATATCTGCTGGTTTGGGTCCGCCCCAGGTATTTTATTTCTCTGGCACCCTCCAAATCTGGAGGACGTTCCCTATCTGTAACTTGGGGAGGCGGATGATGGGGGACCAGCAACCCCACACAGGGTAATTCTTGTTTGCTGAATTGTAATTAATGTTCATTTCATAGTTTTTGAATGAATGAAAACTTGATAAACATAAAATACTTTTAAATTGCATTTGGTAAACATAATAAGAAAAATTATAAAATTACTATTTTTATTAGTAACAATAGGTTGGAGGGGCTGATGCCATTTTTGCTATTGGGGGGGGGGGGGGGGTTCTACTATGTTACAAGAACTGGTTGACGGTGATTATAAATCCATAATGTTATTGTAAGGTAACACACTGTTAAATAATATTTCAGCATTGGGTTGTCACAAGAAGTGCGAGCTGTTGGACTTTCCCTCGGTATAATACAATCTACCTGGAGAACTCGGGCCGCGGAAGTACGAAATTCTGTAGCTGCGTCCGACAGTGTAACAACTTACATAAGATATTGTACATTATCTTAGTGAAAAAAACACACTTAAGAAAACTCAAGTCGGAAGACCAAATGAATGGGCTGCGAACTTACCTGTGTCGGAATTCAAAAGTGCTTAATTATTTACTACCGTGAAAAAAAATTTATCGGTTTATTCGCCTTCCCTCTCACTTCATTCCAAAAGTTGCCCAAAAACTGACCTAATTATGAGTTGTCTTCCTGGTGTGGCAGTGTAAGCCTCGCAAATATTTCACCAGTGAAACTTCCGACATACATCCTGGGCGCTAGTAAACAAAAGCAAAGCAGAGATCTTAACCGCGTTATCGCTCATCAGCTTCTAAACACGGCTCAGCGATTCGCCAGTGTAAATACAGTACTGCTATGGGGAAGCTGTTCACACTTCTCGCTGCCACGTTAGTGTCTTTGCTTTTGTCATTTATCGCAGTTGCAGCGTTATCGTACTCTGGCTTGTAAAGCAGACAGCGAAAACTTTTTTTTCCGAAATTGGATTTTAGTATTCCGCAAACTGTCGCATGTAAATGTTATAATACAGAACTCTTCTACTGGCCATCGTAGCCAAATTCTCTACAATTTCCATGGATAAGATAAGGCGAATACCGCAGGCTCCATTCAACGAAACCACAACCGATTTCCCTGGCCATCTGTGTCCGTTCAGACCATGTTCTCTGCCTGTTAAGGGTAGATATCGGTGGGACGTTAAACTACCTGTATAACCATTTTCGCGTGTCTGTGTCATAGGTCATAATCAATTAACGATTTAATGGGGAAAAGTCGATCGCTTAACCCAGTAACAGATTGACTAACCTAACTGATATTACGTAAATAGTATTTTTTATGCATAATACATGTTTATAAAAGCACAACATTGCTCATTGTTCGCTGATTCCCTCCAACCCATCTGAAACTGTAT
Organism: Schistocerca piceifrons; assembly: GCF_021461385.2. Classification (NCBI taxonomy): domain Eukaryota; kingdom Metazoa; phylum Arthropoda; class Insecta; order Orthoptera; family Acrididae; genus Schistocerca; species Schistocerca piceifrons. The sequence goes on from NC_060139.1 coordinate 749,319,416, forward strand.
TAGGATTCTTGTCAAAAATCCACATCTCGAATGTTGAAACCAGTCACATTCATCAGACGATATATCGCCACCGTGAATCGAGACTCAATAAGAACTTGAGATAATAGGATAATTGGTATCGCGGGGATCTTCCCATTTGGCTAATTACAAAACAAGAGTGTCATGTATTTACTGAAATTAGGAAAAGAAGAGCCTTATCAGCCAACTATAGGAAGACATGCCTCCATGAAATACCAAATGACAATGGAATTAGGATTGTAAATTATGCTATAAGTAAAAACATGACTGTCAGCAGTACATGTTTCCCACACAAAGAGATACATACAGAAACATGCGTGTCAGCAAACGGACGAACTAGAAATCAGATAGACCATATATTGATTGACCAGAGGCACGGACCAGACATCATGGATGTTAGGAGCCAACATGGAGCTGACTGAAATTAAGACCATCATCTAGTAAAAATAACGTACAGGCAAAGGATCTCACTATTGAGTAAACAAAAGGGCCACAAACAAAAGAGTTTTGACATTAAGAAACTAAAGTCATAAGAAATACGGAGAACATATCAGACGAAAATAGAAGAGGGGATTAAGAGCGATATCGACACTGCAAAGGAGCGCACAGAAATAATGTGTAAACAATGTAAGACTGCAATCCTCGGGGCAGCTGGGGAGGTTTTGGGACATGTACGGGCTCAAAGGCAAATTGGTTTGATGAATGTATGAGAAGAATTGAGGAGTTTAACATAGCACGAAAAATTATTTCAGAGAAGAACTACAGAAAATCTGAATAAATATAATGAAACGCGCCGTGTAGCTAAGAAGGTTTGCAGAAAGAAGAAAAGGGCAATAGAAAATAAAAAATTGGAAGACACTTAACAACTAGGAGAAGAGAAGCAAGTACGTGAAATCTACCAACAACAGATGATACTTTGCCACACTACCCATGCTCAGGAGCTCACTTCTATCACGAAAATCTAAAATCCTCATTTACAAAACAATTTTAAGACCAGTTATGTGTGGTGCCGAGAAATGGCCCATGACTGCAAATGAGGAAAGGATCATTAGCATTTGGGAGAGAAAGGTTCTGCGTAAAATATATGGCCCAATATAGGATCAAGAAAATTGGCACATCCGTACGAATGCAGAATTAGAACAACTTTTTTAAGAACCTGACATTGTCGCTTCCATTAAAATAAGAAGACTGCGATGGGCAGGACACGCGGTCAGAATGGAAGAAGACAGAATATGTAAGAAGATTTTTTATGGCAAGGCTGGAGGCAGACGACGGAAGGGACGTCCCAGAAAGAGATGGGTGGATGGAGTTGAAGACATGAAAAAGCTGGGTGTCCGAGGATGGAGACAAAGCCATGGACCGGATAGAATGGCAGGATATTGTGATGCAGGCCAAGGCCCTTCAAGGGCTACAGAGCCTAGTAGTAGTAGTAGTAGTAGTAGTAGAAGAAACAAGATTTACAAGAGAAGTAAAAATTTAAATTAAAAAGTTCGGTGTGATGGATCAGCTTGCTTTTCAGAACAAAGTTTCTCAAGGCTTGGAGGAATAGCAGAAAGAGTCTCTCTTAAGTTCTTTATTTACATTTAGCTTTGAACGGTAGTTCGACTTTATGGCTAACGAAGCTGAAAACACAGTCTCGCACAAGTACGTTGTTGCAAAAGGAATCAGGATCTTCATTGCATTTTGGCTTCGCGTTAGACTCCAACAAAGACATATCATTAAATTTACTCATCAGTGAAGTATCACGAGTTCAATAAGTTGTTCTTCCTCTCCTATATTTAGAAACAGATGCTCCAGGAGCACTTATGAATGGATTTTTAATCAAACTAAATTTATCAAAATCGTTGCTGAAATGTTTCTCGAAGTAAACTTTAATGTTCCAAGATGAGGAAAGCAAGCTTTTATCGCTATTGGAAGTATCGGATTATCTGTATCCTCTAACACACTATAGAAGGGAACATATCTAGTATGCCACTCTCCATTCGGTTTTGCCACAGCTCTATTTCTTTATTAACGCCTTCACCTTTTCATTCCAAGATAGTACAGTTGTCTGATTACCTTGAAGAGAAGTGTTAAGAATACTGTATTTGGTTTCTCAAAAATATCGGTGCGGTAATCCATTTTAAATAAAAAATCTGTTGTTGAAACTGTCTGCCAAAGAGTGACTTCTCTTTTTTTTAAAAAAAGAAAAAACATCTCATTCCCCAGTTCAAACATTCTTTTCTATGCTTTACCCCTTGAAAGCCATTGAGCATTACTAAAAATAAGAGCAAATGTGTTGAGCGCCTATCTCCTCATATAGCACTTTAAAAAGCCCCTAATTTATAGATTTTGCCTTAGTAATATTAACTGTTTTTGTATAGCCGTGTGGACTAAGTTGTTTAGCGGCCAGAGCCTCCCGATGTGTCATGCAGTGAGTCAATACAATCAGGAACTACAGCTTTAACTTTCGTTTGCAAACCACCATGAATTCCACACACTGAGCGAGCTCCGTCTGTGCTAACTCCAATGCACCTATTTTGCAATATAACGTTTTGATTGAAAAAGTATTGAGCATGTCAAAATGACTTTCAGCTGTAGCTGTTTTCAGTATCGACTGACAGAAAAGAAATGCCCCTGCTCGAGTAAATCGTCAGAAATGTCAAATTCTTTTACGCACACTGTCACTATAGACGGGAATACTTTTAAACTGTTGAGCAAATTAGTCACCAACATTGTTTATACTATGTGAATCGCTACTGGTAAAACCAGAGTTTCTGCAACCTTGTGTGGTTTCTTGCATTTAGCAATTCTTTGAGAAGTCTTAAGAGGCTAAAAGAGCCTTAGACGTCACATTCGTCGTTCTAGCAAAGTTCTTCTGGATAGATCGTAAAACATTTAGTTTCCCGACAAAAAAATCTTTTGGTTTTTGCATTAATTCGGGATGTTTGGTTTCAAGATGTCTCTTTAACTTGTTATGTTTCATGCTATCAGCAGCTAAACTCAAACTACACACTGCGAAAGTTCTTCACCATTGGTTGTAGTTGTCGTGAAGCCTAGCAATAAACAGTTCTCATCATACCTTCTCGTTTTCGCCTTTGGATTATCTCCCTCCCCTCCGCCAGTTGATGGACCACTGCTGTATTGCCCTTTGTCACTAATCGGGAACCTCTTCATACTGCAGTCAAGTCTTCCTCGCAAAGTCAATAATTATAAGACCATAACTGTAGTCGTCACTACAAGAATGCGTTGAGATACACGAGCCAAACCTTGCACTGCACGGGATAGTTACGAAAACAGTAACGGCGCAGGCGACAAAGGGTATTCCGCCGACTAGCCCAGGAAGCATCGCCACCTAGGAACACAGCCTACTCAGCTCGCGTGTGTAGGCTTTGTTCCTAGGTGGCGTAGAAGGAATTCGCGCAGCTCGACCGATAAACAAATGTCGTGTGACTAGGACCTTCCGTCGGGTAGACAGTTCGCCTGGTGCAAGTCTTCCGATATGACGCCACTTCACCGACTTGCGCGTCGATGGGGATGAAATAATGATGATTAGGACAACACAACCCCCAGTCCCTGAACGGAGAAAATCTCCCATCCACCCGGGGATCGAACCCGGGTCCTTAGGGCTGACATTCTGTCGCGCTGACCACTCAGCTACCAGGGGCGGACAGCTCGTCCGATCATTTCAAACAATGCTGAAAATGCGACGGCGGTTTCACTGTCATCGACCACGTCTGGCGTTAACACCGACGTAGGGCGAAATTCAAACCAAATCAGTGGCATGTCGTTTGGAAAAAGATAAACCTAATTGTTACAATATATATTGTTTTCCCTAACAAAACACGCCCCCTTGCACGCCATTCGCATCCCCCCCTCCCCAGGTCGTGCCACCACAGTTTGACAACCACTACAGTAAACACTTTGTAGTTTCTGAATGTTTTCGGGAAATAATTACAGTATGTTTTCCATCTACGCTTCCTGATCAGTGAACCGCCAATATTGTACTGCAGTAGTCGCCTACTATTCTCTGAATTCTGCGTCTGCAAATTTTACTTCTGTCAAGCTCCCCAAATATTTGTAGTAGAGATGGGCAAACACGTAACTGTTTCGAAAAAAATGAAACAGTACAATGTAATGTTTCGATACGCTGTTACGAAACAGTGAAACAGTTTGTTTAGTAATCTAATAAACCTACACATTTTATCATCTTGAATGTCTACTGTACAAGTATGTCCATATAAACACAAATGAGGAGCGACAGCGCTAATCATATTGCAGAAAGTACGAAACTATCACTTAGGCGTATAGGCATTTCGTATTTCCTGCAGCAAATGCACTGCTTTCGTGTCGTGTGACTTTCATACGTTTCAACTGGCTGAAGACAGTCATAGCTGAAGACAGAAGAACCACCACGAACGGAACTGGAGGAGGGAGCAAACTGCAGAAACTACGGACGTGCTACTGGGATTCCCACATTCCGTTAGTACGGGTAATATACCCATCCTGCTAATTTCCATGCACACAAAGGGAATCATTGTGGATAATAGGCACATTGGCCCACAGATAATTCGAATAAATAACAAAATATAACAGAAAAAAATTTTGTCTTTCAAGGTGTTTCGAACCATTACTATAAATTCACCATGCTCCCCAGCCCTTCCCGTTCACCATTACACTATAAGTGATATGTCAAATAGATTGCTTGCAATTATACCTACGTCAGATTTATGTATGTGTCTAATAACTGTCACTCTACGCCTTCTTTATTCAAAATATTGTAGGTTTACTTGTGTTTCTTAATATGATTACTGTACATGAACAGAGAAGCGTATCCAGAATGAGATTTTCACTCTGCAGCGGAGTGTGCGCTGATATGAAACTTCCTGGCAGATTAAAACTGTGTGCCCGACCGAGACTCGAACTCGGGACCTTTGCCTTTCGCGGGCAAGTGCTCTACCATCTGAGCTACCGAAGCACGACTCACGCCCGGTACTCACAGCTTTACTTCTGCCAGTTCGAGTCTCGGTCGGGCACACAGTTTTAATCTGCCAGGAAGTTTCAGAGAAGCGTATGTTATAAAAAACGTGTAATTTAAATGAATGATTTTCACATATTTATTATTTTGGATGTGAATAGTATGCGTTGTTTTATTGTTTGGTTAGTGTTTATAAAGCAGATGTTACGCCATTTCGGAATAGGACAGTCAGCTAGAAACGAAGCTTTATTTTCGGATATCTTAAGCTTCATGCTATTGCCTGTCAAAAAGATTTCGACACTCTTGAAAGTGTTTCATGAAGTGGTATGTTGTGTTTCAGTACCTGTGCCGGCCCGAATCTCGTCCGACACAGAGCGGAATGAAACATCACTGTTTCGATACAATTAGTCCGTTCCAAGCACAGGTGGACTGAAACAGCCTTATTTTGAAACAACGATACAGTTTCTGTGAGTGGCTCAAGATCGAATCTGGTCCGGTTATCCGAGACAGGGGCGGAATGAAACACCACTGTTTCGAAACAGTGAACCACAGCCGTTCCGAAACACTGAAACAGTTCCACGTATCGATACACTGTATCGAAACATAGAAACAGTGGCCAAGTCTAATTTGTAGCTACCTCTTATGTTTTTCGTTATACTACCTCCGACAGCAAAAGATGCAAGTCTGGTAAAACTGGCCAGTACACACGTCTGAATAAATCTGATTTCAGTAAAGCACTTATTTTAATTTTTATGGTTTGCAGCGTGCTTTTCATGTGTTAACCGCACGTCAGTTCCCTCTTTAGCAACTGCAGTGCGAAATAAATGGAAAAACGCTTGCGTTATAAATTTATGACTACCTTGGCTACCACTGTGACAGTCCGAAGCCAAACGAATACACCACTCAACACCCCGCTCCACGCTGTTATCAATGCTCCGTCACGAACGCGTCATAAAAGCTGAGAACCACTCTTTGGATTAGTCGCTGCCTTCTTCACCGCTCTTATCGCTTATCAAAGCTACAACATAAACGCAGCCTTAGTCCTGAATCTATTTTATTAGCTTGCTCAGATGTTTTCCTTGTTCACGAATTGTGTCTTTCTTAAATGTTACGACTACATTCGAAGCTTATCACACGAATATGGAACACGCGCATTAGGGGAAAAAATTGATCAGTTGTAATCCAAGATTTCAGAGACTCGAAAATGACTAGAAAGCATATGAAGACATTCCTATTCCTGGGCATCGAATTAGTGTTTTTTCAGCGGCTATTGTAAGTTGTCAACATAGAATATGGTGTTGCCGATCAGTTCGATTCTACTAATTAACAAAATAAACTGGAATTTATTTTTCCCCATTAATGAAGATAAAATGTGTGTCTTCAAATAAAGGAAATTAAGAACTTCCTTGTGGGTACCTTTGCAGAGATTTTCTTTCCCCTCCTACAAATTTACTTCGTCCACTTTCAAAATGTTCAAATGTGTGTGAAATCTTATGGGACTTCTACTGTTAAGGTCATCAGTCCGTAAACTAACACACTACTTAACCTAAATTATCCTAAGGACAAACACACACACCCATGCCCGAGGGAGGACTCGAACCTCCGCCGGGACCAGCCTCACAGTCCACGACTGCAGCGCCCAAGACCGCTCGGGTAATCCCGCGCGGCCGTCCACTTTCCCAATATCTTAAAATTCAAGTCGCAACCTGATAACCTAATCAAGGCTCAAGGACTTCAGATTATTTACATGGAGCAAATTTCGGCTGTGGGAACTGGACTCCAGCAATCAAGTCTGCACTTCCAAAATTGTTATAGCAGTTTAAGATAATTCTCATTATTTCATATCATTTGCACATTTTAATTATATTACTTGTTTCGGTGTCTCTGGATCGCGATCTTCATCTCTAAGTAGCTGCATCAGTAGCCAGTCTCGTCCATTAAGAATCACGCATCAGAATCGCTCACTTCTGGTTCAAAGTAGACATAAGGAGTTCACGACGCAGCTGCGTAGATCTCAAGATGACGTGTTGAGAGACACTTAATGTAATTAAAAATGTGAAATTGAGGCGGAGCAACAAATGACTATCTTAAATATCTACACAGTTACTGAATCTCTCAAGAGGATTATGTAGACTATAGTCTTAAACCGTTTACATCAAAGACTACAAGTGGTATTTGGAAATGTCCTGCGAAAACGGGATTTGGAATCCCAAGCATACACGTTTAGTGGTGGTGACCACACACTATACTACAGGCGCGCGCATATCCAAGAATGTAAAAATCCTCCAAGCCTCCCACACGATGCAATAAGGTAAAGGAGAAAACTGGGAACTCTGGTACAGTATTAGTCGACGACTGAAGAATAGGGAAAAAGCGTAAACTTTAAGATATAAAGCTGGTTCATGTAAAATTTTATTTCCGCATTAACTTAAGTGAACCGATATCCAACATTAGCATAATGATGAGTGCGAAGCCCAACCCGAACCTGTTTATTCTCTCTCTTGACAAATGAAAAATACGAGGAGCTAAGAGAAGTTAAAAACCCAGACGAAAACTCGACAGTCACATTGATATTTTTCGCGATAGGGTTTTATAATTCCTGAAGCCTACCATTTACCGTTGCAGTCCTGAAAAATATCCCAGTGGTTGTTGCACTTTCATGACATTACGATAATTACAACTATCTTCCACTTTTTTCTTTTCAGAAAATTAGTCCTGAAGTTTATTTAGTTAATTTTGTTGGCGATTACCTGATTACAAGTTAATTCAGAGTATACTACACTGCCTCAGTTTATGCTTACAACCACACGCGTATTTTATTCGCCACAAACGTGATTGCCTTTAATATTCTCTGTACTAAAACATTTCAGCAAATCACGACTGATCTGTTTGGAATAGATTGACATACTGTCGCTGCGAAAGTTGTATGTAAACCGATCCTTGCACGTGCAAGCCTGCACAAATTGGACAAGGCGTCAATACTTGGATCACTAAGTCTTTAAAGTATCCAGCCACTTAAAAAGATAAAATGCTTCCCCGAACTTTCATCACAAAACGCTGAAGTATGCTGCCGAAGTTAGTCCACCCCCTTACAGTTTATGTGCTATATACGTGAAGAATATGTTCCAAATTATTCTGAAATTTATTTATTATGTAACAGAGCTTTTAGGAATTTACTTAAGATTTTAGTGTGCAATTAAAAGTGCGTTAACTGTGCCGCAAACTTAGACATCGGGCCACACAACAGATTAATCTTTCTATAAACCTCATTTCATTAACATTAGTTGGCTTCGCGCCAACACTCAACCTAATTACCACCTCCAAATCATAGTTAGACTTTAACTACCGTAAGTTCCAGTTTCACCAAAACCAGGATTACAACGGGGCCACTGTCACACTTTAGCGAAGTATGCTTATGCTACATGATTGCACATCCAAGCTTGACAACTTGGGACAAGGCGTGGGAGCGATCTTAAAGACGCAGAGTTCACAGCAGAAAGAAAGACTTCCTGTGAACAATATCAAATTACTAGAAGAAATCAAGTACCGGTATATAATGCGGATTGCGGATTGCGGTATATGCCAACACATATTTCGGGCTTTCACCCATTTTGAATTTGCGTAATACGTTAATACCTCAATCAATACTGCTTTTAACGAGTGCATTTTGATTGCTGCGGCTGCCCTGTGCAAACAATTTCTTTAGCTACTAAGTTATGCGAGTTTTATATTTATTTTTACTTATTAGTTGGGACAAATATGTAAAGCACGCTCAGAGGGTGTCACTGCAAGATAATTTGTAGTATTTATCACTCACTCATCGCTTGATTGATAGAAACAGTGCGATACAAGTAGACTTGTTATCTTCATTAATACTTTTTCCTCTCAATTTCATATGTCCCGCTGAACAACTGCTCGAAAGAAGAGCAACGTTCCTGTGAATATTTACAAGTAGCACATTACAGAGTAATTCTAACATTAAAGAAACGGGGTGCCAGGCCAAGACAACAGTCGGCAGAAGTTCACCCAAGAGTACTCGAACAGTGTTGACGCTAGCGTAAAGCACCACTTGCCACCCACATATTCCTGCATTGTTGACAAGTTACTTCCTACATTGTTGATTCGCCACGTATCTTACAATGCAGCTCTTGCCCTTTATATGCAGAACAAACGCTTTCGGTTTCACTGATACAGTGCAGCATTCGCCGTGTGGGCGACTTAAGTGTTTCTGTTTATATCTGAAGTTGCAACGACTGGTTACAACTTATAAATTCAGAGAATACGGAAATACAGAAGCGTCCGATCTTACCCGTCAGCTTTGACCCATGACGTCACAAATATGGCGGAAGCGACCATAAACAACAATTCCAATATGGCGGATATAAAAACATCGCATACGTATCATAAACACTGAAATACACAGGTTTCACAAAAAGCCTAATGACTCTAACGGGACAAGCGTGGGAAATTGGGGGTTTTTGGGTGGGGAGAAACTAAATATACACAAATGTAGCCACCGACCGCCATACAAAACCACGCAAAACGACGAAAAAAATCAACATCACGAAACTGACCAAATACCAAAAAACACATTCTTATCCAGAATCAGACACTTCCCTTGACCTACATAGATCTACAGTAACTCCCGATCCCATAAATTAGGATCGAACACTTCCCTTGACCTATGTAGCTCAACAGAACCTCCCGATCACATCCCCCGATACAAAACTCAAAAAACACTTCCCTTAAACCTACATACATCTACAACAGCTCCCGATCCCATAAATTAGGATCGAACACTTCCCTTGACCTATATAGCTCAACAGAATCTCCCGATCCCATCCACCAATACAAAAATTAAAAAAAAAACACAATCACACAAAACCGTTAACTCACTAATACAAATTCCGCTTCAAAACCACGAACACAGCACTCACCACTGAGCAACAGCAAACTGACCCCAACAAACCAAACAAACGTAAACCATGAACACACCACCAGAGGGCACGACAAACACCCCCACGACATCTACAAACACGCCACAATCACAAACCAAACTCCGCGCCGTAATGACGTCACACACCACAACACGCTTACGTCACGGGTCAAAGCCGACGAGTAAGATCGGAGTTGAATTCACAGATAACATTGCTGACCTAATAACTTGATACATGCCTATGACTAAAAAATAGCTTGATATTATGTGTAATGTATATTAAGCATTTTTCGTCATATAGAGGCAGGTATCAAATTTTAAGATTAGTAATATTATCTGTGAACACATGTGACCTCAGAAGTAGTTTCTGTATGTGTAACATTTTAACATCTGTCCTTTTAACCGTTAACTCACGAGGTAAGGTCTCAGACCGTGCGAAAAAACTTTCTCCAAGGTCAGTTCTGCCGGTATGCTTCTATACTTCCCCTACCATCCTGAAATCGCCAATCCTACAATCTTTTGCTGTCGGTTGCTTTATCACTTTTTTGTTAACACGTGTTACTGTCATGAGTCGCGGATCCTTAGACCGCGCCTCGTGAACTACTTACCTGCTTTCTCCAGTATACTACAAAGTGTATTCACAGGAACAAGCCAATTTTAACGATCCTGAGTTTGATGAAATTGTGAGTGGAAGGAGAAATATGTCAAAGAATTACATAAAAATAAACGACAAAGACAATTTAACAATAGATAGTGATGGAAGTTCTGCTAGCGAAGGATCATTCAGACGAACTTCACAGCAACTGTGATGGGGACCTTTCTGTTCCTCCAATAAAGTGAAGTGTTACTGCTTAAATGCATTCCAAGTGCTGATAAAATTCTAGATACCAGAACTGAATGCCAAATTTGCGCACATTCGTTCGTATCTATCGAAGGCAATTTTTATATGCAAGTGAAATAAACTCTGGAATTTGGTTGTAGGTAATTATCTGCTACAGAGATACCACAATTTTTCGGAAAGTGGTTCATCTCTAACAGTTTATGTTTACTACTTAAAGACTCCACAAAAGTGTGTTATGTGATAAAATGTAAAATACTGTAGGTTTATTTAGTGCAACAAAATCAACAAGGAGTATTTAAACAGCAGTTAAATGACTGTAAATATATAACAAGAATTTCAAATGATTTGCACCTTACATCTCCGAACTTGGGCGGACCCTGACACCCCTATCTCGTGGTACATGTTACAGAAAAGTCATCGCGTGAGTTAAGGGTTTTTAACTTCAGATGTAATTTCCGATATACTGGTAAACAAACTATCAAATCGCCCACATGGCGAGTGGTATGCTGTATCAGTACTTTAGTGAAGTTAACAGTATTTGTTCAAGTGAAGATGATAAGATGAGCTACATGTTAATAATATGTGCACCTAACAAACAAAATTAAATATAGAACTCAAGTACACAACAGAACTGATAATTTTCGCATGGCACCTGCAACCTTAAAAATGTAGTGTATTTGCAAAGATATAAATGTATTACGCCAACTGAAGATTGGTGAAACCCTGAAACACGCCTTGGTATAAATGTAGTACACAAAGTGGGTGGTTGCTGTATTTCTTCAATTCCGTCAGCGACCGTAGAGCACTATTAACATCAATATGGATAAATGTGAAGAATTTGGATCTGGGATTCAACCTAACGAAAGCTACCACAAAGTGCCGTGTTAATTTCTGATATTATCCGCATGTGACAAACCTGTTGACATGTCGCACGCTGCGTGCTTCGCTGGTCGCTCCCAGCTGTAGCTGCGAAGACTGTCGACGCCAACCACTGACTGACACTTGTAATGCATGTCCACCAGCGACCGACGAGATGGCGCTGGAACGGGAACAACTCGGTCGTGCTTTGCACTCTCGGTTCGACGGTAAAGACCCTATACACGCCCCATCCGACCAACAAACTGTTCATCATAAAAATAAACCTGATGTAAACAAATACAAACGCGATGATTCGTAAGAAGCCGTAACAAACGTATGCTGGTGTTGTTACGCCCTTGGAAGTAGATCCTATTTATGTATTAGATATCTTATTACTAAGTTACGTTATACGAAGCTTTAAGTTAGTCTAATGTATTAACAGCCATCAACGTTTCTCCTAATCGCGCTTGAGCCATTTCAAAAATCATGTACTGTTGTGCTCCGATTGTCGCTCTGTTAATACGCAGTATGAAAATGGCTGAGGCTGCTCCCTGCTCCGTAGAGAAATATTAGTGTGGAACACAGAGAAAAGTGCCGAGAAATAGGTTGTTCTTAATGTTTTCCATAAATTTACAGAGAAAATCGGCTTTAAAGTTTTCCGAGGTACTGTACAGTTGAGATACAAATACACATTGAATGTGTAGCGGAATCGGTGACGAAGTAGATTTAGTGCAGTTCATGGGTCGCTCGTTCTAGATCCGCCTTGGTTATTTTTTTTCAGTCAGTTTGAAATAGCTACATCTCGTAATTGTAAAATTCATCATCATTTTTTATGAATAATGCATGTCGTCTTGTTTCCAATTACATACTTCACGCGAAATCCCTGTTTTCATTACAAATATAAATTCTTAATTATCGATAATTTATGAAAGATTGTTAATGAAGGTTGCTTAAAGTTAGAAATAGACAATAATTTAATTTTTTTGGGCAAAAATGAAAAATCAAAAACTCTGTATCTAGATGATGCCCTTTGTTTTATACGACAGATACAGTCTCACACGAACCAGAGTGAGAGTGTCGTAGAAACGTGAAAACTAATCATTTGCACAGCATCAAGCACACCATAAAAATGCAGCATTTTTATATTTGCGACGTACGTGAACTAATGCAAGCAGTTTTCCACATGTCGCAGCCGAACGCTGGCAGGATATAGAACGGCACCTCATAAAAGGAGAAAGTGCAGCGCCTGGGTGGCTTCGTGGATACTGTCGTTGACGTATCAACGAAGCAGATGACAGTTCCAGAACTGAAATATGTTTCTCTGATTCTGATAAGGAAGGAGATAAGAGATTACCAGACGACTGAAAGTAATTAGTACCTTCAGTGACCTTAGTATTCAACAATACCGTGAAATCCCTCCAGTAAGATTTTGCAGCACACTTAGCTCACCTCAGAAAAATTACCGTATGTTTAACTTACGAATTATCGTCACTCTTGTTTGTAATTTGAATACAGTGTTAGGTGAGAAAGAGAGCATTTTATGCTTTCTTTCTTGTAACCTAAGAAGCGTGTAGTGCTGGAGTTTTGCTGAATATTATTTCCTTCTCTCTAAAAATTAAATGACATTCGAAGCTACACTCCTGGAAATTGAAATAAGAACACCGTGAATTCATTGTCCCAGGAAGGGCAATCTTTATTGACACATTCCTGGGGTCAGATACATCACATGATCACATTGACAGAACCACAGGCACATAGACACAGGCAACAGAGCATGCACAATGTCGGCACTAGTACAGTGTATATCCACCTTTCGCAGCAATGCAGGCTGCTATTCTCCCATGGAGACGATCGTAGAGATGCTGGATGTAGTCCTGTGGAACGGCTTGCCATGCCATTTCCACCTGGCGCCTCAGTTGGACCAGCGTTCGTGCTGGACGTGCAGACCGCGTGAGACGACGCTTCATCCAGTCCCAAACATGCTCAATGGGGGACAGATCCGGAGATCTTGCTGGCCAGGGTAGTTGACTTACACCTTCTAGAGCACGTTGGGTGGCACGGGGTACATGCGGACGTGCATTGTCCTGTTGGAACAGCAAGTTCCCTTGCCGGTCTAGGAATGGTAGAACGATGGGTTCGATGACGGTTTGGATGTACCGTGCACTATTCAGTGTCCCCTCGACGATCACCAGTGGTGTACGGCCAGTGTAGGAGATCGCTCCCCACACCATGATGCCGGGTGTTGGCCCTGTGTGCCTCGGTCGTATGCAGTCCTGATTGTGGCGCTCACCTGCACGGCGCCAAACACGCATACGACCATCATTGGCACCAAGGGAGAAGCGACTCTCATCGCTGAAGACGACACGTCTCCATTCGTCCCTCCACTCACGCCTGTCGCGACACCACTGGAGGCGGGCTGCACGATGTTGGGGCGTGAGCGGAAGACGGCCTAACGGTGTGCGGGACCGTAGCCCAGCTTCATGGAGACGGTTGCGAATGGTCCTCGCCGATACCCCAGGAGCAACAGTGTCCCTAATTTGCTGGGAAGTGGCAGTGCAGTCCCCTACGGCACTGCGTAGGATCCTACGGCCTTGGCGTGCATCCGTGCGTCGCTGCGGTCCGGTCCCAGGTCGACGGGCACGTGCACCTTCCGCCGACCACTGGCGACAACATCGATGTACTGTGGAGACCTCACGCCCCATGTGTTGAGCAATTCGGCGGTACGTCCACCCGGCCTCCCGCATGCCCACTATACGCCCTCGCTCAAAGTCCGTCAACTGCACATACGGTTCACGTCCACGCTGTCGCGGCATGCTACCAGTGTTAAAGACTGCGATGGAGCTCCGTATGCCACGGCAAACTGGCTGACACTGACGGCGGCGGTGCACAAATGCTGTGCAGCTAGCGCCATTCGACGGCCAACACCGCGGTTCCTGGTGTGTCCGCTGTGCCGTGCGTGTGATCATTGCTTGTACAGCCCTCTCGCAGTGTCCGGAGCAAGTATGGTGGGTCTGACACACTGGTGTCAATGTGTTCTTTTTTCCATTTCCAGGAGTGTATATTGTTTCTTTGCTCGTCACTTTTTACGTCTGAAGTGCAACTGCTCGCATCATTGCAGGTTAGTGGGACAAGCTGGCTGGAGAGTGCTGTCCACGTTAAATGCGCTGGTGATGCTGTTGTCCCCCATTATCGCTCAGTCTGCGTGCGTGTAAAGCATCATAAAACGTACTTGCCTGTACTGGACCCAGCTTGGCTTCCGCTCCACGGGAAACGAAATCCAATGAGATTCACGCAAACGCGGAAGAACACTCGGTGGCCTCTGCGCCAGGCAATGGCACCATTCGCGATGTCGAGACCACCAAAGAAAATGGTATGCCTCTTGAGTGTTTAAAATAAGTTGCGACCTTTGCAGTTCAGTACGTAGTGAGTGGAGTGAAGCGTAGTCGCTTCAGCAGGTGACCGCAGTATAATGCCAAGCGTACTCGGAACAGCGTTGCCAACTTGGTGGATTCACCGTCAAATTTGACGGAATTTCATGTTGTAGGACATGTAAAATTTACTTTTGACGATTGACATATTTTTGGACGGACATTGTTAAAACTGGGCCTTTTTTTGACAAATTTGTCTGGTTTCATTTAATTTTGAACAAAAAATTCTTCCATAAAACTATTACGAATGCAAATCTTTGTGCACCTGCAAGACAGTACCATGTATGTATTGCACTAAAACTCAGAGTTTCACAGTGTTGCAAAAACGGGCTGTTTTTCCGATTTGTTCGTTCAAATTAAATACGAGGCATGTTTTTTTTAAAGTAAGTACCGTTTTGAAATTTTAAAAAAAGACGTGCTAAGATATCTCAATAATTTTGTTTTTACATGAAAGCCAGTACCTCAATCCACTTTTCTTCAGAATTTCCGTCAATACTGAGGCACTTGTCATAACATTGTACCAGTTTTTGAATACCCTCCTCATAGAAGTCAGGCGCCTGAGTTGTTAACCACTGCATCACAACATTTTTGACTTCGTCATCGTCTTGAAGACGCTGACTGCCCAGGTGTTTCTTCAAGTGCAGGAACAGATGGTAGTCACTGGGCGCAAGATCGGGGCTGTACGGAGGATGGTCTGCAGTTTCCCATCGAAAAGACGTGATGAGATCTTTGGTATGATTCGCCACATGCGGACGGGCACTGTCTTGCAGCAAAACGATCCCCCTGCTCAATTTCCATGGACTGTTGCTTGGATTTTGGTGTGACGTAAGCCACCCATGTTTCATCGCCTGTAACAATTTGGCTTAAGAAATCATCACCGTCGTTGTGGTACTGCTGAAGGAAAGTCAATGCACTGTCTAAACGTTTGGTTTTGTGCACATCCGTCAACATCTTCGGTACCCAACGTGCGCACAATTTTCGTTAATTCAAGTGCTCGGTCACAATGCCATACAAAACACTACGACAAACGTTAGGAAAGTCATCCCGCAAGGAGAAAATCGATAAGCGTCTATTTTTTCTCACCTTATTGTCCACTTCCTGCACCAAACTTTCATTAACGACCGAAGGACGCCCACTCCGTTGTTCATCATGCACATTAGTGCGGCCATCTTTAAATGCTCTCACCCACTTTCTTACCATTCCATCACTCATAATGTTTTCTCCGTAAATTGTACAGATCTCACTATGAATATCGATCGCTTTTAGGCCTTTAGCACTAAGAAATCTTATAACAGCCCGCACTTCACAGTCGGCGGGACTCACGATTATCGGAGGCATCTTAAACACTCAGTACACAACGTAAACAAAGAAGAATCAGACTGTAATGGCGTCAGTGCGTAGATTAAGGTACAGAATTTCATGTAAAAATAAAATTATTGAGATATCTTAGCACATCTTTTTTTAAATTTCAAAACGATACTTACTTAAAAAACACGCCTCCTACATGTAGGTTATAACCGAAAACTGAACTGAAGTTACTTCCTTAGATTTTCTTCCTATTGAGCAATCAATGTACATGGTTATTTTTAGCCAACAGTATCAAACATCTCTGATGAATGGCAAACTCAGCAAAGCAAACATAATTCGGTGGCAAATGGTTCTAATTTCTGTTGTAAGCAAAGCCACAATAGTAAGTAAGAGTGGTTCAAGTGGCTCTGAGCACTATGGGACAACATCTGAGGTCATCAGTCCCCTATAACGTAGAACTACTTAAACCTAACTAACCTAAGGACATCACACACATCCATGCCCGAGGCAGGATTCAAACCTGCGACCGTAGCGGTCGCGCGGTTCCAGACTGAAGCGCCGAGAACCGCTCGGCCACACCGGCCGGCTAGTAAGTAAGAGTCCCATACTCACGAACTGAGAGTAGAGAGTAGAAGCAGGAATCCTGAAACGCCATCCAGGGAAGGGACCGAGTGGAGGTGGATTGCCATTGCCCTCCTCCGAACTGTTACAAAGTTCGAGCGTGTTTTTATACATAGACTGTGATCAGTGCTGATACGGTGTGGTGTTGTGTTTGTGTTTTTATGGATAAGGAGGGAGAGGATGAAACTCGGTGCTGGCACTCAGCGTAATTATCTCGAAAAGTATCAAGGGGGCCTCCAACTTTAACGTTCCCATCTGACGAACGAATCACCATCAACATTGTCACACGTCCTCTCTTCATGAGAGATTGTGGAGAGGTTTGGAATTTAATCCAGGACATTGGTGCAAAACCTGGCGATCAGGAAGTTTAAACTACCATCTCTCCTCTCCTGGCAGGCCAAATACTGGCAGCGGAAGTATCATCCACCACCAGGATTCGAACTGGCTTTAAATATACGATACATGCCTCTAGCACCAGCAACACACTAATAAAAATATGCTTTGCTCTATAAGTTAATGGCGCGAATTCTTGATAGTGAGCGCAATACATTAGTGTACGGTACTTCTCGCTCATTGTAACTTGGCATCTGTTGAGTGGGGAGAGCGGACAAGCTATGCTGCGTGGATTGACGGTTTGGTTGGGGATAGGGGATGAGGGAGGGGGGGGGGGGAGAGAATAAACTACACCTCCATGTATTGGAAGCACCCAGTGCAGGCAGCCGGCCGGGGTGGCCGAGCGGTTCTAGGCTCTACAGTCTGGAACCGCGCGATAGCTACGGTTTCGAATCCTGCCTCGGGCATGGATGTGTGTGATGTCCTTAGGTTAGTTAGGTTTAAGTAGTTCTAAGTTCTAGGGGACTGATGACCTCAGCAGTTAAGTCCCATAGTGTTCAGAGAGGCAACAGAAACCTGTGTTTTGAGCTTCCATGAGCGCCTGATAACCAGCTTTCTTTTCCGAAATGGACTAGAATACAGCCCCAGTGATGAGCCAGCAAGCGCATCATCACTCATTTTCGTAAAAATCACAATGAATATAGCGCAACAAAAGACAGCGACAGACAGCTCAGCTCAACAACAAAGAAGACGACAATGCAGTCAACACCGGCTAATGGTACGCTGAGCTGTTGGCAACGAACATCTCAAATCACTAGGGCACGAATTCTCCCGGCTGCTGCCTACTGCTTAACCGATCTAATTGGGGAGCTGCGTACCAGGTTACAGAGGGTTGTTTGGGGGAGGAGAGCAAACAGCGAGGTCATAAAAAATGGTTCAAATGGCTCTGAGTACTATGGGACTTAACATCTGAGGTCATCAGTCCCCTAGAGTTAGAACTACTTAAACCTAACTAACCCAAGGACACCACACACATCCATGCCCGAGGCAGGATTCGAACCTGCGACCGTAGCAGCAGCGCGGTTACGGACTGAAGCGGCTAGAACCGCTCGGTCACAACGGCCGGTTAGCGAGGTCATCGGTCAGATTACAGACTACAGTGTTGTAGTGAGTTATTGCGTGTTTAACAACTAGTGTCTAGTGCTCCTTTTGTTTGTTTTTGGGACTGACTTGAACATGTCTGAAAAGAATGTCAAACGTTATGTACGACATTAATTTAGAAAAGAACGGTAAGTGATAAACAATTAAAGGATTGGTTGTTAGAGGTACACAGGGAACCTAGTAGTGCGCGTTGTAAATATTGCCAATGCAACCTGAATGTGCGTTTGTCAGATTTAATTCTGCATGGAAAAGGTAAGACATTCATGACAGTCAACATTGCCATTTCAGCCTATCAAACATACGTAAGAACGTACAGCTGCTGAAGCTGCTCTTATATTGTTTGTAGTTAATCACTGGCCGATTAGATCCATTGATCATCTTTCAGATCTCTTTTACGGCTACACCGCATGAAGAATAGTGCTTTAATCAGAAACAATCTCTTCCTTGGCTTTAGGGATACAGGGTACTTATAAATGGTAGAAAAATCGAAATTTTTTATGACCCTATTAAATTCTATAGTCTTTCCTGATTACATTGATATATACATTGTAGGGTTTCAATTGATAAATGACCTATATATAACAAATTTTAAAGTTACAGTCATCTATGCCGCCACGCCCCTTTATTTCTGTTACTAAAACCAGCATTATTTCGAAAAGAACTGGTTCTGTTTGTATATGTTGGTGACAGTGCAGGTTTCTAGTGTCTGTGACTGATTATCTTTGCTAGTATTTACTTTTGTTTCGCTGAAGCAGTTTGTTCACATGTTACTGAATGTTTGTTGCCCAAGTGCTACATATGTTTGTGGAAGTTCATATCCTTCAGTGTGCAATAAATACGAACTATGCCACGCATCAAGAAATTCAATAAAAGGAAATTCTGTGGTAACCAGTTCACAAACAAAGCAAGCCACACTGTTGAAAGTAACCTATGTATCAGTTCTTCAGGGAAGAAACACCCACATGGCACGCCTCGTGGTGATACAATGCCTTAGTAATGGTGGGTATTAACAATGGGGTTTTACCAGAAACTGAAATGTGAGGTCCCTAATCTAGCACTAATCCCCTGTGTTCGCCATTCAGTTCAGTTAGCAGTGTTCTCTGCTGTCCAAATGCTACGAAGGAATCTTGAGTTCTTAATCTGTGAAACTTATTCTTGGTTTTCTAAATCTTCTTCTCGACAAGCTGTGTATAGGGAGTTGTTTAAAGCAATAAATGATGGAACCGAACCCTTAAAATTATACACCAATCAGACACAAGGTGGCTATCGATCAAAGTTGTTGTTAATCGCATTTTAAGTCAGTGTCTTGAACTACAGACACATTTTGAAATATCCAAATATCAGATTAAGTGCTACACAGCTGAACTGTTATACAGGTTGTCCATAAAGTCCCTTTACAACTTCAAAATTTTATTATAACGGCAGTTGTTGAAATATTTTAACAAAATTTCTTTTATTGTAATCACTGTTTACTAAAGTTTTTATGTATACTAAAATTCGGTGTTTCAGATACTGTGTTGATGGAAGGAACTGAACTTCTATAAACTGGCAACTCCTCAAAGGAAGGCACAATGTGTGTCCTGTTTTATTGAGGCAAAACCGGATGTTCAGACTCAACGAAACTTCAGAACGAAGTATGGAAGAGATCCACCATCGCGCCCTTCAGTCCGTGCATGGCACAAAAAAATTATGGAGACAGGGACAGTGTTGAATAAAGGGAGGAGCGGGCGAGGAAAACAAAATGGTTCAAATGGCTCTGAGCACCATGCGACTTAACTTCTGAGGTCATCAGTCGCCTAGAACTTAAACTAATTAAACCTAACTAACCTAAGGACATCACACACAAACCCCTGCCCGAGGCAGGATTCGAACCTGCGACCGTAGCCGAGGAAAACATCAATCGCGTTTTACACGTCTTCACTCGTTCACCTACGAAGTTCATCCGCACTGCTGCCAGACAGTTGAAACTACCACGTTCAACTGTGCATAAGGTCCTCCACAACATCTTACGGCTGTACGCTTACAAAGTGCAGATGTTACAGACACTTGAGCCAAATGACAAGCCAAAATGGACAGAGTTTGCACTCAACGTACTGAAACGCCTTTCGGAGGATGAAGCATTCCTCAAGCGAGTTTGTTTCAGTGATGAGGCAACTGTTCATGTTTCTGGGACATTAAACAGACACAAAGCGAGAATTGGGGATCTGAGCACCACCATGTGTCTAGGGAGCTTCACTGGGATGGTCCAAAAGTGAATGTGTGGTGTGTAATCACGTGCAACCGAATAATTGGTCCATTTTTCTTCAACGAGTCAACAATTACTGCAGATGTTTACCTCGACCTTCTGACCGAATATGCAGCACCACAGTTGATTGACTTATAACCAACTATCATTTTCCAGCAAGATGGTGCACCACCACATTGGCATGTTCGTCGGTTCCTCAATGAAACATTTCCAGGCAGATGGATTGGGAGAGATGGGCCAATTCCTTGGCCACCGGGTTCTCCAGATATCACTCCCTTGGACTTTTTTTTATGGGGCTATGTAAAATATATCGTGTATCAAACACAGATACGGGACATTGCTGACTTCAAGCGAAGGATTCGTAATGCCATTGCCACCATTCCATTGATGACACCATGCTACAGCGAACATTGCAAAAATCGAGTACCGTCTTGATGTGCTTCGTGCAACTAAAGGTGCCCATACAGAGGTCTATTAAACACTGTCAAAAAAAAAACTTTTATAACCACTGATTACAATAAAAGAAATTTTGTTAAAACATTTCAACAACTGGCGTTCTAAAAAAAATTTGAAGTTGTAAAGGGACATTATCGACACCTGTATAGTATGTACTCTGACGCCATCAATAAACTTTATCTTCTGTTCCTTAGACCAACTCTAGAAGAATGTCGAAAGATCACTAAATCATTCCAATTAAGTACAGCAGACAGTTCAAAGTTACTGTAAGACTTAATTCTTATTTTAGGTCTTAGTAGGCGGATTGTTGTCCCCAGTTATAAGAGGGATTTGCTGATGGTACACTTTAGAAAATACAAATCCCCTAATATTTACCTTGGCCATGAAGCAGAGGTTTCATCGGTAAATATGATGAAAGAACATGAAATTAATGCAGGAATCGAAAACTTTTTTCGCAGTAGATGCGAAAATTTTCTGCTTTGCTTAGCAGAGGGGCTCCAGAGGCGACTGTCAAATACTGTCAGGGCTTTGCAAAAAGTGTGCCTAATTGCTCCAGAACGGTGTTTGAGGGTGATGAAAGAAAGTAATCCCGCTAGCTCAGGAACGTCAAATATCTGGCACAGAAATAACAAAAATTGACTTTCAGTGGTCAAAAGTAACTTCTGTTCAATTGATAAATGTCGACAATACAGTAGAACTTTGGTAAGAGAGCATTCCGTTTCAGCCGAACATTGCTGTTGTGGAGTATTTTCGACACCATAACGCCGGCTTGAAAATTAACTGGCAGTTAATTCGACCGTTGAAAGAAGCATATTTGTTTGAGGGAACCGTTGTCTGCCCATACTGCGGACTATACTGAGGTCTATCGGTAGTATGCATTAATTTTGTGCTCAATAACTGCATCCTGGTTCCTTTATCAACTACTTGATATTTGTATCGTTTCTCCGGTCTGCTGTAGCGACCCAAAGGAGCTCATTTGTGTTTTGATGTGAGGCATGTTTTCGCGAATTATAACGAAAGTCTGTTAAATATCTTTCGTTGTTGTCGCGTTACTGAACGGCATGGGCAGCTAGCAGTGTGCTCAAAGCGCCTTCCTTAATTTCACTCTGTGAATCTCTTGCTGTGATTCTTTTATTTCATGCTTAAGGTATCTCATACTTTATTATCTTCTAGCTTTGCGCCCGCTGTTTCGCTACCATACCCTGTATGGTTCACACAGACGTTTTTGTTTTGTTTTTCTTTAAACGAATTTTTATGTTGTTCACAAACTGCAACACCTTCTAAACTTTTCATCTAAGTAAAGCCCAGCCGGCCAGTGTGACCGAACGGTTCTAGGCGCTTCAGTCTGGAACCGCTACTGTCGCAGGTTCGAATCCTGCCTCGGGCATAGATGTGTGTGATGTCCTTAGGTTAGTTAGGTGTAAGTAGTTCCAAGTCTAGGGCACTGATGACCTCAGATGTTAAGTCCCATAGCGCTCAGAGCCATTTAAACCATTTTTTGAAAGACTTAGAAACGTGATCTTTCCCGGATGTACTTCTGACCAATAGGCTATTCTGGTAGCTATAGTCCAAGACTTTTGTTAATCGTGCCTTTTGCGTTCTTGTGGTGATATTTACATAGAAACTTTCGTCCGCTGGCATATATTTCTTTATATCTAACCGAAAAGTGAAATACCCGTTTTAACAGATTTAGCTTTAAAGTTTTTTTAATATAACGAAATATTTTCTTAATATTTTTAATTCCCTATTTAACCCTGGCGGTTAAATCTCCGAAAACAGTGAAACACGTATTTTTCTAATCTCTAACAGAGTAAAACAACTCAAATTTTTATAGATTTAGCTTCAAAAATACTTGCACAATGAAATATAAATTGTCATCCCTTATTTCACCCTCATAGAGACCGAATTTCCACAAGCAGTGAAACACGCATTTTTTAAATTTCCAACTCAGAAGCCAAATTCAAATTTTCATAAAGCAGTATTTTTATAAAACATACCTGCTATCTCACCCCCCTTAATGGTTGACTTTCCAGAAACACTGAAAACCATTTTTTATTTTTAATCAAGAAGTCAGATAGCAATGTTCGAACATGTAGCTTTAAAAATACTTTAGTAGTTCTTTAATAATAATTTCTTTTAAGAAATTTTCACCCATTTCTTCACTTCCATAGGAGTTAAATTCAAAGAAATATTGAAATGTGTATCTCTTTATTTCTGATTAAAAAACCAAATACCTTTTTTCCCAGGCCTACCATCAAAATTTCCTTGATAGTGACATATTTTCAAAAAACTTCAGATCCTGTATTTCATCTCGTTAGGAGTGGAATTTCGAAAAATCCCTTCTTGGAAAATGCCTACAATATAAGATCAAAACTCTCCAAATTTCAAGTTTCTATCCACAGAGGTTTGGGCTGGACGTTGATGAGTCAATGAGTGAGTCAGTGAGTTGGGACATTGACTGTTAATGAAAACTGTGGTCATTTAAACATGTCAGCCTTTTGCTCGTTTGTCATTTCATTTGACTTTGCCACTAAGTGCTTGTTCTTTTCACTTCACTCATTGCCCAGCTAAGTTTTATTTGAAATCTGTTTTACGATTTCAGTGCTTACGTATTAGTTTCAAATTTTACTGGAATGGTGAATAATTCTACCTATATCTGTTTGGTATAGGACAGATTAGTCTCCATCTAATGTGATATCTATCTAGGACCTCACTATATGCCGAACTTGGTCCAGTGATCTATTTTAGTAAGATAGCTGGTGGGCTGGTCCGTATTGCTTGTGCTGTTTTTCGAACTAGCAGTCAATGCAATAAGTATCTGTCATTTGCTTATGTACTCTTAAAATCTTGTTTTGATTTTATTGTAGTTAGTAGTTTTTATTGAGCCCTAAGCCATTTGGTCTCATTGCCAAGTATAATTAAAGGTTTCAATGTTTATATACTTACTGTCTAATTGATCTTTGTAGATTCATCGAAAGTGCTAACCTCACTGTGGTATGCTCTTACCATCTGGCCTCAAGCCATTAGTACAGTTGCTAAGAATAAATTTGAATGAATCTCACTTTGTAATTTATTTTGATGACTTGTACTGAATTTACTTATACCTTTAATTAATTACATTACCAATGAAACATACCTTTTATTGGACCTTAAGCAAACTTTGTAGTTGCTAAGTTATGCCAGTTTCTTACATTTTCAGCCAATGAACAATGGCGCAAACTAATTAATTATTTTGTAGCCACTGCAGAGTACTTAGATTATTAGACTTCCGTGATTTCATTGGCATTGATTTATAGCTCATTGTTTGTCACTTATGAGTACTGCAGCTACTAAAATTTTAATTTAATTTGGCTCACTGAGGGAGATACTTGTCATTTGACCTTAAGCCAGTTTGATCAGTTATTTGTGATCTGTAACCCCTTGTAAGTGTGCTGCAGGTATTCAAAACTTTAATTCTTTTTTTCTGCTTACTGTCATCTCCTTATCTGTGAATTTTCTCACTGTAAAGATTCTGATCATTTTTAATAAACTGTTGTCAAAATATACTTCATTTGCAGTTCCAGTACGTTTCCAGTCCCCTACCAGCTCCCTACAGCTTCAACACTCCTTCTGAAATGAAGAATTCCCACCCATTATGGTGGTCATTGGTTGATGACTGGCATTTTCTAATCTGCTTGTAGTTTAGAAAGATTATTTAAGGCAAATATATTCTCTTTCTGAAAAACATAACTGCCTTCTGACTTCATCAACAATTTATTTGCATTGCCTTTAGTATTGCATGTTGCACAGTCAAATTTAAAGAATGTGCAGAATGTGAGATATGTGAAAGGTTCAAAGACACATCAGCTGATTTCATCTTTCAAGAATTGTATGCTATAAGAGCAGTGACTTTAAACATGATATTATATTTGATGCTAACAGGCTATACCCAGTCAGAAATATTTTCTGCAATGTGTCTTTCTTCAAGTTGGAAGCACACTAGAAAGTACATCTTTAATTGAGTCTTCTCATCTATAAAATGTGCTGTAAGTGCATGGTAATTAGTATTATTTAAAACTGCCCACATGTTGTTTGCTTTTGCAGTGGCCAAGTCATTTCTAATTTACACATTAGAAAGTTTGATAACCTTTTCAAATTTGTAAATTATAATTTGTGCAAAGCATATGTATGACTTTTTAAAAATGTTGTGTTGTCATAATTTTATTAAATGTAATTGTCTTCATAACAGTGTTAGATTTACTTATGGGTTGTTGCAAAGGAAAATGGGTTCAAGATGATGGTTTCACAAAAAAATGAATCAAGATTTGGTTAGGAACCAAATGACTGTGACATGGGGGATACTGATTGAGACTCACTTTGACATCCAAAAGGAAAAATATCTTAAGATGAAGCAGACAACAGTGAGGACCACTCACAAGAAACAATTACTCAAATGTTCACAGTAGAATCATTGGTTGATTGCAATATTGATCAGTTTCCTACCCAACACTATACTAGAAGTATTGTTGCATGTTTGGACTTCAGACATCTCTTCACGTTTCATGAGGAGCCAGAAAAAAGGAAACTATCTCATAACTGTAATGGCTTCTTCCTTTTTTTAACCAGTTTGGTGAAATTATACATATATTACTTGAAGCTCTTGTAGCTGAAAGTGATGTTGTTGACTAATGTTGCACAGCATTAAAAATATGTTGTATGGAAAGACTGAAATACTTACTATTATTATGTACTTTTTAAACAGTAAAACCTTGCAGTGATAGCAAATACACACACAATGTATTCTATAAACTTTTCATCCACAAATTTATATGTAAAAGTTAATAATGTAATATATTCATCATTATTATTATAATTAACAATATCCAAACTGAGTCAAACCCGAGTCTAGGAAGAATAAAGTTGAACTATAAGCTGAGTCTGTAAACGAGGCAAGAACCTGTGGGCTGAATGAGTGAGCCAGGAGCCAACTTTTAAGAAACCAAAGAAATCATGGCACTGTGCGACAGAGATCAAATCATAAATTCACATTCTTCAAAAGAAATTACCTCTTGCATTAGACTTCTCAGTATCTTACAGACTTCAGCTTCTTTTCCACCGATTTTATTTTTGTATATACATTTTTTCCTCTAGAATTTGTCACTGTACCACAAACAAATTTGTCCTTTCACCTGTTCGTCCATCTGTGGAATAAAATCACTGTCAAATGATTCAGCCAAATCTGACATAAAAAGCCGAGGCTGCTTATTAGATACTTCACTCACTATTTCATCAAAAAATAATAATGACACCTCTTGATCTGATCTGTTTGAAATAAGGAAAGCACAAGGAAAACCTTGTATCATGTTAGCAAGCACAAGACTAGTAACCAATTCAATACCATAACCACTGGTTCCACCAATGCATATACAGTCACCGGAAAACTTCAGCATTTCACCTTTAGTATTATTCATAATAATGAGAAAATAGTCTTATTTTCTCAAAAGTGAATACCTCAGGCTAATAACACCTTGACCATCACACAGGGGTTAACGCAAATGCTGATCGCGTTAACGCATGCTACTACATTGATACAGTCGACTTTACATCTCGTGACATCTGTACACAAAGTACTGTACTGTTCAAACGTTATGCAGCATTTTTTCGTTACTGAACGGGTTTGCTTTAACTTGGAAGTAAATAACCTGTCTCTTGCTTTGTTGTGTAATTCACGGAACTGAACTGTTTCGGCGACGTAAATAGCTGCCATATTTCTTTCTGTTTACGTCAAGACTAAATTATTTATAGCATTATGATGACCTACACAAATAGTCACATTTCACGTACATGACGCCCCGAATAGTGATATACACAATACATATCGTGCTACATTATCTGAAGTATAATACAGTTCATGTTGTCTTACATTAAGTGACAACGCGTTTCTTTCAGTGTGCTGACTCCAGGCACTGAATTTCCAGAAGAATTTTAATTTATTCTCCTCTAATGCGATCGACACACCGTGTCTCAACGACTATCGATCAAAATAGAATTTCTTAGAACCGACTTGAAGAACGCACATTGGACATTTTATTATCTTACTAGATGTTCTGAGTTGCATGTGAACTAATTTCGTGGAACATGTTTAATTAAGAGTCTTTTTATACAGGCTGATACATAAACTAAAGAATTTTTTTTTTAAATATTTGTACGCCTACCCTGAAGTGTAGAGACATTTAACTTTCTAAGATGTTCCAGTAGTATGTTTTCCTCAGCATTATATTTTACGTAACCGTACTTTTTCCTCTCTCCAAAGATATGTATTTTTACCTTCATGCATCGTGATTGTTATGTTATGGTTCTAGTTCAGATTCAAGATGGATAAAAACTTCGTTCTTTACTCACAACACAAGAAATTCACGAGACGTCAACGAAAATGCGCATTTGATGTATACAAAACAGATCACTTGCATTTTTCGCCTGTTGTATTGTAGAGTTTTGCTCAGGTCCCTGGAGCTGTACAAGGAGGTTAGGATTCTAACCTCCTTGGAGCCATAGTTGCCTGTCAGGGGCTAGGGGCAAATTCAGTGGACTTGTTTCATCATCGCTAGGCCGTATCAGTGATGTCCAAGCATCGTGGTTTGCAACACGCACTGCCTGATGAAAGGAGTGAAGCACCCAGAAGATATGTCGGATGTCAATGTAACTTCATACATGTACACTCCATCAGTGGGTACATAAATGACTATACAGTTGTAATTTCGTTGACAGGTGTAACGGCCACAAGTTAGTGTTGTTCGTGTCTAGTGTTGCTAGTAGGTATAGTAGAATACATGTTGTTGTTGTTGTGGTCTTCAGTCCTGAGACTGGTTTGACGCAGCTCTCCATGCTACTCTATCCTGTGCAAGCTTCTTCTTCTCCCAGTACCTACTGCAGCCTACATCCTTCTGAATCTGCTTAGTGTATTCATCTCTTGGTCTCCCTCTACGATTTTTACCCTCCACGCTGCCCTCCAATACTAAATTGGTGATCCCTCGATGTCTCAGAACATGTCCTACCAACCGATCCCTTCTTCTAGTCAAGTTGTGCCACAAGCTCCTCTTCTCCCCAATTCTATTCAATACCTCCTCATTAGTTATGTGATCTACCCATCTAATCTTCAGTATTCTTCTGTAGCACCACATTTCGAAATCTTCTATTCTCTTCTTGTCTAAGCTATTTATCGTCCACGTTTCACTTCCATACATGGCTACACTCCATACAAACACTTTCAGAAACGACTTCCTGACACTTAAATCTATACTCGATGTTAACAGATTTCTCTTCTTCAGAAACGCTTTCCTTGCCATTGCCGGTCTACATTTTATATCCTCTCTACTTCGACCATCATCAGTTATTATGCTCCCCAAATAGCAAAACTCCTTTACTACTTTAAGTGTCTCATTTCCTAATCTAATTCCCTCAGCATCGCCCGACTTAATTCGACTACATTCCATTATTCTCGTTTTGCTTTTGTTGATGTTCATCTTTTACCCTCCTTTCAAGACACTCTCAATTCCGTTCAACTGCTCTTCCAAGTCCTTTGCTGTCTCTGACAGAATTACAATTTCATCGGCGAACTTCAAAGTTTTTATTTCTTCTCCATGGATTTTAATACCTACTCCGAATTTTTCTTTTGTATCCTTTATTGCTTGCTCAATATACATATTGAATAACATCGGGGAGAGGCTACCACCCTGTCTCACTCCCTTCCCAACCACTGCTTCCCTTTCATACCCCTCGACTCTTATAACTGCCATCTGCTTTCTGTACAAATTGTAAATAGCCTTTCGCTCTCTGTATTTTACCCCTGCCACCTTCAGAGTTTGAAAGAGAGTATTCCAATCAACATTGTCAAAAGCTCTTCCAAGGCCTTTGCTGTCTCTTGTAGAATTACAATGTCATCAGCGAATCTCAATGTTTTTATTTCTTCTCCATGGATTTTAATACCTACTCCGAATTTTTCTTTTGTTTCCTTCACTGCTTGCTCAATATACAGATTGAATAACATCGGGGACAGGCTACAACCCTGTCTCACTCCCTTCCCAACCACTGCTTCCCTTTCATGCCCCTCGACTCTTATAACTGCCATATGGTTTCTGTACAAATTGTAAATAGCCTTTAGCTCTCTGTATTTTACCCCTGCCACCTTCAGAGTTTGAAAGAGAATATTCCAATTAACATTGTCAAAAGCATTCTCTAAGTCTACAAATGCTGGAAACGTGGGTTTGCCTTTCCTTAATCTTTCTTCTGAGATAAGTCGTAGGGTCAGTATTGCCTCACGTGTTCCAACATTTTTACGGAATCCAAACTGATCTTCCCCGAGGTCGGCTTCTATAAGTTTTTCTATTCGTCTGTAAAGAATTCACGTTAGTATTTTGCAGCTGTGACGTATTAAACTGATAATTCGGTAATTTTCACATCTGTCAACCCCTGCTTTCTTTGGGATTGGGATTATTATATTATGTCTGAGGGTATTTCGCCTGACTCATACAACTTGCTCACCAGATGGTAGAGTTTTGTCAGGACTGGCTCTCCCAAGGCCGTCAGTGGTTTTAATGGAATGTTGTCTACTCCGGGGGTCTTGTTTCTACTCAGGTCTTTCACTCGGTCGAACTCTTCGCGCAATATGATATCTCCCATTTCATCTTCATCTACATCCTCTTTCATGTTCATAATGTTGTCCTCAAGTACATCGCCCTTGTGTAGAACCTCTATATACTCCTTCCACCTTTCTGCTTTCCCTTCTTTGCTTAGAACTGGGTTTCCATCACAGCTCTTGATATTCATGCAAGTGGTTCTCCTTTCTCCAAATGTCTCCTTAGTTTTCCTGTAGGCAGTATCTATCTTACCCCTAGTGAGATAAGCGTCTACATCCTGACATTTGTCCTCTAACCATCCCTGCTTAGCAATTTTGCAGTTCCTGTCGATATCATTTTTGAGACGTTTATATTCCTTTTTGCCTGCTTCATTTACTGCATTTTTATATTTTCTCCTTTCATCAATTAAATTCAATATTTCTTCTGTTACCCAAGGGTTTCTACTAGCCCTCGTCTTTTTACCTATTTGATCCTCTGCTGCCTTCATTATTTCATCCCTCAAAGCTACCCAACCTTCTTCTACTGTATTTCTTTCCCTCATTCCTGTTAATTGTTCCCTTATGCTCTCCCTGAAACTCTGTACAACCTCTGGTTCTTTCAGTTTATCCAGGTCCCATCTCCTTAGATTGTCACCATTTTGCAGTTTCTTCAATTTTAATCTACAGCTCATAACCAATAGATTGTGGTCAGAGTCCACATCTGCCCCTGAAAATGTCTTACAGTTTAAAACCTGGTTCCTAAATCTCTGTCTTACCACTATATAATCTATCTGATACTTTTTAGTATCTACAGGGATCTTCCATGTATACAACCTTCTTTTATGATTCTTAAACCAAGTGTTTGCTATGATTAAGTTATGCTCTGCGCAAAATTTTACCAGGCGGCTTCCTCTTTCGTTTCTTAGCCCCAATCCATAATCACCTACTATGTTTCCTTCTCTCCCTTTTCCTACTCTTGAATTCCAGTCACCCATGACTATTAAATTTTCGTCTCCCTTGACTACCTGAATAACTTCTTTTATCTCATCATACATTTCATCAATTTCTTCATCATCTGCAGAGCTAGTTGGCATATAAACTTGTACTACTGTAGTAGGCGTGGGCTTCATGTTTATCTTGGCCACAATAATGCGTTCACTATGCTGTTTGTAGTAGCTTACCT
Organism: Schistocerca piceifrons; assembly: GCF_021461385.2. NCBI lineage: Eukaryota > Metazoa > Arthropoda > Insecta > Orthoptera > Acrididae > Schistocerca > Schistocerca piceifrons. Next base: position 749,350,354 of record NC_060139.1, read on the forward strand.
GTACTCCTATTTTTTTGTTCATTATTAAACCTACTCCTGCATTACCCCCATTTGATTTTGTATTTATAACGCTGTATTCACCTGACCAAAAGTCTTGTTCCTCCTGCCACCGAATTTCACCTATTTCCACTGTATCTAACATTAACGTATCAATTTCCCTTTTTAAATTTTCTAACCTACCTGCCCGCTGAAGGGATCTGACATTCCACGTTCCGATCCGTAGAACACCAGTTTTCTTTCTCCTGATAACAATGTCCTCTTGAGTAGTCCCCGTCCGGAGATCCGAATGGGCGACTATTTTACCTCCGGAATATTTTACCCAAGAGGACGCCATCATCATTTAATCATACAGCAAAGCTGTATGCCCTCGGGAAAAATTACGTCTGTAGTTTCCCCTTGCTTTCAGCCATTCGCGGTACCATAACAGCAAGGCCATTTTGGTTAGTGTTACAAGGCCAGATCAGTCAATCATCCAGACTGTTGCCCCTGCAATTACTGAAAAGGCTGCTGCCCCTCTTCAGGAACCACACGTTTGTCTGGCCTCTCAACAGATACCCCTCCGTTGTGGTTGCACCTACGGTATGGCTATCTCTATCGTTGAGGCACGCAAGCCTCCACACCAATGGCAAGGTCCATGGTTCATGGGGGGGGGGGGCGGGGGGTAGGATATATGACGGATGTGAACAGCGTCAAATTTTGAGTCAATGGATGACACGAAGATGCTGTATACTCGTCTGACAGAGCGCCTGACATAGTTTCAAATGGGCCTCGTTGTGGGTGTCCATTTTGGTGGCTAGTCGAATTGTGCAATACCCGGATCTATAGGGCATTTGAATGTGTGAGACACCCAACGTTCAAATGTACGGGAACGTGAGAGCAGGCACACTCGCAGTCACGCTTCTGGTTGACCACATCTGAGCATCACAAGGGAGAGTAAGGCGATCGTACCTTCTACACGTCTGTGTCCACCGCGTTTACAGTTTAGCGTTAAGCGTTTACCGCTGTGCGTTCAGCTTTTACCATTAATCGCTTACCATAACGTGTATATCATTAAGCGTTTAGCATTTACTGTTTACCGTGAAGCATTTAGTGTTTACTTTTTAGATTTTACGGTTTAATTTTTACCGTTACACGTTTAGCGTTTACCATTTAGCGTTTAAAATTAAGCGTTGAGTATTTGACGTTAAACATTTACTATTTAGCGTTTACTGTTAGGAATTTAGCGTATACTGTTTAACCTTCAGCGTTTACCATTAGTGTTAGGCACTTAGCGCTTATCTTTTAGAGTTTACTAGAGGGGGCGCTGGGTATAAAATACACAATTGGCCAATTTCCATCCAATTGGTTTTCAATACTGTGTTGGAAAGAGGAGGGGAGTGAGGTTATAATGCACACAACTGCTCTATTTCCATCACCTCCTCCCCCTCTCTTTGTCTATCTCCTACCCCTTCCTCTCTCCATCCATCACCTTCTCCCCTCTCTCTACCCCTCTCTTCCTTCCTCCTCTCTGCCCTTCACTTCCTACTCCCTCTAACTGTCCGTCTCCTCCTCTCCTCTCTCTTTCTCTCTCTCTGTCTCTGTCTCTCTCCCCCTCTCTCTCTCTCCAACTCCTCCATCCTCTCTCTCTCTGCCATCTCCCCCTTACTCCATCTCCTCTTGTCTCTCTCTCTTCATCTCCTCTTCTCACTCACTCTCTCTCTCTCTCTCTCTCTCTCTCTCTCTCTCTCTCTCTCTCTCTCTCTCCATCTCTTACTGCCCCTCTCTACATCCATTTCTTAACCCCCCATCCTCCTACCCTCCCCCCTCTCTCTGACCTTGAGTCTTGTTCATTGTTATTACATACGAAACTTGACTGGGAAGTGAAGTTGCTAACACGAATGGTCAAATCACTTGCGATCGTTGGTATTCAGGATACGAGAGAGATTTCTCCAGTTTCTGGATCTGTGAGGATGGTAACTTCATAACAGTATTTTGCATAGTTTTAATCTGTGAACACATATGATTACAAGGTTCCATTGTAGTATTCCAATCGTAACCCAATAAGTCATAAATACAACTTTCCTGTTATCTGTTACAGGCTACTGGGAGGAAGAAAATAAAACTGCATGTTGTTGTGTAAACAGTCTTTGTTGAGAACAAATATGTGTGGGAGAAACAATTCGTCTAATGGTTTAAGTGGCCTGCTATCATAGTTAAGATTGATTGCAAGAAAGAAAACGAAACTGCCCGTTTTCATACCACAGTAGAAAATAGTGTTTTCTTTTTCACAACCAAATTGTACATTAAATGTGTACGCTGTTGTTTCAAAAAATATATGCCCATATCAATCAAAATGTTTATTAGAGTATCCATTAAAAATTTGGATTAAATCAGTCAAGAATATTTCGAGATTTTTGCTAACAATGTTTCCATTTATGTATTACAGGAATTTGTACATTATATATATTAAGAAAATATGTAGCTTATGTCTGTGTGATTCCTTATTAGAGTATTGTGTAAAAATGTGAAGTAAATCAGTCAAGAACTTCACGAGGTTTTTGCTAATGTCTCCCAAATACTGTACATATAATTTTCAACAATATATATTATAAATATATATAGCCTATATTCCTCTGATTGTAAATTAGAGTATCATATAAAATTTGAACTAAACGAATTATGAAATTTTCGAGAGTTTTTTGCTGCAACGTTTCCCCTTTATATATTTGTATATTACATATATTAAAAACATACAGTCTCTCTCCATCTGAATATTCATCAGAGTATTATGTACAAACTTGAAGCAAACTGTTCAAAAGCATTTCAAGATTTTTGTTAACGACATATGTATTATAAACATATTTATATACCTTATATTTGTTTGAAACATGTAACATATGTCTTTCCTAATGTTCATTGGAGTAGCGTGTAAAAATTTGAAGCAAATTGGACATGAACTTTTAGAAATTTTTGGTAACAACATTAAACAGCGACTTTACAATGAGCAGCCAGAACATTATGACCACATACCCAATAGCCGTCACATCCATTTTTAGCAGGGATAACAGTGGCGACGCGTCGTGGCATGGAATAAATGAGGCCTTGGTAGGTCGCTGCAGGCAGTTGGCATCACATCTGCACACACCAGTCAGCTAACTCCCGTAAATTCTGGTGAGGGGACGATGAGCTCTAATGGCACGTTCAATCAATCCCAGCTGTGTTCGATTGGGTTCAGATCTGGCGACTTGGGAAGCCACGACATCAACTGGAACTCACAGTAGTAGGATAAGCGGGTTCTGGGCCCAATTTTCATGTCAAATTCATGTGCAAATTAATTAAATTAGTAAATTAATTAATCCCACCCCAGATGACGTCATGCGTTTTCCCCATCTGACACGTGGGTCCCTGTCCCTCATCCTACCCACCCCTCCCAATCCCCTTCTCCCTCCTCTACCAAACCTATTGGTGAGAATTTCAAATTTAGGTGGGAATTTGGAACTTTGGCGGGAATTTCAGAAAGGGTGGCAATTTTTTTGTCTCAGAGCTGTGCCAACATCGCACCGCAGCTCCCCCTCTACCAGGAATTGGCGGGATATTAAAAATAGCGCCACCCTTTCTGGGCTCTTGAACCTTGGTCCTTCTCGACAGAAAGCACTAGTGCGCTCTTCAACAATGGAAACTATTCAGATGAAGGAGAGGAAGTAAAGACCGGTTCTAAAGACGTAATTAATCATAAAAATCTGTCCTAATAACACAACTATATGCACAGCGCTATACAAGGAGTGCCTAATGTCGCAATACAGCTCAAAAATTGACGATGGCATACAACTGGCGTTATCCTGCTGGAAAAATTTCACAATACCTCTCAAAACCAGTTGCAGACATACTCAGACTGTACCCTTTTACCTACAGGCTGGTGGGAAAAAAAATGTGGACTGGAAGGTACTATCTTTACTTTTTGGTGAGAAATATGTTCAGCTGATGAGATGCTAGTATTGGACAGGGAGGAGTTTAGTAAGTGGAGTACCTGTAAGTATAGAGATGAGGGATCTGCTATCGCTTTTTAACGTTGGAGTTCGCCACAGATGCCTCCGCCTGCATTTCTCAACCATCACCCTGTAGCCCAGCTAATCAAAGATAATACACGTTACCACAACTGATGGAAAATGCTTCACTGTTCTAATCACACATCAAAACTGTCATGAAAAACACCAGCACTCATAATCAACAGATCATAATGCAACAAATGTACTGGGGACAATCGTTATCCCAAAAGACTGCATCAGGAGAGAGGGGCGGCAGTTGCAGCTGTGTCCACCACGATGGATGCCCACAGACTAACCATCTTAGAGGCAGTCTTTCCCTTCTCCCCTACCAGCCCTCATACCTCCTGCTCCTCTAGTCGCTGTTGGTCCACAGAGATAACCTTCTGGTGGCATTGATATACTGTCTTCAGTTTGTGGATATGAGTCAGAGGTAGACAGAAGACAGGAACAGGACGCTTCATTCAATCTGTTACACGTATTTCTCAGAAAGACAGGACCCCCTGAAACAACAATGAGATACTGGTAAACACTCCAGATCGCTTTCACTGCTTGGAGATCAGGCAATTGCTACCACGTGTCGCATTCTATATGTGACATACCGCGGGCGGACGAGCATGAGGTTGCTGGTGGGACGCGGCCTGCCTTGGGGCAATGGTCCAGGCATCAGCCCTTCACCAACACAAAAGGCTTATACGCGAAGTATACAATGTGAGATAAATGAAATTAAAATGTAGCCACAACACACTACCCCCCATACTGCCCCTATGCCACACCCTGGTTGGAGCATAGCTGTATTGAACAACCACACACACACTGGGCCCACTCCCAATGCAAGCCGTTCTGCAAGGAAAACACTTCACTGTAACAATTGCGTTTAATGCCAACTCGGCTCTCATAAGCGAGCGTCTATTAAAAATGGAAACAGAATCGTGATGATAATAAATGTCCTCTTTCCACGAAAATAGATGCTCCATTTTCGTATAGTTTTATGAGAAAAATCGGTATAGATTTTATGTTTGTCTGCATGATACAATTCACATCTCTCTCTCCCGCCGCCTCCCGTTATTTTGCGACATACAACGAAGTGAAAAACAAACTTTTTTTCGCCACCGATTACACATGAGCAAACTGCAGCGGTTGGGCTACACACCCACTGTACATGTCCACTATGTGTAAAATGAATAAAAAACTTCCACTATTTTGCTGCAGGAACTACCGCTCACTGCAGATATTCTCATTATTTCGAAATCGTCATTGGAGTAAAGAAAAAGCGATATTTTTAAACTCCAAAGAAAAACATCTATATTAAGCGATTTCTTTCACCTTGATTGACATATTATATGGTTCCAGAACCTCCCTCACGTTCAAATCAGTGTCTGTAAGTAAACTATCATGCAAGTAGATATTACAAACATTTCAGACATGTGAAATAACATTGCAGAATACAGCCTTTCACGTCATTTGCTCACATGTCGAAAACAAACAATCATTTTCGTTCGACAACAACAAGTTACAATTCAAGAGGATCTTTCTGTTTTGTACACTGTGGCAGGTCCCGTTTTACCAATGTGATTCTGTATCACACTGGTGTTTATGAAACAAATCGTGAAAGCCTGTCTAGTAATAGAACCTCCTATAAGATTGTATCACATCTCTCACGAAAACAAATACTGTCTATGTCCTTACATTCCACATTTTTGCTCCATAACTTCACTCTACGGATCTGCCTATAAAGTTTGTGTCATCCAGCAACAATCATTGGCAATAGCAGAAGATTCTTGCATTCTAGTTTTGTAAGCAATTTGATCATAATCAATCTACTCACATGTCAGGATAAACACTATCGTTTCTAGGTTCCACAACCATGTCCACGTCCATGCATGTTTTGTGGATGGCTCCAATAAACCCGACCCAGTCCTTTCACTAATAGATCCATCTTCAAAACCTATCCTAGATGTACTGCATTGTGGATCATCCTTTAGACACCATTCTGGGTGTAATGCATGGTGGATCCACCTTTTAACCCTGTCTCTGACTTAGCACATTGTGGATCTGTATCTAGGCACTGTTCCAGATATAACATTGGTATTATAACACTAACTCAGGCCTACCCAGAGTCACAGGTCCATCTGCAACACACATATGAACATAGACATACAGAAAGTAGAGCAAATGAGGTGCATCTATAGAATATTTGTTTGTGAGTGACTGGAGGCATTCGAGTACAGTGCTATACTATTCTATTCAACTAATGGCTGTTCTACCTTGTAAATAAGAACAATAGAAAGGACTGTCTCCATCCTTGCAAAGGACACCTAGCACACAAAATAGCGGAATTGGGATGATCATGTCCCATCATTGTTGATCTTCAAGAGCAGGATGCCTTGGTCTGTTGTTATTACTGGAGAAGCTAGACAATATTGTTACGAAGTATTGATATATAACTTGCATCAAAGATGTTATGCTCTTTAGCAGGATGAATTGAAATGTGCTTACATTCCCTACAGTATCATTTTGTGAAGAGATTTTGCTATTTGTGGGACTGGAGCACTGTCGAAAATAACATACATGTGGTTGTAATGGAGAATTCGTGATTGATAATATGCATGCATAGTCTGTATACGCGTATGTTTAGAGCTCTCAGCGGTGGACAGTTGCGGTTCAAATACATAACTTGCTAACTGTTCGTTTATAAATTACGTTACCAGGGATGTGCACTCTGTTGTTACAGAGAGGGGAAACTCTCATGTTCCAGGATGCTAAGTGAAGTCAATTATCGAATAACTTATTACTAGGATAAAAAATATCCTAAATCTACAATTTGTAGATGACCTGACAGGGTTGTGGGTACGTATCAGAGTTGGAAGGTATAAACAAAAGTAAGGTCATCTGGTAAGCAATAAGAGCACTTATTTATGGGAAGAAATATCAGAGCATCAGCAGAAATCAGTTCTGTACACGTGTCAACTCCCTGTTGCAGATCCCTACATGGTAGAATGGAAGTCAAATGAAAGTGTAGAACTGTGCCAGACTGAATTTCCATCAAGAGCATCGCTACACAAGTCTGTAGACAAGTTCTCTGATGTGTACTAGCAGTACACGGATTTGTTTCCAGACTGCAGGTTTCCAATCTGAACGACTCGTTCAGGTTCATCTAGGTACGAGGCGAATCTTACTATACATGATCTTCCTATCCAAAATGCATGCATATATATCATCTGGAAGAGGGGAATTCTCAGGACTGTTTAGTAGGCTGGTGTGCAGGACACGCAAATATTCTTGTATAGAATAAAACAACGCAGCCATATGACAATATACGTATAGAAAACTATCAAAAAATATGAAAAAAAAGACATGAAATCGGTAAAAATCGAGAAAACACTGGTATAATTACGACAAATTGATGGTAAACACGTAAATTCGATGGAAATACGACAAATATGTTAAATCGCGAAAAAAACTTGCAAAATTACGTGAATTGACTATGAATACATAAAATTAGAGAAAAAGTACCATGAAATGCGGGGAATTGAGGTGGGTTGAGGGTACGCAGACACTCAAGACTGAAAAAAGCTTAAAAATTATGCTCTGTCTTCATTCAGTTTTAACCCTTCCTCTCTCCCCATAAACTACGTGGGTTTTCGTAGCACATAACTTAAAAAAGGCGATATAAGTATTACACAGAGGAGCTATATTAAAGCAGGTGAAACATACATATCCCAATCCAGATGTGTGTTCTCAATAAGGCAGTCAAATATAGATATTAGCGAATTACAGTTGGTTCTCACTCTCAATCTTATTCGTTAAGCATTAAGGAGAAGAATCAGTGCGTTTATCAGACTTAAGCCAATCCTTAGAGAGTTCTGTAGGAGAGTGGATCGATGTCACGTACATCTTCTTTAATGGTGTGAGGAGGGTGTACTTGGTAGATGTGGTAGTAGGACGAAATTGCGATAATATCCTACATATGATCAAAACTACCTAACATCAGACCAGGACTTATTTGTGCAAGAGGAATGCTACCAGAGCTGTGGTGATGCTACTGTAAATAGCAGTAAGACTGCTACATCTCCTTTGGCTGCTGATCGTGGTGCTTACTCCCTCATAAAAAGTTGCTACTTCTTTGTGCGCATTTTCGTGCAGCAGGGTGTGGCTAGTACCTCAATATATCAGCTATCGAAAATATTCATATCGGTTGAAAATATTCATGTCGGTTTTTTTCTCACTCTATTTGCATAGCCACATCCATCAAAACCGCTACTACTACAGATAATGAGCACGACTGGCGCGGGAAGTGTGATTGAAGATATGTACTTTTCCAACGTAAAAAGATGTATAAAATCCATTCATTTCCTAGGAGACAGAACAGCAGTTTCCTGACTTCGTTCTAGTTGGTTCATAAGCAGTTCCAGCGGCAGATATAAGCTGACGATGCCTTTCTAGGACACCAGAGTAGTGTAGAAGGAAGTAGTTACATAATTTTAAAGTTTGTCACCGTAGTGAGTGGGCTAGGAAACTTTCAGGGTGGTTGTATATCTGCATTGGAGTATTGTAAGTAGGCTGTTTAAGTTTTTATATTGGTAACGCCACGTAGCGCTCTGTATGTGCTGTGTGCAGTCTGTGGCTGGTTTGCATTGTTGTTGGAATATCTGCCATTGTAGTGTTGGGCAGCTGGATGTTAACAGCGCATAGCGTTGGCAGTTGGAGGTGAGCCGCCAGCAGTGGTGGATGTGGGGAGAGAGATGGCGGAGTTTGGACATTTGTAAGACTGGATGTCATGAACTGATATATATAATATGACTTTTGAACAATATTAAGGTAAATACATTGTTTGTTCTCTATCAAAATCTTTCTTTCGCTAACTGTGCCTATCAGTAGTTAGTGCCTTCAGTAGTTTGAATCTTTTATTTAGCTGGCAGTAGTGGCGCTCGCTGTATTGCAGTAGTTAGAGTAACGAAGATTTTTGTGAAGTAAGTGATTTGTGAAAGGTATAGGTTAATGTTAGTCAGGGCCATTCTTTTGTAGGGATTTCTGAAAGTCAGATTGCGTTGCGCTAAAAATATTGCGTGTCAGTTTAGTGTTGATCATAATAGGTAAAGAGCGAAATTTCTGAGTATGGGAAACCACATGGTTTTAACAATATAGCATTTTTGGGTGCAGGCCCATGTAGGCATAAGAGTGTGTGTTTATGCTCTATAATCGTTTCTCTTATGCTGGTGCCCTCCTGATACTAACTCCAGACAGTGGAAGAATACTACAGAATTGGTAGCACAGTTTATTTAAGGAAAAAGTTTCAAATTCCCTCTCTCTGGAGCTCCATCATGTACAAAGAACACGTTTCTTCTTAACCATCTGTTATACCAGTGCAAGACTCTCATGTCCGCTATACACCAATAAGAGATGCGACCTGCCTTGACACACACGTATCTGGGGAAATCTTGTGCTTTTGGATGGGTGCTGTGGGTAAGGTTGGTGCTGCGGGGAGGATTGGTCAAGGACAATGCGGGAGCAATCTGTCAGTCTCCGACTCTGTCCTATGAATGTGAGAATACTCTGTGATGCCCATCCACACAGGGAAAGATGGCCAGTTTAGATGGTTCAAATGGCTCTGAGCACTATAGGACTGAGGTCATCAGTCACCTAGAACTTAGAACTACTTAAACCTAACTAACCTAAGGACATCACACACATTCATGCCCGAGGCAGGATTCGAACCTGCGACCGCAGCGGTCGCGCGGTTCCAAACTGTAGCGCCTAGAACCGCTCGGCCACACCGGCCGGCTGGCTAGATGGCCAGTCATAATCGCAAATTCTGCTCTATGATCGATGTGCTGGACATATATAGATAACCTAATTGCATCGGTAAAGGACTGTGTCTGGTATACTTTTGTGTATATTACTGAGTAGACGTACTGTACAGTCAGCCATCTGCATTTACAATCTAGTATATGGTGTATATGACCGCTTGGATGTACATCATAGTCATCTACTGTACTCACAATCTAGTATATAGTGTATATGACCGAATCAACAAACTGCACTGTCATCTGCATTTGCAATCCATTAAATGGTGCACATGACCAAATGGGCATACTGCCCAGTCATCTATTTGCATTCATAATCTATTACATGGTACTTGCAAAATAGTGGAGGGATGATTTAACGATGATATAGAAACTGGGAAGCATTCTGCTGTGTAATTGGCTGGCGTTGAAATTAGGGAACAACTGCTAAAATTGACGGTGCTATCAACTGCAGTGTGTGTTACAGTACATTGTCCCATATCAACAGTGCCTTTCCCATCCCATTGGTCCACTGATATGCTGTTGATTACCACAAAATGATTGACTGACACCACTTGGTTGAGATGGGGAGAGCCTCACCAGAACACTGGTTACCTGTTACCTGTCACTGTGGAGTGTAGGATCAAATGTAGAGATCATCACCTTCAGACAGTTGTTTGGAAGGGTTTGTCAATGCTGCAGACCAGCCTATTTCCATATGCTGCAATGCCCTCCACATTTCTATCCACCAATAAGATAACGGTACTTCTTTTTATTTCTACTACCTGGTGCATGTTGTGAACAGCACCTTCCAGCGATGGTCAACACCAGAACAGTAATCATGTAGATGAGTGCAAAATGGGGAAACAATGTTCTTCAAAATGGAATACCGAGACATCTTTTATTTCTACCATTCTGTGTGTTCTGGGAGCTGCATAGTTTACACCATGCGATGTTTAGCTTTCTGTGAGGGGCAATGGAATGATATGTTTTAATGTCAGTTTAGCACCTGACACAGACCTCGAAGTCATGGTAGTAAAATAAAGTGTATGGTTATGTACAAAGCTGTAGTCATACACTGTTTGGATATGTTACAGCTTAAAAATTAGCACATTAAACTGCTTTTGAAAGAACAATACAGAAACCCTCTCTTGTGATTGATAGTCTGTGGTATATGATCTTCCTCCAGTACAGTCAACAGAACTTTACACAGATCTGTGCAAGTGACTTCAAACACTGGCCACCTGCTTCAATGGAGCGATACGTATATATATAATATGCTCGATGTCAACACTCAGATGGAATTTTTTTTCGATATATCGGAAGAGAGAGACATGGTAAAATCTTATAGGAGTTTCTATTACAGGGAGTGGTACACTGTAACTGGTTAAAGTTTTTTTGCTCATAAAACTTATAGAAGTTGGCTGTATCTATTTTCGTGCAATAATGAATGTTTTTATTATTATCGTCATGATTTCCTGTTCAGAAATAGGTGTTACAACAAGTCCAGTGTCATTTTATACTTCATAACATCTAATTATAGCTATTCAGCTATAGCTTGTTGTGGAACCTGGAAATGGTAGTGTTTTTCCCTACATGTGAATAGATTGTGTGAAACAGGCTGTGATAATAAAATTGCTTACAAAACTAGAACGTAAGAATATGCTGCTATTGCGAATGATTGTCTTCTGGATGACACAAACTTTATAGGCAGGTCAGTAGAGGGAAGTTATGGAGCAAAATGACAAATGTAAGAACACAGACGGTGTTTGTTTTCGATGTACCGGAAGAGAGAATGCGATAAAATATAAAGCAGGTTCTATTACAAGACAGGCTCTCTTGATCAATGAGATACAGCATTGCATTGGTAAAACGGGACATGTCATAGTGTTCCAAACAGCAACATCCTGTTGAATTATAGCTTATTGTTGTCAAACATAAAATGATTGATTGTTTCTTCTGACAAGTAAGCAAATGACGTGAAAGGCTGTATGCAATAATGTTATTTTACGTGTCTGAAATGTCTGTAAAACATACATGCATGACAGTTTGTTTACAGATGCTGATTTGAATGCAAGAGAGGATCTGAAACCATTTGTCCATCAAGCTGAAACAATTCGTTTAATGTAGATGTTTGTAATACATACGTGCTTGACAGTTTATTTACAGACACTGATTTGAATATGAGGGAGGCTCTGAAACCATTTGTCCATCAAGCTGAAAGAAATCACTTAATATAGATGGTTTTTTCTTCGGAGTTAAATTTTCGATTTTTCTTTACTCCGATGACAGTTTTTCGAAATAATGAGGACATCTGCAGATTGGTAGTTTTCACAGCAAAATAAAGGAAGGTTTTTTTTCGATTTTACGCAGGATGGATGTGTTTAGGGGGTGTGTTGCCTGACCTCTGCAGGTAGCTCATATGTAATCCGTGGTGGTGCTCCATGTTTATTTTTCACTTCATACGATGTCGCAAAGTAATGGGACCGGGGGGGAGGGGGTTGGAGGGGTGGGAGAGAGATGCGAATTGTATCCTGCAGTTGAATGGAAAAACTATATCGATTTTTCTCATAAAACTATAAGAAAATGGACTGGATCTATTTTCGTGGAAAGACGACATTTATTATGGTCACGATCGTGTTTCCCTTTTTAATAGATGCTCGCTCATGAGAGATGAGTCGGCATTAAATGCAGCTGTTACAGTGAAGTGTTTTCCTTGCAGAATGGCTTGCATTAGGAGTGGGCCCGCTGTGTGTGTGTGTGTGTGTGTGTGTGTGTGTGTGTGTGTGTGTGTGTGTGTGTGTGTGTGGTCACACGACACAGCTGCGCTCCAACCAGGGTGTGGTGTGGGGGCAGTGTGTTGTGGCTACATTTTAACGTCCTTTATCTCACGTTGTTTAGTTGGTGTATAAGCCTTTTGTGTTGGTGAAGGGCTGATGCCTGGACCATTGCTCCAAGGCAGGTCCGGTCCCATCATCAATCTCATGCTCGTCCACCGGCAGTATGCCACAAAGAAATGCGACACATGGTAGCAACTGCCTGATCTCCAAGCAGTGGACGTTTGAAAAAGCGATCTGGAGAGTATAAAGGCACATTTGCATGCCGAGCGTGAGTTTCCGCGGAAACGCGAAATATTAATTAAATAAATAATCAGTGACAAATAAATAAAGCCTATGGCACGCAACTGCAGCGCTGTGTCGCTGATAAAACAAAAGCACAATTACGTTACTCTTATGTTTGATTAAGAAAAAGAGAGCTCTGGTTGAAGTGGTGCGAGAAGCACGTATTTTATTTTATTGTCTGGCACACCGCCATATTTCATGTTATAGAAGAATACTGCGATTTGCAACCGCACTAGGCACTCGATTCTGTAAAGAATTTATATTTATAAAAGTAAGTAGGATTATGAACTGTAGGCTTATTCATTGAATATATCTGATTTAACTAACTGTGTAACCTTTTTATGTTTAGTAGACAATCACCTCTGTACGACGTATTGGCATGGCTGGCAAATTATTGTAATATTGAGATTTAGATTATGAGTCCGCACCTACCGCAGCAGTCTTTGGAAACGATTTAATTACGAAGTCCGATTATTCAGTTTTATTTCATGGTCAACTACGAGTAACATTGCCTTTACGAAAAAGCCATTGTCAAGCGTCTGATACCGAATAATTAAACGTCCACGTTCCAGATAAGCAAATACAATTGCAATCACAATCACCATCATACAGATAGAATAATCAATATCTAAATAACAATATACTTTTATTCATTTATTTTATTTATTCTATATTGGCGACTGCGTGTCGGACTTGTTATTTTGTCATTTGTTACATTGTTCTCTTTGTTTCATGTAAAAAATCAACTTTCTGGACCTGGACGTCAATGTATGAGAGATAATAAAATCTGAAGATATTTTCCAATTCTGAAATTTTGCCGGAAGACGCAATGAAACTTCCAGCAAAATAAGGTAAGACGCAGCATCTTTGCATTGGTAGGCTTGACCAGACGTATAATTCAGTGTATTAGCTTTTCAGTAAACTCTGTAGTGTTTCTTTTCTGCATAACAGTTTCAGTGATAAATTTCATTCTCAGTAATTTTCCCTAAACAATAACGTATGCAACAATACCAATACACGAGTGTACAATATGGCCGACTTCTGTACGATATCATGTAACATGGCCAGCAGCCATTACCAATAATCTCAAATTCAGTTTATATTTTTAAATGAACAGACAGCCATTGTTGCTACGAGCGATTCATGCTCAACTACATTTTATTTTAAAATCAGTGTCAAAAATTTTCTTGAAACATATATCACGTGTGGCATGGTAATAACTAGAAAACAATACGCAAAAATGGAACAGCAAGGACGTACTATTCAGACGCAATCCGACTCGGACGTGAGACAAGTGTCAGAAAATGACTTTACGACAGCAACCGGTAGTGACGATTCATCAAACATTGACGCAAGTGTTGACGAAAATTTTGACGATAGGCCGTCCACTACAAAAATTTCAAAATCTCAATCAGAGCCCATGTTAATGCATGACGTCACGTCTAATGACGCGGCGGGGGCAGAGACCTTGCAAACGGTAAACATTGCCGACATGTTACAAATGCTAATGAAACAAAACGCCGAAAACATGGCAACCTTAAAGGCACAATTAGAGACACAAAATGAACAGTTAAAAACACAAAATGACGAAATCAAATCTGATCTCATAGCAATCAAGATAGGTAATGACACTTTATGTAAGCGTGTGGAACTTATAGACGCCACACTGACCAAACAGATGACCGAACTCAGTACTAAATTTTCCCAGCTCAATACGAGACAAGAAAAGACTACAACTGACGTAGCACTTTTACAGACACAAGTAAAAAACCTTAATGTCACGTGTGAAGTTCTTACTGAACAAATTCAAACATATCCTTCAGTACATGACAATCTTGAAAAACGAATTACTGACGTACAGAATAAATTTGACAATGTTGAACAACACCTGACTGACATCTTACAATCAGATGCCACAGCTCATTTTCAAAATATTAATAAAGAATTTCATGATTGGGTTGAGAACAAAGACAAACATTTTGATAGATGCTTACGTGAAAATTTACCAACAATTGTGCACGACTCCGTAGCGCAATACATTACTAATAACAAACAGCTGATCAGTGACGCAGTACAATCCGTCACTGCACCCATGAGACAATTCACCGATCAACTACAGTCTGAATGTAACGAAAATATCAGTCAAAATGTACAGTTCAGAAACCAATATACATTCGAGTATGATACACACATTCCGCACACGACAAATACACAAGAACAAAACACACCACGACTACAACACATACCACGATGTGGAAACACAAACACAAGCTATTATCATGGTAAACCACAGCAACATTATCGTAATTACTCGCCAGCTGAACATACCAGTAATTACAGTGGAATAAATCCATATCACAATGCGAAGGAAGATGAAAGCTTATTGAAACACAGGCAATTTCAGATTTTTATCCCAGAAAAACGAACCATTCATCCGGTGATTTTTCTTAAATCTTTTAGTAACGCATTTCCACGCACTTGGAGTGACCGGAAAAAGATTTCATATATTGTCGGTTACATCCAAGGCGATGCAGCTGTCTGGGCATACAGTCAAGCTGACGTATGTACCACGTACAGTGAGTTTGAGCGTGCTTTTCTGAACAAATTCTGGTCGCAATCCGTCCAGGAGCGACTCAGAAGACAAATTTTAGAACCTGAAACTTTTAACAGTAAAAATGGTAACTTACGCAGATATTTTGAAAAATACTTGAACATGGGACATTTTTTAGACGAACCAGTCGCAACGCGTGATATACTCCGTGCGTTGAAGGCCAAATTGCCTTTCAACATTAAAGAAAAACTCCTACATATCCCGGATGACGATTCAGATTATTTTTTAACAGCCTTAGATTCGGTTGACATGTTACTTGAAGATCAGCGCTTCGCGCGGCAAAACAGCAGCCACAATATTTACACTAGTGGTATGCAAAACATGCAGGCTTGCCAACACAATTCTGGCGCGCCCACAGTTGGATACGCGGTACAACAAAAACAGCAAACTCACATGCCGTCTCAGTACGAAAATCAAAATCAACACGCGTATTCCAATACAAACAATAGTTACAACAGTAATAACATTTCATGCGGCAATCCATACAAAAGGCACCGCGGTAATAACTACAACGGTAACAACGGATACAAAGGTAATAACAAAAACACAAACAGAAATAGAAATAATAATAACTACGAGCCAAGACAGCATCAAGGTTGGACTCGTAACGATCAGTACTTTCATTCAAACTCTGCTTTACCACAGCAGCCACCACGTCAAAATTGGAGCATACCTTACGACCGACAGGTAAGTTATAATGCGCAACAGCAACAACAACCGCAAAAGTTTGGAGATCATAATAGGCAATATCCGAATGTGAATATAATAGAAATGACACCTGATGCACAACCTCAATCTGTGTCAGTACCTAGTACAAATGCTAATCCAACAAACTAGAAACAGTCACTACTTTGCCCCAGGTCGTGGCTGAAGAATTCTTGGGGGGCGACTTCAATGTTAATCAGTTATTTGACACCACACTTGAACAACAGAATAATGATATGCCGAGTAATTCTAAACAAAAACTACCTGTTTTATTTATAAGATACAACCACAATAACAATATATCAGATGAACTTTTACAAGACAGTACACAATGTCGTTTAAACACAAATGAAATTGTTTTAGCATCTACTACTGGCGTAGTAGGTGGGATTCCAACTACTATTATCCTAGATACAGGTGCAGCTGTGAGCGTTTTGTCTTTTAATTTCTATAAAAAGATGTGTGAATTGGAACCTGTGCCTGAGTTTCCTGCCCAAAACTGTAAAATAACTACTGCACTAGGTAATAAGTCATGTAGGGTTACGAAGCAAGTTTTTGTAAACGTTAAAATAGGTAATGGAACCGTACAATGGCCATTCCTGGTTGTACAAAACCTTGTGACAAATTGCATATTAGGAATAGATATTATGAGCGAGAAGGACTGCATTATAGACTTCTCCAAGGGTAAATGTATTTTAAATGATAAAAGCAGTGTAATTATTATTGATTTGGACAGGAGAACTCTAAAGAATGACAAACACTGTACAGGGTACAAGGTTCAGTTAGTACTTGACAATGACATTCAAGACATGCAAACACACTCATCTGACACAGAGCTAATGGACTTGAAAACATTGCTTGATCATAAGATAAGTGAAGCTACAGCTCTCAGTGTACATGAACGTATAAAACTACAGGAAGTGTTATCCAAATATTTACAAGTTTTTACCAAACGATTAGGTGTTATCAACATGTATGTGTACAAGATTGAAGTTAAGCCTCACAAGATCTTCTACCATAAGACATATAACGTACCGTTATCTCAACGACCTGCTGTGTGGCAAGAATTAAAACAAATGTTAGACTGGAAGGTCATTGAACCATCCACCTCACCTTATTGTAGTCCTCTACTTGTTGTCAAAAAATCAAATGGAAGCATTAGGTTAGTGTTAGACGCACGAGCTATTAATGAAATAATTTTACCGGTTCACACAAAACCTGAAAATTTAGAAGAGCAATTACAGAAATTTCTAGATGCAAAATATTTTTCCACAATAGATCTCGCTAATTCGTTTTGGCAGGTGGGTATCACTCCTGATTCTTGGAAATATACTGCATTTATGTTCGGGGGGCGAACCTATCAGTTTTGCGTTCTACCCTTCGGACTGAATGTCAGCTCTGGGGTATTCATTACAGCCCTGGATACCGTGCTTGAGTCCGCACCTACCGCAGCAGTCTTTGGAAACGATTTAATTACGAAGTCCGATTATTCAGTTTTATTTCATGGTCAACTACGAGTAACATTGCCTTTACGAAAAAGCCATTGTCAAGCGTCTGATACCGAATAATTAAACGTCCACGTTCCAGATAAGCAAATACAATTGCAATCACAATCACCATCATACAGATAGAATAATTAACATATTTAAAATAACAACATTTTATTTAATTTATTTTATTTATTTTATATTTTCCATGACTGCTGCGGTTGGTGCGGACTCATAATCTAAATCTCAATATTACAATAATTTGCCAGCCATGCCAATACGTCGTACAGAGGTGATTGTCTACTAAACATAAAAAAGTTACACAGTTAGTTAAATCAGATATATTCAATGAATAAGCCTACAGTTCATAATCCTACTCACTTTTATAAATATAAATTCTTTACAGAATCGAGTGCCTAGTGTGGTTGCAACTCGCAGTATTCTTCTATAACATGAAATATGGCGGTGTGCCAGACAATAAAATAAAATACGTGCTTCTCGCACCACTTCAACCAGAGCTCTCCATGTCTTAATCAAACATAAGAGTAACGTAATTGTGCTTTTGTTTTATCAGCGACACAGCGCTGCAGTTGTGTGCCATAGGCTTTATTTATTTGTCACTGATTATTTATTTAATTAATATTTCGCGTTTCCGAGGAAACTCACGCTCGGCATGCAAATGTGCCTTTATATTGCCCCCTGAATTGCGAGGCGAAAGGACACACCTGCAGGCGAGCAATTCACCTAAAGGCACAAGAAAATCTAAGTTATCTACAACTATTTACATGACTTACATTACACATTATACACATTATATACAAAATTTGAATGACGCGGGTGCGCCGTAAAAGTTCTAATGTTGGCAGATAGAGTGCGCGCATGCGCAGAAGCGTCTGTGTAACTGTGGCACTGCCGTTATATCGTACAGTTAGATCATGCGGCACAGTATTGCAGATCATATTGTTCGTGTGCGGGCGTTTTTCAGTCGTTGCACAAAGAAAATATTTAACCAAGATTACATATGAAGACTACATTCTATGACAGGTAACTTAGTTTTAAATTTACAATATTTGTTATAACACAATACAACTTAGATTGTTGAATGTTCTTAGTTACATAGTATTGTTTTGAAATACTTCAAAGAAAAATGTCCGTATTTTTCAGGTGCGTTGACCTATACACATCGTGTCGTTATTACAGTTCATATTCATCCGCTGCACAATAATTTTTTTACAGGTTAGTATCGTCGTGGTAATGTTTTTTGATCACCGTAACATCGTTGTATAACAACATGATTAATACATAAGCGTGTCCATTTCCCATTTCCATTATAGTCGTAGTGATGCAGTTCGTTGTGACTAAAAGCATTGCTTATTACAGATCAGACGTGACCCGTCGAGTAATTGGTCCACGTGCAGTTCGTTTTTTACATTCCGTGGAAGCTTGGTTGCAGAACCTCGGACGGCACATAGCTGGAGTCGATCCTTGGACAGTCCAGGTAAGAGTGTCCGTCACATTTCCAGAACATTTCATTCCCTGAAGTTCCAACCAAAATTCTTCCACCCGTCGTGTTGTTTTCTGGACAGGCACTTTGTGTCCATTTAATCCAGTTAACATCTTGAAGTTGGGTACTGTAGTAATGTCACTAGACGATGCACGAATTATGCACATCACATTTTCAGTTTTTTGCTGAATATAGCTCACCTAAATGTTCGTAGTTATTAATCAAGGAAATCGTTCATCGCGTTTACATTGATACGCTGCATAATGAATGGCATTAACAGTTTCTTTCACATAGGTTTCCGCGTAGTTGCAGAGTTAGTAATGTTTGTTAATGTCCGTGAACAGTGGTTCACTATGCAATGTCTTTTTGGCACTCGTCTTGTTCAAATTTTTACATAGTAACAGTTACACTATACATCAGTTAAAAAAATAAGTAATTATACATACACACGTCACATATTTTCTTAGCATAAACATAATATAGTTACACATAAACATGTTTACATCATCATTACATCGCTATAGGTTATTACATTGTGTCACATTTGATTTCATGAATTGCAGATATTTACATCCTCTTTAGCGGTTTTGCTGGGATATTATCGATGTTTTTTGTGATGTCATCTGAAATTAAGATAGGTTAGACACAACATTCATTACATCAGTAGGCAAGACCAGGCGTTTTCACTACTCAATAAATATTCAAAATAGTAAGAGAGAGAAAATGTTCGATTCCTCGCGTTTTGTGCGTGTGTGTAGAGTGTCTGTGTGGCCTTGACTACTGATAGATGCTTTTCGTGTTGAGAGATGTGCGTCTAATCTATTTCTCAAAGTAAAAGATCGCTTCACAGATGACGTCTGTCAGTTCGTCAGGTGTCACACCAAGTCAGTGGTACCTTCAGTAACAAATGTTCCGTGAAAAATTAATATGTCATCCACTGCTACGTAATCATAAATTTTACTTTAATATTCCGTCTTTCAGGTGGAGGCGCGCGCTGAAAGAAGAGTTCTTCTGTCTTCAACTGCGTCACTGGAACCGCTGAAATGAAAATTTCTATACTACTTATTATCTGTGTTGTAACAACAGAGTTTTTCGAGTTGCTTAGCAATATTTTGATGGGTATGACCTTGACATTATTCAGCATGAAATGCTCTAAGATCTCGGTGTGCGTATAGCCCAATAATTTTGTTAGTTCTAGGATGTTGTAACAGATACGCACCAGGATGCGGTATGTTAACAATTATATAAGGTCCTTCATATAGCAGACGCCACTTAGCGTTGCGTCGTTTGAGTGCTACAGATTTATGATGAGTACGAAGTAGTACAAGCATTCCTACCTCGAATTTTTGTTTTCTTTTTATTATGTTTCTGTGATGTTTGTTTCGTATTTGTGCGTGATGTGTCAATGTAGTCAATACTTCTTTTATTTTCTGTTCAGGTGTGATTTCCTTGTCTGACAACTTAGGTAATGGTTCTATCCACTGATCGTTCTGTTTGCAATTGAACATGATCTCGTTAGGTGTGTAATTCGTATCGTAAATATTTAAGTTATTGTGTACGTCTTCGAAAAGACTTAGGTAGGACACCCAATTAGTATGTTTTGATGAAATATAGGTCCTCATGAATCGATTTAATTCTCGGAAAAGTCTCTCAGTCGCGTTACATTGTGGACTAAACCTCGAAATAAATATACTTTTAATGTTATTGTCCTTCAAGAGTGGTTGTGGTAAAAAACGTCTGAAAAATGAACATAGCCCAAGGAATGATTTTAACTGCTTTTTAGTTCAAGGGCTAGGAAAGTTTCTGATAGCATCTAATTTACTGGGATCCGGACGTATGCCCTGTGAATTAATGATATGTCCTAAATACTTTATCTCACTGCACCCAAATTTTGATTTTCTTAGGTCGGCTGTGACTCCAGCTTGTGCAAATTTTTCTAAAATTCTTTGAAGAGTGTCAACGTGTTCATTCCAAGATCGTGTAGCTATCAGTATATCATCTACATAGTGTGTGACTGTCTCAACTAAATCGTCGCCAAGCACGGTATCCAGGGCTGTAATGAATACCCCAGAGCTGACATTCAGTCCGAAGGGTAGAACACAAAACTGATAGGTTCGCCCCCCGAACATAAATGCAGTATATTTCCGAGAATCAGGAGTGATACCCACCTGCCAAAACGAATTAGCGAGATCTATTGTGGAAAAATATTTTGCATCTAGAAATTTCTGTAATTGCTCTTCTAAATTTTCAGGTTTTGTGTGAACCGGTAAAATTATTTCATTAATAGCTCGTACGTCTAACACTAACCTAATGCTTCCATTTGATTTTTTGACAACAAGTAGAGGACTACAATAAGGTGAGGTGGATGGTTCAATGACCTTCCAGTCTAACATTTGTTTTAATTCTTGCCACACAGCAGGTCGTTGAGATAACGGTACGTTATATGTCTTATGGTAGAAGATCTTGTGAGGCTTAACTTCAATCTTGTACACATACGTGTTGATAACACCTAATCGTTTGGTAAAAACTTGTAAATATTTGGATAACACTTCCTGTAGTTTTATACGTTCATGTACACTGAGAGCTGTAGCTTCACTTATCTTATGATCAAGCAATGTTTTCAAGTCCATTAGCTCTGTGTCAGATGAGTGTGTTTGCATGTCTTGAATGTCATTGTCAAGTACTAACTGAACCTTGTACCCTGTACAGTGTTTGTCATGCTTTAGAGTTCTCCTGTCCAAATCAATAATAATTACACTGCCTTTATCATTTAAAATACATTTACCTTTGGAGAAGTCTATAATGCAGTCCTTCTCGCTCATAATATCTATTCCTAATATGCAATTTGTCACAAGGTTTTGTACAACCAGGAATGGCCATTGTACGGTTCCATTACCTATTTTAACGTTTACAAAAACTTGCTTCGTAACCCTACATGACTTATTACCTAGTGCAGTAGTTATTTTACAGTTTTGGGCAGGAAACTCAGGCACAGGTTCCAATTCACACATCTTTTTATAGAAATTAAAAGACAAAACGCTCACAGCTGCACCTGTATCTAGGATAATAGTAGTTGGAATCCCACCTACTACACCAGTAGTAGATGCTAAAACAATTTCATTTGTGTTTAAACGACATTGTGTACTGTCTTGTAAAAGTTCATCTGATATATTGTTATTGTGGTTGTATCTTATAAATAAAACAGGTAGTTTTTGTTTAGAATTACTCGGCATATCATTATTCTGTTGTTCAAGTGTGGTGTCAAATAACTGATTAACATTGAAGTCGCCCCCCAAGAATTCTTCAGCCACGACCTGGGGCAAAGTAGTGACTGTTTCTAGTTTGTTGGATTAGCATTTGTACTAGGTACTGACACAGATTGAGGTTGTGCATCAGGTGTCATTCCTATTATATTCACATTCGGATATTGCCTATTATGATCTCCAAACTTTTGCGGTTGTTGTTGCTGTTGCGCATTATAACTTACCTGTCGGTCGTAAGGTATGCTCCAATTTTGACGTGGTGGCTGCTGTGGTAAAGCAGAGTTTGAATGAAAGTACTGATCGTTACGAGTCCAACCTTGATGCTGTCTTGGCTCGTAGTTATTATTATTTCTATTTCTGTTTGTGTTTTTGTTATTACCTTTGTATCCGTTGTTACCGTTGATTAAATGCAGCTGTTACAGTGAAGTGTTTTCCTTGCAGAATGGCTTGCATTAGGAGTGGGCCCGCTGTGTGTGTGTGTGTGTGTGTGTGTGTGTGGTCACACGACACAGCTGCGCTCCAACCAGGGTGTGGTGTGGGGGCAGTGTGTTGTGGCTACATTTTAACGTCCTTTATCTCACGTTGTTTAGTTGGTGTATAAGCCTTTTGTGTTGGTGAATGGCTGATGCCTGGACCATTGCTCCAAGGCAGGTCCGGTCCCATCATCAATCTCATGCTCGTCCACCGGCAGTATGCCACAAAGAAATGCGACACATGGTAGCAACTGCCTGATCTCCAAGCAGTGGACGTTTGAAAAAGCGATCTGGAGAGTTCGCCAGTATCTCGTTGTTGTTTCAGGGCGGTTCTGTCTTTCTGAGAAATATGTTTAACAGATTGAATGAATCGTCCTGTTTCTGTTTTTTGTGTAATTCTGACTGATTTTCACAAACTGAAGACAGTATATCAGTGCCACCAGAAGGATATCTCTGTGGACCATCAGCGACAAGATAGAACAGGCCTCTGTCCCTACCTACGGTTCAGAGGGGGAGGGATAAGGTGTGGTAGGGGGGAAGGGAAAGACTGCCTCTAAGATGGTTAGTTTGTGGGCACCCTTCGAGGTGGACACAGCTGCAACTGCCGACCCTCTCTCCTGAAGCAGTCTTTTGGGAAGACGATTTTCCCCAGTACATGTGTTGCATTATGACCTCCTGATTACGAGTGCTGGTGTTTTTTCATGACAGTTTTGATGTGTAATTAGAACGGTGAAGCATTTTACACCAGTTGTGGTAACGTATATTGGCTTTGATTACCTGGTCTGCAGGGTGATTGTCGAGCAATGCGGGGGAAGGCATCTGTAGCGAACTCAAACATCAAAAAGCGATAGATACAGCCCTCATCTCTATGCTTACAGGTGCTCCACTTATGAAACTCCTCTCTGTCCAACACTAGCATCTTATCAGCTGAACATATTTCCCACCTAAAAATAAAGATAGTACCTTCCAGTCCAGCCTTTTTTCCACCAGCTTGTAGGTAAAAGGGTAGAGTTTGAGTACATCTGCTACCAGTTTTGAGTGATAGTGTGAATTTTTTTTTCCATTTTGATAACGTCAGTTGTACAGAAACGTCAATTTTTGAGCTGTATTGCGATTACAGGCACTCCTTGAATAGCGATATGCATATAGTTGTGTTATTAGGACCGGTTTTTATTATTAATTACGCAATTAAGACCGATCTTTACGTCAGTTTTGCGATCAAAATAAATGAAGTGTACTGACCTTATCTTCCTCTCCTGCATCAAGATAGCTTCCAGTTGCTTGGGGTTGCACATGGGCTTTCTGTCCAGAAGCTCCATGGTTTGAGTCCTGGAAAGGCCACCGACATTTTTAATTGGCAGCCAATTCCCTGGTGGGATTTGAGGTCAGCACAGGCCTGGGACAAAGAAATTGCCACCGTTTTTTAAATTCCCGCCAAAAAGCGAAATTACCGCCAAAATTCAAAATTTCCGCCAAAATTTCAAAATCCACATATGAGGTATGTGGGGGTGGGAGAGAGGGAGGGGCAGTGGGGGAAAGAGGTAGACGGTAGGGACCCATGTACCGGCTGGGGAAAACACATGAAATCATCTGGGGTGGGGGTAATTAATTGAACAATTTAATTAATTTGCATATTAGTTTTCTATCAAAATTGCACACAGAATCCCTTACCCTACTGCTCCTCAAACCACTCCATCACACTCCTGGCATTATCATATGGTGCATTGTCTTCTTGAAAAATGCCACTGCTGTGATCAACATGAAGGTGTGTAAATGGTCTGCAACCTTGGCCGTCATGGTGCCTTGCATGAGCTCTGTTGGACCCATTGATGCCCACGTGTATATTGCCCAGAGCTTAATGGAGCCGCCACCAGCTTGTCTCTGTCCCGCAGTACAGGTATCAAGGAGCTCTTTCCCTTTAAGACGACGGATTCGCGCCCTCACGTTGGCAAGGCAAAGAAGGTATTGGAATTCATCAGACAAATTCAGTGCTCTGCAATTGCGCCAATATCCAGTGCCGATGGTCATCTGCCCCTTTCAGTCGTAGTTGCCGGTGTTGTGGTGTTAACACTGACACATGCGTGGGTCATTGGCTACAGATGCCCATCGTTAAGGGTGCCCGGTACACTGTGTGTTCAGACATATTTGTATCCTGCCCAGCATTAAAGTCTGGTGTTAGTTTCGCCACAGTTTGCCACCTGTCCTGTTTTACCAGTCTGCTCAGCCTACGACATCCAACATCCATAATAAGGGGTGGTCGCACAACCCTGCGACCTCTGGACGTGGTTTCACCTTCGTTTTGCAACATGATGGAGACACTCACCACAGCGCTCCTTGAATACCCGATAAATCGTGCAGTTCCTAAATGCTCTTGCTAAACCTCCATGCCATCACAATCTGCCATCGGTCAAATTCCGATAGATCGCGCGCCCTTCCATTTCTACACACGGACAGCACCCTCTCTGGTGCTACGTGCACTGTTCGTATTTCTGACTGGCAGTCATTCCTTGCTACGTGACGCTGCTATCGCCTGGACGGGTTTATATCGGTAGTAGGGCTGTCGTCATAATATTTTGGCTGATTAGTGTATATACTAGCACTGATTGCAAATGTTTTATGACACTTTGGACATTTCTTCAATTGAGTTTCCGTCCACAAGAAAGGCCAGGTATCTGAAAATGAAATATGATTTAAATTTTACAGTACGTGGAGAGAGCATTAGCCTACACTGATGAAACATTTTTCATTAAATAACCTTTTTTGACAGTGAAAAATTCATATTTATGGAAGGATACTATTTGTTTTCGAAGTCCTTTGGTACTTAAAGGAAAAAATGCAATAGTTAAATAAGCTTTAGTAGCATCCTTACAGGCAGCCGGTGTGGCCGAGCGGTTCTAGGCGCTTCAGTCTGGAACCGCGCGACCGCTACGGTCGCAGGTTCGAATCGTGCCTCGGGTATTAATGTGTGTGATACCCTTAGGTTAGTTAGGTTTAAGTAGTTCTAAGTTCTAGGGGACTGCTGACCTCAGATATTAAGTTCCATAGTGCTCAGAGCCATTTGAACCATTTAGCATCCTTATAAATACTGTGTAATGTGCTTCTATTTATAAATTTTCGCTAGTAAATAAATATCGATATTTGAAATGCTTAGATGACACTCTGCGTCCTGTTTCACTTCCCAGCTGTTCACCGTACAAACTTCATCAAGAATATCCTTTATGAAGTTCAAAAATGGTTCAAATGGCTCTGAGCACTATGGGACTTAACATCTGAGGTCATCAGTCCCCTAGACTTAAAACTACTTAAACCTAACTAACCTAAGGGCATCACACACATCCATGCCTGAGGCATGATTCGAACCTGCGGCCGCAGCAGCAGCGCGGTTCCGGACTGAAGCGCCTAGAACCGCTCGGGCACAGCGGTCGGCCTTTATGAAGTTTACTGTGGTCATTAATAAACTTTATAACTGCGATTTCCATAATACTGTTACGATATTCCGACTTATCATTTCACGGGTTGTGTCTTATTACCCTATTTTTACCGTTCGGTACTGGCTACACGAAGTGACCCTGTGTTGACATTCCATCTAGTGTGGACACACCAATATCTGCATCGACAGCTATACCTCCCAAGTCACCACACGTTGTCTGGCGAACGATACTTCTGGTACTCACTGTCTGGCTCCCCCTTCCCTGTTGCATTCGCGAATGGTATACGGGAAAAATAATTAACACAAACTTCCGCATTAGCTCTAATTTATTGGAGTTTCTCATTGTGATCATTTCGCGAGGTGTATATGGGAGGAAGTAATATGTTGCCCAACTCTTCTTGGAACGGAGGGTACGCTCTCAAAAACTTTAGTAGTAAACCTAGCTCTTGTAGCGACTGCCACTGTAGTTTTTTGAGCCACTCTAACGTTCTCGCATCGACTAAACGGACGCGTGACGAAACGCGCCGCTCTTCGTTGAAGTTGTGTATCTCTTCTGCTAGTCCTACCTGGTAAGGTAGGGACTGATCAGGAGTACTCAAGAATCGTTCGGACAACCGACTTATAAGCCACTTCTGTCGTAGATGAATTATATTTGCTTAAGATTCTTTATATGAATCTCAGCGTGGGATCTACTATTTGTTTTATGTGGTCATTCCACTTTAGGTCGGTCCAGATGGTTACTCCTAGTTATTTTACGGCAGTTACTTTTTCCAGCGATTTTTTACCAATAGTGTAGTTGTGCTATAGAGGAATTGTTCTCCTATGATGCGCAGTATGTTACGTTTTTTTACGTTCAGGGTCACCATTCAACAATCCTCTGCAGGTCCCCCTCCTGCTCGTTAGAATCTTCTAACGTTGCTATCTTCTTATAGACAACCGCATCATCTGCAAATAGCCTCGTAGAGCTTCCGATGTTGTCCACTGATATCATTTGTATGCATTGTAAACGGTAACGGTCCTGTCACTCTTCCCAGGGGCACTCCTTAAATTACTTTCATATTTGTAGATTTTTTTCCGTTAAGAGCAATGTCTTGAGTTCCGACTGCAAGAAAGTCTTGAATCCCCTCATGTATCTGGTACAATACTCGTTAAGCTCGTATAAGTTTTTCTGTGTGCCTTCCTACAGTCTAGGACCACGACATCAACTTGAGTGCCGATGTAAACAGCGTTGTGGATCTCGTGGAGGGAAAAGAGCGAGCAGTGTTTCACAAGATCTCTGCGGAATCCACGTTGAGGAGATTTTTCATTCTCCAAGAATGCCATAATGCGTGAGCATAAAACGTGTTCCATAATTCCACGACAGACTGACGTTAGCGATACAGGCCTTTAAAGACGTGCATGTATATTACGACACTTCTTGAAACAGGAATGTCCTTCACTTTTTTCCAGTGGATAGGTACCCTTCGTTGTTCCTACGGCCTACGATAAACTACTGCTAGAGAGGAAGCAAGCTCTTTCAGATAATAGTAGTAGTGTCGTACAGGTATAGCATCTGGACTAGATGCCTTTCCACTACTAGGTAATTTTAGATGCTTTTCTATTCCGCGGTCATTTGCATTCTTGCGATGATTGAAGGGAGGGATCGTATTAAAATCTGCCGTGGTGAAACAATTTCGGAAGACCAAATTCAGTACTTCAACCTTCTCTCTTTCATGTCTCGTTTCGGTGCCAGTATGACCACATTTGACAATGATATCGTCTGCCGTTCCAATCGTTCATTTGATGTGTAGTGCGAATCAGTCCTTAGAGTTGTGCGGGGTGCGCGAAAAATTATCCGACGTACTGCTTTCCATAGTTCTCGGAAAAGCTTGTTCTCAGACACGGATTAAATTAGTCTAAATAAGGGTCGCCAGCCTCTCTTTGATCTACGAGACAGGGTTACACTTTTCAGTACTCGAAAGTTAATAATTAAAACCCTTTCACTATCTAACTACAGGGGACTTCAAAGAAAAGTTGCATATTGTTATGACAAACCAAGTAATTTTTATTGAATCCTACATTACACTTCAAAGTGGCACAGAAACATGACACTGTCTTTCAACGTAGTTACCAAACCTATGTAAACAATAGTCGGAACGCACTACCGATCTCAAACTGATTCCATATCTCTAGATTTCCAGAAGGCTTTTGGCACAATTCCTGACGAGAGACTTATCATCATTTTGCGTGAATATGGAGTATAGCCTCAATAGTGCGACTGAATTTTCGATTTCCTGTCAGAAAGGTCACAGTTCGTTGTAATCAACGGAAAGTCATCGAGTAAAACAGAAGTGAGAACTGGCGTCTCCCGAGGAAGCGTTGTAGACCCTCTGCTGTTACTAATCTGCATAAACGATTTAGTAGACTATCTGAGCAGCCCTGTTAGATTGTTTGCAGATGAGGCTGTGATTTACCGTCTACTAAAGCCATCAGAAGAAGTCATCAAACCCAATTGCAATATGACTTAGATATCGCACCTGCCTTATAACCAAAGCTCACTGTAAAGATCTGTTCAGAACACTGGGGATTTTAACTGATCCATGTGAACACATTTACCACTCAGTTGTACACAGCAAAAATAACATTTGTAATTACTGCAAAAACAGCTCTGTCCATGACCATGCAACAAGAGATAGACTCAACTTATATTTACCAAGAAAAAATAAACATAAAACTCAAAACAGCATTTTCTACCAAAGAATAAAACTGTACAATAAATTACCAAAAGAGATTAAAGAAATTGCAAAAATACACTTATTTAAAAAGGCAGCTAAAAAGTATTTGTTATGCAATACATTTTATACATTGAAGGATTACTTAGATAAAACAGAGTAGGTGTTTGATAAAAGAATGTTATACAACTAAATAATAATAATGATGATTGTAAAACTTCCAACATTCCACATAATACCTTCACTTTCTGTTTTTTTTTTTCCTTCTTCTTTCCTTTCTAGATATACTTACCCCAAGCTATGCATAGCACAATACTAACACCTCTTCCTCTTTCTGAGCTCAATATCTCACTCATTATGGAGGGATGCTGACTCAGTTTATCAGGATAGCAAATGGGAAGTTGCGGTAAAGAAAATGGCCCAGAGATCACCAATGTGTGTGTGTGTGTGTGTGTGTGTGTGTGTGTGTGTGTGTGTGTATGGTGAGTGAAGTGTTATGAAACAATGTGTGTATAGTGACATATAAGTGGACAGTGTGGCATTACATTATCTAATAAGTTATTTGTAAGAAAAGTATTGCATACCGGGAGTAAATCTAGTGATTGTCTCAAACTAGAATTCTGTGAATATATGTGTATACGAATTAGCTTATTTTAAATTGATCTAAACTTGTAAATACTTTGACATGTCCTACATCCTTGTAAAATGAAATCTACAGATGAATAAAGCTACTGCTGCTGCTGCTACTACTACTACTACTACTAAAAGTATCAATTGACTCTAAATAAGGAAATCTATGAGGTAATCCACATCAGTGCTAAAAGAAGACCGTTAAATTTCGGTTACGCCATAAATTACACGAATCTAAAGGACGTCAATACAACTAAATACCTAGAAATTGCAGTTACGAACAACTTAAATTGGAATGATCTCATAGATAATGTTGTGGGGAAAGCAAACCAAACACTGCATTTTATTAGCAGAACACTTACAAGAGGCAACAGGTCTACTAAAGAGACTGCCTACATTACGCTTGTCCGTCCTCTGCTAGAGTTCTACTGTGCATGTGGGATCCACACCAGACAGGGCTGAAGGAGGACATCGAGAAGTCCACAGAAGGGCAGCCTGTTTTCTGCTGCCGCAAAATAGAGCAGACAGTGTCACGGATAAGATAAGCATATTGGGGTTGGCAATGATTACAAAAAAGATGTTTTTCGTTGCGGAGTGATGTTTCACAAAATTTCAATCTCCAACTTTCTCCTCTAAATATGAAAATGTTTTATAAACGCCAACATACGCAGGGAGAAAATACGCCATCAGAGAATCTGTGATTGCTACGAATCAGTTCTTCAATCGCCTGAACATTGTCTTCTGTGCTCATTGTCGACCATCATAATAAAACATGAAGAATCAATGCTCGTATGGAAAAATTTAAGTCTTCATTTTTCCCACGTGCTGTCCGACGTTGGAACTGCAGAGAAAGACACTGTTGTTGTTGTTGTCTTCGGTCCTGAGACAGGTTTCATGCAGCTCTCCATGCTATTCTATCCTGTGCAAGCTTCTTCATCTCCCAGTACTTACTGCAACCTACATCCTTCTGAATATGCTTAGTGTATTCATCTCTTGGTCTCCCTCTACGATTTTTACCCTCCACGCTGCCCTCCAATGCTAAATTTGTGATCCCTTGATGCCTCAGAACATGTCCTAGCAACCGGTCCCTTCGTCTTGTCAAGTTGTGCCACAAACTCCTCTTCTCCCCAATTCTATTCAATACCTCCTCATTAGTTATGTGATCTACCCATCTAATCTTCATCATACTTCTGTAGCACCACATTTCGAAAGTTTCTATTCTCTTCTTGTCCAAACTATTTGTCGTCCACGTTTCACTTCCATACATGGCTACACTCCATACAAATACTTTCAGAAACGACTTCCTGACACTTAAATCTATTCTCGATGTTAACAAATTTCTCTTCTTCAGAAACGCTTTCCTTGCCATTTCCAGTCTACATTTTATATCCTCTCTACTTCGACCATCATCAGTTATTTTGCTCCCCAAATAGCTAAACTCCTTTACTACTTTAAGTGTCTCATTTCCTAATCTAATTCCCTCAGCATCACCCGACTTAATTCGACTACATTCCATTATCCTCATTTTGCTTTTGTTCATGTTCATCTTATATCCTCCTTTCAAGACACTGTCCATTCCGTTCAACTGCTCCTCCAAGTCCTTTGCTGTCTCTGACAGAATTACAATGTCATCAGCGAACCTCAATGTTTTTATTTCTTCTCCATGGACTTTAATACCTACTCCGAATTTTTCTTTTGTTTCCTTCACTGCTTGCTCAATATACAGATTGAATAACATCGGGGAGAGGCTACAACCCTGTCTCACTCCCTTCCCAACCGCTGCTTCCCTTTCATGCCCCTCGACTCTTATAACTGCCATCTGGTTTCTGTATAAATTGTAAATAGCCTTTCGCTCCCTGTATTTCACCCCTGCCACCTTCTGAATTTGAAAGAGAGTATTCCAGTCAACATTGTCAAAAGCTTTCTCTAAGTCTACAAATGCTAGAAATGTAGGTTTGCCTTTCCTTAATCTATTTTCTAAGATAAGTCGTAGGGTCAGTATTGCCTCACGTGTTCCAACATTTCTGCGGAATCCAAACTGATCTTCGCCGAGGTCGGCTTCTACCAGTTTTTCCATTCGTCTGTAAAGAATCCGCGTTAGTATTTTGCAGCCGTGGCTTATTAAACTGATAGTTCGGTAATTTTCACATCTGTCAACACCTGCTTTCTTTGGGATTGGAATTACTATATTCTTCTTGAAGTCTGAGAGTATTTCGCCGTCTCATACATCTTGCTCACCAGATGGTAGAGTTTTGTCAGGACTGGCTCTCCCAAGGCCGTCAGTAGTTCCAATGGAATGTTGTCTACTCCCGGGACCTTGTTTTGACTCAGGTCTTTCAGTGCTCCGTCAAACTTTTCACGCAGTATCGTATCTCCCTTTTCATCTTCTTCTACATCCTCTTCCATTTCCATAATATTGTCCTCAAGTACATCGCCCTTGTATAGACCCTCTATATACTCCTTCCACCTTTCTGCTTTCCCTTCTTTGCTTAGAACTGGGTTTCCATCTGAGCTCTTGATAATCATACAAGTGGCTCTCTTTTCTCCAAAGGTCTCTTTAATTTTCCTGTAGGCAGTATCTATCTTACCCCCAGTGAGATAAGCCTCTACATCCTTACATTTTTCCTCTAGCCATCCCTGCTTAGCCATTTTGTACTTCCTGTCGATCTCATTTTTGAGACGTTTGTATTCCCTTTTGCCTGCTTCATTTACTGCGTTTTATATTTTCTCCTTACATCAATTAAATTCAATATTTCTTCTGTTACCCAAGGATTTCTACTAGCCCTCGTCTTTTTACCTACTTGATCCTCTGCTGCCTTCACAACTTCATCCCTCAGAGCTACTCATTATTCTTCTGCTGTATTTCTTTCCCCCATTCCTGTCAATTGTTCCCTTATGCTCTCCCTGAAACTCTGTACAACCTCTGGTTCTTTCAGTTTATCCAGGTCCAATCTCCTTAAATTCCCACCTTTTTGCAGTTTGTTCAGTTTTAATCTACAGTTGATAGCCAATAGATTGTGTTAAGAGTCCACATCTGCCCCTGGAAATGTCTTACAATTTAAAACCTGGTTCCTAAATTTCTGTCTTACCATTATATAATCTATCTGATACCTTCTAGTATCTCCAGGATTCTTCCATGTATACAACCTTCTTTTATGATTCTTGAACCAAGTGTTAGCTATGATTAAGTTATGCTCTGAGCAAAATTCTACCAGGCGGCTTCCTCTTTCCTTTCTCTCACCCAATCCATATTCATCCACTATGTTTCCTTCTCTCCCTTTTCCTACTCTCGAATTCCAGTCACCCATGACTATTGAATTTTCGTCTCCCTTGACTATCTGTATAATTTCTTTTATCTCATCATACATTTCATCAATTTCTTCGTCATCTGCTGAGCTAGTTGGCATATAAACTTGTACTACTGTAGTAGGAATGGGCTTCGTGTCTATGTTGGCCACAATAATGCGTTCACTATGCTGTTGGTAGTAGCTTACCCACACTCCTATTTTTTTATTCATTATTAAACCTACTTCTGCATTATCCCTATTTGATTTTGTATTTATAACGCTGTATTCACCTGACCAAAATTCTTGTTCCTCCTGCCACCGAACTTCACTCATTCCCACTATATCTAACTTTAACCTATCCATATCCCTTTTTAAATTTTCTAACCTACCTGCCCGATTAAGGGATCTGACATTCCACGCTCCGATCCGTAGAACGCCAGTTTTCTTTCTCCTGATAACGACATCCTCCTGAGTAGTCCCTGCCAGGAGATCCGAATGGGGGACTATTTTACCTCCGGAATATTTTACCCAAGAGGACGCCATCATCATTTAACCATACAGTAAAGCTGCATGCCCTCGGGAAAAATTACGTCTATAGTTTCCCCTTGCTTTCAGCTGTTCACAATACCAGCACAGCAAGGCCGTTTTGGTTAGTGTTGCAAGGTCAGATCAGTCAATCATCCAGACTGTTGCTTGCCCCTGCAACTACTGAAAAGGCTGCTGCCCCTCTTCAAGAACCACACATTTGTCTGGCCTCTCAACAGATACCCCTCCGTTGTGGTTGCACTTACGGCACGGCCATCTGTATCACTGAGGCACGCAAACCTCCCCACCAAGGGCAAGGTCCATGGTTCATGGGGGTGAGAAAGACACTACTGGCCATTAAAATTGCTACACCAAGAAGAAATGCAGATGATAAACGGATATTCATTGGACAAATATATTATAGTAGAACTGACATGTGATTACATTTTCACGCAATTTGAGTGCATAGATCCTGAGAAATCAGTACCCAGAACAACCACCTCTGGCCGTAATAACGGTCTTGATACGCCTGGGCATTGAGTCAAACAGAGCTTGGATGGCGTGTACAGGTACAGCTGCCCAGGCAGCTTCAACACGATACCACGGTAGTGACTGGTGTATTGTGACGAGCCAGTTGCTCGGCCACCATTGACCAGACGTTTTCAATTGGTGAGAGATCTGGGGAACGTGCTGGCCAGTGCAACAGTCGAAGATTTTCTGTATCCAAGAAAGGCCCTTGCAGGACCTGCAACATGCGGTCGTGCACTATACTGCTGAAATGTAGGTTTTCGCAGGGATCGAATGAAGGGTAGAGCCACAGGTCGTAACACATCTGAAATGTAGCGTCCACTGTTCAAAGTGCCGTCAATGCGAACAAGAGGTGACCCAGACGTGTAACCAATGGCACCCCATACCATCACGCCGGGTGATACACCAGTATGACGATAATTAATACACCCTTCCAATGTGCATTCACCGCGATGTCGCCAAACACAGATGCGACCATCATGCTACTGTAAACAGAACCTGGATTCATCCGAAAAAATGACGTTTTGCCATTCGTGCACCCAGGTTCGTCGTTGAGTACACCATCGCAGGCGCTCCTGTATGTGACGCAGCGTCAAGGGTAACCGCAGCCATGGTCTCCGAGCTGATAGTCCATGCTGCTGCAAATGTAGTCGAACTGTTCGTGCAGATGGTTGTTGTCTTGCAAACGTCCCCATATGTTAACTCAGGGATCGAGACGTGGCTGCACGATCCGTTACAGCCACGCGGATAAGATGCCTGTCATCTCGAATGCTAGTGATACGAGGCCGTTGGGATCTAGCACGGTGTTCCGTATTACCCTCCTGAACCCACCGATTCCATATTCTGCTAACAGTCATTAGATCTCGACCAACGCGAGCAGCAATGTCGCGATACGATAAGAATCGCGATAGGCTACAATTCGACCTTTATAAAAGTCGGAAACGTGATGGTACGCATTTCTCCTCCTTACTCGAGGCATCACATCAACGTTTCACCAGGCAACGCCGGTCAACTGCTGTTTGTGTATGAGAAATCGGTTGGAAACTTTCCTCGTGTCAGCACGTTGTAGGTGTCGCCACCGGCGCCAACCTTGTGTGAATGCTCTGAAAAGCTAATCATTAGCATATAACAGCATCTTCTTCCTGTCGGTTAAATTTCGCGTCTGTAGCACGCCATCTTCGTGGTGTAGCAGTTTTAATGGCCAGTAGTGTAGTATGAAAGTGGTTCGATGAATCTTCTTCTGGGCATTTACGTGTAAACTGCAGAGCAGTCATGTAGACGTATATGTAGTGTAGAGTGTTCACTTCTTAGACAATGCTAATCAACCCCTTGGTCACAGAGCCATTCCAGAACACCCCTGTGAAGGCCCTGCTTTGTCAGAAAATCTGCGATTGCTACGAATCAGTTCTTCAATCGCCTGAACGTTGTCTACTGTGCTCGATGTCGATGACCTTCCGGACCAGGATTAGCCACGCATGTGCAGCCTTTGTCAAATTGTTGGCACCATTTCACCACAGCTGGACGTGACACTGAGATTGGTCCATATGCCGCCAGAATTCCGCTGAGAATCTGTGTGCAGTTCAGACGTTTTTCGCACGAGAATCGTGCCGTCCAGCGTACTTCAACTTTGAAGTACATACGTTTCCACTTGCCGTGCCGTTCTACTCCTACACTATGATGCACCTGTTAGTCGTAACGCAGCAGAACTGTGGCTGCGGGAAATGCAGAATTTTAATTCCCTTCAGACAGTGCGCTGGTTTTGTTAGGAGGTGTCTCAGAGTGGGACGACGGTGTAACTTACTCCGCACACTTCCACAGCCGTCACCTTGCGGCAGTGGATATTTGGACTCGTCTGTGAATAACACATTTCGCCATGACGAACTTGTCAGAGTTCGCGCAGCACACAGTGGCTGATTAGTAGTGGCCAGGTTCTGTCCAAAGCACTGGGTGAGTTCATTCATTTCTTGTGAAGGGGAGGCCGACAGTATTTGCAACCTTCGCAGGTCACCGATGGCAGAATCGACGCGCACGTTCTACAGTCTTTGTCATACGATTTTGCGGAAACTACTCGGAAAAAAATTTCATTTTTCCATTACTTATACCTTTACATGTCAGGTTCGTGATGTGACCATCGCTTAGTTGATCGTCATAGTTTTTGTGATATTTACATGCAAGTAAGACACTGCGAGAAGTTTGCACTCAAGGCCGAGCGGTTCTAGGCGCTTCAGTCCGAAACCGCACTGCTGCTACGGTCGCAGGTTCGAATCCTGCCTCGGACGTGGATGTGTGTGATGTCCTTGGGTTAGTTAGGTTTAATTAGTTGTAAGTCTAGGGGACTGATGACCTCAGATGTTATGTTCCATAGTGCTTAGAGCCATTTGAACCATTTGTTTGTACTAAAAAATATAGGTCGCTATGATTTTGCGTATGGTGCATATTACATATATGTTGCTGTATAAGTTGACTATTTCGTCAAACTTGGCTGGAGTTATCTGTCAATCACCAATCTCTAGAAAACTGATCTGATGTAGTACACTCATTTGCGATCGCGCTGCGCCACCGATAAGAGCAGAGTGAAATATCCACGACATTCCTCATATGTCATAAACCAGTTCAGATATCGAAAAGAGATATTGCAAATGATACCACACAAGGAGGTTCATTATTCAAAATTTCATTATCTACTGTGATATTCCACTAACTACAGATTTTTTAAATGAAAGAATTTAATTTTTTAGGGCCATCGATAGCTGGTGAAACGAGAAACGCTTTGGGTTTGGGAACAACATAACTGAAGATATTACATGTTACTTTTGTACCGAGAATGCGCTTTTTCATAAGCTACTGACCTTACTTTTCTTCACTTCCTCACTTAATAAATTACTGTTTCAGAATTCTCTTTCAGTTTTGTGTCTGCACAGCATATTAGTGAGGTGACATTTTGTAAACTCCGCTTTGTTTTGGCATAAGAAGAAAATTTTGACCTGGCAACAAGAGAAATGTGTATGTTTTACTGAAAATTCGCCACTCACGACTTACTTGTCTGAAAATTACAAATGTTTAACAAGCCAAGCGAAAATAAATCTCTGCATTTTCAGCAGAATTGTTTTTAGATAAATCCCTGCATTTTCAATGGGATAGTTTTTAGATACTAACGAAAGTAGAGGTGACAGTTGTTTCTGATTGGTCACTATGCAAGTGTGGGCATGGAGGGTCACCACTTAATATGTAGAAAAAATGTGAGCTTCAGTTTAGAACGTCACTTCCCCTTCAGCGTTCGGCATTTCCCCTACAGTTCCTACCTGTAACACCCACCACTACTACCTTCCCCATGTGTGCCCTGCCGACTGCGCATCTACTGGCCACGGTATTTTGCGCGGTCTCAAATATGGGAGGGGCAGATCTGAAGGCGAGCTACAAGATGTTGTTATGTCAAGAAATTACACGTTTATTTTGTACTGAAAATGTGCTTTTTTGTAACCTATTGACCTTAATTTTCCTCACTTTCTCAGTTAATAAACAGGCCATTTTGACCATAAAATCATTTCTTCTTACCTTTTCATTATAGTGTAATTGAATATAGCGGCTCCAGTGGCCCTTCTGAGATTTACTTGCAGTGATCTGGTGGTATTCATACGACACAGAAATGCAGAGATGGGTATATATCCATCTTCATGTGGGGTTGTAATGCACTGACTTTGTCAAACTCGCCTTGTGTACTGACCTGTCTCCCTGTCCACAACCTATGGGTGACACATGGAGGGTCATTGGCATCTGCAACAACATAACAAAAAGCCCATCCTTTTTGGATCCAACAGACCACCTTTGCTGCTTGCACTGTATTAAGGTGCCATATTGCATATGATGGTTGAATACAAAATCCACAAATGACAACTGCCATCACTACAAAAATCTAGGACACCATGACTCATTTCTGTCTGAGGCTCACCTGACACTCTAAAGCATAAGACAGCCAACAGATGGAGAACAATTTTAATTGTTGCAGGTCTTACCTGCATCAACATAGATTTAAAATACCAACTGTTGATACACATGCTCCCCTAGTTATTCTGAACAGTGTATAAAGGCGCTGTCTATGGGGCACGTGGACACAAAACAGTAACAGTTACCTAGACAACTGGGAAGTATGAAAACAGAATTCCACACTCGTGTGTTGTAATTCACCATTGAATGCTTGTAGGCTTTCTGTGTTGGAATAGTGACCTTGTTCATCTTGAAAGATCAGTAACTGTACTTCAGAGATTATAACCGCTTTAAAACTTCAGTCCTCGCCACATCGGGCACGGAATCCTCCTAAATCACAGTGGCCCTCATGTCCACTATATGTACATGTGTTTGTGTGTGCTGGTGGGTTAGGGGCGCTCAACGATGAGGTTATCAGCGTTCATACGAAAATTAATAGAAACAAATGCGGTTAAAACGTAGAAAAAGCGAGAAAAAAATAAAAAGCAACGTGAGATAAAATTGCACTGATTGTAACCCATTATCTCCATGCACAAGGACACTAGCTCACATCATGCGAGGTAGCATCAAAAATCGTCAGATGTTCTAAAACTGTCAATTAAAACGCAATAGGAAAACTATGAGGGTGAGTCAAATGAAAACCTTAAATATTTTTTTACATATTATTTATTGTGCAGAAGTGGTACAAAGCTGTATCACTTTTCAACATAATCTCCCCCACGCTCAATGCAAGTCCTCCAGCACTTACAAAGTGCATAAATTCCCAGAAAAAACTAAATTCTTTTGGTAGTCCGTGCAACCACTCGTGCACCGCGTGGCGTACCTCTTCATCAGAACGTAACTTCTTTCCTCCCATTGCGTCTTTGAGTGGTCCAAACATATGGAAATCACTTGGGGCAAGATCTGGTGAGTAGGGTGGATGAAGAAGACACTCAAAATGGAAGTGAACCCAGGTGTTATCCCCAGTAACGATTCTTGCAAGGAAGTCATGATGTTCTCGTTCAAAGTGCCAAAGAAGTTCTTCACAAGCATCAACACGTCGTTCTCTCATTCCAGGAGTGAGCTACCGTGGCACCCATCTTGCAGACACTTTGTGAAACTGGAGCACATCATGCACAATGTGGTGTGCTGACCCATGACTAATCTTTAAACATACTGCAATGTCATTCAGTGTCACTCGGCAGTTTTTCTTCACTATAGCTTCAACTGCCGCAATGTTCTGTGGAGTCTCAACTCGTTGAGCCTGACCTTGAATTCCACTGAAGTCACACCATTTGCGAATTTCGTACTCCATTTGTAGACTTGCCACTGTGACAAACATGAATCACCGTACTGAACCTTCATTCGTCGATGAATTTCAATAGGTTTCACACCTTCACTACTCAAAAACCGAATAACAGAACCTGCGTGCATGGCTGGAAAAAGTATGTCATGGCCAAGTTGTGGAGTTTACTAGATGCAGCATATTATCTGTCATTTCCAACCACTCATCTTCCCAACGAAGCATGACTCTGAAATTCAATAGCAAGGCGATAGTATGTAGGGTGATGACACACCGATATATCTGAGGATCACAACATGCCTCCTTGGCTACTACATCCTCCCCCCGTTTGTTCCCCACAGCACCCATATGCGCTGACACCCAGCAGAAAGAAACCTTCTTCCCCAACCGTTATAGTTGGAGGAGAGTGTCCTGATTTTGTGGACTAATTTGTCTGCTGGGTACTAGCGCTGTGGAGAGGGAAGGGCTTCCAGGGAGTCGGAACAGATGAGGAATTTAGCACTCGCAACACATCTCATCTGCCCCAGTTCTCACAACATCACACGTAATTCTAAGGCTGAGACAGTTAAGTACTGAGGCAGTCGGATCTTGAGGACACTATGGAGCAAAAGAACAGTTCAACGAACGGTGTCCCCCGAGACCCATCCATAAAAGCAGCTGCAGCGCTGTGATGCTTGGTTAAAATAACCAGGAGTGCAGCCTCGTCTGTACTGCACAAAATACAAAATCACATTGGTCCTCTGCAGTAACCACTGAGGCAGTCAGTTAAAATTCTGCTCCACATCAAGTGACTCCAGCACACTCTTCCTGTAGGTCCAG
This sequence comes from Schistocerca piceifrons, assembly GCF_021461385.2. Classification (NCBI taxonomy): domain Eukaryota; kingdom Metazoa; phylum Arthropoda; class Insecta; order Orthoptera; family Acrididae; genus Schistocerca; species Schistocerca piceifrons. Next base: position 749,390,523 of record NC_060139.1, read on the forward strand.
AATGGTCTCTTTACTCAGGGGCGATTGGAGAAAAGGCATTCCATAGATGGACAAGCAACAATATGGTGTACTTGTGAATTGGGAGCATCGATGAACTTATCCAAGGCCCTTCAGTCAACTTCTGGACATTCCAATTGCCCACGCCGTGATTCCAATGATGAAATTATTATGAGAAATGCTGTTTCCTGACAAAACTTTCAGAAGCTTCTTTCCATTGTGTGCTGGTAACCACATACTGCTGTGGAACATCACAAGTCCTTGAGTCAGCTTAATAAGCTCAGGTAACAACCCATTTTAAAGGATTATGGAAAGGCTGGTCCACCATCTTCAGTTTGGGAAACCGCAAACACTGGAGACTGGCCCTGGTATAGTCAATAGTTAACAAAAAAGCTGACAAGATTTGCCTGGAACTAGTATGTCACAGGTTGCTGCTGAATACATTTTATTTGAAGCTGTTTTAAATTCTGTGAGAAGCAGACAATCAATGGTTTCAATACTCTAATTTTCCTCTATTATAGCATTTTGTATTCTTGTTTTGCTTTAAGTTTCCTTATTTGTACTTATACCAGGTTCCTTCTGATAACATCTCCTGGCCTGGCTTGTAATGTCATCTGATTCTACTTTATATTTGTTTCGGCATCTGTGGGATACAAACCAAATTTCCTACTTTTTTGTAATATTTATACGACATCTGTTCTATATCCACATACAAACTCCACAATCCACTGTATGGTACATGGCGCAGGGTACGTTGTACCACTACTTCCCATTTCCTTTCCTGTTCGGCTCGCAAATAGAATGAGAGAAAAGAGGCTATCTGCATGTTTGTGTAGGAGCTCTAATTTCTCTCATCTTATCTCTGCGGCCCTGGCGCGAAATATTCATTGGCGGCAATTGGCTCATTCTGCAGTCAGCTTCAAGTGCTGTTTCTCTAAATTCTCTCATTAGTGTTTCATGAAAACAAAATATATCGAGACTCAGCGATTCACATTGTCTAATTCATAATGAAAAAGAACCCCATAGAAAAAAAACATCATAAAATATATAGTGATATCTGGCTGAATAATTCATTCACACATGTAACTATTAAAATAATATATTACTTGGCATTATCAGGTGAAGTCAAATTGATATTTATTTTGAAAAATAAAATAAAAAATATAAAAATGGATAACAACGTTTTGTATACAAAATATCATAATACAGAATATAAAATAATAATACTAATAAAGAATAGTAATAATAGAGAATATAAAATATCATAATAAAAAATATAGTAATAAAGAAACATTTATATTAATTGATAATAACAACAATCTGTGCTTTAAGGTCAAGGATGTTGCTGAGATATACTAAAACTAATAAAACTTTTAAGAATATTGATTATGAAAACAAAATTACTTAGAAAATTTAAGACCCTCCAAATTGGAGGGCCTGACTTATAACAAAAAAGAAAATACAATTTATATTAGTAAATCTGGTATGAATTCTCTGATTTTATCATTGAAAAAAACAAGAAGCCAATAAAATTCATAAAATACCATTATCCTTACTAACCCAAATAATTATGTGAATTATCAAATTCCAAAGATTTAATATATATTTTATCTAGTTTCTTCCTTAAAAATTTCTGAACAGGATACACCACTGGTTATTTTGGCTTTTGTTGTTCATACTCAATAAAATTTCTTTTCGTTTTTTCTCCCTCGAATGCTTTTAATTTATGCACTTGTTTCACATCATATCAATAACATAATTCTGAAAATGATGTACAGAACATGACATTAAGTAAGTACTAAACTAAACTAAACTATATATAGTTGGATTACAATTAGTAACATCTTCAATTTCAAAAATTTCTGTTGATCAATAAACTGCATAACCTTGTTCAAAAATCCCTTTATGTTTATTAGCTGTAACTTTATTGCCTACTTTGTGTTTCGATTTAGACTTAGATCCAATGATAACCACTTCATAATTTTCGTCTTTAACTTCTATTGGCTCAATTTTTATTACTGAAAATTTTGTATTATTGTATTCATCAACCAGTTTTCCAACTAGTTCAATCCATTTATAATTTCCTTGTAAGTCAAACTTTTTCCACATCTTTCCCTTTAGTGTTCTATTAAATCTAATTACAACAGACGCTTGTAATTGAGTAAAAGTTGAATTATGGTTAATATTACATTTTTCATAAGTTCTTGAAAATACTTATTACAGAATTCTTTACCATTATCTGGATCATAACTGTTTATTAGATCTTTTAAATTTTCAACATTCTACCTTTAAACTCTATATATCCATTATTTACTTTAAAAATGTTATGCAATTTTCTATCAAATTGTTTAATTAAATTTTCTATTTTTGGATCTATTTCGTTTTTAATTTTTTCTACATCCCTAGATTTTTTATTTCCAGTGTTTTGATTATTTTTAATATTTCAAAAAATGTCCATTTACTATATTCAAAATTTCATTAAACTTATAATTATCTGACACCAGTCTCAAAACGAATGTACACAAATTGCCACAAATTGTGTATTCGTTGTCTATTACAGTACAACTCAAGATATTTAACCACTTCTATAGGTATATTTCCTCCAAATGAATCAAACACAATGTTTTGTCTTTAGTCTTGTAATAACAGATGCAATACAAGCCAGCATGCTCAGATGCATCTAGATTAACAGTTCCAGATTCAAATTCTCTAGGATGATTAGGTAATTCATCAATCATAAAAACACCATGAAAATATTTGATTTTTAACTGTTAAGCAATTTTTTTCTATATCAAAATGACTTAATACGTTAGGATACAAATAATATTAATTATTTTTCGCAATATATTATTCCAGCACCGACGTTCTTTTCCATTGCTAAGTTATGTCTTTTTTGTTTTCTGAGTTCATTTTTCTCGTCCATTACTGCTATGGCAATAACAACTGCTCCACCAACTGGTGAACCAATAGTTGCTACATATGGTAGTGGTGCCAATAATAAGGGGAAAAATCATTCTTTATGTTTTGTTAATGCTGAACCTTCTTTCTTTTTCATTTGGTATTAGATAATTCTTTCACAGCAGATACACCCAATGTTAAAGAGTAAATTATTACCAGTTTTTTATCTCTTTTTCTTTTTTGTGCATCAGTTACAAAATTATCAATACTATTTAATTGTTCATTATTTAGATGAATTTTAATTAAATTTGGTTTAGTTTTGCCATTAGGTAGCAAGCAATGCTGAAGTTTTTCATTTAAACAGGTAAAAAATTTAATAATGATTAGTATTTTTATAATCCCCAACCATTGTCATCAAGATCCTAGCACATACCTAATTTTCTCTTTCTATACATAATTCCTGTAACTGTTGTTGAGGATAATTTTTCTGCAACCAATGGATGAGAAACATACATTATTTCTGTTGCAGTTAACTGAAGTTGTTTATCTGTTCTGTATCTTTTCTGTAAATCTTTATTATCTCTATGTGCAATGTCATATTTTTTTGTCAGCTTCAACTAGTGGATTTATTCTTTGATCTCCTTTAGCCAATCTTTCATCTGATTTGCGCCCCAGACCACAAAATCCATAGCCAGGTTAATGTATTTCAAAACATAATTTATTAATTAACATGTTAATCAGTCATCTTCCATAATTTTCACTTTCCCAGAATGTGTGTGGCACGTTATTGAAAGATCTAAATCAATATGGAGTTCCTTTCGGATTGCTGATAGTAAAATCACTGAATTTATTTGCTAAAATTTGTGTATACCCAATTTTTCATTATGATAATTTTTATTTCCAGCTGTTGTTCCTCCATGAATAACTGTTAATCTCTTAATTAAATCTCTAACTTCATTCAACCAAATATATTCAATTATTTTTTCTGTGTACCTTTTTTTATTAAGCCTTCATCTATTTCTGCACCCAAAAAATCTGAAGTTGAAAGTTGTTGTCTTAATTTTGGAAAATAATCTTCAGCAATTTCTTTTATCAAGTTTTCATATTTTTAAGCTGTATGTAATCTTATTTTATTTGGATTCATATAATGCTCCTGAATTGAATAATGTATCTGCATTATTTGATAAATCAAGCAGCATCAAATTTTTCATCCATCTCATTAACAGTAATCTGTTTTTAATGGGTAGATTCATTAATCCAATATCCTTTCATATTCTTTTCCATCAATAGTTAATTTACCTAACTCAAATTTTACAGGTGAATTACCAACATGTTAAAATGTACCAAAGCTTTCAATCCAAAAACTTTATCTACATTGTGATTAATATACATTAAATTTCTTTCACTTATATTTATTTGTCTAGTTTCACCTCCAGCTTGAGCTATCCTTTTCTGTCTTTAATCTCTTCTTCACATTTCCTCAACATATTATGTATTTCTCATTAACTTAAAAAACTGCCATACCTATTAGACTGATAATCAGACCATTCATACTTGGCACTTTCATATCCTGGTACACCTTCAGATTCTTCTAAATGTCTATGACAATATGGAATCATTTGTTTTTCAGGGTCTCTATTTTCTTCAGTAGCTTTCAGTGCATTATCACCTAGCTTTTTCGCATCAGTAACAGGTTGATCTCCGGATTTCAATTTTTCGTGATCTGAACTGCGAAGAGAACTTGAGGAAGCGCTGATTATATAGGCAGTACAGAGGGCGCCGCTGTCGATCACGTGGTGTCGGCTATGAGATTGTCTCTGGTAATGCCAACATTCTCGATTGAAAGTGATCGATCGTCACGCTTGTGGTGCAATTTTGACATCCAAATTTTATCCAGTTTAACACCTTTGTCTTTCCTGTTAAAATTATTACGATGTTTATCAATCTCGATAGCCTCTCTATACAAGCGTGCATAATGATGCGAGGTTTTTGATATGACGCTCATCTCGCTGAATTTTATTTCATGATCACCTTCCTGGTAAACATGTTCCGCTAAGTCCGATTTATCCATGTGACCCAGGCACCAAATCCTCTTATGTTCAACAAGACGGGTGTTCACACATCTCTTTGTGGTACCGATGTAAACCTGTCCACAACTACAAGGAATTTTATATGCCCCCAGTGTACAGGCAGAGAAAATCCCTGACCCCACCGGGAATCGAACCCGGGACCACATGCTGCGGACAACAATGAAATTATCGAATACTATAAGTAAATTATTTTTGCACTGATCTAGGAGTATAATTTCATCATAATTTTTAAATAAATGTAGTAATCCTCTCATTATTTTTATCTTCAACTTTTTATGCATTTTTATAAATTCTTGATATAAACTTTTTGAATAAAGATACAAGTGTTTCATCTTATTGCAATTTAACCATCCTGGAGCAAGAATATAACTGTCGGTTATTAATGTTGTTTTTGCACAGTCACTTGGTCCTATTATTACACATCAGGTAGAATTTGGTTAATGTTTAGCTTGTTTAAGTTTTGATCTGTTCTCTGGAATTTTTATTTTTGGTTCCCCGTCAGTTTTCGTTTAATTAAATAAATTTTTGTTAATATTTAATTAGTCGCCTATTTCAGCTGAGTGGTGAGTCATGTGTCTCAAAAAAAGATTGACTGTGTCTGTATGAGAAAGTTATAGCAGTGCTGCACTAGTTGGTTTTTATACATTTCTAACTTCAAATATTAAACAAAAAAATGAATTATATTGTGACAGAGAAACAACAGAAATTCCTGTACCCCGGTTTAGTCTGAAAAGCTTGAAAAAAATTATTCATTCCAACAAGTCTAATTTACACATTAAAGCAGATGAAATTTTAAACAGAATTGTTATTGAGAGTGATGTTAAATTATGTAGGGATATAAAAGATAGTATTGAAAAAAGTGTGCTTGGATTTAGTGGTCAAACTATTGAAGCTAATGAAAAACGAGTTGCTGATGATGTTCCTAAATTTATTCCATTTGAATTAATCGACATAAATTTTAATCTAGGTGATGGACTGTTTATGAAACATACTGATCATTTTAATTGGGAAACTAATATTATTGCTTCATTCAAGCCTAATGCTGAATCTGGTGGACCAATAATTCACAAATCACATAGCCTTCATATAATCCAATTTATGATACTATACAGGAATTAGAAATAACTTCTTCTGATGCAAATTATAATTTGATTAGTTTCACTGGCGCTACTGTAACAGTTATTTTAGAAATGGCTTAATAAATTTTTATTTTTAATAAATAATGGACAACATAGAGAGCTACCGGTTCTACTCATTCCCTGTGAATGAGGAATCAATTCCTAACAATCACACAGTAATTAACATAAAATTAGGAGATAGATGGCTTCACCCTAATCATGCTCAATGGTACATGATCTTCAGTATTATTGTAGCTAATGGTACAGATTATCCAACTTATGATGGAAATTCTAATAAAAAATTACTTGATAATTATGTGACAAAGCTATTTGATTTTATAACCATAAAGAAAGGAAATAATGTTATGACTAGAATACGGCATACTTTTATTTCGTCATTAGTTTTGTGGCATTTGACTTTGTCTCGTAATGGTAAACTATGTATGAAAGGACATACAGTTAATAATGCTAAAGTAAAGAGCAAGAAAACGAATTGCTTCATCCACTGAACATGCTTGATGGTTTCTTTAGGAACTATAAAGAAATTTTATGGGAAGGGCATCTTACTGTATTTTTTACTTGTAATTCCAGTGCTGGAGGTGCTCTTCTTAGATAGCCTGACTACAATGAAGCTAGAGTTGAAATAAAAGATACACTTTCAGAAGAAGGTAAAACTGTGGTAGACTCTTGGAAATTCGAGGACCTATTGTTAAATATGAAATGAATTATCAGTTTGAACAGTGAGAAAAGACAGAAAAATCCTAAAACTCCAATATCTTTCTATGACCTACAAACTGTGGAAGTTGCTGGTTTAGGTAACAAAAAAATTTCATGCTAGATTTCACAAATTGGTGCAATTTAATAGAATTTTATATGCTTTATTTTGTTTTGTTGTGTTTCAAACTAATCGAAAAAATAACCAGTTGACTGACTGATCACCATATGATCACATAAAGATGCGTAATCTGTATATCAAAAATGGAAGAAACAAAACATTTCCTCAACTAGACTAGAATTTTAACGACCAGGTAATTATTTGAAGGCTTATGACGCTTTCCTCGATTTTAAACGAGTTACTCAACTGAATGGAGATGTTGACATAATCCTTATAATTTCATAACAAATTATCCTACATATGTGATTAACATGACATGTAGAAAAAATACTGTTGCAAGTCAAAAGAAAACAGTGAAATTGGTGGGTACATTTAACGATAAGGTACCAAGAGACACACTTCTCTACATAGTCATGTGTGGTAAGAAAAATCTGAAATGAAGCTCTCAACACAGAATACTTACTGAAAAATCTTAATTAGTGGACGATATCTGATTTTATTCATTATATTTCTTTTTAGACAGCCCTTTCCATGTGAATTGTGTTAGCATTTTGGATTTTTAAAATCAGCTTATATTTGGCTGAAAAATAAACGAAAATCGATCTATTCAGCACACACTGTTTCTGGATGTCGGCTGATGAGATATACTGTGTATCTCCTGCCTTGAGTGGGCCTAGCAGCTGAATGGACTCAGAGGTAGTGAGTGACAAGTATTTATCTCTATCTGACGCAGGCAGAAGGCTGTTCCATGCTATGAAACCACAGTTTTTTGGACAGTTTTAGTGCCAGATTTGCTTCAGGAAACCTATAACAGATGTCTCAGTTTTTGTTCTTTAATCAACTTCATCCCTCAAATACCAACTATATATGCGATCTGTGAACGTTATTTCCTTGCCCCAGGACCCAGCTGAATAGCTAGAGGATTGGTTTCACTGGCCAATACTATCGTTATTTGCAAGTGTCATCCACTGCTCGAGCCCACCCAGAAGAACACGAGGACATCCACTGTCAGCAGCTCTACCATCTACACAAGTCATTGCCACGACACTGCCAGAAGAAGGACAATTAGCAGCCAAGTTGCAGTCCATCAGTAACATTCCGCATAAAAAAAGCCAGTGGGGTGAAATGAAATACACAATACATGTACTCCAGATGTTGATTGTTCATTCTTTATAATGAATGTTAGTACCTTTACTGTCACTTCTGAATAATACTTGTTTAATAATGTTTATGTATTTATTACTGTTAGGGCTTTTTATTTGTCTATTTTTCCTGTGTGCATTAGTCATACGTAATATTTCACCATATATTTTTAGATATTTGTGTGTATAGTTGTTGGGGGTTTGAGGTTTTTAGGAATACTAGATCGACTAAACCAAGTGTTCTTTCTAATTCCTGATCCCCAAAATATAATACATGTTTGGTCAAGCTTATAGGCTGCCTACAAGACATATATGGTTCTTCCTGGCTGACGCCATATATTCGATCTATCTCTCTATTAACATAATGGCTAGTGAAATTGGAAATAGCGCTGCCTTCTACTTCTTCTGCTTCTTCTTATCTGCCTTGCTGGGCATGTTTGATAGTCACTCAATGAACTCAGGAGCAGGCCTAAACTGTTTTCTGAGAGAATTATGTCGCCCCAAATGCCCTCTCCTCAACAATCGTAATTTCCATAAATTGGCCTTACATGCATTGATGTCTTCATGTTTTGTCAAAATGTTGCTGCATACTTAACTGACTTCAAAGCATAGAGCTTATTTAATTTTTTCTCATATGTATCTAAGACTGCTTCAGCATCTTTAACCCTTGCATTTAATACCTTGGTTGACTTTAAAACAGCTCTAACATAGCTAATATTAGTTTTAACTTCAAGTGTTTTTCCAAATTCAAACTGCTCCTTGGTTGCCTCATTTGCATGCCTCACAAAGGTAATACTACTGGTAATATCTTGTCTATCCTTCACAGCAAGTCTTTCATTGAGGAAAGTAATCTAGCCAGTATGGTTCCTGAGAACTTCATTGAACATTTGTATATTCATAGCAATATCTTTCTGGTTCCCACTGAGGAGTTCAATACTATCACTAAACGCTGCAGTTCTAACAGTATGAGTTTTGCTAATCGACTGAATTTCCATGGTGAACTGTTTAATACTTTTGTTGCTATTCCCAACTTTCACATCCACATGTGGAGAAATGTTCTGTCCATACGTCCCTCTTCTCTCAGACTGAACTCCTGATAAGTGTGCGAGTTCGTCCATGATGTAATTTGTACTAATGTAGATACCCCCTTCGCTGATATACAAGAGGAATTCCTGGAAGTTTCGTCTACATCATTCAGTTTGCCATCACTAACCAGATACACCTACTGAGTGTGATTCCAACAATCGCTGCAGGTCTTTACAAATTCATTGAATGTTATTCCAGTTCCTACACGTGCTTTACATACACTGAGGAGCCAAAGAAACTGTTACACCTGTCTAATACAGTGTAGGGCCCCCCACGAGCACACAGAAGTGCCACAGAACGACGTGTCATGGACTTAACTAATGACTGAAGTAGTGCTGGAGGAAATTGACAGCATGAATCCTACAATGCTGTCCATAAATCCGCAATAGAACGAGGGGATGGAGATCTCTTCTGAACAGCACTTTGCAAGGCATTCCAGATATGTTCAATAATGGTCATGTCTGGGGAGTTTGGTGGCCAGCGGAAGTGTTTACACTCAGAAGAGTGTTCCTGGAGCTACTCTGTAGAAATTTTGGACGTGTGGAGTGTAGCATTGTCCTCCTGAAATTGCGCAAGTACGTCGGAATGCTCAATGGACATGAATGGGTACAGGTGATCAGAAAGGGTGCTTATGTGCGTTTCACCTGTCAGAGTCGTATCTAGACTTATCAGGGTCCCATATCACTCCAACTGCACATGCCCCCCACCATTACAGAACCACCACTAGCTTGAATAATCCCCTGCTGACATGTAGGAGTCACGGATTCCTGACATTGTCTCCATACCTGTACACGTCCATTCACTCGATACAATTTGAAACGAGACTCGTCCGACCAGGCAACATATTTCCAGTTATCAACAGTCCAGTGCTAATGTTGACAGGCACAGGCGAGGCGTAAAGCTTTGTGTCATGCAGCCATCATCAAGGGTACACGATCATATCGATGATGTTTCATTCAATGGTTCGCACGCTGACACTCGCTGATGGCCCAGCATTGAAAGCAATCACGAAATGGTTGCACTTATGTCACATTGAACGATTCTATTCAGTCGTCGTTGGTCGTTGGTCCTGTTCTTGCAGGATTTTTTTCTGGCCGCAGCGATGACTGAGATTTGATGTTTTGCCGGATTCCTGATATTCACAGTACTCTCGTGAAACGGTCGTACAGGAAAATCTCCGCTTCACGACTACCTCGGTGATGTCTGCTCGTGCGCGGACTGTAACACCACGTTCAAACACACATAAATGTTGATAACCTGTCATTGTAGCAGGAGTAACCGATCTAACAACTGCGCCAGGCATTTGTCTTATATAGGCGTTGCCGACCGCAGCGCCGTATTCTGCCTGTTTACATATCTCTGTATCTGAATATGCACACCTACACCAGTTTCTTTGGCATTTCAGTGCATATGTTTTACTTTCAAACTTTATAGTGTGAAGGCAGTAATAAGGTTAGCATTAACTCTCACCAAAACCTTCAGAATCCTAGAACATATCTGACTCAAATAAAAGACATCCACTCCCATATGATGACCAAAACGTAAATATTTCCGTATTTGATATTGGTTTTTCCACTGCAACATCATCAAATATAAACACAGTGTTTGGCTTTACTCTTTCCGGTGGTGGGATATCGTTGCTTTCACTGAATGTGGTGTATGTTCCACCATCTATGCCATCAGCATATCCTGTAAAAGTTATTTCGGTTGAAATAGCGTTTTTGAAAATACATACATATGCTCAAAGCAGTCATCTGGGTGTATTAGTGATGACTTGATAATATTCATCTTCCTGCAGTCAGATGGACCTACAATTATCACTCTTATATAATGAGGGAGAAGCACCCCATTCTTCTTCTCCTTCCAGTCTTCTGCAGTATTGGCTGGACCAGTCAGTTACTACATAGTCCTTGTATCAAGAGTGCTTAACTATTCAGGCAAGGTGACGATTATGTGATAATATTAACATGCTGGTGGTTTTATAGCAAAAATATCTCTATAAATTTTAATTTATAAAGTCTTACAGATTGCAGCCAGACTTTTCACAGTGGTAACATGGGTTGCCGCCAGGTCACTGAAGTTAAGCGCTGATGGGTTTGGATAGCACTTGGATAGATCTGTCACGAAAGTTAACAGCGGCTGGGAGAATAGTGTGCTGACGACATGCCCCTTCATGTCCGCATCCGGTGACGCCAGTAGGCTGATGATAACACAGCAGTCCGTTAGTGTTATTGGGTCGTATGAGGCCTGTTCGGACGCAGTTTAGTTTTATAGATTGTAGGGAATATGTACAGGTTTAAACTGGAATGTAACCGTATGCCTCCTTATTGCATGTTTGGTTCATATATATTTGTACGAACTGATCCATTGCAGTAGTCATAATGTTGGGCAGTGACTTCTGCTGGATGCTTAGCTTCATGCACAAACTCCATTGGCCTGGTCCACATCCCCTCAATGAATCTATTCACATATGACTGCCAGTGTAGTCATTCCTGTAGAGTATGCGGGATTGTATCACATAGCCTTACGAAATAAAAACTAGACCGCGCATTGGCGCTAGTGTCGCGTCCCCACATTGAACGTGATAGAAGCCGCCATTTTCAGGGAAACTGTGCGTAAACATGGTTCGTTCGTGTGCCGCTTTTAATTGTAACAGTATAATGGAAGCAAAGACGAAGACGGAAACAATGTTACATTTCACAGGTCAGTCATTTCTGGTTGTTTGTTACTTTCTATTTCTTGTATATGGTATTTTCATGGAGAAATAATACATCATGAGCGTTTGTTTTTGTTCAGGTTTCCCATTACAAATGATTTTCTAAATCGGAGATGGACGGTTGCTACTCGGAGATAGAACTTCCAACCGACAGAAAATTATTTGCTGTCCTCTCTTCATTTTGAAGAGAACTGTTACATGGAAAATTATGTAAATAGATGTCAACTGAAGGACGATGCTATACCGACAGTATTTGGATTTCCAACTCATTTGAAAAATGTATAGTGTCCTGGAAATCGTACAATATAGGCCTAGGATAAATAGTGTGGAAATACTGTCAGTGTGTATAATTTTGAACGTTCGTTTTCCAGGTTACCAAGGCAATCAAATACATATTAAGTATGAATCAGAGGTAGGTCGAATAACTGCGTTTAGATACTTAACATGTGTTGTCAGGTGGTGATTATACTTCGTAAACGGTCAAATATTTGATAAATGTTGTAAACTCAACCACTTTCAGAGGTGCTATCAGTGTTAAAAACTAATGTGCGAATGAAATTCCTACAGTATTTAAAGTGATATGGGTTATTACAACTAATCATACCAAAATTCGAGTGTAGACAATACTGTGCTTAACAAAAGTAAGCGTGCAAAATGTACACAGTAATCGGCAAAAAGCAAAGAGGACCTGGCAGGAAAATTACGTGAATTAAATAATAATCGTACTGTCTGCTACTTTAAAAGTTTCATGTAACTATCAAATGCAAATAACTCGATGTAAACTCTCTCCACCCTGTCAGGAAAGAGCCTTACATTCTTAAATTTCGCGTCTCTATGCAGACGCTATTTTGGAAATTAGGAAACTTCATTCATTTAAGTATACTTTTAAAATAGACTCGAATACTCAGTACTTTTTTAAACAAACGGCGTGGTAGGGGCTTGTTGTATGACTTGCATACAATACGTTTATGAATATATTCTCTTGCAGATGGGTGCAGCATCTCTCATTAAAAATTTAATTGTTCATAGGAATTCACCTGCAGAGACTGTATGATTGCCTAATATTACTTAAGGAGCTTGTAGCGACGTCGGGCTTTAGCTGAAACGGATGTCAGTTAATCAGGAGATCGGCCAGCACATGTCAACAGTGTTCGCGCGCTGACCACTAGGAGCGCTGTGAGATGCGTTATCCTTGTTGCAGCGCGCGCTCCGTGAATTTAATTTGCTTTGACTTTTTAGTATTCCTGTTACTGTTACCGTTTCCTCACTTAGTTACCGAAAAACTGTTAATATTCGTTGCACTGGAAATGTTTTGTAATGTTTTTACTGCTGTTATGTGAGCTAAAAATAAACTTCTTGTCTAAATAAAGTGTTGAACAGAATTATGCGTCGCGCGTATCTTATTCGCGCTGCGAAAAAGAACATGATAACGAGATCCCAAGTACAGCGCACACAACTTGCGGCAATGGTGACCCCGACGTGTTGGTACCACAGGAAGTTCGGAAATCAGGTGCACAAATGTACTTCGCCGTGTACCTCTCCCAGTTGTAAGCGACAGGCAGAAGCAATCGCTTCGGACTGTCGGTCGCCGTCCTTGCGTCTCTTTATGACAGATCACAAGACAGGGCGCAAGTTTTTGGTGGACACGGGTTCCGTCTTAAGTATTTTGCCACGGACCCAGTTACACTGGTATCGACTAGCCACCTCGTTTTGCCTTTCCGCGGCTAATAATTCAACCATCGCAACGTAAGGAATGCAGTCCAACGAGTTGGACCTGGGATTACGTCGGCCCTTGAAGTGGAATTTCACCGTGGCGGACGTAAGTGAGCCTATAATTGGAGCCGATTTCTTAGCGCATTATCGACTGCTGCCGGACGTCGCCAACGCCCGCCTAAAGCCTAGTTTACACGACGACATTGGGTTGCGCCACTCCTTCCGTGGAATGAGTTGCACGCAAGTGGTTTCATATATGACTGTAGACACGGCGACACAAGTATAGACATCGGTTTCGTCGTTTTGTCGGTCCCTGAATCGTGTCTGAAATGAAAATTTTGGAAGATTCACGTCGCACGAGTTTTGTTGCGTGGAATCGCTGCATAAGAAAAAAAAATAGAAACGTATTTCGATTTGTGACTGAATGAAGAAAAGAGGTCAGCTCCATTGCTCAGCATCCTTACTGAAATAATTTATAACGGAAGATCCAAGAAGTTCTTTTAATTATCTTAGAATGTCACAAGAACCGTTCACGTTTCTGGCCGGCCGGTGTGGCCGAGCGGTTCTAGGCGCTTCAGTCCGGAACCGCGCTGCTGCTACGGTCGCAGGCTCGAGTCCTGCCTCATTCATGGATGTGTGTGATGTCCTTAGGCTAGTTAGGTTTAAGTAGTTTTAAGTCTAGGAGACTGATGACCTCAGATGTTGAGTCCCATAGTGCTCAGAGCCATTTGAACCATTTTGTTCGCGTTTCTTCTAAATAGAGTTAATTACGCGATAAGGAATAAAGGTACTGTAAGTCATGAAGCACTGTAGCCAGAGCTGAAATCACATATCATATTGCGTGGATTGCAATCGAGAACACTCGGCATGCTATAAAATGCGGTTTAAGTTGGTGACGATGCTTTTTCATTGACACCAACAATTATTAACGTTAACAGTAATAATTATTAACATTAACAGCAATAATTACTCGAATCAGGCCGCATTAAGAAAAGAATGGTTTGCAAACTACTCTCTTGAAGATAGATCTGAACAGTGGTAATATTTCAAAATTCTAACATATGTGAATGGGGAGCACTGCAGCGACGTTTTAAATAGATGAATCTTGAATAAAGAATGCAGCTTCTTGAGTTTTTATAGCCTTCCTTCCTGTCAACAACATTGCTTAACAAAGACTTTGGCAAATTGAACGATGGGATTTCAGTCTTGTAGACGAGAGCATTGCCACAGCTGAAAGCACACTTGCCTGTATTTTTCTTAATTCAGTTGTACACTCCTGGAAATGGAAAAAAGAACACATTGACACCGGTGTGTCAGACCCACCATACTTGCTCCGGACACTGCGAGAGGGCTGTACAAGCAATGATCACACGCACGGCACAGCGGACACACCAGGAACCGCGGTGTTGGCCGTCGAATGGCGCTAGCTGCGCAGCATTTGTGCACCGCCGCCGTCAGTGTCAGCCAGTTTGCCGTGGCATACGGAGCTCCATCGCAGTCTTTAACACTGGTAGCATGCCGCGACAGCGTGGACGTGAACCGTATGTGCAGTTGACGGACTTTGAGCGAGGGCGTATAGTGGGCATGCGGGAGGCCGGGTGGACATACCGCCGAATTGCTCAACACATGGGGCGTGAGGTCTCCACAGTACATCGATGTTGTCGCCAGTGGTCGGCGGAAGGTGCACGTGCCCGTCGACCTGGGACCGGACCGCAGCGACGCACGGATGCACGCCAAGACCGTAGGATCCTACGCAGTGCCGTAGGGGACCGCACCGCCGCTTCCCAGTAAATTAGGGACACTGTTGCTCCTGGGGTATCGGCGAGGACCATTCGCAACCGTCTCCATGAAGCTGGGCTACGGTCCCGCAAACCGTTAGGCCGTCTTCCGCTCACGCCCCAACATCGTGCAGCCCGCCTCCAGTGGTGTCTCGACAGGCGTGAATGGAGGGACGAATGGAGACGTGTCGTCTTCAGCGATGAGAGTCGCTTCTGCCTTGGTGCCAATGATGGTCGTATGCGTGTTTGGCGCCGTGCAGGTGAGCGCCACAATCAGGACTGCATACGACCGAGGCACACAGGGCCAACACCCAGCATCATGGTGTGGGGAGCGATCTCCTACACTGGCCGTACACCACTGGTGATCGTCGAGGGGACACTGAATAGTGCACGGTACATCCAAACCGTCATCGAACCCATCGTTCTACCATTCCTAGATCGGCAAGGGAACTTGCTGTTCCAACAGGACAATGCACGTCCGCATGTATCCCGTGCCACCCAACGTGCTCTAGAAGGTGTAAGTCAACTACCCTGGCCAGCAAGATCTCCAGATCTGTCCCCCATTGAGCATGTTTGGGACTGGATGAAGCGTCGTCTCACACGGTCTGCACGTCCAGCACGAACGCTGGTCCAACTGAGGCGCCAGGTGGAAATGGCATGGCAAGCCGTTCCACAGGACTACATCCAGCATCTCTACGATCGTCTCCATGGGAGAATAGCAGCCTGCATTGCTGCGAAAGGTGGATATACACTGTACTAGTGCCGACATTGTGCATGCTCTGTTGCCTGTGCCTATGTGCCTGTGGTTCTGTCAGTGTGATCATGTGATGTATCTGACCCCAGGAATGTGTCAATAAAGTTTCCCCTTCCTGGGACAATGAATTCACGGTGTTCTTATTTCAATTTCCAGGAGTGTGTATGTAATCCTAACTCAATAAATTTTGCCCTGCAGCTCAGATATTGTCAAAGCATCTATGTTATGATCGCACATGATGGTCTCAGCGGCAGCAGTATGTTGCTTATTTTTGTAATCAGCATCACTGAACTCCCACAAACACCCATTCAAAGCATAGATATCCAAAAACCGAACATTATTCTCCATTCCCCACTTAATGTTTCAGTTTGTCTACACTCTACGAACACACATAACCTCAAAAACTCAAGGAACTAGTGTCCCCAAAGTTGGAACACACCGAAAGTGTTTAGCTTCACCAACGCATTGCGCAAACGCGCGGCGCGCATGCGCAGTGGCCGGTAGCGCAGTTGCCTGCAACCAGAGGTGTACAAATTCCCCTTGCAGCCTGCTTGCCCCTAGCTCCTCTGCAACCATTCATGCAGGTCAGCCTGCCGCGACGTAAACACAAGAGTGCGCGTGTACTGAGGAATAGTGGGCAATGCGGGCGATACGGGCTCCCGCAAGCCCGGGCTACCTGGGTTCCCGCAAGCCTGCCAAGCTTCACGGGACCCGCTCAGCTTGCTGCGCCTGACAACAGGTTGCGCTGTCAAGCTACCGTGACTAGAGTAGCCAGGTAGTTAGCCTGCAGTTCATTTATCGCAACGGTGGAGGCAGCACAATGAATAGGTCGAACTTTAGAGAGATTGAAAAAAAATTGACAACTGGCGAATACATGCTGGTAACGAAACAGAGCACAAGTGCCGTATGGGAAACGTTTTCGTGTGTTTATGAGGCCGCTTCAAATAAATCGGTAGGTGTGTCTCAATGCAAACTATGTAAAAAGCTCTTAAGTACTTATTCGGGAACCTCGAGTATGTTACGACATGTGTGCAAATTTGACAAGCACTTCCCTCACTCCGTAAATATCTTGAAAGAGGACAAAGATTTAGTGGCCGAAAAGTGCGTCGAAATGTGTGCTAAGGACCTGAGACCATTTAGCAGTATAGAGGGAAAAGGATTTCTTAATTTAGGGCAGACACTGATCGACATAGGTAAAAAATATGGCTCAGTTGATATTAAAAATGTTATGCCTTCCCGAGTGACAGTAGCTAGGAGAGTTCAAACCTTAGCTGATAAAGTGCGCAGCAAAATGCTCCCAGATATAGTGCATGCGATTCGTTCTGGTATATGTGCCAGTACAATTGATCTATGGACAGACAATTACAAAGGGGTGCATTACATGTCCGTGACAATGCATTACATAAATTCAGACTGGCGTTTGAATAAATATGTACTGATGTGCTCTGCGTTTCCTGACTGCCCAAAAACTGGCTCGAATATACGAAACGAGTTGGAAGATGGCTTAGAAACTATGGGTGTTTCTCGTGAAGACATTGCCAAAATTACGTTTGTCACAGACCAGGGCAGTAACGTTGTCAAAGCTCTCGAAGTATATCAGCGTCTTCCATGCATGGCTCATAGTATAAACACAGTCTTGAAACATGTTCTGAGCGAACAGTTTTTGAAAGAAAATGTTCCAAATATATTAGCCATTCTTAATACAGTGCGGGCTACGGTTTCGTACTTCAAGAGAAGAGGTCTCTGTGTGAGACTGAACTCATCTTTAAAGCAGTGGGTTTCAACTCGTTGGAATAGTTATTTTGACATGTTTGTATCAGTCCATTCTCAGATTGATTCAGTGAAGGCTGTTTTACATAATGAAGGTGCCTCTGATAAAATGCTGGGTTATGACCACCATATAACTGGCCAGCTTATAGAATTTCTTAAGCCGTTTAAAGAAGCCACAGTTGATCTAGAGAGTGACAAGGATCCAACCCTACATTTAGTTCTACCGTGGTTTTATGCCTTAAAAACTCACTGTACTGTACGGGATAACGATGAAGAGGTTTGTAATTTTATTCCATCTGAATATTATAGAACCGCTTGTGAAATATGTATGTTGAGAAAATGTATTTTCAGGACATGAAACCTTTGAAACAAGCCGCTGATGCCTTCCTAGAACAGAAAATGTGCGTTAGTATGTTGCATAAAATTGCAACGTTTATGGTGGCTAACTACCGCACATTAAGAAAGTTAACCGAGGATGAAAAAATTGAAGTTTACCAAGCAGCACGACAGATGTGTGCTGAAGGTAAGCTCCTAAGATAATGCATATATTCTTCATCTACATGTACATGGTTACTCTGCAAGACACACGCAAGTGCTTAGTTGAGGGTTCATCGAACCACTTTCAACTTATTTGTCTCCTTTTCTCGAATTTCGCGCGGGATAGAACACCTACAGCTCTCCGTCTGAGCGCTACTTTTTTGTATTTTATTCTGATTATCATTTCTTCCAATGTATATGGGACTCAACAATATCTCTTCGAATTCGGAGGTGTAAGTTGGTGATCGAAATTTCATATATAGATCGCGCCACGTCAAAAAACGCCATTTTTGTAATGATTACCACCCCAACTCTTGTGTAATTTCCGCGACACTCTTTCCCCTGTTTTACGATAATACCAAACCAGCTGCCCTTATTTAGACTCTTTCGACCTCTTCCGTCAATAGTAAGGCTCTCCAACTTCGTAGCAATGCTCCAAAAGAGTGTTTTGTAATTAAAACGCCTACAGTATTTTCTGTGTGTCCATTCCTATTTAAGTAGGTCGTAATTGCAATCAGAGGTATTAAGTAGAATCTACAGCCTTTAGATTTGACTGGTTGATCTTGTAAACGAAGTTTAACGGACTTAGTTTAGTACACACAGGGATAACCTCGCTCTTGTCATTATTTATTGCCAACTGCTAATTTTCACACCAAAAATATATACCTTATTCAAATCGTCCTGCAGTTAGTTTTGATCTTCTGGTGACTTTACAGGACGACAAATGATAGCATCATCTAAAACCTATTATAATTTCAACTATGTGTAGTACGATCTTCACATTATTCTGCAAATATTAATTGGAACCTGTACAGTTTCAGTACAAGTGCCCAATCACAGCAACCAAGAAACAAATCCAGGGCCGTACAAAATGGCGAAATTTGAGGACTGGGCAGAAGAGCCTCCTCTCCTACATGATGAAGTCAGCAGATACTTGGAAGAACACTGTGTGAACGAGGGAGATATTCTACAGTAGTGGAAAAATAACTCCCAACGACTTCCTCGACTTGCGTGTGTGGCAAGAAAAATATTAAATATACCAGCCACTAGTGCGTCTAGTGAGAGAATTTTTAGTTGCGCTGGAAACCTAATTAGCGAAAAACGATCACGTCTTAATGCAGACAGACTTAACGATCTCGTCATAATTAATTCAAACACTAATCAGCAGACACATTGAAAATACAGTAGAACATTAAACGGGAAACTATGAGTTTGAGCGCAAATTTACTAATTAAGAGTGCAGATTTCTTTCTTGTGCTTTCTGGGCGTCAATTTCTGAGATAGAAATTTTGTAATGCATACAGTTCATTTTTATTTTAGACTAAACTTTTTGATTTCGATCCTCCCAAGTGACATTAATTATTGTTTGTAAACCATTTTCTGTTACTTGGGTTTGCAAAAGTAGCCAAATATTTTTAGGAGTATCTGGTTTGGCCTAAATAATACTTTTAGGGGAACTGAAGGAAAATTTGTAAAGATTTTATGTTGAAAAGTGTTCTGCAAAATAAAATATTCATTTGTGGAGTAAGGCAATACACATTATGAGTTTAAATTACAATTTATTTTGTTGAGTTCCACACACATTGCAAAATGTAATTTTATTCTTGTATTTCTATATTAAGGGGAATCCCACATGCAGAGTCAAGATGCTGAAGACCTAGACACTACAAATACTCCTAAAATGAAGAGCGTCTTTTTCCATGAATGTATTGTAGTAGGAATATAATGGAAACTCTGAGCCACTCTCCACAGCGTCTATATCTGCGTCATGAGGATTCAGACTCGTCGTTTAGGTCTGTGTTGTGAGGGTCTAGAGTCGTCGTTTAGATTTGCATCATGCAAGTAAACACTCGTCGTCTTAGTCTGCATCATGATGGTCCGAAATATGGTCCCTCATGATGCAGACCTATACTACAAGTGTGGACTCTCATGACGCAATCGTAGGAGCCGCGAAAAATGGCTCAGGGTCGCCATTGTATTCCCAGTACTATAGTTTTTAGACGAACTGGATACGAAACAAGTCCTTCGATTTTGTTAAAATGCATTTTGGCAATTTAGAATGATTTTGCCAACTTCGAATGAATTCACAGAGCCAGTAAAATACATCCTGGAAACGTAGTTAAATATTTATATAATTGGTGTCATACTTGGCTGAAACATACTAAAGTTAAAGAATCTAGACTTCCAAAATCTTAATTTGGTTCTCATTGCAGTACAGTGGTTAATAGGGGCGTAGATAATTTATTCTTCTGGGGAGGTGACCAATCTTCTTTTTGGGGGGTGGAGGTTCACTTCTTTAGTACAAATATCCATCCGTTTCGGTGTTGAAAAGTGCAGCACAGACTGCATTGCGTTGCCTGGGCATTTATTTATTCCATACTCTCGTAGTCCATCTTCCCTCCCGTATTTTCTCTCTATCCATTTAGTCCTCTCCCACTATCTCTTTGATCGCCTCCCCTCCCCCGCACCCCATCCCTTCGCCGGCCGAAGTCGCCAAGCAGTTCTAGGCGCTACAGGCTGGAACCGCGCGACCGCTACGGTTGCAGGTTCGAATCCTGCCTCGGGCATGGATGTGTGTGATGTCCTTAGGTTAGTTAGGTTTAAGTAGTTCTAAGTTCTAGGGGACTGATGTCCTCAGAAGTTAAGTCCCATATTGCTCAGGGCCATTTGAACCATTTTTGAACCCATCCCTTGGCCCATCTCCCCCCCACCCTCTATCCTTTTCCTCGTCCTCTCTCTGTTGGATTCCGCCACCTCAGTTCCTCTTCACCTATCTATGAAAACTCATATATATCTGTCAACTTTTGTGGTGATCAGTGAATCAGTGTCAAAGTTTATTGCTAGGTAGCATTTATTGTAATACTTTTTGATACGCAGCATTGATAGTTTTGTTTTCTGGTGCGTAAACAAATGAAGTTGAAGGTGTCCCGACAGGGGAATATGCGACATACAAATAGCCATGTGAAAAACATGATTTTCAAGATTGATGCCACAAACATATAACAACTGCCCTTGCGATTTATCTATCGACATGGCAAATGTAAGCTGCACTGGAAATTATAACCGTTTAAAGTCGAATGGCATGTCGGTCGGAATCTTAGTGATACTGGAATCAAACTGTCCTCACCTTTGTACTTTCCTTTTAAAATTGTGGCTTCGATTACGTTGTTCTTTAACTTCTTCCCCGCAAGCCGGGTGCCATTACAAAGACGTGGCTGGTTTACCTTTCGCAACATGATTGCCGATCCGACTTAATTACAGATTGGGAGGCGGTAATCCGGGGAAATCCAGCGAATTTAAAAATTCCGTAGGATAGTTGACTACATCATCTTGGTTAGTAACGGAATAAACCGACTTGTATGTCAGCAATTCGCCAGGTGTCATATTTTGAATCTGAAAATTCATTTCGTTAACATCAAGGTTTTTTGCAGCCAATATAACACGTTCACTCAACCAAAAATGGTTTGCAACTGTTAAACGACATTTGCTGTGCGCGAATTGTCCAACACGATGACTGTGAATGTGTCAGACAGCTTTCAAATTTCAAAAAGATCGTAGACATTTCGTTTAAAAGAAATGTATGTATATATATATATATATATATATATATATATATATATATATATATATATGTATACTCATAGACAAATACATATATATACATATACACATACATATATATATATATATATATATATATATATATATATATATATATATATATATATATATATATATATATATATATATATATATACATATATATATACATATATAAACATATACATACATATATACGTATATACATATATACATAAACATATATATATATATATATATATATATATTTATATTTATATATATATACATACATGCACATGTAAATATTCAAAAACCTTCTCCATGGAAACATGCGTACATAGTGAACTTTCATGGTAACCCGCAAACGATGTCAAAATGTTTTGTGAGGTACTCTCTTCAATGTACTGTCCGAAATATTATGTAGACAGTGATGTTCCTCTTGATGGTCAAGTGTGCAAAATTTATTCAAGATCAGAATAAAATTGTAGGTTGGTGTAGAAGTGTGTAAGTAAAGTACCCTCCGCCATGCACCATGCAGAATTTTAAGCAGACAGCGCCCTTCATCCTGCTTTGAATATCAAGTGTGCCAAATTTCATCAAGATCGGAATTAATACGTACAATTTCTCGAATTCCGTTATGTAAAGGAACCTCTGCCATGCACCATATGAAATTTTATGTAGACTGTGACCTTCCTCTTGGTTTCAAGGTATAGTGTGCAAAATTTCATGAAGATTGTATGCAATACAAACACACGGACACAATGAAAACGCACTTTCAGTTTTTGTCCAATATTCCAATTTTTCGGTCGATTTTCGAAAAATTTTATTTCATAAAAACCTTGTCCTGAGAATTACGAACACAGCAAAAAAAATTTAGTCGAACTGGTCCAGTCGTTCTCGAGTTTTACGCTTATCAACACATTTGGCAATTAATTTTTATTTATATAGATAAGAAGCCCGAAATATACGCGTAAAGGAAGAATATACAAATAAAACCAATATTTTTTTACCTGAAATTAATGCATATATATAATGTTGGGGTTTGTCTTTTGATGCTCAGGTAAAATAAAAACTTTTGATTAACGTTCATAATACGACAATGACGCGCGCAGACTAAACGGCTGCGTAGCGCAGCTCAGCAGTAATACGAGCAGGGAAGCAAGTTTCCCTCAGCCTGCCCGGGTTGGGTTCTGCTTGGCTTGGCTGGGAGTGAAGCAGCCTGCCCGTTCTGTTGACAACGAGCGGCGGCCTGCCCGCCTGGCCACCGGGCAGGCATGGGCGGGTTAAAAGTGGGACATGTACACCTCTACCTGCAACCTAGTGTCGCCGTGTAAACTAGGCTTAATAGACAGCGCCACGGGAGTATCTGCCGATGGGTTCCGACGTAGCGCGGCAGCATACGGCGCCAAATTCATCCACTCGAAGAGCGATGAGCACACCTTACTTCTAGGACAATTCCCGGCTATGACAAGGCCTCCTGGGGCCCCACAAAAGGTATGTCACAACACTGTACACTATATCAATACTATCGCAGGCCCTCCGATTTCGTGTAGACCCAGGCATCTTGCTCCTAACCGATACGCTGTCTCCAAGGAGGAATTTAATACAATGTTGAAGGAAGGCCTCATTCGCCCGTCTAGCCCCACGCCCCCGCCCCCCCCTCCCCCTCCCCACTTAGTGCCAAATAAGAACGGTGCATGGTGTCCTTGTTGTGATTACAGAGCCTTGAATGCTAGGACAATACCAGATCGAAACCCTGTTCCCCTTACGCACTATGTGGAAAAAAGGTGTTTAGCGTATTAGAATGCGCAAAGGCATTTACACAGATTCCTGTTGCCGAAAGAGACATTCCGAAAACGGCCAATATAACGCCATTTGGTCTGTTCAAAATCCTGTTTATGACGTTCGGATTGAGAAATGCTTCCCAGGCAAAGCATAGATTTACAGATTCCGTCTTGAAAAGCTTGCAGTGTTGTTTTGCGTGTCTTGATGATATACTCATCTTTTCAGCGACCCAAGAAGAACACAAACAGCACCTAATTGAGGTATTTAAACGCCTTGACGAACATGGAGTGGTGTTGAATACCTCAAAGTGTATTTTTGGCCAGATAGAGGTTACCTTTTTAGGCCATCGGATTGCATCAAAGGGATCACTGCCAATACCGGAGAAAGTAGAGGCTATATTGAGTATTCCACGGCCAGAAACTGCTGAAGAACTGCGACGATTCTTGAGAGTCCTTAATTTCTATTGACGTCACCTACCTCAAGCGGCAGAACTCCAAGAGCCTCTTACCGCAGCTTTAGCTGGTCCTAAGATTAAAGGCAAAACGCCGATATTGTGGACACAGTCGATGGAAAACGTGTTGGAAGCGGCCGAGAAAAGTATAGTAGAGGCAGCCTTTATGGAACATTCGGCTTTGGAAGCACCTCTCATGCTGGCAGTAGACGCTAGCCAGATGGCGGTGCCGCCTTGCAACAATATGTATTCGGTGCCTGGCGGCCTCTCGCTTTCGTTTCGCGAAAGCTATCTCCTGCGCAGCAACAATGGAGCGTGTACGACCGCGAATTGTTGGCGATTTATGAGTCCATTAAATATTTGTGTACACAGTTTGAAGCTCGAGTTTTTGTCATTTTTGCAGACCATAAACCCCTCACCCATGCCTTTCGGCAAAATAATGACAAATGTTCTTCGAGACAATATAATCATCTGGAGTTCGTTGCACAATTCACTTCTGATGTATGGCATATATCGGGAATCGACAATGTCGTTGCAGACTGTCTACCTCGGGTGAGCAGTATCACGAAGATTACAATTCACACAGCTAGCCCAAGCACAGGAGTCTGACCTGGAACTTCGAGATTGTTTACAAGATGCCACGTCTGGCCTTCAACTTCAACCAGCTAAAAACGCAAAGCTATATTGTGAGGTTTCAACTGGGAAAATTCGTCCATTCGTTCCTACTGCGCTATGCAAGCAAACCTTCGAAAGTCTGCATAATTTACGTCACCCCGGCGTGAAGGCAACAATTAGACTAATAGCTAGCAGATTTGTGTGGCCTGGAATAAAAAAAGACTGTCGCACATGGGTTCGCGCATGCGAACAGTGCCAGCGCAGCAAGAATTCTCGTCATGTCTCTGCACCGGTGGGCAAACTTCCAGACGCAACAACACAGTTTGCCCCTATTCATATTGATGTAGAAGATCCGCTGCCCCCTTCAGATGGACAACGTTACCTACTGACAATAATGGACCGATTCACACGCTGGAAAAAAGCCATACCAGTAGATAACATTTCTGAGATGCTAGCCACTGCATTTGTGTCACACTGGATCGTCCGTTTCGGTTGTCCACTTCATATAACGACGGACAGAAGACGCCATTTCGAATCTGACCAATTTCCCCAGCTAAGTAAATTTTGCAGCGCATTGCATCACACAACAACAAGTTACCATCGTGCCAGTAACAGCATGATTGAACGCTGGCAACAACCGCTTAAAGCCGCTTTAATGTGCCATGAATCACAATGAACGTCCGCCTTACCACTAGTTTTGCTCGGCCTACGTAACATGTATAAACCAGATCTAGACACCTCAACGGCAGAACTGGTATATGGAGAAGTCCTAGGTTTCCCATTGAGTTCATGGACCCACACACAATTTCGCTGGACGATGTTAAGGCACCAGTATTTGTTGCCCATCTCAGAGAAATGCTGGCGCAGATCCGACCGTGACAAGCATCGCGCTATGGTACATCGCAAACATTCATACCCCAAGAGTTACGATCCTGTATACATGTAATGTTGTGAGTAGAGGACGTTGTGACGCCACTCACACCGCCATATACTGGTCCATATCGTGTCGTCATTAGAGGTGACAAAACACAGGTGACCCAACCACAAGATGAATGCTGTTTCGCCGGCCGTGGTGGCCGAGCGGTTCTAGGTGCTTCAGTCTGGAATCACGCGACTGCTACGGTCGCAGGTTCGAATTCTGCCTCAGGCATGGATGTGTGTGATGTGCTTAGGTTAGTTAGGTTTAAGTAGTTCTAAGTTCTGGGGGACTGATGACCTCCGATGTTAAGTCCCATAGTGCTCAGATCCATTTGTACCATTTGAACACTGTTTCCATTGATAGGGTGAAACCAGCGTTCGTCCTACTAGACTCTTCACATTCAGGTCTGCAACGCAATCAGGCAAAACCTCCGCCCGCCACCCAGCAACCTCACCGGCTCCAATTAAACGGCAAACGCATTCCAGACGATGGGTACACTTCCCAGCACGCTTCAGGGACGTCACTTCCGGCATCATCCAAGGACGGCGCTCCGCTTTCCCCCGGGGGGCTGGTGTAGGTACGTCGGGCGTCAGTCCAAACGGATGTCAGTTATCAGCTGATACAAGGTTACTAAATAATAAGGTTGGGCAGTAAGCGCTCTGCTCTGCCATTGGCTGGCCTAGTGACGTCAGCGTGGAAGCAAGCGCTCACAAGCAGACGACACGGCATGCGCGTTTACGTCAAGATTTTGGCGAAAGATTTTGTTTATACCAGAATTTAGATGTCTAAACTGCTTTTCTGCTACTAAAATATTACAGTTAAAACTGATGAGTTATATTCTTTCGCAGCTTATGCCTCACACATCGGTAAAATATCAGATCACAACCACACTGACACACACTTGAAATTCGAAACCTCGGCTCAAATAAATCAGAAACTATTCATTTAATCACATTGAAATGAATTTACTTAAGAGCTTGAAGTTGCACACACTTGTTTGTAAGAACAGCATTCCTTCTATCTAAAGCCGCTATAGTATTCATCAAAGTAACTTTATCTGTGTCTGAAAAAAAAACTGTCCTCTGTACATGTGCTCTTATTATGATGTTTCTTATTTGGTGACAGCTTTTCCAGAGTTTCCAGAGATCTCTTACGTAGTTCTCGTTTCTTATACCATTTGGTTCTGTCTTCTGTTGCGGGTGACACATTGACAGTCGCACTACTGCATGGCAAATTGCACAAAGGAACTGCATCTGGTTGGAGCATTCTTTTTTGGGGCAAATTAAGCAATTCAGACTGTAAATCCCTTAAGTAATCTGTTTCTGCGAAATGGCGAGAACATATTCGTGCATGCGCAACATTTACACTGTCTTTCCTACAACATTTCGACAACCATAGTTTTCGTAATGTTTCATTACGTGGGAAACTGTGATACATTACGTCAGTTCCCTTTGTGTTCCGGTTGTTGGAAAAACAGCCCGTAACAGCACAGCCTGGCATTGTAAAAATTAATTTTCTCACTCACTTGTAGATTCTCCAATAAGAATTTCACAGGACGAACCATAAACTACAGAGCTGGCGAACACAATGTTGATCCCACTGTCCACTATCGCTAACTATTACAGTTCCGAATCAAATATCAATTGCAGCAAAAACCGTTAACACTCCCGAATTCCGAATGTTTCCACTGTTGACTGAGTACCTCAGAAGAAAGAACTCAATCAAAATACTCCTTCAAACACAAAACAACACAAGAAAAACAATCACACACAATTCGAACGTGTACTGTTTGGCACAGCTGCTTCCACCATGACGTCATGCACACAACTGAGAAAACACGTTGCTTTCTGCGCATCGCTTTCTGCGCCCCCATGAGCTGATAGACCGGCGCATGTCAACAGGGTTCGCGCGCTGACCATCAGGAGCACTGTGAGACGCTTCCTTCTAGAGAGCCTGTGTAGGGAGAGACTGCCCAACCGGACGATACGGCGGCCATTTTTCTGCCAAACTGCGGGCGGGGCTTTTGAATGGCCAGTAGTGGAGTAGTGGAGTACACAATCCCGAATCAAAAGCACAAGGCAATAAGGCGAAATCATTCGTTAAATGCCTTTCTTTACAGCTATAATATACTCATAGTAGCCTACTTCCTACAGCACAGGAAAATTTGATACAGTGGCTGTAAAAATTATTCGTTACATGCATTTGTCTCCTTTAAAGTTCGTTTACTAGACATATTGCAATGAAAGTAACGCAAATAAAAAAAATATTGTGTATAGCATTTGTTTTGTATCGGAAGTGCATAACGCTAAAGATTAAACATACCTGTATTATGTCAGATGAATGAAAGTCAAAAGCAGTTGTTTACTTGTGACATACAAAAACTGTGAGACGTATTATTACTTCTTGTCACGTCTTCAAAGTTTTTGCATGTCACAAGTAAACAACTGCTTACGACTTTCTTTCATATATAAATAACAAACGAAAAAGATTACAAAAATCGGGTAATGTTAAATGTAGGCTACTGTAATAACGACCAAATGTATCCCTTCTACCCCACAGTAAGTAGGCCTACTAAAAACTGTCTTCAAGAGTACCTACAATTATTTACTACGAATAATGTTTCAGCTACCACGACAACTGCGGAAAACGTGCTTACAACTTGCCTGCGTCAACAGTCAGGCAATAATACTGAAACCAAAATAACACCTAGTGTTCGGATTCGGAACAATCAAATGCAGCACAACCTGGCATCGTTTACGAACGTCTGCAGAACGAATTACAGATGTCAAAAACAATACTGTACAATTACTAACGTGTTTACTTCAAACATGTAGGCCTACCAACTTCATCACAAAATGCTTCATTATTTCAACTCGTATTTAAGATCGCAAACGCTAATTACGTACTAAAAAACGATATACAGCTAAATCGAACATGCTTGCACAATGCATAACAAGTCTCTCAGTAATTCAAAGACATTTTAATCGTTTCCAAAAGTCCTCTGAGCTTCAATTCAACTCAAAAGCACGGCGAACGTAGGAAGCGCGAGAGACGATTGGCAGAAAAGTGGCGCCAAAGCTAATCAACCAATCAAAGGCAACTTCACCTATGGCCACTCTCTCTGTATACAGGCTCTCTACTTCCTTCTTGCTGCAGCGCACGCCCCACAAATTTAATAATTTGCTTTGACTTTTTAGTATTTCTGTTACTGTTTCCTCACTTAATTACCGAAAAACTGATAATATTCGTTCCACTGGAAATGTTTCGTAACATTTTTCCTGCTGTTATGTGAGCTAAAAATAAACTTCTTGTCTAAATAAAGTGTTGAACAGAATTATACGTCGCACGTATCTTATTCTCGCTGCCAACAAGAACACCATAACGAGATTGCTAGTACAGCACACACAACTTGCGACAAGCTTGAGCAAATCCAATAAACATGGCTGCAGTGTGCCTTGAAGCACTGCATAAATGAGTCCACTCGTCTGTGGATAATATGAGTTTTGTATCGCCATGTATGGATATTTGAAAACCAGCAGGGGGTAAAACTCATGACCGAACATCGTCCCCACACTGATGCGTTACCTGTCACTACTGTTCAAAATAATTGTTGCATTAAACAACATTACCTTCATGTCAGATGGGTTTCCATACCTGTGTAGACAATTGAATATGGATTACATATACACTCCTGGAAATGGAAAAAAGAACACATTGACACCGGTGTGTCAGACCCACCATACTTGCTCCGGACACTGCGAGAGGGCTGTACAAGCAATGATCACACGCACGGCACAGCGGACACACCAGGAACCGCGGTGTTGGCCGTCGAATGGCGCTAGCTGCGCAGCATTTGTGCACCGCCGCCGTCAGTGTCAGCCAGTTTGCCGTGGCATACGGAGCTCCATCGCAGTCTTTAACACTGGTAGCATGCCGCGACAACGTGGACGTGAACCGTATGTGCAGTTGACGGACTTTGAGCGAGGGCGTATAGTGGGCATGCGGGAGGCCGGGTGGACGTACCGCCGAATTGCTCAACACGTGGGGCATGAGGTCTCCACAGTACATCAATGTTGTCGCCAGTGGTCGGCGGAAGGTGCACGTGCCCGTCGACCTGGGACCGGACCGCAGCGACGCACGGATGCACGCCAAGACCGTAGGATCCTACGCAGTGCCGTTGAGGGGACCGCACCGCCATTTCCCAGCAAATTAGGGACACTGTTGCTCCTGGGGTATCGGCGAGGACCATTCGCAACCGTCTCCATGAAGCTGGGCTACGGTCCCGCACACCGTTAGGCCGTCTTCCGTTCACGCCCCAACATCGTGCAGCCCGCCTCCAGTGGTGTCGCGAGAGGCGTGAATGGAGGGACGAATGGAGACGTGTCGTCTTCAGCGATGAGAGTCGCTTCTGCCTTGGTGCCAATGATGGTCGTATGCGTGTTTGGCGCCGTGCAGGTGAGCGCCACAATCAGGACTGCATACGACCGAGGCACACAGGGCCAACACCCGGCATCATGGTGTGGGGAGCGATCTCCTACACTGGCCGTACACAACTGGTGATCGTCGAGGGGACACTGAATAGTGCACGGTACATCCAAACCGTCATCGAACCCATCGTTCTACCATTCCTAGACTGGCAAGGGAACTTGCTGTTCCAACAGGACAATGTACGTCCGCATGTATCCCGTGCCACCCAACGTGCTCTAGAAGGTGTAAGTCAACTACCCTGGCCAGCAAGATCTCCGGATCTGTCCCCCATTGAGCATGTTTGGGACTGGATGAAGCGTCGTCTCACGCGGTCTGCACGTCCAGCACGAACGCTGGTCCAACTGAGGCGCCAGGTGGAAATGGCATGGCAAGCCGTTCCACAGGACTACATCCAGCATCTCTACGATCGTCTCCATGGGAGAATAGCAGCCTGCATTGCTGCGAAAGGTGGATATACACTTTACTAGTGCCGACATTGTGCATGCTCTGTTGCCTGTGTCTATGTGCCTGTGGTTCTGTCAGTGTGATCATGTGATGTATCTGACCCCAGGAATGTGTCAATAAAGTTTCCCCTTCCTGGGACAATGAATTCACGGTGTTCTTATTTCAATTTCCAGGAGTGTATATTTCTGTTACCACATTATACAACAGGCATCACTAATATCTACATGAAGGTCGCATTGCTGCTGTTATGTTCACCCTCTGAGACCTCTTATTCGACTGGGTGGGCATTTCTTCATCCAGTGATCATGAGTATCAGTGTCTATATCATTTCTGCTCTCTGGTATGCAATCTCTGCTTTCAGGTACTCAAGAAGAGTATGCTGGGCTCTTCACATACTTCAAAGCTGTCGCTCATGCCATTACGAACAAAGGTATCCTACTTGATGCTAAACCTGATAAATGTAGAGTGATAATGTTAATTCTTAATTTACGTAAGGGTAATGAAAGCATACCACAAATTCTGAATACTGAAGCATCAGACTGTACTTTGAACACTTTCATTAACTCACTACTGAGGGGGAGAATGATGACTGCACAACTATGGTGTTTTCAAGAAATCTTCTGTGTCCAGACATTCTGGGGATTCTGTAAATAATGACTCCTGAACATGTCTCGTTGCTGCAGCTAGAGGACTATGAATTTTGACATGAAGGGCGAAGAGGAAGATGAATATTCCCTGTTTGAGTGGCTTCACTCTAAAAATGTGTGTAAGGTACTTCTTGACATTTATTTGAAACTTCCAGAAAGGTCTCAAAGTTTGAATGTAGTTGACTATTATTTGTTTTCTAGACCATTGATACCATTGCTATGTCATATTTTACACAGCTTTTGATGGCTACCCCATGTGTTTCCGAGTCATGTGCTTATTTATAAGTATGAGCCTTGTTTAAACATTATGTTTTGAATGTGCAATGTCAAATTAATGGACCTCCTCCTATTGAAATGTGATTTGAAGGCTGTAAAATGCAAGAACAAATAAGATAAGTTTTCTCCATCTAATTTTTTTGTTTTATTTAAAAAATGGTCTGCCACTGTAGCTTATTCCGTTTGGTAGTGACTATTTTGTTCATATCAAATACCTTACATTCTGAGCTCCAATGGCTGCCCATCTTCATGAACTTTAAAACTCGTATTTGAGTTGAAATAAAACAGAATTTGATAAAACAGATTTTGTGGTAGAATATCATTTATTTTCACATCAACAATGACACAGTGGGTGCTGTAAATGAGAGGTGGGCAAACTTGTTCATCCTTGGGAACTAGTTCACTTGTAATCGTTCTTTTCTGGGAACTACTCATTTTTACTTGTTTACCGATCGTTTAGTCCGCCCTCGTGGTCTCGCGGTAGCGTTCTCGCTTCCCGAGCACGGGGTCCCGGGTTCGATTCCCGGCGGGGTCAGGGATTTTTCCTGCCTCGAGATGACTGGGTGTTGTTGTGTCGTCTTCATCATCATCATTCATCCCCATTACGGTCGGAGGAAGGCAACGGCAAACCACCTCCATTAGGACCTTGCCTAGTAAGGCGGTGCGGGTCTCCCGCATCGTTCCCCTACGCTCTATAAAGAAGCATGGGACTTCATTTCCATTCCACCGATCGTTTGTGCATGGTATATGGTTTATAAGAAAAATTTAAAATTAGTAGCATAGGTGATTGGACGATGGAGGGCGCCAAGAGGAAGCACTTGCCTCCCCCTGGAGATTTGGAGTGCAGAGTTTTTATTCATTACAGAATTCTCACACACTTGTAGAAGTAATTTCTGTAATTCTCACACACTTGTAGAAGTAATTGCTATGATTCTGCAAAATCTCTCGTTTAGGTAGTTGTAGCATTATATGGCTGATTGCAGTGAAATAATATAGGGCGACGCACCAAAAACGGACTCCAAGCACAGACTGCTCGCCAATTACGCACGATTGTTGCCTGCCACGAACACATACAACAGCAAATAGATAAATATGTAATAATTAGGCGGTACATAAATAACAAGCTAATGCAAGCAACAGCTTCGAAAAAATAGATGAAATTGGCGGCCGACAGAGAACATTCTAGTACTCAGAGCCGATTTTTCGTGTGCCATCTTGTACTACTGAAATAATACTACAGAACTTATCATATTCTCCTTACAAAATATGACACCAGACACTCAATCATGGAGCACGGGCTTCATTCGTTAAGTCAGTCTACCTTCCATAGCAGTGAATATGCTACTTTACCTTGGATGAAGAAAGACGGAAAATAGCCGCTCTTGTGTGCTGCACTGACTTCCTTTACAGCCTTCTTCGAAGTATAAGTGTTTTGTTGAGTATAAGGTGTTTCCCTGCTGTTGTGAAATCAAATTCCCCGTCATTGACTTCTTGACATAATCAGCAATAGCGAAAGGTAGCGCTTCCTGGAGCATTATTTTATTTAGCAGAGTGCCATGAGCATTCTGCTATGTCTTAAAAATTTTTTCTGCTTTGTCACTTTCAAGAAAGATTAGTCAAAGTCTCTTTATAACTGATTTATTTTCTTTGTAACCATTAGTATTCTCATTTCTGATCGTTTCTTAGTTCAGATGTTTCACTTTCGGTATCAGTTTAACATTACATGATAAAAACATCTTTTCTAAATATTTTTCTCTTTTATTTCCTAACTTATTGGTCATTTTCTTGAATACATGTAAAATGTAGTAGTAAAATGATATAAATTTGGAGTGTCAACTTCCACATTCAGAACAATTTTAATAACACAGAAAAATTTACTTCAAAGAATATATTCATGAATCTATCTTAAAAAGTATGAAAGTAGGGTGCCTATAAGAAATACAAATATTGAGTGGATATCCATCGTTGCTCGGAGAGATAATGAATTCTTTGTGTGGTGTCCAACAATTAGTTCTTGTGGCAAGACACATCTCAAAAGTGAACATTTAATTTAGACCAAAAATGGCTATTTAACTGTCTTGGCTTCCTTCCCTGAAAAATGTTTGTGGACACTCGTGACTAACACTATTGCACCCTACAAGTCCTGCATTTTAGAGTATTGGATAAAAATTATAGAAGCAACTTTTTAAAATTTCAATTCGTAAATGTCACTCTATTATGACACAGACTCATTTCCAACAAAAAAAGTAACACAGGTAATACAAACATTGTAATGTTTCAATAAATATTTTAGCTTCTCTAAACTCATGTGGGATCAGAAATTTTCGAATCACAAGCTATGAAAAATGGAAAAAAATGGTGGCTCGAGCAAACGAAAATGATATTAGAATTAACTCAAAGTAATCCAAAGGATTACCAACGAAATTTGAAATGTGAAAATGGCACAGGGGACTATTTAGATAACTTCATTTCACTTCATTTTAAAATTTTATTATTTTGAAAGCTTGTACAAGACATACATACAAACTTAAACATTGCCATTGATAAATATACTTTCTGAAACTTTTGAGGCCCCAATCGACTCCTTTTTTTCAATCAGTGTTTGTCCTGCTTTCGAAAATACCCTCTCTGTAACTACTGAACTCACTGGTACGCACAGTCTACTTAGGACCAAAGAATATAAATGTGGGTAAAAAGTCTTCTTTGTTCCCACCACAACAGAGAATCACCATCCCTCCTGAGCAACCAATCATAAATGTATTTGTCCATTCATTTCAATTACAGCCATAGTCTTAGAATCGTAAGTTTCTGTTGTTTTTGCCACTTCATTGTCGAAGGCTTGCCACAAATTAAAAATTGTTAATGTTGGAAGAGATGATGGGGAACAAAGAAAAATTCTACCAAGAACTCTAATGGTTTTTGTCCTGACATGAAACAAGACTTCAGAGCTTCCCCCAGTTGTAAGATTCTCTTGACTGCAGACATTAAAGACAAATATCCAGTTTCAGAGCATGACAAAAGTTCTCTATAGCATGTATCCACAAATTCACAAAATCCAGCAAGTTTTGAAGTTCTGATTGTCTGCATGGAACAGCAGCTAAAAAGTTTCACCACAATTAACTTTTATATTGACAGTGTTATGTTAAATGTGTGCTGGAAAACCCACACCCTCCAGCAAGGGTCTCTTGTTCTTGGGGACTACAGGGTCATCACCCCTCATAACCATGCTGGACACTTTGCCTGTATCAAGAAAGATAACATCTACAACATCACTATACAAAATATACTCATGCTCATAAATTAAGGATAATGCTAATTTGTGGTGAGACAACTCTCTGGTGGGCGGTTTGTGGCTCTAATTCACCTCGGAGTATGACCATGTGGTGCATTTGACCTACGGTCGTGGCACTGGCAGCAGTCCACATACGCAGAGGTGTGTTAGTCCATATCAGAGTATGGTGCAGACGTTTTCAGATGTGCTAATGGTGACTATGTGTTTAAAATGGCTCAAAGAACACATATTGATGACATAATGAGGGGTAGAATACTAGGGCGACTGGAGGCTGGTCAAACACAGCAGGTCGTATGATGGGCCCTCTGTGTGCTGCAAAGTGTGATCTCAAGAATATGACAACGATTACAGCAAACAGCAAACGTTATCGATATCTCACCTTCATTGCCCGTAGATGGCCACGGAAAACTGCAGGTAGCCTTGCTCAGGACCTTACTGCAGCTACTGGAACAGTTGTCTCCAGACACACAGTCTACATACGACTGAACAGACATGGTTTATTCGCCTGGAGACCTGTAAGGTGAATTCCACTGATCCCTGGTCACAGAAGAGCCCGTAAAGCCTAGTGTCAAGAGGACAGTACATAGTCATTGGAACAGTGGTCCCAGGTTATGTTCACGGACGAGTCTAGGTGTAATCTGAAAAGTGATTCTCGCCGGGTTTTCATCCGGCGTGAACCAGGAACCAGATACCAACCCCTTAATGTCCTTGAAAGGGACCTGTATGGACGTCATGGTTTGACGGTGTGGGATGGGATTATGATTGGTGCACATACACCCCTGTGTGTCTTTGACAGAAGAACTGTAACAGGTCAGGTGTATCAGAACGTCAATTTGCACCAGTACGTCTGCCTTTTCAGGTGTGCAGTGGGTCCCTCCTTCCTCCTGATGGATGATAACGCACGACCCCACCGAGCTGCCATCGTGGAGGAGTGCCTCGAAACAGAAGATATCAGGCGAATGGAGTGGCCTGCCAGTTCTCTAGACCTAAGCCCCATCGATTCACTGGTAAAGGTCTCCTCAGGATCACAGCAAATGTCAATAGCGTAATGTTACTCTTTTTTTCACACCAAAATCTAATTATTATGTTGAGGGATGGCTCCCTCTGCTGGTTATCCAAAGGGGTGGGTCATTTGCAAGATATGCTCTAACAAGGGAGGGCTGTATACCCTCTTGAAATGTATTAAAACATTGAAAAATGCCAGAACAGTTCTCTGTTATTAATGTGTCATGTTATGTAGAAGAGAGATGCATATTGTTCAGAGACAAGCACTTTTGTCTTACAGAATCATCTACAGAGGTAAAAAAAGTTTCATCACTCAGAAGAGAGCGATACGCTTTGCAAGAGGTGTGCATCCACGACACTTGTGCAGGAATCTGTTCCGGGAACACCAAGTTTTTACAATCACATCTCAGTATATATTCTCCCTTGCATGTTCCATCGATAAAAACAGCCCTTTCTTCAAAACCAGTAGTGAATATCATAGCTACAATATAATGTCAAAAGAGGACTTACATAGTAAATAGTCAAATTTTACTACTGTACAAAAAGGAGTAAACTATTCAGGCAACAAAATTTGCAATACCCCACCTAGAAATATCAGAAGTCTTGCTCTTGAAACACCAAAATTCAAGAGAAAATTGAAGGAGTAGCAGATACAAAATTCATTCTGTTCAATTAATGACTTTTTAGTTCATATGAGCAAGTATTTATGTAGCTTTTTACTGTATAAACCAGAGAGCCATTCGTGTAAGCATAAATATAAACTATTCCTAATATGAATGACTCACAAAGTATGTATAAATATTTTTTCTGCTCGTATATTACGATGTAGTATTAGTTGCTACGATTTTTGTCATGAATGAACAATATTGTGCTGTATTGTAATGTAAATGTTGCGATAGTACGACTCATTCCATATAAAACACCAAAATTCAAGAGTAAATTGAAGGAGTACGTAATACAAAATTAATTTTAATCAATTAATGATTTTTTAGTACAAATGAGCAAATATTCTTGTAGGTTTTTACTGTATTGACGAATGAGCTATTTAATGCAGCTATAAATGTAGACTCTCTCGAATATGAATGACTCACAACATATGCATAAAAATTATTATACCTGTCCCTGTGTTGATGTAACATTAGTTGCTAACTTTACGGTATATTTATAATTTTTAGTTTATGGACCGTCTGACTACAACTGAATGAGAGGCAATTTTCGTGCCATGCGCGTTTCGCCTTTATTTTCTACAAGGCACCTTCAGTGGCCTGGAATATGGTCATATTTTTGCTATTTAGTTTACATTCTTTCAATGTGCCAATAGATTATAAACAGTTCTGGTGAGTGCTTTTAAACCTGTAAGGTTGCGTTGACGATTTTCTATCTACTACGCTCCTGTTCCAGTTTTGGTGTTGTTCCTCTTCTTATAAGTGTCAGATGGTCCATAAAGTAAAAATTATCAATATACCGTAATATTACACGCAACTGAGGAAGACAGGACTACAGAAGTTGAAGATGATGGTTGCTACGATTTGTATCATGGAGCGCCCATATTGCGCTCTTCTGTACTGTAAATATTGTGATAGTATTTATTTATAATGCTTATTGAGATCAACGGAACTCGCAATGAATAAAATAAAATAAAATGTTTTTTGTGCATTTGTAGAAAGCAAATGAAATATCGACTACATAGAACGATACCACAGCGTTATATCGATCGTAAATATCGATCAATTCTAGGCAGAATATTGAAAACAATTTCACGTGTTGTTACAGTTATGGAGTGGAACCGAGCGCCAAAACAGTGCAAGAGTATCTTGTGTTTTTGTTCGTTTATTGTGGTTAGAAACGAAAATAAGTGTACGGTTAGTTTTACGAATTACATAGGTGTAAACACAAGGTTTCATAAAAAATAGTAGGCCAAATTCATCTATAATTTCTGTATTTGCATGTTAGGATATCCTAGCTGAAATGTGTGAACCGCTGTTTTCGTGAAGAAGCCGTATTTTGTTATTTGTTCAAGAAGTAATGTTAAGTGATGCCCAGAAATTTATCTGATGCGTGTTGGAGCAGTGATGACAGCAGCTTCGGATGGGTAGATATGGAAGACATAGAACCTGCTGTGTCCAAGAAAACTAATACAGTTGAAGAGAGGATTTCAGAAACTGAAGACGATTCTAGTGATGATTCTGACAATACACAGTTTGACTCTGAAAGTAAGAACAGGCCCGTACTGAAAGATGAACGAGAACAAAAAGAGAACCAGAAAAGAAACGATCCAATATCCACCAACATATCACAAGGGCGAGTTAGAAATGATGTTAGTGACGATTCTGACAGTACACAGTTTGATCTAGAATTTGACAACAGACCTGTAGTGAAAGGTGCAATAAGGTCAAAAGGAAATAATCCATTGAATGTAAACGGGGACCAATTAAAACACCATGAAACTAATAACTCAAGTAACCATGAAACTTCAGAAAACAGTGCTTCTGCGGAATCTGGAAGCGAATCTAGTGATGACAGTGACAAAAAGGAGCTGAAACCATTTACAAAAAGTCTACTAGTTAAGAAGGAGAGACGTTCACACGTATTGTCAGACGACAGTGAAGTTGATTCTTCACCTTTGAAAACCAGGTTGAGGGTTAAATCAGAGTCAGTAACAACACAGCAAACTACAAAAGGAGACAAGCATGTCCCATTGATAGAAGGTGTTCTCTTAGACACTGTACAGCCATTGCCGTTAGATATTGGTGATAATGAAGATGTATGGATTGTGCAGTGCCCTAATGAAATGTCAGAACCGACATTGAAAGGAAAAACATTGAATTTTAATGGAATTTCTTGTGCAGAACAGTTTGAAGGCAGTGTGTTACTGACTGCTAATACAAAGCCAATGAATCTCCTGCTGCCTAAAAGTCCATTGAAACTTACAAGTCTAACGCCAGCGGGACACATCATTTTTAAAGAGAAGGTACTGTATGAATAAAAATAGCACTTATTGATGTTACTATCCCAGAATATTATTATAGTGATAATTGTGTGTGTTGATAATTATAATATGGCATATAAAGTCACAGTGGAATAGTTAACTGTTTTTTAACAATAATCCATTTGCATTTTTTCGTATGTTATTCTTTTGCTCAAAATGCAGGCAGTGTTGTTGGTTTAGCATTAGAATCATTAAAGTTAGGTAACTTGATTGCAAAGATCCGAGGCAGTACATGGCAATTAGTAACAGTACACAATTAAAATGTTTTCTATGGACTGTGATAATAATGTGTAGGAAACTGAGTAAAAATTGCTTCCAGCTTACATGTTGTGAAACTATTATGGTTAGAAGCTGGCAGCTTGGTTGTGAGTTGGCGAAACCAATGGGGGTATTGTGGCACTTTATTTTACAGGTCCAGCTTGATCACACACGCTTTTACACTTCACAATTGATTGTTTCAGCTACTGCCATCTTAAGATCAAAAAATATTCTCATTTAGGTATCAACATCAAATTATACATGTAGGTACATAGTGTTGGGGCCGCTCCTGTTCCTTATTTATATAAATGATATGCCCTCTAGTATTATGGGTAACTCTAAAATATTTCTGTTTGCTGATGACACTAGCTTGGTAGTAAAGGATGTTGTGTGCAACATTGACTCGGTTTCAAGTAGTGCAGTACATGACCTCAGTTCATGGCTTGTAGAAAATAAACTAGCGTTAAATCACAGTAAGACTCAGTTTTTACAGTTTATAACACAATTCAACAAAACCTGGCGTTTTAATCTCACAGAATGGGCATATGATTAGTGAAACTGAACAGTTAAAATTCCTAGGTGTTCAGATAGGTAGTAAGCTGTCGTGGAAAGCCCACATTCAGGATCTTGTTCAAAGACTTAATACTGCCATTTTCACTATTCGAACGGTATTGAAAGTGAGTGATACTTTGACATGTAAATTAGTCTACTTTGCTTATTTTCATTCACTTATGTCGTATGGTATTATGTTTTGGGGTAACTCTTCCCATTCTAGAAGGATATTTTTGGCTCATAAACGGGTGGTTCGGGCAATAAGTGGTGTGAGTTTACGAACCTCTTGTCGATCTCTGTTCACGAGCCTGGGTATTTTGACATTGGCCTCTCAATATGTATATTCCTTATTGTCGTTTCTTGTTACCAATATTAGTTTATTTCCAACAATAAGCAGCTTTCACTCGGTTAATACTCGGCAGAAATCAAACCTCCATTTGGATCGGACTTCCTTAACTCTTGTGCAAAAAGGTGTGCAGTATACTGCTGCATCCATTTTCAATAAGCTGCCACTTGAATTCAAAAATCTTAGCAGTAATCCACGCGCTTTCAAATCAAAACTGAAGAGTTTCCTCATGGGTCACTCCTATTCTGTCGAGGAGTTCCTTGAAGAATTAAGCTGATTCTCATTGTATTGCTGATAGCGTTTGCTTAAACTTATGGACTGATTTTCTTTCAGGTTCATGAACATTTATTTTTATCTGTTATTACTTTTATGTTGTAATTTCATGTACTGACACGTTCCATGACCTTGGAGATTTGCTCCTCAATTTGGTCCTATGGAACTTGACATGGAAATAAATAAATAAATAAGTACCCAGTTTGTGGTGGCTGACTGATCTGTAGCTTAGAATGTTTGAAAAAATTGGCACTGATAACACTTTATGGTCACTATGTTGCTTATGGTGTGTGCCTCATGTTTCCTGCAGCACAGACCAAAGTTGATGACTCATTTCAAATAGGCCTATTCCTCTTTGTCCAAGTATTTACTTTAGAGAAATGTGCAGTAACAATATTATGTAAAGCTTATAACTGAATATGCAGAAATGTTTTTAGAGATTTTGGGATTCTTATGTCTTGCTGTCAATCCATTTGATCCATAGTGTTATTTGTGATTAACTAGTGAATCCACTGTGCTTTACAGGTAGGCCTACCTAAATATGTATGGAAATTGGATGTACATCCTAATCTCCCCCCCCCCCCCTCTCTCTCTCTCTCTCTCTCTCTCTCTCTCTCTCTCTCTCTCTCTCTCTGTCTATCTCTCTATCTCTATCCATCACCTTCTCTTCTGTCTCTCTGTCAATCTCCTCATGCCCCTGTCTCTCTCCATCTCTTTCTCCCACCGCT
This sequence comes from Schistocerca piceifrons, assembly GCF_021461385.2. NCBI lineage: Eukaryota > Metazoa > Arthropoda > Insecta > Orthoptera > Acrididae > Schistocerca > Schistocerca piceifrons. Next base: position 749,431,607 of record NC_060139.1, read on the forward strand.
CTTTGTTCATCTCCTCCTTCCACCTCTCTCTGTTCTTTCCACTCCCCCCCCCCCTACCCTCTGTCATCTGTCTTCTCTTCTCTCTGAGATCTCTAGGAGCTGGGAGTGGCTGTGGCATAGGGACAGGCCAGATTATTACCAATATTTGAGTGGATGCAGAATAATACTTTGGGAGGTTGGGAAGGATTGTGGGTAGCACATTCCGTGTTTACAAGCGTGATGGTAGATAGTTGAAGCTCTGTCAAAGGATGTGGTTTCAGATGTTCCAGTACAGGATTGTACTGGCTGATGGCGGTGCTCCTTTTCAGCTATTTCTTGAAGGTAGCGCAAGGATTGAGAGTGTGTGAGGACATGATGCAGAAAATTTGCCTGTGGACTAGGTTTGAGGAATACTGTCAGTCTGTGAAGGCCTTAGTGAGACCTTCAGCATACTGTGCAGGGGAATTCTCATACCTGCAGGTGCACTGCCATAGAAAGTCAGAGTATGGGAGTAATTTTTTGGTGTGGGAGAGATGACAATTGTCAAAATCTATATACTGTTGGTGGTTAGTGGGCTTGATTTGGAAAGAGGTATGGATGGAGCCACCAGAAAGGTGAAAGTCAGTGTGCAGGAATGTGTCACTTGGGGCTGAGGAGGACCAGATGAAGCATATGAGTGAGAAGCTGTTAGGACTGTGGAGGAATGAGGATAGTGTGTCTGGGCCTCAGGTCCAGATCATGAAGATATCACCTATGAACTTGAAGCAGGAAAGGTTTGTGTGGTTTTGAGATATTATAAGGAAGTCTTCCTCTAGACGACCTTAGGAGGGTGCTATGCGGGTGCCTATGGACATGCCACAGTGGCTGTGTATTTACCCTCAGAAGAGAAGTTGTTTGTGTGATGATATAATAGATGTATGAGGAATGAGGTGATATATTTGGGACCAGAAGGACAGTGGGAGAGGTTGTTTTTGATAGCAGAAGGACCATGGGCATGGGGGATGTTTGTGTGTAGTGAGGTAACATCAGCAGTTATTAATAGGGATCTAGTGGTAATGGGATGAAGAGGGTGGAGAGCCAGTGAAGGAAATGTTTTGGTTCTTTAATATTAGAAGCTGGCTACACACATTTGTTTTGAAGTGTTGGTTGACAAGAGTGGAGATTCTTTCATTGCAAGCACAGTAACCAGCTACAATGGGGTGTCCAGGATTATTAGGTTTTTGGATTTTGGGAAGCAAGTAGGTGACTATGGGGAAGGTCATTTGAGTGGGTAGGGAAATAGATTTGCCAGAAATATTTGGAGATGGCCCTACAGATTTGAGTAGGGATTAAAGGTTATGTTGGACTTTTGGTAAGGGATCACTGTGACATTGTTTGCAGGTGGAGTAGTCAGATACTTGGCAAATGCCTTCTGTCAGGTAATGGCTGTCATTCATCGTGACAGTGGTGGAACATTTGTCTGCTGGGAGGATGATTAAATCAAGTTCTGTCTTGAGGTTGTGGATGGCTGTTTCTTTTTGCGTTGAGAGGTTTATATTCTTGGGAACAGCTGGGGAAGGAGGTGGATGTAGGAGAGGGGGAGGGTCAAGGTTGGGTACTGGTATGAATTGGAAGAGGCAAGGTTCAGTGCCAGGATTAGGTTGGTTTTTGTTGGAAGAACTGATAGCAAAACATGTTTCCACTATGGAGGATACGGGAAGGAGGAGATTAGGTCTGAGTCCAGCACAAGTGAATTTGTGAGTGTGGCTGAAGGTGATGCCTTTGAATAACACTAAAACTTATGTAAGATTGAAGCTTTTTGGTGGATAGGTTGAAAACACCATTGTAGGTTTGTTTAGGGTCTGCATTTTGTGAAGTGTTGGAAATTTTAGGGCTTTGGCAGAAAAGAAGAGGTAGACTGTGTCTGGGTGCTGTGAGGGTTTGACTAGGGGATTCACTGAGGGGAAGAGGGAGGGTGGAATAGGTGTTGATGAGTAATGCTGCTCCAAGGTGGGAATAGATTGCCAATAAGTCTTATAATGTTTGGAAGTGATATCTGCAGCACTCTTCCAGATGTTGAAGAGTGAGAGTTTCAATTTGGGATATATGGTTTTGGTAGTTGGGATTGCACAGTAACAGTATCTTGCTGAAGGAGCAGATGTCATCCAGAGATAACTGTATCATGGAGGTTTGTTTCTGTAGTATCAAGTAAGTTAGGGTCAGAGACTGTCAGAATGAAAATCTGAAGTTCATTGTGAGAGGAAGTGTGGCATGCAGAGAGGGATGGTTAAGCCATTTGGGGAGATTCCATGGCTTGGACATACAATGCCGTTTAGTTAAGGTTCCAAGTATATCTCATTGGCAATACTGTTCAGGAATGGCTCAAAGGCAGACCAGCCTTTTCTGAGGTCTCAAAATGATATCCACAAGTGACTCTTTTTTGCAGTGAATACATAGTACGTAGTGGGGCGATCACACTGTTGTAGGAATAATTCAAAAGCCAAGATCGCTTAAATACTGTTTACTGGATAACCGGTTTCAACACACTAAAGGTGCCATCAACGGATCTGAATGTAGCTTAACATTTATTAGCCATTTAGGTATAACAATACAGTGTGATGCCGACTATTGTTAGTCGAGCAGCAGTCATGTACCAAATAGTTTTATCTTGTGATTTCGGTTTTACATATCTTATGGAAAAGAATGACCATGAGAGAAGTTGTTTTTTATTTTTTGTGACAATGATTTTGTATCAGCTGGTCTGCTTCATGTATCGTTATATACAAATGGTTTATAAAAGTTAAGCTACATTCATATCCAATGATGCACCTCCAGTGTGTTGGAACCGGTTATCCAGTGACCAGTAGTTAAGCGATCTTGGCTTTTGAATTATTTCTACAACCTTTTTTTTTTTTAGTACATCATCTTATTTTTGTGGGATGTTGATTAATCCATCTTTGAGAAGAGAGATAAGTTGTATTGATGTAGAAATTGGATGTAGAGTGATATAGAACTATGTTGATTTAGCATGGCCCACTTCTCAAGACATCGCCACTTTCCCATAATGTAAATAGGCTTGTTCTTATGGTGAACAAAATTCTGAAAGTGCTTGTTTTTTTATGCTTCCCCAGAATTGTTTTGTAAACCAGAGAGAAGTGTCCACCAGTTTTCCAATATGTTGCATATTCCATAGTGATTTTAGTGACTTAATATATGTACTCTCTTTGATCTAAGTGCACACCAAACTTTTAGCCACACCCCTAGCTTCCTTCATATTTTATGGGCTTAGTGGGAGGGTTCAGAAAATGTGACTGTCCATTATCTTCAGGTTAAAACCTCATTTTTTAGCTTTTTAAGATCATTTTTTCTGAAAGTAAACCCAGCAAGCTTTAAAATGCTGAGCATTTATTTTCTGAAAATTCTGATGTATCATCTTAACCATGAGTACTTGCGGGTGGGGACATATGATATCCTCTTCTTTCAGTCTCGGACAACAAATAAGTTTTCTTCTGTAATGATTTTTTGCTGAACATTTGAACTATGTTTCGCCTCCAAGACAGTTCCGTTTGCGTCTGGGTTTGCCTGCCCAACACAAGACCTTCATTTGAAGTAGTTCTCAAACACGCAAAATTTAAGCATACAATTTAAGTTCGAGTAACAGAATTAATAATGAAGTGGTTCAAATTCTTCTTTCTTACCTCCCTAGACCAAATACCTTTGTTATTTGCAGTTATTCTATGTTTATGAGAAGTTATCATGCATTTTGTGCTGTGCATCTGATCAGCCAATTAATTCAAAGACACTGGCAGTAACTTATCTGTCAGTTAAATCTTTCCCAGTAGATTTGTTGAACATGTGGCTCTTGGATTTGTTGCAAGCTGACATTGTGTAAACCATACAGTACTGCACTGAGACAACTACTCAATGTCTTAGGTTAGTTGTGCTGGTGACTGCTGGAAAGTTCATGTAGTCTCAGTGAAATATTGTGAGACTTACACACTGTTGACTTTGTGGCAGATCCAAAAAACCATATTTAAAATAAATACAGAAAACTGCAAACAGTTGTTATGTTTTCAATGTAATAATTGGCAGCATTAAACCATATTTTGTCCTACACACAGCTCAGCAACGTTATTTGAGAGACAGTGCTTCCATAATCAGCTTGTAAAACTCATGAAGTAAAAGGCCAAAAATCCTACAAAACAGTTGTAGCACTGATAAAATAAAATGGAACAGAAACGTACTGCACTATGGGTCCTTGTTTTAGATTAAAACTGACAAGTGCTGTCAGTGGCTGTCCCATCTCAAACCGCACACTGCACCAGGCCACATCCTGCTGATCTGCTGAGTGTTCCAGGAGTGCAAAGTTGATACTTCTGTAAAAGTCGGGGGCTGGTTGTCGTGAACTGACATGTCTGCGGTATTTTTGCGTAAGTGTAACTGTTGGCTCAACCGTAATGCTGTTCTGATGGTTGCCCACATTTTCCTCTTATCTTAAGTCTGCGGTCATCAACCTCTACCTTTTTCGTCTGAGAGGCATTGAAAACTTGTAACTATGTACCTGCCTGAAAATAATTCTGCAAAGGCTTTAATAAATCTCATTCCAGTGTCATTACCTTGCACATTCAGAAAACTGACATGCTTTTTTTAATAAATGGTGATTCTTCCAGCAATTCGAGTTTCCTCCCTTTCTTTTCTTTGTGAAGTTTCCAAGTCACCTTCTGTTTCCCCAAGGGTATGGCCTGTGTCACATACATGTTACACTACAGTTGATTTCTCATAGTTACTCATTCTGACTGCATCTTTATTTTCTGGTATCTGATCAGAAATGTTCTTCCCGTCTGTCCAATATACTTTGCATCACAGGATGCAAGTTATTTATCTTTTTACTAATGTCATGTTGCAGGTTATATTTTATAAGCCTGTGGATGACATGATTCATCAGGAATCACAGCATCAGTTGTTGTCAGTTTCCAGTAAAATGCAAATGCTTGCTTATTGCCCTGCCTTTAAATGTTCAAATCAAGTTATTTCAAATTGGTGTCAGTATTATGCTCCACAGTAAACTTAATGTTTCTAGGTGCCACACTGAACTTTTCTTTCTAAATGCTGGTGGCGTCCCCTTGGGTAAAATATTCCGGAGGTAAAATAGTCCCCTATTCGGATCTCCGGGCGGGGACTACTCAAGAGGACGTCGTTATCATGAGAAAGAAAACTGGCGTTCTACGGATCGGAGCGTGGAATGTCAGATCCCTTAATCGGGCAGGTAGGTTAGAAAATTTAAGAAGGGAAATGGATAGGTTAAAGTTAGATATAGTGGGAATTAGTGAAGTTCGGTGGCAGGAGGAACAAGACTTTTGGTCAGGTGAATACAGCGTTTTAAATACAAAATCAAATAGGGATAATGCAGGAGTAGGTTTAATAATGAATAAAAAAATAGGAGTGCGGGTAATCTACTACAAACAGCATAGTGAACACATTATTGTGGCTGAGATAGACACAAAGCCCATGCCGACTACAGTAGTACAAGTTTATATGCCAACTAGCTCTGCAGATGATGAAGAAATTGATGAAATGTATGATGAGATAAAAGCAATTATTCAGGTAGTGAAGGGAGACGAAAATTTAATAGTCATGGGTGACTGGAATTCGAGAGTAGGAAAAGGGAGAAAAGGAAACATAGTGGGTGAATACGGATTGGGGGAGGGAAATGAAAGAGGAAGCCGTCTGGTGGAATTTTGCACAGAGCATAACTTAATCATAGCTAACACTTGGTTCAAGAACCATAAAAGAAGGTTGTATACATGGAAGAATCCTGGGTATACTAGAATGTATCAGATAGATTATATAATGGTAAGACAGAGATTTAGGAACCAGGTATTAAATTGTATGACATTTCCAGGGGCAGATGCGGACTCTGACCACAATCCATTGGTTATGAACTGTAGATTAAAACTGAAGAAACTGCGAAAAGGTAGCAATTTAAGGAGATGGGACCTGGATAAACTGACTAAACCAGAGGTTGTACAGAGTTTCAGGGAGAGCATAAGGGAACAATTGACAGGAATGGGGGAAAGAAATACAGCAGAAGAAGAATGGGTAGCTCTGAGGGATGAAGTAGTGAAGGCAGCAGAGGATCAAGTAGGTAAAAAGACGAAAGCTAGTAGAAATCCTTGGGTGACAGAAGAAATATTGCATTTAATTGACGAAAGGAGAAAATATAAAAATGCAGTAAATGAAGCAGGCAAAAAGGAATACAAACGTCTCGAAAATAAGATCGAAAGGAAGTGCAAAATGGCTAAGCAGGGATGGCTAGAGGACAAATGTAAGGATTTAGAGGCATATATCACTAGGGGGAAGATAGATACTGCCTACAGGAAAATTAGAGATACCTTTGGAGAAAAGAGAGCCACTTGTATGAATATCAAGAGCTCAGATGGAAACCCAGTTCTAAGCAAAGAAGGAAAAGCAGAAAGGTGGAGGGAGTATATAGAGGGTCTATACAAGGGTGATGTGCTTGAGGACAATATTATGGAAATGGAATAGGATGTAGATGAAGATAAAACGGGAGATACGATAGTGCGTGAAAAGTTTGACAGAGCACTGAAACACCTGAGTCAAAACAAGGTCCCGGGAGTAGACAACATTCCATTGGAACTACTGACGGCCTTGGGAGAGCCAGTCCTGACAAAACTCTACCATCTGGTGAGCAAGATGTATGACACAGGCGAAATACCCTCAGACTTCAAGAAGTATATAATAATTGCAATCCCAAAGAAAGCAGGTGTTGACAGATGTGAAAATTACCGAACTATCAGTTTAATAAGTCACAGCTGCAAAATACTAACGTGAATTCTTTACTCATGAATGGAGAAACTGGTAGAAGCTGACCTTGGGGAAGATCAGTTTGGATTCCGTAAAAATGTTGGAACACGTGAGGCAATACTGACCCTATGACTTATCTCAGAAGAAAGATTAAGGAAAGGCAAACCCACGTTTCTAGCATTTGTAGACTTAGAGAAAGCTTTTGACAATGTTGACTGGAATATTCTCTTTCAAATTCTGAAGGTGGCAGGGGTAAAATACAGGGAGCGAAAGGCTATTTACAATTTGCACAGAAACCAGATGGCAGTTATAAGAGTCGAGGGACATGAAAGGGAAGCAGTGGTTGGGAAGGGAGTGAGACAGGGTTGTAGCCTCACCTCGATGTTATTCAATCTGTATATTGAGCAAGCAGTAAAGGAAACAAAAGAAAAATTCGGGGTAGGTATTAAGATCCATGGAGAAGAAATAAAAACTTTGAGGTTCGCTGATGACATTGTAATTCTGTCAGAGACAGCAAAGGACTTGGAAGAGCTGTTGAACGGAATGGACAGTGTCTTGAAAGGACGATAGAAGATGAACATCAATAAAAGCAAAACGAGGATAATGGGATGTAGTCGAATTAAGTCGGGTGATGCTGAGGGAATTAGATTAGGAAATGAGACACTTAAAGTAGTAAATGAGTTTTGGTATTTGGGGAGCAAAATAACCGATGATGGTCGGAGTAGAGAGGATATAAAATGTAGACTGGCAAAGACAAGGAAAGCGTTTCTGAAGAAGAGAAATTTATTAACATAGAGTATAGATTTAAGTGTCAGGAAGTCGTTTCTGAAAGTATTTGTATGGAGTGTAGCCATGTATGGAAGTGAAACATGGACGATAAATAGTTTGGACAAGAAGAGAATAGAAGCTTTTGAAATGTGGTGCTACAGAAGAATGCTGAAGATTAGATGGGTAGATCACATAACTAATGAGGAGGTATGGAATAGAATTGGGGAGAAGAGGAGTTTGTGACACAACTTGAAAAGGAGAAGGGATCCGTTGGTAGGACATGTTCTGAGACATCAAGGGATCACAAATTCAGCATTGGAGGGCAGCGTGGAGGGCAAAAATCATATAGGGAGACCAAGAGATGAATACACTAAGCATATTCAGAAGGATGTAGGTTGCAGTAAGTACTGGGAGATGAAGAAGCTTGCACAGGATAGAGTAGCATGGAGAGCTGCATCAAACCAGTCTCAGGACTGAAGACCACAACAGCAACAACAACAACAACAACAGACATAGCATAGTCAATTATCAGGTGGATCTGTTGCCATTATATACATGTTAAAGTAGCCATGTTTCTTGTTTTGTCCAGTTGGAAAAATAATATTGTGCCATTAGCAAATTCTTTATTTTGTACAGTTTACTAGCAACAGAAACTTGTCAAAGTTGTTGAAAATATGTAATCACTTAATAAGTTTCTCCAGTGAGTCTCAACAGTTAAGAAATAATTGCTTGAATTTAGATGTGACCACACTTCTCTCAAAGATTATCCACTTATAGAATGTCTCCAAACTTCATCCGTAGACGAAGATACCGAGAAAGTGCACCAAATGATATTTGGCTATTAGCAGTTTAAGAAGTGTAAAATAATAGGCATCAAAGGTATGTGTGAAAATGAATTTATCAACAATGATTGGTTCACTGTAGAAAAGGAATGGAGTGATTTTGTGGATGAGATATGGGTCCAGCACTTCATCTCATAAACGAAACAGCAATCGGAACGGGGCGAGGAGGTGGTGGTCGTGTATCAAAAACAGAATGTTGATTCATCAAGAGGGAAGGTTGTGGTGAATGTTTTTGATGCTGAAATGGATTAATCATGTGGATTATCTTGGGAAGTGTAAGATGATAAGTAGCATATACTACACAAGTCTTGTGGATCGACTAGATAAATGAAAAATAAAATGTTGTAGGATAGCATTACATAGGATAATGCTCTTGCCCAAACAGGTGTGTGGCGGTATACAGAGATATAACAATGAAAACAATCAATTTTTGACAAAATAATTTAAGTGGATGGATAAAAAATGTACCACACATAAAAGAAGGTTGTAATTAGGCAAGCTTTCGGACCCAGTGGCTGCTTCTTCAGGCAGAAGGTTGGAAGGGGAAGAAAGAGGGGTGAACGAAACGGACTGGAGAGGTCTAGGAAAAGGACTAGAGTTAGGGGAAAGTCACCCAGAACTGCTGGGCAGGGAAGACTTACCACTTGGGATGAGAAGGAAAGATTGATTGTTGTGGACTGCATCGGACAAGATTTTAAAACCTGAGAACTTGAAGGTGGAAGACAGGGTGATCTGCAAGACAGAGATTACTGCTTAACCAACATGCATGAGTTAATAAGAGTGAAAAGCTAAGTCCATTGTATGTAATAGTGATTTTTGGGGGGGGGGGGGTGAAAAACAGGTAAGACAATGGAAGATGTAGTATACTAAAATGAAAAGAGAAGAAAAGACTAGTTACTGTGAAGATGCTGAGATGGAAGAAATTAACATAAATTAAGGCCAGGTGTGTAGCGAGAACCAAGGACATGTTGTAGCGCTAATTCCTACCTGTGGAGTTCTGAGAAACTGGGATCTAAGTGAAGAATCCTGATGGTGCATGTGGTGAAACAGGCAATGAGGTCATGTGACCTCAGTGCCTTCAAAAAAGGGAAGGAATAAAGTTGACCAGTTCCCTAACCTGTCAAAAACTCTGGTATGTGCCTTCCCTCTAAAGAACAAGCAGGCTTCCAGGGAAGTGCATGTAGCTTGAGAGGATGTTTAGTTAAACCACATCACAGCGTCTAAGTATTTAGGTGTAACAATGGATTGTATCCCTTCTTACAAAAAATCTTCATAAAGACCAAACCAAGTGTCAACTAGAAATAACATCCATTCCAAACTAGTTGGGGTACGAACCAGAAATGCTGAAAGTTACTGCCCCATCTCAGTGCTGCTCTGCCACAGAGTATACTTGTCCCATTTCATACAGATCCAGTCGTGTTAACAAGTTGACACTTCCCTAAATGAAACATGTCAGTTCATCACTGTTTGCTGGAGACCAAAACCTTGTGATAAAGTGTATTGTTTGTGAGAAATTGCTCCAACAGAAATGAGAAGAGAAGTTGCATCCATGAACGAGAGATTTAAATCACTCACCTCATGTCATTTATGGAAATCAACCAGCCCATCACCGACTGAAGTCTAGAAGTTTTCTCCATACAACCAAAAATCTGAAACACTCAAATTGCTGGTTTGGTGCTACTAAATGAACATCTCCCCCATGACAAGGAATACTAGTCTAGCTGGAAATTGTTAAATAGAATTCATTCTGGTGTTAAAGTGGAGCTTCCCAAGTCTTTCAGTGCTCTGTGAATGCTGGAGTTATCAAACACCAACCCACCTCATAAACCACAGCACAAAGTCCTTCGAGTTGGGTTGAGTTGGTTGGAGGGAGGGAGGCTTGGGTGGGGGGGGGGGGGTACGATGGAACAGAGGAATAGGGAGAGTGCAGAAAGATTAATATGGGTGAAGATTAATGAATCAAGCTAAAGTGAAATGGATGAGTTGGTGGGGAAGGAAGGGAGTAGGAGGCATGGGAACAGGTGTGGAGGCAGGTAGGCTTGCAGAGATTGTCAGGAGCATTGCCCAGTTGAAAGATATGTGGGAAGGACACTTCCCATTTATGCTTTCAGGAAAAAGCTGGTTGGCAATGATGACCACATGAAAGGCTGTGCAGAAGCTACAGCAGAGTTGATGTATGCCCTCTGAAAGCAATTGCCTTGTCCTTTTGCTATGTCTCTCTCCCTAGCCATCACTCTCCTTTCCTTTCACCCCTTCCTTTCCTGTCCCCACTGGACTCGCATTAGGGAGGATGATGGTTCAATCCCGCTTCCGGCCATCCAGATTTAGGTTTTATGTGATTTCCCTAGATCACTCCAGGCAATTGTCGGGATGGTTGCTTTGAAAGGGCACGGCCAATTTCCTTCCCCATCCTTCCCTAATCTGAGCTTGTGCTCCGTCTCTAATGACCTCGTTGTCGACGGGACGTTAAACAGTAATCTCCTCCTCCTTTCCTGTCCCCTCCTTGTTACTCTCATCCACTTCAACCTACACAACTCCTCTTCTCATGACAGTCAGACTGCATCCCCAGGAAAATGCTGGTGTGTGTGTGTGTGTGTGTGTGTGTGTGTGTGTAGACACCATCATTTGACCGAGTGAAATGTGTACCTAGAGTAACAACACACTTTTACCTAACTGCTGCTAGAATGAGCTAGATATTAAGTACAGTGTTTTGTGCTCAATGGTGAGAACTCTGTGCATGATACCACGAAGTGTGGAACAACAAGAATGAAAAGTTGCATAGTTTTTCGTTGTCAGTGAATTGTTGTCTTCATTATTCTTGGTGTTACCAAGGTGTCTTTGGTCCTTATAATGTTAATACACATATCTTTCTTTTCCTCTTCCCATAATTATCCCTTGATCACATGGTTCAATTTGTAGATCAACAGCCGTCACGTTTGGATCCAATTCGTCTTTTAGATTTATGTCTTCAGTATGTATATTTTCAATGAGTGTCTCTTTTCATTGTTTCTTTGGCCTCCCCTTATGAGATCTTTCTCCACCTGGTTTCAGCTGATATGTAGACTGTATCGTTGTACCCTATGCTGCCCTCTGTATAGTTCATTAACTCCTTATACATATGTGTAAGAGAACATAGCAGACCAAACTGTAGGAAAGTACTGACAAGCAAAGCTGTAAGTGAAGGTTGTGGTTTGTGCCTGGGTAGCTCTTTCAGTAACAGTATTATCGCAAAAAAGGTAGGGTATCAGGTTCAAGTCCCAGTCTGATGCACAGTTTTAATTTACCAGGAAGTTTCAGCAGACCAAACCGCCAGAACTTAGCAATTGTCAAACATATGACAACATTACAAACACCGAGATAAGTGGGTGCAGAAAAGGAAATCAGCCAAAACTTCTAAACAGAGGAATGGTGACTTGACATTATGGAATACCTGTATTATTTTTTAAATAGATTATGTGAAAGAATTTGCTCTGCTTTTTCAGAAAATGGTTATTGGCCAGGTGCATATAACTGTAGATCTATATAGCTGACAGTAGTGAGTTGTACAATTAATAAACTTGGTTCATGATTTCCTGTTTCATGATCTCCATTATAGGAAAAAGTGGATCTTACAAATATCCACCAGTTCATCAAAAGTATCCAGATGGCAGTCAAACACCGATTAGCACCTCCCTAGTGAATGAAATAAGACCAGCTTTATTGCTGGATTGAGGACTTCCAAACTGATAGAATTCGATACAATGTTCTTGATGCAGGAGATTGAGGTTATCTTATGAAGAAAAGTGTGTTTTGGTATGAATGTGTTTAGTATGCGTAAGGGTGTCACATATACAGTCATCCAATTCCAATGACAAATGCTACAACAGAGGCATTCTGTATCACAGAACAGTTTGCTGCTGAAATAAGAAGAGTTGAGCAACATATTACTCTGTCCCACATGCGTATCACAAAATGAAGAAGACAATATATCAGAGAAATTCAAGGTCATAAAAAATATGGATACAAGGTATAAGACAAATAGTAATGTGCCAGTTAACAAGAAAAAAAATAGAAAAAAAACCTACTAAGTAAAAGGATGTGTTTTGCAGATTTAAAATCAGTCCTAATCTGAAAGATCTTCATCTTAGTGACATTCAGATAGTTTATGACAGTCATACGAGTAGTTAAAAAGACGCTGGATACCCTTTTAGGAGAAACAAGTTTCAGATCCCTGCCTGGCTATCGTGGTTTAGGTCTTCCTAATAATACCCTACTTTACTTAAATATTTGGTGATTGAGTTCAGAAAGATGTTGATACTTGGGACCCAAATGCACCCATTGCTGAAGACTGGCTCTAATTAAAGTCACTTCTTACTTTTATATCCGACGCTACATGTGGCACTTTGAAAGCGAAATCACAGGATTAGTTCCTTGAGGATATTGATGTCTTGAAACACCTTGACTCTAAATGTCAGGCAATTCCTCAACACACAGTCCATAACTGTATTAACTGGAGAAATTTTGTGCAACACACAGGAGGGTGTCGATGCTGGAAACATCAACAGTGTGTATTTGGGTATCAAAAGGGGCATTTGGCCCATCCCTAAGAAGGCTGCACCATTTAAGGAGATTGGTGGAACAGTCATCATAGATTGTAATGACAGCTGAAGCAGTGGTTGGAACGCTTTTCCAGTCTCTACTCTCCTCTGGTCAAAATCAGCCTAAAAGCAACACGAGAAATTTCTCATTCATCAACTTGCCTCGATCTGGCCGCTGTGCCTACTAAGGAGGAGTTTCAGAGACCTGTTATGTGGCTTAAATGGGGAAATGCCCTGCTAAAGAAACACACAAACTTGTCAGACTGACTCTGCTCCTCCCAGTGCTCTGCAACCTCTTATTGTAATGTTGGGCGGGTGAACTGTGCTGCAGGATATGCGTGATGTCAACATCATCAGTCTGCACAAAGTTAAAGGTGATCACAGTTATTGCAGTTGCTACCACAGAATTTCACTGATGAGTGTCACCGGAAAAGTGTTTGCTTGTGTGGTGCTGGGTAGACTAGAGGAGGCTTGGCTAGCAAATGTACCCAAAGTCTGAATGTGGATTTAGCTCAGTGATCTACTACTGATATGATCTGAACACTTCAACAAATTCAGGAAAAATGCCACTAGCAGAAGACCCCATTGTTTATTGTTTCTATCAACTTAAACAAGGCATCTGACACAGTCAGCAGGGAGGGACTGTGTACTTCACTAGTGAAGATAGGGTGCCATTCAAAACTCTTGAAAACGAGCAGAGCTTATTGTGATGATGGAGGGTGCTGTGATATTTGGAGGAAGCACATCAGATCTTTTTCTTGTGCAAAGAGGAATTTGTCAAAGCTGTGAACTGCCCTCTACCTTGTTTGGTATAACTTCTCAAAGTTGCTTTTGGCAAAACAAACATGGGCATCCATCTCCATACCATGGCTAATGGGAAACTTTACATCGTCTCGTTACTCAAATTAAGTGCTATCGTGAGGACTTATTTTTAAGTAATTTTTTATTCACTGACAACGCAGCATTCATAGCACATACTCAAGACAACCATCAAAGGCTTGGGGTCAAGTTCTTGTCCATGTCTGTGACTGTAAAGAAGATCGTTACTATGGTGCAAGGGCACACCAATATGACCGAGCAAGGTGGCGCAGTGGTTGGCACACTGGGATTGCATACGGGAGGACGATGGTTCAATCCTGCCTCCGGCCATCCTGACTTAGGTTTTCCGTGTTTTCGCTAAATCGCTCCAGGCAAATGGCGGAATGGTTCCTTTGAAAGGGCACGGCCGACTTCCTTCCCTAATTCGATGAGACCGATCATCTTGCCGTCTGGTCTCCTCCCCCAAATGACCCAACCCAACAGACCAGTATGGCTGCCATAAGATGAGATGGCTTTTTGTTGATTGTAGTCGATATATTCTGCTACTTTGGTTCACTAGTGATAGAATATCTTTCTCTAGATGATGAAATAAACGCAAGAATTGGCAAAGTGGAGAACACTTTCAGGAAGCTCTGCACAAAGAATCTGGAATGACAAACACTCTACAGTGACCACAAAAATTCTTGCCTATCAAGCATGCATACTGTGAGCACCTCCACATACGGTGGTGAGGTCTGGACATCATACGCCAAACAGGAATGCAAACTCAACACCTTTCATCTGTTGTGCTTATGAAACATTCTGGGAATTACATGGAGAGAGCATGTGACAAATGAGGTGGTCTTGAATGCTGCAAAGCTATCAACACCCCTCTCAAGGTATGTTGCCTGTGAGGACACATATCACATGGGCCACTCCTGTCGTCTTAGAAGCATGCCACATAGTGAGGTAGCACGTGCCAAGAGACCACCTGGAAGACCTGCTTTGCACTCAAACAGGAAGAGCTCGTTGAAAACCAAAGCAGATGGAGAAAACACATCAAGGATAGCAGCAAGTTACATGATGATGGCACCTGGCTCAACAATTTAGTTGTGGAACAAGTGTATAGACAAATGTCTCTGGCAAACCCTTCATTTGGTGTGGTATACACGTTCCACACCAGTGGCATGCCAAGTGGGCTCTTACATTAGACTCCTGAGATGCCAAAGAAAGTGCTTGTGTGATGCTAGTTGAATCTTCCATTTGGAGGTATGGGCCATTCATGGCGATTATAGACACATAATGAGATCAAAAGGCATTTTAAGAAAAAAAGTTTCGTAAGACAGTGGCATACAACAAAGAGACACATTATAACTTGCTACAAATGGGTCATGTTAAAAAACTGAGTGCTTTCGACCTACACCTGATTCAGTTGTGCCAAAAACAATAACTGCAGTAGCAGTTGCAGGTATTACCTGTTGTGTGGTTTTGAGCATGGAGCAGTCAGCAATTGACACAACTGCACTCCTGAGAAGTGTTTCCGATGTGTTCAGCATAATTTTTCCTGTTTCTTATGTAGTCTTATATTATGGTGACACAGTAGTTGTGTTCTGCAGTTCTGTATTTCACTAGTTCCAGTAGTGTGTCACTCAGAATTTGAATATTAACAGTCAGTGCTTTAACTTTGTGGCACTGTATGCTTCCCTTCATTTATTCCACTGTCTTGAATTCCCTGCCATCTTTATTGCAAACCAACATTTTTTCCCGCATTTCTCAGTTGTTTGATATATTTCTTACACTCCCAAAATAGTGAGAAATATTACTTTACAAAACAAACTGGTTTTGGTTTGGGAACTGTTCTTCCATGGTGCCTCGCTAGCATTAGGATGGGACCAACCTCTAATTATGAGGGTTTTTATTGTAGTTTACTATTTCTATGCGAGACATTATTTCTGTTATTTTTGCTAAAGTAAATAAATACTAACATTTTTATTTTATTTCATTTGAACTATTGATTGACATTGTAATACATGTTGACAAATCTTTCATTTACTGTTAGAAAATGAACAGAGGTCACTTATTTTGAATTGCAATTTAATGTACTGTTTAATTATGTACCATTCTGTGAAAATAGCAGTAAATATTTCTTCAAATGTTACAGGAAATGGCTCCATACATTGTTCATCCCGTATGTAATGAAGATAATTTAACATCCCTGCCAACTGGGCTGAAAGAACGTCATCCATTATTTGGTGCTGACCTTTCATTGGCACAAAAATTGTCTTCACAACTACAGAAAAGAAAGAAGAAGAAAAAGAAGAAAAAACAAAATGTGTCTGATTTAGGATCTACGTTTTGTGAGGATGAAAATGAAATGCCAGAAGCAGAAAATGGACCCAAATTTGCTAATAGCCTTGATGATTCATCAAGCCATATCAAGAAGAAAAAGAAGAAAAGAAAGCACTTGGATGAGGAAACAGTGGCTTTTAATCAAGATTCAGATACCAAAAGTCATAGTTTACACCCCTCATTCCATTCAGGTAATAGCCCCAGAATCAAAAGTGAACAAAACATAAATGGATTTGTCATTGATGACTATATTCAGTCAGAGCTACAACAAAAGAAACACAGGAAGGTCAAACATGAACCAGGAGAAGCAGTTTCACCAGTAATTACAAATCTTCATCCTGAATTAGCCTATGCTACCCCATCAAAGAAGAGAAAGCACAAGCATTTGGAGTACTCCTTTGAAAGTGATAGAATGGTGGCAGGAGGAACTTCAGATGAAGCAGAAAATATATTATCACAAAAAAGGAAGAAACGGAAATATGAGGATGCAAGCAATACTTCATATGACGTGTATTCCGCTAGTAAAAGGACTATTGAGCCAAGTGAAAGTGTTGGAGAGAGTTCAGACCTTGTTTCACCAAAAAAGAAGAAACATCATAAATATGAGAGTGACTTTCAAAGACAAAATATAGAGAATGTGAATAACAAATCAGATGAATTAGCTATATATTCTGAAGAAATGACTTTGGATCCTGTTACAGATGGTTTGTTGCATACTGTCAAGAAGAAAAAGAAGAAAATCAAAGAGAATGACACTGAATCAGTGGTCAGTCCTAATATCAAAACAAATTCAGATATAAATTTTATGTCTACCAAGGAAAAGAAGAAACTGAAAATTGAGAATATTGACAGACATTTAGGGCAGCTGAGTTTTGACGCTACAG